>NC_136068.1:1768857760-1770327598 GCF_964261635.1 Lissotriton helveticus
GATATCCCCCGGGGGCTGTTCCCTGGAGACAGTAAACGCGGAGGGACTTGGTGCCGGGGTGGGATTTGGTGCCGGGGTGGGATTTGCACCCACAAGGATATCCCCCAGGGCCTGCTTCCTGGAAACAGTGGATGCAGGTGGACTTGGCACTGGAGTGGGATTTGCACCCACGAGGATATCCCCCGGGGCCTGTTCCCTGGAGCCCGTGAACGTGGATGGACTTTGTGCTGGAGTGGGACTTGCGCCCACGAGGATATCCCCGGGGTCTGCTCCCTGGAGACAGTGGATGCAGGGGGACTTGGCACTGGAGTGGGACTTGCACCCACGAGGATATACCCCGGGTCCTGTTACCTGGATACAGTAGACGCAGATGGACGTGGTGCCGGAGTGGGATTTGCACCCACAAGGATATACTCCTCAGGGCCTGCTCCCTGGAGTCAGTGAACGCGGATGGACTTGGTGCTGGAAGGGGACTTGCATCCATGAGGATATCCTCTGGGCCTGTTCCCTGGAGACAGTAAACATGCGGAAATTTGATGCTGGGATGGGTATGGCACCCCCAAGGATATCCCCCGGGGCATGTTACCCTGAGACAGTGGATGTGGGGGTACTTGGTGCTGGAATGGGGATTGCACCCACAAGGATATCCCCCGGGGCCTGCTCCATGGAGACAGTGAACGCGGGGGGCTTGGTGCTGAAATGGGACTTCTACCCAAAAGAATATACCCCGGGTCCTGTTACCTGGATACAGTGGACGTGAGGGAACTTGGCGCTAGAATGGGGATTGCACCCACAAACATATCGGGTTCTATTCAATGGAGACAGTGGACGCAGGAGAACTTGGCATGGCAGTGGAATGGGACTTGCACCCACAAGGGTATTCCCCGGGGCCTTTTACCTAGAGACAGTGGACGCAGGGGAACTTGGCACTGGAATGGGACTTGCACATAAAAGGATATCCTCCGAGGCCTTTTTCCTGGATTTAGTAGACGAGGAGGGACTTGGTGTCGGGGAGGATTTACACCCACAAGGATATCCCCCGGGGTCTGTTCAATGGAGACAATTGACGCAGAGGAACTTGGCACTTGAGTGGGATTTGCACCCACAAGGGATATCCTCGTGGGTGCAAGTTTCATTCCAGAGCCTTTTACCTGGATACAGTAGACGCAGATGGACTTGGTGCCGGAGTGGCATTTGCACCCACGAGGATATTCCCCAGGGCCTGTTCCCTAGAGCCAGTGAACGCGGATGGACTTGGTGTTGGAGTGGGACTTGCACCAACGAGGATATCCCTGGTGCCTGTTTCCTGGACACAGTGGACGCGGGGGAACTTGGCACTGGAGTGGGACTTCCACCCACAAGGACATCCCAGGGGCTCCAGGTTTCAGAAACAAATTTCAGAAAGGCCTGCCATACCTTTATTGTCAGTTGGTGGAGGAGGTATATAAGGGACTAAAGCCTGAAATAGACCTACAGGTTCTTCCATTTAATAGTGTGAAATGGGATTGGGATAAATATTTACATACCCAGTAAAGTAATAGCTAGAATGGTAAAATCCAGGGTTCCTGAATCAGGGGCTCTGTCCTCAGCAACTGTGACAATCCCACAAGGACTGGGTAAAGAACACAAACCTTATCCCTTATGGGGCCAGTGTAAGGGATGGAAGAGCCCTTATGGGACCAGTGTAAGTGATGGACTAGAGCCAGCTGAGCTCACCACACTTGCAGTCATGGAATGCTCCAGGCAGATGGTGTTGGCCAGGTGGGCTGCAAGGGCCTTGTGGCTCCTGGACAGTTCTTTCCGGTGACCTCCACGCAGGCTGCAGTGAGAAGGGCCTTGCTCCTTGACTCAGTCATGCTCACCCCCACACCAGACAATACCTCCTGCTCCAGAATGCATGGCCTAGTCCTGCTCTGAAGCCAGAAGGGGCCACTTTACGAAAGATGCCCCTCTGGGCTTATTCACAGGGACTCTTTCAAGGTTCAGGCGAGTTCTCCAGGACAATGGTACCCGGGTTGTCATGTCCACACAGGTAGGATTACGACAAACATGATTTGTTCACTGCAATTTGTGCAAACACATGCAGTTTCATTAGAACACGCTGTGAGAAGTTGGCCTGGTATATGATGTCCACTATTCTAGTGGGCACATTGCACCAGTCCACTCGACCCTTATTGATGGTAAGTTATAAAGTCAACCTTATAGAAATCTATCCTAGTGGTAGCTGTGGAGAGCAGCCTTCAGGCTAAGACTTGAAGACGAGTTATGCAAGTTGTTTGACCATTTCTAATCTCTTGAGTATCAAATGAAAGCACACCACACAAGGTATATATCAAATATATATGTATTTATTCTAAACACAAGCCCTCTGCACTCTTTATGAGGTCTGAGGTAAAAGTACAATACAAGGAACTTAATTAGCATACGATAAGTTGCACAGTATACGTTTTGCCCCAGGGGCCTCAAAAACCATATACTAATATAGTGGTATAAGAACAACGTGAGGAATAAAAAGCAGGCCTAGGGCCTGGGGAATCGCTGGGGCTTCTAGGAACAACCAAAGGTTAGGATGTAGGAGGCCCACTGGAGATGCATGCAGTGTCTAAACACAGCCGCGGGTTACCATTGACTTTCTATGGAGAACACACAAGTTACAATTTTAAAGATTAATGGTACAAGGAGGTGAAATTCGATGGAACCCTTTTAGACTATGACACTTGGAGAGTCAATACCCATGGGAGCACCAGAGTACTCGTGTTACCTCACCCCGGGAAGCCGGTGCATAGGTGTCTTTTCGTGTCGGGTTTCGTCGTCGATTCCAATGGAGAGCTGCGAAGAAATGCTGCAGGCGACCAGAGGAAAAGTGTCCGGGTGGATCCAAGGATGGATCGAAGATGTGAAGAACCTGAAAGCAGAAGGGACAGACTCTGGGTCACTAGCCAGTGACCAGGATGGCGACAGGAAGATGCCAGCCGATGTTGGGTGATTTCTGGTGAAAAGTTGAAGTTTTTCTCTTCACCCACGAGGTCCAGGAGGTGTCAATGATGACCAGGAGCTGGATTCGAGCTGATCCACAAAAGATCTGGTTGACTGCCATGTCGATATCCGGATTTGACCCAACAAGCCTTGGCAAACGCAATCCACACAAGATGTCGAGATTGGCTTTGGTGCAGACCAGCAAGGTCTGAGGAACTTCTCTTTTGGGAAGAAGTTGAAGCAAGCCTGGAGCAACCAGGAAAGCAAAGTATTTCAATGATTGGTCTTCTGGGGGCTCACTAGCCAATGGACTAGGAACCGTGAAGATGCGTCAAGCTGAAATGCACAAAGTGGGCCCTCGGGACACTCGTGGAGTGTGGGCCTCTGAGCTTCAGTGCAAAAGGTGCTCTGGGCTGGCGGCTTCAAGCACCCCAATGCACAACTTCGGGATACCTCAGGAAGATGGTGCAGGTTGCAAAATGATGGATGTCCAGGAGTTCCAGTCCCACATCTCTCATGTCCGCCACAGGTCTCAGCTTTGCTGGGAGCCCAGGTCAGCGTCAGAGATGTCTAGAAGTCCATGTCCTGAGTCGCAAATTCTTCGGGATCTGGAGGGAGCCTTGAAAATGCAGACCAGCAAAGTTGCTGTTGGTGCCTGTTTGAACAGGGTGGTCACTCCTTGACCACAAGGGAGATTTCTTCCATCTTCCAGTCGATATGGAATGTCGAAGGTCCAAGATATATGTTGCAGAGTTTCGTCCAGGGTAGTCTAAAGTCCTAGGGACTGGAGTTCTATACTTATAGTAAGTTTAGGGGTTGGACTAACTCTAAGTTCCCTCCTATGGGTGGAACTGGGGAGGGGGTGGTTACACCCCTTCCCCTTTGTCCAGTTCTGCACCAGAGCTGGGGCTTAGTGCCCCAGCAACCGATTTGAACTGGGAAATGCATGGAGCACCTTGTGTGCCCCAGGCAGTGCCTGGAAAGCGTTCACTGAATGCAGCCCTCCCTGCCCCAATACACTAAGGGCCTCATTTATGAAAAGTGACGCACCGCTGCGTGAAAACAGCGATGCGTCACTTTTCACTGCGCCCTCCTTGCGACACCAATGTTGCGTCATATTTACAGTATGACGCATCAGGGTGCAAGGAGTTGCAAATACGTCAGTATTTCTGACGTATCTGTATGGCGCAAAAGTGACGCATTGCTGGAGTGTGTCACAAAAGTGACGCAACTCCAGTAATGTGTCCTTTCACATGGGGCAAGCCCCATGTGAAAGGACCTGTGTCAGTCTTACGCCTGCTGTGAGGCAGGCATAAGAAATTGACGCATTTGTGTCCTAGAAGTGGCGCAGTGAAATCTTATAGATTTTACTGCGTCACTTCTATGACCCTTTCTTGCGTCAGAACGCCCCCCCCTGCATACATTATACCTGGCGTAGGTATAATGTAGCGCAGGGGTGTACAAAGTGATGCATCTACCTAGATGTGTCACTTTGTAAATATGGTGCAACAAGGCACATTTTTTACGCTGCTGGTGCATAACAAAAAGTGACGCACCGGCGGCGTAAAAGTGACGCACGGCCTCATAAATGAGGCCCTAAGAGCTGTCTGGGCAGGAAACCTATTGTCCAGGCCTCCCCAGCCGGAGTTTCGTCCAGCAGCTGGAGGGCAGACTCGTGTCTGTGGCAGCAGCATCCATTTTGTGATGCTGAGGCTCTGTTTAACTTTAACTGGGTAAACCAGTAACTACATGTCTTCTCCCTCTAGAAGGGTGGAATGCTACCCCCGCCGCCAGGACTGGCGGGGGGGGGGGTAGTGTTCCAAAGTGTTTGACACCTTATACAACATGTTTTGATAAAGCCAAACCAAAGTTAGCATTAACCGCAAGGATTATAATGCACTTAAGAGTATATGGTATGGCTATATCATAGAACAGCTATAAGGAGATGGTTCAGAAAGCTGCAGAGGGGCTCACCTCATGCTAGGGCACCCTCTCACACAAAACCAAGCACTCTGCCTCCAGGATTTGTCTGGGGCTTGGGGTCCGCTGTCGTGGGGAAGGCTTGTCGCCAGAGCAGCTCCAAGGGGAGAAGTCAAGTTGGAGTCTCACGCCGCCTCCTCCCCAGGG
The DNA here is from genome assembly GCF_964261635.1 of Lissotriton helveticus. NCBI lineage: Eukaryota > Metazoa > Chordata > Amphibia > Caudata > Salamandridae > Lissotriton > Lissotriton helveticus. Next base: position 1,768,862,864 of record NC_136068.1, read on the forward strand.
GAGGACGTGCGGGTCCGTTTGGGTGCTCAGGTCGACATCTGTAAGGCGTTGCCCGGGGACCGCTGTATCGAACAGCTTAAGGTTGTTCACACCGCTTTCCCAGGGGATGGCGCGCGGGGCGGGTAGGTTTTGCCTGCATGTGTATCCCGGATTCGCGGTCGGGGGGGGCCCACCGCTCAATCGCCCCTGAATTCCACAGTGCCAAATTTTGTGAGTCTCATTAGTGTTGTGGACATCACCAATCGCGATCCGCGGTGAGGATTATCACGCCGGCAAGCACAGATCGCTAGAGTCTAGTAGGGGTGCATCATTGTCCTGGTTTCCGGTACTAGCAGGCCAGGGTGGAAAGTGTGGCCTTACAGTTGGAGCTGCCAACCTTAGTTGGGGACCCGGGTGCGGGCCTCGACATCAGCCCGGCAGCCATTTAGGCTGGGGCGGGTCACTGGGCTCCTTGTATCGGCAGGTAACGCAGCTGAGGCTCATGTACAGGGCTTACTTAATGGGCAGCTGCTTATAGAGAAGAGCAGGATGATATAGTCAAAAACAAGGGCCACTATTTGAATTATCAGACCAACACCGGGAGGCTCATGAATGAGGGTTGCTGCATCAGTACTCTGCCCTGACTGACTCGCGTGTACATGCTTGACTGCGTCATGCTTCCAGGCATTTCAGGGCATGCAATGCTGTAAGTGTAATCTCAAAAATTTTGTGTATCTGTGCCTCGCCAGGCCACGGGGGTAGAGTGTGGCGGTGTCGTCATGGCAGTTTGCCTGTTGGTGCTTCAAGTCCCAGATGCCGATTGCCCAGGGAACAGAATGATCCCTACACATGGTTTACCCTGGTTGATAATTGGAATGTTTCAGAAGCATCAACAGGTAGCAATGGTATTGCCGCTAGGAATACGAAGACCATATAGGAACTTGGTAGTGTCATGTTGAGTTTGGGGCCTGCCATCATGTGGATATTATGATTGCGGGGGATTTGGGAGTGGTAATCACATGTCTATTACACTATTGGTGTGTACCAGGCCTATTGGTCCTGCCTGGTTGTGTCGGGGATTCCCTGGTCCAGCGTAAATATGGGGGAGCAGAGAGTCTTGCGCCAAAGTCTTGCAGCGCATCGGCAGGATGACGATCCCACCAGTTGGTGTATGCATCTCTATCTAGCGCAGTGGCACTGTCAAGGTGTGCGTTCTATACATTTACCGGAGAGTTTGAATCCCGTGCTCCCACAATTCCTGTCCACTGTGATGTTTTCCCTGTTGGGCAGGGTCGGGGTCTTCTGGGCCGCGGTGCCGGTCTCTGGGCCCAAGGTTTTTGAAGTGTTGGTGCTGGAGCAGCATCTTTAGCGGGGCACCCCCCAAGGGGGATCGGTGCTGAGGGGCTACATGTTGGGTAAAAGTGAGGATCGAGGTCCATTTGTAGTCCGGTTTCCCTGGGTGAAGGGGGCCCAGCATATTGGGATCACAAGTCTCCTGCAGGCCAGGGGTTTATTTATTTATTTATTTATTTATTTATTAAGTTTATAAAGCGCAACAGCTACCCAGAAGGGTTTCCCGGAGCTATTATAAAGTGTGACAGCTACCCAGAAGGGTAGCCCAGTTGCTGTGGAAAGTTTGAAGCCCAGTTGCTGTGGAAAGGTCACCCTTGTGCGTTGCTGGCTGAGGATTGTCCCGCTTTTATTGCATTTGTTGGGTAACATCTGGGTTGCACATACATTTATCCATTCTACAGGGTGGTACTGTTGATTTCAGTTGATTCTTAGTGCTGCTTAGCGGTAAAGGTCTCACTGGCTGTAGAACTTACCTTTTCAATTTAATTGAGACATTTAATTCAATGTTACAAACACAAATGCGTCACAGTCTCACCATTTCAAAACGGATGCATTTTCAATATGCTATTCAACAAAGCTATAATTGTGGCTTATTTATCTTATGCAACTAATAAGCATTGACAAAGCCAATAGATGAGCTTGTTGTAGGTGTAGTGCTCCTTTTGTAGTAGATATAGGGATGCAATGACATAGCGGCAAAATACCAGGCAACGGCAAGGCACAGCCTTCTTCAGGACGCGTGTGGTGCTCTAATGCATTAAAAACACAGCATACTGAAGGTTTGAGGTCGGGAGTGCATTTACTTTTAATCAACAGCTCATGCTGTAGTACTACCAGCCGCCCTGGGCCAAAATTATGGGGGGCACCGGTTTGGAACGGCTTTTAATTGATACAAATCAGTTCTTTCATGCCCACTTTGAGGAAGGACTGACAGTACACAGACACACTCATCTGAATTCCGAATGTTTACATCCAATATTCGGGGACGGTGACGTGCTTTCAATACTGTAACACAGCAGCAGCTGACTAATATACTGAAAATAATCTGTGACACTCTCCCACTTCTCATATAGGAGGTTCTGTTTTGAGCTAAAAGAAACCTTTTTAGGATGTTGTAAGACATGTGAACTCAACATTTCTCTGCAAATGTCTGTAATAGATTTACACACTTCACCCTCAATAACAAATACATTAATGGAAAATGGATTTAAAACAATCTGTTTAAGAATTAGGCATGGTCAGGGCCAGACTTTCTGCAGAACAGAGCTGTCTCCATCAGGCCCTCCTAATCCCCTGCTCTAAAGGCTGGGGCCCTAGTACCTAACGTGGCAGGCGGTTGAGACTGTGTATTTTTGATACTCGGCTCAACTTGAACTACGTCAATTTCATACCATGCCCCAGCACTTTGTCTCCCAAAGTGTCACAGACACAAACACATGCTAATGTCACACATGGGCTCACTCCAAGCTTGAAATGTCCAAAGAAAAATCAACCATTTAAAAAAAAACAAAAAAAAACATAAAAAACCTTGGTCTCCCTGGGTTTCTTGTGGCTCAAATGGGTGTAATTCTGATATTCATATGTTTCCCACATTTCCTGTGGTGATTTGATCGCAAGAAAGTGTCATGCATAGTCTTGGATGTCACTCAGTTGCAATGAAATGATGCAATTGTCACACACATAGCAATCTGAAACCGTGGCAGCTATGGATGGGGCTGGCTAGCTCTGGTAAGGCGCGGCCGGTGTCGGTGCCCGTGCCCTTATGGACAATCACGCCACCAGGTGGCTCAGGGCTGCTGGGCGCCAGGGTTAGAAGTGGACAATGGCCTGCGGGATGTTGGGCCTCAGCCAGAGTTGTAGCCGGGAGTCCGAATGGCCGTGTGTTTGCTTTGGCCCCTCAGCAGCTTGCGGCGCTTGCGGCAGCCATTTAAGGCCATGGGGCCTCTGTGTCCCTGCCGGACACGCTGTTGGCGGGTGCCATCTGGCGATACAGTACAGCTTTTGTGGCACAACGGTTGATGTTTTGGTGAGTTGGGCTTCTCAGGGCAGAGAGGTTCATCTCTTCCCCTGTTGCAGGTTTCATCGGGGCTGCATGGCTGCTCAGGGCGTCGACAACTGTTTGTCAACAAGGCGTGCCACTAGGAGTTTGTAGTCGCGGGGCAGGCGGCCTTGGTATCCTGGGGTTCGGGGTCGGCAGCTTGAGTAGGTAGGGTGCATTCGTGGTCCAAGGGAGGCGGATGGGTCCCAGTGGCATGTGGTGTTCGGGCAGCGAGAATTGCCAGGATAGCTGCAGCTTACTCTAGACCTCCCAGTCACTTGAAAAGGGCAAATCGCTGAAAGCACCATGGTTCAATAAATTAATCAGCCCAGTGTGGGGCGGATGCCAACACAGGTCAGTTTTGTCTCCAACGCGGGGATTGTGCACCGCCATTCCGTTTTCAAAATGGCTGCTGCTTCCTGGTTTTGGCACCTAGCAAGCGTAGGTGAAGTGTCTGGCTGTTCGGGAAGTAAGGAGGATGTGGAGGGACACCAGTGGTCTCTACAATTTCCCAGGAAATCTGCTTCCAGTGGTTTCGTTTAGCCACAGCTGGGTTTTTTACAAACACTTTAGCTGCCTCACACAGATTTGCTGTGTTGCTTAGTGGTAATGATTCAGAAAAGGGGGTGGTGATGAACAGAGTGTCTGAATTAAGCAGACCACTCTTACCCAGTCCAAAGATCAGGGCTTGATCCATCACCATTATTTAGCTCACTGCCCCATCCCAGCTCAGAACCTGGCTATATGCAAATTAGTCTGTCCCTGGCCCAGTGCATCATGGGAACAGGGCAGACCAAACTACCAAGCCAATTCTTCACCAGAAAGGAGACAAGCTACCGGGGGCCGGTTTCTGGCATTTCAGCCTCGTCGGCCCAGCTTGCTTGAATCCTGATGGAGCAGTGAGCAAGGGACTCATGTCTGAGTATACCCTGCCACACCGATAGTGGCCAAAAATGATTCAGAAAAGGGGGTGGTGATGAACAGAGTGTCTGAATTAAGCAGACCACTCTTACCCAGTCCAAAGATCAGGGCTTGATCCATCACCATTATTTAGCTCACTGCCCCATCCCAGCTCAGAACCTGGCTATATGCAAATTAGTCTGTCCCTGGCCCAGTGCATCATGGGAACAGGGCAGACCAAACTACCAAGCCAATTCTTCACCAGAAAGGAGACAAGCTACCGGGGACCGGTTTCTGGCATTTCAGCCTCGTCGGCCCAGCTTGCTTGAATCCTGATGGAGCAGTGAGCAAGGGACTCATGTCTGAGTATACCCTGCCACACCTATAGTGGCCAAAAATGATTCAGAAAAGGGGGTGGTGATGAACAGAGTGTCTGAATTAAGCAGACCACTCTTACCCAGTCCAAAGATCAGGGCTTGATCCATCACCATTATTTAGCTCACTGCCCCATCCCAGCTCAGAACCTGGCTATATGCAACTTAGTCTGTCCCTAGCCCAGTGCATCATGGGAACAGGGCAGACCAAACTACCAAGCCAATTCTTCACCAGAAAGGAGACAAGCTACCGGGGACCGGTTTCTGGCATTTCAGCCTCGTCGGCCCAGCTTGCTTGAATCCTGATGGAGCAGTGAGCAAGGGACTCATGTCTGAGTATACCCTGCCACACCTATAGTGGCCAAAAATGATTCAGAAAAGGGGGTGGTGATGAACAGAGTGTCTGAATTAAGCAGACCACTCTTACCCAGTCCAAAGATCAGGGCTTGATCCATCACCATTATTTAGCTCACTGCCCCATCCCAGCTCAGAACCTGGCTATATGCAAATTAGTCTGTCCCTGGCCCAGTGCATCATGGGAACAGGGCAGACCAAACTACCAAGCCAATTCTTCACCAGAAAGGAGACAAGCTACCGGGGACCGGTTTCTGGCATTTCAGCCTCGTCGGCCCAGCTTGCTTGAATCCTGATGGAGCAGTGAGCAAGGGACTCATGTCTGAGTATACCCTGCCACACCTATAGTGGCCAAAAATGATTCAGAAAAGGGGGTGGTGATGAACAGAGTGTCTGAATTAAGCAGACCACTCTTACCCAGTCCAAAGATCAGGGCTTGATCCATCACCATTATTTAGCTCACTGCCCCATCCCAGCTCAGAACCTGGCTATATGCAAATTAGTCTGTCCCTGGCCCAGTGCATCATGGGAACAGGGCAGACCAAACTAACAAGCCAATTCTTCACCAGAAAGGAGACAAGCTACCGGGGACCGGTTTCTGGCATTTCAGCCTCGTCGGCCCAGCTTGCTTGAATCCTGATGGAGCAGTGAGCAAGGGACTCATGTCTGAGTATACCCTGCCACACCTATAGTGGCCAAAAATGATTCAGAAAAGGGGGTGGTGATGAACAGAGTGTCTGAATTAAGCAGACCACTCTTACCCAGTCCAAAGATCAGGGCTTGATCCATCACCATTATTTAGCTCACTGCCCCATCCCAGCTCAGAACCTGGCTATATGCAAATTAGTCTGTCCCTGGCCCAGTGCATCATGGGAACAGGGCAGACCAAACTACCAAGCCAATTCTTCGAGCTAAAAAACGGTGTTGGATCTAGCCCTGATCTCTTGACTGGGTGAGAGTACTCTGCTTAATTCAGAGACTCTGTCCATCACCACCCCTTGTTGTAAATAATTTTGTCCACCCTAAGCGTGGAAGGGTATACTCAGATGTGAGTCCCATGCTCATTGCACCATCAGGATTCAAGCAAGCCGGGCCGAAGACGCCTGAAATGGCAGAAACCGGTCCCCGGAAGCTTGTTTCCTTCCCAGTGTAAGAATTGGCTTTTGTAGTCTGGTCTCCCCTGTTCCCATGATGCACTGGGCCAGGGACAGACTAATTTGCATACAGCCAGGTTCTGAAACTGGGATGGTGCAATGAGCTAAAAAACGGTGTTGGATCTAGCCCTGATCTCTTGACTGGGTGAGAGTACTCTGCTTAATTCAGAGACTCTGTCCATCACCACCCCTTGTTGTAAATAATTTTGTCCACCCTAAGCGTGGAAGGGTATACTCAGATGTGAGTCCCTTGCTCATTGCACCATCAGGATTCAAGCAAGCCGGGCCGAAGACGCCTGAAATGGCAGAAACCGGTCCCCGGAAGCTTGTTTCCTTCCCAGTGTAAGAATTGGCTTTTGTAGTCTGGTCTCCCCTGTTCCCATGATGCACTGGGCCAGGGACAGACTAATTTGCATACAGCCAGGTTCTGAAACTGGGATGGTGCAATGAGCTAAAAAACGGTGTTGGATCTAGCCCTGATCTCTTGACTGGGTGAGAGTACTCTGCTTAATTCAGAGACTCTGTCCATCACCACCCCTTGTTGTAAATAATTTTGTCCACCCTAAGCGTGGAAGGGTATACTCAGATGTGAGTCCCTTGCTCATTGCACCATCAGGATTCAAGCAAGCCGGGCCGAAGACGCCTGAAATGGCAGAAACCGGTCCCCGGAAGCTTGTTTCCTTCCCAGTGTAAGAATTGGCTTTTGTAGTCTGGTCTCCCCTGTTCCCATGATGCACTGGGCCAGGGACAGACTAATTTGCATACAGCCAGGTTCTGAAACTGGGATGGTGCAATGAGCTAAAAAACGGTGTTGGATCTAGCCCTGATCTCTTGACTGGGTGAGAGTACTCTGCTTAATTCAGAGACTCTGTCCATCACCACCCCTTGTTGTAAATAATTTTGTCCACCCTAAGCGTGGAAGGGTATACTCAGATGTGAGTCCCTTGCTCATTGCACCATCAGGATTCAAGCAAGCCGGGCCGAAGACGCCTGAAATGGCAGAAACCGGTCCCCGGAAGCTTGTTTCCTTCCCAGTGTAAGAATTGGCTTTTGTAGTCTGGTCTCCCCTGTTCCCATGATGCACTGGGCCAGGGACAGACTAATTTGCATACAGCCAGGTTCTGAAACTGGGATGGTGCAAATGAGCTAAAAAACGGTGTTGGATCTAGCCCTGATCTCTTGACTGGGTGAGAGTACTCTGCTTAATTCAGAGACTCTGTCCATCACCACCCCTTGTTGTAAATAGCTTAGTGGTAATGGTCTCATTGGCGGTTGAACTTTCTTTTCAATTGAATTGAATCATTTAATTCAATGTTCAACACACGAGGGTGACAGGCCCACCATTTCAGAATGGAAGCATTATCATTATGCTATGCAACTGAGCCAAAATTGTGGATTATTTACCTTATACAACTAATAAGCTTTGTCAAAGCTTAGGTACTGGCATGTTGCAGGTGTAGTGTGGTTTTGTAGTATATATCCGGAGGCAGGGACAGAAGCCGCGAAATACCAGTCATCTTAGCACACTAAGCTTAGCACAAAATGCCAGCGGACAAGTCAGCCACGCCCACAATGCATTGACCACGCATCCAGGAGGTTGCGTGGGGTGTGATGCGCTGCATTAGGACCAAAACTGAGGTAGTAACCAAGGCCTTGTGTGAGACAACTGCTGCCCAATTACAGTGCGCAACACCTGCCGGGCGTGCTTATCACTGACAGTCCTGATGGCTTAGGGAGCAATGTATGCTTGGTCCGCTCGCAGTGGCAGGCGATTTTTTCACAGGCTTGGCTTTGTAGGCTACCCTGCAGTGGTTTTACTGACTAGAGTGATGGAATGGATAGTGTGGCATGCATGCGCTGAGAGATGGGTCCTTCGATGCCATTTATAATCTTACTCGGATGGTATGCAGGCCAAGGATTGGCGGCATGGCCCCCGGGTGCTGTGGATGGTTTGTTGGTTGGCAAGCTTTCTGTTTGTCGCAAGCTTGCACATGCTGTTTCCACAGAGTTTGGGGCAGGTTAGCATCCCCACCTTGTCTCTGCGGGTTTGATGTGTTTTTCGGGTCATTATGACCAAGTAGAGCCTTTATCTAGTGGTATAGCTGGTCAAGGAATGCCAGGCAGGAATCCAGGGGATTATAGAGCAAGTGTTCCCTGTACTGCTCCTAGTAAAGGCAGGCGTGAATAACATTGGTAGCCCTCAGTTCAATTGAGCAGCATTATCCTTCAAGAGAGTAGACATTCCCAGGGGCATAAAGGAAGCATATTAGTCTCACAGGAGATGCGTTTACACAGCCAAATCAAATCAAGGTACTCAGTGGCAGATGCACAATAGACATACAGTCACATAAACTAGAGTGACACCATTCATTTGTTCACCATAGTTTATCAGCAAAACAGCCTGCGCATAGGTCTGGTCGATGCAGCAGAGTAAGTGCACTCTGTCAACAAGCATTTGCAATGCAATAGATCTCGCAGTTACGCGAGTTTGAGCTATTGACATTGCAAATAACAATGCCTTTTATTTTTGTCTTTGTTTTAAAAACATAAATAAAAGGCATTGTCATTTACAATGCCAATAGCTTAAACTTGCATAACTGCGAGACCTATTGCATTGCAAATGCAAGTCTAGACTTGGCTGAAGAGGGGAACAGGGACAGTAGTTCATCTTGGATGAGGGTCTCTAACTGACATATCTGTGGATGGTGTCTTGCAACATTCCATGCTCTTGTCCTACCTTCTAGCTAACTAAAACAAAGGTCAGCATTGTTTAAAAACAATGCACCCACACGGATACAATTGTGGCGTTAGTTAGGACGTGTGTAAATTGCACAGGGATGCTGGTGCTCCCACTGTGCTTTGCAAAACAGACATTACCTGCAGCGGCTTCGCTTCCAGGAAGTCAAACGAAATCACGTTGCAAGCTACCAAGCTGGAAACCAGCTGGGATGTCGGGCATGCCTACAAAATAAATGCAATGATGGACAAACCATTCATTCTCGTTGAAGTGGTTCGGTACTTAACGCACCCCTATTAGAAGGGTCAGGCTGGTGGTGTGTGTTCAGTTCAAAAGCCCCTAAAGACCTCCAAGGCTGACTGCGCGTTACGGCAGACTTTCTCACGGTCCTTTCCCCCTTTTGAAAGAATGAAATACACACACTAAACGTAAACAAACAGCAGCTAATGGACATAAAAGGTTGTCCTCTCCACTTACAATCGAGCTTGGACGAGCAACTGGCAAGACTGCAGTAGGAGGGCCAGGAAGTGTTTCTCTGGAAAGCAGGTCCCTGCCCTGGTCGTGGGTGGCAGTCAGCACGGGAAGCAGCAGCGGCACCGTCATCTTGCAGCAGGTAGCGAGCACCATCCTTCCAAACGGCAGAGTGCACGGACGCTGCCTTCAACAGTCAACACAACTCGAGCCAGTTGAGGCAGAGCGCAGCTCCAACCGCCACCCCAGCAGAGTGTGCCGCATGACTCCTGTAGATGTGATGAGATCCGCTGTTTGTTTTCTGTGTTTCTGTCGGAGCTGTTACCGTATTTTTAAGCGGTGGTACTCACAAACGAGATGCAGCTATAGCAGGGAGAGCCTTAACTCAAGTTAGCTGCCTCCTGTCTGGGAGTCGACAATGTTGCAGACTGCCACCTCCCACCCTGATAGCGGCGCCCACAGAGGTGTAGCTTGTGGTTGGGCATATCTCATAACAAACAGATGACCGGGAGGTAAGGTGCTGGCTGTCAGAGTGAAATACTTTGAACTATTTCTTCAGGGCATTAGTTTGTTTCATCCTTTTACGTATCTGTCCTTTGTTCTGCACTGGCTCAAAGTCTTCAGGTCGCAGCTCAGTATTTTGAAGAAATTGTGGCTGTAATTTTATAAACAAAACAAGACGGAAGAGACGCCGTGCACAACTGATGCCGTGCGCGTGCACATCATTGCGCGTGTCTGCCGCTTGTTTATATATGCATTGAGCTTTCACCTCAAATGAAAGCGTGATGCATATATAAACAACCGTGTCTGCAAGAGACACCGTGCGCGAGCGTGTGCGAGGGAAATCTCCAGTCTGGGTGGGCGGGGCCTAAAGCCGACAGGGCGAACACCAACCCCGCTTTCAGAGAAGCCGGACACAAAAGCGACGGCAGTAGATTTCACCAAGGCGAAGCAGCGCTTGCGCGCTGCATCGCAGGCGAGATCTAAAAAGGGCATGTTACAGGTTGCTTCAGTTATGCTAAATTCACTCGCCATACAGCCATGGTAGCCAGACGGGTTGTGGTAGTTGTCATCCCACAAGTGGGCTGCGGTTCAATAAGTGGGGGAACACTGGGTCAGAGCACAAATAGCTACAAGGTGTTAAAGGACATCTAGCAGGTATTTGTACATAATGCTCCCCTCCTGTTCCCACTGGCTTGTCTGCTTCCTGGGTTACAAGAGCAGAAGTTTGGGAGTGCAAGAATTCACCTAGGGTGGTGACTGGCTTAATTTTTATGGACTAGTCCAAAAAGTTTCACATCTACTGAACGTGTGAAAGTTTCAATTCTCTGTGCATAGTTTATTCATATACACAGTATCATATTAATTTAAGTCGCTGATTTGACTACTGCGACCAGTGAACGCTCACGCACTGAGGCACCTGCAGTGGTGAGTGTTGCTGTGCTGTAAGGGTAGTTTAAAAATGACTTCCAGGTCCCGTTGGGGTGTCAGCCATATGGCCACCTGGACTGATTTACCTTTTGGGTCTGGTGGTGGGTTCGACCTCAAGGTCATATGATCTAACCCCAGTTGGGTTCACTCAAACTTTCATCCTTCTTTGGTTATTTAAAGGATTATCAGTGGGCAGGGCAACACATTTCTCAAATGCACCAGGTCTGGTGCTCAAGCATCTTGGGCCACAGTTGTTTAAGCATGCAGTGTGTAGCTAGGATCAGTCCGGGCACACTCTGCAGTGAAGAATGCGAAAGAGCTGCACTTTGCCACAATTTGGAGTGCGACAGAAGCAACAATTCTTTCCCAGCCAAAGCAATCCATGGTACTTACTGTCAGATGCACAACATACAACTGTTCACTCCAGCCTCACTGAAGGTAGTCCTTTAACAGAAGTATCGAACGGGGCGTCTTGCGGGGTGCCATTTATGTTTTGGCAATAAAAAAGGTTGTGCAAATGTTCGGTCATCGAAGTATGGGTAATCAACCTTTATCCCGCATTTTTTTCCCCGCATACTTTCAGGCCGCATACTATTAATCCGCAATGTCATTCATCCCACATACCATCATCCCGCATTTTTTTACAACGCATGTGCTTTTATCACGCATGCCTTTACAACGAAATACGTTGTAAAGGCATGTATGGTAAATGCATTTGCGTTGTAAACGATGACGATGTCGAGAGAGGTAAGGGGGTTTGGGTTAATTTTTAAGGGTGGGGGTCGTGCTGGGGTAGTGATAGTGTACTGTAGAGTTGTGTTAGTGTAGTGTTGAGTTGTGGTGGTTGTTTAGTGTAGGGTCGTGCTGGGGGAAGTGTAATAGGGGTTAGGGTAGTGTTGTAGTGTTTGTGTAGTGTAGGGTCATGCTGGGGGTAGTGTTTTAGGGTTTAGGGTAGTGTTGTAGTGTTTGCGTAGTGTAGGGTCATGCTGGGGGTAGTGTTTTAGGGTTTAGGGTAGTGTTGTAGTGTTTGCGTAGTGTAGGGTCATGCTGGGGGTAGTGTTTTAGGGTTTAGGGTAGTGTTGTAGTGTTTGCGTAGTGTAGGGTCATGCTGGGGGTAGTGTTTTAGGGTTTAGGGTAGTGTTGTAGTGTTTGCGTAGTGTAGGGTCATGCTGGGGGTAGTGTTTTAGGGTTTAGGGTAGTGTTGTAGTGTTTGTGTAGTGTAGGGTCATGCTGGGGGTAGTGTTTTAGGGTTTAGGGTAGTGTTGTAGTGTTTGCGTAGTGTAGGGTCATGCTGGGGGTAGTGTTTTAGGGTTTAGGGTAGTGTTGTAGTGTTTGTGTAGTGTAGGGTCATGCTGGGGGTAGTGTTTTAGGGTAGTGTTGTAGTGTTTGTGTAGTGTAGGGTCATGCTGGGGTGTAGTGGTTTAGGGTAGTGTTGTAGTGTTTGTGTAGTGTAGGGTCATGCTGGGGTGTAGTGGTTTAGGGTTTGGGTAGTGTTGTAGTGTAGGGTCATGCTGGGGGTAGTGTTTTAGGGTTTAGGGTAGTGTTGTAGTGTTTGTGTAGTGTAGGGTCATGCTGGGGTGTAGTGGTTTAGTGTAGTATTGTAGTGGTTGTGTAGGGTCATGCTGGGGGTAGCGTATTAAGGTACTGTTGTAGTGTTTGTGTAGGGAAATAAAGTGCTTTATGGTAGTGTTGGGGGGTTGTGCTGGGTAGTGTAAATGTAGAAAAAGGACTGTTTGTCAAGGGTGGGTGGTGCAGGGGTACTACATTAGAGTGTAGGGTAGTGTAGGGTAGGGTAGTGTACTTTTACTTACCTTTACATCTTTTACAATGAGTATACCTTTAACATGCATGCCTTTACGTTGTAAAGGCATGCGTGCTAAAGGCATATTCGTTCTAAAAGTTTTCGTTCTTTTAATTTGCGGGCTAATAGTACATGCGGGATTATTTTTGCGGACTGATGGTATGCGGGCTGTTTGTCTGCGGGATATCGTCATATATTCCGAAGTATGTGCACTCTGCTGCGAGGGCAGGTTACGGGTGACTTCAGTTAAGCACTAAATTCCCCGCCTAGATAGCCATAGTAGATAGGCTGGTTTTGGAAGCGGTCATATAACAAGGGTGCTGCTGTCCCATAGAGAGGGGAGACAGGTGTTAAGGCACTTAGAGTGCTAGAAGGATTGCAACTTCAGTTTGCAGGAGGTGGGAGCCTACAGTAGATTGAAGGGTAATATAGCTGTGGTAAGAGAGAAAAAGAGGGTCAGATGGCTGGGTGATAGTATGCGCTGGGTGGTGAGAAAGAAGTCCCTATATGTACAATCAAACAAGCTCTAAGGATAAGGAGATGGCTATCCACCATCAACCAACAAACCTGTATTGAAAACCAATACCGTTTATATAACAATTCACAAAATATCCTGAGCTAAAACACCAGAAAATAAATACAATCATATAAGATGATTTTGAAGTTCTTTGTTTCTTCTTTTATTCACAAATGTGTAGTCTCCCAAAGCACAGTCTAGCCGCCAACACGTGTTTCGTCTGTTGTGGTTTTCGCCACAGACTTCTTCAGGGCTAGAATATTACAAGGTGTACAATCACCTACTTGTATCAAAGATAGTTCACAAATATATCCATATTTACAACAAGCAGAGAAATAAGCCTAAAAAAAAGGAATATAGAAACTCGTTCTACATAGAGAATATGTATCTTAAGGTGACTGAACATTATTTAATTGGATAAGCCTACAATCATCAAATTTTAAGAAGAGAATGACATAAGGAAAAGGAAAAGAAATATATAGCAAAGAAAGGTCAAACAAAATGAATTGTTAAGAAAGAGAAAGAATTACACCACAACCATACTGCCGAAAGGGAAATTTTGTGTAACACCAATAGCGATAAAAGAAAAGAGAGAAAAGGGGTGCCCAAAGTGTGAGACTCAAATATCTAAATATGTGTCCAAAATACAGGAATCAAAAAACCCTAAGAACCGCAAAAACCACAACGTGTTGGTCCTGAATCCAAAGTAACTCACCTATAGCTAGGCTACCATTATGTCAGCTTCTTAAGTATGTTTGCCAATAAAGTGGAGTCACTCTTCTTTCCGATTTACACTACAAGTAACCACAGGGCAAATTTTAGTTAGCTATTTAAGCCATAAAATCACTAATAACCTTGCAAAGAAAACGGAAAGGTATAGATCATTTATCAAGTCCCAACAACTTACATAGTGTTCGATTTTAGACTCCAAACTTGAACTTCTCAATTTCTTCACTGGATTCCTATATCATGGAAGTATACAAAATTACCTATTGGCAGAAGTAGACGTAGATAGTATAAGAATAAAAACCTCAAGATGACCTCTTCGAAGAAATCTATGCAAGTTAGCCTTAAAGCAAAATCGCATTTTTTATATATGACAAATCCCAAAACATACGGCAATGAATAATTGCCATCCAAAACTTTAAAAAAATCTAATGTCACTGCCAATTATCTATATTAGCGTAAATAAACCCCATATTTCAAAAGAAACTCCACGAACTCTAGACTCACCTCTACCCAAGTACGTATGCACGAGAAACCGGCGTGTAACGTCGCCGCCATGTTAGTAAAGTCTTTTAAAAGGGCTCTCGTTAGTCATCAAAAATGGACACACCATTCCAAGCGTATCGTAATGGTTAACGAACAGTGTTGATCACGCCATATTGTGTAAACCAAACGATCTTATAATAAAACCCAGAAATATAAACCCAAAATCATTGATCACCAGTCTAGATAAAAACGAGGTATTTTAGAGTGTCACGACAGTGCGTAAAGAAAAGAATTGTTGTGATTTACCATATTTCTCAGAGAGTAATCGATCTCTACTCATGTTATATCAGGACCTAAGTATATCGCATCAATGGCGAATGCATGAAAGCGCTATGTCTTGATGTGTCAGTTGAAAGACAACAATCTTACTATTCTCACATTGAATTATAGCCCAAGAAACATTAATAGAGAAAGGTGAATAGTCTAGATAAAACGAATATGGTGAAAGACAGTGATTTCAAAAGCGTGGTAGTCAGAGTGCTATAGTAGGTCCCAAGACATGTCATAGTAAAGGCCATCATCGTGTCATAATTAAAAATTAACAGCAGAAATATTTTATAAATAGAATAGGAATTATTTTGATAATTCGCTAACTTGTACACTGGTCATCAAGATGGGTTGAATATTATAACCAATCATATCTATATATCCTAAAATGAACAAACAGATTATATAAACTGTACAGAAGGGGTCACAGGGAAGATACAGATTCATACTTAATACAAATGAGTAAAACACTTAATACAAATACAGTAGTATTCAACAAATCATCAATATTACAGAATAGAGTTAAAAACAAGAAATGTGGAGACCATGATGTGTTACATACAGGCATTTCTTGTTGTGTCGAAAAATCATCACACAGCATAAACATCCCAATGCAACAACCAAGAAAAAATTGTAGTTCATTATCAATGTTTAACGTCCCAGTTATCCCAGATTGAAAGATCCCACTCCAACGTGACTTGACTCACTTAATAAAGGGTCTTTTCGATGTGGTAATTGTAGTGTGTGTAGATTTTCCATGCATGGCACACTACAATTTAGCTATAATGGATCCAAGATATGTGTCATCAAGACACACATTGATTGCAATACTACATATGTAGTATATGCTATAACATGCAAGTGCAATAGAGTGTACATAAGCAGTACCATTAGGAGATTGAGGGATCGTATGGGTGAACACATTAGGGCTCTTTAGAACAGAGACAACAGGTACCCCTTGACACTCCATGCACTCAATTGTGATTTACAATCTGAACATTTAACACTTTCTTTTCACGGGGTTGAAACCATGCCCATAGATGTAAGAGGAGGCAACCGTGAATTAAAATTACGCCACTTAGAAGCGCGGTGGATTTTGAAAGTACATGCAGTTGACAGGGGTTTAAACATTGATAATGAACTACAGTTTTTTCTTGGTTGTTGAATTGGGATGTTTATGCTCTGTGATGATTTTTTGACACAACAAGAAATGCCTGTATGTAACACATCATGGTCTCCACCTTTCTTTTTTTTAACTCTATTCTGTAATATTGACGATTTGTTGAATACTACTGTATTTGCATTAAGTGCTTTACTCATTTGTATTAAGTATGAATCTGTATCTTCCCTGTGACCCCTTCTGTACAGTTTATATAATCTGTTTGTTCATTTTAGGATATATAGATGTGATTGGTTATAATATTCGACCCATCTTGATAACCAGTGTACAAGTTAGCGAATTATCAAAAAAAATCCTATTCCATTTATAAAATATTTCCGCTGTTAATTTTTAATTATGACACGATGATGGCCTTTACTATGACATGTCTTGGGACCAACTATAGCACTCTGAATACCACGCTTTTGAAATCACTGTCTTTCACCATATTCGTTTCATCTAGACTATTCACCTTTCTCTATTAATGTTTCTTGGGCTATAATTCAATGTGAGAATAGTAAGATTGTTGTCTTTCAACTGACACATCAAGACATAGCGCTTTCATGTATTCACCATTGATGCGATATACTTAGGTCCTGATATAACATGCGTAGAGATCGATTACTCTCTGAGAAATATGGTAAGTTCTAGGAGAGAACACTTGTCCCTCCCCCTGGGCAACCCCATTCAAGAATGGCGCTGCCCCCTAAGGACCTTAAATTGACTGCTCACCGATCATGACCTTACCGCCTGACCAAGGACTATCAATAAATACGACAATTATGTTACCTGTAACGGGAAAAAGGCCTAAGGAAAAAATTCACACAAAAACACGTTACCGTTAAAAAACAAGCATAACATTGATACTACAACCTGTAAACGGGAAAAAGGCTTAGGAAAAAACTTACACCAACACAGTCATAGTGAGAAATCAAACGAGCATGAAGTTGCCAAAACAATCTAACATACAAGACAAGAGTCTGCTTCAGGGGCTGGTGGGTGGGGAAAATTATGGGGCGCCTCGGAGGCGGGGGGATAGCCTGGGCAGCGCGGGAGCAAGACGGTGCTTCCCGCGATCCCCCGGCCTTTTAACCCCACTGGGGGCGTACCAGTGGATACCAGTCCGCCCCCTTGGCTCCCCCCCTTTGACCCGGAAGCAATTATTGCTTCCCGGGTCAACTAGGGAGCCGGCATCAATCGGCGGTGGGGCGCGTTCGCCGCGTCATCACGACGCAGCGTGGGGCACGCCCCACCACCGATCGCGATAGGGGAAGGAGGGGGCCGGCGTCCTGCCATTCGTGCGGGGGGGGGGGGGGGTCGAGCACCCCCCCTATCCTGGATCGCCAGTAAAATAATGCACCATATTGCATACTTTTGTATGGAATAAACCTGCAGCAATATTTTCCCAAACAAAAGTTGTGTTGTGTATTTATGTCATCATGCATGCTCTGTCAGTGGGTGGGGAGTGTTGCGTATAATGACACTAAGTCTGACATCACACAGGCTCTCAGCGCCTGGTAGAAGTTCGCCACTGAGGGACCTTCACGTACCGTGGACCACGCACAGATGTTTTGAAAAGTTTGGAGTTCTTTGTGTCCCGGCGCGCGCTGCACGTGACGAGCTTGTTGTGACCCTGAGCTGGTGGTGATTCAGGAGGTGTGCGCGGCTGCGCAGGATCTCCTTACAAGGGCCGTGACATCAGAGGGACTCCCTCCCCCTGGGGCCCGGTGAGTGAGTGCTCCGTGAGTCAGAGGCGGGCTCAGCCGGCGGGACACGCGGGCAGCGGCATGAGACCGACTACACACAACAAGAAAGGAAGGAGGCGGAGAAGGCAGCGGGTCCGGCCCGGGGAGACAGCGTGCCCAGAAGCCAGTGTGCCTGGAGAGAGTTAGGGTGTCCTGAGAGAGCAAGGGTGCCCAGAGACAGCCAGCGTGCCAATACACAGCCAGTGTACCCAGAGAGAACCAGGGTGCCTACAGAGAGCCAGTGAGCCACGTGCCCAGAGAAAGAGACCAGGCGAGCCCGCGTGCCCAGAGAGCGGCAGAGGGGCAGCGTGTGAAGGACAAAGGCAGCGTGCCGAGTGACCCAGAGAGGCAACGTGCCTAGAAGCAGGAGCATCGGCGCACTAAGGAGGAAGCCTAGAAGGGCACCGAGGGGTCGTGCCCGGAGACCCATCGGGAACGCACTCAGCCACCTAAGTACCGCGACCTGTCTGGTAAGTCCGACCAGAGCCTCGACTCCCGGACCAGCTCGGAATTCAAGGAAGTTGGAAAGTTGGCCACTGAGTCCCGGCGTGCCTTCTTTGTGGTGGTGCGCGGGGTTAAAACACGCAGTTCCCCCCGCCCACGCACACACATATCCCCAATGTGCAAAGTCCTCGTAGCGCCTTGAGGCAATTTATTTCGGAGCTATCGAGCGCGTGCATACTCTTATTCCAAGTACGCGGCGCTATAGTAATGTGTGGAGCTGAGCCGGTGTGCGGCGCGATTCCAGGGGTGCTGTGGTCATCACCCCCACACCAGTGGTGTAAGTTTGTGAGACTGGGGGTTAGCATTGTGGTGTAGGTTTGTGAGACTGGGGGGGGGGGTCTGTGTTCTGTTTTTTTGGGGTGGTGGGGCAAGCTGTGAGTGGGAGTCGAGCCGCCCAGAGAATGTTGTGTTTTCTTCTCACACACACTCGTTTGCCCTGTTTGTCCTCCAGCGTGCGTGCCTTGCGGTTTGCCTGTTCCTTTCAGCGGTTCCTGTTTTTCTGGCCATGCTTGTCCAGGGGGCGGGCCAGCCCGGCGGGAGGGGGAGGGTTGCAGATGTAAACAGAGATCGCTGTCCCCTCACCCCAGCCCGGCTTCAGGGAACTGAACCAGAGCAAGCGCTGCCTGGAAACTGGCCCTCCTTCGAGGCGTCGAGGGACCGCCCCTGGCGGCCACAGCCCCGAGTGAAGTGAGCCACTTCCAGGCGCTGAACCTCGTGCTGCGGGGGAGGGGAGACACACAGCATGGACGCCCATGGGGGCAGCCGAGACTAATGGCTGCACGCAGCACTCTCGAAGGCAGGGTCCCACTCGTAGTACCACAGCCACGAGGATCTCACTGTTCACTACACTCACAGCCACGTGGGTCTCACTCTGTTCCCTCCACTCTCAGACACGTGGGTCTCAGAGTCACCCTTCACGGATATGTCTCAAGCTGGTCACAGCCACGTGGGGGACGGGTCTCACTCTGTTCACCCCACTCGCAGACACGCGGGTCTGCCTTTATTCACTCCTCACAGACACGTGGGTCTCGCTCTGTTCACTGCTCTCACGGACACGTGGCTGTCAGAGGTTCACTCTTTTCAAACATGTGGGTCTTCCTATATTCACTCCACTCACAGACACGTGGATGGCATAGGTTCACTCTTCTCAAACATGTGGCCTCCCTCTGTGCACAGCACACACAGCACGAAGCCCCCTCTGGTCACTGCACCCACAGCACGAAGCCCCCTCTGGTCACAGCACACACAGCACGAAGCCCCCTCTGGTCACAGCACACACAGCACGAAGCCCCCTCTGGTCACAGCACACACAGCACGAAGCCCCCTCTGGTCACAGCACACACAGCACGAAGCCCCCTCTGGTCACAGCACACACAGCACGAAGCCCCCTCTGGTCACGGCACCCACAGCAAGTGGCCCCCTCTCTTTACTGCCTTCACAGCACGTGGCCCCCTCTGGACACTGCACTCACAGCACGTGGCCCCCTCTGGACACTGCACTCACAGCACGTGGCCCCCTCTGGTCACTGCACTCACAGCACGTGGCCCCCTCTGGACACTGCACTCACAGCACGGGGCCCCCTCTGGTCACGGCACCCACAGCAAGTGGCCCCCTCTCTTTACTGCCTTCACAGCACGTGGCCCCCTCTGTTCACTGCATCCAGAGCCGTGTGGGCCCCCCTCTGGACACTGCACTCACAGCACGTGGCCCCCTCTGGTCACTGCACTCACAGCACGTGGCCCCCTCTGGTCACTGCATCCAGAGCCGTGTGGGCCCCCCTCTGGACACTGCACTCACAGCACGTGGCCCCCTCTGGTCACTGCACTCACAGCACGTGGCCCCCTCTGGTCACTGCATCCAGAGCCGTGTGGGCCCCCCTCTGGTCACTGCACTCACAGCACGTGGCCCCCCTCTCTATACTGCCTTCACAGCACGTGGCCCCCTCTGTTCACTGCCCCCTGAGCCGTGTGGGTCTCCCTCTGCTCAGTGCCCTCACAGCCATGTGGGTCCTACTGTCTTCACAACTATGTGGGTCCCCCACTGTTCACTGTCCGACAGATATTCTGCTCACTGCCCCGACAGACATGAGGGTCTCTTTCTGTTCATTGCCCTAACAGACACTTGGGTCACCTTCTGTTAGCTGCCCTCACAGATGTGAGTGTCTCTCTCATTCTGTTTACTGCCCTAACAGACACTTGGGTCACCTTCTGTTAGCTGCCCTCACAGATGTGAGTGTCTCTCTCATTCTGTTTACTGCCCTAACAGACACTTGGGTCACCTTCTGTTAGCTGCCCTCTCAGACTTGAGTGTCTCTCTCATTCTGTTTACTGCCCTAACAGACACTTGGGTCACCTTCTGTTAGCTGCCCTCACAGACGTGAGTGTCTCTCTCATTCTGTTTACTGCCCTAACAGACACTTGGGTCACCTTCTGTTATCTACCCTCACAGACGTGAGTGTCTCTCCCATTCTGTTTACTGCCCTAACAGACACTTGGGTCACCTTCTGTTAGCTGCCCTCACAGAGGTGTGTCTCTCTCATTCTGTATACTGCCCTAACAGACACTTGGGTCACCTTCTGTTAGCTGCCCTCACAGACGTGTGTCTCTCTCATTCTGTTTACTGCCCTAACAGACACTTGGGTCACCTTCTGTTAGCTGCCCTCACAGACGTGTGTCTCTCTCATTCTGTTTACTGCCCTAACAGACACTTGGGTCACCTTCTGTTAGCTGCCCTCACAGACGTGAGTGTCTCTCTCATTCTGTTTACTGCCCTAACAGACACTTGGGTCACCTTCTGTTAGCTGCCCTCACAGACGTGTGTCTCTCTCATTCTGTTTACTGCCCTAACAGACACTTGGGTCACCTTCTGTTAGCTGCCCTCACAGACGTGAGTGTCTCTCTCATTCTGTTTACTGCCCTAACAGACACTTGGGTCACCTTCTGTTAGCTGCCCTCACAGACGTGTGTCTCTCTCATTCTGTTTACTGCCCTAACAGACACTTGGGTCACCTTCTGTTAGCTGCCCTCACAGCGTGAGTCTCTCTCATTCTGTTTACTGCCCTAACAGACACTTAGGTCACCTTCTGTTATCTACCCTCACAGACGTGAGTGTCTCTCTCATTCTGTTTACTGCCCTAACAGACACTTGGGTCACCTTCTGTTAGCTGCCCTCACAGAGGTGTGTCTCTCTCATTCTGTATACTGCCCTAACAGACACTTGGGTCACCTTCTGTTAGCTGCCCTCACAGAAGTGTGTCTCTCTCATTCTGTTTACTGCCCTAACAGACACTTGGGTCACCTTCTGTTATCTACCCTCACAGACGTGAGTGTCTCTCTCATTCTGTTTACTGCCCTAACAGACACTTGGGTCACCTTCTGTTAGCTGCCCTCACAGACGTGTGTCTCTCTCATTCTGTTTACTGCCCTAACAGACACTTGGGTCACCTTCTGTTAGCTGCCCTCACAGACGTGAGTGTCTCTCTCATTCTGTTTACTGCCCTAACAGACACTTGGGTCACCTTCTGTTAGCTGCCCTCACAGACGTGTGTCTCTCTCATTCTGTTTACTGCCCTAACAGACACTTGGGTCACCTTCTGTTAGCTGCCCTCACAGACGTGAGTGTCTCTCTCATTCTGTTTACTGCCCTAACAGACACTTGGGTCACCTTCTGTTAGCTGCCCTCACAGACGTGTGTCTCTCTCATTCTGTTTACTGCCCTAACAGACACTTGGGTCACCTTCTGTTAGCTGCCCTCACAGCGTGAGTCTCTCTCATTCTGTTTACTGCCCTAACAGACACTTGGGTCACCTTCTGTTAGCTGCCCTCACAGCGTGAGTCTCTCTCATTCTGTTTACTGCCCTAACAGACACTTGGGTCACCTTCTGTTATCTACCCTCACAGACGTGAGTGTCTCTCTCATTCTGTTTACTGCCCTAACAGACACTTGGGTCACCTTCTGTTAGCTGCCCTCACAGAGGTGTGTCTCTCTCATTCTGTATACTGCCCTAACAGACACTTGGGTCACCTTCTGTTAGCTGCCCTCACAGAAGTGTGTCTCTCTCATTCTGTTTACTGCCCTAACAGACACTTGGGTCACCTTCTGTTATCTACCCTCACAGACGTGAGTGTCTCTCTCATTCTGTTTACTGCCCTAACAGACACTTGGGTCACCTTCTGTTAGCTGCCCTCACAGACGTGTGTCTCTCTCATTCTGTTTACTGCCCTAACAGACACTTGGGTCACCTTCTGTTAGCTGCCCTCACAGACGTGAGTGTCTCTCTCATTCTGTTTACTGCCCTAACAGACACTTGGGTCACCTTCTGTTAGCTGCCCTCACAGACGTGTGTCTCTCTCATTCTGTTTACTGCCCTAACAGACACTTGGGTCACCTTCTGTTAGCTGCCCTCACAGACGTGAGTGTCTCTCTCATTCTGTTTACTGCCCTAACAGACACTTGGGTCACCTTCTGTTAGCTGCCCTCGCAGAGGTGTGTCTCTCTCATTCTGTATACTGCCCTAACAGACACTTGGGTCACCTTCTGTTAGCTGCCCTCACAGAGGTGTGTCTCTCTCATTCTGTTCACTGCCCTGACAGACACTTGGGTCACCTTCTGTTATCTACCCTCACAGACGTGAGTGTCTCTCTCATTCTGTTCACTGCCCTAACAGACACTTGGGTCACCTTCTGTTAGCTACCCTCACAGACGTGAGTGTCTCTCTCATTCTGTTTACTGCCCTGACAGACACTTGGGTCACCTTCTGTTAGCTGCCCTCACAGAGGTGTGTCTCTCTCATTCTGTATACTGCCCTAACAGACACTTGGGTCACCTTCTGTTAGCTGCCCTCACAGAAGTGTGTCTCTCTCATTCTGTTTACTGCCCTAACAGACACTTGGGTCACCTTCTGTTATCTACCCTCACAGACGTGAGTGTCTCTCTCATTCTGTTCACTGCCCTAACAGACACTTGGGTCACCTTCTGTTAGCTACCCTCACAGACGTGAGTGTCTCTCTCATTCTGTTTACTGCCCTGACAGACACTTGGGTCACCTTCTGTTATCTACCCTCACAGACGTGAGTGTCTCTCTCATTCTGTTTACTGCCCTGACAGACACTTGGGTCACCTTCTGTTAGCTGCCCTCACAGACGTGAGTGTCTCTCTCATTCTGTTCACTGCCCTAACAGACACTTGGGTCACCTTCTGTTAGCTCCCCTCACAGACGTGAATGTCTCTCTCATTCTGTTCACTGCCCTAACAGACACTTGGGTCACCTTCTGTTAGCTGCCCTCGCAGAGGTGTGTCTCTCTCATTCTGTATACTGCCCTAACAGACACTTGGGTCACCTTCTGTTAGCTGCCCTCACAGAGGTGTGTCTCTCTCATTCTGTTCACTGCCCTGACAGACACTTGGGTCACCTTCTGTTATCTACCCTCACAGACGTGAGTGTCTCTCTCATTCTGTTCACTGCCCTAACAGACACTTGGGTCACCTTCTGTTAGCTACCCTCACAGACGTGAGTGTCTCTCTCATTCTGTTTACTGCCCTGACAGACACTTGGGTCACCTTCTGTTAGCTGCCCTCACAGAGGTGTGTCTCTCTCATTCTGTATACTGCCCTAACAGACACTTGGGTCACCTTCTGTTAGCTGCCCTCACAGAAGTGTGTCTCTCTCATTCTGTTTACTGCCCTAACAGACACTTGGGTCACCTTCTGTTATCTACCCTCACAGACGTGAGTGTCTCTCTCATTCTGTTCACTGCCCTAACAGACACTTGGGTCACCTTCTGTTAGCTGCCCTCACAGACGTGTGTCTCTCTCATTCTGTTTACTGCCCTAACAGACACTTGGGTCACCTTCTGTTAGCTGCCCTCACAGACGTGTGTCTCTCTCATTCTGTTTACTGCCCTAACAGACACTTGGGTCACCTTCTGTTATCTACCCTCACAGACGTGAGTGTCTCTCTCATTCTGTTTACTGCCCTAACAGACACTTGGGTCACCTTCTGTTATCTACCCTCACAGACGTAGCTGCCCTCACAGAGGTGTGTCTCTCTCATTCTGTATACTGCCCTAACAGACACTTGGGTCACCTTCTGTTAGCTGCCCTCACAGAGGTGTGTCTCTCTCATTCTGTATACTGCCCTAACAGACACTTGGGTCACCTTCTGTTAGCTGCCCTCACAGAGGTGTGTCTCTCTCATTCTGTATACTGCCCTAACAGACACTTGGGTCACCTTCTGTTAGCTGCCCTCACAGACGTGTGTCTCTCTCATTCTGTTTACTGCCCTAACAGACACTTGGGTCACCTTCTGTTATCTACCCTCACAGACGTGAGTGTCTCTCTCATTCTGTTTACTGCCCTAACAGACACTTGGGTCACCTTCTGTTAGCTGCCCTCACAGAGGTGTGTCTCTCTCATTCTGTATACTGCCCTAACAGACACTTGGGTCACCTTCTGTTAGCTGCCCTCACAGACGTGTGTCTCTCTCATTCTGTTTACTGCCCTAACAGACACTTGGGTCACCTTCTGTTAGCTGCCCTCACAGACGAGAGTGTCTCTCTCATTCTGTTTACTGCCCTAACAGACACTTGGGTCACATTCTGTTAGCTGCCCTCACAGACGTGAGTGTCTCTCTCATTCTGTTTACTGCCCTAACAGACACTTGGGTCACCTTCTGTTAGCTGCCCTCACAGACGTGTGTCTCTCTCATTCTGTTTACTGCCCTAACAGACACTTGGGTCACCTTCTGTTATCTACCCTCACAGACGTGAGTGTCTCTCTCATTCTGTTTACTGCCCTAACAGACACTTGGGTCACCTTCTGTTAGCTGCCCTCACAGAGGTGTGTCTCTCTCATTCTGTATACTGCCCTAACAGACACTTGGGTCACCTTCTGTTAGCTGCCCTCACAGACGTGTGTCTCTCTCATTCTGTTTACTGCCCTAACAGACACTTGGGTCACCTTCTGTTAGCTGCCCTTACAGAGGTGTGTCTCTCTCATTCTGTATACTGCCCTAACAGACACTTGGGTCACCTTCTGTTAGCTGCCCTAACAGCGTGAGTCTCTCTCATTCTGTATACTGCCCTAACAGACACTTGGGTCACCTTCTGTTATCTACCCTCACAGACGTGAGTGTCTCTCTCATTCTGTTTACTGCCCTAACAGACACTTGGGTCACCTTCTGTTATCTACCCTCACAGACGTGAGTGTCTCTCTTATTCTGTTTACTGCCCTAACAGACACTTGGGTCACCTTCTGTTAGCTGCCCTCACAGAGGTGTGTCTCTCTCATTCTGTATACTGCCCTAACAGACACTTGGGTCACCTTCTGTTAGCTGCCCTCACAGAGGTGTGTCTCTCTCATTCTGTATACTGCCCTAACAGACACTTGGGTCACCTTCTGTTAGCTGCCTTCACAGCGTGAGTCTCTCTCATTCTGTATACTGCCCTAACAGACACTTGGGTCACCTTCTGTTATCTACCCTCACAGACGTGAGTGTCTCTCTAATTCTGTTTACTGCCCTAACAGACACTTGGGTCACCTTCTGTTAGCTGCCCTCACAGAGGTGTGTCTCTCTCATTCTGTATACTGCCCTAACAGACACTTGGGTCACCTTCTGTTAGCTGCCCTCACAGACGTGAGTGTCTCTCTCATTCTGTATACTGCCCTGACAGACACTTGGGTCACCTTCTGTTAGCTGCCCTCACAGATGTGAGTGTCTCTCTCATTCTGTTTACTGCCCTAACAGACACTTGGGTCACCTTCTGTTAGCTGCCCTCACAGACGTGTGTCTCTCTCATTCTGTTCACTGCCCTAACAGACACTTGGGTCACCTTCTGTTATCTACCCTCACAGACGTGAGTGTCTCTCTCATTCTGTTTACTGCCCTAACAGACACTTGGGTCACCGTCTGTTAGCTGCCCTCACAGACGTGTGTCTCTCTCATTCTGTTTACTGCCCTAACAGACACTTGGGTCACCTTCTGTTAGCTGCCCTCACAGACGTGTGTCTCTCTCATTCTGTTTACTGCCCTAACAGACACTTGGGTCACCTTTTGTTAGCTACCCTCACAGACGTGAGTGTCTCTCTCCTTCTGTTTACTGCCCTAACAGACACTTGGGTCACCTTTTGTTAGCTACCCTCACAGACGTGAGTGTCTCTCTCATTCTGTTTACTGCCCTAACAGACACTTGGGTCACCTTCTGTTAGCTGCCCTCACAGACGTGAGTGTCTCTCTCATTCTGTATACTGCCCTAACAGACACTTGGGTCACCTTTTGTTAGCTACCCTCACAGACGTGAGTGTCTCTCTCATTCTGTTTACTGCCCTAACAGACACTTGGGTCACCTTCTGTTAGCTGCCCTCACAGCGTGAGTCTCTCTCTCTCATGCTGTATACTACCCTAACAGACACTTGGGTCACCTTCTGTTAGGTGCCCTCACAGACGTGAGGGTCTCTCTCATTCGGTTCACTGCTCTAACAGACATGCATGCCACATTCTGTTAACAAATTTTCTAGATCTGTGGTTCTTATTCTGTTTACTACATTCACGCACAGGTGAGCCTGTTTACTTCATTCTCACAGCTGTGGTGTCTTAGTCTGTGTACTTCACTCTCAAAGCTGTGTTGTCTTGGCCAATTTACTTCCGTCTCACAGTTGTGGTGTCTTGACCTATTTGCTTCACTCTCACACCTATGTTATTCTACTGTTTACTTCACTTTTACTGCTGTGGTTCCTTACTCTGTTTACCTCATTCTCACAGCTGTGGTGCCTTGCTATATTTACTTCACTCTCACAGCTGTGGTGTCTTACTCAGTTTACTTCACTCTTGCAGCTGTGGTGTCTTATAATTCACTTCACTCTCACAGCTTTGTGTCTTACTCTGTTTACTTCACTCTTGCAGCTGTGGTGTCTTATAATTTACTTCACTCTCACAGCTGTGGTGCCTTGCTATATTTACTTCACTCTCACAGCTGTGGTGTCTTACTCAGTTTACTTCACTCTTGCAGCTGTGGTGTCTTATAATTCACTTCACTCTCACAGCTGTGGTGCCTTGCTATATTTACTTCACTCTCGCAGCTGTGGTGCCTTGCTATATTTACTTCACTCTCACAGCTGTGGTGTCTTACTCAGTTTACTTCACTCTTGCAGCTGTGGTGTCTTATAATTCACTTCACTCGCTCAGCTGTGGTGTTTTACTGTGTTTTCTTCACTCTGTGGTGTCTTACTCTGTTACTTCACTCTCGCAGCTCTGGTGTCTTGCTATATTTACTTCACTCTCATAGCTGTTGTGTCTTACTCTGTTTTCTTCACTCTCGCAGCTGTGGTTCCTTACCTTGTTTACTTCACTCTCACCGCTGTTAAGTATTGGTCTATTTACTTCACTCGCACAGCTGTGGTGTCTTACTCTGTTTTCTTCACTCTCGCGGCTGTGGTGTCTTACTCTGTTTTCTTCACTCTCGCGGCTGTGGTGTCTTACTCTGTTTTCTTCACTCTTGCAGCTGTGGTTTCTTACCTTGTTTACTTCACTCTTACCGCTGTTAAGTATTGGTCTATTTACTTCACTCTCATAGCTGTTGTGTCTTACTCTGTTTTCTTCACTCTCGCGGCTGTGGTTCCTTACCTTGTTTACTTCACTCTCACCGCTGTTAAGTATTGGTCTATTTACTTCACTCGCACAGCTGTGGTGTCTTACTCTGTTTTCTTCACTCTCGCGGCTGTGGTGTCTTACTCTGTTTTCTTCACTCTCGCGGCTGTGGTGTCTTACTCTGTTTTCTTCACTCTTGCAGCTGTGGTTTCTTACCTTGTTTACTTCACTCTTACCGCTGTTAAGTATTGGTCTATTTACTTCACTCGCACAGCTGTGGTGTCTTACTCTGTTTTCTTCATTCTTGCAGCTGTGGTTCCTTACCTTGTTTACTTCACTCTCACCGCTGTTAAGTATTGGTCTATTTACTTCACTCGCACAGCTGTGGTGTCTTACTCTGTTTTCTTCACTCTCGCGGCTGTGGTGTCTTACTCTGTTGTCTTCACTCTCGCGGCTGTGGTGTCTTACTCTGTTTTCTTCACTCTTACCGCTGTTAAGTATTGGTCTATTTACTTCACTCGCACAGTTGTGGTGTCTTACTCTGTTTTCTTCATTCTTGCAGCTGTGGTTCCTTACCTTGTTTACTTCACTCTTACCGCTGTTAAGTATTGGTCTATTTACTTCACTCGCACAGCTGTGGTGTCTTACTCTGTTTTCTTCACTCTCGCGGCTGTGGTGTCTTACTCTGTTTTCTTCACTCTCGCGGCTGTGGTGTCTTACTCTGTTTTCTTCACTCTTGCAGCTGTGGTTCCTTACCTTGTTTACTTCACTCTCACAGTTGTTGCGTATTGGCCTATTCAGTTCACTCGCACAGCTGTGATGCCGTGGCCTGTTTAGATCATTCACATACCTTTGAGGTCTCACTCTTGCTTTCACTCTCATACCTGAGGGCGCTCACTCTTTACAGAGCTGACAGTATCAAGTCATTAGTGGAAACCCTGTGTAAGATTACCATAAGGGATGACACTGGTGCCTCAGCAGTAATGTCAAGGCATCAGCTTGGAAAGCCTCAATGTGGGTAACACATAGCAGCCATAGTTGCACTGCCCAAAGCACCAAAGTCATAATAGCAGTAGTGATAAATATCCACAATGCGGCAGAATTTACATTCAAATACCAACTTTAAATGTATTTAGAAATTCAATCATTTTTCTCTGAACATCAGTTTGTTTATACATTCTGGAAATACACACTTTTTCCAAATTGTGTACAGATGTAATAATTAGACCAAGTCAAAGCTTCTAATTGATTAGACTGGGCAGCACAGAGGTAAGCTACTTACTGGTAGCTGAAGAGCTGCCAGTCACTCACACAGTACTTGTTGGAGTTCCCTGCTCTACAGCAATGATACATTGAATTTACCCCAGTCAGGTCACGCTGAGTCACTCAACACAACAAAACCATAGATCTTAATGCCTTCCTCTTGTGCAATAAGTCTTGCAATCGTTGGTTTAGCCCTGTTCTCTGCACTCACAACCAAGAGGGTCTCACCCGTTTACTCATTTACCCCGCAGCCCCCCTCTTTGCTGTATCGCAACCTGGGGGTCTCGCACGCACAGTTGGACCTGAAAGTTCTCCCTATTTGCTTCGCTCACCGTTTACAGTAGTCTTACTCCCAAAGTTTGCCTCGCTTTTGTTTACCCCAAGCCTGTGTAGTCTCATAAGCAAGGAGCCTGTATATTCACAAACTCCTAGAACACCAGGGGGTCTTTTACTGTGGGCTGTCTATGAATGTTTCTATGCATACAAGGCTCAGTCGATTCTCCTTTCAGTGTCACTCTTCGGCCCTGTGTCTCACTTACAGAATGATACTCTGTAGGCCGATATCTGGTGTCCAAGAGAGTCCTGTCCGCTGTTCTCTGACAGGACCATCCTGTGGCAAGGTTGCAGCCTGTAAGTTTGCTTAGAGGCTACACATCAGCCATTTGCAAGTATGCCGCTGGTATTCCACACTGGCAGCAGATAATCAGGGCCTCTGGCTGCAGCTTTTTTCCGCATAATTATAGATTTGCTGCATTTGCCACAGAATCCATTATCTGCTGCATATTTTACAAAATAAAATGTTGTTTCTAGCTCAAACAGATCAAAAGTTACTAAAAATGTGGCAATATGTCTGTGCCCGCACTGGAAGGCCCTTGGCAAAGGTTAACTAGTCGTCTTTCAGTATTTGATTGTTAAACTAGCACTAATGTGATGAAATATTTGCTCAAATAGTATTACCATGTGTAAAAATATTGAAGCAATCCTATCAAAAATATGCTGCTTTATGCCACATAATTTGCCTTTTCTTGTTGCATAATTTAGTAAACCATGCTGCATAATTTAGTGTTCCCCTGGCACATAATTCCAGAGGCCCTACATATAATCCAGATTAGCATTGATCGGAAGAGCGTGCTAAACTTCCTGACTGGTTGATGCAATGGGCGGGGCAGCCACCAACAACATCCATTAATGCGCCACACTTACTGGATTTCCTCTTATATGGGAAAAACAAGCGATCCTCATCACATATGGGGTTGGCGGACTCTCCAGGCCTGCCTGCAAAGAGTGGGCACAGTCTAATTCATGTAGCACAGCTGCTGCCTCAAGAGCACACCTCTCATCTGGCTTGTCACTGCTCGATCTTGTGTGGTTGATCCTCACTTGTATATCTCTGGATCTTCTTCCGCCCATAACGAAAGAGGAACTGCCCCGGCTCACTGGGAGAGTTAAGTCGGGCTCCCAGGCAGACCCTTGTCCCCCTGACGTTTTCAAACTGACCATGCCAGGAATAGAAGAGGAGGTGCTGAATCTTTTGAACTCCTCTCTAGCATCAGGAAAGGTTCCTACTGCCTTTAAGGAAGCAAGGTTGATCCCTTTGCTAAAAAAGCCTGGGGCAGATGTGAAATGCCTAAAAAACTTTAGGCCTATTTCCCAGATCCCTTTCCTGGCCAAGGTGTTGGAACAGCATGTTTTGGCCGCCCTCTCTGACCATCTAGAAGGGAACGGCCTGTTGGAACCAAACCAATCAGGGTTCCGTGCAAATCACAGCACGGAACTGGTCATGTTGTCCATCATAGATGAGCTCCGAAATAGGGCAGACAAGAGGATACCCGGCGCCCTGGTGCTGTTAGACCTCTCCGCGGCGTTTGACACCGTTTGTCACAAACAACTGCTGTCGCGGATGAGAGACCTCGGCATCCAGGGCACAGCCCACGCCTGGTTTGTTTCTTTTCTACAAGGGAGGACACAAAGAGTTCAGTTGGGAGAATTGCTCTCCACTGCAACACCAATCTCTTGTGGAGTGCCACAGGGGTCGGCTTTGTCGCCCCTGCTGTTCAACATATACCTCCAACCATTGATTGCACTCCTGAATCAAATGGATTGTCAGGTATATAACTATGCTGATGACACCCAAATCATTATCCAAATGGATGATGCACCTGGGGCACCAGCAAATCTGCAAACCATCTTGAAGCAGACAGCTAATTGGATGTCGCTGAACTCCCTAAAAATTAATCCGGACAAGACGGAAGTTCTACCTGTTACCATCGCTGGTAATCCATGGCATGATGGATTCTGGCCGAGGGAACTTGGACCGCCCCCGGAGCCGGCAGTGGCTGTAAAAAGCCTTGGCATTTATGTGGATAACAAGCTTTCCATGCGGAAACAAGTTACCACGGTGGTAGGAACCTGTGTTGGCATGCTTCGTCAACTTAGGAAGATCGCGCCATTATTGTCCCATTCCACCCTGAGAAGGGCGGTTTCCGCTATGATCCTTGCAAGACTGGATTACGGCAACTCGCTCTATCTGGGCCTACCCCAAAAACTCCTAGACAAACTTCAGATGGTGATGAATGATGCCGCTAGGCTCATTCACAAGAAACCCAGGAGTACGCATGTGTCCCCACTTATGCGCGAGCTACATTGGCTCCCAATAAGGCAGAGGGTGCTCTTTAAAGGGTTATGCATTGCACATAAATCCCTTTACGGTAAGGCACCAAGATACATCAAGACCCGCCTGACCCCATATACACCTGCCAGGGTGCTAAGATCTGCTGAGGCAACCCTCCTCATGCAACCTCGTTTTAGATTGGCGACAGTGGGCGGTCGTGCCATCTCTAACACCCTCCCAGAGGCCTGGAACAGTCTCCCGGTGGACTTGCGCAAAGAACCTAATTTGCTGACCTTTCGGAAGAGGTTGAAGACTGTTCTTTTCCAGAAGGCCTGGGGTGGGATATAAATTCTTTGCAGTGTTTTCTTTTGGTTTCCTGCGGTGTTTACTGGACAAGCGCTTAGAGACCCCGGGGTTATATAGCGCTATACAAATCGAAATAAATAAATAAATAAATAAAATAAATCTAAGAACTGCGATGTAGTGACTTATAACTAGTGATCATGGAAGTTTTGTTCATTTTCAAATTAGCTAGAAATTCGCCATTTAGGAATAGTCGTGCATCAACGAGTTAGAGTATTCCAAAAGAGTTATGTGTCTGTAATTACATAGATAACATACGCAATGTATATGATGTAGTGCACAGCTAGCACGAGGCATTTGACACGGAACCATATTGAGTGTGTGGTCTGATTGAGACCAGAACACTGAAGCCAGGGCGTGGGGGGCGTTAGTGACATGTCGCACCCCAATGTGTTACTCAAACACCATCTAACCTTATGATGGATCACCTATCGGTCTGCCTCGATCTGTCATCTGCTGTAGTCTGTCTCTGTATCTCAGCTCAGCCTTTCTTCCTTCCTGGTGACGAATGCAAAAAGAACAATTGATGGACATAATGCAGAACAATGTCATACATTCACCCCAGTACAGAGATCTAAGGCTAAATCCATTGTTTTCTTTGCTCCCCATGCCATTCCAGTTTGAACCCAGCCATATGCAAATGAGTCTTGACCCAGCCCCCAATGGGAACAGTCCAGCCCGAACTGCCATGCCAGGTCCTCCATGGACTGGAAACAAGCATCCTAAGACTGGTTTCAGAGTTTCACCCATCATCAGCCAGGATAGCTTGACTCCAGTGACATGGAGAGCACGGGACCCAAGTCCATCCCACTCGGGGTGATGAATGCAAATAGAACAATTAATGGACAGGTTTAACCTAGATCTCTTGACTGGGGGTGCATGTTTGATTGGCT
The DNA here is from genome assembly GCF_964261635.1 of Lissotriton helveticus. Classification (NCBI taxonomy): domain Eukaryota; kingdom Metazoa; phylum Chordata; class Amphibia; order Caudata; family Salamandridae; genus Lissotriton; species Lissotriton helveticus. Next base: position 1,768,895,633 of record NC_136068.1, read on the forward strand.
CTGCATTCCGTCCATCATTTGTGTGTCTTTTGCTTTCTTCCTTCCTGGCCATGGGTCTGGCTGGATAGTGAGCTTGACAACAATGAAGTCACAAGTAGCCACGGTTGCATCTTCCTGTTTTGCCATAATGAAATTGCTCAAAAAGATCCTATGGATACTTCCCTTCTCCGCTCAGAGAACCTTCATCGAGGCCATGATAATATTGAGGCCGGATTATGGCAACATCTTATATACGGGGTCTGACAAGACAGTAATCAAACGTCTTCCGATGGTTCAAAGCGCGACAGCTTGACTCTTATTTCGGCTCCCCAAATACTCTTCGGTGACTGGTCTCCTTTTGCAAGACCTCAATTCCTACAAAAATTGGTTGTGCCGTATCATCCTTCCCACACATTGCGTTACAGTAGCCGGTCTCTCTTCTCAATACAATAAAACAGATGCTCTCGAATGGTTGGCCGCTCATTCTCTTTCCTAGGTCCCAGGATGTGGAACCCTTTCTCTGATCCTATAAGAGGCTTCACTTCTTTTCGTAAGAAGTCCAAAACGTGGTTATTTTTGGTCTTGTTCTTAGGCTACTTTCACCTGACCTCAAGCGCTGGGAAACCTTATAGGTGGCTACGCGCTATATAAGAACTTCAATAATAATAATAATGTTATAGCTGGAGAAGTGATACCCACTATTATCTTCCCGCTATTTTCTCTGCAGCAGACGCTTCATTCTATTCTCCTTCCCCTCCTCAGTTATCAGCAATATTTGCTTTGTGCCTGGGTCAACACAGGTTTGGACTATACACTTAGGCGCTATATGGGAGGTATCGTATCCACAGGATGCATTTGCCCTGGAGTACGGGGTAACATTGGCTCCATCTCTCTGCTAATTTGACCATATTTCACAAAAAACAGAACCATACAGAGCTCAAACTGGAAGATCGCATTAAGTTCAAATTTCTGTGCCTGTTAGCAAAACTTACAAGAAAACTCCTTATCTCCTCCACCATTCAATTATGCCCTGCGAGAAAAGTTTTCCACCATGCACTGATTCGATGGCTGGGGTTTCTCGTACCTAGTTCAGTATACTGGGATACCTTGCCAGAGAATATCAGTCAAGAGCCCTGATGTTTTGGATTCCCCTCTATCCATTGGTCATTCAAAGCAGGAGGAGTCCATAGAGATTGAATCTCTCACCACTGATACTGCCTGCCAGAGAGAATTTGTTGGACTAGGCTCTCTCAAAGCATTGTCGTAGCATGTTGAAGAGCGCTAATGGACCCAACCTTGTATCTGTACCAGCCGTATAACGCGCAACCCCTGTGGCACATAGGGGCCCAAATTCTTCTAGGGCCACCATTCAGCCCATGGCAAATGAATATCTGTGCGATATGGGAGACTAAGTAGCCCCTCGTCACATTCTGCAAGGGAGCCATATAACTTTACGGTTTGTCACTGAGGTCTACTGCAACCTACCAAAGCCGACTGGGCTTATTCTCTCTGGCCTCTACCATGGCCTGCTGTAGAGCCGCTAACTTGCCCGCCCATTGATGTCCACTACCAGTACCAGAGCCGACTGGGCTTACTCTCTCTGGCCTCTACCATGGCCTGCTGTAGAGCCGCTAACGGGCCCGGCCTTCGATGTCTACTGCAAAGTACCAGAGTCAACTGGGCTTATTCTATCTTGCCTCTTCCATGGCCTGCTGTAGAGCTGCTAACGGGCCCAGTCTTCGATGTCTACTGCCAGTACCAGAGCCGACTGGGCTTACGGTCTCTGGCCTCTACCATGGCCTGCTGTAGAGCCGCTAACGGCCCCGGCCTTCGATATCTACTGCCAGTACCAGAGCCGACTGGGCTTACTCTCTCTGGCCTCTACCATGGCCTGCTGTAGAGCCGCTAACGGACCCGGCCTTCGATGTCTACTGCAGCCTCCCAAAGCCGACTGGACTTACTCTCTCTGGCTTCTACCATGGCCTGCTGTAGAGCCACAAACGGGCCGGCCATCGATGTCTACTGCAAGTACCAGAGCGACTGGCCTTATTCTATCTTGCCTCTACCATGGCCTGCTGTAGAGCCACTAACAGGCCAGTCCTTCAATGTCTACTGCCAGTACCAGAGCCGACTGGGCTTACTCTCTCTGGCCTCTTCCATGGCCTGCTGTAGAGCCGCGAATGGGACCGGCGTTCGATGTCCACTGCAAAGTACCAGAGTCGACTGGGCCTACTCTCTCTGGCCTCTACCATGGCCTGCTGTAGAGCCGCTAATGGGCCTGTCCATCAATGTCTACTGCAAAGTACCAGAGTCAACTGGGCTTTCTCTCTCTGGCCTCTACTGTGGCCTATCAAAGAGCAGGTGAAGCGCCAAGCCTCAGATGTCTACCACACCAAACCAGACCTGACTGGGCTTACTCTCTTCGGCTTCTACCATGGCCAGTCCAAGAACAGCTGATGAGGCCAAACTCGGGTTTCTTTCAGAGCCACAGAGACAGTTAGACCACTTCTAATCCTTGCTATAAATGGAGCCCTGCTCCATGCTTGTTATGGCCTATCAGTGAGCTACACCCCGTAATCCTAAAGAGCAACGGTCCGGGATCAACTCCATATGGACACCGCAATAGCCCACTGGACAGAAGCTGTTTTTTTTACAGCACACCAGAAAGCAGCTGTCAGATATGGACTCTCTTGTCCCTTCTGTAGCCCACCAGAGAGCAGCTGCCTGGCCTGGGCTCTCTGGCCCCTTCTGTAGCCCACCAGAGAGCAGCTGCCTGGTCTGGCCTCTCTGGTCCCTTCTGTAGCCCACCGCAGAGCAGCTGCCTGGCCTGGGCTCTCTGGCCCCTTCTGTAGCCCACCAGAGAGCAGCTGCCTGGTCTGGCCTCTCTGGTCCCTTCTGTAGCCCACCGCAGAGCACCTGTCAGGCCTGGGCTCTCTGGCCCCTTCTGTAGCCCACCAGAGAGCAGCTGCCTTGCCTGGGCTCTCTGGCCCCTTCTGTAGCCCACCAGAGAGCAGCTGCCTTGCCTGGGCTCTCTGGCCCCTTCTGTAGCCCACCAGAGAGCAGCTGTCAGGTGTGGACTACCTGGTCCCTTCTGTAGCCCACCAGAGAGCAGCTGCCTGGCCTGGGCTCTCTGGCCCCTTCTGTAGCCCACCAGAGAGCAGCTGCCTGGTCTGGACTCTCTGGCCCCTTCTGTAGCCCACCAGGGAGCACCTGTCAGGCCTGGGCTCTCAGGCCCCTTCTGTAGCCCACCAGGGAGCACCTGTCAGGCCTGGGCTCTCTGATCCCTTCTGTAGCCCACCAGGGAGCACCTGTCAGGCCTGGGCTCTCTGGCCCCTTCTGTAGCCCACCAGGGAGCACCTGTCAGGCCTGGGCTCTCTGATCCCTTCTGTAGCCCACCAGAGAGCACCTGTCAGGCCTGGGCTCTCTGGCCCCTTCTGTAGCCCACCAGAGAGCAGCTGCCTGTTCTGGACTCTCTGATCCCTCCTGTAGCCCACCAGAGAGCACCTGCCAGGCCTGGGCTCTCTGGCCCCTTCTGTAGCCCACCAGAGAGCAGCTGCCTGGTCTGGCCTCTCTGGTCCCTTCTGTAGCCCACCAGAGAGCAGCTGTCAGGCCTGGGCTCTCTGATGCCTTCTGTAGCCCACCAGGGAGCACCTGTCAGGCCTGGGCTCTCTGGCCCCTTCTGTAGCCCACCAGAGAGCAGCTGCCTGGTCTGGCCTCTCTGGTCCCTTCTGTAGCCCACCAGAGAGCAGCTGTCAGGCCTGGGCTCTCTGGCCCCTTCTGTAGCCCACCAGAGAGCAGCTGCCTTGCCTGGACTCTCTGGTCCCTTCTGTAGCCCACCAGGGAGCACCTGTCAGGCCTGGGCTCTCTGGCCCCTTCTGTAGCCCACCAGCAGCACCTGTCAGGCCTGGGCTCTCTGGCCCCTTCTGTAGCCCACCAGGGAGCACCTGTCAGGCCTGGGCTCTCTGGCCCCTTCTGTAGCCCACCAGGGAGCACCTGTCAGGCCTGGGCTCTCTGGCCCCTTCTGTAGCCCACCAGGGAGCACCTGTCAGGCCTGGGCTCTCTGGCCCCTTCTGTAGCCCACCAGAGAACAGCTGCCTGTTCTGGACTCTCTGATCCCTTCTGTAGCCCACCAGACAGGAGCGGTCAGGTCCAAGCTCTCTCTACGCCTTTTTCAGACTCTGACAGGAGTAAGGTGCCTCTGGTGTCAGCAATACTCCCAGAGCCAGTTGCAGACATCACTGGGCCCTGGTCACTTCTAGAACCCGCGAGACAGCGGCCAATGAAGGAACCGAGTACTTTCGACCTCTGCAGCAGCTACCTGAGACAGGCTAACCTCTGCCACAGACACGAGAGCGGCTGTGCCCTTGCCCTCTTTCACCTCGGTGACAGACTGACCGAGACCACCGGAAATGGCTAGACACTCTAACCCCAGCGAGAGACCACGAGAGAGCAGCTGATGCCACCCGACTCGCTGGCCGTTTCTGCAGCCAATCATAGACGTGGTGAACCGACTTCTACAAACCTCAAGGGAGCAGCCGATAAAAACGTAACGTACGCCCTTTGATCGCTACTCCCAACCAATCAGAGAGCAGCTAAAAGTGCTAGACCCTCAGGCCCGGGTTATCAACAATTGCACAAAAAGTGCCAGATCTCTACACGCATGCGCGCGCGGACCCGTGTGACTGGTGTACACAAGTGTGCTCCCCGTGCCCACGTTCCGAAGTTTGTCCCGGTGCCCCGGCCGGCCGTCCACTCCTGAGAAAAATCTAGGTGCTTTTTCCATGAAGTGCTTATGCTGGGACTTTCTTAAGTGGAATTTCTGAGCAGCGCTTTTGTTTATATTTTGATGTTTGCCGAGATGATGAAACTGCCAGCAACCCTGGCACTTCTGCAATGTGGCGTGACCTCGCCTCCTGCCAGGCTCACACGGTGGCCAAGTGACAAGGCCGTTAGTCGGGGCGGAGGCACACTTTCCAGGAAGGGAGAGCTGTGTACTGTAAGCCTACATCGAGTGGAAGTCTTGGCACGCTTTCCACAGTCAGGTGCCCTGTGAAGGGTTCCAAAAACAGTCCCATTGTCTGCGAGCTGGTCGCCTGCCACCATCTGGAGCATCAGTGGCAGCTGGTAAGGGAGCTCTGGGTGGGACTCGTCGTCCCCTAGGAGAAAGGGCTGGTCTGTAGCAGAACCATCTCCCTTCAAGTGGAGAGTCCTCTGGGTGGGTATGAGTGAAAGGTTCTGCATCTCCCTGTGATTAAATCTCTGCTTGACGGGAAGTGAAAGGGTGTTGGGTGGGTATGCTCACCCCTTGAGTGAAGGGTTCACCTCCTCCACTGATGGGACCTCTACCTGTCTGGTGGCGGTGGGAAAAGGTTTCTGGGTGGGTATGATCGTCCGATGGGTGAAAGGTTCCGCCTCTCTCGCTTATGAGACCTCTACACGTCTGGTGGTGGAAATGTTCTGGGTGGGCACCGTAGCCACCTGGGTGAAAGGTTCCACCTCTCCCTCTGAGATCTTTACGTGTGGTGGTGGTAGAGTTCTGGGTGTGCACCGTAGCCACCTGGGTGAAAGGTTCCACCTCTCCCTCTGAGATCTTTACGTGTGGTGGTGGTAGAGTTCTGGGTGGGCACCGTAGCCACCTGGGTGAAAGGTTCCACCTCTCCCTCTGAGATCTTTACGTGTCTGGTGGTGGAAGAGTTCTGGGTGGGCACCGTAGCCACCTGGGTGAAAGGTTCCACCTCTCCCTCTGAGATCTTTACGTGTCTGGTGGTGGAAGAGTTCTGGGTGGGCACCGTAGCCACCTGGGTGAAAGGTTCCACCTCTCCCTCTGAGATCTTTACGTGTCTGGTGGTGGAAGAGTTCTGGGTGGGCACCGTAGCCACCCGGGTGAAAGGTTCCACCTCTCCCTCTGAGATCTTTACGTGTCTGGTGGTGGAAGAGTTCTGGGTGGGCACCGTAGCCACCTGGGTGAAAGGTTCCACCTCTCCCTCTGAGATCTTTACGTGTCTGGTGGTGGAAGAGTTCTGGGTGGGCACCGTAGCCACCTGGGTGAAAGGTTCCACCTCTCCCTCTGAGATCTTTACGTGTCTGGTGGTGCAAGAGTTCTGGGTGGGCACCGTAGCCACCTGGGTGAAAGGTTCCACCTCTCCCTCTGAGATCTTTACGTGTCTGGTGGTGCAAGAGTTCTGGGTGGGCACCGTAGCCACCTGGGTGAAAGGTTCCACCTCTCCCTCTGAGATCTTTACGTGTCTGGCGGTGGTAGAGTTCTGGGTGGGCACCGCAGCCACCTGGGTGAAAGCTGCCACCTCTCATGAGATCTTTACGTGTCTGGTGGTGGAAGAGTTCTGGGTGGGCACCGTAGCCACCTGGGTGAAAGGTTCCACCTCTCCTGAGATCTTTACGTGTCTGGCGGTGGTAGAGTTCTGGGTGGGCACCGCAGCCACCTGGGTGAAAGGTTCCACCTCTCCTGAGATCTTTACGTGTCTGGTGGTGGAAGAGTTCTGGGTGGGCACCGTAGCCACCTGGGTGAAAGGTTCCACCTCTCCCTCTGAGATCTTTACGTGTCTGGCGGTGATAGAGTTCTGGGTGGGCACGGTCGCACCCGGGTCACGTGGTATGCGCCTGGTAGGCCCCTCTGCTGTCTGGAGACAGGTGGTTGGAGACCTCTGCGTCGGTTTGGACACTCCCTGGGAGAGGGGTGTGTGTCTCTCTCTCTGAGGGGCGGGTGGGAGGAGAGCTCTGGCCTGGTGCTCCAGTTGGTTATGGTTGTCCAGTTGGTGAACTTCGATTAATGTAAAGCTCCTCCCTATAGGTTCCTGTACTTTTACAAAGTGAAGGGCCAGTGTGAAGCCCGACCTGCTGGTTTCCGCCTCGAGTTCAGTAGTATATTCAGATACGTCTCGTTTCTATGTCCCTCGACCCCCTCCCCTCGATTTATAGTGGCTCTATAACACTAAAGCGCTTCCTGCTCACCTGTCGCCTCACCCCGCTGCGGGTTCCTTCCTCCACCACCCTCTGTTTCATGCAGCTGTTGTCTGTCCCTCTTCCTGTCGTCTTCCGGTAGTAGGTGGCAGGAAGCGCGTTTTTCTCTCCACCTGCCCCCGGACCTGCTCGTACCCCGGCTGGTGACGGCCCTCGCCTCCAGGGGCCCGGTGGCTGCTGCTGACGTGGAGCCCAGCGAGGCAACCGGGCCGTGGCCGCCCTTTCAGACCCCCCCCCCCCCCCCACCCCTGCACCGATGTGCACTGGTGGAGTCACCCACCCCAGGGCCCGGCTTGTGACAGCCCCCTCCCCTCTCTGGCCACCCGATCTTGCCTTTCTAACACCAAAGAACTGCGCCACAGGTACCGCAGTGACCCCAGACTGAGGTGCCACGGTGACCCCAGACTGAGGTAACACGGTGACCCCCAGACTGAGGTAACACGGTGAACCCAGACTGAGGTACCGCAGTGACCCCAGACTGAGGGTCCACGGTGACCCCAGACTGAGGGGCCACGGTGGCTCCAGACTGTGGTAACATGGTGACCCCAGACTGAGGTACCGCAGTGACCCCAGACTGAGGTGCCATGGTGACCCCAGACTGTGGTAACACAGTGACCCCAGACTGAGGTAACACGTTACCCCCAGACTGAGGTACCGCAGTGACCCCAGACTGAGGTGCCACGGTGAACCCAGACTGAGGTAACACGGTGAACCCAGACTGAGGTACCGCAGTGACCCCAGACTGAGGGTCCACGGTGACCCCAGACTGAGGGGCCACGGTGGCTCCAGACTGTGGTAACATGGTGACCCCAGACTGAGGTACCGCAGTGACCCCAGACTGAGGTGCCATGGTGACCCCAGACTGTGGTAACACAGTGACCCCAGACTGAGGTAACACGTTACCCCCAGACTGAGGTACAGCAGTGACCCCAGACTGAGGTGCCACGGTGAACCCAGACTGAGGTAACACGGTGAACCCCAGACTGAGGTACCGCAGTGACCCCAGACTGAGGGGCCACGGTGACTCCAGACTGTGGTAACATGGTGACCCCAGACTGAGGTAACACGGTGACCCCCAGACTGAGGTACCGCAGTGACCCCAGACTGAGGGTCCACGGTGACCCCAGACTGAGGGGCCACGGTGACTCCAGACTGTGGTAACATGGTGACCCCAGACTGAGGTACCGCAGTGACCCCAGACTGAGGTGCCATGGTGACCCCAGACTGAAGTAACACGTTACCCCCAGACTGAGGTGCCACAGTGACCCCAGACTGTGGTAACACAGTGACCCCAGACTGAGGTAACACGGTGACCCCCAGACTGAGGTACCGCAGTGACCCCAGACTGAGGGTCCACGGTGACCCCAGACTGAGGGGCCACGGTGACTCCAGACTGAGGTAACACGGTGACCCCCAGACTGAGGTACCGCAGTGACCCCAGACTGAGGGTCCACGGTGACCCCAGACTGAGGGGCCACGGTGACTCCAGACTGTGGTAACATGGTGACCCCAGACTGAGGTACCGCAGTGACCCCAGACTGAGGTGCCATGGTGACCCCAGACTGAAGTAACACGTTACCCCCAGACTGAGGTGCCACAGTGACCCCAGACTGTGGTAACACAGTGACCCCAGACTGAGGTAACACGTTACCCCCAGACTGAGGTACAGCAGTGACATCAGTCTGAGGTAACACAGTGACCCCCAGACTGAGGCGCCATGGTGACCCCAGACTGAGGTAACACGGTGACCCCCAGACTGAGGTACCGCAGTGACCCCACACTGAGGTGCCACGGTGACCCCAGACTGTGCTGCCACAGTGACCCCAGACTGAGGTACTGCAGTGACCCCTGACTGAGGTAACACGTTACCCCCAGATTGAGGTGCCACGTTACCCCCAGACTGAGGTGCCACAGTGACCCCAGACTGAGGTAACACGGTGATACCCAGACTGAGGTGCCATGGTGACCCCAGACTGAGGTGCCACGGTGACCCCCAGAACGAGGGCAACGGTGACCCCCACCGGCTGTGATACCTCGGTGACCCCCAGACTAAGGTAACATGGTGACCACAAGACTTAGGTGCCACAGTGACCTCAGACTGAGGTGCCCAAGTGACCCCAGACTGAGGTGCCACTGTGACCCCAGATCGAGGTGCCACAGTGACCCCAGATCGAGGTGCCACAGTGACCCCAGACTGAGGTGCCACAGTGACCCCTACCGGCTGTGACGCCACGGTGACCACGGCTGAGGTGCCACAGTCACCCCAGACTGAGGTGCCACATTGACCCCAGACTGAGGTGCCACAGTGACCCCAGACTGAGGTGCCACAGTGACCCCAGACTGAGGTGCCACAGTGACCCCAGACTGAGGTGCCACAGTGACCCCAGACTGAGGTGCCACAGTGACCCCAGACTGAGGTGCCACAGTGACCCCAGACTGAGGTGCCATGGTGACCCCCAGACTGAGGTAACACAGTGACCCCCAGACTGAGGTGCCACAGTGACCCCAGACTGAGGTGCCATGGTGACCCCCAGACTGAGGTGCCACAGTGACCCCAGACTGAGGCGCCATTGTGACCCCCAGACCGAGGTGCCACGGTGACCCCAACCGGCCGTAACGCCACGGTGAACACACGACTGAGGTGCCACAGTGACCCCAGACTGAGGTGCCACAGTGACCCCAGACTGAGGTGCCACAGTGACCCCCACTGTCTGACGCCAATGTGAACACACGACTTAGGTGCCACAGTGACACCAGACTGAGGTGCCACAGTGACCCCAACCGGCCGTAACGCCACGGTGAACACACGACTTAGGTGCCACAGTGACCGCAGACTGAGGTGCCTTGGTGACCCCCAGACCGAGGTGCCACGGTGACCCCCCACCGGCTGTGACGCCTCGGTGACCCCCAGACAAAGGTAACATGGTGACCCCAGACTGAGGTGCCACAGTGACCCCAGACTGAGGTGCCACAGTGACCCCAGACTGAGGTGCCACAGTGATCCCAGACTGAGGTGCCACAGTGACCCCAGACTGAGGTGCCACGGTGAACCCAGACTGAGGTAACACGGTGACCCCAGACTGAGGTGTCATGGTGAACCCAGACTGAGGTGCCACGGTGACCCCTGACTGAGGTGCCCCAGTGACCCCCTGACTAAGGTGCCCCGGCTGTGAGGCCACAGTAACCCTCTCAGGCTTAGACACCACAGTGACCCCACCTACTGTGAGGCCCCCCTCAGGCCGAGATTCCACAATGACCCCCTTCAAGCTGAGCCCCCCGAGTGTTTAACTTAGGAATCTTACACAGAGGTAGGTGGTACTGGCCATCCTAAATTGGGCAATTAATCCAGTGTCAGCTGCCAAAGCCAGGCGCAGCCACAGATCACCCATCGGGGGCATCACTCCCCCCGCGCTGCTGAGGCGGGTGAACGGGGCTCCAGCCAGGCAGGGCCCCGCTGCCTCTGTGCCATTCTATATCAGGACACTAGGTGTCGCCAGAGCTCGTGCTCATTTACCCTGGAGACGTGTATCGCTCGTTATTCTGTCCTCTAGGTGGCGCTGCCGTGGGTGCAGGTTACAGTGCAGCATTGCTGCCTGCATCAGGGGGCACACCCGGGTATCTGATCCCACCTCATGGCAGCACACAAGGCGTGCTGTGGAGCCGCGTGTTCTTAGTCTGCATCCCACGAATTGCACATCCGGTGAAGGGAGGGGGCTGCGACGTGATTCAATGCCCTGGGGCCCCCAGGCGCACCCCCCCCCCCCTCGCCCACACCATTACTCTTGCTCAGGCTAAGTCCAGGAAATGTGATTTAGTAAACTGGGATTTGTAGAGCGACTCATGCGATTGGTCACACGTGGGAGGGGCATCACAAGTCCCGGCCTGGTCAGCAGAGAGGCAGCGCTCACGTCACCCCGAGAGGACAGCATGGCTGGCTTCAGGGCTCTGGCCTAGTAAGCCCAGCGGTGTGCAGCCCTGCCGCGTGTTAGGCAACCCACCTTGCTTCCTGGCCCACCATTTGTCCCTTTAGCCAACGCCCGTTCTTTCTCCCTCCTCCCCATTTCCTGCTTTTGTGTTTTTCCTTTACATCTAAACTTTACGACCCTTTACTTCTCTTCCTCCCTCCCTTGCCCCCTTTTCGTTCCTTTGTTATCTTCTCTGTCCTTCATACTTGCTTTCATTTTTGGGTTGTTTTATTAAGCTGCCCACCGTGACCCCATTTCATAACAGGCATTTGCAGTGCAATAGGTCTCGCATTAATTAAGTTTGAGCTATTGGCATTGCTAAATATTGCAACACCAATTGCAACAAAAGTCTATAAATTGTAGGCCAAAAAAATGTGTATTTATTTTTGTAGCAATGGTGGCATGCTGTGCTTTAGATGAATATGTTTAAAAGTAAAGTGCGCCATACTGCAATTGCTACAATAGTTAATTGCTAATGTGTTAACAATTGATGTGTGCACTGATGGCTGGTGGTGTGTCTGCCTGTAGAAATTGTGCACCGATGGCTGGTGGTGTGTGTGCCTAGTGGAAGTGTGCACTGCCGGCTGGTTGTGTGTGTGCCTGGTGGAAGAGTGCACTGACTGCTGGCGGTGTGTGTGCCTGGTGAAAGTGATGTGTGCCTGGTGAAAGTGTGCACTGACAGCTGGTGGTGTGTGTGCCTGGTGGAAGTGTGCACTGCCGGCTGGTGGTGTGTGTGCCTGGTGGAAGAGTGCACTGACTGCTGGCGGTGTGTGTGCCTGGTGAAAGTGGTGTGTGCCTGGTGAAAGTGTGCACTGACGGCTAGTGGTGTGTGTGTGCCTGCTGAAAGCGTGCACTGACGGCTGGTGGTGTTTGTGCCCGGTGAAAGCATGCACTGAAGGCTGGTGGTGTTTGTGCCGGTGTAATCGTCGACTGATGGTGTCTGTGTCTGGTGTAAGTGTGCACTGACTGTGTGGTTGTGTGTGTGTGGTTGTGTGTGTGGTTGTGTTTGTGGTTGTATGTGTGGTTGTGTGTGGTTATGTGGTTGGGTGTGTGTGTGATTGTGTGTGTGGTTGTGCGTGTGTAGTTGTGTTTGTGGTGTGTGTGGTTGTGGTTGTGTGTGTGGTAGTGTGTGTGTGTGGTTGGGTGTGTGGTTGTGTGTGTGTGGTTGTGTGTGTTTGTGTGTGTGATCGTGTGTGGTTGTGTTTGGTTGTGGTTGTGTGTGTGTGTGATCGTGTGTGGTTGTGTTTGGTTGTGGTTGTGTGTGCGGTTGTGGTTGTGTGTGTGGTTGGGTGTGTGTGGTTGTATATGTGGTTGTGTGGGTGTCTGTGTGTGTGTGTTTGTGGTTGCGTGTGGTTGTGCTTGTGTGGTTGTGTGTGTGTGGTTGTGTGTGGTTGTGGTTGTGTGTGTGGTTGTGGTTGTGTGTGTGGTTGTGGTTGTGTGTGTGGTTGTGTGTGTGTGTGTGGTTGTGTGTGTGTGTGTGGTTGTGTGTGTTGTGTTTGTGTGTGTGGTTGTGTGTGTGTGGTTGTGTGTGTGCTTGTGGTTCTGTGTGTGTGGTTGTGTTGCTGAGGCCGTGCAGGAGAGACTAGCACAGAGTTCAGGTCTAGGAGGGTTAATAATGGAGGATAAATGTGTGCTTACAAATTTAAAGGCACGTGGGACCCTCAGCCTTCTCTGGCTGAATTGCATGATTTTAAAACAACATAATACGATAAAATGTAACCTTGAGAATAAACAATAAAATGCCATCTTGAAACAAACGGACTGGGAGGCACATGATCGGAAAGGGCTGTAGCCTTTTGCACTACGTAAACATTATGCCAGCTAAAAAAAAATATGTGCGTCTGTGCCTGGGAGGCCCACAATTGCCAGAGGCTGAAACCTTCTGCACTCAATCAACATCACTTGCTTGAAACAAGGGCGAGCTCATTAGGTAGTGACTGGTACTTAGAGGCATAGGTCCTAGCAGTAGCGTCAGCACCAGACCTACTAGCACGCACTGTGACTAGCTGCTGGCTGCCCCAAACATGCAAGTATTGATCTTCATCTTGTAAACCTAGCTCAGGCTGTGTCATCAATATGATGAAACATTTTTAGCTCGGGGGAAACAATGTATTTACATACATTACTATTCTTTTCAGAGAGAGACCATTTGCATTTTGGTTTCAGATATACTTAGAGGTAAGGCAACTAAGGTAGAATAAATTTGCACAGAGTGTTGTGACTTTAACTCACAGATAAATCCAAATCAACTTATTTCTAATGTAGAAAAAGATCGCTTTTTTCTGCAGGGTTCCAAGCTATACAACGATGTTTCACCTTCCTAGAGTATGGTCGCCGATCACTGACGAAGAAGAGAGTCACGGTGAAAGGCAGAGGGCTGGGAGACCGGACATGGAAGTGGGAGGAGTGGAAAGGTGGAGCTATGGAGAAAGAAGGCAGATGCCTTTAGAGGAAAACAAATATATAGAAAACGTTGTGAAAGAAGTAGCAATTAGGGTAAGAAGGGAGGCAGAACCAGAAGTTAGAGGCAACCGAGATCGAGTATAGTTGTAACACCTCAATGGTGTGAGTAATCTGTTCTGTTTTCTTTTGCAGCCTGGTATATGTACAACATTACAAGAAATGGATACCCTACTTACCTCAGATGTGACCCTATTAAATCTCGAAAGGAACATAGCCAGTGGGGAAAAAGGAGCAAGCAGGTTAGAGAGAAAGAGAAGTAAATGAGGGGTAGATTAAATGAGAGCGGGATAGAGAGGCTACTGCAAAACGCATGATAATAGAGAAAAGATGTGAGGTGTAAAGTAGTAAAGATACATTGGTGTACAGAGAAAGGAGACGTAAAAACTGATTAAAGAACCGGAACCATGCAGAGAAGAGGTACTTGCGGTCGGATGTCGCAAAGTGGAAAAGGAGAGGCAACTTGGATGGGGTTTTTTTTGTTTGTGGTCACTTTCGCGGCCGCTTTGATGTTCTCAGTGGCCGCGCGGCTCACTGAGAACATCAAGGCGGCCGCGAAAGTATCATGCAGGCTGACAAATGGTGCGCGCGCCCGGCGCACATGCACTGTACCTGCTCCGCCTGCTTTGGGAGCACTTTCAGAAGCCCCACTAAATATCTGCAAAGCATCGCTTACGCGACGGCTAGGCGAGACCTAAAAAGTACATACCTACACAAACATCCATTTATTTATGAGTTTTATTTGGCTAGACTCGAAGGTATTATGGCGCTTTACAGAATGAAGAGCAGGGCAAGAACCCAGTCACTAAGTATATAAACGTGCAACAATCTTAGGTTCAAGTACCATAACAGCGATAAATACACATACAAAAATATTAGGCAATGCAGGTGGAATACAATCTGTACACAGAGCAGAAGTTCAGCCCTTAGGGCGGTTACTGATTGTGGTCAAGTCACAAATTTTGAGACCAGTGAGAGAACGACCTTCTAGCCACAAGAGGCAAGGAGAAATAGACAGCCAAGTGTTCAGCGGGGTCAAAAAGAGACTAATAGAACCGAGTTCAAGAACTAATTCAGGTAATCAATGAGGGTTGGTAAAGCGCATTGACTCGCCCATGAGGGTCTCAAGTGCTAGGCGAGTGGAGGGGGCCAGCTCCGTTGAGTGCTATGGGTCATCCGAAGAGCCAGGTCTTGAGGTCCTTCCTAAACTGGGGCAATTGCCGGAGGTGGAAGGGAAGTGTGTTCCAGGCTTTGGCTGTGAGGTAGGAGAAGGACTTTCCTCCCATTCTGGTCTTATTGATACGTGGGACGGTGGCCAGAGAGAGCTGGGCGGATCGGAGGTGTGCGTGGAAGGAGAGGCGTCTGTTCAGGTATGCGGGTCGGGTGTTGTGAAGGGCCTTGTTTGGGTGAGTGAGGAGTTTGAAGGTTATTCTTCTTTGACTGGAAGACAGTGGAAATTGCGGAGACGAAGGGGCTTTTGGTAAGCCCTCTCCATCCATTGCATCATTCACCTGCCATTCACCGTGTCTTCAGCTCACTGAAGCATACAACTTGAGGCAGTGGGTCAGCCCCCATTCAGCCATTGGCAGTCTTTCACTGTCAGTCATCTGTCAGTAGTTCCTAGTGTTCTAAGAATATGCATCTTCGGTCATGTTAGTCGGGAAAGCTGGATCCTGCCTTCCATCCACCTCGATGATGTAAAATCTATTTTACTCCCTGTCCATCATGTGGAGTACCCTGCCTCGAAGGATCAGCCGTGTGTTATGAGAGGTCCTCAACAGAAGCGTCTACTGGAATGGAGTCCACATGGCCCATCCTGCCTGTTTCTTAGCGACCTCCTCAGCCTCCATCGACCAGGTTACACCTGCATGGGGGTCACCACACCCACTCCCGACCAGTAGGACCTTCCAAGAGGACGCTTGGACCTGAAGGCCAACCACGGTTGAGTGTCCTCACGCTCCAAACGTAAGATGGCTTCCCACTGTTTTGGTAGGTTGCCTGTAGGCACTTGGTACACACTCAGCACACCTGGCAAGACACAGCTTCCCCCTCAGGGCTCACTTCCTTGTCACCTGTTCCTCGACGTGGACTTTCTGAGTTTCAGAAAACCTTGGAGTGCATTTGTTCTGACTGGCTTTTGGCGTTTGTCTCAGTATCCAGCGATTTCCCCCTCTGTCCTTCTCCTGAGCACGTGCCTCACCCTTGCCCCACACACACACATCACACTGATGCCGCTTTCATCCTGGCAGTACCAGCTGAGACTGGCAGATTGGGGCGGGCGGCCATTCGTGCAGGTGTGCTTCCAGGAGGTAATGTTGGCGTTTCCCTCCAGCCCAGGCTGGCGCCGACAGCACGCTCCCAGAATAGCGAGGCCGAGGGAGCGTCTGTCGAAAACAAAAATATCACCCCACTGGAGTTAAGAATAGGAAATGTGGAGCCAATGGAACGATATTTATATCAGACAATGTTTTGGTTATTAATGTTCTGGCCTACATGCCCCCGTACCTCCGGCTCATGAAGGGCTCCTTTCTTGCACTTTGCACAGGGTGGCCGTGTTAACCCCTGCCACCCTTTCTGACGGACGGGTCCCAGCTGTTCCTCTGCTCCGACTGACCGAGGGTTGGACGCCGGCGCTCTGGCAGCTGCCTCGGGAGAAGGTTTGCACAAGGCAATGCTTCTCCGCAGCCTGGCATGCAGCGGGCTCTGCTGTACAGTCGAGGCTGGGCACAGCACCCTGGCATGGAACGGGCCTGGTGTCACTGTGCATGGCACAAGCGCGCCTGCTACCCATGTGCCAGACGCTAGGACGGGCCTGCATCGGATGGACCTTGTAGACACCTGTGACCCCCCTGCTGTGCTCTCTGGGGAGGGAGGGGGGTCATCTGAAGCGGCCGCTGCAGCCACCCTTCACGGGGGGCTTGGCAGGGATACCCCAGGCTCTAGAGGTGGGGCGCCTCTGCTCCAGTGGCATCAGCAATGCCAAAGTCCGAATTCCTGTCTCCTTTGGCTATTACTCGTGTCGTTCTCAGAATCCACTGGCCCGTCTTGGCACGGCGCCCGCATCTCCCGAAATAGTTCACTGCCCTGGTGTCAGTTCTCATGGAGGACACGGGCCCCTTCACTTCTGTACTGTTTGATGAAGCGCACACTCCACCTGACAGGGTTTCACAGCGCTGTACCCAGACGGAACGGGGCTTGGTTACCAACGGCCTGTAGTACAGGTTTGCATCACGAGAGAAGCCCGTGGCACCGCCGGTATGCGGTAATACCACGGTGGCACCGCCGGTATACGGTAATACCACGGTGGCACCGCCGGTATGCGGTAATACCACGGTGGCACCGCCGGTATGCGGTAATACCACGGTGGCACCGCCGGTATACGGTAATACCACGGTGGCACCGCCGGTATGCGGTAATACCACGATGGCACCGCCGGATGCGGTAATACCACGGTGGCGCCGCCGATATGCGGTAATTCTACGGTGGCACCGCCTGTATGCGGTAATTCTACGGTGGCACCGCCGGTATGCGGTCATACCACGGTGGCACCACCGGTATGCGGTAATACCACATTTAACCCAGCAACGAGCTGCAAAACATGGAGTGTGATGCGTTTCCACACACCTATTCGGTCACGCTTTACTTTGCAACATATATGTGGGTAAAAAGTGCAGAACTTTTTTGGGGGGACTAGTCTTCTGTAGGCCAAACCGGAATCTCCTGAGCGCCCCGAAAGAGACTTCAGGTGTCCATGTTTCCTTGCGAAGATAGCAGTTGGAAAGCGAAGAAGTCGGGCCTGACTGAGGCGCTACGGGGTTGTGGTAAATAAAACAGAGGTGAAACACTTCGCAAAAAAAGTTGGTTTTGCAGGAGAAAAGAAACCCTTCTTACAAAAAGTTATTTTGTTCTTGAAAGAATCGCTTCAAACATTGTAACTGTGCGATGCGGACGTCGTCACCTTCTTGAAACATTCTGGGTTGGTGAGGCCTTTCCTGAGGTGGGGTCTGATCTGGGATTGAAAGGGGGAGGTGAAGCACAACAGACCGGTCCCTGGGCGGTGACGTGGCGCAGCCCGCAGTGTTATGGTTCAGTGAGTGAGAGATTTCAGCCCTCGTGATCCGAGTGAACTGCGGCAAACAGCGCGTCACGTGGTAAAGCGCACACAGGTAAACACAGACAGCAAGAGACCGAGACAGGAACTGCTCACGGGTGTGCACAAATAAACAGCAGACTCAGACACGCACGGATGCCCCAAGACACGCGCGCGCCCGGGTTTTTAGACACAGAGCAAGACACAGAGCAGAGTGAGACCTACACACAGAAACACACAAGGATGAATACACACACACACCACAAAGGACAGAGGAGTGTGTTCTGGGGCGGAGGGAGCCCAAGAATGCTGCGCCGTGTAAGCCCATCACTCACTGGCCTCTGGTCATGGCCTGGATGCACCGGGCCGACCGGGTATTTAAACCGCGGGTCACGTGACCTCGGGGTCATTCCAATTTCAGGTGACTGTCTCTCAGCCCCTGGAGGCCGACAACATTGCACCTTTGTCGGATTCTGCTGATTTTCAAGGGTGACACTGAAACGGGAGGTGACGTCACGACAGGAAGTGACGTCACGAAAGGTGGCTTGCACCATCAGACTCATTGCCTCCCCTTGCTCACCCCTTAGATGCGATTGCATCAGAGAAGCCAGCGTGAGCAGCGTTCTGAATGAGCTCCGATCTCGCCCCAGAGAGGCCAAAGAGTGAATGTGTGGCTCCATTTGCTCCAGTTATCGAGCTCTCAAGTTTTCCACTGTCATGTGGGCGATGTCAGCCAGTCCGGGTTTTACAACTCTCCTTGCTTTGTGTTATGCATAATATTATAATAGTAATAATGCAGGTAAAATTCCAATTGCACGGACATCTCGAGTCACTGGGTAAAGGGAAATCGATGGGGCGGCCATGCGGGCAAGTAACGACATAGTCCAGCTTTTGGGCAAGGGGATAGTATCCACCCGGTAAAAACCCTGTAAAATAAGTGGGGGGACGCCGTCCACACACGTGGTACCCCGACTCGAGCCCTGTCCCTATGGGACTGAGCATGGCTCAGAGTGGAGCAGGATAACGTCCTTGAATCCAGGCCTGAAACAAAGGATGCTGGGTGCTGCTCCGGTGCTGGTGTGAGGGGTCAGTCGGGCGGTAGTCCTTTAAGAGAGTGTAGATTGCCCTTTCCATGCACTGTCGCTCCGCCTGGGCTTTGCAGGTGGCTTTCGTGATGGTTCTCATAAACCTTGTGATCTCGAACTTCGCTTGGGGCCTACAGGGCGTGATCCTATGGGGTTTGGTTCTTCTGCATGTCAAGGACATGGCGAGGTCTTCTTGGCTGTTGAAAGGTGGTCCATTGTCCGTCAGGCCATGTGTGACTACAATTTTATAAAGTTTAGGAATTGTCTTTACTGCATTGGTGGTCTTCACAATCAACACTTCCGGCTATTTAGAGAAGTAATCAATGACTAACAAAAAGTGTCAGCCATCACTCCACCTCCTCAACCTGTTTGCCGCTATGTCGTGTTGAACACAGTTGTCTGCTCGGGTGGCTTCTAGGATGTTGATTAAGTATATTGGGAGGGGCCTTGACCGTCCCACGATAACCCTCACATATTCTTCAGCATCCTCGGCACGTGCTCCTCCTGTGGAGTGGCGGGCAGGCATGTCTCAAAAGATAATCCGCAGGGTTGTGGGCTGCGAGTCGATACTCCACTGAGATGGTATTCCTGTAGCTGGAGTATCCACTTTTCAATCCACGCTGACCCTTTGAGCAGGGGGATCAAGGGTTTATGGTCAGTACTGACTGTAAATGAGTGTCCATACAGGTAGATATGGAAATGTCTGCAGCCCCAGTCGATGGCTATTGGTTCCCTTTTTGATATGTGGGCATTGTTGTTCCATGGGGGGGGGGGTCAGAGCTCTACTGGCGTAGGCGACAGGGACCCACTCTCTGCACAGTTGTCACTAGGACAGTTCTGCTCCCAGACCAGTGGGGCTGGTGTCCACAGCGAACTCCGTGTCGTTGTTAGGGTCAAAGTAGACGAGTTTTCAGCCAGAACTTGCTTTGTGTCCTGGAACAACGCCTCTTGTTCGGGACCCCATTGCCAGGGGGTTGATGCCACAGTGACATCTCGCATTAGTCCTGTGAGATGGGTTGGGTTTGGCATGAAGCGACCGCAGTAGGTGGCCATTCAGAAGAAGCTTCCGACTCAGGAGACTGTAGAAGGTGCTGCTGCGGCCTGGATGGTATGGACTTTGGCCATGTCAGTGGGGATCCCTTCCACGGAGAAATGGTATCCAAATAAACATCTCCTCCTTCAGGAATTCACATTTCCCTTTGTGCATGGACTAGAATGTCGCCACTGACATTCAAAACCTCGGCGAGGCTAGCCAGCACCCTCCTGGTAGTGTCATGGAACACCTCAGAGGCACTGGAGATGCCGAAGTTGAGGTGCTTATACAAGTCAAGTCATTATACTTTTATTCGACACATGTATCATAAAAAGTACAAACATATAATACACACAATTATAAAAAACAGTTCATTATTTACAAAAATACATATAAGAATTATGTGGAAGAATTGACTTGATGAACATTTTTTAAAATCTTAGTCCTGATGATCCATGCACAAGATAAAAACTTTGCAACTCCACAAATAATAACCATGGAAGTGGTGTTGGAAATAAGAATACGTAAGGCTGATTTGTAATCTCTAACACCAAGATTCTTTAGTGCTGGTTTTAACCATTTCTTCCTAGGTAGAATGTATGCCTTACAGGCAAAGAAAAAATGGCCCAATGATTCTTCGGGATTTGCACACCCTGGACATTTTATATCCTCTTCCCTCTTATTGTTCCATCTAGATGTGAAAGTTTTGAGGGGCAATGTTCCATGTCTAAATTTAAGATATAAGGTCCTTTCCCGAGGAATTTGAATAAAATCCAGGAACAACTCCAGTTTTAAGGTGCATTTATGGGTCAAAAATGTCTCGGTCAAATGGCCCCAGTTTGGGTTTTGTAATGCCCTGGCCTCTATCCAATCCCAATATAATTTTTTCACCACTTGTTTTGGTGGGGGTGATTGGGATTCCCAAGCATCTCTTAAACCCACATTTGCTGCAAGGTGTTTTAGGGCATTTAGCCACTTGATTTTGCCTGAAGTATTTAATTTTAGCATTTCATCTAAAACCGAGGCATAGTTAGCTAACTCTGGGGTCCTCCTCAAACGGACCCAGTATAAAAGAGGACGAAGCTGGAGGATATCCCGAATAGATTTTCTACCTAGGTCTAAAAATAGCGGTTTAAGTGGTGTGGAGGAAGGAAGTGATACCAGGTCCCTCATAAACTTATTCTCTGATCGAACGTGGTCTTTGGTATTCTCATTGCCCCACAGTTCCGAGCCATATACAGCTGAGGCAATAGCTTTACCCTCATAAACAGATAGGGCAGGGGAAACTGGCCTACTCACAGAGAGACGTTGGTTTTTTAAAATAGTGCCGGAAACCCTCTTAAGATTTAAAAGCATTTTATATATATGGGGTTCCCATTTCAAGTGATTATTAATCCTAACACCAAGGTAATCAAACTCTTCGACCACCTCCAAGGGAGATCCATTCAAGGTCAAATGGATATTCCTATATTTCCTCTTGGCGGTCATAACCATTAGTTTAGTTTTAGTTGTGTTTATTGTGAGACCCCGTTCCTGACAAAAAACACTAAACTGATCAAGAAGGGTTTGAAGGCCTGTGGGGGTTTTAGATAAAAGCAGGGTGTCATCGGCAAAGAGGAGCGATGGCATTTTCTCCCCAGCCACAACTGGGGCGTCGGCTGGTATCTCTTGCAGATGTTTCACCACCCCATTTATAAAGAGGGAGAATAAAGTGGGGGCCATCACGCACCCCTGCCGTACCCCTCTATTAACGGGTATACTCTTGGTGAGTTGCCCCTGTGTCCCCCAGCGTATCTTCGCATAAGTACCCTCATGGAGTTTGATGATAAGATTTAGCAAATAGAGTGGGAAACCCATATCCAATAGGACATTCCAGAGTTTAACACGGGGTATTACATCAAAAGCAGTTTTAAGATCAATAAAAGCCAGATAAAGGCTCCCTCTGGTAATTGACACAGTTTTCCAAAAAACTGCACAGAATCTAAAAACTTGGTCAATGGCCCCTACATTGCTTCTGAATCCTGCCTGAAAATGGGACAAAATGTTTTCTTCCATAAGCCAACCCTCAATCCTATTTACAATTACCCTACCAACTACTTTTTGGACGACATCAATTAAACTAATTGGTCTGTAATTGGCAGGGTCCTCTCTCTCACCCTTTTTAAAAACAGTGACAACTTCTGCACCCTTCCATGAATCCGGTACTTGCTGGCCCAACTGGATGAGGTTCAAAACATTTACAATAAAATCAGCCCAAACCAGTGGGTTAGACAACAGTAAATCACCCGGAATTCCATCCGGGCCAGGTGCCTTGCTTGATTTTATT
This sequence comes from Lissotriton helveticus, assembly GCF_964261635.1. Taxonomy (NCBI): domain Eukaryota; kingdom Metazoa; phylum Chordata; class Amphibia; order Caudata; family Salamandridae; genus Lissotriton; species Lissotriton helveticus. Next base: position 1,768,917,549 of record NC_136068.1, read on the forward strand.
TTAAGAATGGCCTCCTGTACCTCACGGGACGTGAAGAATACCTCTGTAATGCCATCTTTCCGATGGACCGAAAGATCGGTGCCAATTATAGTAGATGCTAGATCCACTTCCAAGGAGTCTACGCCATATAATTTCGAGAAGTGGGAATACCACTGGGTCTCAGTAATATGGTTGGGAATAGGCTCAGCGCCTCGTCTGTCAATGACGTTAATCAGTTTCCAAAATGCAGTAGCATTTTTCCCATGCGCCGCTTCCTTTAAAGCCTGCCAGTGATCCTCTTCCCAATCCTTTTTGGCTTTCGCAATACTAATGCGATACTCATTTCTAGCTAGTCTAGCAGCTAAGGCATCCTTATTTTTGATAGCTAATGAAATTGCTTTCCTTTTCCCTCTACAAGAGGCAGTATACCAAGGGTTCCCCTTTTTTTGTATACATTTAGTCAGATCACCACCCTTGTTTTTTTTAGAAAAAAACATACTGATCTCCCATATCAGGTCTTTATACTTGGTTGCCAGCTCCTGCCCATGAAGCTGAAGTGCAGTTTGGTTCGCTGGTGCCAGGGCAGATGAAGCAGCTGAAACTAGAGCCCTAATAATCTCAAGTGTCCCTTCATTACACTGAACCACATTCCACTTAATCCTGCGATTACAGTTAGAGGGGACTAGTTCTTTAGTGATCAGCTCATTTTGAACCTCTTCACCAGTATTGTTTCCCCAAAACATACCCATGCAGAGGGGATTATGATCACTCTCGGCCCTCTGGCTGACCTCCATATCAATTAGATTGGCCCATGACCGTACATCCAAAAGGATGTAGTCAATCCGTGATGGGCAGCCTATTCGATTAAAGGTCATAGCGCCCATACGATCAGATGTGGTATGGCCGTTTAGGGCCCATAGGTCGTAAGCAGACACCAGGGCATTCAGCTGAATGGCTCGAGCCGACCACTTCTTAATTGGGGCCAAAGATAGGGATGGAATTAACTGGTTTCCTTGTTTCATAAAAGAGCCCAAAAATTCATCCTCATCGAGAGGCTCAAATGTACAATTAAGGTCACCTCCCACTAATACTGATGATTTGGAAGGGAGAGCTGAGAGTCTACTATCCAGCAACTCCAGTATTGGAGATGATTGGCCCCCTGGGAGCCCCCTAGCATAGATACAAAAAAGTTCAAAAACATTCCTGGCGGACTGCCTTTTAACAGTTAGATGGAGAATATCATTACAGGGGACATAATTAACTGTAACCTCACAATTCGAGTCTAGCCTAATCCAAATAAGTAGACCACCTGATGGGCGCCCTCTCCCAAGCTGTGTTGCAGGGACAAAAAATGTAGAATAACCCTGCTTATATTCTGGCTCTACACACCAGGTTTCCTGGAACATGCAGATATGGAAATCTTCTAAAAAAGTGTTCCATTCCGGATCGGGCAAGTTTTTCTTTAGGCCCGCTATGTTCCAGGACAAGATTTTAACAATGGAAGGGGACAGCCTAGGTGTATCCAGGACGGCATGAGAAGCAACATCCACTGTCAAGGGGTCTGGAATAGCGCTGTCCTGAATGGGTACTTCCTCCCTAGCAGTAACAATAAAACCTCCATCTACAGGAGTAGGTACCCCACTACCCATGGCAACTTCAGTACTGTGGGGTGATGGTCAGTCCACTTCTTCCAGCCCACTAAATCGATTATAACAGGGGAATAGAGGGTAGTTGAGCTGTGGGCCCCAAACTTCTCCATAGGACTGTGTAGCTCCCTTCCACTGATTCCCCCTCCTCCTATGGACTAGATTCCATCCTTCCTCTACAGGCATTCCCCACTGTTGCTGATTCTGGTATGTACCACCTCTACCTAAACCTTTCCTAACCGGCCTCATCCAACTCCATCTAACGTCCTCCTGCCCCTCTTGCACATAGAAAAAAGACGGGGGTTTAGCTGATACCACTGACTTGCTGTCACAGGGAGGAGAGGAACAAATAAATTCTACAAGTCGCGGGTCCTCAAACGTGATGACGACACAATCACCCTTTATACTTTTCTTTTTCCCACCTACCCAAGGTGCCCGTTCTACCATAAGTATATTCTTATTTAAGCTAGGTGGTGGAGGGTAATTTTTGTCAAGCCAGTTGCATATTTTATTTTTAATCGCCCAGAAGGGCTCAGAGGTGGACATTGGCAGCTCAGGAATCCCTGTCAGAACGACCACATACGGGCATGCATCAGGTGGTAAATTGATGTTACGTCGCGATGTGGTTTTTCTGGGCTGTGGCGGGGCAGTACTGGGGGCTGGGTTGTTAGGGGTCTTTCTGCTCACTGCACTAGGGGCAATTCCATTCGCTGCACTCGAGCATGTAGAAATGGAGGGTTTAATATTATTCACTGTGCTTGATACCGGTAGAGGGGAAATAGAGGGGGTGGTTGTAGGAACCGGAATACTCCTCGTAGGTGGATTTAAGTTGGTACTCCTAATATTAACAATCGGTGGAGCAGCCACCGAAATAGGGGGACCAGGGGTAGTCAATCTAGGGTCTTGAAGCGCTAGAATGGTAGCTAGTTGTTGTTCAATGTTGGAAAGCCTATTCTCCAGTGGCGAAAGCAGGGATTTTAACAAAGTAGACATAGACTCCATTAAGGAGTCAAGCCCGTCCCCTGAGCTGGATAGTGTATCATTAGATCCACTAATGTCCAAAATACTGGCCAGGCTGCTATCATGAGTTATATCGCCCGGGACCCCTAAAGATAATAAATGGGGAGTGGAATCTAAAGGATCAGACTCTCTATGATCAGTGGGGGCCTGAAGAGTCCCATCATTTACTATCGCCATACCTGTAGTCTCCCCCCTAGGATTAGAATCCATAGATCCTTCTGAGAATATAGCGGGATTGTCTGTTAGAGGATTTGTTGAGTTCAAAATATTTAAAGTTGCCATAGTAATCTCAGGCCCACCCGTCTTCGAAGAAACTGTATCGTCGTGATTAATTATTACGACTGGTTGGGGGATGTTAGAAGGTGGTATGCTAGTAACGGGGGCATTGCTGGAAATTAGTGATTGGCAACTAGCAGGAGTAGGGTCAATAATGGGCAACCCAGCAGGAGCAGCAACAAGGGTGGTCAAACTTTGCGGTGGGGAGTGTATCATGGCAATATTGCCCAATGAAGACCTTTTTGCGTGAGCAAGGTCCAATGAAACCCTCCTTTCCATTAAAGAGATACCCTGGTCTATCAGAGAGTTTGTTCGAGAAATAAAATTATCTAGTGTACCAATAACTTTTTTGGTTTTGTCGTTTCCCGCTCTCTGACTCCTAGTTTTGCGAGTGGACATCTCTAACAGCGTAGAAAAAGCAAAGAACAATAAGAATATCACAACAAGTGACCCACAGGTTACAATGAGCACAGAGGAAACAGATTGGCTATACAAAGAAAAATAACCCCAGAAGCGTCAATCCAAAAGGTGAGGGTAAGAGGTAAAATTAGGGTGCGCCCAGACCAGACACTACAGACCACGGAGGGCCACAGAGGGCCCGCCCTTTGCCCGGGCTTAGCCCCGGGCGCTCCCGCGCGCTCCCGCGCAGCGAGGGACTCACCAATATATAGTCATAAATCAATAGGGCGTGGTGGGGCGGGGCGGTCAGGGAGAGCGTGGCCAGGTGACTCGGCCAGAGACACCGGGACTCCTGGGAAAGCGAGTCCCGGGTCGCGCTCGCAGCCCTGCCGCCTCACAGCCTCACAGGATCCCACAGGAGCAGATGGGTGCAGGGAACACCAAAGAGTCAGGCAGGTCAGTTCACAAACGAAGCGGGACCCGCGGAGCGGGTACCGCAAGGTGTGGGTCGGTGAGCCTGGGACAAGTAGCAGCGCCGGATTCAAATCCCAGTTTCAGCAAAGGAGTGTCCCCAGACAGGTGCTTATACAGTCTCAGACCGAGGTAAGTGGAGAAGGTGGTCGAATGCTGGGAATCAGGCGCCAGTAGGATCTGGTGGTAGCCAGACCTGAGGTCCATTTTGGAGGACCATCGCGACCCGGAGAGTTCTCCTATGACTTTGTCCAGAGATGGTGTTATATGGCATTCTCTTTTGATCGTGGTGGTGAGATCCTCAGATCTACGCATAAGCGCACTTCTCCTGGCTGCTTTATCTTTCGAGCTCGGGTTCACTTTTTAAAGGGTCAGAGGTGGGACATTGTTGGTGCCCTGTGACCATGGCCCTTCACGGTTCTCCCAGATGATGGCCACAGATGGAGGGTCAGGTGGCCCCGGGTGGACTCCCACGTGCCACTGTCCTGCCTTGGCATTCTTAGCGCCCTGCTCCGCCTGGATCCTTGTCAGTGGCTGTAACACATGTGGCTCGGTATGGACTTCAAGTTTCGGCTTCTACCTTGTTCTTCATGTCCTTGACCCCATGTCAAGTTCAAAGTTCACTGTAGCGTGCCCTGAGAACGGCATCCCGGTTGAGGCTTTTGTTCTAGGCGCTGAGTTCCCGAAGGGTTAAAAAGACGGGTGCCCTGAGGCGAGCCCGCGGCGCCCCTCTACTCGGACTGATGTTTACATTTCAGCATAAATAGAAATGTTCCCGTGCATGTTCCAGAGTTCACCTCGGCTTCAAGGATTGCACCAACAGTACAGAATCACTTGTGAAAACAAACACCCGCCCGGGGAGTGACGCGCTGTCCTTGTTTTCTTTCAGAAGCGCGCGCATTCCGTATGACTCCCTCTGCATGAGACCTGCCTGGCTCGAGGTCGCACAAGAGTGAGGTAGGGTCTGAAGGGATGGACTCTACCCTGCCCTAGCAACCCGTCAGAAGCCCAAGCCTAATATGACTGACTGACTCCACCCCTGACCCATCATCCTTCAGATGTGCCCTGTCCTGGCATCTTTTCAGAGGGCCAGGCCTAATGTGACTGACTCCACCCCTGACCTATCATCCTTCAAATGTGCCCTGTCCTGGCATCCTTTCAGAGGGCCAGGCCTAACGTGACTGACTCCACCCCTGACCTATCATCTTCAGATGTGCTTAGTCCTGGCATCCTTCAGAGGGCCAGGCCTAATGTGACTGACTCCACCCCTGACCTATCATCCTTCAGATGTGCTCAGTCCTGGCATCCTTTCAGAGGGCCAGGCCTAATGTGACTGACTCCACCCCTGACCCATCATCCTTCAGATGTGCTCAGTCCTGGCATCCTTTCATAGGGCCAGGCCTAATGTGACTGACTCCACCCCTGACCTATCATCCTTCAGATGTGCCCTGTCAGCATCCTATCACAGGTCCAAGCCTAATGTGACTGACTCCACCCCTGACCTATCATCCTTCAGATGTGTTCAGTCCTGGCATCTTTTCAGAGGGCCAGGCCTAACGTGACTGACTCCACCCCTGACCTATCATCCTTCAGATGTGCTCAGTCCTGGCATCCTTTCAGAGGGCCAGGCCTAACGTGACTGACTCCACCCCTGACCCATCATCCTTCAGATGTGCTCAGTCCTAGCATCCTATCACAGGTCCAAGGCTAACGTGACTGACACCGCCCCTGACCTATCAACATTCAAAAGTGCCCTGTCCTGGCATCCTTTCAGAGGGCCAGGCCTAACGTGACTGACTCCACCCCTGACCCATCATCCTTCAGATGTGCTCAGTCCTGGCATCCTTCAGAGGGCCAGGCCTAACGTGACTGACTCCACCCCTGACCTATCATCTTCAGATGTGCTCAGTCCTACCATTCTTTCGGAGGTCCAAGCCTAAAGTGACTGACTCCAACCCTGACCTATCATTCTTCAGATGTGCTCAGTCCTGGCATCCTTTCAGAGGGCCAGGCCTAACGTGACTGACTCCACCCCTGACCCATCATCCTTCAGATGTGCTCAGTCCTGGCATCCTTCAGAGGGCCAGGCCTAACGTGACTGACTCCACCCCTGACCTATCATCTTCAGATGTGCTCAGTCCTACCATTCTTTCGGAGGTCCAAGCCTAAAGTGACTGACTCCAACCCTGACCTATCATTCTTCAGATGTGCTCAGTCCTGGCATCCTTTCAGAGGGCCAGGCCTAACGTGACTGACTCCACCCCTGACCCATCATCCTTCAGATGTGCTCAGTCCTGGCAACCTTCAGAGGGCCGGCCTAACGTGACTGAGTCCACCCCTGACCTATCATCCTTCAGATGTGCTCAGTCCTGGCATCCTTCAGAGGGCCAGGCCTAACGTGACTGACTCCACCCCTGACCTATCATCCTTCAGATGTGCTCAGTCCTGGCATCTTTTCAGAGGGCCAGGCCTAACGTGACTGACTCCACCCCTGACCCATCATCCTTCAGATGTGCTCAGTCCTAGCATCCTATCACAGGTCCAAGGCTAACGTGACTGACACCGCCCCTGACCTATCAACCTTCAAAAGTGCCCTGTCCTGGCATCCTTTCAGAGGGCCAGGCCTAACGTGACTGACTCCACCCCTGACCCATCATCCTTCAGATGTGCTCAGTCCTGGCATCCTTCAGAGGGCCGGCCTAACGTGACTGAGTCCACCCCTGACCCATCATCCTTCAGATGTGCTCAGTCCTGGCATCCTTCAGAGGGCCGACCTAATGTGACTGACTCCACCCCTGACCTATCATTCTTCAGATGTGCTCAGTCCTGGCATCCTTTCAGAGGGCCAGGCCTAACGTGACTGACTCCACCCCTGACCCATCATCCTTCAGATGTGCTCAGTCCTGGAATCCTTCAGAGGGCCGGCCTAACGTGACTGAGTCCACCCCTGACCTATCATCCTTCAGATGTGCTCAGTCCTGGCATCCTTTCAGAGGGCCAGGCCTAATGTGACTGACTCCACCCCTGACCCATCATCCTTCAGATGTGCTCAGTCCTGGCATCCTTTCATAGGGCCAGGCCTAATGTGACTGACTCCACCCCTGACCTATCATCCTTCAGATGTGCTCTGTCAGCATCCTATCACAGGTCCAAGCCTAATGTGACTGACTCCACCCCTGACCTATCATCCTTCAGATGTGCTCAGTCCTGGCATCTTTTCAGAGGGCCAGGCCTAACGTGACTGACTCCACCCCTGACCTATCATCCTTCAAATGTGCCCTGTCCTGGCATCCTTTCAGAGGGCCAGGCCTAACGTGACTGACTCCACCCCTGACCTATCATCTTCAGATGTGCTTAGTCCTGGCATCCTTCAGAGGGCCAGGCCTAATGTGACTGACTCCACCCCTGACCCATCATCCTTCAGATGTGCTCAGTCCTGGAATCCTTCAGAGGGCCGGCCTAACGTGACTGAGTCCACCCCTGACCTATCATCCTTCAGATGTGCTCAGTCCTGGCATCCTTTCAGAGGGCCAGGCCTAATGTGACTGACTCCACCCCTGACCCATCATCCTTCAGATGTGCTCAGTCCTGGCATCCTTTCATAGGGCCAGGCCTAATGTGACTGACTCCACCCCTGACCTATCATCCTTCAGATGTGCTCTGTCAGCATCCTATCACAGGTCCAAGCCTAATGTGACTGACTCCACCCCTGACCTATCATCCTTCAGATGTGCTCAGTCCTGGCATCTTTTCAGAGGGCCAGGCCTAACGTGACTGACTCCACCCCTGACCTATCATCCTTCAAATGTGCCCTGTCCTGGCATCCTTTCAGAGGGCCAGGCCTAACGTGACTGACTCCACCCCTGACCTATCATCTTCAGATGTGCTTAGTCCTGGCATCCTTCAGAGGGCCAGGCCTAATGTGACTGACTCCACCCCTGACCTATCATCCTTCAGATGTGCCCTGTCAGCATCCTATCACAGGTCCAAGCCTAATGTGACTGACTCCACCCCTGACCTATCATCCTTCAGATGTGCTCAGTCCTGGCATCCTTTCAGAGGGCCAGGCCTAACGTGACTGACTCCACCCCTGACCCATCATCCTTCAGATGTGCTCAGTCCTGGCATCCTTCAGAGGGCCAGGCCTAACGTGACTGACTCCACCCCTGACCTATCATCTTCAGATGTGCTCAGTCCTACCATTCTTTCGGAGGTCCAAGCCTAAAGTGACTGACTCCAACCCTGACCTATCATCCTTCAGATGTGCTCAGTCCTGGCATCCTTTCAGTGGGCCAGGCCTAACGTGACTGACTCCACCCCTGACCTATCATCCTTCAGATGTGCTCAGTCCTGGCATCCTTCAGAGGGCCAGGCCTAACGTGACTGACTCCACCCCTGACCTATCATCCTTCAGATGTGCTCAGTCCTGGCATCTTTTCAGAGGGCCAGGCCTAACGTGACTGACTCCACCCCTGACCCATCATCCTTCAGATGTGCTCAGTCCTAGCATCCTATCACAGGTCCAAGGCTAACGTGACTGACACCGCCCCTGACCTATCAACCTTCAAAAGTGCCCTGTCCTGGCATCCTTTCAGAGGGCCAGGCCTAACGTGACTGACTCCACCCCTGACCCATCATCCTTCAGATGTGTTCAGTCCTGGCATCCTTCAGAGGGCCAGGCCTAACGTGACTGACTCCACCCCTGACCTATCATCTTCAGATGTGCTCAGTCCTACCATTCTTTCGGAGGTCCAAGCCTAAAGTGACTGACTCCAACCCTGACCTATCATTCTTCAGATGTGCTCAGTCCTGGCATCCTTTCAGAGGGCCAGGCCTAACGTGACTGACTCCACCCCTGACCCATCATCCTTCAGATGTGTTCAGTCCTGGCATCCTTCAGAGGGCCGGCCTAACGTGACTGAGTCCACCCCTGACCTATCATCCTTCAGATGTGCCCTGTCCTGGCATCCTTCAGAGGGCCGGCCTAACGTGACTGACTCCACCCCTGACCCATCATCCTTCAGATGTGCTCAGTCCTGGCATCCTTCAGAGGGCCGGCCTAATGTGACTGACTCCACCCCTGACCTATCATCCTTCAGATGTGCTCAGTCCTGGCATCCTTTCATAGGGCCGGCCTAACGTGACTGAGTCCACCCCTGACCTATCATTCTTCAGATGTGCTCAGTCCTGGCATCCTTTCAGAGGGCCAGGCCTAACGTGACTGACTCCACCCCTGACCCATCATCCTTCAGATGTGCTCAGTCCTGGCATCCTTCAGAGGGCCAGGCCTAATTTGACTGACTCCACCCCTGACCTATCATCCTTAGGATGTGCCCTGTCAGCATCCTATCACAGGTCCAAGCCTAATGTGACTGACTCCACCCCTGACCCATCATCCTTCAGATGTGCCCTGTCAGCATCCTATCACAGGTCCAAGCCTAATGTGACTGACTCCACCCCTGACCCATCATCCTTCAAATGTGCTCAGTCCTGGCATCCTTTCAGAGGGCCAGGCCTAACGTGACTGAGTCCACCCCTGACCTATCATCCTTCAGATGTGCTCAGTCCTGGCATCCTTCAGAGGGCCAGGCCTAATGTGACAGTCTCTAATCTTTGGATGTGCCCAGTTCTTCCAGCCTTCGAGAGGCTCGTCCCTTCCTGGGATTCTCTCAACACACACACACACACACAACACAGGTTCTATTCCTGGCTGCGAGGGTGGGGCCTGGCAGCACGAGGCAGGGGAGTTTCTGTTTATATTGCAACAACAAATAAATCATGTTCCTTTTGCCAGGAAATATTGGATTAGAGAACATGTGACAGAGGGCGCTCCAAAGTAAACAGAAGGAACTTCATGGTGTCTCTGTTCCATTACTTTAATAGATTTATTTAATAATTAGACATACAATAACCAACAAATAAATATATTCATGAAAACCCGATTATGCAATACGGAAAAACAAACAATGACACTATGAACGAAAAGAAATAGTAACAAAACAGGTGGGAAAAAAAACAAAACAATATCACAAATACCTTGAGTGCGCAGGTAAATGATGAATCAATACAACAGAATCAAAATCTAATGTATACAACAAAAAGTGTGGTATATACAATATATGAAAATAAGTGTGAACTCATCGATAGTAAGTATACCAATCCAATCCAATCCAATCCAATAATTCTTTATTTCGGTCATTTAGACCATAAAAGATACAAAACATATTCACATTTAAAACATAAATATTATAAAAACACATTACATAAAATTACTTCCCATTTTAATCCAGGCACAAGTGAGGGTTAAAAAACAGTTCATGACATTGTCCGTACTTTCAATAGTTTTTTCCTTATCTGCCACATGGCCGTTAGAAATTTAGCAACTGCAAAAACTATATGGGGCAGAGTGCTAGTTTTCAGTATTCTGTACGCATACAGGTGACTCCTAAATCCCAAGTTCCTGCATAACGGCACCAACCAGTATTTTCTGGGTCTGTTGTATGCTGGGCAGAAAAACAAGAGATGGATATCATCTTCATCTTGGATGTTACAGCCTGGACAGGTTTTGTCATCCCCCTTTAGCCATTTACAAGTAAAGGTTTTAATGGGCAATGTGCCTAATCTCCATTGTATAAACAATTTTCGTGACAAAATGGGAAAAATAATATCCATAAAACCTTCAAATTTGTAGGAATTTTTGGATTCCAGAAAGCGATCGGTTAGGGTGCCGTTATTCGGCGCAGAGACCAAAAGTGCTAGTCTTTCCTCCTTGTAAATTTGCACCAGTTTTTTTCGGGAAACCCTTTGGCAGCCTTGTGCAGGATCATCCCACAACTCAGATAATTTCAAACGATACAATTCTTTCTTCACAAAGGCCAGCCAAGGGATTCTATCACAATGATTCAGGTTCAAAACATGAATGAGGTCTTGCCTATAGTGCACGAGTTCACTAGTGGACCAGAGCCTATGCCAGAACCTTAATGGCTTTGACTCAAGATCCTCAGCAATAGAGGGGAGTCCCATATCTAGTCTTAGGGGGAACAGCGGTGTGCCTCGGGGGAGGGCCATAAGGCGTCTAAGGAAATTATTCTCCACTCTGGCAAGTTCTTGCCCTGCTTTGTAGCCCCAAAGTTCACTCCCATAGGTTGAGGCCGCCTTTGCTTGGGTTTTGTACAGTTCTACAGCCGGGCTGACGGGTTTAAAGGTAGAGGTGTTTACAACCTTCAAAATTGCGCCAGATAATTGGGACAGCTTTAGCCGGGATCTCACTATCTGGGGGTCCCAGGATAAATAGTAAGTATACATTCTGAGTCACCTTACATTTAGAAAATGGCCTCATATATAATCAACGAGATGTGAATAGTCATTTACCTTGTAAATCAATCTTTCAAGCCAAGATTGAAGCGCTCTGCTGGTGTCTGTACAAGGAAGGGAAGCAGGCGCTTCCAGGTGCCACTGACCAGCCAATGGCACCCCACTGTGGCAGCGAGGACTCCCCTTTTGTAACCTTCCAGTGAAGTCACAATAGGGCCATCGAAAACGCATGTATTTATTCGTGATTTTATTTAACACCTTCTAGAGCAGTGCCATGCTGGTGGGGGGGATGTCATGGGTCCGAGTGATAGGAAGAGAATGGGCCCTTGGCCCCAGGTTTGGTGGTGAAGAAGCCCGGACTGGGTGCAGTGGGTCCTGGTGTCCCTAGGCCCTGGTGCACCATTGATAGCGCTACCCCATGGCCAGCATGGGTAACAGCATGAAGGCAGTGCAGATAAAGGTGGCACTGCCAAGGTAGAGAGGACATGGCAGCTCCTTGTAAACGTTCTGCGGGAGGGGTTGGTACCGAAATCTGGGCAGGTGGGGTTCCCACTCAAGGCTTGAGTGTTTGGGGGTTCGAGAAGGGGGGGTTCTGAGCCCTGCCGCAGGTGGTCAGTTTCTGGTCCTGATGTTACTGAATTACAAAATGTGTGATTTTATGCACAATGCAGTCTAACTCCAATATGATCCTGGCTTCAGTGAGACCCACTTGTGGGAGAGCAGGGCTGGGGTGATCTGGCCAGACCTCCTTGTTCATCACACCCCCTTGGGGGCAGCCTGCAAGGGGGCGGGGGGCATGATACCAGTCTGTAGACTGGAATTTAAAGGGGTGCCAATCAGTGATGCCCTCCACGCGACTGTTTAGTCAAACAACCACATGCAGGGTACGTGAGGTGGATGTGGGGGTCACCTGTTCTACCAGGCATTATTGGGCTCGTCCCCACTCCGGCCTAAACAGAGCCCTCCGGAGACACTGGGTGGCAGCTTCATGTCTCAGCAATTTCTGGGGTGCCCAACATTGGTGACCTAGAGGGTGAGTCTCACATTGGTGACCTTGGGGTGGGGCCGACATTGTTGACCTTGGGGTGGGGCCGACATTGGTGACCTTGGGGTGGGGCTGACATTGGTGACCTTGGGGGTGATTCCGACATTGGTGACCTTGGGGGTAAGTCCGACATTGGTGACCTTGGGGTGAGCCGGACATTGCTGACCTTGGGGGTGAGTCCAACATTGTTGACCTTGGGGTGAGCCGGACATTGCTGACCTTGGGGGCGAGTCCGAAATTGGTGCCCTTGGGGGTGAGGCCGAAATTGGTGACCTTGGGGTGAGCCCGACATTGGTGCCCTTAGGGGTGAGGCCGACATTGGTGACCTTGGGGGTAAGTCGACATTGATGACCTTCGGGTGAGCCGGACATTGGTGTTCTTGCGGGTGAGCCCGACATTGGTGCCCTTGAGGGGGAGGCCGATATTGGTGACCTTGTGGGTGATTCCTACATTCGTGACCTTGGAGGTAAGTGGTAAGTCTGACATTGGTGACCTTGGGGGTAAGTCCGACATTGGTGACCTTCTGGTGAGGCCGACATTGGTGACCATGGGAATAAGTCCGACATTGGTGACCTTCGGGTGAGGCAAACATTGCTGACCTTTGGATGAGGCCGACATTGCTGACCTTGGGGTGGGGCCGACATTGGTGACCTTGGGGGTGATTCCAACATTGCTGACCTTGGGGGTGAGGCCGACATTGGTGACCTTGGGGGTGAGGCCGACATTGGTGACCTTGGGGTGAGGCCGACATTGGTGACCTTGGTGGTGAGGCTGACATTGGTGACCTTGGGGGTGAGGCCGACATTGGTGACCTTCGGGTGAGGCCGACATTGGTGACTTTCGGGTGAGTACGACATAGGTGACCTTGGGGGTGAGGCCGACATTGGTGACTTTGGGGGTGAGTCCGACATTGGTGACCTTCGGGTAAGGTTGACATTGGTGACCTTGGGTGTGAGGCCGACATTGGTGACTTTGGGGGTGATTCCGACATTGGTGACCTTGGGGGTAAGTCCGACATTGGTGACCTTGGTGGTGAGGCTGACATTGGTGACCTTGGGGGTGAGGCCCACATTGGTGACCTTGGGGGTGAGGCCGACATTGGTGACCTTCGGGTGAGGCCGACATTGGTGACCTTCGGGTGAGTACGACATTGGTGACCTTGGGGGTGAGCTTGATATTGGTGCCCTTGGGGGTGAGGCTGACATTGGTGACCTTGGGGTGGGGCCGACATTTCTGACCTTGGGGGTGAGGCTGACATTGGTGACTTTGGGGGTAAGTCAGACATTGGTGCCCTTGAGAGTGAGGCCGACATCGGTGACCTTCGAGTGAGGCCGACATCGGTGACCTTCGAGTGAGGCCGACATTGGTGACCTTGGGGGTGAGTCCGACATTGGTGACCTTCGGGTAAGACCGACATTGGTGCCCTTCGGGTGAGGCCGACAATGGTGACCTTTGGGTGAGGCCGACATTGCTGACCTTGGGGGTAAGTCCGACATTGGTGACCTTCGGGTGAGGCCGACATTGGTGACCTTCAGGTGAGGCCGACATTGGTGACCATGGGAATAAGTCCGACATTGGTGACCTTCGGGTGAGGCCAACATTGCTGACCTTTGGATGAGGCCGACATTGCTGACCTTGGGTTGGGGCCGACATTGGTGACCTTGGGGGTGATTCCAACATTGCTGACCTTGGGAGTGAGGCCGACATTGGTGACCTTGGGGGTGAGGCCGACATTGGTGACCTTGGGGGTGAGGCCGACATTGGTGACCTTGGTGGTGAGGCTGACATTGGTGACCTTGGGGGGTGAGGCCGACATTGGTGACCTTGGGGGTGAGGCCGACATTGGTGACCTTGGGGGTGAGTCCGACATTGGTGACCTTCGGGTGAGGTTGACATTGGTGACCTTGGGTGTGAGGCCGACATTGGTGACCTTGGGGGTGATTCCGACATTGGTGACCTTGGGAGTAAGTCCGACATTGGTGACCTTGGTGGTGAGGCTGACATTGGTGACCTTGGGGGTGAGGCCGACATTGGTGACCTTCGGGTGAGGCCGACATTGGTGACCTTGGGGGTGATTCCGACATTGGTGACCTTGGGAGTAAGTCCGACATTGGTAACCTTGGGGGTAAGTCCGACATTGGTGACCTTCGGGTGAGGCCGACATTGGTGACCTTGGGGGTGAGTCCGACATTGGTGACCTTCGGGTGAGGTTGACATTGGTGACCTTGGGTGTGAGGCCGACATTGGTGACCTTGGGAGTGATTCCGACATTGGTGACCTTGGGAGTAAGTCCGACATTGGTGACCTTGGGGGTGAGTCCGACATTGGTGACCTTCGGGTGAGGCCGACATTGGTGACCTTGGGGTGAGTCCGACATTGGTGACCTTGGGGTGAGTCCGACATTGGTGACCTTGGGGTGAGTCTGACATTGGGGACCTTGGGGGTGAGGCCGACATTGGTGACCTTGGGGTGAGTCTGACATTGGGGACCTTGGGGTGAGTCTGACATTGGGGACCTTGGGGGTGAGGCCGACATTGGTGAACTTGGGGTGAGTCTGACATTGGTGACCTTGGGGTGAGTCTGACATTGGGGACCTCCATGAGAGAGTTTTTGTTCAAATGATCTAGGATTCTGACACCGCGAAGAGATGCCTTGGAAGCGGCTAGTGGAAGGCAGTCCTCAGCACAGCGCTACAAAAGTCTACTCACATTCGTGACAGGGGCACAGTGGACTAATGCAACATTGCAGGAACGTTGACGTATGCAATAATAAACATTTGGTATACAGCGCCAGACACAGCTGGGTGAAAAGTGAGCTTTGCGCAACGGCACAGCGGAGGAGGAAGAGGAGACAATTCAATTAAAGAGGACGGAAGAGTGAGAATAAGGGGTGGGAACAAGGAAACGTGTGAAATAGGGGTCAGTACGAAAGAGAAGATGTCGAAGAGCGTGCACAGGGCATCAGGTGAAGGCTCACAGAAGACGCGGTTGAAAGGAGGAGCACATATGAGACTCGAGGGAGAAGAACTTACTCAGAAGAAACGGTAAATGCCACGAATTGAGGAGGTTGGGTGAGGGTGGAAAAGCGGCCGGTTTCACCGGAAGACATCGACAACATTATGCGATAGTGATATTGGGGGGCGAAGAGAGAACCGGTTAGAGAATCGATCACTGGTGAAATGGGAGAAGAGGGCCAGAGTGAAGCCACCAGGAGCGTGTGAGATGGAAGAAAGGAGTGACTGGGACTAGTGGAGATAGGAATGGAAGACTAAAGAACGTAGACGAGAGTGGGCGGGAGCGGACAGACGCTCGCAGATGAAAGGAGGAGCAGAAACGAGGCGCAGCCGCTGAGCGATCGGTGAGATCAGTACCGTGGGTGCGAAGGTGGGGGCAGAGAGGAGAGAGAAGGGCGTGCAGTGTGGCGTGAGGGGGTCAGAAGTGCCCCCACCCACCCCTCTGTTCCTTTCGGTTCTCCCTGGGTTTCCCCTCGGTTGCACCAGTGCCTGGCGAGAAGTGATGCCGGCTGGGGGGCGGTGTCAGCGGGTTCCGCCCGTGACTCATGCTGCCCTTGCAGCCTCTTGCAGCACCCACGGCTTAATCACCGCTTCCCGGAACCCCCGACCCGAGGGTGGGCTGTGGACGCACAGTCCACCGGGGAGAGAGCGCTGAGAAGTGCGGTCCACCGCGTGGGTGTTTGTGTCTGGTGCAGTTCTGCCTGCCTGACCGCGCCTTGGCTTTGCACTCTGGGATTTGTAGTCAACTTATGTTGTCAAATACAAACTGTTCGTGTTGAAGTCTAAAAAATAAATTTAGAGCTGAGCCCTGAACCTGGCAATGTCAAATATGCATAGTGCAGGGAGGTGGGTGGGGGTCCCAGATGAATGGGGTTGGGCGGTAATTTCACGTTATATCACCCAGTTCGGCAAGGCTATAAACTTTGTTCCACGGCCTCAGCTTTTCAGTGTTCAGAAGTCAAGTACTTATTTTAGGTGTGAATAATGCTGTTTCAAAGCGTTTTGGCAAACAAAAAAAAACGATGACATAGCTAAGCAGGTTTATGCACCTCTGAGCAACCTAGGTTGCAAGTCTCACAAGGTGGCCTGATCCGTGCAGCCACCTGGGATTGGTGAAAGGAGTGCCACTGAATCAGATTGCAAGCCTTCGGTCACTCCATTACAGGGAAAACGGTTCCCATGTATCATTCTAATAATAAGAACGTGTTATATAGCGCTGCATAACGCACTCTGTCATTTCTAAGCACTGTAAATAAACACGTCACTATAACAGCCCTAGCAATAGACATGCTGCTTTACTTTTTTAACCTGGCACACTGTGAAAGGAATTGGTCCTTGAGTTAACAAGAATTGAGTTCGGCCCTCCCCCAGCGTCATCTCAACCGGTGTTACCGCTGGGGCAGAAATACAAGCCTTTCCCCTGCGCAAATATCACCAGATAAAGCATGACCGGATGTGTGCATGGGAAGCACCTCGAATTCCAAGGTGCTTGAGCTGAAGCTATGCTATTAGTGTGTTGATTCCATTCTAAAGTGCAGAGTTCAGAATGGGTGGTAATCATTTACGTCTCCGTTCCTTGGGCGGAATGTAGGACTTACCACGCACCTCCTGAAGAGACTGCAGATCATTCAGAACTCAGTGGCCAGACTCGCCCTCCCTAAACTGACCCACACCACCCCCCCTCCGAAACCTCCACTGGCTCCCCACCCAGAAGGGATGTCTATTCAAGATGCTGATCCACACATACAAGACACTGCCCAAACAAGGACCAGCCTACATCAACCACCGCCTGAACTTCCACCAACCCTCCAGACACCGGCGCTCTGCCTCCCTCTCCCATGCACACACCTCCCGCATCTGCCGGAGCAGGAATGGGGGACACTCCACCCTTCTCTTACCTAGCAGCAAAATACTAGAACTAGAAAAACGTCCCCCTTGACCTGCGGACCTCCTACTCTCTTATGGAATTCAGCAAAGGACCGAAGACCTGGCTGTTCCACTGACCTGAGCAGCTACGCTCTCAGCACCTGGATACCCTCGCGGGTTTGATTGATCGGCTTATGCCTGAATCAAAAGAGGCTATTGTGCCACCTACAATTCAGAGAAATGCTACTGACATATCCACTCTGACAGCAACTGGGCACAATTGTCCTGAAGAAGGCTGTATAAAAGATTCCCACCGAAACATAGCAGCAAGGTCTTTTTAGATTGTTCACTACAACCGACCTAATACTGGTGATTTTTATCCTGGGGTGTCTTTGTAGGAGGGTGGCAGCTGTAGGACCCTGGGATGAAAGAGATGAACATATGTGCTCAGATTAAAAGAGAAAGACAAAAATAGTTACTTAGAGATATAAACATGTTTTCATTCCATCTCTGAAATGTTCAATCTATTATCATCAAATGTGTAGTAAATAGCAAAAGAATGCAGTTTTGGAGCAGGTTTTTGTCACTGAAAGTTCCTGTTAAGAAGATAAGAAGAAAATAACGAAACTATTTAATGATTTTTGTACCCTGAAACTTAGGAGACAGTCAGATGTACACAGTAATGTTTCAGATTAAAGAATATTGACATGAAATATTGACATAGGCAACTTATATGTTTTCTGATGTAATATTGTTTAGGTCAGGGTTGGAGTGTGTCTCGTCTAAGATGTAACGCTCCTTTTGAATGGGGATATGGAGAGCTTATAACCTCTTTACGGTGTAATATTTTTAGGCCAGGGTTGAAGAGCTGTCCTCTGTCAGGTGTAATAATTGTTTACATCAGGGTTAAAGTGCTTGCCTCATCTAAAATGTAGCGCTTCATTCGAAGGGCGTTTTGTAGTGCAGCCTCCTCTGTGAGCTGGACAATTATTTAGATTATGGTTGAAGTGCTCGTCTCCTGAGATGTAACACGTCATTCGAAGGGGCGTGTACTGCATGTCTCCTCTTCTAGATGTAATACTCTTCAGAATCGAGTTGAAGTGCTTGTCTCCTCCGTGATGACGTGGCTGTAGTGCTTGTCTCCTTTCTGAACTATTAGGGGCTTATTTACAAGCCCCTTGCGTCACTTTTGCGTCATTTTTAACATGGGAAAAGTGACGTGCGGGTGGCGCAAGGGGCTTGTAAATCTGCCCCTAAGTCTCTAGTGACGGGGCTTGTGGTGCTTGTCTCCCATTATGGTGTCTTGATGCACTGCAAGACGTGTCGCCTGTCCCGCCATGTCTAGTACATGTATTCATACTTAAGGTGGTTGTCGAAGACCCCTGTTCAAAGTTGCTTCTCTGTGTTTTTTCTCCATCAGGGCCTTCCCCCATCCTGCAGCAAGCATGAAAGAGCAGGTAGCCGTGGGTGTGGAGTACATTTCCAAACTGATTAACCGAAACAAGACCCTGGACCAGGACAAAGTGGAGAAGTTCGGGGAGAAACTGACTGCCATCCTATGCGAGAAGTACACAGACCACTGGTACCCGGAGAACCCCCTCAAAGGCCAGGCATACAGGTAGGCAGCCCCTGCTGACAGTGGTACCTAGAGATCCCCCTCAAGGGCCAGGCCTACAGGTAAGCAGCCCTTGCTGACACTGGTAGCTAGAGAACCCCCTCAAGGGCCAGGCCTACAGGTAAGCAGCCCTTGCTGACACTGGTAGCTAGAGAACCCCCTCAAGGGCCAGGCCTACAGGTAAGCAGCCCTTGCTGACACTGGTAGCCAGAGAACCCCCTCAAGGGCCAGGCCTACAGGTAAGCAGCCCTTGCTGACACTGGTAGCTAGAGAACCCCCTCAAGGGCCAGGCCTACAGGTAAGCAGCCCTTGCTGACACTGGTAGCCAGAGAACCCCCTCAAGGGCCAGGCCTACAGGTAAGCAGTCCTTGCTGACACTGGTAGCCAGAGAACCCCCTCAAGGGCCGGGCCTACAGGTAAGCAGTCCTTGCTGACACTGGTAGCCAGAGAACCCCCTCAAGGGCCGGGCCTACAGGTAAGCAGCCCCTGCTGACACTGGTACTCAGAGAACCCCCTCGAAGGCCAGGCCTACAGGTAAGCAGTCCTTGCTGACACTGGTAGCCAGAGAACCCCGAAAAACCAAAGGAAATGATGGACGGAGCGTTGACAATACAAGCACTCACCCCCAGTCAACTGATCTGGGTTTAATCCATCACCGTTCTTTAGCTCACTCCGCCACTCCTGTTCAGACAAGGCCATATGCAAATCAGTCTGAGCCAGAGAACCCCCTCAATGGCCAGGCCTACAGGTAAGCATCCCTTGCAGACACTGGAAGCCAGAGAACCCCCTCAAGGGCCGGGCCTACAGGTAAGCAGCCCTTGCTGACACTGGTAGCCAGAGAACCCCCTCCAGGGCCAGGCCTACAGGTAAGCTGCCCTTGTTGACACTGGTACAGGAGAACCCTCTGCTGACTACTAACCCTCTGCTAACACTGGTACTCGGTAAACCTCCTCAATGTCCGGGCTTACAGGTAAGCAGCCTCTGCTGGCCACTGGAACAGGGGAATCCTCTGCTGACCAGTGGTACCCGGAGAACCCCCTCAAGGGCCAGGCGTATAGATAACAAGCCTCTGCTGACCCTGGTACCCGGAGAACCCCCTCAAGGGCCAGGCGTATAGATAACAAGCCTCTGCTGACACTGGTTCCCAGAGAAACCCCCTCAAAGGCCAGGTCTACAGGTAAGCAGCCCCTGCTGACACTGATACCCAGAGAAACTCCTCAAGGGCCAGGTCTACAGGTAAGCAGCCCCTGCTGACACTGGTACCCGGCTAAGCCCTTCAAGGGCCAGGCATACAGGTCTGCTGCCTCTGCTGACACTGGTACCCAGAGAACCCTCTCAAGGGTCAGGCCTACAGGTAATAAGTCTCTGCTGACACTGGCACCCGGCAAACCCCTGCAAGGGCCTGGCCTACAGGTCTGCAGCCTCTGCTGACACTAGTACATGTATATTTTGATTAGGCCTAGACAACATTTTTAATTACACCGGCGTAGTTTTGGTATTTCACATTACTCTTTGAAGCAAAATGACCGAAAATGATGTGATTATAGCCATAATGAGTAATTTGGCACACAAATCCTACTGCAGGAGAACAGGAACAACAAATGTACCTGGCGGCAGCTGCTGTTTGTCTTCTGGCTCATTTAGTGCTACTTTTTAAGCGCAAAATTCACCCTCCAGTCCATTTTGGACACGAGGATGCATTTAGTGCCAAGAAAATAGCCCTAATTGCTGGGTTACGCTCCTCGTGTAAATATGCATAATCTCGCGTAATTTTGCTGTAATTACAAGTTACGCCCTCTCCCAGTTTTGATTTCGGTGGTAATAAGAGCTATAGAGGGATAGAAAATGAATGCTATGATGATCAGGACACGTAAAGGAAGGGAGCACCTTCTTGTTAGTGTAATATTGTACATTTAAATATAGTCGTTCGTTAGACCCTTGAAATGAGCTGGTTGGTGAATATTTTGAGTCCATCCCATGCGAGGTAGACATGAGACATCACTTTATAGTTTAGAATTGTCAGCAGCGACATTCAAGCCGGAGATGGTCGCCAGGATATAAAACTGAGAGCAGTGGCATCTAACAGCTAGCCATAGGACAGCATTGGTAGCAGAATATACCAGTGACAGCAGTGACACCTAGTGACCAGCCAAGGAATTGTACTATCATGACGATTTTGCCCGTACAGTGTTACTATGCTAGCAGGGGATTTTAGGCCAGTCACATTCCTGGCGTCATCTACTAGTCAGGCATGATTAATCAACAACATAAACAGTTGTACAGAACATAACATCGACAACAGTGACATCTAGTGGTGGTGTCCAGTATTAATTGGTCTGGCACAGCTCGATATCAGTTTAATTGACCTCCAGGGGTCAAGGTGTGGCCGCAGATCTAGATACGTTTACCTACACATCACCCGACAGAGGACACTGTGGAGCACGTCATTAGAAGCTCAACATACATGGCTGCGACATTATGGCTCATTCGCCTGCCAGAGGCTGGATAAGGTTCATAAATCGCTGCTCTGTATTTTAAACTCGGATTCCAGTGTTCCCATCTCAAGGGGTCCACCAGTGTGGCGGGAAGAGGGGCAGGTGTAGAACTGGCACTGTCACATAACCGCGTCGGCTACAGAGGTGGACACACAAGTGTACGGGAGTACCACACAAAGCCGCACGCTGCACTCCTGACGTCACATTCGGACCGGAAGGTCAGCTGACGCAACCGATGAGACTCACAGGAAGTGGCCTGGGGAGAATTAATAGACGGATAATCGTGTGTTGTTCCTGTGCTCAGCTTGAGGCCGTGCGTGCGCCGCGTGACTGTTCAGTCTGGGCTGAGACATGACCAGCCATCAACCCACAACAGTATGACAGTCTCTGGGAGACGGGGAAGGTTGGAAACTTATTATCTACAGGATGCAGGCTCGAACATGGATGCCCCCTCGAGGCCTGAGATATCTCGGGTGTCGCGTCTGAGACGCCCTAAATGAGACACTGGAGTCGGAGCTCTTAGTTGCACATCCACCTTTATTCCCTGCCAGGATGTGACTGGCTTACAGTCTAACTTGAGTTCCTGTTCCTGTTCCTCACTTCCTCTTCCTGCTTGCCTGCTCTGTCCTCAGGCAGAGTCAGGCATGACGACACGACATCTCCCCCTTTTGTACAAAGTCCTGCTGCTTCTTACATTTCTTCAACGAGTCGTCGGGGTCTTCTCACTTGACGCCTGGGGCGAACTTCTCGTTCTGGCGTGTGGCTGCGTCGACTGGGGCCGTTGATGATTCTAGGAGAGTCATGACGATCAGAGTCGTTGCTATCACTTTGACTGGCGGGGTCACTCGAGGTTTGACCCGAGGATGTATCTCGCTTGTTTGAAGGAGTGTATTTCTTGAAATGCGATATATTCCTTGTTATTTGTTTGTGGGCAGCTTTTGCTGTAATCATTGTGCCTTTCCTGTTGTGAACTTGCAATGGAATGTCCAG
The DNA here is from genome assembly GCF_964261635.1 of Lissotriton helveticus. Lineage (NCBI taxonomy): Eukaryota > Metazoa > Chordata > Amphibia > Caudata > Salamandridae > Lissotriton > Lissotriton helveticus. The sequence continues at coordinate 1,768,939,678 of NC_136068.1, forward strand.
GTATCGGCTGTCTGCTTTTGTTCTCCGGTCACCTCGTACTATGACCCAGTCTCCTTTCTGGATGTCGACGTCTTTGGCATGTCGACGTTGGTCTGCGTATGTCTTCATTTTCTGTTTCTTTTCCTTGTCAATTTCAACTAGCGTGTTGTGATCAATGGTGATGACCCGTGGTTGGAGCGTCGTGCTTAGTGCGGGTAGCCGTGTTCTGGGCGCTCTTCCCAGCATTAGTGTGGCTGGGCATTGGTTTGTGGTGTTGTGCGGAGTGGTCCGGTAGGCCCTCAGCACTTCGTTCACGGTCTGTTGAATGTCTCTGCGGGTCAGTTCCGCTTGCTGGATCGCCCTTTTTAGCGTCCCCATAAATCGCTCCACCATGCCGTTGGCTTGTGGCCATAGAGGAGTTATTTTCTGGTGTTTGAAGTCGAAGTGTTTCGCGAAATCTGCGAACTCATGGCCGTTGAACGGGGGTCCATTGTCGGACTTGACTCTTGAAGGCACGCCCCAGGCTGCGAAGATGTCATCTAGTATGGGGATGACTGCTGTTGCTCTGGTGGATGGTATCATGTGTGCAAAAGGAAATCTTGAGTACTCATCCATGACGACCATGATGTGTTGTCCTGATTGCAGTGGTCCAAAGAAATCAACTGCGACTTGTTGCCACACTCCGTCCGGGAGCTCAGACATTTGAAGTGGAGCGGGGGGTTCCTCGCGACTAACCAGTTGGCAAGTCATGCATTCTTTTAGAGTTGATTCTACCATCAAGTCGAGAGACGGGAACCAGACTCGTTCTCTCAAGGTCTTCTTTGTGGCGTTTATGCCTCTGTGGCCTTCGTGGGCCAAGTTTATGATCCCTTGGCGTAGTTTGTGTGGTATCACAATTCTCCCCCCTCTTAGGAGAAGTCCATTGTCACTGATGGAGAGTTCATCGTGAATACGTTGGAAGGCTGCGAGGTCACTGAGGTGTGCGGTCGAGTCTTGACGTGTGGATTTGACATGTCGCCAGGAGTTTGCACGGATGTGTGTCATGACTGCTTGAATGAGCGGGTCCGAGGCAGATGCTTCCTGAATAGCTTCTAGGGGAACCGTGGGAGGACACGCTGCATCGATGACAAAGTGGATGTATTCATCCGCTAGTGATTGGACAGGCGTGGCACTGGGCAAAGGATGCCGAGACATGTAATCGGCAGGATTCTCAGCCTTGCCAGGCTTGTGGATAATCGTGTAGATGTAGTCTTGGAGACGCAACCCCCACCGCTCAATACGCGGCGGCATCTTGGCATTGGGGTTGCCAAAGATGGTTATTAGTGCTTGGTGGTCAGTAATGATGGTGAAGTGTTTACCATACACAAACAGGTGGAAGTGTTCACACGCCCATACGACAGCCAAGCTTTCCTTTTCTGGCTGGGAGTAGGCTTTCTCCGTGTCAGTGAGGCTGCGGCTGGCGTATGCGATGATGTGGCGTTGGTCGGAGTGATCACGATATTGAGCCAGGATGGCGCCTAAACCCACTGGACTGGCGTCAACTGTGATCTCTGTTCTTTTGTTGGTGTCAAAGTAGGCGAGGTTGATGGCTGAGCCAACGGCTTGTTTGATCTCCGTGAAGGCTCGATCACATGCTTGTGACCACTCGAAAGGCTGACCTTGACGCGTTAGTTCTCGGAGTGGGTAACTGATGGTGGCGTAGTCACGAATGTAGCGTGCGCAGTAGCTCGCCATTCCGAGGAAGGAGCGGAGGTCACTCACGTCTCGGGGTGTCGGGGTGTCAGCGAGCGCGGCTACCTTGTCAGGGTCAGGTGTCATTCCTTCGCTGGAGAAGGTGTGTCCGTAGAATTTTAGGGTGTTTTTGTGGAACTCGCACTTGGAGGCGTTCAGTGTCAGGTTTGCTTGCAGTAAGGCGTGGCACACCCTGTCCAGTGTGGTGTCGTGTTCAATCTGATCCTTCCCAAATACCAGTAGATCGTCACTGTAATTGAAAGCGTTTGGAATTCCTTGAATTATTCTCAGGATGGTTTCTTGGAAGATTTCGGCGGCTGATGAAATGCCGAAGTTTAGGCGTTTATAGCGGAATAGGCCTTGGTGAGTGGTAAATGTTGTAATGTACCTTGATTGTTCATGAAGTTCTAACTGGTGATACCCTTTGTTAAGGTCAAGTTTGGAAAATATCGTGGCGCCATTGAGTCTTGTGATCATGTCACTTATGTGTGGTCCCGGGTGGCGTTCTCGCTCGATGGCGGTGTTGGGGGCACGCATGTCCACACATAACCTGACCTTGTTGTCTTGGCCTTTCTTCGGGACTACTACAACTGGGGATACCCACGGGGTTGGTCCCGATGTGCGTTCAATAATGTCTGTTTGTAGAAGGTCTTGGAGCTCGTCATCAACAGCTTGTTTTAGGTGAAAAGGCACCTTCCTGTGATGCTGGGCAACCGGAGTCACACTTTCGTCGATGTGTAGCTTCACCTTGAAGTGATTTAGTTTTCCCAGGCCCTAGAAGAGTTTTGGGAATTTTGCCACGATGTCAGGGGCATCTTCAGTCATATATAGCAGTTCCACTAGTTTTAGTCTTTCAGCTGTTGGCAAGCTGAGCAGGCAGTCGGCAACATCAGGCCCCTCTACCACATGGACATATGCTTGAATTTTCCTGTCTTTGAATGTGAGTGTGGTGGGAAATCGGCCTAGGCATGGTAAGGGCTTCCGAGACATCCATGTGAATATGCGGACTGCCGCTGGTTCTAGTTTTGGTCGGGTTTTCATGTTGTAGTATTCCAGCGCACAGATATAGTTGAGTGACGCTCCTGAGTCCAGGACGAATTTGGCTGGATGGTCCCCGATCAGGATGTCTAGCTTGGGATATCGCTTCAAGCGGTCTGGGTCAGCCACCATGCAAATATACTCATCACTGTCTTGCGACACAGTCGTGTGCGACGATGAGTCGCTGGATGAGGATCTGCGCTCTCGACGTTAGCTTGTTGTATGATGGCGGGAGTAGCGTGTGCTTGTGGAACGGCTTCGTTGTTGGTATGAACTTGTTGATTGGTCGCTGGATCTCGAGGAGCTGGAGGATCGTCTCTCTCTTCTCGTTACGGCACGTGCATGGTGTCGGGTACTGGATCGCGGGGCAGGAGACTGGCGTGTTGATTGTCTAGCTTGGCAGGCTATCTCAAAGTGGTTGTCCTTCCCGCATCGATGACATCGTTGGCCTATTGCCGGGCATTGTCCTGAGTGAGGGTATTCTTGGCCACATCGGTAACACGCAGGTGTGGATCTGGTGGACTTGGCGTGTCGTGATTCTCGTCTGGGTGACGTTCTCCGGGAGTTGTGCTGGTGTTTGCTCGCCCTATGTGTGCTGGTCACGGGCCGAGTGGTCTTGCGTGCTTGTACTCGGAGAGCGTGGTCTTTGTGATCAGGCTTGTGAGTTTCTATTCGCTTGGCATGATCTTCAGCTTGGTCATTAATTCTCGTTAGTTCTTCAATTTGTTCCAGGGTGTATGATTTCTTTAGGAGTCGCCTGCGTAGTGATTCAGATCGACAGCCGTCGATGATACGAAGTCGCAGTGCGTCTTCCGTCTTGAAGTTTTCAAAATCGCAGTGTCGCGTCATTCTTTTGATACGCATGATGAAATCGCCCATACATTCTCCCTTTTCTTGGGCGGCTAGGTTAAATACATAGCGTTCATAATCAACGTTGCGCTTGTGTAGGAAGCGTCTATCCAGGGCAGCTTTCACTTCATCATATGTGGCAGTTGCTGCGTCGGGCATTTCTTTAATTATTTGTGCTATCTCTTGGCCTGCTAGATTCCGCAGCGCCACCAGTTTGCGTTTTGAGTCTTGTACGAAGGAGCCCTCCATGTAATCTTCAAAATCCTCGCTCCAAATCTTCCACGCAGGTCCCATTGTGTTACCCGGCGTCACCACCAGCGGTTGAGGTTGTCGCATGAAGGGTGCTCCTACGGACGCTGCTTGATGCATCATGGTTGGGTTGGTTTGCGTTGGTAGACTCCCTCCTGTAGAGGAACTGGGAGGATCGGCATCAGACATGAGTTATTTATGAGGGGTTTCGCTGCTTAGGGCACTCCTTGCTTCAAGTAGTGGTGAGGGTCCGTGTTCCCGCCCTTTTTTAGAATGTGAAGTGGTTGTGCCTGACTTCAAGATGGCCGCCGTGGTAGAGACGTGGGATGTGCAAGACCAGCGCCTGACTTAAAAATGGCCGCCCGGCGGGACACTGTCTTCTCCTTTTCTCTCTACACGCTCATGCAGCAGTCACGCACGTGCTTTATTCAGCTTGCTTTCGCGTTTGCGTTTCAGCAGGACTCACCCTCACATCTGTTTTCTGCCTTCGCGGGTGAGCGGGATCGTCGCGGCCACCGCAGTGTTACTCGCGCTGGATCTGCGCGTTCACAGCGGCGCTGCTCAGCGGGGCTTCTCCTCGTTCAGCGCTGCGCGAGCGCTTCGCTCGCTTTGTATTTGAAGGGTAGAGGCCAGGTTGGAGCTCATGACAGTCACTGGTGCCGGGTCTACTTTCACCGGTTTCGCACCTTTTCTCTGTCGTTTCTCTTCTTCTTAGGCGGCCACCAGGAGGACTGCAGACTCGTCGTCGTGCTGCGCGATCTTGTTCGTGGGGTAGACACATCCCACCCTCGTCGCCATTGTCGCGTCTGAGACGCCCTAAATGAGACACTGGAGTCGGAGCTCTTAGTTGCACATCCACCTTTATTCCCTGCCAGGATGTGACTGGCTTACAGTCTAACTTGAGTTCCTGTTCCTGTTCCTCACTTCCTCTTCCTGCTTGCCTGCTCTGTCCTCAGGCAGAGTCAGGCATGACGACACGACATCGGGGTCAGCAGATGCAAGGCCCACACTGAGCTCACCCCATTGGTTGCTGGTCTTCTTTCTTTTTTAGAGTTTTATGTAGCGCGAACTAGACCCGAGACATCGGGTATTAGAGCGCTTTACATGAGCACCTGTTTCGTTACAGATTAACACATTTATATTTGTTAGGCACGGGGAGATTAAGTGATTTGCCGTTTTGGCCAGAATCACAGGATGTTGAGCATTGTTGCTGAGACTTGAACCCGGTTCCGCAGGTCCAAGGTCAACCACTCTAACTATAAGGCTACATCCTCTCCCGGTCTTCATCTCCTGGTCTTCATTCCAGGTGACCCAATGCCGAATAAGTGTAACGAATTCTGGCATGTGCTTTCTGCTCTCTAAATAGATTATTACTACGTGTTGCACAAGTGTTTAAGAACTGAGCAGTTTGGCTGCTGTCAGCTTGGGCCTGTTGTCTGATAGGAGTTAGCGATCTCAAACGACTGCATGGCACTTCTGGCATCAACCGAGACTACCGACGGCAGCCTCAGCAGAGAGGCCAGTGTGTGGATGTGCACGGACTGAGTCCTCAGGGGACGGCGGGTTATCTTTCTGGGGAGTGCAGTGCTCTCCGAACCAGCACTAGGGTGATACATGCATGCACTGCGGAGTGCTTGCTTTTCCAGTGGAACTATGTGAAGTCACTGCCTTGTTTGTTGGAAGGCCCATGGCTTGGTTCAGACTAGAGCAGGGTATCCCTTCTGTATCTTGGTCTCCAAAGTTTATCACAAACTAGTTGCTTTTCCACATCCTGTTGTGAAACGAGTTTACCATCTCACCGGGCAGTGGGGAGGCGCTGGACTGAGTATAAGAGGCGCTAATCTAGTTTTAGCCTCTCAGGAGAAGGACCGGTACATTCTGGTGGGAAGCTAGAGGAACACCATCGCCGGCCCATGTTAACCTCAGTCATTGCCTACACGCGTTCTGAGTACACACACTCCTGGCACCCCCCTAGCCTCTTGGAAACAGTTATCTGAAGGTCAAGAGTGCATGGGCAACTCGGCCTTGCATCCTTCAGAGGTTGGTACATTGAGTTTCATTCCATTGGTTAACAGTAACACCTGGTATTTAAAGCACTTAGAAATGGCAGAAGTGTGGTATGAAGCGCTATATAAAAATGGCTGGTATTCTTCTCTAAGGTTTAACCCTCTCTTCTGCAGGTGCATCCGCATCAACCGGAAGCAGCAGGTGGACGAATCGCTGCTGCGGGCCTGCGACGCCAGTGGCCTGGCCTACTCCGAGCTCCCCTTGCCCAACGAGATGTCCCTCTGGATCGACCCCAGTGAAGTCAGCTGCCGGTGAGTCACAGGCGCCAGGGCTTGCCAAGGGCATGTATGTGGCAGCGCCAACACCACATCTGAAGCATTATATTTACTCCTGGCTGTTGACAGAATGCAATCCACGGGACACCTGCAGCAGGTGCCAACAGGGCGTGTCCCATTCGCGAACCATTTACATGAACTGGCAGAATTTATGTATTTCACACGTCACCCTTTGTAAATACAGCTAATCAAAAAGTGGGAACACAAACAGTATTTTCGGGTCTCTGTAAGTTTTTGGCTTCTTGCTAGGCACAAGATGTATTATTGTTTGCACTGGTGTTCTCGTGACATTAAGCAATGCTAAACGTTGCAAACTACAGCATAGAATAACCTACGTTGGATTTTTCTGTTGAAGTTGACGTACGCACAGTGCTAAATTCATGGAGAGCGGTACTAGTGAGCCAGGAACTCGTAGGGGTAGATTTACAAACATTCTGCGCTTGGTTAGCATCAGAAAAGTGACGCTAACCAGCACAAAATGTTTTTTTTTTCCTATTTTACTTTCCAGTGCATAGCTTGTTCTGTGCTGGAAAGTACCCTGTAAGTAATACAACCAGTGTGAAGCACGGATTTGTGTTACTTGGCGCTAGGGGGGGGGGGGGGGGGGAGAGAGGTTACATGGGTGGTACATGGCCGTTCCCATGCAACCAGCCATGCCTTTTGACGCAAAACCATATCTACAAACAATAGTAGACAGGGTTTTGCTCCAAATGTTAATGCCATTTGAAAGAAGGCGTTATATGCTGACATGGTTTTTTTTCTCCTTTCTTTTCTGACTTTGCATGTGTTCTGCTCTGTGCAGCACTCGTAGAAAGTAGGAAACGTTTTCAAGTGTGTCTAAGCATACTAATTTGTACTGGAAGGGTACCCTTCCAGTACAAAACCTGTGGTAGACTCAGGCACACACTCTTGCACAATAGTGCTAAGGTGTGTGCCTGGTGCACGGTACCTAAAATCTGCACGCGGGAGAAGGGAGGAGAGAGCCATATCTCTGTAGATATGACACTCCAGCTCCCTCCTTGTCACGCAGCGCAGCATTTTTGGCTGCTGCGCTGTGTTGCATGACGTTTTTGAAAATCTGGGCCCTAGGAACCAGATCTGCTATCCACACAGCACATTTAAACCTAAAGTTTCACAAAGTAGCGCGTGCTACCGTTGCAAGATATACTAATCTAAACATATGCATCAACGGGTAAAAGGAAATCACATGGTATTTGCACATGTAAGTTGGCAAAATGATCCATTATGTGATTTACCCTTAGGCAGTCTGTGTGAAGAGAACTGCAGCTGTGGGTGTGCTTTGGGTACAAAACTCACTTAAGACACCCTCGCACTTCGCGCCACAAGAGTAAATCGTTTTTACCATCATTCAAGCAGTGGTATTTGGGTTTGCATGGCCAATGACCTCATCAATGCAGCACAAATATCACCCTTTTATTGCAGTTTAACCCAGTAGATTTTCACGCTGCATTTCATTGCAGCCTCCTTAGTAAATCTGCCCGAAGTCTTTCATCACATATCGCCCTGAAGGTGCCCAGACCCCCAGCTGCTATTCTAAATCACTATATGTTCTTTCAGATAGTTTAACGTCATGACCCGTCTGGCTGGATGACAATAAAAGGCGCACCGTCCCCGGCTGGGACTGTGCATTCAGGTACAAAAATGATGCACTGTCACCTGTTAAGGCATGAACCAGCCTGTGCTGGGGACTGTGCTCAGCAAAGGATGGTGATACTTTTAAACCTCTGATCCATCTTCCACTGCCGGTGGCAGGAAAGCCTGGGTTTAGAAAGGGGTCAGGGACCATAAGTCCTCCAGAAGGGTGCAGTGTGGGAAAATTCACCCTTAGGGGGAGCGAGTAGCTGCTTCACTCTCTCGATAGTGTACAGTAAGTGCGTCTCCTGAGAGCTTTGTCCTGCGCCGGTGTCAGTAATGCGCTCTGAGGATGAAGGCAGACATGTTCTTCATCTTGCATGAAGGCAGTGTACTCTTCAGCTGTGCATGAAGGAAGGTAGGCTCTTCCTCTGTGCATGAGCGAAGGTAGACTCTCCCTCTGAGCATGAACTAAGGAATACTCTTCCTCTGTGCATGAACGAATGTAGACTTCATCTGTGCATGAACAAAGGAAAACTCTTCATCTCCCCATGAACAAAGACGACTCTTCCTCTGTGCATGAACGAAGGAAGACTCTTCATCTGCCCATGAACGAAGGTTGACTCTTCATCTGCCCATGAACGAAGGTAGACTATTCCTCTGTGCATGAACAAAGGAAGACTCATCCTCTGTGCATGAACGAAGGTAGACTCTTCATCTGCCCATGAACGAAGGTTGACTCTTCCTCTGTGCATGAATGAAGGAAGACTCTTCATATGTGCATGAATGAAGGGAGACTCTACATCTGTGCATGAATGAAGGAAGACTCTTCATATGTGCATGAATGAAGGGAGACTCTACATCTGTGCATGAATGAAGGGAGACTCTTCATATGTGCACGAACTAAGGCATACTCTTCATCTGCCCATGAAAGAAGGTTGAGTCTTCCTCTGTGCAAGAATGAAGGAAGACTCTTCAACTGCCCATGAACGAAGGTAGACTCTTTTTCTGCCCATGAACGAAGGTAGACTCTTCATTTGTCAATACAAAAAGATATGCAGTTGATAAAAAGGGAGGAAGGAGGGGACAACAGGACTGCGTGGTCCTCAGTCCAGATTTATAGAAGGAATAAGGGATTTTCCCTATTGGAATAAGGCCCTCACACACCCGGTCGGGTGTCATGCTTCATCATAGGGCTTGCTCCTCGTCAGGTCGGCGCTGCAATACCTGACGGGCTCCCTATGAGGGGCTCTTTGCTGGAGATCTTTTATTCCACACTGCCGTTGGGTGCTGTGTGGGTATAGGGCCTTGGTGTGTAGATAGATGTGGTGCAAGTGAGTAATCTAAGTGGTGGAGTAAAATGGGATATCGAAGTACTCCAGAGAAATATTTTAATCAGTGAGATCTCCAATCCAATTAAAATAGGAGTGGCGCACTGCTGAAGTAATGTTCAGGGATGGCACAAAGTCAAGTGGTCAACATGTTTCTTGCCTGAATAGTCTTAAGATATAGTGGCAATTAGACAGGATCAAAATATTGAAAAGCTATATATACAGTGGTTGGTTGTCTGGTGATGTGACCCTGAATAACCAAACCCAAAACCTATAGTGTGGTACCTGAAGTTGGATGACAGAACCCTTTGGGGTTGGCAGCAATCAACAACAGCTCTCAGCAGGGAGGACACAGGGAAGTAACTAGTGTTGCTTGCTTCGCGGCAAGTGCACCATCAGACCTACCTACTCTCTGCTGGAATCGACTCTTTAGTTGCCCATGAGCGAAGTTAGACTCTTCATCTGTACATGACCGAAGGTAGAATCTTCCTCTGTGTATTCACAAAGGTAGATTTAATCTGCCTGTGATCGAAGGTAGACTCTTTCTCTGTAAGAAGGAAGACTCTTCCTCTGTGCATGAACAAAAGAAGACTCTTCCTCTGTGCATGAACAAAAGAAGACTCTTCCTCTGTGCATGAACAAAAGAAGACTCATCCTCTGTGCATGAATAAAGGTAGACTCTTCCTCTGTGCATGAACAAAAGAAGACTCTTCCTCTGTGCATGAACAAAAGAAGACTCATCCTCTGTGCATGAATAAAGGCAGACTCTTCCTCTGTGCATGGACGAAGGTTGACTCTTCCTCTGTGCATGAACGAACGAAGACTCATCCTCTGTGCATGAACAAAAGAAGACTCTTCCTCTGTGCATGAACGAAGGTTGACTCTTCCTCTGTGCATGAACGAAGGAAGACTCATCCTCTGTGCATGAACAAAAGAAGACTCTTCCTCTGTGCATGAACAAAAGAAGACTCTTCCTCTGTGCATGAACAAAAGAAGACTCATCCTCTGTGCATGAATAAATGTAGACTCTTCCTCTGTGCATGAACGAAGGTTGACTCTTCCTCTGTGCATGAACGAACGAAGACTCATCTTCTGTGCATGAACAAAAGAAGACTCTTCCTCTGTGCATGAACGAAGGTTGACTCTTCCTCTGTGCATGAACGATGGAAGACTCATGCTCTGTGCATGAACAAAAGAAGACTCTTCCTCTGTGCATGAACGAAGGTTGACTCTTCCTCTGTGCATGAACGAAGGAAGACTCATCCTCTGTGCATGAACGAAGGAAGACTCATCCTCTGTGCAGGAATAAAGGTTGACTCTTCCTCCGTTCATGCACAAAGGAAGACTCATCCTCTGTGCATGAATGAAGGAAGACTCTTCCTCTGTGCATGAAAGAAGGTTGGCTCTTCCTCTGTGCATGAACGAAGGAAGACTCATCCTCTGTGCAGGAATAAAGGTTGACTCTTCCTCTGTGCATGAACAAAGGAAGACTCATCCTCTGTGCATGAACGAAGGAAGACTCATCCTCTGTGCATGAAAGAAGGTTGACTCTTCCTCTGTGCATGAACGAAGGAAGACTCATCCTCTGTGCATGAACGAAGGAAGACTCATCCTCTGTGCAGGAATAAAGGTTGACTCTTCCTCCGTTCATGCACAAAGGAAGACTCATCCTCTGTGCATGAATGAAGGAAGACTCTACCTCTGTGCATGAAAGAAGGTTGGCTCTTCCTCTGTGCATGAACGAAGGAAGACTCATCCTCTGTGCAGGAATAAAGGTTGACTCTTCCTCTGTGCATGAACGAAGGAAGACTCATCCTCTGTGCATGAACGAAGGAAGACTCATCCTCTGTGCATGAAAAAAGGTTGGCTCTTCCTCTGTGCATGAACAAAGGAAGACTCATCCTCTGTGCATGAACAAAGGTAGACTCATCCTCTGTGCATGAAAGAAGGTGGACTCTTTCTCTGTGCATGAATGAAGGAAGACTCATCCTCTGTGCATGAAAGAAGGTTGACTCTTCATCTGCCCATGAACAAAGGTAGACTTTTCCTCTGTGCATGAACGAAGGTAGACTCATCTGTGCATGAACAAAGGTAGACTCTTCCTCTGTGCATGAAAGAAGGTTGACTCTTCCTCTGTGCATGAACGAAGGAAGACTCATCCTCTGTGCATGAACGAAGGAAGACTCATCCTCTGTGCATGAAAGAAGGTTGGCTCTTCCTCTGTGCATGAACAAAGGAAGACTCATCCTCTGTGCATGAACAAAGGTAGACTCATCCTCTGTGCATGAAAGAAGGTGGACTCTTTCTCTGTGCATGAATGAAGGAAGACTCATCCTCTGTGCATGAAAGAAGGTTGACTCTTCATCTGCCCATGAACAAAGGTAGACTTTTCCTCTGTGCATGAACGAAGGTAGACTCATCTGTGCATGAACAAAGGTAGACTCTTCCTCTGTGCATGAAAGAAGGTTGACTCTTCCTCTGTGAATGAACGAAGGTAGCGCCTTCATCTGTGCATGCACAAAGGTTGACTCTTCCTCTGTGCATGAATGAATGTTGACTCTTCATAAATTGTGCATGAACTAAGGTGGACTCCTCATCTGTGCATGGACGTTCTCATCTCAGAAAGCGTAGGTTCTGGGCAGTATGTGATCCTCGTCAGCCCAGGCTGTGCACCTAATCTCTCTCTTCTCTCCCAGGCTTGGCGAGAATAGCAGCCACTTCACAGTCACTCCTGATGAGGGCAGCAAGGAGCATGGCAAGAAGAGCCCCTCAGAGCTGGAGACTTCCGACTACCACTCGGATGGCTCTGATTCCCCGTGCGAGAGCTCCTCTGAAGATGAAAGCATCCGTAAGCCGAAGGAGGAGGTGTGCACTCCCAAGGTGCCCGTCATCAACACAGTGAAGCAGGTAGGACACTTCACCTAGAGATGTTCTACATGGAGGCTACAAAGGCAGTGCCCAAGGACTCTTTGACAGACTCAGTGGGTGGAGTTTAGAGCAAGCTGTAAGAGGTGTTAGCAATGGCCAGGAAGAAGCCGAGCAGCCTGTTGACATCACTAGCCAAGCAGCTTTCTGCTTGTGAGCCATGGAGCTCTGAACTGAGAGAGAGATAGAGAGAGAGACAGAAATTGTAAAGTGTAGGGGGTGATGCAGGACTGAGGTGCCTCTGAAGAACTGTCATTGGCTCCCAATAAGAGAGGTGTGTGTGTGTGTGTGGGTGGGTCCCATTGTAGGGGGCCATGCAGGACTGAGGTTCCTCTGAAGAACTGTCTTTGGCTCCCTGTAAGAGAGGTGTGTGTGGGTCCCATTGTAGGGGATGCTGCAGGACTGAGGTGCATCAGAAGGGTTGTCTTTGGCCCCTAGTACAGAGAAATCAGGGGAAGGGAGGGAGGGAGGTCTTAAGGGCCAGAGTGAGGTGCAATTGCACAGACAGGTGCAGTTCTCAGTACAGGGAGATCAGGGGGTGGGATGGCTTGGGAGCCACACGTCACGCGAGGTGCATGGCGGAGATGTGTGTGGGGCCCAGTACTGTAATGGCAATTAATGAGCATTTGCAAGTCCTGAGTGATGAGCATTGTCAGAGCTGCCTCCACGCCTAGTGCTTGGAATAAATGTGGGGGTCGCAGCACACTAATGAGGTGCATTGACTAGAGGTCCCGACCGTAGGTCACGAACGGGGGGGTATTTAGAGGGGATCAGAATCCATACCCACGCTGATCGTTCCTTATTCTTTCCTCTTGTTTTTATTATTCTCTTATATTCCTAATTTCTTGCTGTCTCCTCTCATCGCTGTTATGTTCAATATACCCTTCCTTTCTTCCTCTCCTCTCATACTCCTCATTCTGTGTTCCCTCCTTTCACTTACCTACTTATTTCCCATTCCTCCCTCTCATTCACTTCGGTATGTTCTCTTTTTATATATCTAGTATTTTATTCCCTCCTGACTTCTCTACGCCCTCCCTATCCTTCCATCCCCAGTCCATCCTCTCTTTTTAGTGATTTGCTCTACCTTATTTGTGTCTCCTCTCTGGACTGATATCCAATGCCCCTCTGACCATGTCCATTATTTTTCCTTCTCTTACATCACTCTTTTCTCTCCTCTTAGGGCACTCAGTACTTCTACCACCCTGCTCCGGCCGCGCCGTTCTTCATCCCGTATGGAAGCCGCAGTCTCAGCTTCATCCCCACCTACCAACCCATGACCCTGTATTACATTTACCCCAAGGTTCAGAAGGTCTTTCCACTGCCCTCGCGGACTGTCCGCCAGAAGCGTAAGGTGGCCAAGTCCTAAGGAACATGACCTGAATGCATGGACTGCATGACTGCCACTCAGATCAATGGACGGTGGTGGGGCAAACGCATCTCAGGGAAGGCCCACAGCCACGAAGACCCGTTGCCCCCGCCCTACTTGCAACTTCTTACGCCATATATCGAGGGTCTCAGACTTCCACTTCTGCGACCATGGCGGATATCAACTTTCTTTTTCTTAAAAAAGGCTGGGCAGGCCTTTGACTTTTTGGAAGCTTTAGCAGGTGTTAAACATGGTGCATGAAATAAGGTGAGTTTGGGGTTTGTTTTGTGTCCAACCAGCCTGGACTAGCGAATTTGTAGCCTCCTTTTCGAACACAAATCGCAATGCATTCCTGAACTGTAGTGTTGCTTCTCTACCTCACAGGGAGTGCTGGCCAAACCTGTTCTACCATCTGACTTACTTTGCAGCAAGAATGTCACTCATTTCAGTTACTGACCAGAGGACGAAGCGAGTCTTCATCAGCTGTGGACCCAGCCCGCCACCTCCACACACCACAGCATCTCATTGTCAAGAACATCATTGGTTTAGAAGCACTGGAGTTACGCTGATGTCATCACTGTGTGACGCACGTTTCCTGGAATCGAGAAGGCACGCTTAGCAGCATTTGAATGTCAAAAGTGAACATCTGGGACAGAAGAGGGGCTCGTTCCTGCTCTGTATTCAATGACCCGGATGGGGTTTTAATTAGAGATAAGAAACAAGATGCAAATTACACCGAGAGCAGAAGCAACAAGGCGGTCTAGATGCCTTCTGGGGGTGAGATGGTCAAACGGGTGGGATTTTGGGAAATCACGTTGAGGTACGTGGCAGCTTTTTTCTGTTTTCTTCAGACTCCACATCCATTGCCCCGGCAGTGGGGAGATATGCATTCAAACTGGTGGGGCAGCGCTGCAAACGGCATCATTTGGAAATCTCATGGAATGCAGCCTGCCAGCGAGTTCAGACTTACTTTGCAGGGAGTTTTTAGTGAATTGTGCTTTTTCGCTAGAATTGGGGTCTCAAGCATTGATTTCATGTTTAATTACAGTACGCTTTTTGTTCAAAATCATCTACTTCACGGAAAACCCTGATTCAGAGGGACTATAAGAGAGCGACTTTGGTCAATCATCTGTTGGCGTAACTTCTTTAAAAGATTGCAAAACATCAAAGAACCAACGAAAACATAACAGGAAGAGGGGAGAAAATGACTAAAATATCTTTCTGTGACTATGAAAGTGGACATATGTGAATCACTGCAGGTGGCTCCAAGGCACAGTGAAGCGCTTTATAGAAGATATTTTATTGTAATGGGAACATCTTAAAAATTGTGTGCTTAACAAAACCTAGATCTGATGGTGGGGCCAGAAGGGAGTGGGAGAGGTGGGTGGCTTTGAGGTGGTGGTGAAGAAGAAGCCAGGGTTTTAGCCAAAGAGCACCTGTTTTCAGCTGCCTTTTTAGTACAATCAGTTATGTTCAAGGCTGTTTACCAATGCAGTAGACAATACTACAAATTCCAGAATGCACTGCACTGACAACTAAACACGTCAATCATCCTATGCCTCGTGACGGTCTAGATCCCTTGAGTAGATTTAAATCTGAGCTCATTCCACTGCCTGTGTATCTCATCCATGCACACGCTACATTCCGCATGCATGCGCACTTCCCTGGACGCGCAAGCATACCTGACTGTTGAATTCCATGCTTGATTTTCACTCTTCATGGTGTGAATTTGTGTAGAGTGCTGCAGCTACTGATGTGCTTGGGTACTGATTGTCGCTTTTTACCAAATGAGCTTACATAGATACTTTATTATTTAATTTAAAATTCTTGTTTACTAACTGCCCTGTTTGGGGCCAGCAATGGAAACTCAATGATTTCCTGTTCACACACAGGTCTCTTTGTAGAACGAAATTATCCCTTTGCTCCTTGCAATCTTTATTTGTCATGTTGAAGGATAAGAAACAGGGAATATAATGAAAAACCACGTGCTTGGCCCATATCATTGTGGCAGCCATCTTAGAAAGACAGGGTAATTCTGTTTAGTGGGAGAGCCATTTTAGAAACCACGATGAAAATGCACAGACTGCTGGAAAATGTGATAAAAACAAAAGATAATTTAAATTACGGAGCATAGGGCTAGATGTAGGTAATTCTATTTTACCACTTCTTAAATACCGAATTTTACCGATTCGGTATTTAAGAAGTGGTAAAATAGAGGGGGGGGGGGGTGTAGGTATTTCTGAATCGGTAAATACCGAATCGTTAAGATTCGGTATTTACCGATTCGGCAATGCCCATTGATTCCTATGGGCTTTGAAGCCCATAGGAATCAATGGGCAATACCGAATCGGTATTTACCGATTCGGTAAATACCGATTCCAGCAAGGGTGCAGGGGGTGTCACTTTGACACCCTCTAGCACCCCAAATGCAGGCATGTAATAATCCACATTTGTAAAGCGCACAATCACCCGTAAGGGTCTCTAGGCGCTGGGGGCCATCGGGAAGATTAAGCGAGCTATTGCCCAGAGTCACATGGTGCTGGGCTAACCTGCCGCCGGAGCCGGGGATCGAACCCTGATCCCCAGATTCCAGCGTCAGTCTCCCTGGCCGCGGCGCCACACCTCTCCCCCACCCCACCTCTCTCTCACACCACATGGGCATGTGCGCCATGTGGCACACAGACATGCCCTAAGGACAAAAAAAAAAATGAAACTAATCCTCAAGGCAAATATTGTAAAAAGCCCACAATCTTTCTGCAAGGTCTTCTGAGAGAAAATCATCTAATGCTCCAAAGCCCCTAAAAGTCCTTGGGGCTGGATTTATCACGCTTTCCTGCAATGCAGCGCAGCAAGACAACCTTGCTGCTTTGCAATGCGAGAAAGGTAGAGGACAGGAATGCGCCATATTTAACGTTAAATGGTGCATTCCTGTTCTCATGGTGCAGAGTGTGCTGCTTGTGCCTGCGTTAGGGCATGTTTGTTTTTGTGCAGGAAGGGGCACCTTCTGCACGATAGCAATCCTCAGAAGCATTCTCCACTTTCTAAGACAGAATGCAACACACTTAGAAAGAGGAAACAACAAAGAGAAATAAAGATGTTTTTCCTGCTGACGCCACCCATGGGAAGGCATAAATGCGCCAAAATCCCTGGGTGGATGGGTGGGAACACCCACGCTCCACAGATGGAATGCCTTCACACAGTGGCGTAACGAAAAGTGAGGGGGCCTCCCTGCACGGTACTTAGGGGAGCCCCCTCCGGGCTCAATCGGGAGCTCTCCCAGCAAGAGTTCAGTGCCGAGGAGGCCCCTTGGAGCTAGGACCCCCCCCCCCCTGCACCGCGTGGGCTGCGGGGGCCTGTGTTACGCCCCTGCCTTCACAGGGTATAGTAAGGGAAGGCAACAACGTGCACTGCCTTGCGTTACTTTAGATTTACCAAGCCACACAGGCCCACGCAAGGTTGCCTTGCTTGGCTTAGTAAACTTCATTCTAGGTGCCGTCCTGTATCACCCAGCGCGGTGAAAGTGCATCGCAAATATGATACCATGATAAATTTGCCCCTTTGTTTTTTAAATCCTCCCGCATGGGATCACTCTTGGCTTCCTGTGGAAACCTACTCTGTGCAGTAACATTATTTATATGCAGTGAATCACTGTGCCATTTAACTGGAACACAATTGTGTGATATTTTCCTGGCCTCAGGTACACACTCACCTTGTCTACGAGCAAAGGTCTCCCTGTGCACTGTGTTCTGTTTTTAGTTGTACAGTGAGTAAACAAAGCCAGCTGCCTGTACATCATGCTCTTACTGGACTTAAATCGCTCAGTCCTCTACTGACAGCAGCACACCATTGACTGAAGTGATTTAGAAATGAAACTGTGACCGTCCTGTCCTAATACACTTTTAAATATTAGTTTCCTTTGAAGAAGGTGTACATCTCAAACTAAAATCTGCTGATTTCGTAGATATTCACAGGATTATTTAGGCTCTAGTTGCTTTGCAGACATTGGCTTAAACGTTTTTACTCAACTTCTGCACTGCCTCTGATTAAGAACGGAGCGCAAATTGTGATGCTGTGCGTTTGTACCCAGTTTTACTGCCAGTTGTTAGCTGGTAGTAAAAGCAAGGGGATAATGCTTCAAGAAGGAGCACAAACACTGTTACCGCGCCTTGAATCTAATTTTTTTAACACATTTGTAAATCTGATTTTTAAAAAAAACACCAGGCACCTGTGGCAAACTTGCACTGTTGTATTTTTTCACTTTTTACACTAGGGTTTATGTGACTCCTCATTTTCTGAAGTTGTGCCACTATGTAGCTCTTTTTTAGGTTATGGGTGTTTTGTGGCGGGTTAGGAGGTTCTGTAAAGTACCGTTTAACAGAGCTCTGTTGCAAGTTCTGCTTCCTGGTGGGATTTCACTCAACAAATGAAAATCAGACAAATACTTCACAAACCCAAAGTCAGACTGCAACATCACTTCCGGCACTTGATGAAAGACTATGACATCACTGTTGAAAATAGATGTCACTCAATGAATCTAGCATCAGCCATAGAGAAGTCTGAGCTTTGTCCTTGAAAGTAGCAGGGAGGATCTAAAACTTTTTATGTGAAAAAATGTTGGTACCTCTCACACCTTACGTATATTACTGTATCCTGAAAGTAGTTTGGTACTCGATGTGTGCAGCTAACAGTAGCATGCGTTTCAGACATTGCTAAAGCTTTTATGATTTTAGAGTAGTTGTAAGATGTCTGCAGTGGCATTCACCACTGGCTGGACAAATAAGTAGTTTTATTTATATTTGTTCTGTTATATATTAAGCTTTCAACCTTTCTGCACACAGTATCTGTGGTGATGAGGTGCAGCGGAATGTTGGTTTTTACACTGTGAAGCTGCCTCGTGTAACCAGCAGTACTCTCTCTCTCTCTCTCTCTCTCTCTCTCTCTCTCTCTCTCTCTCTCTCTCTCTCTCTCCTTCTGCACACAGTATTTGTGGTGATGAGGTGCAGCGGCATGCAGACAAGTCCCCGCTACAGACTCTCACCCCTACACTGGAACACGAGAGATTTGGGTGTTAGCTTTTTGCATCTTCCACTGTTTTTTTCTGTAAAAGTGGAGCCTTTTATTTTAATTTGTATACATGTCTTGAAATATTTATAAGAGCCATGTAAATACTTCTGTGGAATGGGATTCTGTGATTTGAAATGAACTGTTTTTAATAATGTATTGTTTTTATATATTACTTGTCTTATTATGCAGAAGAGACTTTTGAGCTAATTTTATAAATTTGTACAAAACAATAAATTGTTTATATTCAAAACTACACTGAGCTTTGAAGTTGTTTCATTGGTACAAATGAGTTGAAGAGAAGTCTATATGTACTAGTCTGTCAGGGTGTATCTGTCTGTTTTGCTCTTGATGCCCCTGGTAATGTTGGCCTGTAAACTGGAAAACTGCCCTTTGCTAACTGCAGTCTTCTTCCACTTGTGGTACACCTGCTATTGTTCACCTGTACATCAGTGAGTTGCACTCCTTTGCCTGCAGTGAACTATCACTTCTGGTGTCCTTGGTAATGGTGTGCTGTGCACTGGAAGACTGTCATATGTTACTTTCAGTCTTATATCCTCATCGAGAATCCTGGTAATGTTGGGTTGCACACTGTGAATCGGCTGCATGTGACCTGGAATCCGCAGTAACGCTGGTTAATGTTCACCTTTACGCTGTGTAGCTGCCTTGTGTGATCTGCAGCCCTTTCTCTCCCTCTCTCTCTCTCAGTAAGAGATCTTCCACTCAGCTTCGACTATCCCTTCCCCGTTTCAAGCGTGCCAGGCTTGGCGGCCAGTCGATTGCGGTGGTCGTGGCGCGCGCTTGGAATGCCCTTCCTCTTCAATTGCGCTCCACACCCAATGTAGCCGTCTTCAAAAAACACCTAAAAACTCATCTGTTTAACAGCGCTACTTGAGATCCCTTTTCTTAAAGCACGTGGTTTCGCTGTTCTTTCCCCCGCGCCAGGATACTCCTCAGTAGCAGAGCGCGCTATAAAATGGTTAATAATAATAATAAAGTAACCCTGGTAATGTTGGCTCCTCTGACCTGCAGTTTGTTCGCTCTCTCTCTCTCTATTTCTCTTTCTCTTTCTCTCTCTCTCTCTATTTCTCTTTCTCTTTCTTTCTCTCTCTCCCCCCTCCCCGCCTCCCCATTACGATGTGAAGTTGCCTTGTGAGACCTGCAGTCCTCTCTCTATTTCTCTCAGTGTCGTACGGCTTATACTTTCTCAGTTAAAACTGTGCGTTTGTTGGACTACATAAATGTCAAAACTGGTCAAGACTGATTCTACGCACACCATCAGAATATATTGGCCTTAGTCCTGCTAGCTCACTGTGCTCCATCTGTACCCCTAACCTGGCAGAGTATCAAATGGATTATGTAACCTCAGAACATGGCAACCCTGACTCCCCAAGGAAATTGTGTAAACAGATCTAGAACCTTTTTGTTTGGGAACTCATTCATACCCAAAGAAATACACAAGAAATACACAGCATGGCATTTCAATATTTATGGAAGCTCTGTGATTTTTGTATAAAAAAACATGCGCTGCAATAATCAACAGAACGAAGCAGAAGAAAGTCAAACGGACAATCCTGTCCCGCTAGTATGGACAGACCATCATTTGATCGGTTTCAGGATATGCAAACTGGAAAGAGATACCCAAGCCCAGGTCAAGAAACCGTCCTACATATCTAGACACTTTCACAAAATTACCCCTGAAGCATTGAATAATGAGCTAGCTCTACACCCTCTCTCACTCAGTGGCAACATTGAGAGCGATGCCAATGGGCTAGAGAATTGGTTGAAGCAAAGTACATGGGCACTTGCTCCCCAAATTTTGCGGTCTCGCAAAGCTGCGAGCTATTCTACCCCTTGGTTCAATGAAACTTTGAGGCAATGAAAAAGTGCTTGCAAGCACCTGGCAACAGCATGGAGGTGAGATTTGAGCTCTGAGAATAAAGAAATCTATAAAACAGCCTTAAAAGCATATCACAACAAAATCTGTGAGTAAAAGAAGATTTTTTTCTCATCTAAAATTGAGTCCTCCGCAAACCAATGTAAGGAATTTTTTTTAATTGTCAACGAATTTTCTGCTCCATGAGTAGCAGTTAGACACTTTACCTCTTCATTAGAATGGACTAATCAGCTAGCAACCTTTTTTCACGAGAAAATTATCACCATCCAAACTTCTTTTGCACAGCCTCTTCCAGAAGAAGATAGAAATATGGTTCTGCCAGCTCCCAATGGTCCTTCCCTCACACAGTTCCCCTTCCTTCTTCCAGCGACATCGCTGAAGATTAGGAAGGGCCTTAAGTCAGGGTCTCCTGTAGACTCGTGTCCTGCGAAAATATTGGCTATCGTGGCTAAGATTACTAATACGAAGGCTAACATAGTACTTATTTCATCATTAAGTAATGGACAGGTTCCCCTGATTTGGAAATGTGCTAAAATACTCCCATTGCTGAAAAAGCCCTCAGCCGATCCCCTAATAGCGGCCAACTACAGACCAATTTAACTCCTTCCCTTTTTCGCAACGACCTTAGAGAAATATGTAAACACAGTGACCACCGACTACGCAGAAGCTAACAATCTCTTCCATCCTGTCGGGGATTAGTTCCAACTTCAGTACAGAGACTGCTTTACTTGAAATCTCTGAGGCTACAAAAGACAAACTTGATAAAGTAGGCAAAGCGGTACTAATCCTCTTGGATCTATCTGCAGCGTTTGACACCGTGCCCCATGACGTCTCCTGCAGAGACTGCGGGAGTGCGGCCACAGGGAAACGATGTTGAAATGTTTCTCTTTATTTTTAGAGGACAGAAACCAGGAGGTTTTGCTGCTAACATCCCGCCTCTATTTTGAGCCCACCTTTGTTTAATCTGTACATGGCCCCTCTCGCCCACCTGGTCGAAGCTTACGACGCAACAATCATTTCCTACACTGATAATACTCAGCTGTCGTTCACATGTGAGAAGGACGAAGACTTTGACTGTGGGATGATAAAAAATTGTCTGAAGAAAGTTTTTACCTGGCTCAGATTAAATGAACTAAAATGCAACCCAGAGAAATCTAAAATCATCTTCTTCGGATCTCCTTCTCATGATGTATGGGAACAATGGTGGCCAGCTGACATATCTCCTCCTCAGTCTTTGGTCAGGGCAGTCAAGAACTTGAAACTGTATAATTCCTTATCCGTGAAAACCCGAATTCAGTCTGTGACAGGATCCTGTTTCGGCCTTCGGAAAGTGCCCAGAAAATTCCTCCCTCTGCTATCTTTCTCTCATAGAAAGATCATGGTTCAAGCACTTATTGCCTCCAGGCTCGATTATGTAAATGTTCTATATTTTGGCCTTCCTGAGTTTTTGCTAAACAAACTTAAGGTTGTCCAAGATGCGGCAGCCAGGGCAGTTCTCATGCTTGGACTAAGAACCCGGATTTCCCCTCACTTGATTGCTTTGCACTGGCTACCAATCCGTAACAGAATCCACTTTTAGGCCTTAATTTTGGTTTTTAAGGCTCTACACAGCATGGTGGCCCACTATATCAGGAAGAGAGTTCTACGCTATGCACCGGGGAGAACTTTAGGATCCTCTTACTAATATCTCCTAGCTGTTCCCAAATTCTCCCACACGCGTAGAGGGGGTCGCTTTTTTCAAGTACAGGCCGCTCGTCTCTGGAATAGTCTGCCACAGTCTCTCAGACAAGCGTCTGATCTGTTGACTTTCCGAAAACAACTCAAACTTGGTTATTCCAGCAGAAATGCTAGTCCCTTGCCGTTCCATATCAGCAGGCTATTCTAGGGCTCCGATTAGCTCTGGGACACTCTTTTGAGTAGCCGTGCGCTCTACAAGTACGTTATAACATAACAATAATATGATCCGTATTACAAGAATGCTGAAGAAGATAAACGATTCAACCATTTTGCTGTTACAGAGACTGGAGCGCTGGGAATCAATCCTCGCAAGAGGTATACAGGAATCCGCTGGACATGGTGAGACCTTTCACTGCCAGCAAAATTCTCCTGTAACTAAACAAGGGAGAGGTGTCTTTTTGTAATAAACATCACCCATGTTGCCATGCTGAAGTCACAGTCAACCTGCTTTTGTTGATTCTTCTATGATAGCTCATTCGCTATGCGGACAATAACAAATTACATTTTGCACTGTGACCAAAGCCCTTGTGCAGAACTTAAAGACATGAGCATGTAAAATGGTGGTGTTGTCACCCAAACCTAAATGTGACTACAAAGCTCCCTAAAATGTATGCTACGAAGATATAGTTAATATTATAGCCTTATAGCCTGCCGTAGCAGGCTTTACCGGCTATTAAAGGCACACTACTGCGTTAAAGGCCCAAGCCGAAGGCGAGGGACTTTAACAAGGTAGCAGAACTTTAATAGCCTGTATAGCCCTGCTACGAAGGGCTATAAGGCTATGAGAACATTCTGCCACTAGAGGGCAGAATGTCCTAACAAATAAAACAAAGGCCTCTCGAAGCTTGAGGGGATCTAAATCCCCTCAAGCTCTGAGAGGCCTTTGTAAGGAATGTACCTTGAAATCCCGCATTCTTTTTCCCCGCAGGGAACCACAACCTGGTCGTTACAACAACCGCAGTGTGATTCCGCATACCATCACTCCGCAAGTCGGAACAACGAATTGCGGAGGGGGGGCGCTGGAAGTATAATTTACTATTCCAACTCCAGTCTGTGCGGATACTAGGGATTTAAAATACAACACCCCCACCCTCCGCAAGTCGTTGTTCCGACTTGCGAGTAAAGGTATGCGGAATCACAACGCAGTCGTTGTAACGACCGCATTGTGATTCCCTGCGGGGAAAAAGATTTGTGGTACACGCTGTTTGCCCCTTGTAAGACATTGGAATGTTGATCTGCAGGCCTTTACCAGCCCTTAGAAGCAGGGAGCACTCAATTGTCTACAATGGAGCAAATCAAACACTCACCCCCCGTCAACTGATCTGGGTTTAATCCATCACCATTCTTTAGCTCACTCGACCACCCCAGTTCAGACATGGCTATATGCAAATCAGTCTGACCTTGTGCCTCATGGGAACAGTCCAACACCGAACTGCCAAGCCATATCTTCCCTGGACCGGAAACAAGCATCCTGGGACCGGTTTCGGATTCATAATCCTCATCAGCCAGGCTATCTTGAATACAGTGGCCAAGTGAGCAAGGGACTCACGTCTGAGCATACCCTGCCACACTTAGGGCGAACAAAGCGATACAAAAGGGGATGATGGACGGAGCGTTTGAGCAAATCAAACCCTCACCCCCAGTCAACTGATCTGGGTTTATTCCATCACCATTCTTTAGCTCACTCGGCCACCCCAGTTCAGACATGGCTATATGCAAATCAGTCTGACCCTGTGCCTCATGGGAACAGTCCAGCACCGAACTGCCAAGCCATGTCTTCCCTGGACCGGAAACAAGCATCCTGGGACCGGTTTCGGATTCATAATCCTCATCAGCCAGGCTATCTTGAATCCAGTGACCAAGTGAGCAAGGGACTCATGTCTGAGCATACCCTGCCACACTTAGGGTGAACAAAGCGATACAAAAGGGGATGATGGACGGAGCGTTTGAGCAAATGAAACACTCCCCCCCAGTCAACTGATCTGGGTTTAATCCATCACCATTCTTTAGCTCACTCGGCCACCCTAGTTCAGACATGGCTATATGCAAATCAGTCTGACCCTGTGCCTCATGGGAACAGTCCAGCACCGAACTGCCAAGCCATGTCTTCCCTGGACCGGAAACAAGCATCCTGGGACCGGTTTCGGATTCATAATCCTCATCAGCCAGGCTATCTTGAATCCAGTGGCCAATTGAGCAAGGGACTCACGTCTGAGCATACCCTGCCACACTTAGGGCGAACAAAGCGATACAAAAGGGGATGATGGACGGAGCGTTTGAGCAAATCAAACACTCACCGCCAGTCAACTGATCTGGGTTTAATCCATCACCATTCTTTAGCTCACTCGGCCACCCCAGTTCAGACATGGCTATATGCAAATCAGTCTGACCCTGTGCCTCATGGGAACAGTCCAGCACCGAACTGCCAAGCCATGTCTTCCCTGGACCGGAAACAAGCATCCTGGGACCGGTTTCGGATTCATTATCCTCATCAGCCGGGCTCTCTTGAATCCAGTGGCCAAGTGAGCAAGGGACTCACGTCTGAGCATACCCTGCCACACTTAGGGCGAACAAAGCGATACAAAAGGGGATGATAAACGGAGCGTTTGAGCAAATCAAACACTCACCCCCAGTCAACTGATCTGGGTTTAATCCCTCACCATTCTTTAGCTCACTCGGCCACCCTAGTTCAGACATGGCTATATGCAAATCAGTCTGACCCTGTGCCTCATGGGAACAGTCCAGCACCGAACTGCCAAGCCATGTCTTCCCCGGACCGGAAACAAGCATCCTCGGACCGGTTTCGGATTCATAATCCTCATCAGCCAGGCTATCTTGAAACCAGTGGCCAAGTGAGCAAGGGACTCACGTCTGAGCATACCCTGCCACACTTAGGGCGAACAAAGCGATACAAAAGGGGATGGTGTCTAACCCAGGGTGGTGTGGAGTGCAACAAAAACGATGGATTTAGGCCCAGATCCTTGTACTGGGATGAATGTATGACATTGTTCTACATTCTGTCCATCAACTGTGTTTTTTACTATAAACAGTAAGGCTGAAAGGCGACATCCCTGTCGGACCCCCCTAGAAAGTGAGAAATATTTTGAGATCTTACCATTTACAAAGATAGATGCTTTAGGGCCGGAATACAAAAGGGAAATCAATTAGATCAATTTGGTGGGGAAGCCAATCCATTTCAACACATAAAACATAAAATCCCAACCTATTCTATCGAAAGCCTTCTCGGCGTCTAAGGCAATAGCAGCAAGAGGATAATCTAAAGAAGAGGCTTTACTGAGAACGTTAAAGAAAACACAGGAATTATCGGAAGATAAACGACCTTTAATAAAGCCCGATTGTTCTGGGCCAGTAAGATCAAGAAGTATAGGGTCAATTCGTAAGGCTAAAAGTTTCCCAAAAATCAGATAGATCACAATTTACGAATTGCAGAGCATATCAGCAAGGGCTTTATCTCTGCTTTTTTGGCTTTAAAAGCCAGAAAAGCAAAGATAAAACCATCGCCCTATCAGCAAGAGGGTGCTAACATGCATATTTGCATGTTAGCCCCCTTTTGCAATACGCCTACCTTTGCATCTCTAATGGGATGCAAAGTGGGCGTTCCTGACATACACTACATGTCAGGACATCAATAGCAAGGCTTCGCGCTATCAGCAAGGATGCCCTAGTATTTTAGCAGACGTTAGTTTTGGGAGAAAACTGCTGTTTTCTCCAAAACCTAACATCTGCTAAATTCTTGACTTAGCAACCCCTAGCATAGGGGGTGGATTGTGCTGATACGACCCTGTGGGTCGTACCAGCAAGGTTATCTCCCTTTTGCAGGGAACATCGCTGGAAAAGCATCGATGTTCCCTGCAAAAGGGAGATAACCTAGCTATCTCTGGAATTGTTATCGCCCTGGAGTAACGTGTTGTTAATTACGCGCTACCAGGGCGATAAAAATCAGAGATAGCCTGCGATAATCTAATTATCGCTTAGCATGTCCAGCGATATTTATCGCTGGTTGTTGTTAATATGCCCCCGAATGTGGTATGGCTAGTCAATTGTCATGGATATCGAAGACCCAAAACCACTGAGTTCATATTTGTGGTGTTATATTCCTGAGTGAGGCCCATGTAGTGAAGCAGCTGACAGCCTGACAACTACAGACCCACCACAAATGGACCTTTCCTGGGAGAACTGAAAGAAAGAGGAGTGTTCGCCTAGATGTCACAATTCATTTAAGACAATGCCATACTTTCAAACAGAATTCCTTCCAGGGAGAGGCACAGAATCTGCCCTCCTTGCTATCTGGGATGACCTGAAGAACACAGTTGACCGCAATGGTGTTGCTGCACTACTCCTCTTGGACCTCTCGGCTGCCTTTGACACGGTTGACCATGACACTCTGATTTAAAGCCTCTACGAAGCCGGCATAGAGGTGACTGCTTTAGACTGGATCAAGTCCTACCTTCGAAACAGAACTAATGTCATCCATACCCCACCATTCCCGTCCAAACCGTAGTACACCAAAGATGGGGTCCCTCTAGGCTCTTTGATCTCGCCCATGCTTTTCAACATATACATGAAGTGATTACCGGTACTGATCAATCAATTTCACCTCACGTGCTATAACTGTGCAGATGAGACACAAATACTCCTTCAACTATGAGTGCCCCATAGACATTTGGAAACTCCCAATTTCCAGTTGTCTCAGAACCGTGCTTCAATGGATGACTTACAGCCATCTCAAATTTAATGCTTCCAAAATGTAAATACTTACGTGTGGCGGTTGGAAACATTATGATCCGCTTATTACTTGGTCTGAGGAACTGGGATCACCGCCTAAAGTATCGAAGGAAGTAAGAAACCTCAGAATGACCATGGACTCCAAGCTATCGATGAATGCCCAAGTGGACAAACTAGCAGGATTAAGCTTTGTTACTATAAAAACTCTGCCACGAATCATCCCCTATTTGAGATTCCCACACAAGGTCCACGCTACCATCTCCCTTATTCTGCACAAACATGATTATGCCAATAGCCCCCGTTGGCTGCTATTCCCAGGCGGGCCCGTCCAACTAAGACACCTAATCATCATATGTAGGTGCCTTTGACGCTAATGCACACAATACTTATTCCTGATCACTCATCTAGGACCTGGGATTTCTATTGGTCTGTCAAGACACAGCCTTGACTGGTTATTTATCCAGGTTTGCAAGCTATCCATTTTAATATATTAAGTGAAACATTCTGGAGCTTATTACATACATCCATACTTTTATACTTGAGTGAACATAAACATGACATATCTGTGTGATTTTCAAATGTTTTATTCACATTCTGTAGGGTGTCGGAGCTGGAACAGTATATGGCCATGCCAGGCCCACATTACATGGTTGCCCAGTGGTGTGCCAACCAGAGTCCTTGGGGGAATTAAAAGTTCATTAGAAGAGAAAGAGTTCAGTCCGCAGCCGGATTGCTGTGTCATTGGTAACCACAGCAGATATGGCAGTCCATGTCAGGGTCCAGGTGAATGTCGCAGAGTGTTTTGTGGGACATTGGGAGGTGTTTTTCCAGGACATGATGCAGAGGGCTGAACCAGGCAGGGACAGGCCATATGGCGGGATGGATGCTACTACCTCCTTCCGCACACAGTCATTACCATCTACATCTTACTCCTCTGATACGTCTTCTGTGTCCGGTGTGTCAGGTGTGTGTGGTGGTGTTATGGCTGCATCACTGTGTGCTACTGATACATCAGGGGGCAAAGGTGGTAGGACTGCATCACTGTGTGCCAATGACACATCAGGGGGAGGAGATGTGTGTGTCAAAGTTCCTGCAGCAATTATCGGGGACAGGCTCTGTGGCAGCAATGGCATGGAAGATCCCAGCTACATCTCGCTGCTGTTCAGCCATGGCAGCCATACTTCCAACCTGTATCGGCTCCATGTTCTCCATTGTCCTCTGCATCTGTGCCAACTCTGTGCTGTCATCGCTGGAGCCTGACTAACTAGACAGTTCTTGTATCCGAGGTATGGCTCCAGCGAGGTCAGCCAATGATTGTTGGAGAGTATGGAGCAGAGAGTGGGTGTCCGTTAGGGACTGTAAGTGGTCCCTGATGGGACTTAGACGCCCACATATGGCATCTAGTTATCTAGTTTGGATGCCATGAGATTGAATCCCAACCGTAGCTGATCAGCCATCTTCTCCTGGCACCCTAACGCACGGCGTTGGTAAGCCATGTGTTGATCGTGGGTGTCCTGTGAGCCAGCTGTGTTGGGGTGTGCTTCCTGCTGTGTGGTCTATACATGGGGTGGGTTCACCTGGATGCAGCTGGGCTGCCCTGCTCCTGGAGGTGGGGTGTGGAGGCTGTCAACGATACTTCGTAGGGTGTTGGTGCAGGTGACCAGGGTGTCCTCTTCATCATCACTGAAAATATATCTGGTCTGCTCTGCAAGAGGTGTTGATTGTCCCTCTGCAAGGTAAATGGGAGACGCAGGTAAACAGTGTGTCCCATGTATGTTGACGCAATGTACATGTTCCCAGACAGACAGCATGACAGTGTACATTGTGACTGTTTTGGAGCAGCTGGCTATTTGATGGGAGACAGTGGACATTTTGATTACACGACGGGTATGCGGTTGTACTCGTACATTATCATCTCACAGTTTCATGCAATACCAGATGTGATTGGACAGTTCCTACACACAAGTGGCACCAGTTGTGTCCTCTGTTCTGTAGTGTAAGTGTTGCACATTGTCGAAAATGTTGATGTGCTGTGATTGCTATGTATGTTTGCTGCATTGTGGGAGAGTTGCCCCTGCAGCTCTGATTTTAGTGGCCCCTTATCCCTTCGAGGTAGTGTGCCTTTGACTTGTGTGGTTTTGTGGTGCTGAGGTGTGGACGACTTGGGTAATTTGTGCTCTTGGACTGATTTTGTACTCTTGTGCATTGTTTGTCTGCAGATGTGTTGTTGACGTCAGGGGTTGTATGTGCACGTGGATGTGTCAGAGTGTGTGACCTGCTACTTTGAGGATGTGATCCAGAATGGGCCACCTCAGTGTCGTGTCGTGCACCATGTCCTGTTTTTTGGCTACAGCCATGCTATCGGTCATGCAGTGTCACTTGCATTGTCAGTGTGGCCCACAGAGCCTCAGCTTTGCTGGATTCAGCACGTGCATGGGTAGATTGTGGGATTGGTGATCGGGAGGGGGGCCCCTTTGTGCACATAGTGGATGGGGGCCTACTTGGTGTTTCTAGGTGTGCTGCAGTGTGCCAAGGGTATCAGGAACATGTTCCACACTCATTGTGGGTGTGCAGTGTGCTACACTTGATTGTGCATGTGTGCCATTGTGCCCATCTCCCTACGCCCCCAGTCCCTGGTCGTTACTCACCCTGTTGCTGTTCGGTCAGGTCATGTCAAGCTGCGTCTGGGCTCCCAACTCATTGCACCGTCTCCACACTGATGACTGTGGCCACCATTTTCTCCAGCTCATCCAACTCCTCCTGTGGCACAGGACTCCCACCTCCTGTTGCCTTTGTAGACTTCCTGTTAGCAGCGAGTTTAAGTTTGGTTTGGCTTTGCACATCATGCCAGTGCCCATTGACCTCCTCACGACTCTGACTACATTCACGTTGTTGAGGATGGACTGACATTTTTCCGTTTGTGTTGCCAATGATGCAGTGGAGGTGACGAACAGTCGTTAGTAGTGTTCTGTCACCTCCGTGATGATGATCCCGTCTTCCTGCGGACTGAACACCGTCTTCCTCTTCTCCCTGCCCTTACCCGACCACGGGGTTCCTGGCTGGTCCTCCGTAGTGCTTGTGGGGTTCGGGTTGTCCTCTGCACTCGGTCCAGGTGCATCCATGGTGCTACGCAGTTTGATTTGGTTTTGGTGTGGTTTTTTTTTTGTTGCTTTTATAGTGCATTTTCCCGCAGGACGCGTGGGAATTGCTGGCCTGTCGCTGGTTGTCATTGATTTTTGTATCGCGATTTGGGCCATTGCAACTTTTTTCACGTTCGTGGTTCTCATTTTTTAGCGCTGCGTTGATTTTTTCACGGTAATTTGGCGCGTCATCCTGCTACTATCGCATGGTGCCGTCGGGTTGGGAATACAATGGTAAAACGGTGTTATTTTGTCGTGATAGACTGCGATGTGCAAAGCTGAGTTAAGCTAATTTTGCGATGTTTATCACACGTTCTTAAGAATATTCCCATGAGATTTTGAAATAGCCACGTGTTCAGGTGATTTCGGAAGGTGAGAATGTGGGTCTCTGAACATAGCTGCAAGGGAAGTATATTCCATAGCCTCACTGTACAATACGAGAAGGAGCTACCCCCACTACGTGTCCTGTGAATTTTGGGGATGATGGCCAGACTCATGCTTGCGGAGCAGAGGAGTTTCCTGGGATGGTAAAAGGTAATGAGGGAGTTAAAAATGGTAGGATATTTGCCCATCAGTGTTTTGTGGGCTATGCAAATGGATTTGAATATAGTTCTTTCCAGAATGGGTGGCCAATATAGGGCTTTCAGGCATGGCTTCACCAATTGTGTTCTTGGCACTCCAAGCAGGATCCTGGCGGCGCAGTTCTGGGCCACTTGGAGTTTCATAATGGTTGATTTGGGTCGCTCCCAGGTACAAGGAGTTCCCGTAGTCCAGGCGCAAGACCACCGTTCTTGCCCCACTGGGGAGAAAGGAAAGAATTTTCCTCAGCATTCTGAGGATGCCGTAACACCCGCCGGCCACTTCCACAGCTTGCTGATCACATTTTAGTGATTTGTCTAGCCACACTCCCAGGCTTTTGATCTTGGGCTTAGGGGTGGGTACTTGTCCTAGACAAGTTGCCCATTGCAGTTTGAAATCAGTGTTGGGTAGACTATCCAAATACATGATTTCAGATTTATCGCCATTGAGCCTGAGGCAGGAGTTTTGCATCCATGTAGCCACCTTCTCCAAGTAGGTTTCTAGGTCAGAGGGGGCATTTTGTGGATGTTTTAGAGAGAACACTAGCTGGGTGTCATCCACACAGGTGACAATGTTTATCCCAAATGGAAGAACAATATCCACTAGTGGCCTCATATATACATTGAATAAGGTAGGACTCAGGGATGATCCCTGATGAACTCCATACCTAAGAGGTCTACACCTGGAGGTAGCTTCTCCTGAATAAAATTGAAAAGTTCTATCACTGAGGTACGATTGGATCCATGCTATAGCTTCCCCCGAAACTCCTACACTCCCAAGCTGGTTCAGAAGGATATCAAAATTGACCGTGTTGAACGTGGCACTTAGGTGGAGGAAAAGGATGGCTACTGCTCCTCCCTGATCCATAATCTTTACGACTCCTCCACTAGGGAGATGAGAGCTGGTTCCATTCCCAAAAGGGGTCAGAAGCCGGTCTGAGAGTGGTGTAAGAGATTATGAGCTTCTAAGAAGGCTGAGAGGCTGGAGTTCACATGCTTTTCCAGAATCTTACAGACCATAGGTAGCAGAGATATTGGTCTGTAATTACACAGGACATCTGGGTTTAGGGTTTGTTTCTTCAGTAGCGCTCTCACCATGGCATGTTTCCAGGGGAATGGCACCTGGACGTTGTTAATGGAGAGATTCAGGACTTCTAATATTGCTGGTAGCACTACCTCTTTGACCATTTCCAACTGATGGGGGGTGGCCGGGTCACACAGTGAACCCGATTTTATCTGGCCAAAGATGTTTAAGTGCGTTGCTTGGTCAATATGTGGGAATTTCTCCAAGGGTTGCCACCTATCCTCTGAGGGTCTAGTGATCACGTCCAGGTCCATGGGAGGATTTGGAACAGGAGGATCACTAGGTCTTGTGGAGGCAGGGAATGTGTTAAATATAGATGACATTTTTTCTTGAAAGTAGTCTGCAAATTCGTTGCACCGATCGGAGGAGATGGATGGTTTGGGAACTGGGAGTTCTATCAGGGTCAATGCTATGCGTATGTTTCTCTGGGAGTGTTAGCCGCAGAGGTGATTTTTGCTACATAATATAGTGCCTGGGCTTTTTCAATTTTGCTTGATAGGTTTTCATAGCCTGTCTGTAAACCAATTTACTACTCTCATCATAGTCCTTTCTCTATTTCCTTTCCTGGTGTTTGCAGGCCTGTTTGAGTAGTCTAAGCTGGGGCCGAGTACAACGGCGTTGTGATTTCTCTCACCCTATGGGGAATCTCCTTGACCGGTGTCACTTTGTCCAGTGAGGATTCAATCCAGTGAGATAGTTGCCATACTGCAACAGCAATCTTGGAGTCTAAAATACGTTTGGAACTTTCCAATGTACTGGCCAATGATTCTATGGACAATTTAGCCCAGGGATGGTCTTTCCTTATCCTAACCTCCATGTGGTTGTGTTGTATTACACCTTTTAGGATAATGGGGATCAGTGAGTGATCTGACCAAGGCAGGGGGATGGGGGTCCCCACCGATAACTTATTGTTGTTGGTGAACATGGGATTGAGTGTGTGGCCTTTGATATGTGTAGGGCCCACCACTTTTTGATTCAGTTGGACAGCTGATAAGTCTTGCGACAATTCTATTGCTTCAGTGTTATTTTGGCCATCGAAGTGAAGGTTAAAGTCTCCCAGCAATGTGATGTTGCTGGATGAGCTTACTAATGTTGCTGCCACTTCCGACAGAGAGTTAATAAATTGCCCCGCTCTTCCCGGAGGTCGATATATAAGTACTCTTGAAAAGGAGCATGTTGCTGAAAATGAAATAGAGAAGAACAAAGTTTCTCATTCGGATACAGGGTTGGGCTCAACCCGACACGCAAAGGTCTCTCTGAATATGACTGCTAACCCTCCCCCTTTCTTCTTCTCACGACCTCTGGGCTGATTGGCTATATCCTGGTGGAAGAGTTTGAATCACCTCTGGGGTGGATTCCTTCTGAAGCCAGGTTTCTGTTAGAAACTTTGGGCCCGATTCACAGAACTAACTTTAGACAAAATCCTAAAATTACTACAATTTTTGTATTCACAGAAGGCACTTACTCATTTTGGTATTCACAGAAGGCACTTACTCATTTCGGTATTCACAGACGTTAGGAGACCTTACTTTAGGACTCCTAAATGCCTTCTGTGAATACAGAAAGTCTTAAAATTAGGATTTTTCTCATTTTAGTAGTAGTAAAGTTAGAACTCCTAACTTTAGAACTCCTAAATGCCTTCTGTGAATACCGAAAGTCTTAAAATTAGGATTTTCTCAGTTTAGTAGTAGTAAAGTTAGAACTCCTAACTTTAGGACTCCTAAATGCCTTCTGTGAATACCGAAAGTCTTAAAATTAGGATTTTTCTCAGTTTAGTAGTAGTAAAGTTAGGACTCCTAACTTTAGGACTTCTAAATGCCTTCTGTGAATACAGGAAGTCTTAAAATTAGGATTTTTCTCTTTTTTTTTTTTTTTAAATATTTTTATTATTGCAGGAAGCGACAAAAACCAAAAGTGATACATAAGTACAATTTCCAATGACCTTGAAAAACGTATATTTACAATAATTGTAGTATAGAAGGTAAGATAGTGAGGATTTAAAGATAAGAAAAGAAAAAGTAATAGAAATAATATATGAAGAAGCTAGTAGGGGGCATAGGGAGGAAAGATGAATTAATAAAGAAAAAAAGGAAATAATTCAGGAAAACAATTAATACAACTATTACTTAGCACACAAACAAGCCTTTAACAATCCCCGTTTCTTATACTTCAAAAAATTGTTTCCAGATCTTTTCCTTTCTAGCCAGAGATTTTGGTCCTCTATATTTGGCAAGTGTGAGTTCCATGGTTCTAATTTCAATAACCAATACTAACCACTCAGCTACGGTTGGAGTATCCTTAGAGATCCATGCTCTTGCTATAATTAATCTTGCGCAAGCTAACAAAATTGTTATAAGATCCTGGTTAGGACAATTGGTCTCATAAATGTCTAATAAGACCAACTGAGGAGATAATTCAGGTATCTTTATCTGACTAGCTTGGAAATAGTCTATTATTCCCTTCCAATAACTAGAAAATGCTGGGCAAGAAAAGAGCATATGTTCTATGCCGACAGCATAAGTATTACACTTCGCACATTTCGTTTTGTCAGATGATTGGTTCCCTTGCGTCCATGAGGAAATTCTCTGTGGTGTATAATATAGCTCGGTGATAGTCCTATACAGTTGCATTCTTAGGTTAGAGGAGTGCACAACATCGCTTAAGTGCGTTAGAGCATTTCCGATCTGCCTTGAGTTTATGTCACAATTTAGACGGCGAGACCACTTAGTTGCAATTTTAGTAGTATTTTCACATTTGTCTTTAATTAGAACTTGGTATCCCAACTTTATGAGTGATTTGGTTTTATCAGAGTATATGCACTCTACAATATCAGACTGCGTAACTGCCGTTATTTTCATTTTGTTAAAAAAGAAGTCTCTCAACTGACGATATTTAAAGTGCATATCATTCGTTAAACCATTTAATGTTTTCAAAGTTTCAAAATCTAGCATACCATTGCTTCCAAATATATCGCCTAATGTGGTAATATCACAACTAATCCAACGATTCCCTGTCCCATCCGAAAAGATATCCGGAAGACCCGGATTATTCCATAGCCTAAGTTCAGTATTATAAAATGAACTCTGACTAATGTGCATGATTTTATTCCAAATTTTTATGGCATGTTTAGCAGTCTTAAATTTAACCCGCTTGAAATAATTTGGATCATGTGTGCGAAGCAGGAATTGGTTAGAGTCAGCACCCAACAAATACTGATAAAAAAATAGAGAAGGCTCGTTTTTTAGTAAGCTCCTTATCCGAAAAAAAAAGGTAGCCAAAAAGTATAAATTAAAATCCGGGAAAACAAGTCCCCCTTTCGATATTGGCAATGTCAAAAATTTAATAGCCCTGCGTGCCTTTTTGTATCCCCAAATAAAGCTGCTACATATACCGTCTAGCCTTTTAAAAAAAAGTTGATTCGGTTGTAATGGTATGGCTCTAAACAAATAAAGTAATTTAGGTAGTATTTTCATCTTAATCATATTAAGTCGGCCTAATAAACTAAGAGGGATTTTATGCCACTTTTTGAGAGTTGCAGTAGTTTCTTTTAAAAATGTCTCATAATTTGTTTCCAAAATTTTCCCTACTTTGGCCATTAATTTAATACCTAAATAGGTAGCTTCTCTACAAGTGTCGTAAATATGGATATCCGGAGTATAATTAGCTATAATTTGGGTTTTATTCACATTCAATTTATAACCCGATATTAAGCCATATTTTTGTGCTTCATTGATAATTTCTGGCATCGCTTTATTAATATCGGTTGTATAAATTGCTATATCGTCAGCAAACGCCGTTAATTTAAGAGCTATGCCCCCATGATTCACTGGAATAATATTAACTTGGTCGTTTAGCGCATTTAAAAAAGGTTCCAAAGAAAGAGCAAAAAGTAGTGGGGAAAGGGGGCAACCTTGCCTCGTACCTCTTGCTATTTTGAAGTTCGCTGAGTTTTTATCTCCATAGCTTATCAAAGCCAAAGGTTCATCATAGAGAGACATAACCCAATCCAGATAAGACCCGGAAAACCCCAATTTCTTTAATACTTCCCACAGATATCCCCACCCCACTCGGTCAAATGCCTTTTCCGCATCTAACATAATCATACCGAGCGGGGTGTGTGCAACCTCAGCTACATCAAAGGCTATTATTGATGTATTAATATGCGTGGTAGTATCCCTTCCAATTACAAAACCGTGCTGTTGGAGATTAACAATAGATGGCATGGTAGGAGCTAGCCGATTTGCAAGAATCTTAGAAAAAATTTTAACATCAGAGTTAAGTAAAGAAATCGGTCGGTAGGACCCACATTCTTTTTCCGGTTTCCCTTTTTTCAAAAAAAATATAATTTTCGCTATTTTCCATGAAGAAGGGACTTGTTTGGAGACACTAATTGAGTTTATCACTTTCTCTAATAAGGGCAGTAGTTCTTGGGCGCAGAGTTTATAGAGTTCAACTGGTAGGCAGTCTTCTCCAACCGCCTTCCCTAAAGGTAGGTTATCTATGGCGCGTTTTATTTCATCTAATGTTATTTCTGAGTTGAGTTGTTGAAGTGTTTCTGTATTTAGTGCTTGAGATGAAGTTAAATATTTATCTAGGTATTGTATTATATCTATTTTAGCTGGTACAGCCTCTGGTGTATAAAGTTGTTGGTAAAATTTAACAAACTGGCATAATATTTGATCCGTTCGGTCGTACGTATTTGAATCCATACCCACTATTTCTTTAATTTTTGTTTTAGCTTTCCTATCCGCGGTTTTAAAGGCCAGTAATTTCCCAATACGATTGCCACCTTCATATTGATCAAATTTATACTTTTGTAATTTGGAACTGTATCTTTCTCTCAAAGTTTTTATTAGTCCAGCTTGTAGTCTCGCCAGCTTTAGCCTAATCCCTTCAATATTGTTCTTTGCATGGCGTGTTGCCTCTGCCAGGCATATTTCCATATTCCGTATATTAGCAATTATTTGTTTATTATTATAGCGGCTCTCAGCATTTTGCCTAAGTATATATTGGTGGGCAAAACCTCTAATACTACACTTACATGTATCCCACACCACGTTTATGTTAGCCGAGTTGATATTGATTGAGATAAACTCCTGTATATGCTGTTTTAGTAGGGTAGTAAATCTTGTGTCTACTAATAAATGTCTCGGGAAGGTAAATTTGCGTGGTTCTTTTATTTGATCTTTAAGTGTGACTTCAAATAGCAAAGGATTGTGATCAGAGGTGACTTTAGGGCAAATGTCAATCAGACAATTGTCTATAATTTGCTCAGAAGCCCAAATCATATCGATTCTTGAGCAGGATCTGTGTGGTACAGAATAATAAGTGAAGCCTGCCTGCAAAGGGTTTTTTGATCGCCATACATCTCTGACATTGTTCAATCTGGCTAATTCTAAGATTGCTGTTCTAACTTTATACATTCTTTTATGTTTGCTTTACCCGGTAGAGTCTACTTTATAATCAATAGTACAATTAAAATCCCCTGCTATTATAATTTCTCCTTCCCATTCCAATAACTCTAAACTTAGCTCTTCGAAAACTCTTGGATCATCAATATTTGGTCCATATACTACACATAGTACTATTTTAACATTGTCACATTGTATCTGCGCAATTGCCCACCTACCCCGGGCATCTGAAGAAGTTTCAATTGTTTCTAGTCGAGCACCTCGTTGTTTTAAAATAGCTACCCCTCTAATAGTCTCATTTAAAGTAGAGCATACCACCAAATCATAACTCAATTGTGAAAGCAACTTGCGGTCTTGATATTTTACATGTGTCTCTGAAAGCAAGACTATATTCGGATTATACATTATAATCTCTTCTTTTACTAAATTCCTTTTGTTTTTACTATTTAAACCGTCAACATTCCAAATTAGCATTCTTAGTTTAGACATATTGATATCATGATCTTCCAATACAAATTACTCCCCACTATCTTTACCCCTTTCGTATAAATTAAGTTTTCCTTACTAGACTTTAAAAAACGGTCGAATCCTGCAATCCATTTTTTCCCCACATTTGTTCCCCACCCCAGAGGGTCGAACCCTCCCCAGCAAGGAGGATTTTTCTCAATTTAGTAGTAGTAAAGTTAGATGACACATCATCTGGGGTTGTTTGCGCTATATAAATGCAATTACAGTACATTACAATACATACTCTAGGTACACTTAGAGTAGGGTTTGCATAGTAGGAGTGCACTAGATTACTGCCTTATTTATAAGCCTGCATATATACATATTATTTAGCACCATGGTAGAACTATAGCTATTACTGCTTGCAATCATGTTTATTTGCTTCTGTCTACTAATTATTGCAGCACACATATTTTATGCGAGAGTAACGTTGGTTCAATAAATATTATTGAAAATGTCCCACTGTGTATTCTCAGCATATGTGTCTGTGGATAAGTGAGCACAAGTGACTGAGCGAAAAGTTCTGTACTGTTTACACGATCCCTGAGGGGTCAGGGTTGTCATGTTCAGTGGTTTGACAGAAACTATTCACTCACTGGGAGGTTAGGGGGGCTTACAATGGTATTGGGAGGAACGGCATGATGTTTTCCAGGCGGGGGTCCCACATTTTTGAGTTACACTTGGCGTCCAGGTTTAGGAGTGCTATCAGCATGTAAGAGGCGCAGTTACAGGGGTCTTTCCCTCGTTTGGAAAAGACAGAGTTCAGGGCTTCACCCATCTAGGGGGTCACCTTATGTGTGGCAGCGATGTCATTGAAGAGCATTACCAGGCAGGGGACGAGTTCCGGAGTGAATGTACTATAGAGGTGGGCATTAAGGCTGTCAGGGCCAGGCGCTTTTTGGAGCTTAAGCGAATCAATCACCTTTTGGACCTTCTCAGCGGTGAAGCCCCTCATTGTGGAGGCGGGAACCTGGGGCAGGGCGCCGCCCTCCAAGTGTTGGTCTTGGGCACGGGTATCAGTATCAGTTCGGTCCGCCGTGTATATGGAGTGATAAAAGTCCCCAAAAGTCTTAGCCTTCCCCGACTCACTCTGATGGGGGACCCCCTCCCCATCCACTATGCACTTGATGTAGTTCTTCTCCTGCCGGGCTCGTAGCTGGCATGCCAATAACGAGCCCACCTTGTTCCCACCCTCATAATTACGGGATTGGAAGCATAAAAGGGTCTTTTCGGTCCCATTAGTGTAGATCGCTTGGAGTTTCCCTTTAACCTGAGTGACCTTACGGAGGGATTGTACTGAGGGGGAAGACGTATGGTCATTCTCGGCGGTGCGCAGTTCACTCTCGAGAGGAAGGCGTTCTCCCTTGCATTGCATCTTAAACGTGGCCTCTAGCTCAATGCCTTGAAGGCGTCCCAATTATTGGCTAGGGAGGTTTGCTCTGGGTCGTTGAGGTCACAGAAATCTGTGATTGCTTATCTTAGTTCTTCCCCGGGCAGTCTATCTCTGCACAAGTAGTTGGAAAAGTACCACCTGGCAAATTTGGAGCATGGGGTGAAATTGGGTTCCCATCACAGTGTAGAGAAGGGACTGACTTAAGAATGCACGATCTATCCTGGAGTATGTCCTATGCGAGTGTGAGAAGAAGGAGTAATCCCGGGTCCTGGGATGGGTTAATCTCCAGGCATTTTACTAGTCCCAACCCCATAAGTGCTTGTTTCATAGTTGTGCTGAAGAGCCCCCGTGGTGCCCTCTGGGAATGGGAGGTATCTATTGCAGAGTCCCATATCAAATTGAAGTCTCCAACCAGTAGAATGTCACCCCGTGCAAATCCCTCTAACGTGTTAAGAAAAGAGAGCAACAAATCTTGTTGCCCTGTGTTATGTGCATAAAACGTGGCTATGGTGCAGGCTCTCCCTCGCAGCTCTCCCCTAACCCTCAACTACCTCCCCTCCTTGTCTGCTTTCATGTCATAATGGTGAATTGGGATCGAGGTATGAAAGAGGAGTGCCACCCTTCCTCCTTGCGTGGGAGATATGTCTCCTGCAGAGCAGCTATTTTAATCTGGTGATCTAGGCGAAATTTCCAAACCCGGTTCCATTTGTTAGGGGAATTGAGGCCCCTCACATTCCAGGTTAAGCAGTTAAACCCCAACATCTAGTGTTCAAACCTTCCGCTTGTTGTAACCCTTGAGCTCCAGTAAGCTCTCCCCACCTAACCCCCCTCTCCTGTATCATACCAAAGCAATTTAAAATGAAAGCATAAAGGACGGTGACACCCAAACAATACTAACAAGAACCAAAACAATCCTTAACTGTAAGCTCGTAGGTTCCCTACCACAAGGGAGAACCATGATGTGAGCATTGCCTGGGGCAAACCAAATTCCGCCTCCAAGGCCCATTGCGTTGTTACATAGGCACCAAAGTTGAGATTGATAGAAATATCCCTACATGCTGATGACTGCCAGGTTAACCTTAGCCTCCCACCATCCCCCTCCTCCATCCCAGTGTACAAGGTGGGCTAAGTCTGAAGGACAGGAG
This sequence comes from Lissotriton helveticus, assembly GCF_964261635.1. NCBI lineage: Eukaryota > Metazoa > Chordata > Amphibia > Caudata > Salamandridae > Lissotriton > Lissotriton helveticus. The sequence goes on from NC_136068.1 coordinate 1,768,979,780, forward strand.
TCTTAGGCCCCTGCTAGGACCCTCCAGAAGTGAGCCCGATCAGACCCCCTAAGTGCAGTATGGTAAGAGTGCAGCAGGAAGCCGAAACATCATCAGTCCAGCGCGTTCCTGCCCGCTCTTCGCTGCTGTAGCCACGGGCACCCCCCTTGCTTCCTTGGACCCCTTGGTTCTTCCACCGCCCTTTAGATTGACGCTTGGGTTAGAGCTGGCAACTTGATGCCCAGAATGGAGGATGCATCTCCTAGATCAGTGTAGTGATAGTTCTTGTTGTCCAGAGAGAAGGCTAATCCAAAGGGGTAAGTCCATCTATGTTTCACCTTGCGCTCCCTGAGAGCAGTCGTGACTGGGCGAAATAGCTGACGTCTGGCAAGTGTGGCTTGGTTTACATCTTGATAAAGGGAGCACGTTGCGCCCTTGAAAGTTCCCTTGTCGGCTGCTTGCGCTTTTTGTAGGACCCTTTCTTTGGTTTTGAAAGAGCCGAATTTTGCCAGAACATCCATGGGCTTTTTAGTTTCATCTGCTGTGTAGGGCCCGACTCTATGGACCCGTTTGAGACACACCTCCGGTTCAGAGTCTCCCAGCACCGACGAGAAGAGAACCACCATGAAGGCTTCCAGATCAGGACCTTCGCCGGCCTTTCTGCAGGCCTCTCACCCAAATGTTGTCCCGTTGGGAACGATTTTCAAGGTCCTCACAATGCAGTACCCCGGCTGTCAGCTGGGATCTCATGTCCTGGGAGTGGGCCTCCAAGGGACGTACGCGATCCTTCCAGCTCCTGAAATTTTGCTTCCAGATCGAGAGCTCAGACCCCTATTGAGTCCACATCCACCTGCAACGCCACCATTCTGCCGCACATGTCAGCTTTGAACGTGTCAAAGAAGGTCCCCGTGTCACCCTTGATGTCGTCTCTAAGTTCCTGTTAAAATTCACGCAGTGAGGCCATCAAAACCTCGCATGTGAGGGCCATCGCTCTGTCTGGTGGCGTTACCCCTTCACTTGCCGGACCTTTAGGGGTGTGGGTGAAGAAGCTGGAGACCTTTGTAGGTTGTGCTTTTTTGGGTGGCCTAGGGACCTGCACCCTCTACATGGTCAGGACTGCTTTGTCGTAGGAAGGAGAGGAAACCCCCAATTCGGGGGGGACTTGGGATTCGTCTTGTCGCCCCTTTGCTGCGCCCCTGCATTGGCTTGGTGGCCGTCCTGGGCAGGGAGATGCGTGGATGGCGCCATCGGAGACGGCCTCCGCTGGATCAAGTCACAACCCCTGGATACACCTTCCAAGGGTTTGCCAGCTGTCTCCCAGGTTGCTCTGCTCCAGGGAGCTGCCTCTCAGGCTCCTGGGATCCCCTTTGCAGAGTGACTTCACCTGGGGGCACTCCCTAACTGTCCACTCCTGTGCTGAACCACGCCGCCACAGGATCCCAGGGGAGGTGTCTGTGTCCTCACCGAGATGCCTCTTAGGGTCGCAGAGCCTCTACACTCTCCACTGACCGCACTCCCTCCGGGGCATTGCCACTGTGCCTCCCGCCACCGGGGCTTTCCCAACTGCTGGCTTGCTGGAGCGTGGTGGGGTCAGGAACCCCCCGGTTATGTTACAGCAATAGCAAGAACGGGGGCCACGGATCGGGGCACCCCCACAAGGCTACAAAATGGTGTCTGGCAACTGCCATCTTAGGGTCAGGTTACCAGGGACCGTGTTTTTAGCAGGGGGGGGCCTCCACTCTCTGTACCTGGCGATCCTCTCTCCAACGGGTGCCAATATCTGCTGCACCCCTGGGGGTTTTCTTCATCCATCGGTGGCCCCGACTGGGAGCGAGTCTTCTCGATGCGGATGCCGCCGCTAGGCTCAATACGGCTTCTGAGCTCTTCACGTCATCGCCACTGCAGGGGAGGCCGGAGGGGTCAGCAGGCGTCACCCCCAGTCTTTGCTCTCTTGATGGGTGTTGCAGGGCTCTCCTTAGAACCTGGAGCCCCACGCTCGCAGGGGCGCTCAGACTCGGGAGCAGCCGCCGTTTTGAGAGGCACCGCAGGCTCTGAGCCGACCTCGCCTCACCACGCAACCCCCACGGCTTCCAGCTCGCCCCAGAGACTCTCTCTGCCATCAAATGCCCCCACAAAGCAGGCGGGTCGGCTATGGGCGCTGCAGGTGCTGTGTTTCAGGCAAAACTCACAGGGCCTGGAGAGGAGCTGATCAGAGACACATCCGATCAGCCACGATGGTTGGCCACGCCCCTTCCTGACTCACATTTTAAAGGAAACGTCCGTAGTAGGAAGGGGAACAAATTTGCGTCAGCTGAGTAGGTATACTTTATGTATGAGCTGTAGGTTAAATCAAGCGTGGAAGATTCAAGGTTCCACATTGTGCATACTATATCTCTGTAAAAGTTAGCTAAAATACCACTGCTCTAACAACAATGCAACAAGATGAGGACATTGAAGAACAGATAGGTGGAATAAATATTACTGAAAATTGCAGACAGGAAATTACTATGAAATTATTACAACATGGCCTCCCGGCAACGGGAGGGGATGTTACCTTCAAGGTTGAGGCACACAAAGCATTCAGAGCAAAGGTATTCTATTCTTGGGTTAAATTCCTGCTTGACGATGCACACACACAGTTATTCCGTAAATACATTGATGATGAACCACCTGATGACTATTTCCCATATGTGGATTTAGAAGTTCCATTAACTTATCAAAAGCACATTAATTGGTTTAAAGGGCCCTACCACACACATGGCTACTACAGGTATTCATCCACAAACATTAAATGCCTTTATGGCAAAGGTTCCCACCATCCGGGAGCAAATGCGGTACTGGATAGCACAAAATAGTAGTCCTTGAAGCTGTTTTTCCCTATACGGGCCCACAGAAAAAAACCACAGAATATTGACAATTTGCTTGCCAATGGGAATGGCTCACCCGATAGAAGATTGTGTCGATTGAGGTACAATCTTCGCTGCCATATATACCAGAACACTTGGTACCCTTTTGATAGCAGTCATATCAGATGTACTGTAGCAAATACAGAAAGACTATGGGGCCAGAGCCTACCTTAGATATGGGGCTGAAACTGATGGGCAATTTTTCCCAGGTATCAGTGAGTAACATAAAAGCGGATGCAGCAGCACTGACTATTCACCAATGCCTGAGGGAATTCACTCCTGCATAACAGGAGAAAGAATTGCCTATTATAGAAAATGCATATGCCTCCCTTGGCAGAGATAATCTGGGAGCCAGACCTGGGAAACCAATAGTTAAGGCCAGTTCCTACAAATATAACTATAAGCAAACACCTGATTCTTCAAAGAAGGAATGGGATCATAAACAAAAAAATAAATGTGATGCAGCCATTAGGGACCCTCTTTAACCACAAGGCCCTTGGTACCAGGGGTACCTTTTTACTAGGGATTATATGTTATATTGTATGTCAGCTAAAGTGGTGCCATTAAGGAAAATACAATGTGCAGTTCAGAGAAGGAGATCTGGCACAGTGGAACTGGTTGGCAGGGACCCTCTGCATTTCCAGTCAAAATTACACTATTTTTCAGGCAAAAAGTGGGGGCTAATCACGTCCAAAAGAGGCACTTTCCTATAGTCTGTGAGTGAGTTGATGACTCTCTGAATAGGTCTATGAGTGGATGCATGAGCCCGACTGGGTCTATGAGTGAGTGCATGAGTCTCTGAGTGGGTTTCTGCGTGGGTTCATGACTTTGTGTGGGTCTTTGAGGGGGCGGATGAGTCTCTGTCTGGGTCTGTGATTAGGAGCATGAGTCTCTCAGCAGGCCTATGAGTGGGTGCATGAATCTCTGAGTGGGTATGTGAGTGGGTGCATGAGTTGGTCTGTGAGTGGGTGGATGACTCTGACTAGGTCTCTGAGTAGATGTATGAGTCTCTGGCTGGGTCTGTGAGTGGGTGCATGAGTCTTCATGTGGGTTTCTGAGAGGGTGTGTGATGTGTTAGTGTCTGTGAGTGGGTGTATGATGCTATGAGTGGGTCTGTGAGTGGCTGCATGAGTGTCTTAGAGGGTCTGGGATTAGGTGCATGAGTCTCTGTTTTGGACTGTGAGTGGGTGCATGAGTTTGAGTGGGTTTGTGAGTGGGTGCATAAGTCTCTGAGTGGATGCATGACTCTGTGTGGGTCTCTGAATATGAAAGTATGCATTAGTGTGAGAGCGAGTGTGCCAATGTATATCTTTTCTTTTGTTTGACAAGGTTTGTGACTCCATTACGTTGCTGTATGGGGGTCACGTTGAGCGTTGCAATGGGTCTGTGACTCCATATACATAGAACATTTTTTTCTGGTGTTTTAAAACTCATAAAGGGTCCCTCAGAGACTGTCAACACCAGCTGACCACCTTCATGAAAGAGAGCGCCATCCTCGACTCCTCCCAATATGGATTTCGCAGCAACCACAGCACTGAGACCGCCCTCCTCGCCGCCACCCACGACATCCACATGCTACTCAACCAGGGCCCCTCATCCTATTAGACCTCTCCTCAGCCTTCGACACCGTCTCACACCCCACTCTCGCAGCCAGACTTCATGACGCCCATATACAACGAACAGCCTACAACTGGATCCGCTCCTTTATCTCCGGCAGAACCCAAAGGATCAGCCCCACACTCTTCAACATCTACATGGCCCCCCTCGCCACCATTGTCAGACAGCATGGGCTCAGCATGGAATCCTACGCTGACGACACCCAGCTCATCCTCTCCCTCGCGAAGAATCCCGAAGACACCAGACTCTGCTTCCAGGAAGGAATGAAGGACGTCGGAGCCTGGATGAACAACAGCTGTCTGAAGCTTAACTCCGAGAAGACAGAGGTCCTCATCCTCGGCCCCTCCTCCACTGCCTAGGACAACACCTGGTGGCCTTCCGCCCTCGGAAGCCCACCCACTCCGACGGACCATGCCCAAAACCTCACCATCATCCTAGACTCCTCCCTCACCATGACCCGCCAGATCAATGCCGTTGCCTCCATCTCCTTTAACTCCCTCCACAAGACCTTCAAGTGGATCTCCCCGAATGCGTCACCCACGCACTCATAACTAGCAGACTGGACTACGGCAACACCCTCTACGCTGGAATCAACAGGACCCTGCTACACAAGCTCCAAACCATCCAGAACACCGCAGCCAGACTCATCCTCGGAACCCCACGACACAAGCACATGACCCAGCACCTACGAGACCTCCACTGGCTCCCCGTCGAGAAGAAAGTAACCTTCAAGCTACTCACCCATGCTGACAAAACCCTCCACAACATCGGACCCAAATACCTCAACGAGTGAGTCTCCTTCCATGTACCCAAAAGGAACCTCCGCTCCGCTGACCTTGCCCTGGCACAAATCCCACACATCCGCAGGAGCAGGCAGAAGAGCCTTCTTCTACGTCGCAGCAAAGACCCGGAACAAGCTCCCAGTCAACATCAGATGCTCCCCTACTCTGAACACCTTCAGAAAGGGCCTCAAGACCTGGCTCTTCGACTGATCCGGAGCTGCACCCTCACTACCCCCAGCGCCTTTAGACCCTCACGGGTGAGTAGCGCGCTTTATAAAACCCTGATTGATTCATTGATACATTGATTGATACAATGCACCCATGGGGCCAGGGTTTCTCTACCCAGACCCCTTATATACTTTACAAGATATGTTTCCATCCCCCGGAACCGTGCTCTGCTTAACAAAATGGCGATAGCAGCTTTCTACGCAGGTTGTGGCCAGCCAATCACAGCGTCCCTGCTGGTGCGTGGAGTCGACGAGAGTTCACGTCCCAATATACAGATTTTGATTTTGCTCAATATGTCAAAAAACTACTGAACGGATTAACACCAAATAACAAAAAGCACTCTTACTGGAGAGCTAGCTTTCTGCCTGGTTTGGTGTAATTTGTTTAGCAGTTGGGGCTGTAGTCATATTCAAAATTTCCCTACGGAAATTGACATTAGAAAAACCTCCTCTTTTTTTCGGCCCTCGCTTTACGGATTACCATGAAACTTTTCATGCACAACAGACTATGACACGTTTTTGGTAAACTTTTGAGGATAATCCTCATGCAACACCAAAAATATTAGCAAGTCAAAAAGCGAATATATATCTATGATGTCAAATAGGAATGGGATATGTTGTTAAAAACAATGGACATTTCTACCCTGTACACTAGCATCCACAATACAGATGGCCTATGGGCAGTACAGCATTTCTTGCACATGAGACCATTGGGATTTGCCTTGCATAATAATATGCTTCTGGAAATGACAGAATGGTGTCTCACTAATAATATCTTTATCTTTGACAAACAACTGTATCAACAACAGAGGGGGACCGCGATGGGCACCTGCTTCGCCCTCAGCTATGCGAACCTTCACATGGGCTGGTGGGAGGAGCAGGTGCTCGGCGGCAAAGACATGGTAAATTGACAACAACATACAGTTTTATTGCTAAGGTATATAAACAACCTCTTTGTGTTGCGGCAGGGCATAGAGAGGGAGGCCAAACAGTTTGTTAGGGAGCTTAATGTGAACAACTTAAATATAAAATTCTCTGCTAATATCAGCTCCACCACAGTGGACTTTCTGGACGTCCACATCACGGTTGGACCCAGTGGTTTGGAAACCTCTTTGTTCAGAAAGCCCACTGCAGACAACACAATACTCCATTCCAATAGTGTCCACCCAGCACCACTCATTAGAAGCATTCCCTTCAGGGAATTATATAGAGCCAAAAGAATCTGTAGCAACTTTGAATCCAAAACTGCTACAAAAAATGAAATGATAAAAAGGTTCAAGCAAAGAGGATATTCGGATAATATCATAAAAACAGCCTGCAAAAGAACCAGATGCATAAACAGGCAAAAAGCACTGTTTGATCCTACTAAAACCAGCATGAAAAGAAGGGACACCACAGATATGCCCAGATTTATAACCACATACATTCAGAAACACTAAAAGGTGTGTCAGATCATGTCATAACATTGGCATCTTCTGAGAAAAGACCCAATCACGGGTTAATTAATCCCTAGATGCCCTATGATTACCTATGGGTAGTCAAAGGCAATGAGATACTATCTAGTCAAAAGTGACTTTGAAAGAAAAGCTAAACCCCAAACCCAGTTGATGAAATATGATGGCTTCAGAAAGTGCTTTAGGTGCAGGGCATGTAGGAATGGTGAGAATCGAACTTGCATAGAAACACCATTCAACAAAGTAATAAAAATAAGGGGCAATCTGACATGCAAATCAGACTATGTTGTATATATACATTTGTGTCCCTGCAAGAAAATCTATGAAGGCAGCTCCACATAGCCGGCACACAAAAGAATATTGTAGCATATGCGTGCCATTAATAGAGCGCGCAGGAACCAACTAGTTCAATTTACCATACTCACCTTGGGCCCTTATAACATTCACACTTTGAACTCGCAGTCCTGCCTAACTAATTTATCAATTTAATCACTCTATCAATTTGCCCAGAGGTCCGTTTAGGACTTATACCTGTAAACCATGACATACCAATCCTTGTCACCTTACTATAAGTTCTGTGAATCAGAGAGATAGAATAAACAGGTAGTATTTAAACACATTTACTTTCTTATAATAACCACAGACTCGGGGAAAGTTTTAAAACCTTTATCTATGAAAGATCTTCTGAGTCAAATGTAAAAAGGCCACAATCTGGGGACCATGAATCTTACAAGCAAGAATAAAACCAGTAGGACATAAAATTTGTAAGAAATCACAGTAACACCTTTAGACATTGGTACCTGGGAAGGGTGAGAAAGGGAAATAGTACATGAACATACCACATAGATTATATTTACCTAGAATGGTGCAATGACCAATCCTGGCCACGGGCTGTGGCAAAACTATGGACCAGGACCAGGCTCCCGACTAATCAGGTGCCCACAGGCAAGACAAGTGCAGATCAGGACAGGTGACCTCAGCTAAGTCCACCGCCGGCATCACAACCCTCTCTCTAGGAAAGCCAATTAGTACCCCAATTAGGTAATCGATTCTTCTGACAGAGTGCTCTGGCAGCACCTCTGTTCTCGATCGCCTATTGAGTGTATTGGGTCAGTGACAGGTCAGCTATTTGGACAAGTCGGACAATTTCTCTATCTAATCCTACCTTAGTTCTACCATTTCAAGGGCAATGTACCACCACTAAATGTTGCAAATCTATGTGTTGCCCTTCAGTGATTGGTTGGAAAGACGAGGAGAGGTCATCACACCATACTAAGATGATGTAATTTCAATTTGATTCATATTGATTGAATCCTCACCCACAATTTACTTTCCCATGACTTTATTTCCCCCAACAATATTGGTACACAATTTGAATACATTGTATTTGGTAGCTTCCTTTCTGGAGGTCAGATGAGCAGGTTCCCAGGCACATCGTGGGCAAGAAGTGGGCTGGCTGGAGTTCAATGCCAGGGTGCACGTGTGCTGAATAGTCCAAGATGGAAGATGTGACAGTAGTCAGGCCCAAAGTACGAGCTAGTAGCAAAGTAAAAAAAACATATTCGAATACAAAAAAATAATGAATGCACTGTGTACCACTTATCTCTACTCTAACCCCATTATTTTATTTTAACTTGTGCGTTAATAATTAAGCAAACGAACAAGCTTAGTACAAGCTGCAGCATAAGCATTAGCATGTGAGATTTAAAGAGGCCATTTCTAGCACTAGTGAGCAGAAGCAAAGATTTCCCACCAAGCAGAAAAGACGTCACACCACGTGAGAGTGGCAGACGCATGCGCAGTGAAATTCCAGCCTTGCAGCGACCATTTTAATGCGTTCGAGTTACTGTTAGTAAAAGCACATTGTCAAGCTTCCCCTAGATACTAGAAATGTCGTGAAATGTAAATATTAGTAAACAAAACATGTTGGTTAATATATTACAGGTTATTTAGAGAGGGTTGAGTACAAGTAAGTTTCGGTACATGTGAAACTTTGCTCCATCAATCCCCTCTTTGATGATATTTTATATCATCACAAATTAAGGAACCAGGGGCCCGATGTAGGTCACCAAATACCGGTCGGTAACGGCCGAATTCGGCCGTTACCGACTGGTATTTGGTGATTGAGATGTAGGGGCCAACATTTCACACAATCGGTAAATTTACCGAATCTGTAAATTTACCGATTCTGTAAAATACCGAATCGGTAATTTTACAGATTCGGTAAATTCCAGATGTAGGTAGCACTGTTTACAGTGCTACAGGCCTTCAGAATTCGGTATTTTACCACCCAATCCTATTGGGTGGTAAAATACTGAATACAGGTGTACATGCAGATCTGTGCATGTACACCTGTGCCATGTGACACACAAACATGCCCTTAGGGCATGTCTGTGTGCCACATGGCACACATGCCTGTATTTGGGGTGCTAGAGGGTGTCAAAGTGACACCCCCTGCACCCTTGCTGCAATCGGTATTTACCGAATCGGTATATACCGATTCGGTAATGCCCATTGATTCCTATGGGCTTCAATGCCCATAGGAATCAATGGGCATTACCGAATCGGTATTTACTGAATCGGTAAATACCGAATCTCAACGATTCGGTATTTACCGATTTTGAAATACCTACATCCCCCCCCCCCCTCCATTTTACCACTTCTTAAATACCTAATCGGTATGATTCGGTATTTAAGAAGTGGTAAAATTAAATTACCTACATCGGGCCCAAGATGCCAACTTCAACACTCTCCCAATTGAATTGTTTCAATTACTTGGGGAGTTTTCTTTTTACCATTATTCTGATAAACTTTCATTCTCTTATATATGTCTCCCTTTAACTCTTCCATTTGAATTTCATCAAGTGTGCGTTTCTTCGTTTTCTCATTAATAGTGTACCTTTTTCCATTTCTGTAGCATTTGCACCAAATCATTATCACCAATATTATTAGTGATATTCCCATTATTGGCATCAGTACTTTACCTACAATACTTCTACCTACATTAGATATCCAAGTACCAACAGAAGACAGACCATCCGTTAGTCTCTTCCATGCACTATCAACCTCCAGTGGTTTCAGTTCTTCTTCCAAATGAGTAATGTTACTTACATACCTTCCGATTTCAACAATTTCATCAGGTATATACGGGGGAGGGAGCACACTGCCTCTCATCCTAGCACAGTTCACCCCATTGCATCCTAGTAAATGCAGTACGCTTACTTTCAAAGTTGCTGTAGTCTATCACCAAAGTTGGCGCAGGTAGTGCTGTTATCTCTAGACACGTGTTTCTGAGTTTAGCCCATCATCAGTAGAGAGCAAAAAGTATTAAGGAGCAGAAGAAAATCATCAGGGGTTGCTGAAATGGTGCCCAAGTCTTCACACGTCACAGTGCCTCTCCACAGGCACACAGGTGCATCCCAGGAGAGCTTATCAGCTCATTAGCTCAAGGGAGCCTTTTGAATACAGGGGGGAGGGAGCACACTGCCTCTCATCCCAGCACAGTTCACCCCATTGCATCCTGGTAAATGCAGTACGCTTACTTTCAAAGTTGCTGTAGTCTTTCACCAAAGTTAGTACAGGTAGTGCTGTTATCTCTAGACATGTGTTTCTGGGTTTAGCCCGTCATCAGTAGAGAGCAAAAAGTATTAAGGAGCCAAAAAAAGTCATCAGGGGTTGCTGAAATGGTGCCCAAGTCTTCACAGTTCACAGTACCTCTCCACAGGCACACAGATGCATCCCAGGAGAGCTTGTCAGCTCATTGGCTCAAGGGAGCCTTTTGAACACAGGGGGGGGGAAGGGAACACAATACTTCTCATCCAAGCACAGTTCACCCCATTGCATCCTGGTAAATGTGGTACACTTACTTTCAAAGTTGCTGTAGTCTATCACCAAAGTTGGCGCAGGTAGTGCTGTTATCTCTAGACACGTGTTTCTGGGTTTAGCCCATCATCAGTAGAGAGCAAAAAGTATTAAGGAGCAGAAAAAAATCATCAGGGGTTGCTGAAATGGTGCCCAAGTCTTCACACGTCACAGTGCCTCTCCACAGGCACACAGGTGCATCCCAGGAGAGCTTGTCAGCTCGCTGGCTCAAGGGAGCCTTTTGAACACAGGGGGGGGGAGGGAGCACACTGCCTCTCATCCCAGCATAGTTCACCCCATTTCATCCTGGTAAATGCAGTACGCTTACTTTCAAAGTTGCTGTAATCTTTCCACCAAAGTTGGTGCAGGTAGTGCTGTTATCTCTACTTTATCAGGTATGTAAGTGCAACAATGTTGTGCTGTCAACATTCTACAGACTACGCCCTCTTTTGCCAATATATCAAGAGTAAGTCGATTTTGTAAAACCATTGATCTGATCGCAACCAATTTGGTATTGATCAATAAGAATTCTCCAGCAGTGTCAGTCGATAAGCTATCCACCACTGTAGACAATTTACTAATTCTTTGTGTATTCAGAACCACTCCCACTGAAGGTATCAATGCACTAAATATATCACCTACAATTTCTGCAAAACTAGCTTATTTATAACGTGTTAGTTTATTTTCGTGTTCATTGTTTCCAGTGATTCTTTTTACATGGTATACTTTTGAGAATACTATTCCGAAATAGCAACTCCCATACCAATGATCAGGTAGCTTAAAGTAAGCTTTCTTCCCACGAATATAATAGACTCCAAGAAATACTGGATCGGTTCCCCCTTTTAGTCCCAACCCCCAATTATGAGGAAGTTGTGTTCACATTCACAAGAACCCATGAATACATTGTTATATTCAGTTTTCTTTCTATGGAGACAGATTTCCCCCATCTTTTCAAAGTCCAAAGACATAGCAGCATGAGGTTTGCCAGTTGCCATAAATTCCTCCCTTTCAGCCCATTTGGGTATCTGGGGTTTCGTTTCAGTGGCTTTTCTATGGAAATCCTGCCTCCTTTTCTCTACTAAGTTTAAAAAAACCTTTTCTTCTTCGTGTAAACTACATGTGAGATTGTCTTTGTGTGCATTAGTTATATCTATTTCTTTCATGTTCAGGAAAAATTCACCAACAAATTGGGCATCTTTACACTAAGGACAGGATTCATTCTTTTACGGACAGGAATTTTTAGGAAAAATAACATCTATGTTAAAATAATAATACTGCAACCTTCCAGTTTTATAAAACAAACTAGTTAATATGCTACATGAAATTCCATAGGTCAGGGGTAAATGATGGTAGGTAACACCTTCAGCTACAGAAGTAGGTAATTTCATACGGACATAACAATCACTAATTTGCATAGTCTCTACATAATGTACTAATAGACTAGCAAATACATTCATTTCAGTTTCGTTTCTATTTCTAATGTGATGTACTTCTATCTCATCTGGTGCTTCTAAGTCTACTCTATCTTGTTTGTGATGCGCTATCTTTCCGTGTATACTAGTGTAATTTTGCTTAGCAGCCATCAAGTATGGTATTGCTATTGTCAGTCCAAGCCATACTATAAGTACTGTCAATACACTACATATGCATATCCTACAGCATGTCTTTATACAACTTATTTTTGAGTTTCCAGTAACTCTTCTATCAGACATTATTTCCTAAGGAGGCTTAACCCCCTCCTTGAGAATTTTCACAGAATACTCCTGTGTTTTATCTCAAGTTGGCCCCACTTCTTCAATATCTTTTTTTTGTGGTGTAACTTTTTATTACATAAAACAGAAAAAACAAAAACACATCAACATACATTCAAGGCAATACAGCAATAGTACATCCATTAGGTCTGTGCTCAGGGAGGACGGGAGACACATGACAACAGGAGAGAAAATTCTTCGAATATAGATAAGGGGGGCGCCAAAGGCAAAATTGCATATAAACAGCACAATGTACCACAGCTTAGAAGGAATGCAGGTCAGGGCGATTGAGAAGGACTAGGAATTTCTGCGAGTGGGGGCGTACAGATATCTCCCCGGTATGAGTTCCACTGGTCCCAAATCTTTCCCCATTTTCTGGGTCTGCCTCTTGCTATATATACCGTCTTCTCTCTGAACATGCACCAGTCCACACTCTCTTTCCAAGCAATCACTGTAGGCGACCTCGGGGACCCCACAATTGTGCAATATCCCGTTTGGCAACGATATTGGCAAGAGTCACCCACCGCAGCTGCGACACGTCATAATCATTCGGACCCCATACATTCAATAAACATTGCCGGGCTTCTGGCATCATCACAACACCCGTTACTTCATTCATCACATCATGTATACGGTTCCAAAATCGCACCAGGGCATTCCCATATGATATGGAGATAGGTGCCAAGTAGACCACAACCACGCCTACACAAGCCATCCGTGGAATAGCCCATATGGATCAGATGGGGGCCGGTGACATAGATTCTGTGGAGGCTTCCTCCGTACGCGCAGCGGACGGGCGCAGCGGGCGCGCCGTTTGCGCGCCGAAGGCGCGCCTAAGGCAAGCCCGTCTGCGCCCGTCCGCAGCCTGACGGGCCCAGGGCCCAGAGATGCCGCCCCTTCCATCACTTATTCCCCTGCTTCGCTTAGAAGCCTCCAGTGTCCCTCTTGTGCCCTTCCATCCACAACTTGGGATCGTCTGGTGTCTCTTGGCATCTCGGCCGACCTGCCTTCTCCCAGACTCATCCGGGCATCCGTGTCTGTCCCTACCCCGCCCGAGACCTGCATTCGTATATTTTATCTTAATACACGGTCTTTTCCTCAACATCATGCCGATATCTTTCTTTTGTTGACGACTGAGAATCCTGATATCCTGCTGCTCACTGAGACCTGGCTGTCTGATCTTTCCCTCCCTGACATCCTGGCTGCTCTACCCCCTAACTACTACATGCTGAACGCCAATCGGCCTAATGGCCGTCGTGGCGGTGGGGTGGCGGCAGTCATACGCAAAGATTTGCCTTTCATCACGTCCTCCTCACTATGTCTCCCTGACGCCGAGAATCTCGTCATCAGCCTGGCAACTGAAGCTGGTGCCCTGACCCTTATTGTCCTATACCGCCCCCCTACCCCTATGCCCCTGTTCCCCGCCGCTCTCTGCGAGCAGCTTTCTGCCTTGATGACTTCCTCAGCCCGCATTGTTATGTTCGGAGATTTTAACTATTGGTTCAATCACGTTGACGCTGGCCCCCACGCCATCGAACTGTTTGAGGCGCTCCTTAGCCTTAATCTGACTCAGCACGTCACCTCCCCTACTCATATCGGGGGTCATATTCTAGACCACATCTGGACACAAGGGGTGTCGCTCTCTTGTCCGATTATCTCCCCTTGTGTCTGGTCCGATCATTCATTGATCGAGTCTTCCATCCTCGTAAAGGGTCTGGTTAGGCCTCCTTCCTTGGAGGGAGGGACTGCTCGGAAATGGAAGACCCTTGATTCATCTGCCTTCCTCTCCTCCCTTGCTGAGACCCAGCCTCCAACTATTGACATCCCAGATGTTAACATCATGGATGCTAACATCTCCCATTGGCTCACGACGGCTAGCGACCTATTTGCACCCTTGTCCTGCTTCCCTCGAACACGCCCCAATAACTCTCATAAATGGTACAACTCTGCCCTGAAACAACAACATCTTGAGCTGCGCCAACTGGAGCGTAGATGGAGGCGTAACTATCTTGGCTCCGACAGGGAGGCGTACGTGTCCGCAAGGAAAGCCTATAAAAAAGCCATTATCACAACCAAGTCTGCTTTCATCTCTGAGAGAATTTTAACAGCCCCCAACAAATCCAAAGAGATTTTCAAGGTCCTTGGCGAATTAACATCGGACGCCAGGACACTCCCGAATTTGCCTCCCTCTGCAGAGTCTTGCAATGCTTTAAATTCTTTTTTTATCGATAAGATCACCACAATTAAAAATTCTATTCCCCATTCCATCCCCCTAGCCACAGCAGTATCCCCCCCGTCATTTCCTCTACCCTGTCCCGGTTTCCTACACTCGACCCGGAGTCCCTTGTCAAGCTGTCCACCCGTGTGAAATCTGGCTCCCCCAAGGACTGCTGTCCCCCCTCTGTGCTCCGTGATATCTGTCACACCCTTTCACAATGCATCCTTCCCTTACTTAATTCTTCCCTCAACTCTGGCATAGTCCCCAGGTCATTTAAGGAGGCCGTACTGGTGCCCCTGTTAAAGAAACCCGGCGCGGACTCAGCGGTCCTCGCTAACTATCGGCCCATCTCCCTCTTGCCTTTCCTGTCTAAAATCTTGGAGGCACATGTCACTACTTGCCTCTCGCAATTCATCGAGGAGTCCAACTTCCTGGCAAATAACCAGGCCGGTTTCAGACCAGCCCATTCTACAGAGGCTGTGATTCTTGCCGTGTTGGACAACCTCAGAAGCAATGCCGACAGAGGACTACCCCAGGCATTAGTCCTACTTGACTTATCGGCGGCATTCGACACGGTGGACCATAACATCTTACTCCACCGTGTCGAGTCCGCCGGAGACTGTGGGCCTGCTTTGTCCTGGGTTAAATCTTTTCTAGAGGGGAGAGCCCAGGCAGTCAGTTTGGGTCCTTTCAGCGCCACCAGCGTCTCGTCATCTTGCGGGGTCCCTCAGGGATCTTCCTTGTCCCCCCTTCTTTTTAATTTGTATCTTCAACCCCTCCTTCACTCTTTAGGCAGGTGGGACATCACCGTGTTTAATTACGCGGATGATTTGCAAATTATTTTCCCCCTCACCTCCCCTGACGCTGTTACCAACTTTCAGACGGCCATGACACACATCCAGCACTGGATGAACCAAAATCAATTAAAGCTCAACCCGGGCAAGACTGAGCTTCTCCTTCCTGGGAGAAGTGACCCTTATTGGGGCCCCCAGTACTGGCCCATTGAGCTTGGCACACCTCTCTCTCCTGCTGGCTGTGTAAAGAGCCTCGGGGTCATTATTGACTCTGGGCTCACTCTCAAGGCCCAGGTGAGTGCAGTAACATCTTCCTGTATGTTCCAGCTATACAGGATACAGAAAGTTGCCCACCTCCTGACTCTCTAATTCGATATACCATGGCCTTCCCAAATCCCAGCTGTCCAGGCTACAGATTGTTCAGAACCAGGCTGCTAGACTTGCATTCAAAATCCCCAGATGGCAGTCGGCCCAACCTTTATTATATCAACTTCACTGGCTACCAGTCAGTGAAAGAATAGCCTTTAAGGTCCACTGCCTGGTCTTCAAGGCTCTCTCCGGTCCCTCCCCTGCTTTCCTGAAGTCCCTGATCACTCCTTACTGCCCCTCTCGCACTCTGAGGTCCACCCACCTCCAGCTCCTAGTTGTTCCCCGTGTCAAACTTACCAGATCTGGTGGTCGCAGTTTCTCTCATCTGGCCCCTAAGCTGTGGAACTCTCTTCCACTTTCACTTAAGACTTCTTGTTCCCTCCTCTCTTTTAGGAAATCCCTAAAAACATTGCTCTTCTCCCATTGCCACTAAATTCCTTCTGTCCAATCTCAGGATCCTATTAGCGCCAGGAAACTTATGGTGACAGCGCGCTTAATAAATGTCTCTTAACATTAACATTAACATTAACATCTTGAGTTGGACCAGACGGAGGCGGGCCGGAATCGCAACCTCCCTGGGAGAGGAGATCGCGGACTACCAGTCCTCATCATCTAGTTCAATGCCATCAGCAATCCAGGCTTCACGAAGTAATCAAGCAAACTCGATCGGTCATTAATCATCTTTTTATAAAACAACGAGATAGTACTGTCTGGCACATGACCGTCTATTATACGATCCTCGAGGGGGGAGGATTCCGGAATATCACTACCCACGGGAAACACAGAATTCAAAGCATGGCGTACCTGGACATAACGAAATTTTTCCCTATCACTCAGCTTATATTCCGCTTGCAGGTCCGAAAAGGACTTTACCCCTCCTTTAACCCAGAGATCACCCACTTTACTAATACCGATCGTGTCCCATTTATCAAATCCCTTCGTCTTCCATAGGCAACCCAATTTTGCAGAGGCATAAAGCGGAGTTGCGCCAGTTAGTTTATCACTCCAGCCCATAGCCGCCGTCGCGCTATGCCAGACCCGCACGGCTTTAGCGGTAGGTCCGAGAGTTGTGAACGGGAGGATCTCGAGTAAAGCGCCCTGTAGTAGTCACCACCCGGGAGCAGCCCCTTATCCATTTCAAAAGCCGGATTCAATGCCGGACCATACATCCCGTGGTTGATGGCAGCAAGTTGGGAGGCCCAATAATACCTATGAATATCCGGAAGTGCTATGCCGCCATCATACCAGGGAAGTGTTAATTTTGAAAGAGCGATGCATGAACGTCCGTCCCATAGCAATTGCCTCTGCAGCGATTCTATTTCCCGGAAATATTTCGACGGGATTACATCAAAACTATTCTGAAGTGCGTAGAGAAACCGCGGTAAGGACATAATTTTAAAGAGGGCCACACGCCCTAGGGGAGACAACGGTAATCTACGCCAGCGCGCTACATCCGAGCGCAACCTATGGAGTGGAGGGAGTAAATTACGTTCGTAGCGAACTGCCGGATCCAGCGAAATAAACACACCCAGGTATTTAAAACCAGACTGCGACAACTGGATGGGACAGCCCCGCGGTAAACGAGGGACCCCACCCGCGAGCACGTAGATATAGGATTTTGACCAATTGATAACAAGGCCCGAGTTCTTCCCGAAGGAGTTAAACACGTCAAACAATACGTTAAGAGATTTTTGGGGAGATGTGAGGTACAATAAAATATCATCCACATATAAGGAGATATGATCTTCAAATTCCGGAGTCCAACGTATGCCCTTCATCGAAGGTTCCCACCATTGCCAAGCAGCGAGTGGCTCCAACGCAAGCGCAAAGAGAAGTGGGGATAACGGACAACCCTGCCGCGTGCCCCTCCCGAGAGCAAAAGGCATGGAAACACGACCATTAACCACCACCTGTGCCAGTGGCGTTTCATACAGGAGTTTGACCCAACCAATAAAGCCAGCGCCAAATCCAAACTTGGTGAGTGCGGCCCAGAGATACGACCATTCAATTGTGTGAAAGGCCATCGTGGCGTCTAAGGACGCCTAGATGGCCGGTTCACGCAACGTCGGGCCCCTCGCGAGAACACCATGCAAACGTCGCAAATTTAATGCCGTGTTACGATGAGGGATAAAACCCGACTGATCCGGATGGATCAGATCGCTGATCACCGTAATCAGACGATTAGCGAGCAGCTTGGTGAGGATTTTAGGCTCCGCATTTAAGAGCGAAATGGGTCTATAAGACGAGCAGCGATCCCGTGGTTTGCCCTCCTTGTGGATCACCACAATGGTCGCAAGACGTTGGTCCCTAGGGAGGGAGCCATTTTCTCGCGCAGCCAAAAACATATCTCGGAGATAGGGAGCTAGAGTATCAGGGCGCAATTTATACAATTCTATAGGAAGGCCATTGGGACCCAGAGCCTTGCCGGAACGAATGGAGCGCAGCGCGAGAGCCACCTCATCCACCGAGGGTGCGGCATCCAAACAATCCCGATCTGATTCTGACAAACGCGGCAGCGCTATATCTCTAAGCAACAACTGAGAATCCTCCTCGGGCCTGTCGGACACCGAGGTATACACCTCTCAGAAATAGTCAGCAAAGCATTCAACAATTTCAACAGGGTCCGTTACACGCATACCATCCGATTTCTCAATCACCGGAACCACACGACTCGCTCTCTCCCGTCTGTCCAGCCAGTCAATCAATTTACCTGCTTTATCGCCCACGTCATATAACCGTCCCTGCTGTTCCCTACTCATCATCTTGGCCGCATCAGTAACCAAAGTTTTATATTCCAATTGTTTAAGGTGGAGAATATGCAATGCTTCTCGAGTCACATCTCGCTCCAATGCAGTCTCTAATTCTGTAATTTCAGTCTCGAGATGAACAATTGCCTCATTCTTACATTTCTTGGCACACCCAATCAAAGACAATGCCTGTCCCCTGATAACAGTCTTGAAGGCTTCCCACAGCGAAACAGGCGAGGACACAGAACCCACATTTTCAGCAAAATACAGATCAAATGATTTAATCAGTCAGTGCGAGTTTTGGGGTTAAGAAGATACCAGGGGTTAATCGGGGCCATCCTCCCTTCAGCGCCTGTGTTAAGAGTAAAATGAAACCAGATAGGGGAATGGTCTGATATACCCCGGGCCAGGTCTTTAATCTCTCCAATCGAAGGGGACAGGGCAGCCGGTATCAGGATATAATCCAGTCTAGAAAGACTGCCATGTGCTCCCGAATGGAAGGTAAACTGAGTCTGCTCTGGATGCATTAGCCTCCAACAATCTACAAGCCCCAATGTTTCCAGAAAGTCACCCAACCAGGATTGCGCAGCAGGAAGGGTCTCTGGGCGGATAGCGATCCGCTCTTCCAGAAATTACGGAGTTAAAATCACCACCCAATATCAAAACACCCTCCGGGAGACCCAAAACCATCCGCCCCAGGGCAGCAAATGTCGTGGATTGTAGACCAGGAGGGACATACACCGACACTAACGAAACCGTTTGTCCCTCCCACCGTCCAACAAGTGCAACATATCGACCCCTGGCATCAAGGACCACATCATCAACCTCGAAGGGGAGGGAAGTCCTAAGCAATATACCCACCCCTCTAGAACTAGATGTAAACCCAGAATGAGCAGCAAGACGATAACCCCGTCTATTAAGAGCGTGACAAGTATTAACAATCAAGTGCGTCTCTTGTAGCAGAACAACGTCGGGCGAGAGGCGCCGCAAAAGCTGCATAACCACCCCTCTCTTTATCCGATCACCCAACCCATTCACATTCCAGCACAATACCCTCAACCCCCTACACCCCATCCAGATCTACAATGAACTCCCATCTCAAAACGAGCATCACACCAATGTCAGAAATAGTGAAAGTTCTTTGCCTTGAAAAAGAAAAAACGAACAATCCCAAAACATTTCCCTCCCTCCCCCCAATGTTCCCAAAATAACCCCCCCACCCTGCACCCCTGCACAGACTCAGAAGCCACCCCAATTTGCAGTGTGCCTGTCACCCTAACAATTACAAACAAACAACTAGTCTACACAAAGAAACCCCAGAGGAGGAAAGGGACCCGCCATCCCCGCTACCTCCCAAGATACGAAGGGAATGATCAAAGAAGTCAGTGAGCCTCAGCTGTTAACGATGAATAGTGTTCCGGACACAGACGCCATAGTCATTCTTGGTCCATTAGACCCCCCTCAGCGCCACCAGTATGGTCCTGGTCAGCGCGGCGAGCCGGTAAAGTGTCCAACCAATCACTCGCTTCCTCAGGCCTGACAAAGAAGAATGTTCGATTGTCGTGTTCAACACGCAGTCGGGCCGGGAACAGCATCGCATATTTTAACTCCATGTCCCTAAGCCGCCGTTTCACCCCTTGAAATCCCATTCGTTGTTTCTGGACCGACTGGGAAAAATCCGGGTAAAAGTTCACAGCAGCGTTCTCGAACTGCGTAGGACTGCCTGTCCGTGCCGCCTGCAAGATGGCGTCGCGATCTCTGAAGTTGAAGATCCGTGCAATAATCGGACGGGGGGTAAACCGGGCTTCACCTGTCCCCCCGGCACCCTGTGTGCACGTTCAATGGCAAAGAATTTGCTCAGGCCCTTGGGTGCAAGATGATTGAGGATAAGGTCCTCCACTCGAAGATCAGTGGAGAGTGAACTAGAGTCTTCCGGAACCCCAATAATACGCACGTTGTTGCGCCGTGCACGGCCTTCAAAATCCTCCAAGCGACGAGTAAAGAAGTCATTGGCAGTTCTAAGATTGCGCACTTCTGTTTGCAAGTCGGACACATCCGTTGTAAGGCTGGATGTCTTTAGGTCAAGGGACTTCACCCTCTCGTTCGTCTTGGCCAAATCAGTTCGAATGAGGTTGACATCAATGGCCACCGTGTCCAGCTTCAGAGCCAGGGCTTCATATTGTTGGCCAATAGAGGACTTGATACCAGCAATGGCGCCCATCACGTCCTGTAGCGTTAAGTACGCCGATACAGCGGGATCGTCGACAGCCTCCTCCCGTGTCCTAGGTGTGCCACCGGGGGATCCTTTAGAAAGTGTGTAACGATCCATGACATTCGTCTGGGTTGAGCCTCCATAGAAGATGGTCTTGACTTTCCGTTTTTCACCCTCGGGCATGCCCGTCATGGCGAGCCGGGTGCCCCGAAGGGAGGCTTGAGATCTGGTCCAAATGGCTCCTTAGAATTCACCCACAAGAATACCAGAGGCAGAGTTGAGTCAATTTGAGTCCACAGCCAACCTGTCGCTAGCTCTAAGCCCAATGGACTGGCATAGGAGCCAGCCCGATCAGCCGTCACCCCGCAGATAGAAGACGATGCGCAGGAGAAACGAAACCGAAAGTGAAGTGAGGCTGTGAACTGATCCCCGCCAGCCGTTGTTGTTGAATTACGACCTGGGTAAAGCCACAACTCAAGGTCCAGGCGGTTCCATGGAGAAGGCCACAAACTTCAGGACGGCATAACTCGGTGACCCTGCGTCCGATTCCGACCCAGAAACCTGCTAGTACATCAGCCGGGTTGTGTCTTCAATGACCTTCCATCTAATCAGGATATTATCCAGGATAAATGCGGGAGGCGGCAAGGGTCCTCGGGAGCCCTGTGCTCACGCGGCCATCACAGATGCGCGCGAAGCTCCTCCTCCACTTCTTCAATATCTTGATCGGCAATCAATTCTTCATCACTGTCATCACCGATTTCTAGATTTTCGAAATCTTCAAGGATGATGTATGTCCATTCAGGGCCTTTGAATTTATTGTTCAGCTTTTTCAGGCATGGACTTCTCCTTCTTTGATTGCTTGTGGATGGTTCGGTTTGACTAGTTACTTAGTTCACCTGTTCAGGTTCTTCATCTATCGTTACTAGGCAATATTTCAGTCTTTTAACAAAACCAGGCCATTTATCAACTTTTCTGAGTCTTTTGGCTGGCACTGTGCTTTCTGATTCTCCAAATGTTCTTTTGTTTTCTTTAAGTTGTGGCATAACTTGATTTTCATGAATATAAAGTAAATAGAGCCGTGCACTTGCTGTTGATAAAGTATCAAAAAAGAAGAATAAATGAAAACTTTTTAGGTGCTCTTAGGTGTCGCCCATCACCCTCGGGCGAGTAATTGACAATCCACAAAAGCAGTGTGATCAATGGAACATTGATGACATCCCTAAGGCACTCAATCTGGTGTATTCCTCCAAATTATTCACAGGAATGGTAAATGCGTTTCAACCATGATTTATTTTCTTTTCAAAAAATGGTATTCACTTCATATCCATTTGCAAAGTTTTCTCAGAAACAATCCAAGTTCAAAGATACATGTTATTGGATCCTGCTCCAATGCATTTCGGGCCACCGCCCTTCATCGGGGAGCATCTAAAATAAAGACGATATCTAATTGTAACGTTCATGTAATTAAAAACAATCTCAGAAAAATGTCTACGAGAATGTCAAAAAAGAATAAAGTGATGAAAGTTCCTTAATCCCGTTGGGAAACCGAAGTGCTCAGTGATAAAGCGTGGTGTATTCATATAAAATATGACCGCGGTGAAAATTCTAAGTGTTGCAGGGTAAATATACTATAAAGAATTAACGTGCAAATTACATCATAAAAAGCTCGCGTTTAAGTAGCGTGCAAGTTAAACGAGGGTGACTGCGCGCCTAATGCGGTGCTCGGAGTTTAAGTTACTTACGATGCTTGGTGTTTCATTGGATTCCGGACGCCGAAGACGGCAACGTTTAACCGGAAATGTGAACACGGTCTTCATAAACAGAAGCCGCGGGAAGTGTGGGTCATGTGATCGGGAGTCTATGGAGCTAGAAAGAGGACTAAACGATCGGGACTGAAAATTAAATAACGAGAACTAATTCAAAACAATGGTGTGATGCTATGACGTAATGGGTGATTAAATAAAGAGTGGCATGCTATTGCATAAAATGAAAGGGTATCACTTAGTTAAATTGAAAGTACATGATTCATATTTGTGATCCACATGCAGGATTCAGATCAGAACAATTGGCACATAATGTGTTGTCAAAAAAACAGTCTATAAATAGCATGAGAACTCAACACGTTCATTTAAGCCAAATGGCTTAATTGAATTAAGTCTGTAAATCCAGTGATTTTCTCGTTGTAATAACATCCTGTTATTGTCTCTTCCCTGTCTTTTTAATGATTTCCAATGCCATAAACTTGAGTTGTGATATGTTGTGGTTCATTTCGAAGAAATGTGACGCAACTGATGATTTTAGGTTCTTGGTTCGAATATTGGATTTATGTTCGTTAAGGCGAGTCTTTAACTTTCGTTCTGTCTTTCCAATATATACCTTTCCACATGAACATTTAAGAAGGTAAATGAGATTGTTTGAATCACATGTGGCCGTGACTTTAAGGTTGATGTTATATCCTTTCATTGGATGTGTCAATATATTTCCCGGAATTATGTTATGGCAATTATTGCAGTTATTGCATGGTCTAGTTCCTTTTGAAATATCGAGTTGTTCCACTGGTTGTTTCAGGATCTCACCCAAATTTTTCCCCCTAGTATGAGAAAATATCGGTTTGGCTTTAAACATGTCTTTGAAGTCCGTCTCCAACTCTAACATTGGCCAATGCTTGAGTATTATGTTTTTAAACGTTGTGCTGACATTGGAGTATTTTGATACTATGACCATCCGGTCACTCTCCTTTTTCTTATTGGATAGTTGTAGTAGGGTATGTCGAACCTGTTTATCCACCTCATTTTTCGCTAGTTCAAGTAGTTCCTCAGGGTACTTTCTCTCTCTGAAGCGGTCTATCATTTCATCCATTCTTGTTTTTGTCAAAATAGGGTCTGAAGTGATGCGTTTAACTCTCAGTAACTGGGATTTTGGTAGATGGTTTTTCAAAGATGTCTGATGAAAACTGGTGTAGTGTAACATATTGTTACGGTCGGTCGGTTTTCGAAAAATGTCAGTTAAGATTTGGTCATTTTGTAGAGTTATTCGAACATCCAAGAATGTTATAGTTTGGGAGTCTATTGTCCAAGTGAGTTGAATTTGTGGGTTAGCTGAGTTCAAGGTCGTCAAATCCAGTTCCAAATTTTCCCGTGTGTCTTTCCAAAGTATAAATAAGTCGTCGATGAAACGAACATACATTTTGAGGTGATTTTTCCACTTTGGGTTTGTCCAAATGTTGGTCTGTTCAAATTTTCCCATAAAAATGTTAGCGTATACTGGGGCAGCGCTATTTCCCATGCTGGTCCCCACTAATTGCAGAAACCAATTGTCTTTAAATGAAAAGTAGCTATGGTACAAGGTAAACATAAGTAGCTCCATCAAGAATACTTTCATAGATTCATCCACTTGGAGTTTCAAAATGGCTTGTTCCATAGATTCTATGCCTTCCTGGTGCGGGATAGAGGTATATAGTGAGCTGATATCAGCCGTGCATAGCCATAATTGTTCGTTTGAATCTATATGAATATCTTCAAGTTTTCTCAAAAAGTCTGTGGTGTCGCGAATATAACTCGCCAATGATTAAACAGTGGGCTGGAGGTAGCGGTCCAGGAATTGACCTATCGGTTGATGTATGCTGCCACAAGTTGAGACGATTGGTCGGATTGGTGGGTCCATAAGATTTTTATGGATCTTTGGTGCAGCATATATATGAGGACTTCTAGGGTTGGATTTTAACAAAAAATTCTTTGTTTTTTGATTAATCACTCCCAGTGTTAATGCCTTGTCGATTATTTCTGTTAGAGTCCTCGTATATTCTGTGGTAGGGTTGCTTGAGAGTTGTAGGTATGTGGTATCATCTGATAGGTGGTCTCTAAGTTTCTGGTGATACATAGCAGAGTTCATAACGACTAATGCGCCGCCCTTATCCGCCTTTATGCAAGTTATATCCTGATTGTTGGCTATTTTTTTCAATGTATCACGATCTTTTTGTGTGATATTTTTGTACGTATTTTTCTTGAAGTTAATGGCTAACAGGTCTTGTTTGACCAATTGTTCAAATAGATCAATCGTTTTGTGACTCTGGGGGGCTTGAAAGGTGCTGAATGTTTTAAGGCCTATTAAGGGATCAGGTTCTTTTTCTCCCACTAGTGGCATTATGTTCGTGAAAAAATGGCGTAGTTTCAATTTTCTGATCAATTTGAATGTGCTAACTTCAAGTTCTAACAAATCCGTTCTTGTCGTTGGTACGAAAGAAGTTCCCCTTTGGAGTAGTTTCATCTCTTGTTCAGTAAAAGTGTATTTGGATATGTTTATCACTAATTGAGATTCGGTTTTTTCTTGTTGTCTTTTTTTGGTTGCGTGACACTCCTCGTTTGTGGTTGCCCTGTTTTTTGTTTTGCTCCTCCTGGATCGTCGGGTTCTACGACCTGTTCTAAAAAATCGGTATTAAGTGAACTCATAGATGTACTAGGTGTTTGTTCGATTATAGTTCCAGATCGTATTGGTGGTCCTGGTTTTCTTTGACGGTTTGTAGTGTCACTATCCAAGGAAGAAGTTTCAGTATTTTGAGTATAGGGCCTACTTCTTCTCTTTTGGGCATACACCTCCGCCCAGGTGTAGACCTCCCCTAATTTATAGTCCAGTGTGTCACGGCGATATTTCCTCAATTTCCGATCATTTATATCATTGGTGTGTTTTTCCAATTGTTGTTTTATGTCGTTCATGAACGTATCCAATTCATCTGCTGTCATGTTTTTACTGAGTTCTTCCGTAGTTTCCGATATCTCCTTTTCAAGATCAATTAATATGTTCGATAATTCTTCTATAATAAGAAGGATCAGATCAAGGCTACACTTGTTTGTTTGTTTTCATCATCTTCAGGTTTCCTCTCTAACTCATCTACCTCAGGGCTTAATACGGTTGACCCTTCTGCCAGTATTGATCCTTCTATTCTATTCTGACCTGATTCAGGATATATGACTGTGTTGGGCCTGGACATTTTTCTTCGTCCTGAATCTTTATGACTAATCCTGTCTGGTCCAGCACAGGTCTTGCAGATTCTTGATTGTCTTCTGCCTGTGCGTTTTGACTAGTACCTATCTGGCCCTTCTCAGACAATGGAGTTCTGGTAGGCATTTTGTTGGTCTGAGTATATTGTTCTTTCCTTATCTGGTCCTCCTCATGATTACCATTAGCATGGATTTCTGTAATCTGAGTACGTTCTTCTATGCCTATCTCGTCTTCCCTATCAGTCTGACTATCTAAATATGTTTGGCTTCTTGTTCTCACTCTGATTTCAGGTATGTCAACCAATGGGATCCACTCATCCTGACTGGTGCTCGGTTGCTCTTCATCAACTACTTCAGGATCAACTTCTTGGGACCCTTCAGCTGCACAACCTTCAACCTCAACGTCGTCAGGTGACCGGAAATGTGAGCTTGACGGGGGATGTCCAGCATGAGTCTAGCTGAAGCGTTTTGGATGCGTTGGAGTTTTTCTGAAGTTTGGCTGTGGTTCCGGCGTAGAGGGTGTTTCCGTAGTCCAGTCGGCTTGTGACCAGTGCGTGGGTGACCGTCTTTCTTGTTTCGGTGGGGATCCATCGGAAGATTTTTTTGAGCATGCGTAGAATGTTGAAGCATGAGGATGAGACGGCGTTGACTTGTTTGGTCATCGAGAGGGAGGAGTCCAGGATGAAGCCCAGGTTCCGTGCGTGGTCCGTAGGTATGGGTGCGGTTCCTAGGGCCGGTGGCCACCATGAGTCGTCCCAGGCGGAGGGAGATGATCTTAAGATGAGGACTTACGTTTTGTCCGAGTCAGTTTTAGACGGCTGTTCTTCATCCACTCGGCTACTTCTTTCATCCCTTCGTGTCGATTGGTTTTGGCTCTTTGGTGAGGGAGAGGATCAGCTGGGTGTCGTCTGCGTAGGAGATAATGTTGAGGTTGTGTTGGCGCGCGATGGATGCTAGGGGACTCATGTATACGTTGAAGAGGGTGGGGCTGAAGTTTATTTGATCTATTTTACTTATTAATCTATCCCTCTATTTTTCTAGCTCTATATTTTTGTGTTTTCTGCTGCTTTTAGTTACTTTTAAACTACTTTTTTAAACTCTTTTCTTTTCTTCTTCACTATTCTATTTCTTCTTTATCATTTAACTTTATTTCTGCCCAGACCATGGTAAAGGGAGCCGGGAAGCACCCTGAGAAGGGGAAGGGTCCCGCACCCCGTGACCGGCTCCCGTGCGGGCGTTTGAGGGGGAGCAAGTGGTGCCACGGGAGATCTTTAGCGCGGAGGAGGTGGCCGCACTCATCTTCCACGTCCAGCGCCGCCTCCCCAAGACGATCCTGGGAGGCGGCAAGATCGCAACCGGCTATGGCATCCGGGAGCGCCGGAAGCGGTGGGAGAAGGTGTGCCGGGCCATGTTTAAGCTCTCTGGGGTCCGGCGCACATATAACCAGGCCACCCACCGCTGGACGGATGTCATGGACCGGGAGCGGGACTTGCTGGACGCGCTCGGCGTAGAGGTCCCCGGGCTTGGTGAGTAGTAGTAGCTTTTCATCACTACTCTGTTTTATCCGGCTCTGTCATTTGTAAATCTTTGTTCTTTACCAAGAGCAATAATGCTGCCGATTACATTGTAGGTAAATTATATTTCAAAATCTTCTATGCATTTCAGGTGCACTGCTCTCCTTCTCAGTAGCCTTGCTTGCTACTATGCTTATTTGTTTTGTATTTTGTGTTCATTTCATTGGCCTGAGAAATTATGTATGAGTGTAGTGTAAAGATAAGAACTGCGTAATGCTAGACACTAAGGGTCATATTTTCAATTACCGGCGCATCCCTGCAAAGTAGCAGGGGTGCGGCAGTAATTGTGTGCCATGCCACCACCACCCATTGGCCCAAAATGTCACAGAAGCCTTACGCATCTGTGCCGTAAAGGCGGCGCATTGCTGGAGTTGCGTGCCAACGATGGCGCAGCTCCAGCAATGCTCTGGGGTACCCTATCTCCCCAATGCTGCATCAAGCCGTACGTCGGCTTCAAGCGCGCAGGGTTTGAGTCATGCATCATTGTCCTAAAAGTGACTGATTGACATCTTGTAGATTTCCCTCAGCCACTTTTAGGATTCGTTCCTGCGCAGGTACGCCCTCCCTTGCGCCGGAACGCCCCCTGATGGCGCAGGGCTTTACAACGTGATGCATATATACGCCGCACCAACACCATGGCGAGTCTTTTGTTCTGCCGCTGCGTCACAAAAGTCACGCAACAATGGAGGAAAATGAGCCGCAAGGGACTTCTAAATCAGCCCCAACAGACTGAAGTCCAGTCCTTCCTTTACACACATGGCTATAAGAAGAAATAGTGGCGGTGGTCGGTGGATTGATAGTTTGAGTATTCACTGATCTGCAAGCAGGATGGACTTTGTCTGTCACTTCGCGTGCTGCGGACTGCTGCCTGCCAGGCCTAGGCAAACCTCTTTAATAGTCTGTTTATTGAGTTACATAGGAACTTTCTAAGTCAACGGTCCGCAAATCAGGCAATACGAATAACGTAGTATACCACATGAGATAGATCCCGTGGAATAGTTGTCTATCTATTTGCTATTTCTCCAAAATATTTTGTTATTGTTCTTTTGAAATGTTTGATTTGGTTGACAAATCTCATCCATGTTTTCTGGTCTTTCTTTCTTTCATGTTGTACATCAGCTCCCCCCAAGGGCAAGAGGACACAGGAGGAGGGTGCTGTTCAGGAGGATGCAGGCCAGGATCAGGCAGGCGAGGGCTCCTTTGCTGGCCCCAGTAAGTTTAAATTTTAATAAAGAGTACCTATTTTTTCCTAGCGTTCCTCATTCGATTTATTCTAAATCGTCTTTGATCTTCTTGTAGACTGGATATAAATTCTTATCCTGCCTCGAATATGACTCCATGTGGTATTACTAGATTATTCTTATTAGTCTGTCTGTGTAGCTAACTAAGATTGGACATTTGGCAATTCCATTGTACTCCCATTCTATTCAGCAATAGCTCTATGCACTGTCTCCTTACTGACTAGATAGTGTGGCAGAGTCATTTAGCTCCCGAAGTCACCGATGATTGATCCCCAATGATCTCTAGATTATCGTACGCAGGACAAGAGTACGGAGTCACAGTCAAGAAGTGTCAGAGGCACTCATGCTTGCAAAAATTCCAAAACCTTTAGCTCATCCACTCTAGTCTGGAGGACCAAAAACCACAGAGTCTATTTAAGTTTAAAAGCTTTATTAAAAGTAAACACATTTATTAAAATCTACTTTGTCATAAAACTATTTAACTGAAAACGGAAAAGTGCTTAGTGCTGACGATTAATTGGACACATTTCTTGTGGTCGAGCCGAGCTCTCACCTGGTTTGAACTTGATCCTGGTCGTGTTCTTAGGAGTCAAGCTTCTGTCTGTTAGGAGAAAAAGTGGTGCGTGTTAAAAATAAAAAGCAAGCATTCATCAG
This sequence comes from Lissotriton helveticus, assembly GCF_964261635.1. Taxonomy (NCBI): domain Eukaryota; kingdom Metazoa; phylum Chordata; class Amphibia; order Caudata; family Salamandridae; genus Lissotriton; species Lissotriton helveticus. Next base: position 1,769,009,163 of record NC_136068.1, read on the forward strand.
TTGTGCATAAAAGTGCAGCAAGACAACAGCCTTCCCTGGAAAAAGGGACATTTTTACTTTAGAGTAGACAGTCACAAATTATTACATTGTATTCTGTTTTTTTAACATTTCTTTATTACTCCTAGACCAAATATTATATAGTAGTGAGTGGTGTATTCTAACATTCTTAAATGTACTTTGTAGGTGGAACATCTGGTGACGGGGCCAGCGCGGAGGTGGCGGTGTTGGGCGAGGACTCGGAGGACTCTGGGGAGGAGGCGGTGCAAGAGCCGGCGGACGGTCCTGTGGGGGTTCGCACGGTGGTGGCGGGAACAGGTAAGCTATATATTCCTTACTTATTGAGATTGAAGACTGCATAGTGTGCTTTCTGCACGGGTGTATTACAAATCAACCAGGTAGTAGCCTCCTCGAAATGTACTACGACTTAGCTGTGGAGTTTTTGGTGAGAAGAATCCCAATAAGTTCTTAGATGAACGTGATGGATGGGATGAACGAAAAGCGAAAGAAGGGTGTAAGTAAGTGGGACGCGAAATTGTATGATGGCTGGCAAAGAAGAACGATATGTGTTTGCTTGGCCCCCGAGGTGGCTGGGAAGGAAAGAATATGGTATGGTGCATGGCTGGGTCAATGATGAAGCAAGGATGGGTGGAAGGACAGCAGCCTGGGTGGGTGAAACAGAAACTGTATGTGTGCGAATGAATGGATTCCTGGAGCATGGTATTCTCTGACTCTTAGATAGCACATGTGTATCTAGAGAGAGTAGATGGTCGCTGGATGAACTAAGTGTTACCTTGAAGAGCATGTACCACCGCACCCGCACGTCCGTTCCAGTGTAGGGAAGGCAAGGAAAAGAAATTGTAAATGTGTCCAATACTACCATGAATAGTAGCAGTACTTTGTATTGCAACTGCAAGCACAGCATATATCTGGTTATTACGGTGGACACTCCGTACCTCTCTTAACCCCTTCAGCGCTAATGACAAGGGTAACTCGTCATGGACTTTCCATTGATTTCAATGGAAAGTCAATGGGAAGAAGAGGGAGTACCTTAGCAGCCAAGTGGTTAATAACTTTAGTTTAGTTGTAGTACGTCATTCATGTGTGGGTGTATCACTGTTCACTCAATATTAAGCAAAGCACCTAAAGTCATCCCATATGTCATCAAATACGTCCCATGTGAAGTGATAGATAATCAAATTATTTAGCTTCTTCATTTTCCTTTTCTAGTACTCATTTGCACTGTAGGGTGAAAGGTAAATTAATTAAGCAGTAGCCCTTGTAACAGAGTATTCTCAGTGCCACCCGTAATAGAAAAGTAATAGCTTCACCACCTGCATGTACTGGACCGGTACAGTAACGCAAGTCTGTCTCACTCATCATGGTGTGCAACTGTTTTTCTCGGGTGCAAGTTCACTGTGCTGCCATTCTGCCGGCTTGCATAAGATAACGTACCAATTTTCCTAAACAAGAGAGAAGAAGAAGAATAAGACTGGTGTACTGTCATAGTCGACCGTAATGGAAGTCCATAGTGGTCGTAGAATTTGTTCATTAAACTACCACTAATGTTAGAGCAAGGATGCAGAAGGTTACATAGATACTGTCCTCAATAGTTATGTACTGTGCTTTCAATTTGCTACTTGTACTGTGACCCAACTTTCGGCTCAATTACTTTGTGTTATTAATGCTAAGGAGCATTGGTTACAGACTATGTCTTTCTTTCTTCATATAGTTGCTCCTTCCAAATCGACATCACGGAGGGAGCAGGCTCGAATGGCCCGGCAACGGAGGCTGGATGCCACTGTCGCCGAATATCGGCGGCTGGTGGCCCTGGAGGAGGAGGAGGACACGCAGTCGACCGGTGCAACAACAACATCCTCGACTGGGACAGCTGCATCCTCCTCCGTGACCCCACGGGACGCCAGCATGCGCAGTGCTCCAGCGGGACCGAGCCGGGCTAACAAAGCCAACCGCCACCGCCAAGCAACAGAAAGACCAGCTGCCCCTCACAGGAGCTGCAAGGCACGCCAACGCCGCCTAGGAGTCCGAATGTCCTACCTGGAGCAGGAGGTCCAGAACTATAAGAACTTGGTGGAGGGCCTCCGCTTCGAGCTTGCCACCCTCCGCAAGGAGTATGATGCCCATGCCGCAAAATGCACCAGCACCCTCCAGTAGTGGAGTGTCCCTTGCCCTTTTTTTAGAGACTTTTGGGGGGTGGGATTTGGGAGTTGGGTTCTTTTTGGGACTTTTCAAAGACAATCGTTGGGGTTAGGGTGGGTCTTGAGGGAGATTATTTTGTTAGGGCTACATAAATATACATTTTTCAACTTTATCTGACCATACCTGTTTTTTACTGCTTTTCAGTCTGGTGGGTGGGGGACGGGGGTGTAACAGTAAGTTTGTTTTCCTGAACAGTCGTAGGACTTTAGTAGTACTACCGTCAATCTCTCGTCTAGTCCTAAATAATACTCCATTATACTACCTCCCACCAAACGCCTATCTTACCTGTAATTTGTGTTAGAAATTAGGGCTAGGCCCAGGGCTGGCTCCACGTGAAATGGGGATTAACGTTGGCAATCCTGGGCGGGTGAAATTTCCTCATTGCGGTGGTACTAGTGGTGTGACACAGTGGCAGTTGCATGCCTATGGAAAAAAAGAAAACGAAACCTGGTTTGTCCTTACTGTAGCATTACAACGGTTAAGGTACGATCGAGAATATAGCAGGTGACAATACACTAGAACAGTGCCATAATGTAGCCTAACAAATGGTAAAGTATTTGCTTGCAAGTATAACTAGTACTTGCGTTGAATTTATTTGACATTGGCTCCTACTACTAGAAGATATAGTACTGAAGCTGAGTAAGTCTAGAAGATATCCTCGTATTCCTTCACCAGCCTGTTGCTATGACCTTATCCTCCCCAGCAAGTGTGTGGAATTATTGATGTCATTTTAGTCAGACATCAAGCAAAACAACACAGCCCGGGGGAAGAGGGTTAGGGTTTGGAAAATGGATGGGAATGGGGGTTTCTTTTTGGGTAGGTTTTGTTGAGAGAAGAAAAAAAAAGCACAGCCTGGACAAACAATAATTGAAGATAAAGAAATCTTTGGGTACAAACTAAAGCTAAGCACATGCAGTCACACTCATAGAAGAAAACAATGGATACTGTATCTGTATTCTGTATGTTGTTGGAGTTGTCCTGTTGAATTTGATAAGTAAGTTGCATGCAGCAAACAATTCCTCTTATTAGCGGCACTCCTCCATTCCAGCGGACGCTTCGTCCATCAATGTTGGTGACCACTGACAGAAGACACCCTGTCCACTGCCTGCCTGGCGGATGTTGACTGAAACCCGGCCTGTAATTATTGAACGGAAAACAGGAATGGCTATTACAATACCACTGATAAATAAATAAAAGGTATGCACGCTGTGTGGTGCAAAAAGTCACACTTTGATTTCCCTAATAGACAGTAGAATATTTTTGAAATTGCGTGCTCTGTCTGAGTCACCTTTTTAAGGATAAATAAGTATGGCCAAAATATTATAGCGGATCTTTCCCCTCAAGGTAGGTGTACTGTAAACTGTGTTTTAGAACAAAATTTGACCTTCCCAGCAATGCTCCCACCAAGACCCTTACTAAAGCCAGTCGCAAAAATGTAGAAGACCCCCAATCAGATCTCCAAAAACGATGCCTAGCAGAAAAATGGAGACAAAACGTACTTTGAAAGTAACAGTAGGCCCAAATACAGACCGTGGATTGTATTCAAACCACTTGCAAGCAAGCAAAAGTATCCATAGCCAGCATCGCTCCAACAGTGCTCTAAAACCCCAGAACTGCATTGCAATAGAACACCCCGAAACACATGCAATCCTGCTGCTAGGGCTAACCCTAACGAACCCTAACTTACAAAAAGTGCCAAAACTGGTGTTTCCTTATGGATTTTGTCCAAAACACTTCTATCCGGTATTAGACCTTCCCAGGAATGCCCCAGGCAAGACCCGCCAACCCACCCGCAAAAAACCACGCGACAACACCCCCAAACAGCGAAAAAGCTAAATCTCATACTTACAATATCTCTCGGCCTTCGGTCCAAACTCGCTGTGCAGCTACTACCAGCTAGGTCATCATCAATCATCATAACTCCTGTTTTCCACCACGGATTTCCTGAAAAGCAAATGCAATCAAGATTAGACTGTCGCAGCAGTGCTTCGACAGAGACCCCGGCCGCAACCCACCCACGAACAGCAGGAAGCCCCCCAAAACGCTACATTGAGCAAGATGTCAGAAGAAATAGCAAAAAAAAGGCTTTTCCTTAAGGATTTTGTCCAAAACACTTCTATCCAGCATTAGACCTTCCCAGGAATGCCCCAGGAATGCCCCAGCCAAGACTCGCCAACCCACCCGCAAAAAACCACGCGACAACACCCCCAAACAGCGAAAAAGCTAAATCTCATACTTACAATATCTCTCGGCCTTCGGTCCAAAAGCGCTGTGCAGCTAGGTCATCATCAATCATCATAACTCCTGTTTTCCACCACGGATTTCCTGAAAAGCAAATGCAATCAAGATTAGACTGTCGCAGCAGTGCTCCCAGACCCCAAAACTCACCCACAAACACCCGGAACCCCGCCAAAGAGCACCTCAAAGGCAAGCAAGTCAGCAAAAACGGCAAGAAATTTCCACCTCATATTTGGTCCAAAACACTTTTATCCATTATTAGAGCTTCACAGCAATGGGCCCAAATCCGTCAACTCACCCGCAAAGAAGTAGAACACCCCCACAAGTGCTGAGTCTTTCTTCATTGGGCGTAATCCAGCACTCTGCTTTGAGGGAAATCGCAGTCTGGAGGAGGAGGATAGAGGAGCATGTTCTTCAGAACTTGTGAACCTGAGGAATGTAGACTGCGGCACCTTCAAATCAATAAGCAAACAAGTGAAGACAGTTCTGCTGATGGTCTTGTTTTTGGGATTAGGTGATTAAAGTTTGAATTAAATTAACTGTGCAAAACAAAGAAAGAGAGACACACAGGAATAAAAGTGAATAAGGACGAAAAAGAAAGTTATTGATTCATAGTCTCATTTTCAGGGCTCGGTGTCAGGGAATAAGAAGAAGATTTCGTCATCATACTCTGCGAATTCAGGCAGGATGAGGTCAGTGCCACCGAACAGAGAACAAATCCCCTCATCTACGTTGCCGTCCTCCTCGTCTTCATGCGGCGTGCTTTCTCGTACTTTGTAATCTGGTGGTATGAGGTGCTGATTCATCTTGATCATTGTCAGCCGCTCCACATTTTGGGGCGAGAGGCGGCTCCGTTTGGGAGTTACAATGCCACCAGCAGCACTGAAAACACGTTCAGAAGACACACTTGCGAGTGGGCAAGACAAATAGTTTATAGCTTCAGGCCAAGCCATAGCACCGAGACCACCTTGCTGTCAGTCGCAGACGATCTACATATGTACCAGGATGGGGGCTACTCCGTCATCCTGGTTCTATTGGATCTGTCTGCGGCGTTTGACACCGTGTCACATGACATCATGACTACCAGACTTGTGAACATCGGTCTGGAAGGTGGAGCTCTGGCATGGTTAAGGAGCTTTCTGACTGACCGCACCCAGACAGTCATCCTGGGTCCCCACCGGTCAGAGGAGTTGGAGATCTCAAAGGGGGTGCCACAGGGGTCTTGCCTAAGCCCGACCCTGTTTAATATCTATGTGGCCCCCCTGGCAAACATCAAGAGATCTCATGGGTTCATCCCTATGTCATACGCGGATGATACCCAACTCCTCTTTCCGTTCAAACATCTTACAGAGACGGTCAGGAACTCTTTCTCCTCGGGGATGAAGGCAGTGGCCCACTGGATGGCATCTAACTTCTTGCAATGCAACGTTGCAAAAACGGAAGTGATGCTGTTCGGTGAGGCTAAGCTCCTATGGTCCCCAGACTGGTGGCCGCAAGATCTAGGCCCAGTCCCAGAGCCAAAGCAGGTGGTAAAAAATCTCGGCGTGCGTCTGGACCAGGAGCTCTCCCTGAAACAACACAGTAACCAAGTGGTGAGCTCATGCTTCCATGTGATCGCCATGCTGAGGAAAGTTTTCCCTATGCTCCCTGACTCAACTAGGAGAACGTTAGTGCAGGCCCTAATATTGAGTCGTCTGGACTACTGCAACGGGATGCTCCTATCAGCAAACGAGGGAGTTATTGCAAGATTGCAAGTAGTCCAGAACACTGCGGCCCGTCTTGTACTAAATCAGCCCCCCCCACACCATCGAAGCCTCTTTTGAACATCTTACATTGGCTACCCATTAAACAAAGGGTGAAGTACAAGATTGGATGTATTATACATAAAAGCCTCCAGAATAGAGGTCCTGAGTATCTAAACAGCAGATTCTCCCTCTATAAACATGTACGGTCCTTGAGATCTAGTGACCAAGCTCTACTACAGGTCCCAAGAGCTAGAAAGACCAGGCAAGGTGGAAGGGCGCTATCCATAGCCGGACCAAGGCTGTGGAACAGTCTCCCTCTCTCTCTGAGACTCTGCCAGGAATATCTCCCGTTCAGAAAACAGTTAAAAACCTTCCTATTTCCCAACTAGTGATACCTGTGTACCTACTGCCACAAGCTGAAAAGGTTTTCAAAGGTGCGGAGATACTCCTTCGGGAGGTGATCCTAGCGCGGTATAAACCCGTAAATAAATAAATAAATAGCCAGGTTGGAGAGCTCTGGCCACAATTGTTTTTTCCCATGCCAATACTGCAATGGCTCATCATTAAGAAAGACCTCTGTTGAGTCATTCAGATAGTCCTGCACCATCGACTCAAGGTCATCAACGGTTCCTCCACTTTGCTTACTTTTTGCTGTGCCTGTGACATTTTTTCAAGAACCATACCCCATCAAACTTAGCCAATCCTCCTCCGCCGCCACTGTTAGTGTTGTCATTGTGTGTGGTGCAGATGATCCACTTGCCGGTGTCTTTAACGGCTGAGAGGTCACTTGTGCCCCAGCCACAGGTGCAGAAGTGGATTCTTGTGACTGGGGATGGCCTGCTGATGCTGATGCTGATGTACTGTCTTCTCCTTCAATAACCTGCCGTTCTTTTTCAAACCTCTTGGCTGACCAGGCTAACCAATGTTTGTACTTTTGAACATCTGCATCAGCAAAAGGAAAGAATGCTTCGCCTGCCAGCGCCTTTTTGTAGCGTGGATCCAGAATAGTAGCACAAATGTAATGCTGTTCTGACTTGATCTTTTGAAGACGTTCATCACCACGTAGGCGCTCTAATAATTTCTCAGACAAAATAAAATGGTCTTTTTTTTTTTCATCTTTTTCAAACTCAGAAGACACCGCCATCAGTTGGTGCTCCAGCATGCACAACAATGGGATAGCTTTTCCCAAATTACAGTCCTCCTGGCTGACTGCACGCGTGAAGAACTCAAAAGGACGAAGCATGTCTGTCAGGCTTTTAACTATGTCCCATTGCGCCGCACCCATCCGCATGTCCTCCTTCTGAGATGTACCCTCTGTGAAGAAATAGTGATCGAGTACCGTATACTGCTCATACAGACGCTCAAGCATGTAGAAGGTTGAGTTCCAACGTGTTGCCACCTCCTGGATGAGTGCTTTCACTGGTATTCGACTTTGAAGTAGCAGCCTCCTCAGATGCTTCCGGGCCTTAAAAGAATGGCTGAAATGGTTGCACATTTTGCGGCAGGTGGCCATTACCGCGAACGCTGCACTGTCTCTATCACTCAAGAATTTTTGAACTACCAGGTTGATACAGTGCGCCAAACACGGCACTCTAAAATAGCGACCCAGCGCCATGGCCTTAACTACATTGGCACCATTATCCGTGGAAACATAACCAATCTGGCGTTTTTTTGGGGATAGCATTTTCAAGACCTTTTTGTCAAACTCGTCCAAAATGTTTTGGGATGTGTGACTTTTCTCCAAGCCAAACATGGCTAGTGTTGCATGTTTCCGAGCAGCTTTGAAAACTTTGTCCGGGTCAACACCTGCGTTTAGCTTTGCTTTAACACCTGAAAAAGAGACCCAGTGTGCAGTGATGCACATGTAATCAGCGCCTGCGCCACTGGTCCACATGTCTGTTGTCAGATGTATTGTGTGAACAGCACTCTTCTGCAAAGCTGCCCCAATCGCCTCCAGCACATCTTCATGTAGTGCTGGAACCGCAACTCTGGCAAAATAGAAACGGCTAGGAACCTTCCATTTAGGGCAGAGCGTTGCCACTAATTCTAGAAAACCTACCGCTTCTACAAAAGAAAAAGGGAGAAGGTCCACAGCTAGCATTTTAGCCAGCTTAGTGTTATACAGACGCGTCAGTGGGTGGTTGCGTTCATATGGCACGTCTGAAGTAAGCATTGTTCTAATGTTGCCCTGGACCAAGCATTTACGGGCTGATAATGACTTCGTTGACCCAATTTTGCTCGCTGGTGAACTTTTGTGCGTTGGTGTCTCACTCGCTCCAACACTCTTAGTGTGCCTCACATTGGGTGTGCTGCTGACAGGGGTACTGGGTGTAAGGGAAGTGTTTGACACGTCTTCTTCCTCCTCGTCATCATCAGATGCAACATCAACGTTTCCTTGAATTCGGCCTTTCTTGATCGCATCTAGGTGCGCAAACCATTGGACAGTGTGCTGTCTCTTAAGATGACCTCTCTGGCCTCCGGTACCATAGTTGGTACCTGGCTTACCACGACTAACTGCAAGCTTACAAAGGGTACAAATGGCAAACTTTGGATTTTTTTAACAAACAGTAAAGAAGTCCCAAACTGGGGACTTGAAGTGTCTGTGGGACCTGGAGGAGGCAGCGATACTGGTGGTGGTGGTCATGAAGCTAATGCCAGATGAAGTGGAGGATCTGGATTGCCCAACTTTTGTACGTTGTGCACTTTCACCGCCACTAATTAAGGTCGAGGTGGATGGAGGTCTCTTCTTGCCAGAAAGAAATATGGAAGCGGGACGAGTTGGTGTAAAAAGTTCAATCGGGTCGGGGACAATCGATATTTGCCCGGCGGTATTGCCTCTGTGACCCTCTAGTTATTTAAATCAATGAAGAGGCAGGCGCTGGAGACTGGAAAGCAGGAAACAAGGTTTTTTTTTATTCTCTCCGGAGGAGAACACAACGAAACGGACAGAAGGTATCGTTCTGAGGTGCTCTAACTGTATTTTTGAGGCCTGGCCTCTTATACCCACATTTATGACTTTATTGTAGATTACACATACATGTTTAAAGCTTTGATGTACGGAAAAGACATTCTCGGAACTCCCCTTTGGGCCCGTTCCCACACACATTTACAGTTGAAGTCCCCACCCTAGTCACAACAGGTGATGAGCATCGCGCAGCTGGATAATCCGCCGATTCACGGAATGTGGGGAGTTTGATCGGATCTCATGGGGTGGGGGCTTTGATCAACCCGGGGATTCTTTGATGGGGGAAGCTTTCTATTGTACGGGGAGGGGCAAGGATGGTATCGGCAGAGCTGGGTGTCGGCTTGGGAACGGGGAGGACAAAACGGGCACACGGGGAAAAGGGGGTTTGCATCTAAGGGCCGGAGATCATGAAAGGAAAGCAGGGAGGTGTCGCGCTGGGAACAGGATGAGGGCCTGGGGCAGAGCAGCGCCGAAGAGGGGTTTATGACTCAAGGCAGGTGCAAGCAGGGGGTGGTCAGCGTGCAGGCTTAGTGAAGGCAAAGGGCTATGTCAGGGGCCAGCGGCATGCAAAAGGGTTTGTTCTGATCGGGGCATCTTAAAATGGCGGGCGCGCACGACAAAAGTGTGGCATCAGGGGAAGAGGCAAGATGGCGCAGATAATGTTCACCAAAACGCACTAATTTTCCACAGTCCTCCCTTTAACATATTCAAGACATCTTGCTGGTTCATTTTCTATTCGGTTCTACTGTGGTGAGCATGAGAAAGAAAACGGTAGGAACCCTAGATGAAAAAGAGTTGTAAACAATACATTTTGAGGCTTCTAGTTTTTAGGAGGTGCACCTATTTGATAAACTTTGATAAATTTGTTCAGCAGGAAAGTCATAGGAATGAAATACAAAAACGGCGAGCAGCAAGTACATATCATAACGTGAACTGGCAGGTTAATACATATTTCAGATTCGGATTGGAGCAGGATCAATACAATGGCGGCTGGGAGAGAAATGAGGCGTAGCAAAACGGTGGTTGAGGATGTCAAATGTTCGAAGTTTTATGAGTTCTCATTGTTCTTTGTGGTCTTTCGTTGGCGCTGTTGAGCACCGGCGGTGGAGCTACAAGTCCAGCTCTGTTCTAAGTTCTGCGTTGCAGGGCACGACCCTTTCCTCGCGTTTCTGGTCGGAAAGGTCCTTTTCGCCCTGTGTCCTTTGAGGTGATTGTCAGAAAGTTCCGATGGAAGAAGAGCGTTCAAAACAGTCCATAGGGTAGGTCAGAGGGAAAAGGGGGATGGAGCAAGGCCAAATTGGGAACAAACTAGGGGAACGAGAGACTTCAAATAGGCGGGCGTGTGACGGAATTCAGAGAGCGGGGACTTGTCGACAGGCACTGGACGTCGAGCAGGGGCATCAGGTCGACCCTTTCTTTTCATGCTGTCGAAAACAGTGCCTCGTCCTGCAGCTCTTTTCAGTCGTGGTCTCGCCTTGGCTAATGTCGCAGGTGTTCCTTAGTCTGCAGTCGGGCCTCGTGCTCCCACATCCGGTCCTTCTCTCCTCCAACAGCAGTACCCTTAAACAAGTTTGAAAAGACAGTCTTTAGAAAATTTGCAGATGGAGATAATCAAAAAGTCTATTTCTCTCCCAGCTCCAGGCAAAGAATGAAAATGTCCGTTATATTTAATGTTCACAACTGGCATATGAATGACCGGTGGCGGACCTGTTAGATTTACTATGACTTTCCTTCATAATTATTTATTACAGGCATGACAGTTCATCTGATGGTAACCCACCTTCGGGAGACAAATCTGGCAAAGATATGCCGTTCTCTAGAGTTTCACATTTACAAAAGGGTACAGTGAGTCGTCAACATGGTACTACACAGGTATTTTGCTGAGAGACGAACATGGCTAAACATTTCCTTTCTATCGGTGCATCCTGTTTTTCAACTACTGCGGGGTTCATTTTGATGATTTCTTTACCTTGGTCTAGTCTGTTAACCTTGTAAAACATCATTCTGGGTCCTACGTAACCTTTTACAGCCCGGTTACTTAACTAGGAAGGACAGGGGTTTTATGGGAAACAACCAGGGACATAGACAGGGGAGGTAACGGGGGTGGTCACTTTTCCGGTTTGGGTATTGCGACAATTCGGGGAGGGGAGGGTCGCGTATTCTGAGGTCCTTGTTTTATACTATAGGAGCCGTTTGACATGTAGTTCCCTTATTTCGGGTCAGATTAGGGAACCTCTGTCGTCTTACCTGTCCTTTCCCTTACGGCCCAACCTGGGTTCATTGACTTCTAGCGGAAAAGGAGAGGTAATGACGCGGCCTCAGGGTGATTGTATTAAAGACAAGCGTTTGTGCAAATACTGACGGTATTTGAAGCCAATTAGGTGGTGTGCTAGGGGTGGCAATCTGCCAATTTCGGGGCTAACCACTCGGAAGAGTGGTAGTGAAAAAAATAGAGAGAGAGAGAGAGAGAGAGAGAGTGAGAGAGAGAGAGAGAGAGAGAGAGAGAGAGAGAGAGAGAGAGAGAGAGAGAGAGAGAGAGAGAGAGAGAGAGTGCAACGGCAGGCTAAATAGTACACGTGCAACAGAGAGGGTGGCAGTGTATTCAAGAAAGGCTATTTAGTGCATTACACAGTAAAGGGTATTCACGAGTCCGCGTTAGAATCTTGTAATCATGCAGTTTGAGCATTAGACAGGGTAGAGGGGACGTGCTTTGAGAAAAGGAAAGAAGGAAAAAGGAGGTACCATTTTGTCGCACTTTCTCGCATTCTCGGTCCTTTGACCAGTTGGGTCAACGCCTCAGTCACACACACACACATTCCCTCACAGTTTCGCATCATACGTGACATGGGTTCATTCGTCCGGTCTGGTTTAAGGGTGATCACTTTCTATCAAGTTGTGCTAATTTTTCGGGTTTGTTCGATACGTGAGTAGTTTGCAGGCGTGCTTAGACACCACCCTGCGGCGCTAGTCCGTTTCGTGTATTTAGACATGGCAAGGTCTCAGATCTTCGCCACACCTTGGCTGTAATCTCTGATGTAACCTGCAGAGGGAGGAAAAAAGGGGGGGGGGGTGGGGGAGACAGCATTCGCGCGCATTCAAATACATGGATTCATAAGTCCTTTACTTACCTCTTACTCGTCTTTCCTCCTTGGGGCAGGGTCCCCGGGGATATGGTTTCCGGAGTCGAGGGGGGGGGGGGTAGTGTGTTCATGTAGGGCGTGTGCGGGGAAACATAAAAAGGAAACCAGAGGTGCCTAGTGCGAGGTATCTAGTCAAAGGATATATCTCACTATCGGGATCCTTAAACCTCTTTCAACGCCGTGGCGTTCTAAAGTTCTTCGGTTCTTGGGTCCCTGCTACTTTGGGACGTTGTACTTTATAATATTTACATTATTTCATTTCACCCTCCTTTTACATTCCCTCATTTACACCATTCGTTTTACCCATCCTTGGAAGTCAAGGTCTTCCTCTACGCGAGAGTTCATGAGTCAGTCGCGTACTTTGAAGGCGGAGTGTCGTGTTGTCGATCCGATCCGTCCTCCAGGGCTGGGCAACCATCTTCTTTTAACCTTAAAGAGAGAGCAGAGTAGGGTGCACAGAAAAGAACTTTCCCACCCATCCCATATTGTTTTAAAATAAAGCATGCAATACCCGTCCATAGTTTCAAAGACTTTATTTTGCAAAATCATTTCAGCATATGGATTATGAGGGTGCGGTCGTATTTGGTCGGTCGTGGCAATGGCTAAAGTGCGTACAGTGGGGGGTGTCGTTTGCAGCAATAAAAACATCGGAAAGTTTTACTCATTCATTTGTAAGAGACTAAAACGTCTATTAATTGGCGGGGGGTTCGGGGGCATATATTTTCATAATTTAGAAGCATAATCATAACAGTTGTAATCAGATTTCCTATATGCATACCGTACGTGTGCGTCGTAAATGGGGTTTACATCAGTTATAAAAATATAATACATTGTACATTCGTAATCAACATTTGTAACGGGGATCTTTTCACACTATTCGTCGAGTGAGTTCTCTTCGTCTTTTCTAGCCAAGTGTACAAAGGATCATATAAAATCTCAGAACATCAAGTTTATATTAGTGCGAAGGAACACCACGAGGTGTTCGTAAGTTCCGATTGATACCAGCGCCATTTTGGGCGGGGCCGGCACAGTCCGGAAGCAGCATCAGGGGGAAATGTTTCCATTACTGGCAGTTTGGACCAGAGTCCTTTTCGGCAGTTCTAGAATTCACGCTAACAGAAGGTGTGGCAATGTCATGTTTGTTTCGTTGGCGATCGAGGCAGCCGTCCCTTACCGGAAACCTGCAAAGGCCGAAGGTTCCGCCGGGGACCTTTGTATGATCTTCAAGGCTGCGGAGATGCTGTCGGAGATGGGGGCTCGTGCTCCATGGGACAAATGTTCGAGTTGTATGGCTGGCCAAAGTTACTCTAGTGGCCGGGGCCCGCCTTCCAGCGGATCCAGACGCCATTTTGAGGCCCTACAGGGGCCACTCTCGTCGAGTTTGCAAGAATGGAAGAGACCCTTCGGAGTGAAAGGAAGAGGTCCCTGTTTTGTGAGAGCGGGACGTTCAGCTGGGGTGCAGCTGTGATGCCCCCACCTGGGGGGGCGAGGGAGACTCGTTCACATCGTCTCCTTCTCCCGGTGCACTCCATGCCGCTCCTTTTCATCGCCCCGCATGAAGGCCTCTCCACATCCGGTGTTCCCCAAGTGCCACCATTGTACGTTCGGTGCTGCGCAAATACTGGGGTGCCACCATTGTACGTTCGGTGCTGCGCAAGTACTGGGGTGCCACCATGGTGTGTTCGGTGCTGTGGAAGTATGGGCACCATCGCCTGACTGGGGATGTTCGGCGTCGGGCTGGGGGCTGGGAAACCTCCTACCGGTGGAGGTGGGAGAGGCTCGTCCGCGTCGCCTCTCCCTCCCAGCCCAACTTGGACAAATTGTTGTGGAGGTACGTGCAGGACATCCCGCCGTCCAGGACTGCTGCGGCTGTGACGGAAGAGAAAAGGAAGAGGTGCCTCGTTCTCCTCTTGGACATGTGGCGGGACTACCTTAGTCTTTCCAGGCCCGTTGCGGCCGGCCAAGGAGACATGTGGCGGGACTACCTGCAAATGCCCAGGCTGCGGGCTCCTGCCTCTCCTCCGGCTCCCCCATACGTTAAGATTTCCTGACCAAGAGTTGGCGGCGGGGCTCGCCTTATATGGGTTGCCGTTGGTTGGGCGTAGCCGTAACCCTGCCCTACTTTGGAAGGTTCCAGAATGGGGGGGGGGCGAATGTTCTGTTTGACTTTCATTTTCTACAGTTTATCGTTATTATTCCTTGTTTGTTGTGTTAAATTAAAAGTTCAAGTTTATTAATGGTCTACGGATTTTGTTTTACCATTTCTTTCTTTCCAGGTTGCTTTTTATGCTAAGTTTCTGCTAACAGAGGTCGAGTAACACGGAAACACGTGTAGAGGGATGACGCAGATTTGTACATTACATACACACAAACTCAGACGGGGGACAGTACAAGTACGACATACAAAGACCCAAGACAAATATAAAAACAGTTATTGGTCATAATTATCTCTTTCCGTCTGTGAATTTTAAACGAGGCTGGGTTCCCGTCTTGACATTGCCCGACCTAGGAGAACTTGATCATGCCGCTGAGATTTTCCTGGCGAAATCTGTGCCATCGGGCATAATCAAACGTGGTGGTTCTGTCTGGTCTGTCTATGTAAGTCGGGTTCTTCTCTGTCTCGCGCCTTTTCTCGTACTGTCGGTCTGTCGTTCTTGTCGGCCCTTTGCCTTTACTCACGCTCAGTAGAGTCGGGCATTGGGCTTTCCAGTGTCCGACATACCTACAAAAAGCGCATTGGTCTGACCCTAAGTCTGGTCGTCCTTTGCATAGTGTCGGGGGATAAGTTGTGGGTAGCGGTGTCCTGGGGTTGTCCTGTCGGTATATTTCCCTACTTGGTTTATCCTCGTCTTTTCCTCTGTCGTTTCGTAGCCTTCTGCGCCACATACCGAGACTGTCGAGCATGATTGGCGTCGTCTTATTATTTCGAAGGGCTATTTCTAACGTTTCTATTTTATCAAGGTCAAAGGATCCTGCCAGTGGCCACTGTTTGTCTTGGCTATCTTCGGTATACCTGTGCCATAATTTATTATAAGCTATGGTGACTAACCCATAGTTTATGAACATGTCCTTATTAGGGGTGCCTTCTAGTGGAGCTATATGGTCCACCTCTAACACCCGGTCCGGGCTAAACAGGCTATTTATCAGTGGGGAGAAGACAGACATGACGGCTCGTAACGAGGGACTAAAAAGTCAGCACTGCCTATCTTATCACTAGGTGCAAAGACTAGACAGAATATTTCTATTCTACGTTGTTTGCAGGTAGTGAATACCTCATGGATCAAAAAAAATATAAAACCAAACGACCAATAAATAACAATGGGGAGAATGAGTAGGTCCGCAAAGATCTGCGTTACCTACCCTTTTCACTATCTGCAAAAAGGGTGGTCTCTTCCCTGCTTGCAGACAGGGAATCTCCAGGAAACAATAGTTTTGTGAACAACAGTTCAGTTTCAAGCAATTATTGAGTGGGGGAGAAAAAGAACAAGCACGGCTGCTACCCTACCTATCCTCCACTGCTTGCAAAGGGAGAGAGAGCCTGTTGCTTCTCCGTTTGCAGACAGTGAATCTCCAAATAAAAATAAACAAAGCAATACTAGTATTTTGAACAATCAAGCAATCAAAACAAAATTTTTTTTTTTTCGCAACTTGTCGTGGCAACACGACCTTACCCGGACCATGTGGACAGTTTCTTGTCTTCCGAATCCAGCGCCCGATCGTCCTCTTTTTCTCGTATTTCTCACGGCACTCCTGATGGTTCCCAGTCAGGACCGTAGATCACTCGAGAGAGGTCTGTTCGGAACTAGTGAAGTTCGGATGATCGGCTGCCAGACGAGGGTCTATTGGGCAAGAGCTCTCCCGATCGTTGCAGTCGTTCACTCTGTCGTCGGGACCTCTCCCACTGGATCCACGAGTCGCTGATGGGCCCCACGCTTGGGACGCCAATTGTAAAAAGTTCAATCGGGTCGGGGACAATCGATATTTGCCCGGCGGTATTGCCTCTGTGACCCTCTAGTTATTTAAATCAATGAAGAGGCAGGCGCTGGAGACTGGAAAGCAGGAAACAAGGTTTTTTTTTATTCTCTCCGGAGGAGAACACAACGAAACGGACAGAAGGTATCGTTCTGAGGTGCTCTAACTGTATTTTTGAGGCCTGGCCTCTTATACCCACATTTATGACTTTATTGTAGATTACACATACATGTTTAAAGCTTTGATGTACGGAAAAGACATTCTCGGAACTCCCCTTTGGGCCCGTTCCCACACACATTTACAGTTGAAGTCCCCACCCTAGTCACAACAGGTGATGAGCATCGCGCAGCTGGATAATCCGCCGATTCACGGAATGTGGGGAGTTTGATCGGATCTCATGGGGTGGGGGCTTTGATCAACCCGGGGATTCTTTGATGGGGGAAGCTTTCTATTGTACGGGGAGGGGCAAGGATGGTATCGGCAGAGCTGGGTGTCGGCTTGGGAACGGGGAGGACAAAACGGGCACACGGGGAAAAGGGGGTTTGCATCTAAGGGCCGGAGATCATGAAAGGAAAGCAGGGAGGTGTCGCGCTGGGAACAGGATGAGGGCCTGGGGCAGAGCAGCGCCGAAGAGGGGTTTATGACTCAAGGCAGGTGCAAGCAGGGGGTGGTCAGCGTGCAGGCTTAGTGAAGGCAAAGGGCTATGTCAGGGGCCAGCGGCATGCAAAAGGGTTTGTTCTGATCGGGGCATCTTAAAATGGCGGGCGCGCACGACAAAAGTGTGGCATCAGGGGAAGAGGCAAGATGGCGCAGATAATGTTCACCAAAACGCACTAATTTTCCACATTGGTGTACTACTTAACTCCAATGATTGTGGTGTTTCCACTGCCTCCTCATCGACAACATCATCATCATCACGCTCAGCAGCTCTTCGGGCTAGGGTCAAAATGTCTGTTTGCTGCATGCCCGCTGGGGCTGCAGTGACCTTTATGATGACTGGGTCGTCGTTGGCAGAGTCTTCATCAGCAGCAGTATCCGCCACTTCTTGTCGAGCCTCATCACACTCCATAACTCTGAGACTTTGGACGAGCTTCCTTTTACGCTTAACTACCTTTGTCGGATCATGGTGTGCCTCACTCTCAGACGGCAGTGGTGCTGGTTCCCAAGTTTGATCCGTATCATCAGAAGGAGGTGTGCTTGAAGAAGATGTAGACACCACCCTTGATCTCTTCCTTGCTAGGGGTGTGGAAGACAATGAAGGATCATCAGGAGGAGTGGCTTCCTCAAATGATACCTCGCCTTGATTGTCGATTTCCTGATGTGCCCCTACTTCGGGAGGAACAACTATTGTGGGCACTTGTGACCCTCCATGCACCTCTGCTTGCGCATCTCCTTGCGCTGCCTCTCCTTCCACATGTACTTGGGCTTGTACTTGCACATGTGATTGTTGTTGCGGCTGTGGTTGTTCAACACTCGTCAGATGAGCTACAACAACCTGTGTTGATTGAGGGACATTGCTGCTGCTTTCTTGCGATGAGCCAACATCACTGGTCGATGGTGATTGAAGAACTATACTGGCTGCCTCTGCAGCACTCAAGGGCTTGGACTTAAGTTGGTGTGGTGGTGGTGGTGGCACTGAGCCCAATGGAGCGGGGGTGCTGCTGCCAGCTTGGTCCCCAGCAGATCCCGCTGCTGCTGCAGGCATACTTTTTTTTTTACTCCCAAAAAAAGGGGCGGGTGGCACACCAGTCTCCTTGGTAACTTGCTTCTTCTGCTCCTTACTGGCACCTTTCTTGCTAGAGGAGCTACGGGTTACTTTTTTTGGGGCCATCTTCTTCAGAGCAGGTCAGAACAGCAGGCAGCAGTTGCACGAGTTGCAGAGTTGTCTGTGTCCAGACGTGACGTCGCGTGACGTTATGCTGCACACACACACCGCTGCAGGACTTCTTCCTGGCACTGGTGGTTCTCTTGAGTCTTGTGCACCTAAAAGCAATGGAAGACAGAGGAACATCAGTTCAGTTATACACCCCAAAAAATCGACAAAACACAGAAAAATGAGCACAATCCCATGCCATCCATGATGTTTATATTGAAGACACCCCACAGAAAGACTAGGGCCATGCAAGTATGCAACACTCACTACCCCTGGGCATAATGGATGAAAAGTAGGCAAAATAAGTGCAGGCCTGAGACACTGCCTCTTTTCAAAATGGCCCCTTACACCCCAAGCACATGTTGCCTGTACCAGCCAGGACTCAAGATGGCCACCACCACCACCCACATGGCCACAGTCCACATCAACAGTACACCCCCAAAAAACAGAAAACCAGCCAGAAATCACCACAATCCAATGCCATCCATGATGTTTACATTAAAGAGAGTGAGACCACACTACAGGCACACTCAGTCCATGCACCACTACCCCTTGGCAAAAGGCCCCACCAGCAGCCCCAAAACAACGACAAAAAACAATAAAATCAGCACAATCCCAGCCCATCCATGGCCTCAATGGTGTTTAAATTCAAGAAGACACCCCTCAGAAACACTAGGCCCATGCAACACTCACTACCCCTGGGCATAATGGATGAAAAGTAGGCAAAATAAGTGCAGGCCTCAGACACTGCCTCTCTTCAAAATGGCCCCTTACACCCCAAGCACATGTTGCCTGTACCAGCCAGGACTCAAGATGGCCACCACCACCACCCATATGGCCACAGTCCACATCAACAGTACACCCCCAAAAAACAGAAAACCAGCCAGAAATCACCACAATCCAATGCCATCCATGATGTTTACATTAAAGAGAGTGAGACCACACTACAGGCACACTCAGTCCATGCACCACTACCCCTTGGCAAAAGGCCCCACCAGCAGCCCCAAAAAAACGACAAAAAACAATAAAATCAGCACAATCCCAGCCCATCCATGGCCTCAATGGTGTTTAAATTCAACAAAACTGTTGTATCATGCACCCCTAACCAACCCTGGTCCTACTGGATACTGTGGCTACCAACAATATAATTTATTTAATGTTCTGAAAAAGTTCCAAAATTGTACTTGCAGCAACTGTAATGCCCCAAACAAACTTACTTGTGAAAGTTGATTTCTAATCCAAAAGTGATCCAAAGACAGTCAAAAAGGCCTCAAATCCAAATATCCAGCAGCACCCACAAAAAGTAATCCTTCCAGCTCCAGATCCAAATGAAAGTGACCAGGAGATGGACAAAGCACTGGGAGGAGCCTGCTGGACAGGAACAGGAAGTTGGAGACTGTGGGGCACTTCCTTCCCACCCCCCCCCCCAAAAATGGACTCCTTGCAAAAAAAAAAAAAGGCCATGCAAATGTCAACCTGAGGAGTGATTCTGATAAAAATCATAATTTTCTGAAGGTTTATCCTGTTTGCTGGTGATTTTCTTGTGCAGAATTGCAAAATCTCTATTTCGCGAGTGCGAGATTGTTCCTTTCCGCCGCAACTACGTGTTCGCAATTGCAAACTCTCGCGAGGTATGCTGTGCAAGGTGGCAAGCCGCGATTACGTATTCGCGGGCGCCAAACTCCCGCGGGATCACGCAGCAAGATCCAAAATGGCGCGGCACTCGCTAAATATGATCGAGAAAAACAACTCGGCAAACGCTTAATGACGGAAAGTGAACGCCGTGCACCACGCCGCGCGCCGCAACCAAGCAAAAAATCCGCCGCGAGCGGATTCACGGATTTTCGACAAATTCGCGAGAGTTCGCGGATTGCGAATTTGCCGAAAATCCGAAAAATCCGCGATCGGAGCGGATTTTACGCCCATGCTTACAGATGACTTCGGTGGCCTCTGATCTAAAAGGGGGAGGCGGACTTTCTGGGTTCTTCCGGCGAGGAACGAGATGATCCAGTCCAATGCTTTCCCTTGTATTCCGACGTTGCTGAGGCGTTGTATGAGGGTGCTATGACGGACCATGTCGAAGGCTGCGGAGAGGTCAAGTAGGATGAGGGCAGCTGTTTCTCCGTTGTCCTGTAGAGTTCGAATGTCGTCTGTTGCTGCGATGAGGGCGGTTTTGGTGCTGTGTTTGGCTCGGAAGCCGGACTGTGAGGGGTCGAGGGATTTGTTGGCTTCGAGGAAGGCGGCGAGTTGGATGTTGACGGCTTCCTCAATAACTTTGGCTGGGAATGGGAGGAGCGATATGGGGCGGTAGTTCTTAAGTTCAGTGGGGTCTGCTGTGGGTTTCTTCAGAAGGGCGCAGTGTTCGGCATGTTTCCAGCTTTCCGGGAAGATAGCGGAGTTGAGGGAGCAGTTGATGACGTCTCGGAGATGGGGTGCGATGATGGAGTCAGCTTTGTTGAAGATGTGGTGGGGACATGGGTCGGTTGGTGATCCTGAGTGGATGGAGTTCATCAGGTGGATGGTGTCTTCGGTGGTGATTGGGTTCCAGGTGCAGAGGTTGTTAGAGGGGGGTGTTGGTTCGGAGGTGGGGGCAATGGACTGGTCCCCGGACTGGTTTTCAAAGCTGTGGTCCAAGACCTCCGTAAAATTAATAAAATTGTCGTTCCATGTTGCCCAGTAGTACCAAATCCAGCTGGTATTCTGTATCAAATACCATGGGGAGCAGGATGGTTTACTGTAATTGATTTATGCCATGCTTTCTTTTCCATCCCGCTGCACCCAGATAGCAAATTTTTATTTTCGTTCAAATTTGACGACCATGTTTACGTTTGGAATCGTGTCCCTCATGGGTACATGGAAAGTCCATCCATCTTTAAGCAGATTTTGAAAAAGTGCCTCGAATCACTGGTGCTGGCCGGAAAATCTGTCCTGGTGCAGTATATTGATGACCTATTGTTGGCATCGAGAACAAGAAATGACTGTGTGATCGATTCCATTGCATTGCTGAACCATTTAGCAAAACACCCCCTCTAACAACCTCTGCACCTGGAACCCAATCACCACCGAAGACACCATCCACCTGATGAACTCCATCCACTCAGGATCACCAACCGACCCATGTCCCCACCACATCTTCAACAAAGCTGACTCCATCATCGCACCCCATCTGCGAGACGTCATCAACTGCTCCCTCAACTCCGCTATCTTCCCGGAAAGCTGGAAACATGCCGAACGCAGCGCCCTTCTGAAGAAACCCACAGCAGACCCCACTGAACTTAAGAACTACCGCCCCATATCGCTCCTCCCATTCCCAGCCAAAGTTATTGAGGAAGCCGTCAACATCCAACTCGCCGCCTTCCTCGAAGCCAACAAATCCCTCGACCCCTCACAGTCCGGCTTCCAAGCCAAACACAGCACCGAAACCGCCCTCATCGCAGCAACAGACGACATTCGAACTCTACTGGACAACGGAGAAACAGCTGCCCTCATCCTACTTGACCTCTCCGCAGCCTTCGACACGGTCTGTCATAGCACCCTCATACAACGCCTCAGCAATGTCGAAATACAAGGAAAAGCATTGGACTGGATCATCTCGTTCCTCGCCGGAAGAACCCAGAAAGTCCGCCTCCCCCCTTTTAGATCAGAGGCCACCGAAGTCATCTGCGGCGTTCCACAAGGATCCTCACTCCGCCCCACCCTCTTCAATGTATACATGAGTCCCCTAGCATCCATCGCACGCCAACACAACCTCAACATTATCTCCTACGCAGACGACACCCAGCTGATCCTCTCCCTCACCAAAGACCCAAACACCGCCAAAACCAATCTACACAAAGGGATGAAAGAAGTAGCCGAGTGGATGAAGAACAGCCGTCTAAAACTGAACTCGGACAAAACGGAAGTCCTCATCTTAGGATCATCTCCCTCCGCCTGGGACGACTCATGGTGGCCACCGGCCCTAGGAACCGCACCCATACCTACGGACCACGCACGGAACCTGGGCTTCATCCTGGACTCCTCCCTCTCGATGACCAAACAAGTCAACGCCGTCTCATCCTCATGCTTCAACATTCTACGCATGCTCAAAAAAATCTTCCGATGGATCTCCACCGAAACAAGAAAGACGGTCACCCAAGCACTGGTCACAAGCCGACTGGACTACGGAAACACCCTCTACGCCGGAACCACAGCCAAACTTCAGAAAAAACTCCAAAGCATCCAAAACGCTTCAGCTAGACTCATACTGGACATCCCCCGTCAAGCTCACATTTCCGGTCACCTGAAAGACCTCCACTGGCTTCCCGTCAACAAAAGAATAACGTTCCGTCTCCTCACCCACGCACACAAAGCCCTCTATGACATAGGACCCGATTGCCTCAACACGCCACTGCCCTTCTACACCCCCACTAGCCAACTACGATCATCCAATCAAGCCCTCGCCGCAATTCCACGCATCCATAGATCCACCATGGGGGGAAGAACCTTCTCCTACTTAGCGGCCAAAACCTGCAATTCTCTCCCCACCCACCTCCGCCTTGTACAGAACCACCTCTCCTTCAGAAAGCAACTCAGAACTTGGATATTCGATAAGTAACCCCCCCCCCCCCCCCTCCCCGAAGCGCCTTGAGACTCTCTGGGTGAGTAGTGCGCTATACAAATCTCTGAACTTGAACTTGAACCCTGTACTTTCTGTTTGGTTTCTTTATGCCAATTTTAGGTGGAATTACAAGGACTGCTCATTATTTTGTCTAGAATACCTTGTTCAACCAAACACCCTATTTCTTGTGCAACTCCTGCTTTTATTTCGGGACTCATTTTGTACTGTCGAATATTTGGGTAAACTGCACCTTCTTTCACTGTTACTTTCATGGGTTCGACATCTACCATTAGGCCTACCTCTTTCCCAGTAAAATCCCACACATCCTGATGTGATACAAAAGTCTTTAGTTCTCCTGGTAAGTCTTCTAGGTACATCTTTTTAACTTCTGTTTCTTGTATGGCTAGCATAATTTTATACACACTGTCTTCGTCTAGAGTCTGAATTTCAACACCATTTGGTGTACAAAAGATTGTGCAGTTCATTTTGCACAGTAGATCCCTTCCTAGCAAGTTTACAGGGCTAGAATCGCACACTACGAATTTGTGCATTTCTCGGAAGTTGCCAATACAAACTTCCATAGGTTCTGTGACAGGGGTCCTAATTTGTTTATTAGAAATGCCCACTACTTGGATCGCTTCTCCAGAGAGGGGTAGGTTTGGAATGTCTGCTGTTCTCACAGTAGAACGGGTAGCACCAGTGTCCAACAAAAAGGTAACATCATGTCCCTCCACTTTCCCTTCAATGTAAGGACATGATTGATCTACTGGTAAGGATGCGCCAAGTACGCAATCCTCTTCCCCCCCTCTCAAGCACCATCAATATGTGTCATCCTCCATCTCAACAAATGTGTCCTGTAAAAGAAACTGTGGTGTTACTGTATTTTTCTTACCACTTTCCTCCCGAAATCCAGTGTACACACTGTATTTGGGTTGACTCACAAAAGCTGGCATAGGGGCTTGAGGCAATTGATTCTGCATTACCTGTTGTGGCTGTCTCATTGACACCTCATTCTGGGTCTGTGGATTTAAATTTTGAGTTTGAATATTCTGTATTAATTTACACTTGTTTCTCCAATGCCCTAATTTTCCGCACACATGACAAGGAAACTTTTTCTTTGCCTCTTCTTTACTCATTTTCCCTCTGGGTTTGCCCCCACTTCCTTCACCTGGGCCTTCCCCTTTTTTCTGATTATTTGCTTGCTGGCTTAACTGAAGTTCCTGTTGTTCTGCCATTTTAACTTGAGCCCACATTATTTTTTCTTCCAGTTTCTTGTGTTTATTATCAATTTCATCCTCACAGTATTTTGCATACTTGAGAATTTAGTCGATAGGCTTCGCTTGCCAACACAATTTATGCTCTCTAATCATTTGGGAGATTTCAGGTATTAGTCCAGACACAAAACGATAAATAAAATGTGTCATGTCCTTATTATCAATGTTTTCTAAACCACTGTACTGTTTAATTACCTGCAAGAGGTGTTCATAATATGCATGTACAGATTCATCTTTATTTTGGGTGGTTCTATCTATTTTGGTCCAATCAGTCTCTTTTGGAGTAATTTTTCCCTTTGAGTAAGTTATCACCTGATTGTATTTCTTCATCACTTCCCCGGAAGGGGTTCCTGTCTTTGGATCTCTAGGTTATTCATCATTAGGCCAATCTACTGTGATCTTGCACTCGGACCATAAGTCAGCTAGAACAACAATATCAAATAATCCATCTAAATCTTTTAGTAGCACTTTAGACGCTTTCACAAATCTTTCTACTTGTCGATACCATTCTACTGGTTTTTCTCTGAGCTTTGGGAAATCATTAGTAAATGATAAAATATCCTGTCAGGACCATGGGACATGTACATAACCTCCTCCTGGCACTTCTCTCATCAGATACAACCTTTTGACTTTTTCTGCTTCTTTTAGTAAGTATTCAGAAGACGTTTCATTGGCTTGTGCCTCTTCCTTTTTCTTTGTCCATCTAACTTTCTATTTGTCTAGGTCTCCCCATTTTGGCAACAACGTCAACAATTCTTTTATCTGCAATTTTCGACCTGACACGTTCATGTTTTCCAAATCTTTGTCAGAAAATTCAGCTCTATATGGTTTCTGCAATACTTTTGATTTGCCAATGTCAATTCCCATTTCCAAGGCCAAATTCATTAACTTTTCATGTTATATTTTTGTATTTCGAGTAATACTTCTGCATATAAACAATAATTCATCTTTATCAAATGAGTTCAGTCTGTCCAATCCCACATTTCCTGCTACCATTGCTTCTAATTCCACCCTCAATTTAAATATGTCCAATACCTTCGGTTGCGATTTAGTTTTCTCTATGTTTCTTCTGGGTTTACTACAGTTGAATGTCTTGTTCCTGAGGATGTTTCAATCTGTACCTCTTTAGAACATGGGGATGTAGTTTTCTTGATCGAGTCACTTACTGGTTCTCGTATAGGGAAATACATTAGGGAAATTACCAACTCACATTCACTTGCTTGATCATCAACTATTAGGGTTTCTTTTCTTGGCTGAACTATGGGTGTAGTTAGAATGGGAGTTTTGGGATTAACTTGCTTATCTACATACAAAGGAACTACGGGACCTATTATTACAGGTATTATCAGGGCTTCAGGACTTGTATTTAATTGGGAAATTTTCAGAATTAATTCACTACTTTGTTTATTTAACACTTCTTTTTCTCTCTCTTGAAGTACCTTTTCTAATGAGGTTTCATGTATAACCTGCGGAACTAAAGGCAGTTGTGAAAACGGAGCACTAGGAATAACTCTCTGTGTTTCTTCTTGATATGGCGGTGGATTTTTCATTAACAAGTCATCTAATAACTCATCATCTGAGTCACCACTAGTCGTTACATTTCTCGGGTTCCCTCTATTTTTACTTCCTGATGGGTTTTCTGTGGTAAAAACAGGATATAAACCTTCCACTAGCATGGACTGTCTCCACTTGTTCATTTGCTTATCTCTTGTCGCTTTCGGAAACCTGGGAAAAAATGTACTCCAATTTCCGTCTCTTTGAGACCTGTCTTGCTCAAATGCCTCTGTCTCCCATTCTTCTAGAGCTTCATATTGCGTTAATCTTGGTCTGGGATCTAATTTATTCATACGATTTCTTAAGTTGTACAAAATTCTACCATTGAAGGTACCATGTTCTGGAAATGCCAAAACTCCGTCTTCTTTAGTGTACTCTATCCAGTTTTCTAACCATACACATGTGTGATCAGGGCTTTAAGTGGGCCGGGTCTGTCCGGGTCTGAGCACCAGCAGTTATTTTTAGAGAGCTTCGAAACGGGTCTCTATCGGGCTCTATTTTCGGGCCAGAATACGTTTTTTAAAATATATTTTAGGACTGTAAGTATAATAGTTATGGCATGTTTAGGGATAAATCAATTTTATACTACTGAAAATCGATAGCGCCTAGAAACTTGCAGGGAAAGTTAGTGCAGCAGCCAGTGCTCTCGAGGGGTAATCAGGAGAATGTGTCTGCTATGCACAGTGTCTCCGACTCCAACAGCACAGCAAACCCTGTCCCATCCTTCACGCTCTGGCTCTACCAAGGTCCGGTATTTCGCACATCATTTAGCAGCGCCGCCCACCCCCCATATAATCAATCACGGCTGTGCCACACCTCGAGACGGGGCTTTTATCCCTGTTAATGACACAAGCACCGCCTCACGCTGCCCGCAAAGTGCGGCTCCGGGATCTTTAATGCTCAAATAGAATTTGTGTAAAGATTCATTAATGTACATGAAAATGCTTTTGCGCGACCTCCAGGCAGGAATCGTTAGTGCTACAAAAAAGGAGATTCACAGCCTTTAATTTCCTTCCAGGCTTCTATCCCCTTAAGTGTCTCACACAGGGTTTGCGGGCTCAGTTTCCCGCACTGTGTCCTTCTGCCTGGCTGGAAAGAGTGCACTACACTGTGCTCCAGATGGAGGGCAGAGAAATCATGGGTCAGAGTGGAGACATCATGCTAGGTCAGCTGCCTTGTAGGAGGAAGTGAAACCCTTTGAAGAAAAAGTTTTCCAAAGGTAGGATAATTGGAGGGGTTTTCATAGGCACACAATGCTAGTTATCTTGATTTAGACCACGCCCCTGCAGGGATAGGCCACACCCCTTTAATAGGTTTGCCCCACCCCTTTTAGAGCACCCCCAGTTTTTTTCCCCCACTTAAAGCCCTGTGTGTGATAGCTCCTTTTTGCCATCATCTATGATGCAGGCGTATTAGGTGGTGGAATAATAATCCCTTCTCTAGTTTTAATAACTTTATCTTTTTTGAAATGATTCTTTATTCTTTTGAAAAGCGACATCTTTCTTTTTTCTTCGTACATGATATAAGGTCTTCCTCTAATTTGTTGTTCTCTTGCAAATCCTAAATATTTTCTATCAGGACGGTTTCCTATAACTGCTGGATCTAAATTCCACATATAACGCTATTTAATTTTGTACAAAATGTCAATGAATTCAATTACCTCAGTTTGTTTACTTTGCAGAAATATTTCTCCAATACCAGCACGTCTCTTATTTTAAATGCGCAATGAGGTTTAGACTTACAAGCAGCATTAACCAATAATTGCACAGCTTTTCTGTGATGTGAATCTCACTCTCTGCACTCACCCCTCCTTTACAATTTTCTCACGGCTACACACCTACTGTTTCTACCAATCCTAGCGCGGCTCTCTATGATGTCAGTGCCGCACCCGCGACTGACTCCCTCTTTTGCAAGGTAATACGACAGTTTAATTTCTTTCAATATTCAATTATACATTTCATTAATTGACAACATGAAAACATTTGCTACTGTGCCTGATTGACTAAATTCAAAGAAAACACAATTTATTTCACAACGAGTAAACCTTTTCCGCCTACACTTCATGCACTGCGAGTAAAACAACCTTCAGTTTACTATACACTTAAGCAAAAAGAACCTGCTACTCCTTCAGAATTAGCCTTTCTAGGTGATATAAGACCAAAGTTTCACCAGCGAACTCCTTGCTACCAATCACTCTCACAATTATACTTAGGAAAAATAAACCCTAACTAGTGCTTCAAGTTTTACCGAACTTTACACACCTATTCCTTGAGGCAAGTAACCTCACAACAGTATGGCTTTTATTTCCCAACTGTTTTCTTTATCCCGGGATATTTAAGACAACATTTAACAACACGAAAACAGTTTTGGTTAGCACATAAAATCAATCAATAATCAATATACAACTAACTACCTATTTTTAACTAATCCCTAACCATACTACTGCTACCAAGAAAAGTATACTGATAGAGCGCGCAGTGACCAACTAGCTCAATTTACCATACTCACCTTGGACCCTTATAACATTCACACTTTGAACTTGCAGTCCTGCCTAACAAATTTATTAATTTAATCACTCTATCAGTTTTCCCAGAGGTCCATTTAGGACTTATACCTGTAAACCATGACTTACCAATCCTTGTCCCCTTACTATAAGTCCCGTGAATCAGAGAGTTAGAATAAACAGGTAGTATTTAAACACATTTACTTTCTTATAATAACCACAGACTCGGGGAAAGTTTTAAAACCTTTATCTATGAAAGATTTTCTGATTCAAATGGAAAAAGTCTACAATCTGGGGACCATCAATCTTACAATCAAGAATAAAACCAGTAGGATATAAAATTGGTAAGAAATCACAGTAACACCTTTAGACATTGGTACCTGGGAAGGGTGAGAAAGGGAAATAGTACATGAACATACCACATAGATTATATTTACCTAGAATGGTGCAATGTCTGTGGATAGTCCCAGACCCCTTGTTCAAGGTATTGAGGATCTTGAACCAACTGTGGTTTAAACACTGAGGGGCATATTACCAACAACGAGCGAAATTTATCGCTAAATTAAGCTTTGCGATATTTTTTTTATCGCCGCGCATCGACGGATTTTATCGCAGAGATTACCTGCTATTAGCAACGTTTATCTCAAATGCGATAAAATATCCGGCGATAGCGGCTCAATGCGAGAATATCGCTGGAAATCCTGCGATATTCAGGCATTAACGCCAATAGGGTCTTAACCTGAATATCCAACTCCCATTGGATATACAGGTTAAGAAGTGGTCTGAGCAGGCGTTAGTGTTTGGCACATTTTTTCATCGCTGTGCCTGCGTTGATAATAGGCGATAGCGATGCTAGCGACTGCTTTCAGTCGCTAACAGGTTGGGTATGCCCACTTTGCATGTCATTAGCGATAAATGTCGCTGACATGCAAAGCGGGCCCCAAACCGCTCGCTATCGCCTACAAACTGTCGCTAACTGCTGTTAGCGACAGCTTGCTAATAGGGCGATGAAATTATCGCTGCTTTAGTGGGGAAAAGTCCAGCTAAAGCGGCAATAAGGACCTTGATAATATGCCCCTGAATTATTTAAACTATTGATAGCATTTTGCTTAACAAATATGAAAAAAAGTATCACTAAAACAAGGGACAATGTGTAGGTCATTTCCTTTCTTTAATTAGAAAAATATATTTTTTTTGTACCAATTTGGGTTTCCTAAATTTAAATATAGAATTTCTCAAATGCATTTTTAAAGTTATGTTTATAATTACAATATTCCTCCCTGTAAACGCAGCTATAGAATGTATGTCAATGTATGTGCACACTATGAATTGGATATGTTTTCTATATCCATTGCATCTTTTGCTTATGTTTATTACTTGCATTTACCACTATATAAGTTCTCAAAAAAATGGCGCTTATTGTCGTGATCAAGGCTGCTGTGAGCAGTTGAAACGCGTAGACAGTCACTCTGCACGCTTTAAAATAAACATTTGCTGAACAATTTGCCTTGGAGTTCGTCTGTATCCTCTGTTCATGAGTTGGGATAAATTGTTGCATATAAATATATGTATATAGCGGTTCACTCAGAGGTTTCAAAATCCATTTATTGCACCCAGCATTACATGTTTCGGCTGCTAAGCCTTTTTCTAATGATTTTGGTGAAACAGATTAATAGGATGCAGATGTTTAAATAGCTCATTTCACTCCCCCTGTGCTGTGGCTAGAAAGGATTGCACGTACACCGTAGTCCATTCAGTTTATAACGCCGCCATCATTGAGTGTATGTAGATTATATTTAAATCCCATAGTGGTGTGTTTAACTTCCATGATAACCAAACCTCTAAAGTAAACTTTCATTCTCGTAATAGGAAGTCTGTTCATACCTCGCAGATCGCACTGTCATTATGCCACTGTACCACTGTGCACTATATACATTACAGAGTGGTGGTAGTTATATTTATGGTTACCAGAAAATGAAAAAGTGACCTAGCAGCGAGTTATACAAACGTATATCTGCAGGACATGATAATAGGCCACTAGGAAAAAATAATCTGAATATTTATATTAACTATTGTATTTCATTCACTTTAGGCTTCATATTTAGTACAATCCTACTAAAAGTAGCAAGGAAGCTCAAAAAATAAACTAGACTGCATGTGTAAAGTTGAAGAATTACTACATGAACAACTACAAGACACATTTATGGTTCAATGAATATGTAAGCCAATAAACAAATACATAAATACAATAGATAAAAAGAAAGAATTCACATCAAATCTGATTGCCACTCTTTAGATCCACTCTATACCACCCTCCACTGTACACCACTCCATTGGACACCACTCCACTATACGCTATTCCACAGCACACTATTTCACTGTACGCAACTTCACTCTAAAACACTCCACTGTACGCTATTCCACTGTATGCCACTCCCCTTTTCGCTGCTCCATTCTATGGCATTCCAGTGTTTGGAACTCCACTTACGCCACTTCATTCTACGCTATTCCATTGGAAACCACTCCAATGTACAACACTCCACTGTATACTATTTCACCCTACCCCACTCCAGTCTACACCACTCCACTGTATGCCACTCCACTGTATGCTATTTCACTCTACTCCACTCCAGTCTACACCACTCTACTGTATGCCACTCCGCTGTACACTACTCCTCTACACACTGTTACACTCTACACCACTCCACGGTACAACCCACTCTACGCTATTAAACTGTATAACACTCCACTGTATGCCAGTCCACTCTGCACTATTACACTGTACGCAACTCCGCCGTATGCCGGTTTAGTGTACGCCACTCTACTGTATGCCATCACACGGACTCAGCATAATCTCCTATGCAGATGACACTCAACTGATCCTCTCGCTCACTGATGACCCTTCCAGTGCCAAAACAAACTTCAACATTGCCATGACCAATATAGCTAAATGGATGGGAGACAACTGCCTCCAACTCAACTCTGACAAATTCATAGGGCTGATCTTTGGGAAGAACACCAATGGATGGGACCACAGCGGGTGGCCTGCAGAACTTGGACCCTCACCCACACCGACCGTCCACGCATGCAATCTTGGCATCGCCCTCAACAGTCAACTGACAATGAAACGACAAGTCAACGCAGTCACCGCCTCCTGCTTCCACTCACTTCGCATGCGCCACAGAATCTTCAGATGAATTCCAACAAAGACCAGAAAGACCGTCACCCAGGCTCCCATCACCAGCAGCCTCGACTACGGCAATGCCCTCTATGCTGCAGTTTTACACTCAGCTCCTCAGAAGACTCCAGACCATACAGAATGCTGCAGGCAGACTCTTCCTGGACCTCCCCAAATAAAGCCACATCGCCCCCCCCCCTGAGAGACCTCCACTGGCTCCCCATCAAACAAGCATTGGTGTAGCCAATAGGTCTCGCTTTTGGGACCTTATAAGTATTTAGTTATGCAGCACAATATCCTTGGTGCAACAACATTAACTGTTGCATGGCTAAACACTTATAAGGTCCCAAAGGCGGGACCTATTGGCTATGCCAATGCTTGTTTTCCGTGCTGCCAACTGTAGGAAGGTGGATATCTGACTATATGGTTACCCCCACTTTTTTCCTGGTGTTTTGCTGGTTTTAGACTTAGTTGGCCTGGGCCCCTGCTATTCAGGGCCCCAGTCTATCTGCTTTCTCTATAAAATGGACTCCATGTACTTTAGGTACGTACCAGATTGGTTACTGGGTCACCCTTGTGAGCCCCTGTATAGTGTACCATAGGTACCCAGGGCATAGGTGCACCCTAGGCCTACCAGGGGCTGCAGCATGCATTGTGCCACCCCTGGTTTGCCTTCCAAACTGACACCACAGGTCTGTTCACACAGCCTGGGTAAGGTGGTGTAATCACCCCTTACTTAGATATAGTATACCTATATCTATATGTATACATATAGACACATTTACACCTATAAGTCACTCCTATGGCAAGCCTTAACAATCCTGGAGGCAGAGTGCTTGGCTTTATGTGTGAGGGTGCCCTAGAATGAGCTGAGCCCCTCTGCACCTTTCGGAACCATCTCCTTATAGCTGTTCTATGATATAGCCATACCATATACCTCTTAAGTGCATTATAATCCTTGCGGTTAATGCTAACTTTGGTTTGGCTTTATCAAAACATGTCGTGTAAGGTGTCAAATACTTTAGAATACTACCCTTCCCCCCCTCCCCCCCATCAGTCCTGGCGGTGGGGGTAGCATTCCACCCTTCTAGAGGGAGAAGACATTTAGTCACTGGGTTGCCCGATTAAAGTTAAACAGAGCCTCAGCATCACAAAATGGATGCTGCTGCCACAGACTCGAGTCTGACCTCCTGTTGCTGGACAAAACTCTGGCAGGGGAGGCCTGGACAATAGGTTTCTTGTCCAAGGAGGTGCTGGCACCTCCCCAGACAGGCTTTTGTGTATTGGGGCAGGGAGGGCTGTATTCAGTGAATGCTTTCCAGACACTGCCTGGGGCACACAAGGTGCTTCATGCATTTCCCAGTTCAAACCGGTTGCTTGGGCACTCTGCCCCAACTCTGGCTCGAAACAGGACAAAGGGAAAGGGGTGTAACCACCCCCTTCCCAGGTTCACCCATAGGAGGGACCTTAAGGGTAGTCCAGCCCCTAAACTTAGTATAAGTATAGGAACCCAGTCACTAGGACTTTAGATTACCCTGGATGAAACTTTGAAAATAAATCCTGGACCTTCGACATTCCATTTCGACTGGAAGATGGAAGACATCTCCCTTGTGGTCAAGGAGTGACCACCTGTTCAAACAGGCACCAACAGCAACTTTGCCAGTCAGCATTTTTGAGGCTCCCTCCTGATCCCGAAGAATCTGTGACGCAGGACATAGACTTTCAGACATCTCTGACCCCGACCTTTGCTCACAGCAAAGCTGAGACCCGTGGCGGACACGAGAGACGTGGGACCGGAACTCCCGTTCATCCTGCATTCTGCAAGCTGCACTCACTTCACGAGATAACTCAAAATCATGCATTGGGGTGCTTGAAGCCCCAGACACGAGCACCATTTGCACTGAAGCTCAGAGGCCCCCACTCCACGAGTGACCCGTGGACCCCGCTTTTGCATTTCAGCTTGACGTGTCTTCGCGGTTCCTAGTCTGTTGGCTAGTGAGCCCCCCCGAGGACTTTCTTTTGAATTTAACTTGCTTTCCTGGTTGCTCCAGGCTAGCTCCAACTTCCCTACAGAGGAAAGTTCCACAGACCTTGCTGGTCTGCACCAAAGCCAATCTCGACATCCTGCGTGGGTTGCGTTTGCCAAGGCTTATTGGGTCCAGTCCGGATACTGACACTGTAGTCAACTAGATCCTTTGTGGGACAGCTCGTATCCAGCTCCTGGTCATCATCGACGCCTCCTGGTCCTCGTGGCTGAAGAGACAAACTTCACATCTTCACCTGAATTCAGCCGGCATCTGGTGGCATCTTTCTATCGCCGCCCTGGTCACTGGCAAGTGACCCAGACTCTGTCCCTTCTGCTTTCCGGTTCTACAGATATTCGATCCACCCATGGATCCACTCTGACACTTTTACTCTGGTCACCTGCAGCACTTCCTTGCAGCTCTCCATTGAAAACGACGACGAAACCAGACACGAAAAGACACCTATGCACCCACCTTCCCTGGGTGAGGTAACACAAGTACTCCGGTGCGTCCGTGGGTCTTGACTCTCGAAGTGTCCTAGTTTAAAAGGGTTCCATCGTAGTCCATTCGGAAGTGTCCTTAAATTGTAAATTTGTAACTTCTTCATTTCCCTTAGAAAGTCAATGGTAACCCGCGGCTGTGTTTAGGCACTGCATGCCTCTTCCGTGGGCCTCCTACTTCCTAACCTTTGGTTGTTTAGAGTAGCCCCAGCGATTCCACAGGCCCCAGGCCTGCTTTCTAATTCTCTTGTGGTTCTTATACTACTATTTTAGCATATGGTTTGTGAGGCCCCTAGGGCATAGCGGATACTGTGCAACTTATCATATGCTAATTGAGTAACATGTATTGTACTTTTACTTCTGACCTCATAAAGAGTGCGGAGGGGTTGTGTTTAGAATAAATACATATATAGTTGATATATACCTTGTGTGGTGTCCTTTCATTTGGTACTCAAGGGATTATAATTGGTAAAACAACTTGCTTAATACGCTCTCTGAAGTCTTAGACTGATGACTGCTGGTCCATGCTACCACTAGGATAGCTTGTCTATAAGATTGACTTTGCAACCACCATCAATAAGGGTCGATTAGACTGGTGCAAGGTGCCCACTAGAACTAGTGGACATCATGTTCCAGGCTAACTTCTCACACCGACTGCAACTTTATGCGCTGCTGTTGATTCTGCTGACTTATTGTGCAACTGAAATGGTGGGCATAAAGGGGTGCCGACGAGATCGGGCCTTTCTTGAGTGATGATGAGGGGTTTTGAGCACTGTTAAAAGTGGAGGTTGTGTGGGTTGTTGTCTTAGGGTACTCTGTGCTGCCCCTGCCAAGGTGCTTGCTGCTGATCTGAAAACTGCTTCACAGAGCGGGCCATCTGTGCTGCTACTGGAAGACGTTTTTCTGTACTAGTAGCATGATCTTCGTTATTTAGGAATAAAATCTGATGTGCGTATAAGGGATGTTGGTGCGTTGCAGACAGTGAGGTTTTTGAGCTACTGCTGACACTAGGCTTTCTACACCGTTGCAGGCACGGGGACTCTCAGGGCTGCCGCTGACAGGGCGCTTTCCGTACTAAGGCGAACAGAATGACTTCCTAAGAGACTGCAGTCTAGCAGGCTGATGCCCTTCCTGAGCCATCACTGAAAGGGAGGGAGGAGTGGGGTCTCCTTCGGCTAAGGGCTCTCCTCGGCAGGGTCTGTGCTAAGTACCTTCCTAGCCGGAAAAGCGGCACCGCTGCCGGTCGCCGGGGACGGCAGTTTCTTGTTCCTCCTGGGCAGCAGGAAATTGATGCTGAAGGTAAAGCTCCTGTGCGAATTCTGCATGTCTGTACAGGCTGGCGATGGCTGCTGCCACCTGGCTGCCCGCCCGCCACGTCGCCGCACGCGCAGCCTGGACCCAGCCGGGGGCTGAAGCGCTTCCCATTGTAATCAAAGGGTTGAGAGAGCGCAAGCAGGGTAACGCCATCATACACATCCTGTGCTCTTGCCCATTGGTTCTGAAAACAGTCTGCACCATTGGTTGAACCATGAAGTGGCACGTCATTGGCTAACGCTCTCTCAGAAGCTGTAAGCTCAAGCATTTTGGTGGCTGATTGACAGACTGTAATTGAGTAAGTAACTTCCAGTCATTTTAAAGGTCACACCGTTCATTCAAGAGTTATAAAACACTGTTCTAATAGTTATGTGTAAAATGGCAAATCCCGGGATAGGCCCTGAGTGTCAAGCTTCATATTAAAGGCCGGTCAGCTGTCGTCATCTGGGGAACAAATGCAGTTCAGGAAGCTTAGTCAGGATAGGCATGATGTCTGCCAGATATTATGCTGCTTTGCCGATTCACCGTTCCACAAACGGCTCCGCGAGTTCACTTCCCAGAACACACGCCTGCTTCCTCTTTTGTTTAGAGGGGAAGGGGGGAGGGGTGGTGGAGGCAAGAACGAGGAGAGGAGGAGGCAACAGGGGGAGGGGAGAGAGGAGGGGGCCTGCGCCTGTTTCCCTTGCCGGAGCGAGCTTTGGCAACATCTGGTTGAAAGTTAATTACAAACAGATGGTTTCAAAGCTCGCTCCCGCAAGGGAATCGCCAAACGTGCACGCGTAGCCATTGAAAGCAATGCAAGGCGTGCACGTTTTGGGAGAAAAAAGTGGATTAATTCCAAGAGGTACCCTCCTATGCAGCGCATGCGCGCTGCATAG
The DNA here is from genome assembly GCF_964261635.1 of Lissotriton helveticus. Lineage (NCBI taxonomy): Eukaryota > Metazoa > Chordata > Amphibia > Caudata > Salamandridae > Lissotriton > Lissotriton helveticus. The sequence continues at coordinate 1,769,045,135 of NC_136068.1, forward strand.
TGGAGACCTAAAAAGGGTGCAACTTTAAGATCCTCGCACATGCCTACAAAGCCCAACATGACCTAAGACCTGCCTACCTCAACCATTGACAGAACTAACACCAACCCGCCAGACAGCTGCATTCCTCCTCACTCGTCTTACATATAGTCCATGCATCCGTCGCAACAGCGGCTGTTCCTTCTCCTACATTGCTGCCAAGACCTGGAACAAATGTTCCCTACAGCTCCGTATAGTACCCTCGCTGGCAGACTTTATGACCCAGCTCTTCGTCGATGGAGACACAGCACCCACATACCCATAGGGGTGACAGTGTTGCGCTACACTAATGCGATTTGATTGATTTGAGCAAGTTTGTTTTAAAAAAAATTCTAAATGCACCTTTTGTCTATTATTTTTCCAAAATGTTCTTGGGCTGTATCATAAAGTCTAACACGGAGATGCGATTAAACAATTTCCCATGACTGTTTTTGTTCTTATTTCAGTGCTCTTTGTAGAAGAGGTGGGTAGGTCACATGTGCACGTGCTGAGTGTGATGAACGGCATTTGTGCGTCACCAGACCATTTACAGATATTGGGGCAGATTTACAAGCCCCCTGCGCCTCCTTGCGCAGCCATAGCGTTACTTATTTTGACGCAACGGCAGGGAAAACAGTGCGGCCAATTTACAAAATGACGTATCTAGGGAGATCCGTCACGTTGTAAAGCCCTGTGTCACATTATACCTGCGCCAGGTTTAATGTATGCAGGGTGAGTGTTCCCATTCAAAAAGCTATGTAGAACTGATGCAGTGAAATTTGCAACATTTCACTTTGTCCCTCTACACCTTCACTGGGTCAAAATCCCTAAACCTGCTCAGACCAGGCATAAGAAATGGCGCAGGGCTTTTTAAATGAGACTCACCTATCTGTTGTGGCGCAGTGCTGGAGTTGCGTGACTTTTATGAGCAACTCCATCAATGCATCACTTTTGGGTCAACAGATGCATAAGAATTTCAGACGCATCTGTCAATCCTTGCACCATGGTGCACTGTATTGTAAATCTCAGCTATTCTACGCAACACTCCCGCATTGCGGGTGGTCTCTGATCGAAGAGCGGCCACTCGCGGATTTTAAACCTCCCTTTTGCTATTTGCTTTTTATTTAGTTGATACTACATTTTCCCCTGTTTTTACCATTAGCCCCCCTTGCTTGCACGTTAAAGGAGTTAAACCCACCGCTGTTGGGCGGACCTTTTCCCGTGTCTCTATTTCCCGGTGTGGATACATCTGTGGCGGACATCTTGGGGCTGTGTGGGCTCATAGCGCGCTCTAGTCGTCAAAGGACGCTAGAAGACTTTAAATGGAGGTCACGCTGATGCGCAGCGGATACGCGCAGCGGGAACGCCGGACTAACGCCGGAGTTACGCCAGAGTTCAGCCCGTCTGCGCCCGTCCGCGCTGAGGACGGGCTGGACTCTGGACCCACTCTTCTTCGACCTAAGGTACCTTACTATTATTCTTTAGCGGACTTATTAGCTCTCAAGCCTGGCATTTTACCTTCTACCCATAAATTCTCTCCTGATGGCATTTTACATTCCTCTTGCTGTCACACGTGTGACTCTGCAGTTCTACTCCCCATGCTCCCTATATCGGCACATAGGAGCAGTATTAGCTCCTCTGAGAGTCTGTCGATAAAAAAGGGATTCTTGATCAATGCTAGGTCCCTCATTAAGAACAATATTGCCTTCCACGATTTTGTGACAGATAGGAAACCGGAATGGGTGTTCGTTACAGAAACTTGGGCTTCTGAGTCTTCGGGCCATGATCTATTAATGGCTATTCCTGAAGGGTATAGCCTGTTTCGACATGATAGATTTAAACGTAGAGGAGGTGGACTGGCCATTCTTTGCAGTACTTCTTTGCAATGTACGGTTAAACCTCTGTCTACTGTCTCGGATCTTTTTGAGGCTTTACATTTTTCGATATTATGTGCCCCTTCGGTCTCCTTCTCTGGAATCCTTTTATATAGACCCCCTGGTTCCAGAGCCTCTTTTACTGAGGAACTTCTCAGAATCCTTGAACCTTATTTTGGCAACTCTCACCTGACCATTCTTGGGGATTTTAATTTTCATTTGGACAATTTAGGGGACCCTGATTCCATCAGGTTGGTGGATGCGCTTGCAGCCTGTGATTGTATCCAACTTGTAAAAACTCCGACACATCTGGCGGGCCACATTTTGGACGGAGTTTTTACTAATGACGAAAGACTATCTGTGGACACTTCGGTGCCCCTAGCTTGGTCTGATAATTTTGCCATCCCTCTCCGGATGGCCTATTTTTTGGAAGGAAAGTCTGACCTTCCCACTTTCATTAGAGGTCCAAAGAGGAGCTTTAAAAACATTACGAATGATGCTTTGGCGCCATTTATAAAGAATGACAGCTATTCTGCCTCTGGGGATGTGGATGGAGGAGCTGAATCACTCTTCGACTCGATCACTATGGCGGTGGAGAAACTAGCCCCTTTATCTTATAGATACTCTGCGCGCCGTAAGCCCACAGCTCCGTGGTATACGGAATCACTTAGACTTCTGCGACAGGGCTGCAGAAGACAAGAAAGAAAATGGAGGAATAACTGGGATCTACATGATAGGGAACTCCATAAGAGATTGTTAGCAGACTATAAATCTTCTGTCATCAGAGAAAAACAGCAATACTTTACTAATCTCACTACCTCCCTTACCTCCTCCAGGGAGATATTTAAGATCGTTGACTCACTTTGCACCCTTCAGGTGCCGGATCCAGTAGTAGGCTCACAGGAGCTCTGTGATGATATATCAGAGTTCTTCTATAAGAAGATTGAGGATATCTACTTGGCCTTGGAAACACTGGCAAAGAAACACTGTTGATGATTCCTCTCTTCAAATTTTGGCTAGCTTAGAAGCTTGGCCTAGAGACCACTCCAACACTCTAACGGACTTTCCGCCTCTTACTTTGGATGAACTCGACAATCTTCTCGATAGGATTAAATCTTCATCCCCCCTTGATCCGTGCCCTCTGAAAATCCTGAAGGATTGCAGAGCCACTTTGCTGCCACCTTTGCTAGAGGTGATGAATGGTTCTATCACTCAAGGTATCTTCCCTTTATTGTGGAAGAGGGCGATAGTGAAGCCACTACTCAAGAAGCCCACCCTGGACCCGGAACAGTTGAAAAATTTTAGACCTATTTCACTGTTACCCGCTCCAGCAAAAATACTTGAGTCCTACCTCAATTGCCATCTTTCCACCTTCCTGGACTCATCTGGGTATCTTGATGGATCCCAACATGGTTTTCGCAAAGTACATAGTACGGAGTCTGCGCTGACCATTGTGGTAAATAACATCCGTATGAAGGTAGATGCCGGACATACTACGGTGCTGGTCCTTCTGGACCTCACCGCAGCATTTGATACCCTGTCTCCTTCAATCTTAACATCTCGGTTGAGGGAGGCAGGGATCTCCGGGGCGGCTCTCAACCTTCTGCACTCTTTTTTACAACACAGAGAGCAGAGAGTCAAGCTCGGCGAATTTCTCTCCCCTGCTAAATCCCTGCAATGTGGGGTGCCCCAAGGGTCGGCTCTCAGTCCGACCCTATTCAACATTTATGTTGCACCCCTTGCAAGGTTAGTAAAATCTCAGGGGATGGAAGTGGTGTCATACGCCGATGACACTCAAATTATGGTGTCACTAGCCCACTCAGTTTCTACATCTGCCGCCAACTTCAGAATCTGTATGCAAACAGTATCTGACTGGATGCTTCAGAATTCTCTGAAGTTGAACGGCGACAAAACTGAGATCCTGGTCTTTGGCAAAGACCAGGATATCTGGTCTAATGAGTGGTGGCCGTCCGCGTTGGGAACTTGTCCCTCTCCTTCTCAGTCAGCCAGAAATCTTGGCGTAATTTTTGACACCTCGCTGTCCATGACCCTACAGGTTAATCGCACGGTTGCCACCTGTTGGGGGGTTATAAAAATACTCAGGAGAATTCTTCACTATCTTTCTCTCCCAGCTCGGAAACAGATAGTAGTGGCATTGGTGGGCTCCAGGTTGGACTACTGCAATGCACTCTATGCAGATGCCAACAAGGGGCTCACCCAGCGACTACAGGTCGTACAAAATGCTGCGGCCCGTATTGTTCTGGCACTTCCAAATACTTCCTCCGCCACTATGGCTAGAAGGACTCTTCACTGGCTCCCTATTCATTTGAGGATCTCGTTTAAGATTCTCTGCCTAGCTTATAGAGCTCTGTCAGAAAGATCCTCGCATCCTTTAAGCGCTTTGCTTATTCCTTACCAGCCAGGTAGAGCGCTTAGATCTGCTGAGTTGAATCTGTTGGTTGTTCCTCGAGCCAAAAGAGCACGTTGGGGAGATAGAGCATTCTCCATTGTTGCTCCTAAACTGTGGAACTCACTCCCCCAAGACATTAAGACTCAGCCCTCTTTTTCTTCTTTTAAAAAGGCGCTCAAAACCTGGTGTTTTGTCAAGGCCTACCCGCAATAGTAGTACTTCTTAATAGCTGGTACTTTTTGGCTATGCGCCTTGACGCCCATTGGGCTTAGTTGCGCCATAGAAATTGCTTTTAATAATAATAATAATAATAATAAATACGGCGCATTTATGTTGGTGCAAAGGTTTCGTATGGAGGCGCAGGGAGACTGACCCATCTGCACAGATGCGTCCGTTTCTTGTAAATCTGCCCCCTGATTTGCTAATTAATTCAGTTGTTCTTATTTCACTCCTGTTTCCCTGTAGTCCATTTAGCAGTTTTCTGTAGGTATGTTGAAAATGGGGGCAGCTGTGGACCTGTGTTTACAGGTAGAAAGAAACGAGCGCACGTCTGAGGGCGGCCGTGGCGGTGTTCTGTAAGTGTGTTTTACATGTTTTGCAATTTATATAGCTCTTACCACCCCTGACGGGACGTCGTCAACTATCTATAAACCGGGAAGGACATACGTTTAGCTAAAGATGCTTGTAAACTTTTTATTTTGACTTTCCTTCTCCGCGCGCACTCCGGTACCATGCGCGCACACATCGCCTCTCACTCTGCCACGCACTCTCCCTCCTGGGTGTCGCCCGGGGTGACACGTATGTTGTGTCAAAGTTAGGACCCTTAAGCAGGGCGGGTGAGCAGCCAGCGGGCGCCTGGGCGGCGTCTCTTTGGTGTGGGGCGGCGGGCGGGTGGGTGTCCTTTGTTCTGCCGAGTGCCCCTAGACATGCCGGGTATGGCCGATTACAGCCGCCATTCTTCCCAGGGCCCTCTGATTTATTTAATCAATACTGGCCCTCCCCTCACAAGCGGCGGGGGGCACTGTGCCAGGGGAAAGGGGGAGGTGGTGAGGGCACTTCGCAGGTCGTTGCTAGGCATTCTCTGAGAGCTCCTGCCCCCCCGGTTCACATCTGCATCTAAAGGGTGGGCAGGTCTGGGACGGTAGGACCAGGGTTTACGGGGGGTGGGAAGGGTGGTGTGTTTGTTGGCCGTTGCGGGGTCTCGCCCCGCCTTTGTTTTGGCAGATAAGCTAAAGTCTTAGAGTTAAAAAATAAAAAAAACACTCATAGGGCATCGGACTGGTTTGCATGGGCACTGGTACATGCAGGCTAACATCTGCACTTTTTTCAGTCTTTTAATAGCGCGAAATCGAACCGAAGGTTTGGGGGCGCTTCACACGAGACTCGATTACATTACACAAGGCCACATTCATTTTAGGCTATGGTGATTTTCCAAGAATCACAGGATGTTCAGCCGGCGCCGAGGTGTGAACCTAGATCGCCAGTTCGAAGCCACATAGAACTGCTTGACTCTGTAGCAGAGTACCTGCTTGTTTTTGAGAATTGAAGGTAGTCTCCAATTAAAAGTATTACGATTCCCGTGAGAAGTCCCGGTACCCTCCCTCGCAAAAAAAAACACCAAAAAGTGCCGGTACTCAGCACCGGCACATTTAAAGCACTGCTTACATGAACACTGAACAGAAATGACAAAGTTCTCATCTCTGCTCCCTTGGAGCGTCTGCGCGGCCCTAGGGGGCAGGTCAAGTGATTGCCCGAGTTACACAGGACTTGGGACGGTACTGACGGAATAAAATAGTGCTCTGGGGACATCTAGTGGCCAATGTTGTGTGGCGCAGCAGAGGCAAAGTTTCAAACCAATATTATTACATACATCATGGTGGTATTCTGAGGGCAAAATGTCTGGGCCCGAGCGGCTGCCAGTGTCTAGACCTGCACAGAAACTCCAATCTCCCGCCCAGGCGTTATTACTCTGGGCACATCTTGCCACACAGGTCTCCTCGGAGGTGGTAGCCAGAAGGTCCCCACTCAGGGGGCCCAGTGTGTGTTAATCACTCACCTCCGGTGTGAGGGGAGGCCGTTGTGTACCTGGGGCTGGGCGTGTCTGCAGCTCGACACAGACGCACACCAGAGGTGGTCTGTGCGCCCGGGGGGAGGAGGAGGGGTTTGGGGTGGGCGGGGCGAGACAGGTGTCAGCCTGTACTACAATGGGCACAGGCGATGAATACTCATTGCTGAGGGGCTGAAGAGATTAAGTCGGTGACTTCACAATGGGGCGAAGGCGCTGGGCTCGCTTTCTTCTCATCACCTCCCCCTCTCAGATATAAGCCGGGCTCACCTCGGCCTTGATATTGCCTGAGAGGAGTCACCCACACTCACTGTGCCAGGACTGCAAGCTGCATCGCACACGGACGCTGAGCCACGAACAAGACAGGACATTGCCACAGGCGGTGAACTCTGCCCTACCAGGAGGACCGTGCACTTCACGGGTCGCCCTACCACTGACAAGGACCCTACTACCCACAGATAACTCCACCCTACAAGCAGAAGGGGGACCCTCTCGTCCACTCAGGACCCTGCCCCACAAACAGGCCTTGGGGGACCTGATCGGATCTTAACGCCTGGGACCGTTTTATGGAAGGACTCCTATGAAGAAGGGCACGGGTGCAAACTCTGGAACCGCTCCTTAAGCCGGATACTGTTCCAGAAGGTTGGCACAGACGGGTACTGCCGCACAAACCGGACATTGCTGCACAGAGAGGTCACAGCTCGAGACCAAGGACATCCGGGGCCTTCAAGAAGATGGAGGCGCAGCACCATAAGGTAAGACATGGCCTGCCAACCCACTCAGTCATCATGTACAGATTGTGCGGCCGCGTGCCGCATTTTATGCGGTGCCCTTTGATCAGTCTGACCGATACTACTGTCTCTGTAGCGGTGCAATTTAAGGGAATACGGTGTCACTGGTTACTGTTCCCAGACCACAGTCCACGTGGCCTGCTAAATCCCGGCCTGTTTCAGCCCTGTTCCCGTGCCCACTTTGTATGCCATGGGCACAGTGACGCCGTGTGCACGCATGGGAGCATGCCAGGGCATGCATGCCTTGGACCGGATGCTCAGTCACGACCTTGGTCCCCGCCCCCTCCTGCTTCTCGAACTTTCCAGGTTTTCACCATTTGCGCCTCGGGGTCTCGTCGGGCGGCTGAGTGACACCTCCCCCCACACCCCTCCCCCGGGACACTTGGATTCCCCCCTCCCCGCAGGGCAGCAGTTGATCACCCCCTGGTGAACAGAGCTGCCGGCCTGTGTTTGTCCTCCACTGATTTACAAAGGCCGCCCTCATGCTGTGCGGGGGCCTGGCTGCTCCATGCTGTGTCCGCCTCTGCCCGGCCTTTCCGGTGGGCATGGCCTTTTCCGGGCTGTGGGCCGGGCCTGCGCAGTGCGGGCCACCTATTTCTTTCTGCGTGATTCACCCTTAACGTGGTGTGCACCGTCTTCTCCATTTTGGGTGGGCAAATCCGGACCAACCTCGGCCCCTCCATGGCGTGTGCTAACCCTGTTCTAACCCCTGCGCTGCGCCTGTGCTCCAGGCAAGACCTGCACCAGGCCCCCTCCACGGCGTGTGCTAGCCCCGATCTAACCTCTGCACTAAGCCTGCGCCAAGGTACACGCAAGCCCCGATCTAACCTCAACATTAGACCCAAGTCATGCGAGGCCCCTGACGCATGCCAGTCCCTATCTAACCTTTGCATCAGTCACGTGCCATGATCTGCTCGAGGCTTCTGACGTGTACCAGCCTCCATCTGACCGCACTTGGCCTGATCCGCGCTCCACTCCCAAGTCGCGTGCGATCTAACCCCGCGCCATGCTGTTGGCCGCGTGCTGGCCCGGGCCCTTGCCTTGCACGCGTGCGCTCTGGCGGCGCCTCGCGCACGGCCTCTGATAGTGTGATAGCTTTCTTTCCCATCGCCCTGCTGGGTCAGACTGCATTCACTGGCTTGTGCTGCTTCTGAACCTGCACCACGTGCTCCCAGCCTGCTGGTCTGTGGGCAGTTGTGCCTCTGTGGTACAGTGCTTCTGTGGTACCCGGGTGGCGTCCTGTATGAGGGTATTTCAGTTTGTGCCGCAATCTTCTAGAGGGGGGGGGGTGTATGCCCTAGTCTACAAGGTAGAATCGCAGTGCAGATGTGTGTAATCCATTGTGTCATCTTCTAGTACAAAGTCCTATGTCCAGACACACTTTAAAACAGTTCACACATTGGGTGTGTGGTGTAGAGTGCAGTAAACATGCAATGTGCGAAATGTAAACCTGTACCCTCCTTTGTGCAGGCCTCCGAAGGGGATACATTTTTTATGCATTGTCCATTCTATTAATTTGAGTAGATCATGTTTCACAATAAAAAACTTGCTGAGTCGCTGACCAGGAATGTCCTATTGCCACCCATGGAACGCCTCCTTGACGCAAAGCAACCCATAGTACTATTTGCACTACAAAAGGGGCACTTTAACAGCACAAAAAGCTTTGCGCTGGAAAGAAAATACCATAGTAGGTCTGTATCTCTTTCCTGCAGCCCAAAATCGTGTTTCTATCATGAACTGCGCCCGACATATTCTGACCCACAAACGTGCCCTGTAATATGTGTGTTTTATTGTTACGTTTCACCCTGTGTGTAGATAATGCCCGTTTGGGCCCATTACAGGTTTCATCTTCCAGACTACCTAACGTCCTGTTCTGCTTCATAACTCTTCTATCCCAAAATGTTGCCTGTGTTGTACACCCGTTCTATGCCTGTGTTGCATCGTTATCCCATCATGTTGCCTGTGTTGTACACCCGTTCTATGCCTGTGATGCATCGTTATCCCATCATGTTGCCTGTGTTGTACACCCGTTCTATGCCTGTGTTGCATCGTTATCCCATCATGCTGCCTGTGTTGTACACCCGTTCTATGCCTGTGTTGCATCGTTATCCCATCATGTTGCCTGTGTTGTACACCCGTTCTATGCCTGTGTTGCATCGTTATCCCATCATGTTGCCTGTGTTGTACACCCGTTCTATGCCTGTGATGCATCGTCATCCCATCATGTTGCCTGTGTTGTGCACCCGTTCTATGCCTGTGTTGCATCGTTATCCCATCATGTTGCCTGTGTTGTACACCCGTTCTATGCCTGTGTTGCATCGTTATCCCATCATGTTGCCTGTGTTGTACACCCGTTCTATGCCTGTGTTGCATCGTTATCCCATCATGCTGCCTGTGTTGTACACCCGTTCTATGCCTGTGATGCATCGTCATCCCATCATGTTGCCTGTGTTGTACACCCGTTCTATGCCTGTGTTGCATCGTGCCTGTTCTATGAGATGAAGTTTTGAAACAGGTTCTGAGAAGCTGTCTCATGGCCTGTAAACTCATGCCTGCCTGTGTTTGTTGTGCCTCCCAGGGTTCAGCCGTGCCTGCTGCCATGCGCGAGGAGCTGCTCGCTGGCGTCGAGTACGTGGTGTCTCTTGCCAACCGAAGACACTCCCTGGACCCCCAGAAACTGGAGATCTTCAGGGAAGAGCTGACTGCCCTCCTGTGCCAGAAATACACCGGGCACTGGTATCCGGACAGACCCACCAAGGGGCAGGCGTACAGGTAACTTTCACCCACTACCCACTCCTGGGGGGAGGCCCATGCGATTTATGCTTTTCTTACTTACTCTTTGGAGGCAAGTTGTGACACTGCACTATAGAATAGTTATAAGACATTGTTCTGCTCCTATGGAGTGGGGTTATGCTACTTGTTGTGGCCCTGGAGTGTTCCAAGTAAGCTGCCCAAAGTCTTACACCACATTAGCACAACATTATGCCTCTCAGTTTACCCTGTGGGGCAAATGCAGGAAACACCCTTCCTTTCAAAGGAGTAGCCGGAAAATATAAATGCCTCTCACTTAGAACAGGGCCTCTAATGACACAGAGAGATAAGTCCGATCCATTTTGGAACTGTTCCATTCACCCATACATCCACCCATCTATTAATTCATCCTCCCATCCTATCACCCACCTCCATTCTTGCATGCTCTTTCACCTTTCGATCCCTTCACATTTTCATTCATCCTCTCACATTCCATCTCTTCGATGACCATCCACCCATCCCTTCACCCATTCATCCATACTTTAACCATTCCATTCATTCAATGGTCATTATTTGCACCCATCCATCCATCTTTTTTTCTATTCATCCATCCATCCTTCCACCCATCCATTGTTTCAGATATAGCTTCATAGTTACTTCCAGCCATTCTTCCGCACATTCAATCATCCCTCCTTATCCCCTTCTGCCTTTTTTCTTTTTACCTTTCCTGCCTTCCTTTCAGCTGTCCTTTCACCCTTCCGTCTTTCTATGTTTCATTCCTATTACGTTTTCTTACTTTCACCATTTATGTCTACCTTTTCCCCGGTATCCTTTCCTGTTTCCAACTTCCAATCTTCTTCTTTTATTGAATCAATATTCTTTCCTCATTTGCCATTCTGTCCCCTTCACTCTATTTGCAGCAGTCTCCATTTGCCATACTTCCTTTCTCAATCTCCATAAATGAACTTTGCTCCCTTAGCATCCCCAGAGCTCCTCTTCTTAATCCTGAAAAAATTAAGTTAATTAACTTTTTAGAGGGGTGTTTTACTAGGCCATGGGTCCCAGTGACAACCCCCGCTTCAGCTGCTGTAGTGGGGGGTTGACGGTGCCACCGCTGCCTGGTGCTGGCTTCCTCTGGTATTCATCTGAGGCTCAGAGGGTGTCAGTGGGCCACAGAGTCACATGGCTGGATAGTAGGTGGCTTGGGGGCAGAATGGCACCCCCAGCATAGAGGCAGGACCATATGGAGGGTGGGGAGTGAGCTGGCAGGGTGGAGGTCTCTGGGGTTGGATGCCTTTAGCTGTCTGACTGATTGGTCCTCTCTTCCCTTCTTCCTGCCAGGTGTATCCGGCTGAGCAAGGAGCACCCCGCGGACGCCTCCCTGCTCCAGGCCTGCGTCCACAGCGGCCTTGTGTTCGCCCAGCTCACCCTGCCCAAAGTCATGACCCTTTGGATCGACCCCTACGAAGTCTGCTGCAGGTGAGACATTAAAGTTGTTATTAATTGGGCATGGGACGTTGGGTGGGATTGCGGGGGGGGGGGGGGTACACGAGGTGCGTGACTCCTCGGTTCCCATATTCAGGGGTGCTGCTTTAGTAGGGGTGTTTAGGGTGTTCATCCGCCTAAAAATGTATTCTGTAGTAAACAGTTGGGTACAGGTGCTTTCAGCCTAGTAATCTGAAGAGACTGTTGGATTACACCTGGGATTTTGCCCATGCTGCTGTCAGAATCAACACACTCTCGTCTATGTTTTAAAGGCCTTAAAAATGTTGATTAGTTTGAAAAATATAGTAATTTAAGTACCCCAAACAATCCGCACTCCTCTCTTCCCATTGCCCCTTAAGGCTCCCCTCATGTTCTGCTTCTCATATAATGTGTTTTAACAAGATGTTTTAGTGTGATTATTGGGAAACCTGAAGTACCCCACACCAGTTCTCAGCCCCCCCAGCATGCTCCTCTGCTGTTCACCCTTCCTTGGTCTGCTGCCTGCATACTGGGCAATATCTAGAGCTACAATGACACAACCTAGCCCCTAACACCCTTTCCTCTCTCATTGTCCAGGTTGGGGGAGAATACGCGCCATTACACAGTGGCCAGCTTCGAGTGGAAGAAACCAGGCTCCAAGAAGACACCAACCAAGGAGCTGGAAACCTCAGACTATTTCTCAGACACTTCTTCGGATGTGCAGTCTGCGAGCTCCTCTGATGACGAAGGCACGGGGACCACCCCACGCAGACCTCCAGCACCCGCCCTGAGTGCACAGGTACTGTCCACACACCGTCGTAGTTTAAGATCTTGAAAAAAGGAAAAACAAATACCCAGACAATGTCTCGGCTAAAATAGGTCTATGGGAGAAAAACCCTTGCAGCAGCAGAATTCTTGTAAAGAGATTTGCTGGACAATCTCTCATACAAAAACTTTGCATGCAAAACCTTTTCCAAAAGCAAAGTTGGGAAACTCGCCAATTCACAAACTGCAAACAAGAAGTTTGACAACTTTACTGAGTTTCGTGTGGCAAAGTTTGAAGTTTTGTACCCACCTACCCATCGTTACCCAAATGGAAGCGGCCTGGTTCAGTCACTCCAAAATTCAAAATGATATACGTCCCCAAGTACCCCTTTAATGAGCCTAGAATAATATTTATAGAACTTTCTAGTCAAACAATCAATCAAAAAAGAAATGTTTATTTAGACCCTTGGTCCTTAAACATAAAAGAGCATTCCGTCTTTTTCATAATACAATATCATTGATCATGTATACACAAGAAAATTACAGTCCCATAATAAATAATGATTTCATTTTCTTAATCTAATTCATATTATCCTGAAATGTAATTTATAAAATCCCAAATTTATAAACTCTTAAAAACTTTTTTAACTGCAAGCATAAATCTCCCCAGTGCACATGCTATGTGCAACTTTCTAGTCTGTTTCATAGAGACGACTGTAAAGCTCAATATTTCTCTATCCCAGAATTTCTTTCAAATTTGCACCGAGGCCAGGGACGGCCTTAGGCATGTGCAAGCTGTGCACCTGCACATCGCCGCCAAACCCAAGGGCCCGCCACGGCGATATAAATCCTTAATATAATAATCCTCTGAGGGTGGATACATATTTGTGTGGCGGCCCCTGGCAGGGATTTGGCGGCCTCTGGCTCTGTTCCACTTCCAAGCACCCTGATCCCCCCGCTCCGCCCCGCCCAGACCCCCTCTTCCGGGGCCCCCTACCTACCCTCCCTGCCCAGGGCCGCCATGAGCCTAGAGCCGCCCCTGCCGAGGCCTTTGAAAAGTTTCTGAAGTACCAATGTCTGTTTCTGCTCATGAAAGTGGTGGATGTCCGATTGGGGCGCTGCCGGCCACTGCCCTGGATGATTCTCACTCTGTTCGTTCTCTGTCTCTCCAGGTTCACAGATCAGTGTACCGCGCTACGCCTCTCTGGGTGCCTGACTGGAGGATGGCGCAGGCCTACTTAACCGTCTTCCACACCAGCGGATACTTTTACCCGGACATCGAGATGCCGATGAGTTACTCCCCTGTCAGCGTTCAGGCTTCCTCGGGGCAAGACCACCCAAACGAGGTGTCTCCGTTCTGAACTACTTTCGACCCCAAATACTCAACAGTTCTCAACTTCAGCAGCGCAAAAGGGACCGAAACAGACAATCAAGCAAAGACCCTTGGCATGGGGTCACAGTCCTCTTTTGTTAGGGTAGAGGAAAATACTCTCTATGGCAGTACCTCTCTTTCCCCTTAGTCCCCAGACAGCATGTTGCAGGACACAGGAGCACAGGAAGCAGGAGTCAGGAGCCCAGCAAGCAGGACACAGGAGCCCAGCAAGAAGGACACATGAGCTCAGCAAGAGGGACACAGGAGCCCAGCAAGCGGGATTCAGGAGCCCAGCAAGCAGGTGTCAGGGCCCAGCAAGCAGGAGTCAGGAGCCCAGCAAGCGGGACACAGGAGCCCAGCAAGTGGGACACAGGAGCCCAGCAAGTGGGACACAGGAGCCCAGCAAGCGGGACTCAGTAGCCCAGCAAGCGGGACACAGGAGCTCCCAGTAAGCAAGACTCAGGAGCCCAGCAAGCTGGGTTCAGGAGCCCAGCAAGCGGGACAGAGGGCCCAGCAAGCAGGACTTCGGGAGCTTATTTAACATTTCCAAGTCAAACTAATGAGACATCCCAAATCCTAATCATCTGCCTTCTGCTACTCCAGACCCTCCTTGCTTCTCACCCATTCATTTTTCCAGTTAACACAGCCTTTTCAGTTACCACTCTTCCACCTTCCCGTGTTGCCCCCACAAAAAGCATGTTGGTGGGCACACACTTTCCTGCTTTGCTAGGCTGGGTTGTTTTCTGTTGACCTCTTGGAACAGTGTGTATTTACTGGAGCGTTACACCTGGTATCCAGGCTTATCGGTACACAGCGTACCACCATTTTAATGATGGCTGGTTCATAGGGCTAGACTAGAGCACTCTAGGAAAGTTGACGCAACTTTGTGAACATATTTATTCTTTATGACTACTAGTGCACGTTTTTAGTGCAGAAAACATAAACGTCTTTAAAAATGGTTGTAAACAGGTTAATAGAAAAAGGTGCCTTTAACTTGTACAGATTATGTTCTGATATGTTTGAATGTTCAAATATGTTGTATAGCGTGACTGCCCTGTGTTGGACGTGGGGCTAGCCTTTTACATGTGGATTTTTGCTCTCTTTTTGAAGTTAAAATGGCCGACTTATGCCCATGGTCTGTGATGAAATCATTTACTGTGTACCTTTAACTGTTGGACTGCCCTGTGCACACCAGCCTTTCCTGCTATTTATGCGCAATGAACATTTACAATAGTGAGGTTACCCTACCACATTTGTGTATGTTACTGTTGTACATAGAATTGTCTCTGTATATACAGCTCTGGTGCTAACCATGTAAATACAACACATTTTTATTACTGCCAACCAGCAACTATCCAAATAAACCATATTTTTTATTCATAATCCCTGTCTTGCTTACTTTCATCATAAAGCATGACATTTACTACACCGTGATGTCTAGGTGCTGGCATACCAACTGAGTGGATGTACAGAACAGAGACCGGGCAGAAAAGTATATTCTTGAGCAAGATACATCGCTATGGATAGCCAACATTCTACCCAAGCATTTTAAATGCAATAGGTCTCGCATTTGTTGGAGTTATTGGCATTATAAGTGCCAATGTTTTGTGGTCTCGCGACCTATCAATGTGCATGCGCATTGAGCGGAGCGAGAATTCAAGTGCTCAAAATACTCGTCAAACCAAGGGTTTTTTGGTGCGGTTTTCTTCGAGTTCACGTGAATCACGTGACCAAACAAGCACGCGCATCAGCCTCCCTCCCTTCCTCCTAATTGCATTTTTTCACGGCCGCCACCACATCAAAGGGCTTCTCCCAGCGTGCGCTCTGCGGCTTCTCCTCCCCTAATTATTCATGGCTGGCCGGCCGTACTTTCAGTTTCCCGGCCGCTCATCTTCTCGCTTGCTCCCTTTACTAACAAGGATTTACTAACAAAGTCTTGAAAGTCTGCTTTAACAGCGGGCGCATCAAATACGGTTTAGTTTGTGTTTTTTTAATAACAAAGTCTTGAAAGTTTGCTTTAACAGCGTGCGCATCAAATACTCATCTTCTCGCTTGCTCCCTTTACTAACAAGCATTTACTAACAAAGTCTTGAAAGTTTGCTTTAACAGCGTGCGCATCAAATACGGCTTTATTTGTGTTTTCTTTTACCAAGTGTCAAGAGACAAAATAAAAAGTGGCGTCTTTCTGGTGCCATAGCTTGAGTAAGCAACGTGTGCACGGAGCAATGCCATTTCAGAAATGGAAGTGTGCTTTAAGGGAGTGTGCTTCAAATACAGCTTTAGTTCATTTTTTTTTTTTTACTAGGTTTCAGAGCAGCATCCCCAATTTGTCAAACGCAGTCTACTGGCTCATAGGCAATGTCCACTAATTCTCTCAATTCTCTTTTCGTGGGTTACACACAATTGTTCCCTGCGCTTGCTTTTTGCCATGCGTACTTTTAACACTCCCCCCTCCCAACACATCTTAATACAGTCCGCAATCAGTGCATACTGCACACACTTAGTGCACACAGACATAACTCACAGTGCACACAGCACTCACTCAGTGCACACAGCTCTCACTCACCCTGCACACTGGCCTCACTCACACTGCAAACAGGCGTTACTCAGTGCAAGCAGCCCTCACTCAGTGCACACAGCCCTCACTCACAGTGCACACAGCACTCACTCACAATCCACACAGGCCACACTCAGTGCACTCAGCCTTCTATCACACTGCATACAGTCCGCACTCAGTGCATACTGTACACACTCATTGCATACTGCACACACTTAGTGCACACTGCCCTAACTCACAGTGCACACAGCACTCACTCAGTGCACACAGCACGCACTCACTGCACACAGCACTCACTCGCACTGCACACAGGATCACTCACACTGCTAACAGGCGTTACTCAGTGCAAGCAGCCCTCAATCAGTGCACACAGCACTCACTCACACTGCACACAGGCCTCACTCACACTGCACACAGGCCTCACTCAGTGTACACAGCCTTCAATCACACTGCATACAGTCCGCAATCAGTGCATACTGTACACACTCAGTGCACACAGACCTAACTCACAGTGCACACAGCACTCACTCAGTGCACACAGCTCTCACTCGCCCTGCACACAGGCCTCACTGACACTGCAAACAGGCGTTACTCAGTGCAAGCAGCCCTCAGTGCACACAGCCCTCACTCACACTGCACACAGGCCTCACTCACAATCCACACAGGCCTCACTCAGTGCACTCAGCCTTCTATCACACTGCATACAGTCCGCACTCAGTGCATACTGTACACACTCATTGCATACGGCACACACTTAGTGCACACTGCCCTAACTCACAGTGCACACAGCACTCACTCAGTGCACACAGCACGCACTCACTGCACACAGCACTCACAATCCACACAGGCCTCACTTTATTTAAGTATTAATTATTAAAAAAATTAAAAGCCATTATTTGTTATATCAATACATGTAAGTCACGTAAATACAACACATATTGCATTACAAATGCTATAGGTGTCACATTTGCGAAAGGTATAACTATTGGCATTGTAAATGACAAAGCTATTAATTTCGCTATTTTCAAAAACAAAACATAAATAAAAAACTTGTCATTTACAATACCAATAGCTCAAACTTTCCTAATGCGAGACCTATTGCATTGCAAATGCTTGTTTACCTATCCAAGGTGCAGGGTGCAGTACCATAAGTGGCCAAAAGAGGACCTTAGGACCTCTTATGGCCACATGGTTTTACACCCTGCATCATGGCTAGGCAAAGGATATGGCGTAGTGGTGAGAGCTGTCGACTAATGAGCTGGGGAACCCGGTTCGAGTCTGCTGTTGGGCTCAACAACCTGTGATGCTGATTGTTTAATTTCCCCGAGCCCATGGCTAGGTGTGCTATATAAATGAAAGTGTTTGTAAAGTAACAAAAACAGGAGCAAAATGGCAGTGGCCTCTGAGGGGTGGTGGGGGTCTGCCAGCAGTGCTAGGCTTGAGGGGGAGGCACAGGAGATAAAGGGACGGCAAGCAAATGGTGCACAGAAGTTTCACTGCACAAGTAAACAGAACAGTTAAGGAACAAAGAGGCAGGCCAACTAAAAAACGAGTTCTATCTAAGTATAAATAACCTGAACAGTAAGAACACATGTAAGAAGGGCAGTCCTCATGTGAGGATACAAAATTCCAAAAGAAGGGACTACTAGTATTCACTAATGAAAAAACAGCATTTCTAAAGGACAGCAACAGGAACTAATGAAAAAGATGAACATTATTTCAAGCCCATATCCTAGATACGGCATGTATCAAGTAGACAGCGCAAGCATTGCCTGAGCGAGACCTAAAAACAGCCTGGAGCCTGGACGAATTTGCATTACACCATGTTTGCAAACTTCGCCATTTTCACTTACTATGCAGAAGAGATATTCCTTATTAAATGGTCTTTGCAAGACCGTTTCTTGCAAATCTTTTTATTTCTGAGCTAAATATCACCATACGCGTGAGTTATTTATAGTTACTTTGCTTCAAAGCTACTTGACTAGAAGTTTTCTCCAGCTAGTTTTTATTGTTTAACTTTGCCATGGTAACAAATATAAACAAAAATACTCTCAAGGTCTCAAGAAACATACACTATAAAAAAGAGAGTTCCAATGTTTAGTCATGTAAAATGATCAGCAATCTCTGTGACATTTTCTTATACAGTATTAGCAGACCATAATATTCTAGAGGTCCAAGTTTCTCAATCAAAAGAAGGGCCATGTCTTGTTAAAAGTGTCGTAAATTAACTTTACGGCATACGTGTGGAGTCTAAGTAGCTGTATTCTGCATACTCTGCTGCAGACATTTGATGAGATGGGAGGATGGGGGTGCTTGTTGCTCAAGATGGTGGTGCAGGAATCTTAAACCTATTTTGAAAACCCTTTGAATTCGCCCGAACATTTCTTTGTTAGGAGCAGGCCAGTTTTATATAAATGATTTTGGATGGACAAACAACCACAAGCAAACTGGGGAGTTTGCATCACATCCATATGACAAGGGTGGGTGTTGGCTTGGAAACCTACTCCCTGGTTGTGCAGACAAGTCAGTCCTTGGCCTGGGTCAAATGTGGGTCAGATGCTTTATGTAAATGCTAAAAGGGCTTTGGTTCTTCTCCAAAGGGGATCACAGGCCATGGTGTCACCATCTGGCAAGGAAATATATGTCCTCGCTTCACTGGTTTTCGGTGCGGAAAAGAATACGTTTTAAAGCCTTGCTCCTGGTTTTTAAAGCATTTCATAAGATTGGAGCTCCCTACCTTAGGGAAAGATTTCAACCTTATATCCCGCAGCGCACCCTAAGATCTTCCTCTCAGCTTCTGATCTCAGCCCAAAGGTCTTGCTATCCCGGGTAGGGGGGAGAACCTTTCAGGCAGTGGCTTCCCGGCTACAGAACAATCTGCCTTTCTCTCTTAGACAGATTCCAGACCGACTTACCTTTAGGAGGAGTCTGAAAACATGGCTCTTTCAGCTGTGAGCTTCGGCGTAGTGGAATGCCTTGTCTGATGTTATGGGGTCTCTCTGTTTGCTCAGCACCGGGACACTCCTGGGATTAGCCGCACGCTCTATAAATATTTGATAACAGGTATGGAGCCTGTTAGTGTGGGCTTGGAAACGACTGTCGAAGGCAAGCGATGTATCGGAGGCTCATTCACCCCCTTTTGCCTTGAAGCCAGAGACGAGCTGCAGTGACCTAGATGATAATAAGGCAGAAATTCTTGAGATAGAAGATCTGTATCACGATGGATGTTTTTGAAGTTAGAACAGCTCAGTGGTATGACAAACCTGAATATTGTTTCCGTATTTTTAAGCTCAGACATGGGGGCATATTTATGAGAGGCTTGCATCACGTTTGCACCATGCAACGTGGTATATGGGTGATGCAACACTCTAAATCAGACTTTTGAAGCCAAGCAAAGCCACTTTGCGTGGCTCTGAGTGGCTTAAAAAATCTGGAGTATCGAAGCACAATGGACTGCGTTGCCTTACTGTGCCTTGTAAAGGCATTCCCTGGTGTTGCATCAATCAATCAATCAATCAATCAGGCATTTATAAAGCGCACTTCTTACCAGTGAGTATCTCAAGGCGCTAAGGGGAAGGGGAATGCTGCTACTGTTCGAAGAGCCAGGTCTTGAGGAGTCTTCTGAAGGTCAGTAGGTCTTATGTCTGTGGTAGGCAGATGGGGAGGGTGTTTGCATGCCTTGGTGGCGAGGTGGGAGAATGATCTGCCGCCGGTGGTCACTCTTCGGATGCGGGGGACAGTGGCCAGGGCATGGTCGGCGCAACGGAGTTGGCGGGTGGGGGTGTAGAAGCGGAGTCGGCTGTTGAGGTATGCTGGTCCGGTGTTGTGGAGTGCTTTGTGTGCGTGGGTGAGGAGCATGAAGGTTATCCTCTTGTTGACAGGGAGCCTGAGCAGTTCTCTCAGGTGGGTTGTGATGTGGCTGTGGCAAGGGATGTCGAGGATCCGGCGTGCAGAGGCATTCTGGTTGTGTTGGAGCCGTTTCAGGAGTTTGTCCGGGGCTCCTGCTTAGAGGACGTTTCCGTAGTCCAGTCTGCTGCTGACGAGGGCCTGGTGACCGTCCATCTCGTCTCGGTGGGATCCACTTGTAGATCCTGTGGAGCATGCGGAGGGTGTTGAAGCAGGAGGAAGAGACGTCGTTGACCTGTTTCGTCATGGAGAGGGTGGAGTCGAGGATGACTCCTAGGTTGCGTGCGTGGTCGGTGGAGCTGTTCCTAGTGGGGTCCTCCACCAGGAGTCATCCCAGGCAGAGGGGGTGAATTTGAGGATGAGGACCTCAATCTTGTCCGAGTTCAGCTTCAGTTGGCTGTTTCTCATCCAATCGGCGACGGCCTTCATTCCCTCGTGGAGGTTAGTTTTGGCGGTGTGGGGTTCTTTGGGGAGGGAGAGGATCAGCTGGGTGTCATTGGCGTAAGAGATGATGTTGAGGACAGGCAGTCGGGCGACATGGGCGAGCGGTGCCATGTAGATGTTGAACAGCGTTGGGCTGAGCCCTGGGGTACGCCTCAGATGATCTCAGTGGCTTCGGAGCAGAAGGGGGAGGCGGACGCTCTGTGTTCTGCTGGAGAGGAAGGAGGTGGTCCAGTCCAGGGCCTTCTCTTGGATCCCCCCGTCGTGGAGGCGTGTTCGTAGTGTGCGGTGGCAGACCGTGTTGAAGGCGGCTGACAGGCCCAGGAGGATGAGGGCCGCAGTTTCTCAGTTGTCTAGCAGGGTCCTGATGTCATCGGTGGTGGCGATGAGGGCAGTTTCCGTGCTGTGGTTGCTGTGGAATCCGGACGGGGACAGGTCCAGGATGCTGTTCTCCTTGAGGAATCTGGTCAGTTGTTTGTTGATGGCCTTCTCGATGACCTTCGCCGGGAACGGGAGCAAGGAGATGGGCCAAAAGTTATTGGGGTCCGCCTTGGAGTTTTTTGAGTAAGGCGTTGATTCCGGCGTGCTTCCAGCTCTCCGGGAAGGTTGCTGTCTCGAAGGAGATGTTGATGGCTTTCCGGAGATGGGGTGCAAGGGTGGTGCTGGGTTTGTTGAAGATGTGATGTGGACATGGGTCTGAAGGGGATCTGGAGTGGACGTGTGTTCATGATCTTGATCGTCGTTGATGTTGGTCCAGGAGGTCAGGTGGTTGGTGCGGGTGGTGGAGGTCTCGGAAGTTGCCGGGGCCGTCGTGGTGTTTAAGGTGTCTTGGATGTCTGAACTCTTGCGGTGGAAGAAGGTGGCCAGCAAGTCACACAGGTCTTGCGAAGGTGGGATGTGATTGGTGTTGGAGCTGGGGTTGGAGAGTTCCTTCACGATGTTGAAGAGCTCTTTGCTGTTGTGTGCATTGTTGTCTAGGCGGTCTTTGAAGGAGGCTCTTTTAGCGGATTTCATGAGGTGTTGGTGTCTGCGGGTGGCATTCTTGTGGGGTGCGTAGCTTTCCGGTGTTCGTTCATGGATCCAGTTCTTCTCTATCCTTCGGCAGGTTTGCTTGGAGGCATGGAGGTCTTCGGAGAAACAGCTTGCTTTCTTTCTGGTGTGGCTGTTGGGGGGTTTCTTGAGTGGGGCAAGGGTGATGGCGCAGTCTTCGATCCATTGAGGATGCGGGCTGTGGCGTCGGGGTCAGTCGGGTCTACGGGTGGGCTTCTGGCGAGGGTGGTGGTTAGCTGGTCTTCAGTGACTTTGCTCCAGCATAGGCGAGGCATTGCTGGGTGCGGTGTTGTGTGGTGGGTTTCCGGAAGGTGAAGTGGATGCAACAGTAGTCGGTCCAGTGGAGTTCGGTGGTGAGCTTGCTGAGAAGATTGGGTCAAGCGTGTGGCCGGCGGAGGGGATGGGTGTTACGACGAGTTGTCTGAGTCCAAGGTTGGCGAGGTTATCGATCAGGGTGGAAGAGTTGGGGTCGTTGTTGTTCTCGAGGTGGAAGTTCAAGTCCCCAAGGAGGATGTAGTCCGTGGAGGCAAGGGCGTGTGAGCTGACGAGCAACCTGCCTGCGAGCAGGGTCAGAGATCGCTCCTTTCACAGCTGTGCGGCCTCCATATGAGGGGAGGTAGGAGGGAGGAATAGCTGGGAGGCAGGAGCGGGGTGGCGAATTGGAGCTCGGGGGGGTGGGGTCACAGGGAAGCAGCGGCAGGAAAACGGGTGGGAAGCAAGTGAGCGACCGGGCAAAGAAGAAGGCAAAAGTTTAGGCACATAAGGAGATAATCAAAGTTAGGCACACAGGGAGAGATGCAATGTTAGGCACACAGGAGAGTCTGGTGAAAGAACAAACTACAGTACAGGCAGCAGTCACAGTCTGGCAGAGCTGTGCAGCAGCGTGGGGAGCAACCTGCCTGCGAGCAGGGTCTGAGGTCGCTCCTTTCACAGCTGTGCGGCCTCCATATGATGGCAGGTGGGAGGGAGGAATAGCTGGGAGGCAGGAGCGGGGTGGCGAATGGGAGCTCGGGGGGCGGGGTCACAGGGAAGCAGCAGCGGGAAAGCGGGTGAGGGACGGCGGGGGGAAGCAAGTGAGAGACCGGGCAAAGAAGAAGGCAAAAGTGTAGGCACATAGGAAGAGAATCAAAGTTAGGCAAACAGGGAGAGATGCAACGTTAGGCACACAGGAGTGTCTGGTGAAAGAACAAACTACAGTACAGGCAGCAGTCACAGTCTGGCAGAGCCATGCAGCAGCGTGGGGAGCGACCTGCCTGCGAGCTGGGTCGGAGGTGTTCCCAATGGTTCCCATGGTGTTTGACGCATTCCCAGATTCAGGGCCGGCGCTAGGCATGGGCAGCGTGGGCGGCTGCATAGGGCCTCGCACTCAGCCCACCAGCATGGGGCCACGCACTGGTGGTGTGTCCTGTTGTTTCCCTGGCAGCAAGGTGTCGCCTTGCAATTAAGATCCATTGGAGGGGGCCCCCTCTCCAGGCCTCTCAGGGATGGTGTCCGGAGCCATAGGGGAGGGAGACAGGAGACGCTCCCTCAATTGCAAGGAGCCCATTCACAGACACTGTGGGGGCCCATTGTCCAGCATTTTTGTGCCCCCACAGTTTTAACTTTTAGACCACAATCAATTCTCACACCTATCGGACTGAAGGTGTGAGAAATGCTTGTGGAGTAAAAGTTAAAACTGTGGGGGCAGAAAAATGCTGGAAAATGGCCCCCACAGTGTCTGTGAATGGTCTCCTTGCAAGGGGCCACTTATCTAAATTAGAGGGGCCTCTCACATTCCATTTTAGCCCAGGGCCTCGCAAATCCTAGAACCAGCCCTGCCCAGATTTACCAGTACTGGTGTAACAAGGAGAAATATCTCTACTTCTCGTTTCTTCTACTTTCTATGTGTGCTGCATTATGCAGCACACATAGAAATAGAAATATGCCTCTAAGGATTGTTTTTGTGCCAAAAGGTGCCCCTTCCTGCACAAAAACAACCCTGCATGCAACACAGGACCCTTGGACTATGATGCAAGGGTCCCTGCATTAGCACTAAGCCGACAAAGGGCGCCAATGCAGGGGAAAGGACAGAAATGCACAGTATTGCCGTAAATACAACCCATTCCTGTCATTTTCCTGTCATGTAGCGCAACACAGCATGATGACTTGCTGTTCTGCACTGCATCACTTTCTGATAAATGAGCCCTTTGGTAAATACTCTCTACTTATGGATTTCCATGACCTAACCCTGTTGGCTGCGGCTGTAAATATGCAGGGCCCGGAAATACTCGTCTAAAAATTGTATCAGATGCCCTGGTTAGATACAGATCTGCTGTCAGAAGTAGGTGGAACAGCTTAGCCTTGACGTGATATTTGACGAGGCCTGGCAGTACATTTTTGAAGAGGCCAAACGTATACCTTCCAATTTCAGACACAAATTACTGCAGTTTAGAATTTTACAATAAGTTTAGCAGAGGGCATACATTCTGAAGATAACCTACCTGGAATCATCTGGGAGACCTGTGCATGTAAGAGATGATTTTATGCATCTGACATAGGAGTGCCCTCAAATTAATACAGAATAAAGAACGGTCATGGATCAAACCCAGATCTTTTGACTGGGTGTGAGTGTTTGATTGGTTCTGATGCTCCGTCCATCACCACCCCCTTTTGTACCGCTTTGGCCGCCATAAGTGTGGCAGGGTAGGCTCAGACGTGAGTCCCTAGCTCACTTTGCCACTGGATTCAAGCAAGCCGGGCTGAAGACGGCTGGAATGCCAGAAACCGGTCCTCGGAAGCTTGTTTCCGGTCCAGGGAAGGCATGGCTTGGCAGTTCGGGCTGGACTGTTCCCATGAGGCACAGGGTCAGACTGATTTGCATATGGCCATGTCTGAACTGGGGTGGCTGAGTGGGCTAAAGAATGGTGATGGATCAAACCCAGATCAGTTGACTCGGGGTGAGTGTTTGTTTTACTCAAACGCTCCGTCCATCATCCCCTTTTGTATCGCTTTGTTCGCCCTAAGTGTGGCAGGGTATGCTCAGACGTGAGTCCCTTGCTCACTTGGCCACTGGATTAAAGATAGCCTGGCTGATAAGGATAATGAATCCGAAACCGGTCCCAGGATGCTTGTTTCCGGTCCAGGGAAGACATGGCTTGGCAGTTCGGGCTGGACTGTTCCCATGAGGCACATGGTCAGACTGATTTGCATATGGCCATGTCTGAACTGGGGTGGCTGAGTGGGCTAAAGAATGGTGATGAATCAAACCCAGATCAGTTGACTGGGGGTGAGTGTTTGATTTGCTCAAACGCTCCGTCCATCATCTCCTTTTGTATCAAATTAATACTAGCATAAAGTTGGAGATCTTACTGAGGTGCTATTTTGCCACTACCACCATCCTGGACAACAGTAGTCTAATCCATCTCTAAACCAATGAATCAGATTTATCTAGAGCAGTCCCATAATTGCTAGGCAATACAGTATCCATAACTCTGCTATCTAATTTTGCCCAGACAACATTTGCATCCCAGTTCCTGACAAGTTCCTGGTGTATGGTCTATAAGTGATAGAAGCTATGCTGGCAGCAGCTAATAGGCAGGCCTTAGTGCCTGCTGTATTACAGTATCACTTCCAATAGGCGATGTCCTACTATTGAGACATTAAAACATATCTCATTGGCATACATGTGCAGAAGGGTAGTGCATCCGTAGAATAAGATGCTTCTATAACTTCAACAATGGAGACAAAGGCATGCTTGTGTAGTCCCGTGACGTTGCAGTATTGGTTCTCACATTAGTCACTCATACTGAATAAAGTAAGCAGATAAGCAATTGGACGTATATCCCAGCTTCTATCCTCCAAGCAGCTCAAAGAGAATGGGTCACTCCACAAAAAAATGCCTTTTTGGCATCCAGTCTCACAAGAGCTGCTTCCAGCTCTAGGTTTGTAGGAAAGTGCTCTTTTTTGCATGGTTAACCCCCAATTTTTGCCTGATGTCTGATGCACTTTGAATGAATGTGCTCTGGGTCCCTGCTAACCAGGTTTCCAGTGCCGGCGTTCATTCTCAAAATGGTACCTTTGTTTCCACAATTGTCCCACCTATAAGTAAAAGGTACCCCTAGTACCAATGGCCTGGTGACCAGAGAGGGTCTCTAAGGGCTGCAGCATGTATTGTGCCACCCTCAGAGTGCCCTAACCGAATACATAGCCATTGCAGACTGTGTTTTGGTGCAGACAAAACTTTAGTGTCGACATGGCACACATGCCTGTGTGCCATGCACACAAACACTGCCTGTGGCATAGGTAAGTCACCCCTCTAGCAGGCGTCACAGCGCTAAGGCAGGGTGCACCATACCACAGGTGAGGGCATAGCTGCACGAGCAATGTGCCTCTACAGTGTCTAAGTCCATTCTTAAACATTGTATGTGCAGTGAAGCCATATTGAGAACATGGTCTGGGAGTTTGTCATAATTAATTCTGCAGCTCCCTGATGGCTTTACTGAATGCTAGGAAGTTTGATTTGAAACTTCTCAGCATAATAAATCCACACTGATGCCAGTGCTGGATTTATTACAAAATGCCCTCAGAGGGCATCTTAGAGATGCCTCCTGAAAAATGAACAGATCCCTCCAGCTGACTAGTCTGAACCAGCCTGCCACACACACAGACATATGTCTGACCCCCTGAGGTGGGAGCCCTTTGTCTCTAGTGGGTCAGGGACAAAAGCTGCTTGGGGTGGAGGTGCTTCACACCTATGCCCAAGCAGGAACAGCATTCAGGGCGGTGAGCCTCAAAGGGTTCCCGACCTTTTCATATGCTAGCAAGGTCCTCTCCCACTAATCAATGAATCGGGGGGATTATAAGCGTGCTACTCACTCCTGAGGGTCTCAAGGTGCTGAGGGAGGGGTCCGCAGATCTGTTCAGCTGAAGAGCCCGGTCTTGAGAGTCTTCCTGAAGGTGTTCAGGGAGGGGGCTCGACTGATGTCTGACGGGAGCTCGTTCCAGGTCTTGGCCGCTATGTGAGAGAACGATCTTCCGCCTGCTCTGGCTCTGTGGATGTGGGGGGTTTTGGCCAGTGCAAGGTTGGAAGATCGGAGGTTTCTTTTGGGTGTGTGGAAGTTGATTCTGTCATTGAGGTATTTGGGTCCGGTGTTGTGTAGGCATTTTTAGGTGTGGGTGAGCATTCTGAAGGTGACTTTTCTCCACAGGAAGCCAGTGGAGCCTTCGTAGGTGTTGGTGTAGGAGAGCGGAAGAAATGGGCTGTGATGCTGCCCACTCTGTCCTTCTGTGGCCCATTTCCAATATGCTACTTCCATGTACAAATTTTTCTTATATAACATACTACATAGGTTAAAAAAACATTGGTGCTTATTTATAATCCCCTTGTGCCGCCGATACATCACTTTTTGTGACGCTGCGGTGGCACAGGAGCCTGCTTTTTATTTTACCCGGAAGCACTAAGCCACTTTTTTTGGCTTAATGCTGTCTTGTGAATATTATTCCCTTTAACACAGTTTTCTGAGTTAGAGGGCTATGCAATGGGTGTTGTTGGGGGGGGGGGGGACGTTCCCAGCAACATCCATGGCTTTTTGACGATGCCCCAGATTTACAAGAAATCGTAATTCTGAGGCGCGCCAAAAACGTATGCTTTACCAGGGTAGGCGTAAGGGAGGCACGAGGAGGAGAAATATCTTTATTTCTCCTTGTTTTCTCTTTTTCTCTGTGTTCTGCATTCTGCAGCACACGTAGAAAGAGGACACAGCCTCTTGTGACTGTTTTTGTGCAGGAAAGTTTTCCTTCCTGCACAAAAATAATCATCCCCGCAACGCAGGCACCCTTGCACCATGGTTCAAAGGGGCCTGTGTTGGCACATGGCAGCACATAGTGTGTCAGCACAGGAGAAAAGTACAGGAATGTGCCCTATCTGACAGAAAGGCCTGCAGTGCTGCCTACGGCGCAACTCATAAATGAGGCCGATTGTCATTTACAACGCTAATAGCTCTAACCCTCATAAATGCGCAACCTATTGCATTGCAAACACTTGTTTTCTATATGGTGTTACCATTCCTAAATGTACTTTTATGGATGCACATCGCAGACGTGTCTTTGCTACGTGTAAGACATTCATCCGATCAATGTGTCACA
Organism: Lissotriton helveticus; assembly: GCF_964261635.1. NCBI lineage: Eukaryota > Metazoa > Chordata > Amphibia > Caudata > Salamandridae > Lissotriton > Lissotriton helveticus. The sequence continues at coordinate 1,769,072,719 of NC_136068.1, forward strand.
AGTGTCACGGAGGCTTCTGTGTTGTAACTCAGAGTGAGAAGTTAGTCTGCCCCCTCTCCCCTCTAAGTGGAACCAAAGCCTGTCATAATTCATGTGTATCAGAGCCCACATATAGGGAGAAAGTGGATGTGAATGCAAAGCAGGCCTCCCTCTCACTTGGCCCTGCTTGGACCAGAAGGCACAGAAGTGTGGTTCTATAAGGGAGCACAATAACCCCAGAATCAGATCTTTCAATATTGTCAATAATAGCAAAGGAGAGGTTTGTATACAACAACGTTTAGCTTACCACCGGCATGAGGTAGAAGACTGGAACTAGCTCCCCTGCTTCCACGATAGTGCTAGGGCGCCATTTTGGCAGACGATGAAGGGTTTGCTGACTTTCAGATAGGATCCAGCTGTAAGTTAAAAATAGCAGGTTGAAGTATCCCCAATGCAAGAATTACAGAGCCAGGTTTCTAATGACAGTGGGACTCATTTATGAGGCTTTGCGTCACTTTTACGCCGCGGGTTCGTCACTTTTTGTGACGCATCAGTGGCGTAAAAAATGCGCCTTGTTGCGCTATATTTACAAAGTGAGTTTGTAAACCCCTGCACCACATTATACCTGCGCCAGGTATAATGTATGCAAGGGTGCGTTTTGATGCAAGAAAGGGTCATGGAAGTGACGCAGTGAAATCTATAAGATTTCACTGCGCCACTTCTAGGACACAAATGCGTCAATTTCTTACGCCTGCCTCACAGCAGGCGTTAGACTGACACAGGCCCTTTCACATGGGGCTTGCCCCATGTGAAAGGACACATTGCTGGAGTTGCATCACTTTTGTGACACACTCCAGCAATGTGTCACGTTTGCGCCATACAGATACGTCAGAAATACTGACATATCTGTAACTCCTTGCGCCATGATGCGTCATACTGTAAATATGACGCATCATTGGTGTTGCAAGGAGGGCGCAGTGAAAAGTGACGTATCGCTGTTTTCACGCAACGATGCGTCACTTTTCATAAATGAGGCCAAGTGAATGTACATTGTGGTAGAGTACTGTGCCCTGTGACCTTCTCCGATGATATTGTTTGCACAGCCTTCTTCTTTGCAGTCACTTTGATAACTGACTCCTTTCTGTACATCACCACTGGCGCATCCTTCTTGAGGCTCTCACGATTATTCTTTTTGTGACTTCCCTTTAAGTGCACGCTTGGAATCCAGGTAATTGGAAAGTCATAAAGATATGTCTCTGACCAGCAGCTCCAGAGAGCATTCACCTTGGATCTGGATTCATTAAGCCTGGGCACATGGTCATGGTACTTTGAGTTTTCTGGGGTTGCAAAAGGATCTTTCTTCGGGATTGGAAGTTTACCCAGCAGCTCTAGATTTAATTCAGGTCATTGTCTGTGATGAAACCTCTAAGTTTCTGAGATTATTCTGCTTTGGCATGCTCATTCTGAAGTCCTCGAAGATGAACGCCTGTGATGTTGATCTTCCTGGTGATCATCCTGGTGTATATGGTTTGAGCGTCTCGCAAGGATGTATGTCGTTACTACGCATGCATTTACAACGCATGCCTTTACCACGCAGGTTTTACAACGCAAGTCGTTACAACGACTTGCGTTGGGGGTCGCTGGATAGTGAATAGTTTAATTTACTATTCCAACTCCAGTCCCTGTGGATAGTAGGGAAGGTTTTGGATAGTAAATTAAACTGTTCCCTATCCTACAGCGCCCCCCAGCACAAGTCGTTGTAACGACTTGCGTTGTAAAAGTTGCGTAGTAAAGGTACTGTGTGGTAAAAGTTGCGTTGTAAACGCTGTTCACTGTCTCGCAAGAGGATCCTCAACAGCGTTGTTCGATACTTGTTCAGGTAAGTCCCCCACATGTGTCCTTGCTGGTAGACCCAGCTATAACTTACTTCACTGAGGGCCTAGTGCCATCTCTGCTTTTCCTCCTTAACCTTTCTCGTCATTGACATCTTTTTTGGGAATTCAACAGGCAGAAAATGCAGAGCACGAGAACTGCTCTGGATTTGTATTGTCACAGAAAGGACACTCCACAAACAGTGAAGGAAATGTGGCTGAGCAGGAACATGTGTAATGAGTGCGTAATCCCACACAAAAAGGTCAGTAAAGTTGAGAAGCTACAAGTGACTCAGAGTAAATGAGCCAAATTTAGACTAAAAAACACGTTTTGTGAAAATCTGTAGGAGCTGAGTGTCCAGGGATCAAGTCTCTGGAGAATGGTAAAAAACATGTTACTTACCCGTACACTGTGATTCTCCAGTATTGATTTCTTTTATAAATTCACATGCTTGAATCTTCCCCAAAATTATGGTGGGAGTCCAACGGCAAAAGTAAAATAGTAGTATCACGGCTTTTAACTCAATTCCCATTGAAATTCAGAAGGTGAAGATGGAGTAGGAAAATCGAAAGGCAGAATCTCCGGTTCATTTAGATCCACGGTACTAATATTATGGCCCGCGGGCCACCAGCGGCCCGGCAGGCCTTCCTTGGCGGCCCGCGGACCTTGCAGGTAATGTACCCATGGCCACCTGATTTTCACAATTTCACCACAAAATTAGACAAGGGGCGCTCGTTGCTATTTGCTTTGGCGGTGCAATTTTGAAAACGTCCTGCCTTGGGAAACCCAATATTATGAGTGACAGGAGAGTGTGGAGAGAGAGCGAGTGGAGAGAGAGAGACTCAGAGAGACTGACAGAGAGAGGCACTGACTGAGAGAGACTGATGAGTGAGAGAGAGAGAGACTGGCAGACTGAGAATGACTGACTAAGAGAGAGAGAGACTGACTGACCGAGAGAGAGAGAGACTGACTTAGAGAGAGACTGACAGAGAGGCTGACTGACAGAGAGAGAGACTGACTGATGGAGAGAGAGAGAGAGAGAGAGAGAGAGACTGATTGACAGAGAGCGAGAAAGAGATGTCAGTACTTTGTGCCTGAGGGAGGTAACAACAAAAGATAACTGTAGGGGGAAGCAAGGGAAAGAGTATGAGCTAAAAAATTGCAAAGCTAAATAAAGAGAGAAATATAGGGGAACGTGCAGCACATGCACTTCCCTGGAGTAGTAAACACAAATGGTAAAGAAATGAAAGAAAAGTTGTTTGCTGATATCAGCATTTCAAAGAAACAACTCATTCAATCAGGGTAAAGCCAAATTCCTCTAGGAGTGGGACCAGCACAAGAATAGAGAGAAACAACATAAAACCAGGATGTGGCAATGGAATGGACAAAAAGCCTTCCAATCATGAGCAGGGGGCTGAACCAAAGCCCACTCTATGCAGTAGTGTATGCAAAGCTGTGAAAGTCTTCTGAAGCCATCTATAGCAAGCCCACAAAAATGATCAGAACAGTCGGCTATACTGATAGTGCCTATGGGTAGTAGATTCATGGTGTGTGATGGCAGTGTGGCAGCGTGGATATGAAGGTGTCCTCCCTGTAGGATGCTATGGCACCGGAACTGCAGCTAACAAAAAAGTCACCTGTCATTTTGCTAATTTCTAAAAACCTAAAGCACAAAATACTTCAATGCATGCTAACAATTATTTGTTATGTATTGAAAGCTTTTCCTATATGATAGCATATCACAGATGAAGATGCAGTAAGTAACATTAATATTTGACATTCAGCATTACTATTGACAAAGGGAAACCCTTACACATATCAGAGAGAAAGAATGAAGTAAACAGTAAAAGAAGGGGTGGTCTTCATCACCATGGCAGTTTGTCGTATTTATATTGCTTCAGAATGACTGGCTCGCTATCCCCCATCCTTCCAGCAGTGGTAAGGATGTTCTTAGAGTCTGCACTATAAAACCATAAAGGGAGGAAGGCCAGGCGGAAGGGGAAGAAAATCTAGGGGGCCCTCTCAGACTACCCTCAGCGGTCATGAAGTTTGCTCCAGAAATAAAAAGTAAACTCTTGGAGTCCTCTAGACTTTCTTCAGTGTTTGGTCCTTGCCTTTCTGCCATTCCGTTAGCAAGACAATGCAGGCTATTGCGGGGTTAAGGATGGGCCAAAAGTAACCCTGTGATGGAATTGGGGTCAAAGTGTGTATGAAGCTATGCAATGCCTCTTAAGATTGCTATTGTCTGCTAATAAAAATGTATTATCAAAATGTGCTCTTTGTAGTTACAGCTGCTTTTGAAATACAGCATTGTCGCATTGTCTAATGTTTTGCAACAGGTTTGATTTTTTTTACTCTAGCCCCGTCCCCCACTGACCCCACCCTAAGGGTGCGGCCCTCCGCCACAAACCACACTGTAATTTTGTCCCTCAACAGAAAGTTTGTGAGTGCCCATGATTTAGATGAAATGTGGAAGGCACTTAAGAATAAAAGAAGTATTGGTCCGAAGGACCACTCTGCCCGAAACTGTAGGGAAGGCTCTGTTGCGGTAAAGGCCTGGGGCCTCATTTATGAGGCCTTGCGTCAGTTTTGCGCTTCCGATGCGTCACTTTTTATGACGCATCGGCGGCGTAAAACATGCCTCCTGTTGCGCACTATTTACAAAGTGACGCATCTAAGCAGATGCGTGACTTTGTAAACCCCTGCGCTACAATATTCCTGCGTCAGATATAATGTATGCAGGGGGGGGCGTTCCCGGGCAAAAAGCCTCGTAGAAGTGACGCAGTGAAATCTATGAGATTTCACTGCGTCACTTCTAGAATGCCGTTGCGTCAAAATCTTGCACCTGCCTCACAGCAGGCGTAAGACTGACGCAGGCTCTTTCACATGGGGCTTGCCCCATATGAAAGGACCTATTGCTGGAGTTGCGTCACTTTTGTGACACACTCCAGCAATGCGTCACTTTTGCGCTTACAGATACGTCAGAAATACTGACGTATCTGTAACTCCTTGCGACATGATGCATCATACATTAAATATGACGCATCAGGTATGTCGCAAGGAGTGCGCACTGAGAAGTGACGCATCGCTGCTTTCACGCAGCGATGCGTCATTTCTCATAAATGAGGCCCCTGGATTTCACTAATGCGGCTATACGACGTGATGGCCAATAGAAAAGCCACCTCCCATGACAGCTATTTTAAGTAGCATATGTGTTTTGACTCACAGGGACACCTCATATGCTGTGACAGGACAAGGTTTAGCTGCCTGAGTACTGGAGAAGGCCTTATCGGTGGGTAGACCCTGAAGAGACCTTTCATAAACTCCTTCACCAGACTGTTAGACCACAAGGACAAGTGACCAGAATGTGGTGTGTACCTGGATATTGCCACCAGGTGCCCCCTAATGTAAGAATGAGCAAGGCCAGACTTGGCGTGATACAATAGATAGGGTAAAAGGTCTTGAGGAGGCAATGGCAGAAGATGACAAGAGTGCTTGACACATCATGAACAACATCTTTTCCATTTGGCCGAGTAACACTTAAGCGTAAAAGCAGCTCAGGCTTTCTGAAGTATTGATTGAAATTCATCAGAGATTGCTAATGCTCTGAGTTCTGTGTGATGAGGAGCCAAGCTGACAAATTAAGGGTGTGAATTTGTGGATAACCACTTGGCCTTGGTTCGTAGAAAGGAGATTCTCAATTGGCTGGAAAAGGATTGGAGAAGGATGAGAAGGCAAGACTCCTGCATGATTTTCTGCAGATCTTTTGGATTGAGAGGAAATGGGGGGGTATGCATAAGCAAATGATCCTTCCCAGGAGAAGTAAAGTGAAAGGCATTTCCCAGAGAGACCGGCCGAGAACATCTGCTGGCAAAGAACCTGCATTTTTTGTTGCGGGATGTAGCAAATAGAACTAGAGTTGGAAACCCTCAACAGTGAAAAACTCTTGCAGCTTATCCTCGTTGAGCTCCCACACATGGCATTGCTTGGACTCCTGGTACATGTTGAACTTGCATTGATATCTTTTGGGCTATTATCTATTCCCAGATCAGCTGTGCTAGGACTGAGAGGGCATGAAATCTTGTCCCATCTTGTTTCTGTAGGTAGAACATGGTGGTGGTGCTGTCCGTGCGGACGAGAATTGATGATTTCCTGATCCTTGGTAGGAAGGTCTGGCGGCCCAGAAAAACTGCCTTCAGTTCCAATAGATTTATGTGCCACAGAGCTTTTTGAGGTGACCACTTTCTGTGGATCTGTAAATCCTGTAGATGGGCTCCCCACCCCTCCATGGAATCGTCTGATGTCATCACCAACACTGGCTTTGTCGTGAGGAAAGATAGACCTTAAGATAGATTGTTTCTGACCCCCACTAGGACATCACTACGGTCATTTCTGGTGTGATTGAAACAATGTCGTTGAAGGAGCCTCAAGATTGAGTCCACTGGGCATCGAGCTTCTCCTGGAGAGGTCTCATTCGTAAGCAGCAGTACGGGATCAATGGAATGCAGGATGACGTCATCCCTAGCATTGATATGTATGTCCTTACTGAAATACACTTTTTTGATGATAGGGGCTGCACTGTATTCTGCAGGCACAAAATTCTTTCTTTTGTGGGGAAAGCTTTTGTAAACGTGGTGTCCAGGGTTGGTCCCAGGAATACTAGCAATCTAGAAGGGAGGAGAGAAGACTTCTCCCTGTTGAGATGAGAGAAGAATCCTCCTTGTTGAGTTTGAGACCTAGGGAGCAAAAAAGCTGAACACAGGCCTCCGTAGATCTTCTGACAGCTTGAAAGATTGGGACCTTGACCAACCAGTCGTCCAGGTAAGGGAATACCTTGTGACCAGATCATCAGAGAAAAGCCGCCACAGGTGCCAAGCACTTGGTGCAAATTGTTGGGGCTGACTTTAGCACAAAGGGCAACACCTTGAACATGTAATGGCACCCTGCCACCTTGAACCTGAGAAAACATTGGTACTTATAATGTATGGGAATATGAAAATATGCATCCAGAAGACTGAGGGAGGACATATACTCCCTCACATCCATGATAATCAAAATCTGCTGGAGTGACAACATCAAGGGTTGACTTTTGATGAACTTGTTCAGCAACCTGAGCTCCATTATTTGCCTCCATTTTCCTGTCTTTTTCTTTATTATAAAGAAATGAGAGTAAAAATCCAGATTGTGCTGAGGGCATGGCACACCATTAATCTCAGAAGAGGCTCTCTCACCCTCTAATAGAATGTCCTTCACCTCCTCCTTCTTGTCCTCTAGAAGATATTTCATCAAGGAAGAGATGACGGGCTACATTTTCCTGTCATAGCTCTCGAGGATAGCCATGGCGTTGAAGGTTCTGATGACGGTGGCTGCCAACGCAGAGAACCTTTTGCCAATATTGTCCAGCTGGCTCCCTTCCTTGTCCGGTGGAGCTGCATATGGCGATAAAGGAACTGCCAGCTTAAAGTCATTGTGTGGCAGGAAGGGTTTAAGATTCCTCAATGTTTTTATCTGGAATTTTGCTCTATTAGTAGCATTGCTGATGTGTTTTTGCATATTGAGGTTGCTGTCCAGAGTTATTCCCAATGATTTAGCCGAGTCCACAATGGTTGGTTGAACGTTGAACGCCATGATGTGTTTAATCTAGACTTGCATTGAGGGGACTAGGGCGGGTGGGGCTATTAGCAAGAATTCGGTTTTAGAGAATTCAGTTTGAGATGGTTTTCTGCCAGCCATGTCTGGGTATTCCTGAGTGTTGCGTTCAGTAGTTTGATGTCATCTAAGGTGTGGATCTTAAGGTATAGTTGTGTGTCATCCGCATACATGTGGTATTGCACATTAGATGCTTGAAGCATTTCGGTGAGAGTTTTGTTGAAAAGGTTAAATAATGTTGGTGATAAAGAGGATCCTTGCGGTACTCCTAACGTTACTGGGACGGGTTTAGACATGGCGTTGTTGACCTTGAATTGTTAAGTTTGATTCTGGAGAAATTAGATAAACCAATTTATTACTGATCCTGATAATCCCATTCTGTGCTTCAGAAGATCTATCAAATTATCGTGTTTGACCGTGTCAAAGGCTGAGGAGAGATCTAGTAGAATGAGTAGGCAGGATGCATTCTGATCAAGGATTTGTAGTGCGTCATCCATTATAGGAGTCATAGCAGACTCAGTGCTGTGACCCACTCGGAAACCAGATTGGTGTTTGTTGAGGAGGTCAAAGTGGTCAATATGCCTTGTTAGCTGGAGGTGAACACATTTTTCCAGTAGTTTCACCAGGGTAGGGATGTTGGAAATAGGGCGGTAGTTGTGTAGGTCTGTGGGGTCGGCCGTGGGTTTCTTTAGAATGGGAGAGACTTGTCCCACTTTGAGGGTGTCTGGGATGCAGCCTTGTTGAAGGGAGCTGTTAATGATCTTAGTCCAGAGAGGTAGGAGCAGAGAAGTTAAGTCTTTAACCGCGTTAGCGGCGAGAGGATCTGTGAAGTGATTAGCTGGTTTCAGAACACTGAGAATTTTGCATATGGCTTCTTCAGAATATGTAGAGAAGGAAGACCGATTTGCATTGTTTTTTAGATGGGGCTTTGACGGGAAATGGTATGGAGGAGATGGGCTTACTTGGGACTTCTTTGTGTGCGGTCCCGCATGTAAGATGAGGTCATTGAGGAGGTCATTCTTGATCGTGTCTGTCTTCAGGGTGAAGCAGGCCGAGAATTCTTCAGCGTTCGGTTGTGGGATCGCTATGAGTTGTGGACTTTGGGGAGCATCCTTAGATTGGGATTTGATCAGATTGAAGAGTTTTTTTGTACGATTTCTTGCTTGATCAAGTTGTTAGCTGAAGAAGTCTGCTTTGGTGCGCTTGATTTTTCTGAAGTATGCGTTTCTCTTTTTCCTTAGGATGTTTAAGTGCTTGGCAGACGGAGCTCATCTCCAGGTGCGTACCGAGGCTCGGAGAGTGTGTCTATCTTCGTTGAGTATGCCATTGTTCCAAGGCTTAGAGTCTTTTATGGAGGCTCTCTTTAGTTGCAATGGGGCTACCTCGTTTAATATTGTGGTCATGGAGCTAAGGTAGTGATTAGTGAGGTCATTGACTTCGGAACTTCCTGCAGGGAGAAGAAGTAGGTTTTAACTGGGTGAGGGTAAGGTGTGCAGGTTAATTTTTCTAAGGTCTCTTTTCCAGAATTTAGGTCTTGTGGGTTGGATCGGGTTCAATTTCAGAGTTTCCTTGATAAAGAAGGTAATGATGTGGTGGTCTGACCAGTCACAGGGTTGGATTGACTCTATCAGAATGCTGTCTCTTTTAGAGATTATTGAATCTTGGATTGGACCTTTGTTGTGTGTACTGCTGTTGCACAATTGGGTTAGGTCTAGGTCGTCTAGGAAGTTTTTGAGACTGTTGACCACTGCGTCATTATGGTCGTCCCAGTGAGGATTGAAGTCTCCAAGGAATATTTGGGTTTTTTGGCGACCGGCATTTGTTGATATCATGTCCATGAGGTGCTCAGAGAAGGCTAGGTTATCGCCTGGTGGATGATATATGGTGTGTAAGGAGCATAATGGATTGCCATTACTGGTGATGTTGAGACAAATGTATTCGCAGGAAGGAAATACAGGTGAAATTGATCTGTTAACTGAGATATTGCTCCGGTGTATGCAGGCAATGCCACCCCCTGTCTTATCCATTCTGTCCAGTCTGATCATGTCGTAGTTGGGGGTACTAGAATGTCAATGATTTGCAATGAGGACTCCTTTACCCAGGTATCGGTTACCATTATCAGGTCTGGTTCTTGCGTGAGAATGAGGTCAGCTATGTCAGCTGCGTGTCTAACGGCCGATCTACAGTTCAGGAGGATGCATTTGAGACTGGGCGCGATACGGAAGGACGTGGGTTTCTAGGTGATGGCGACTCTTCTTAGATTGTTGTCCGACACTCCTCTGGAGTTATGTTTATTAGTCCTGTGTGGGTTGGGCGGGATGATAGGGGTGTGTCCAAGTGTTGTGCACTAGGACGCCCTGCTTCAGAGAAGGAATATTCACCCTCTAGATAGGTTGATAGGTCATCCAGTGCCTCATCCTCCTCTGAATCCTGACACCTACAATCTTTAATGGTCTGCTGTCTAGGTAAACTAGGAATCTCCACTGCCACTCAAGGTTCAATGTGTATATAAACAGGAACAGCTACTATCATGCATGATCCACTGTCTATCTAGACCAGGGTCTTCCACAGTGGTTTTTATAATTTCTCACCTATTGGCCAATTTGCGGTAACTTATCAATCAACATTTATGTAAAACTCTAATATGTACTCACCAACCTATATATCAAAGCTTATCCAAAAACAGGGTCAAGTCGTACTGTGAGGGAGCGAAGTTTGTACTGATGATGCTCAAACTGTACATATGCTGAGAGCAAGGAAGCTTGCATTGTCTCGACATGTGTTGTACTTATTCAATGTGTGTGACTAAATCGTTTGCTGCTCCTCCAGCTGAAGTCACCTCTCTGTACCTATTCTTTTTGTTCGGGAAACTTGAAGTGTTGCTGTTGTTGTACCTGTGTGATATATTAGTGGAGCTTGGCATTAATCTTCCTGTACACAAAAGCTAAAAAAATTGTCATTGACAATCGTAAATCGTAAATCATACGCTCTTATATAGCGCCTTATCACCGTAAGGTCTCAAGGCGCTTGCTTTGGAAAGCCGTCCTGGTCTTTCCCTGCGAGATTACCCCTACTGGGCATCCCCAAGGTGAAGACCAGGCATCCCATCACGGTGGGGCCGTAGTGGAGATTAAGCAAGCGATTGCCCAGAGTTGCAGAGTGTGAACCCACGATTTGAGTAGGCACCGAGGCGAGAATTATCGAGTCCGTGGACATTATGAGCTCAAGACCCTGCCGCGTCGGGAATTGAACCCTGGTCCCGGGTCTGACCTCTGCATCAGGGTCTGCCTCCTCTAACCGGTGAGCCACACTTCTCCACAATGGTCATTTTAATGCATGCGGGCTACTCACAAACATTTTCCCTGGGGTCATAAAGTATGGTCTGTGGTGTGACTGAGGGCCGCATTCATGCCAGCAGAGTGGGGATCAGGGAACTGTGGGAGTGTGAGGTAGGCATATGTAGAGCGAATCACGTACATGCATGGTGTGGACTGTGAGTTGTGGGGTTGGTTTGAGGGGTTTAATTTAATACTGCCCTCTAATTTGAACCCCTAGTCGTGTAAGAGACAATGATGTGATAATACTGTGTTATGATGTATCTGAGTTGCTATCCTTCTACCACACCCTGAAGTTAGCCTTGCCTGTTTGCTATTGTTACATTTAGTGATTCAAGTGTATACGCAAAATAAATTGATTATTGATTTATTTAGAATCTTAGACCTCACAATGTCCTTATGATTTTAGTCTCTTATCTGTACACATTAGGAGTGCTTAGAAACAGGCTCAGTTAAGGTATCAAGTGCTATACAAATCCTTGACAAAGACTCTATAGAAAATGCGTAATTCACTGAGGTGGACAGACACAAACACCCAACCTACACGTGGTAAAGTGGGAAAGTTAAAGCCAGGGCACTAGTAGACTTTACCACTGTGCCCAATATATTGTTTCCGAACTATGTATTAAAAGTCTGGATGGGTTCCACAACATAGTGACATTTCTCTAGTGAGAGTAGTAGCAGAATTTCACCCTCAGAAGTGTGCGCACCTTAATTGTTGGAAAATATATAACAAGAAGGCATGTTTTAATATTAATTCTGACCTTCCCTTGTGACAAATTATGTACTCTTGGGCAATTCCTTTTTGACCATATAACTGTGCTGCTTTGTATACACAGATAGGAAGAACATAAATCAAACTAACCCTGGTAGTAAGTATCTGATCAGAAAATCAGAAATCAGAAAATAGGATTGTAACCCAACAATCATTTGATTTTACTCATGGGAGAGGCAAAACTCTGTCTCATAGTCCACTCATTAAAATGTGGGGTAGTGAGAAAGTTGGGCACTTTGGAACAAACAGTTTTATTTATTTTTATTTATTTATTTATATAGCGCACTACGACCCGAAGGCGTAAACTGTGTTCTCCAAACTCTTGGATCGTGGCCAAATCATGTCCCTGCTAAGCTTTCGTAGCTTAATTGACATTATGTGCTAGAGGTGGGAGAGCCACTGAAGGCTTGAACCAAGCTTGAGCCAGAGGCCTGGCTGTGGCTCAGCTGAAGGTTCCCTCATCTAATCAAGTGCAAACAGGGCCGAGTCTTCTTGTGGCTTCTGCCACTCACACCAAGAGTTAAAGACAGAGCATTAACTTTTGATGTAAAACGCGGAAGGGCAAGAGATACTATATAGTGGCTGACTAAATTGTGTGATCCTAGGCAATTGTTTAATTTCACATTGCTTCCTATTACTTCATCATCAACTATGACAGCACCTTGACATACGTGGGTTCAGGTCGGGAGCTGTACAAAAACGTCTCTTGTGGTGATTCTAATAGACTATACTGCTGTTCCACATATAAGTACACCCAATGCCATGTAGAGTGTGCACATGACAACTGGCTTGCCTCTTGGTTCTCAAATGACATTCACATCAGGAATGGTGGAGGACATGAATGTTTCTAAGTTCTTGTTTGAAAATTATCACTTCTAATACATACACCTCAGTGCAGTGATACAATCTGACATACTACAGAGAAACACTGTCACATGTAAATGAAATACACTTTTTGGAATTTTGAAGAGAGTTTGGCATTTGCTTACAAGTTTGTTACACAATGTCTTTAAACATGAAGGTGTTTCTAAAGATATGTGATGCAGGGCACCGTCTGTGCTTCTTTTCCTTTAATTCAGTTAACATGTATATAAATGTGTGCATGTTTGTTACACATCTTTCTGACTCTTAGTATAGACAGTAGCCAAGTCCTGATGTTCATCAGGGGGGCACAATTAAATGTTAGATGAATCGCTCTATGAGTATCACTATTTTAATGCGTAAGGGAAATGAAAGATTGCACACTCACACAGTAAAGGATCAGAATGGATTTTTAGCTTTGTGTGCTAAACAAGCAGTTCTTGAAATAGGCCAGCCCACTTTGTAAATATCTAAAATCTAAATAGCAAGTGGCTGCATGTCATGTTTCTTACCTTCTGCTAATCCTGGCTGCTTTTTAGCAAGTATCACTCTTCATTTTGGAATTTTTAGGGAGCAAATATTGACAGTGTTAAAAACAAAACTACCAGTCAAGCGTGGGAGAGAAGGAGCGGATGTGGGTATCTAACTGCTGATTGACAACCATTTACAATCCTCTAACATAATGGAGCCTGCTAAAATAGTTGTATTTCCAAGAACAAGAGAGCCTACTTGGAGTTTGGATATTTGACATGGGACCTCCTGAAACCTTCACCCCACCTGTGATTAGGCTGTGTAGTAGGAGCAGCTGAACATGTCTCACGAGATGTTCCAGATAAAATAAAATGAGTATGCATGCATCGTTCCTCCCAAACCCAGACTATACCCATGGGTGTTTTACGTGCTACTCCAGCAAAATCTCTGAAAGGAGACCAGCCTTGAACAGGTGCAACATGTGTTGCAGGTGCAGCACTGTGATGGGCAACAATAAGCACTGAGGTTGTTGGAAGTATTGCAGCTTCCATTTTCTTTTTATAGTCCTGTGCGAAGGCTGTCTGTGTATCCTCCATGAAGGCTGTCTGTATCCCCCATGAAGGCTGTCTGTGTATCCTCCACGAAGGCTGTCTATATCCTCCATGAATGCTGTCTGTATCCTCCATGAAGGCTGTCTGTATCCTCCACGAAGGCTGTCTGTATCCTCCATGAAGGCTGTCTGTGACTTCCATGAAGGCTGTCTTTATCCTCCATGCAGGCTGTCTGTATATCCTCCATGAATGCTGTCTGTATCCTCCATGAAGGCTGTTTGTATCCTCCATGAAGGCTGTCTGTGACTTCCACGGAGGCTGTCTATATCCTCCATGAAGGCTGTCTGTATCCTCCATGAAGGCTGTCTGTATATCCTCCATGAATGCTGTCTGTATCCTCCATGAAGGCTGTTTGTATCCTCCATGAAGGCTGTCTGTGACTTCCATGAAGGCTGTCTATATCCTCCATGAAGGCTGTCTGTGACTTCCACGGAGGCTGTCTATATCCTCCATGAAGGCTGTCTGTATCCTCCATGAAGGCTGTCTGTATATCCTCCATGAATGCTGTCTGTATCCTCCATGAAGGCTGTTTGTATCCTCCATGAAGGCTGTCTGTGACTTCCATGAAGGCTGTCTATATCCTCCATGAAGGCTGTCTGTATCCTCCATGAAGGCTGTCTATATCCTCCATGAAGGCTGTATGTGACTTCCTTGAAGGCTGTCTATATCCTCCATGAATGCTGTCTGTATCTTCGATGAAGGCTGTCTCTATCCTCCATGAAGGCTGTTTGTATCCTCCATGAAGGCTGTCTGTGACTTCCATGAAGGCTGTCTGTAACCTCCATGTAGGCAGTCTGTTTCGTCCATGAAGGCTGTCTGTGACTTCCATGAAGGCTGTCTATATCCTCCATGAATGCTGTCTGTATCCTCCATGAAGGCTGTCTGTATCCTCCATGAAGGCTGTCTGTGACTTCCACGAAGGTTGTCTTTATCCTCCATGAAGGCTGTCTGTATATCCTCCATGAATGCTGTCTGTATCCTCCATGAAGGCTGTTTGTATCCTCCATGAAGGCTGTCTGTGACTTCCATGAAGGCTGGCTTTATCCTCCAGGAAGGCTGTCTGTATATCCTCCATGAATGCTGTCTGTATCCTCCATGAAGGCTGTTTGTATCCTCCATGAAGGCTGTCTGTGACTTCCATGAAGGCTGTCTATATCCTCCATGAAGGCTGTCTGTATCCTCCATGAAGGCTGTCTATATCCTCCATGAAGGCTGTCTGTGACTTCCATGAAGGCTGTCTATATCCTTCATGAATGCTGTCTGTATCCTCCATGAAGGCTGTCTGTATCCTCCATGAAGGCTGTCTATATCCTCCATGAAGGCTGTCTGTGAATTCCATGAAGGCTGTCTATATCCTCCATTGTGAAAAGGTAGAGCCGATGTCGACCAAGAACCTTCAGTGTTTGCCCGGCGTTAGCCGCCTCTCATACCATTCGATATTACCAAACAAAGAGGCAGGCGCTGGAGACAGGAAGGCAGGAAACAGGAGTTTATTCCGACGGAGCAGAACACGTCAAATCAGACAACAGGGTATCTTCTCGAGGTGCTCTAACCGCATCTCTGAGGCCTGGCTTCTTATACACAGGTTTATGGCTTTATTACATACACTGCATCCGTAATGTTTTCTTGAAGGACAGAAAAGACATCCTCGGAATCCCCGGTCCAGGCCCGTCCCCACACACATCTACAGTAGAGTTCCCATCCCGATCTCAGCATGTGGTGGTTATCGCGCAGCTGGACATTCCACTGGGAACGGGGATGTGTGTGATCAGTCTGATCTTCGGGGTGCGAAAGCATTGATTAATCCCCGCTCCTTTGATGTGAGGCGAGGTCCTACTGTAGGGGGCAATAAACTGCATCTGTTGGGCTAGGTGATGGCCTGGGATCAGGCCGGACAATCGGGCAGGGAGGAAGAGGTTATCAAAAGGGCCTGTTCTTTGAATGAGATGAAAGAGCGAGGGGGTTCAGCACGGGATGTGGCTCGGAGACAGGGTCGCGTTAGAGGTGCGTTTATGGCCCAAGCAGGAGAGACCGGGGGCTGTCGGGGCGCGGGGGAATGCTTGCGAGGCCGGGGAGTGAGGGAGAGAGAGACACGCAGGCTATTGGCAGTGGGCAGAGAGGCCATGGCACACAAAATGGCTGCCACTTACGTGCATGATGGGGCCTAAATGGGACAAGATGGCGTGGCCACTGTTTCACGATTTTCACTTTACTTTCAACAGTGGCTGGGGGTGAACATAAATGAACGCCGCTTATATATACCTAATTTTAGTCATTTTCCACACCATGAATGCTGTCTGTATCCTCGATGAAGGCTGTCTGTATCCTCCATGAAGGCTGTTTGTATCCTCCATGAAGGCTGTCTGTGACTTCCATGAAGGCTGTCTGTATCCTCCATGTAGGCAGTCTGTTTCGTCCATGAAGGCTGTTTGTGACTTCCATGAAGGCTGTCTATATCCTCCATGAATGCTGTCTGTATCCTCCATGAAGGTTGTCTGTATCCTCCATGAAGGCTGTCTGTATCCTCCATGAAGGCTGTTTGTGTCCTCCATGAAGGCTGTCTGTGACTTCCATGAAGGCTGTCTATATCCTCCATGAAGGCTGTCTGTATCCCCCATGAAGGCTGTCTGTGTATCCTCCATGAAGGCTGTCTATATCCTTCACGAATGCTGTCTGTATCCTCCATGAAGGCTGTCTGTATCCTCCATGAAGGCTGTCTGTATCCTCCATGAAGGCTGTCTGTGACTTCCATGAAGGCTGTCTTTATCCTCCATGAAGGCTGTCTGTATATCCTCCATGAATGCTCTCTGTATCCTCCATGAAGGCTGTTTGTATCCTCCATGAAGGCTGTCTGTGACTTCCATGAAGGCTGGCTTTATCCTCCAGGAAGGCTGTCTGTATATCCTCCATGAATGCTGTCTGTATCCTCCATGAAGGCTGTTTGTATCCTCCATGAAGGCTGTCTGTGACTTCCATGAAGGCTGTCTATATCCTCCATGAAGGCTGTCTGTATCCTCCATGAAGGCTGTCTATATCCTCCATGAAGGCTGTCTGTGACTTCCTTGAAGGCTGTCTATATCCTCCATGAATGCTGTCTGTATCTTCGATGAAGGCTGTCTCTATCCTCCATGAAGGCTGTTTGTATCCTCCATGAAGGCTGTCTGTGACTTCCATGAAGGCTGTCTGTAACCTCCATGTAGGCAGTCTGTTTCGTCCATGAAGGCTGTCTGTGACTTCCATGAAGGCTGTCTATATCCTCCATGAATGCTGTCTGTATCCTCCATGAAGGCTGTCTGTATCCTCCATGAAGGCTGTTTGTGTCCTCCATGAAGGCTGTCTGTGACTTCCATGAAGGCTGTCTATATCCTCCATGAATGCTGTCTGTATCCTCCATGAAGGCTGTCTGTATCCTCCATGAAGGCTGTCTGTATCCTCCATGAATGCTGTCTGTATCCTCCATGAAGGCTGTTTGTATCCTCCACGAAGGCTGTCTGTGACTTCCATGAAGGCTGTCTATATCCTCCATGAATGCTGTCTGTATCCTCCATGAAGGCTGTCTGTATCCTCCATGAAGGCTGTCTATATCCTCCATGAAGACTGTATGTGACTTCCTTGAAGGCTGTCTATATCCTCCATGAATGCTGTCTGTATCTTCGATGAAGGCTGTCTCTATCCTCTATGAAGGCTGTTTGTATCCTCCATGAAGGCTGTCTGTGACTTCCATGAAGGCTGTCTGTAACCTCCATGTAGGCAGTCTGTTTCGTCCATGAAGGCTGTCTGTGACTTCCATGAAGGCTGTCTATATCCTCCATGAATGCTGTCTGTATCCTCCATGAAGGCTGTCTGTATCCTCCATGAAGGCTGTTTGTGTCCTCCATGAAGGCTGTCTGTGACTTCCATGAAGGCTGTCTATATCCTCCATGAATGCTGTCTGTATCCTCCATGAAGGCTGTCTGTATCCTCCATGAAGGCTGTCTGTATCCTCCATGAATGCTGTCTGTATCCTCCATGAAGGCTGTTTGTATCCTCCACGAAGGCTGTCTGTGACTTCCATGAAGGCTGTCTATATCCTCCATGAATGCTGTCTGTATCCTCCATGAAGGCTGTCTGTATCCTCCATGAAGGCTGTCTGTATCCTCCATGAAGGCTGTTTGTGTCCTCCATGAATGCTGTCTGTATCCTCCATGAAGGCTGTTTGTATCCTCCATGAAGGCTGTCTGTGACTTCCACGGAGGCTGTCTATATCCTCCATGAAGGCTGTCTGTATCCTCCATGAAGGCTGTCTGTATATCCTCCATGAATGCTGTCTGTATCCTCCATGAAGGCTGTTTGTATCCTCCATGAAGGCTGTCTGTGACTTCCATGAAGGCTGTCTATATCCTCCATGAAGGCTGTCTGTGACTTCCACGGAGGCTGTCTATATCCTCCATGAAGGCTGTCTGTATCCTCCATGAAGGCTGTCTGTATATCCTCCATGAATGCTGTCTGTATCCTCCATGAAGGCTGTTTGTATCCTCCAAGAAGGCTGTCTGTGACTTCCATGAAGGCTGTCTATATCCTCCATGAAGGCTGTCTGTATCCTCCATGAAGGCTGGCTTGATCCTCCAGGAAGGCTGTCTGTATATCCTCCATGAATGCTGTCTGTATCCTCCATGAAGGCTGTTTGTATCCTCCATGAAGGCTGTCTGTGACTTCCATGAAGGCTGTCTATATCCTCCATGAAGGCTGTCTGTATCCTCCATGAAGGCTGTCTATATCCTCCATGAAGGCTGTATGTGACTTCCTTGAAGGCTGTCTATATCCTCCATGAATGCTGTCTGTATCTTCGATGAAGGCTGTCTCTATCCTCCATGAAGGCTGTTTGTATCCTCCATGAAGGCTGTCTGTGACTTCCATGAAGGCTGTCTGTAACCTCCATGTAGGCAGTCTGTTTCGTCCATGAAGGCTGTCTGTGACTTCCATGAAGGCTGTCTATATCCTCCATGAATGCTGTCTGTATCCTCCATGAAGGCTGTCTGTATCCTCCATGAAGGCTGTCTGTGACTTCCATGAAGGTTGTCTTTATCCTCCATGAAGGCTGTCTGTATATCCTCCATGAATGCTGTCTGTATCCTCCATGAAGGCTGTTTGTATCCTCCATGAAGGCTGTCTGTGACTTCCATGAAGGCTGGCTTTATCCTCCAGGAAGGCTGTCTGTATATCCTCCATGAATGCTGTCTGTATCCTCCATGAAGGCTGTTTGTATCCTCCATGAAGGCTGTCTGTGACTTCCATGAAGGCTGTCTATATCCTCCATGAAGGCTGTCTGTATCCTCCATGAAGGCTGTCTATATCCTCCATGAAGGCTGTCTGTGACTTCCATGAAGGCTGTCTATATCCTTCATGAATGCTGTCTGTATCCTCCATGAAGGCTGTCTGTATCCTCCATGAAGGCTGTCTATATCCTCCATGAAGGCTGTCTGTGAATTCCATGAAGGCTGTCTATATCCTCCATTGTGAAAAGGTAGGGCCGATGTCGACCAAGAACCTTCAGTGTTTGCCCGGCGTTAGCCGCCTCTCATACCATTCGATATTACCAAACAAAGAGGCAGGCGCTGGAGACAGGAAGGCAGGAAACAGGAGTTTATTCCGACGGAGCAGAACACGTCAAATCAGACAACAGGGTATCTTCTCGAGGTGCTCTAACCGCATCTCTGAGGCCTGGCTTCTTATACACAGGTTTATGGCTTTATTACATACACTGCATCCGTAATGTTTTCTTGAAGGACAGAAAAGACATCCTCGGAATCCCCGGTCCAGGCCCGTCCCCACACACATCTACAGTAGAGTTCCCATCCCGATCTCAGCATGTGGTGGTTATCGCGCAGCTGGACATTCCACTGGGAACGGGGATGTGTGTGATCAGTCTGATCTTCGGGGTGCGAAAGCATTGATTAATCCCCGCTCCTTTGATGTGAGGCGAGGTCCTACTGTAGGGGGCAATAAACTGCATCTGTTGGGCTAGGTGATGGCCTGGGATCAGGCCGGACAATCGGGCAGGGAGGAAGAGGTTATCAAAAGGGCCTGTTCTTTGAATGAGATGAAAGAGCGAGGGGGTTCAGCACGGGATGTGGCTCGGAGACAGGGTCGCGTTAGAGGTGCGTTTATGGCCCAAGCAGGAGAGACCGGGGGCTGTCGGGGCGCGGGGGAATGCTTGCGAGGCCGGGGAGTGAGGGAGAGAGAGACACGCAGGCTATTGGCAGTGGGCAGAGAGGCCATGGCACACAAAATGGCTGCCACTTACGTGCATGATGGGGCCTAAATGGGACAAGATGGCGTGGCCACTGTTTCACGATTTTCACTTTACTTTCAACAGTGGCTGGGGGTGAACATAAATGAACGCCGCTTATATATACCTAATTTTAGTCATTTTCCACACCATGAATGCTGTCTGTATCCTCGATGAAGGCTGTCTGTATCCTCCATGAAGGCTGTTTGTATCCTCCATGAAGGCTGTCTGTGACTTCCATGAAGGCTGTCTGTATCCTCCATGTAGGCAGTCTGTTTCGTCCATGAAGGCTGTTTGTGACTTCCATGAAGGCTGTCTATATCCTCCATGAATGCTGTCTGTATCCTCCATGAAGGTTGTCTGTATCCTCCATGAAGGCTGTCTGTATCCTCCATGAAGGCTGTTTGTGTCCTCCATGAAGGCTGTCTGTGACTTCCATGAAGGCTGTCTATATCCTCCATGAAGGCTGTCTGTATCCCCCATGAAGGCTGTCTGTGTATCCTCCATGAAGGCTGTCTATATCCTTCACGAATGCTGTCTGTATCCTCCATGAAGGCTGTCTGTATCCTCCATGAAGGCTGTCTGTATCCTCCATGAAGGCTGTCTGTGACTTCCATGAAGGCTGTCTTTATCCTCCATGAAGGCTGTCTGTATATCCTCCATGAATGCTCTCTGTATCCTCCATGAAGGCTGTTTGTATCCTCCATGAAGGCTGTCTGTGACTTCCATGAAGGCTGGCTTTATCCTCCAGGAAGGCTGTCTGTATATCCTCCATGAATGCTGTCTGTATCCTCCATGAAGGCTGTTTGTATCCTCCATGAAGGCTGTCTGTGACTTCCATGAAGGCTGTCTATATCCTCCATGAAGGCTGTCTGTATCCTCCATGAAGGCTGTCTATATCCTCCATGAAGGCTGTCTGTGACTTCCTTGAAGGCTGTCTATATCCTCCATGAATGCTGTCTGTATCTTCGATGAAGGCTGTCTCTATCCTCCATGAAGGCTGTTTGTATCCTCCATGAAGGCTGTCTGTGACTTCCATGAAGGCTGTCTGTAACCTCCATGTAGGCAGTCTGTTTCGTCCATGAAGGCTGTCTGTGACTTCCATGAAGGCTGTCTATATCCTCCATGAATGCTGTCTGTATCCTCCATGAAGGCTGTCTGTATCCTCCATGAAGGCTGTTTGTGTCCTCCATGAAGGCTGTCTGTGACTTCCATGAAGGCTGTCTATATCCTCCATGAATGCTGTCTGTATCCTCCATGAAGGCTGTCTGTATCCTCCATGAAGGCTGTCTGTATCCTCCATGAATGCTGTCTGTATCCTCCATGAAGGCTGTTTGTATCCTCCACGAAGGCTGTCTGTGACTTCCATGAAGGCTGTCTATATCCTCCATGAATGCTGTCTGTATCCTCCATGAAGGCTGTCTGTATCCTCCATGAAGGCTGTCTATATCCTCCATGAAGACTGTATGTGACTTCCTTGAAGGCTGTCTATATCCTCCATGAATGCTGTCTGTATCTTCGATGAAGGCTGTCTCTATCCTCTATGAAGGCTGTTTGTATCCTCCATGAAGGCTGTCTGTGACTTCCATGAAGGCTGTCTGTAACCTCCATGTAGGCAGTCTGTTTCGTCCATGAAGGCTGTCTGTGACTTCCATGAAGGCTGTCTATATCCTCCATGAATGCTGTCTGTATCCTCCATGAAGGCTGTCTGTATCCTCCATGAAGGCTGTTTGTGTCCTCCATGAAGGCTGTCTGTGACTTCCATGAAGGCTGTCTATATCCTCCATGAATGCTGTCTGTATCCTCCATGAAGGCTGTCTGTATCCTCCATGAAGGCTGTCTGTATCCTCCATGAATGCTGTCTGTATCCTCCATGAAGGCTGTTTGTATCCTCCACGAAGGCTGTCTGTGACTTCCATGAAGGCTGTCTATATCCTCCATGAATGCTGTCTGTATCCTCCATGAAGGCTGTCTGTATCCTCCATGAAGGCTGTCTGTATCCTCCATGAAGGCTGTTTGTGTCCTCCATGAAGGCTGTCTGTGACTTCCATGAAGGCTGTCTATATCCTCCATGAAGGCTGTTTGTGTCCTCCATGAAGGCTGTTTGTGTCCTCCATGAAGGCTGTCTGTGACTTCCATGAAGGCTGTCTATATCCTCCATGAAGGCTCTCTGTATATCCTCCATGAATGCTGTCTGTATCCTCCATGAAGGCTGTCTGTGACTTCCATGAAGGCTGTCTATATCCTCCATGAATGCTGTCTGTATCCTCCATGAAGGCTGTCTGTATCCTCCATGAAGGCTGTTTGTGTCCTCCATGAAGGCTGTTTGTGTCCTCCATGAAGGCTGTCTGTGACTTCCATGAAGGCTGTCTATATCCTCCATGAAGGCTCTCTGTATATCCTCCATGAATGCTGTCTGTATCCTCCATGAAGGCTGTCTGTGACTTCCATGAAGGCTGTCTATATCCTCCATGAATGCTGTCTGTATCCTCCATGAAGGCTGTCTGTATCCTCCATGAAGGCTGTTTGTGTCCTCCATGAAGGCTGTCTGTGACTTCCATGAAGGCTGTCTATATCCTCCATGAAGGCTGTTTGTGTCCTCCATGAAGGCTGTTTGTGTCCTCCATGAAGGCTGTCTGTGACTTCCATGAAGGCTGTCTATATCCTCCATGAAGGCTCTCTGTATATCCTCCATGAATGCTGTTTGTATCCTCCATGAAGGCTGTCTGTGACTTCCATGAAGGCTGTCTGTAACCTCCATGTAGGCAGTCTGTTTCGTCCATGAAGGCTGTCTGTGACTTCCATGAAGGCTGTCTATATCCTCCATGAATGCTGTCTGTATCCTCCATGAAGGCTGTCTGTATCCTCCATGAAGGCTGTTTGTGTCCTCCATGAAGGCTGTCTGTGACTTCCATGAAGGCTGTCTATATCCTCCATGAATGCTGTCTGTATCCTCCATGAAGGCTGTCTGTATCCTCCATGAAGGCTGTCTGTATCCTCCATGAATGCTGTCTGTATCCTCCATGAAGGCTGTTTGTGTCCTCCATGAAGGCTGTCTGTGACTTCCATGAAGGCTGTCTATATCCTCCATGAAGGCTGTTTGTGTCCTCCATGAAGGCTGTTTGTGTCCTCCATGAAGGCTGTCTGTGACTTCCATGAAGGCTGTCTATATCCTCCATGAAGGCTCTCTGTATATCCTCCATGAATGCTGTCTGTATCCTCCATGAAGGCTGTCTGTGACTTCCATGAAGGCTGTCTATATCCTCCATGAATGCTGTCTGTATCCTCCATGAAGGCTGTCTGTATCCTCCATGAAGGCTGTTTGTGTCCTCCATGAAGGCTGTCTGTGACTTCCATGAAGGCTGTCTATATCCTCCATGAAGGCTGTCTGTATCCCCCATGAAGGCTGTCTGTGTATCCTCCATGAAGGCTGTCTATATCCTCCATGAATGCTGTCTGTATCCTCCATGAAGGCTGTCTGTATCCTCCATGAAGGCTGTCTGTATCCTCCATGAAGGCTGTCTGTGACTTCCATGAAGGCTGTCTTTATCCTCTATGAAGGCTGTCTGTATATCCTCCATGAATGCTGTCTGTATCCTCCATGAAGGCTGTTTTTATCCTCCATGAAGGCTGTCTGTGACTTCCATGAAGGCTGGCTTTATCCTCCAGGAAGGCTGTCTGTATATCCTCCATGAATGCTGTCTGTATCCTCCATGAAGGCTGTTTGTATCCTCCATGAAGGCTGTCTGTGACTTCCACGAAGGCTGTCTATATCCTCCATGAAGGCTGTCTGTATCCTCCATGAAGGCTGTCTGTATATCCTCCATGAATGCTGTCTGTATCCTCCATGAAGGCTGTTTGTATCCTCCAAGAAGGCTGTCTGTGACTTCCATGAAGGCTGTCTATATCCTCCATGAAGGCTGTCTGTATCCTCCATGAAGGCAGTCTATATCCTCCATGAAGGCTGTCTGTGACTTCCATGAAGGCTGTCTATATCCTTCATGAATGCTGTCTGTATCCTCCATGAATGCTGTCTGTATCCTCGATGAAGGCTGTCTTTATCCTCCATGAAGGCTCTCTGTATATCCTCCATGAATGCTGTCTGTATCCTCCATGAAGGCTGTTTGTATCCTCCATGAAGGCTGTCTGTGACTTCCATGAAGGCTGTCTATATCCTCCATGAATGCTGTCTGTATCCTCCATGAAGGCTGTCTGTATATCCTCCATGAAGGCTGTCTGTATCCTCCACGAAGGCTGTTTGTATCCTCCATGAAGGCTGTCTATATCCTCCATGAAGGCTGTCTATATCCTGCATGAATGCTGTCTGTATCCTCCATGTATCCTCCATGAAGGCTGTCTGTGTATTCCATGAAGGCTGTGTGTGACTTCCATTAAGGCTGTCTATATCCTCCATGAATGCTGTCTGTATCCTCCATGAAGGCTGTCTGTATCCTCCATGAAGGCTGTCTGTATCCTCCATGAAGGCTGTTTGTGTCCTCCATGAAGGCTGTCTGTGACTTCCATGAAGGCTGTCTTTATCCTCCATGAAGGCTGTCTGTATATCCTCCATGAATGATGTCTGTATCCTCCATGAAGGCTGTCTGTATCTTCCATGAAGGCTGTTTGTATCCTCCATGAAGGCAGTCAGTATCATCCACGAAAGGTCTCTGTATCCTCCATGAAGGCTGTCTGTATCCTCCATGAAGGCTGTTTGTATCCTCCATGAAGGCTGTCTGTGACTTCCATGAAGGCTGTCTATATCCTCCATGAAGGCAGTCAGTATCATCCACGAAAGGTCTCTGTATCCTCCATGACGGCTGTCTGTATCCTCCATGAAGGCTGTTTGTGTCCTCCATGAAGGCTGTCTGTGACTTCCATGAAGGCTGTCTTTATCCTCCATGAAGGCTGTCTGTATATCCTCCATGAATGATGTCTGTATCCTCCATGAAGGCTGTCTGTATCCTCCATGAAGGCTGTTTGTATCCTCCATGAAGGCAGTCAGTATCATCCACGAAAGGTCTCTGTATCCTCCATGAAGGCTGTCTGTATCCTCCATGAAGGCTGTTTGTATCCTCCATGAAGGCTGTCTGTGACTTCCATGAAGGCTGTCTATATCCTCCATGAAGGCAGTCAGTATCATCCACGAAAGGTCTCTGTATCCTCCATGACGGCTGTCTGTATCCTCCATGAAGGCTGTTTGTATCCTCCATGAAGGCTGTCTGTGACTTCCATGAAGGCTGTCTATATCCTCCATGAAGGCAGTCAGTATCATCCACGAAAGGTCTCTGTATCCTCCATGAAGGCTGTCTGTATCCTCCATGAAGGCTGTCTGTATATCCTCCATGAATGCTGTCTGTATCCTCCATGAAGGCTGTCTGTATCCTCCATGAAGGCTGTTTGTATCCTCCATGAAGTCTGTCTGTGACTTCCATGAAGGCTGTCTATATCCTCCATGAAGGCAGTCAGTATCATCCACGAAAGTTCTCTGTATCCTCCATGAAGGCTGTCTGTATCCTCCATGAAGGCTGTTTGTATCCTCCATGAAGGCTGTTTGTATCCTCCATGAAGGCAGTCAGTCTCATCCATGAAAGGTCTCTGTGTCCTCCATGAAGGCAGTCTGTATCCTGCATTAAGGCTATCTGTACCCTTCATGAAAGCTATCTGTATACGTCATGAAGGCTGTTTGTGTATCCTCTATGAAGGCTGTCTTTATCCTCCATGTAGGCCGTCTGTATCGTCCATGAAGGCTGTCTGTGTATGGTTATGGGCTGGCCTACATGGAACAGAGTCACCACCTTCGGCAGGAATTATGCTAGAGTACAAATGACCAGTTTGTCTGGGTAGATGGAAATATACGAAGGCTGGGATGACAGCCCCTTTAATTCACTGACCCTCGGGGTAGATGTATTTGCAATCCAGAAATGCTGTCTTGATGGTGAGAACCAAAGAGGACAGTTGTGGAGCGGCTTGAAGGGAGCGCATATCAAAGAGCTAAGAACCAAGTTTAGCTCTGACTGAGGTATAATGAAGGGAACAAGTGGGAACATATGCTGAATACCTTTGAGAAACCTATTTACAATAGGGGGCTTGAAAAATGGAGGGCTGATCTGGCAGTCATAGAAAAGTTGAGATAGCAGATAAATAACGCTTCAACATGCCCAATGCAGAGCCCTGCTGTGCCAGGGTAAGAATAAATAAAAGAACTTGGGAAAGAGATACAGATGAAGGGTCAACCTGTTTGTACACCATGCCACAAACTTGCTCTGACACCCATTGTGTACTGTCTTGGTGGAGGGATGCTGTGCTGCCAAAATAAGATTACAGACTTTGGGCAGAAGTTCAAAAGATATCAACCGTTGTGGCACACAATCTCCACGCATGAAGGTGGAGCGTTGACAGGTTCGGGTGGAGAACCCTCCCCCGCTGCTGCATCAGGAGATTCCCCCGATGGGGCAGCCTGATCTGAGTACCAATGGACAAGCTCAGCAGCTCGGGATACCAGACTCTTTGAGCCCAGTTCAGAGCCACAAGGATGACTTGGGCCCAGTCGTGGTATTAGCAGAAAGGCGTACATGAGGCCAGAGCTTCACTCAAGACAAAAAGCATCTTCGAGCGAGAATTGATTTGGAAACTCCAGCTCACAGAACTTCTGACATTGTGGCGGCTCGTCCATGGGGGCGTTTGGGCGCCACCCCCCTGCTTTCTCGCCGTGCGAGAAGGCAGAAACAAATGGTAGCTACTACCATAATAACTACCATTTTTTTCTGCCTTCTCGCACGGCGAGAAAGCAGAAGTTCCTGGTTGAGAGAGTGGACGGCGTTACTCGAGGGCAGGGGGGAGTGGCTTACCCACTCTTGTTCATACTGACTGCTTGGGCAGCCTGAGGCCGCCCAAACAAACAGTATTAACAACAGTGGGCAAGCCACTCCCCCCTGCCCTCGAGTAACGCCGCCCACTCTCCCTCTCCTCTCTGTATGCTGCAGCATACAGAGAGAAATGACGCGGGTGGGGCAGCCGGCCGAACCAATCACAGCGCTGACTGCGGTGGAGGGGAGGGAGGCTGCCTGCTGCCTTCCTGATGACGAGCTCAGCCCAGAGGAATTCAAATGCAGCGACGGCGGGAGTCGGAAGTCTGGAGTCTCAGTCAGGACTTAAGAAAAGCGGGATGCCAAGGTAAGTTATTTATCCAACCTCGCCCCATTCACTCCGCCGCAACAACCCCATTTCCACCACCCCCGCGCCCGTAATGCAGGCCGCGACTGCCACGGAGCTAATGGATCTCTCTTGTGCCCCACATTATACAATTCCTAGATGTTTTGCGCAGTTGATCTAAAAAAGTACATTGAGTTCAGCTGGAAATCGTGATTGGTGACACTTCACAGAACTGCACTACATTTCAAGCTGAAACGTAGTGACATTAAGACAGGCGTAGGCTGGAATGTTGTAGGAGTTTCTTGAGTTTGGGGAGTGAGAGAGATTGCTGCCTCGTATTGGAATACAGCTGCTCCAGTCCCAGTCCAGCCGGATAGACCTCTAATAGCAGGATAAAAGACCCGATTAAACACCAGAGCTCAAGTTTACTTTGGCACTAATTTATTGAGGGCGCCGAAATGGCCCCATTGCCAAATAATTCAGGTTGCGCTGCAGGCAGCTAACCAGCTAGCTAAATAGAGCCGGCGCCGAGACTTGAATAGCTGTCTCCCGAGTCCCTCCGTAATGTGATGTTCTCCTCGTGTGCTGTCATGCCCACTCAGGTATGATGACAGGCAAAGCTTGCTGAGCTTCGGTCACATGCTGCTCCTCGGTTCCTGGTGTACATGCTGCTTTCTTTCACCTAATTATTATTTATTAGGGAAGTTTATAAAGCGCCTAGTTACGCACAGATGGCGTGTCCCCGCGCTGTGGTGAGTGGAATCAGCAGAGTCGCACCGCATGGTCAGCCCGGCTTACTGCGTGTAGAGGTGAGTTTTTAACTTCTTCCTGAAGCCCAGTTCGGATGGCTCCAGGCAAAGGTCCGGTGGCAAGGCATTCCAGCTTTTCGCGGCCAAGTATCTGAAGGACCTGCGTGCCTTTTTTATCCTTGGGACCTTTAGTAGCCCCGCATAGGACTGCAGAGCGCGCGCCGGCGCGTACCGGGTGATCAAACCCTGAAGCGGAGCTGGTGCCTTACCACCCAAGATGCGGTGGCATGTGCAAAGGGCCTTAAACTCGACCCTGCTCCTTACTGGGAGCCAATGAAGGGCCTGAAGGGCTGCCCTGGCCGCTGATCTCTTAGGGAATTTCAGAATCAGGCAAGCCACTGCATTCTGCAGCACCTGGAGGCGGTTGATGGCCTTACCGGTGGCTCCCAGATAAAGCAGATTGCCATAATCCAGGTGCGATGTGTTGAGGGCATGCACCAGCGTCCTGCGGGCCGTCATGGGGAGGAGATCTAATACCTTCCGCAAGCTTTTTAGGACGCTGAAGCAGACCCCCACCACACGGCCTATCTGAGGTCCAAAAGACAGATCCATGTCAAACCATACTCCCAGGTTTCTGGCTTCATGACAGGGTGTAGGGACCTCCCCTAGACATGATGGCCACCACGCCGATGACCAAACAGACGGGCTCCCCCCCCACCACGAGCACCTCAGTCTTGCTGCCATTTAGCTTGATACAGTGTTAATCAGTGCTTCATTTTTCAGAGAATCCATATTTCTTCAGTACCCGCAGCCTGCATGGGAATTAACCATGCTTCATTCGAGGCCACTTTTAATACTATATATTAACCCTTGTGTTTTCTTCGAGATCTAATCTGTCCCTCCTAAATGTGGATGATTGATTCTGGCAAGCTTAGAGTGCTTTAGTTGTTTGCCACAGGGCAGAGGGTCTCTGAACCACGCCTCACTCCCTCCCAATGGCAGGTTTGCGCTATGGTGGTGATCTGACAGTCGTACTGTTTATTTATAGCTGTCAAGTCTTCAGATTGCCTACCTGTGACATTTCCATAGTTTCAGTGTACTTATGTTTTTGATGTGTTGAAATATTTCAACACTAATCGATTGCAATTGCTTTATAAACCTTCTCCCTTCCTCAAATTTACATTGAAATGTACAATTTGCCACTGTTTTTTACAAAATCATCTCTGGTGAAGAACCCCCTCAGATACCTTTTCTGTTCCCCGGGCTTGTGCGCTTTGCATGCTTGTGACAAAACACATACCCAACTTTTTCGCCTCACCATTTTCAAATGTCACCAGCCGCCACTGTGAACAGATCTAACCAAGACTCTTCCCACTATTGAAAGAGACCTTGCACCACCTCCGGTTGGAGATGCCACTTGAAATTTGTTAGACCTCTTTGACTGACTGAATCTGCTCTAGCATTCAAAGAGCCCGTCAAGTGTTGAACCACCATGGAAATGCCCTGGCGTTTCAGCCATGTCCAGAGATGCAGGGCCTCCTGACAGAGGATCCATGACTCCTCCCTGCACTGTTTGTTGCAGTACCACATGGCAGTGGTGTTGTCCGTGAATACCTGCTCTAGCCTTCCTTGATGGAGGTTAGGAAGGCCAATCAGATTGCTAGGAGCTCCAACAGGTTGATGTGGAGTCTGGATTCCGCTGGAGACTAGAGTTCTCTGATGTCCACCTCTCACAGATGGTGGCTCTCGCCCAGGAGTGATGCGTCTGTCACTACCATCAGATCTGGTTGTGGAAGTGAGAGTGGTCTGCCACTGGCCCAATCGCGGTTCATCAGCTACCACTGCAGATATTTGGCCGTGACCTCCAGGATCTAGACCAGGTTGGAGAAATTCCCCTGATACTGCACCCACTGGAACTTCAGGTACCACTGTAGAGTCTGCTTAAGCCAACGGGCATGTGTCACAAGCTGGATGCAGGAGGCCATGAGGCCCAGCAGCCTCGGAGTCAGTCTCGCCAGAATCCAGGCTAGAGGCTGAAACATCGCTATTGTAGCCTGGATATTCTGGACTGACCACTCAGGAGGATAGCACGAAACGTTGCAATTTCATTTGTCTAGCACTTACTACCTCTGAAACCTCTTGCTGCCCTATTTGTTACATACATGCCAATAGATCCGATTCAGGAAGGAGGCTTGTGAATTTTTTTGCCAAAAATTGACTTCTTTTAGCTTTTTCCTACCCAAAATTGCCTCTGCTTCAATAGAAGTCTTTGGGGAGCCCCCCCCCCCCCCCCCTCCTCCCCTCCTCCCTCCAGGCAGTTCGACCCTTACTGATTTTTTTTTCTAAATCACCCACTTTCGTGTTGCAAAATGTTGGCATGTATGTTTCTTTTTCTTGTCCTAGACATTCACGTTGTTAGCGCACGAGTCCAATACCATCACGTACTATTTCTGTGGCTTCCTTTTAAGGTCGGACATCTGCCTGTGATCAGAAATGCAGCACTTCCTTCCCACCTATTGATTGATTGATGACTTTACGGAGTAGCTCAATCTATGAACTACGATGTGTTGTATTCCCTACTCAGACCACTGGGGGGCAATGTTCACCCAGTTGCCTTGCGCCAAAAAATGTTGGACGGAATGTGAGCTCGAGCATCAGGTGTGTTCCAGCGACCTTACATAATGTGAATCTGTTTTAAAGGTGAATTTTAGTAATATTTTCAAGTTGCAGCCGGTCAGGGGTGTTCTGTTAGTATTGCCTAACGGCAGGCCCGTGGAAAACTGTTTTTATTGACATATTGAGTGCTAGGCGGTCAATGTATTCTTTTAATATTTCGGTGTTGTGCAGTTTGTCTCAGGTGTACTCTGTTGATAATTAAGAGTGCTGTGACGACAGTCTCGCGAGTGTGTTATTTTCATACTTCATAGTACTGTCCAGCCCGTTGTCCAAGTTTGTTCTGTTAACACTTTGAGTGCCGCCTGTCTCTTAGATGTGTTCTATTGCTATTTTACTATGCCCCTCTGGGTAGCTGATTGCTTATATATGACATTACCGTGGTTTAATTGTGATTATGTGTGACATCCCATGCCTTATGTGTGACATTCCCATGGTCTAAGTGTGATTATGTGTGACACAGCATGTCTTATGTGTGACATTCCATGCCTTATGTGTAACATTACCATGGTTTAAGTGTGATTATGTGTAACATCCCATGTCTTATGTGTGACATTCCATGCCTTATGTGTAATATTACCATAGTTTAAGTGTGATTATGTGTAACATCCCATGTCTCATGTGTGACATTCCATGCCTTATGTGTGACATTCCATGCCTTATGTGTAACATTACCATGGTTTAAGTGTGATTATGTGTAACATCCCATGTCTTATGTGTGACATTCCATGCCTTATGTGTAATATTACCATAGTTTAAGTGTGATTATGTGTAACATCCCATGTCTTATGTGTGATATTCCATGTCTTATGTGTAACATTCCATGCCTTATGTGTGACATTCCAAGCCTTATGTGTGACATTACATGCCTTATGTGTGACATTACCATGGTTTAAGTGTGATTATGTATAACATCCCATGCCTTATGTGTGACATTCCAAGCCTTATGTGTGACATTCCAAGCCTTATGTGTGACATTCCATGCCTTATGTGTGACATTCCATGCCTTATGTGTGACATTACCATGGTTTAAGTGTGATTATGTGTAACATCCCATGCCTTATGTGTAACATTCCAAGCCTTATGTGTGATATTCCATACCTTATGTGTGACATTCCATGCCTTATGTGTGACATTCCATGCCTTATGTGTGACATTACCATGGTTTAAGTGTGATTATGTGTAACATCCCATGCCTTATGTGTAACATTCCATGCCTTATGTGTGACATTTCGTGCCTTATGTGGGACATTCCATGCCTTATTAGTGACATTGACATGGTTTTAGTATAACATTACCATGGTTTAAGTGTGATTATGTGTGACATTGCATGTCTTATGTGTGACATTCCATACTTTATGTGTGACATTCCATGATTTATGTGTAACATTACCATGGATAAGTGTGATTATGTGTGACATCGCATGTCTTATGTGTGACATTCCATGCCTTATGTGTGACATTCCATGCCTCATGTGGGACATTCCATGCCTTATCAGTGACATTACCATGGTTTAAGTGTGCTTATGTGTGACATTCCATGCCTTATGTGTGACATTACCATGGCTTAAGTGTGCTTATGTGGGACATTCCATGCCTTATGTGTGACATTCCATGCCTTATGTGTAACACTACCATGGTTTAAGTGTGATTATGTGGGACATTCCATGCCTTGTGTGTGACATTTCTGTGGTTTAAGTGTACTTATGTGTGACATTATATGCCTTATGTGTGACATTCCGTGCCTTATCAGTGACATTACCGTGGTTTAAGTGTGCTTATGTGTGACATTCCATGCCTTATGTGTGACATTACCATGGCTTAAGTGTGCTTATGTGGGACATTCCATGCCTTATGTGTGACACTTCCAGCCATATGTAGTTGCAATTAAAATCAAGCAGAAGAATCATTGGAAGAAGTAACATTAGATGAACCCCCTTCGGCTCAACATGAAGCTCTGTAAGTCAGTGACAGGTAGTTGTTGTTCATATTTACTCACTCGCACTGAGACAGAGCTGCTCACTGGCAGCAGACTGTCATCAGATTTAAAGTGACCAGTGTCTGCTGGGAGCAGGGACCATGCACCTTCACACTCTGTCCTGAGGTTCAACCATCACAGCTGTCAACCTATCCTTGCTGGTTTGCAGACACTTGTAAAAAGCAGCAACACTCTTTGACAGTCAGAGACACACTGCCGACTGACAACGTTTTGCACTGGGTGGCACAGACAATGACTGCTGCTGAGCTCATAGGAGCGCTCTAAATTGGGTGACAAAATGTTTAAGTGCAGGAATGAAAAATGATTTCCGTTATTCTCACCAATGATCCGTGACACTTGGCAGAGGTGTGATCCTGTCACGCCAGTCTCACGCATCATTCATTGTTTGTATCCTGCGGTACTCATTGTTTCTCATTATACCGCATTCCCCACCATCTTACTCTAGTCCCCTCCTGGGTCCTAGATTTCACCTTGCACGGAATCCTTCCCTAAACCACCCTCGCTATGCATATGTGCCTGTTTCTCGCTCTCCACAAAACAAATGCCTCACGCTTTGCTCGGGTACAAACAAGCCTTGTTACCCGAAGCTCGATATGCTTTTACTTTGTGTTCCTTGTACATTTGAGATTTTGATCACACATACACGTTGAAGGTGGTGTACTGCACAAACAATTCACTACTAGGGAATTTTAAAGACCCACGTCACGTCTTTCTTTTGCAATCTACACACCGGATTCGACTTCAAAGTCAACGGTCTGGGTCTGGCAAGTCATTGATAAACCGGCTGCTAGAAATGGAAAGCTGGAACTGAATGTTACTATTCTGTCCATCTGCCCCAGGGGGATTTGAAGCCTGCCTCAAACTAGTTAATACTCTATTCTTCAAGCGGTGTCTTGCATGTGAAGCGAGACACAGTCACTCTATCCTGTGCTTTTAACCAGCAGCACTCTTCATACTGTGGTTTTCCAATCAATGCTATTCCTACAAAGATAAAAGAGAAACTACAAGTCCCAGAATGCAGCGTTCTGTAGACTGAAAAGTACGACGATGTCGCACACGACTTGGAGCCACTTGGTAGCATATGCAATATAGACAAACAAAAAGGTCTAAATGATCAACAGACCAAATAGAAAACACGACAAAAACATACAAATAACGGGTTAGTCAAAAATCAGGGTTTGGCCTGCTCCTGACTCTTTGTGTCGAGTGAAGCAGTGTGAAGGTCACAGCTGTGCATGGTCTCCTGTGGCTCCAGCCAGACTGTGCCGATGAGACCCCTCTCTCCAGCAGGGGCGGCCTTAGGCATGTGCAAGCTGTGCACCTGCACAGGGCCACCAAACCCCAGGGGCTACCACGCCAATATATATCCTTAATATAATAATCCTCTGAGGAAGGATAAATATTTGCATGGCGACCTCTGGCAGGGATTTGGCGGTCTCCGGTTCTGTTCCACTTCCAAACACCCTGACACCCCCACCCCCCTCTTCCCTGGCCTCCGCGCCTGCGTTCCTCCGGGGCCCCCTACCTACGCTCCCTGCCCAGGGCCACCATGAGCCTAGAGCCGCCCCTGTCTCCAGCAGCCCAATGTTCACCTCCTTCACTGGGGCTTTCTTCCCCTGGAAGGCAGGGCTGGGGGCACTCGGCCCTCCATAAGGAGCCAGCACGTCAGTCTCCCAAGTGGAGGCCTGGAACAAGAAGCATCTGTACATCCCCGCCAGTGCCTGTAGACCTGACCTCATGATCAGAAAGCCCCCACTCCACAGTCACGATGCTGGGCATGGCTTAGGGGGCTTCACAGTGGACTGGCCTGTCTCTTGGAGTGCTCTGTTAACATGTCAGAGAGCTCTGCAGCTTGGTTCTTATGTGTGTCCTGTTAGTATTCAGCCTGTTGTGCAGCTAGTCTCGAGGGTGCGTGCTCTTAATATTTTCCAGTGGCAGCCTGTCTTTTTGTGTGTTCAGTTATCACTTAGAGCAGTGAGCAGCCTGCCTCTTAAGTATGTTCTGTTAACTCCTTAACTGCTGGGACTTACTCTTTAACTGCTGGGGCTGACCCGTTAACTGCTGGGACTAACCCCTTAACTGCTTGGGCTGGCCCCATCACTGCTGGGGCTTTCCTCCCCAGTGCTGAACCCATTTTTTGCTATTTGGGGTAGCACACACTTATGGCTCTATAACTTTTTTCCTCATAAGGTATCTATGTCAAATAGTTAAATTAGTGTCCTGTTTTGTCAACATCCTGGGGTTTCTAAAGATACCCAGGGTTTGTGGATTCCACTTGAAGGGACTGAACAAATAAGCAAAATATAGCTAGATTTTGTGTTTATTGAGAAACATTGGAAAAAAGTGCTCTTGACAAAAGGGTCTGGGGCATATTTACAAGCTCCTTGCGCCACCCGTGCATCACTTTTTTTGACGCGTCGGCAGCGCAGTGTAGTGCTCCATATTAACATGGCCACGTGAAGCCACTCTGCATGGCTTTTCGTGGCCTTCTAAATACAGACCCTTTCACACAGCACTTTGCGTGAAAGGGGCCATGGGTGTTGCTGTTGGTGTTCCCACGCAACACCCATGGGTTCTACCGTATTCCCAGATTTACAACATTTCGTAAACCTGGGCATGCGTCAGAATCCTACACCTCCCTAGGAGAGGCAGCAAGGAGGCGTAACGAGGAGAAATACTTATATTTCTCCTTGTTTTTCTGATTTCAATGTGTGCTGGATTCTGCAGCATGCATAGAAAGAGGAAAACACCTCACATGATTGCTTTTGTGAAGGAAAGTGTCCCTTCCTGCTCAAAAATGATCTCCACTAAAACACAGACACCATGGCGCAAGGGTGCCTGCGTTGGCGCATGGCAGTCAAATATGCACCAGCGCAGGGGAAAGCACCGGGATGTGACATATTATTGTGAATATGTTGCATCTCTATGCTTTGCAAGTGATGCAGTATGATGCAGCCAAATGGCTTGTAGTGCCAAGCTGCGTCACTTTCTTGAAATAAAGCCCTTTGTTTTTTTCCTAAAAATGGAATCAGCAAATGGTTTGCTGTGCCAAAGTCACCATCAGGGCCGACTTTAGAGCTGGTGGTGACCGGTGCGACAATCATTTGTGGTGCCCCCCCTCACACCTCATGACCACCTCCACGGATTATCTCACTACTACCGGGTAAAGGTGCTCCTCATCTCTCCAATTACACGTTATTGCTAAACACCACGCCCCTCCTGAGGTCTGCTCCCCTCACAGGTCAGCGCCCAGTGCAGCCGCATCAGTCGCACTGCCCTAAAGCCGGCCCTGGTCTCCATCTTCCCAGCTTTCAGGAACTTGTAGAGCTGAATCATGAAACCTAATTTTTTACCACAGTTTTGGCATTTTTCAGAGACTACCCATTTTACAATTCTTTGTGCTTTCAGACTACTTACAGTTTGTGACAGAAATCAGTGTGAAACCAATGGTTGATCCTTAAAAGCTATAGATTTCTGTAAAGTAGACTAAACTCTGAATTCGGCAAAGGGGTCATATTTGTAGATCCCTCAAGGTTTTCCCGAAGAAACTAACTATTGAAATAAAGAAATGTTGAAAATGAGTGGGAAAAATCTGTCATGTGTGACGTTTTAATCTGTAACTTTTTGTCACAATGGCTGATTCACAAAAGCAATATACCATTACTTCCACCAAACCCATCTGGTTGCAGGGATATATCGAGTTTGTAGGTTCTCCAAGAACCCCAGGTACCTAAAGCCAGGGCCAGTCTGTGACCCCAAACCAGCCCTGGCAATTGTGTCAGATCAGCCCCCGAACAGCGGGAGGGTTAGGGAGATGATCGTGCAAGTGTGAAGCTTTTGTTACTCGGGTCAATATTGCAACACCACTGCAAAACCGACCCCCAGTAACAGAAGCGCCCCCCCACTGCTGCAAAACCATCCCCCACCCTTCCAGCCTCCTGGGGAAGTCGAATGCCTGCTACAGCCATTCCAGCCCTGCCCAGATCCAACCACAGAGCTGCACCGTACAATGATTTTTCATTGCGTACTGAGCATAGATAGCTCAATTCATATGGTGAAATATGTAGAGTGAAAACTGTGTATCAAGGAAACCTACGCATTTATGACATAGGCATAAGAAATGGAGTTTAGGAGCAGGGGTTTTTCCTACATCTCTGAATATTTGGGTTTCCATACTAGTGTAACATTTTGAGTTTTGTTTTCAAAATGCCTTCTTTCTTACTCACTGGCTTACATTTGGAAGACTAAATGCAGTGAAATCCAATTGGTACTAACAAATGTTCTACCATTCTAAGCTCTTGTGTCTTCCAATAAAAATGGTACCTCACTTGTATAGGTAGGCCTAGTGCCCGCATCAAGAAAGGGATGAAAATGCAACATAGGCACATCACATTTTGCCACTCAAAACGGACCCTTTTTAGGTCTCGTGACCTACAATGCGCGCAAGCGCATTGAGGGATCGAGAATTCAAGTGCTCAAAATCCTCATGAAACCACCAGCTTTTTGCTGGCGTTTTCATGAAGTTCACGTGGCCACAGGCACGCGCTTTTGGGCCATAAACTTGCATAGCCAGCTTCCCCCAGGCCGTAGCAGCACTCCTCCCACACCAGCACCTCCCCTCGCAAACACAGCCTTTACTTCTCCTCCCCTAACTTTGCCGTCAGAACTCTGCTCTCCCCTCAGGCGCCGTGACATAATTCAAAGGCTTATCACTTCACACGGCCGCAAGCCGTGCAACCAGAGCACTTCAGTTGGTGCGCAGCCCCCCTCCCAGCACTGCCTTGTTTTCCCTTTCTTTTCTTTTTCTTTACATTTCCTTTTAACCGTTTTACTTGGTCGTTAGTCGTTTATGCAACCAGAGCACTTCAGTTGGTGCGCAGCCCCCCTCCCAGCACTGCCTTGTTTTCCCTTTCTTTTCTTTTTCTTTACATTTCCTTTTAACCGTTTTACTTGGTCGTTAGTCGTTTATTAGAAGATTCTTAAACTATCAACAACAATTACAATACAGCAGCTGAAACAACAGCACTTTGAAATCAAGCGTTTTGTGTTTTTTAAAATATATTTAGTATTGTTAAGTTGTACTGTTTTCTTCTCCTTCCTGCTACCCAGGCTCCGCATTTCACCCATTGAAATAACTTTAGAGCAGCATAAAAGGGTATACAAACAAAGTAATGTAACTAAACAGAACATATATTCTTAACTAAATGTGGCATATACATGGATAATATATGGAACGTACGTAAGCATAACATACCATATGTAGAGTGCAGAGTGCAGATTCAGAGTGCAGTGTGCAGAGTGCAGATTGTGAGTGCAGATTGTGAGTGCAGATTGTGGGTGCAGATTGTGGGTGCAGATTGTGGGTGCAGATTGTGAGTGTAGATTGTGAGTGCAGATTAAGAGTGCAGATTCAGAGTGCAGATTGTGGGTGCAGATTGTGGGTGCAGATTGTGGGTGCAGATTCATAGTGCAGATTCAGAGTGCAGATTGTGGGTGCAGATTGTGGGTGCAGATTGTGGGTGCAGATTCAGAGTGCAGATTCAGAGTGCAGATTCAGAGTGCAGATTGTGGGTGCAGATTGTGGGTGCAGATTCAGAGTGCAGACTCAGAGTGCAGATTGTGGGTGCAGATTGTGGGTGCAGATTGTGGGTGCAGATTGTGGGTGCAGATTGTGGGTGCAGATTCAGAGTGCAGATTCAGGGTGCAGATTGTGGGTGCAGATTGTGGGTGCAGATTGTGGGTGCAGATTGCGGGTGCAGATTGTGGGTGCAGATTGTGGGTGCAGATTCAGAGTGCAGATTCAGAGTGCAGATTCAGGGTGCAGATTCAGGGTGCAGATTGTGGGTGCAGATTGTGGGTGCAGATTGTGGGTGCAGATTGTGGGTGCAGATTCAGAGTGCAGATTCAGAGTGCAGATTGTGGGTGCAGATTGTGGGTGCAGATTGTGGGTGCAGATTGTGGGTGCAGATTGTGGGTGCAGATTCAGAGTGCGGATTGTGGGTGCAGATTGTGGGTGCAGATTGTGGGTGCAGATTGTGGGTGCAGATTGTGGGTGCAGATTGTGGGTGCAGATTGTGGGTGCAAATTGTGGGTGCAGATTCAGGGTGCAGATTGTGGGTGCAGATTGTGGGTGCAGATTGTGGGTGCAGATTGTGGGTGCAGATTGTGAGTGCAGATTCAGAGTGCAGATTCAGAGTGCAGATTCAGAGTGCAGATTCAGAGTGCAGATTGTGGGTGCAGATTCAGAGTGCAGATTCAGAGTGCAGATTCAGAGTGCAGATTGTGAGTGCAGATTGTGAGTGCAGATTGTGAGTGCAGATTGTGGGTGCAGATTGTGGGTGCAGATTGTGGGTGCAGATTGTGGGTGCAGATTCAGAGTGCAGATTCAGAGTGCAGATTGTGAGTGCAGATTGTGAGTGCAGATTGTGGGTGCAGATTGTGGGTGCAGATTGTGGGTGCAGATTGTGGGTGCAGATTGTGGGTGCAGATTCAGAGTGCAGATTCAGAGTGCAGATTCAGAGTGCAGATTGTGGGTGCAGATTCAGAGTGCAGATTCAGAGTGCAGATTGTGGGTGCAGATTGTGGGTGCAGATTGTGGGTGCAGATTGTGGGTGCAGATTCAGAGTGCAGATTCAGAGTGCAGATTCAGAGTGCAGATTCAGAGTGCAGATTGTGGGTGCAGATTGTGGGTGCAGATTGTGGGTGCAGATTCAGAGTGCAGA
The DNA here is from genome assembly GCF_964261635.1 of Lissotriton helveticus. Classification (NCBI taxonomy): domain Eukaryota; kingdom Metazoa; phylum Chordata; class Amphibia; order Caudata; family Salamandridae; genus Lissotriton; species Lissotriton helveticus. The sequence continues at coordinate 1,769,111,835 of NC_136068.1, forward strand.
TTCAGAGTGCAGATTCAGAGTGCAGATTCAGAGTGCAGATTGTGGGTGCAGATTCAGAGTGCAGATTCAGAGTGCAGATTGTGGGTGCAGATTGTGGGTGCAGATTGTGGGTGCAGATTGTGGGTGCAGATTCAGAGTGCAGATTCAGAGTGCAGATTGTGGGTGCAGATTGTGGGTGCAGATTGTGGGTGCAGATTGTGAGTGCAGATTCAGAGTGCAGATTCAGAGTGCAGATTGTGGGTGCAGATTGGATTCAGAGTGCAGATTGTGAGTGCAGATTGTGAGTGCAGATTGTGAGTGCAGATTGTGGGTGCAGATTGTGGGTGCAGATTGTGGGTGCAGATTGTGGGTGCAGATTGTGGGTGCAGATTGTGGGTGCAGATTCAGAGTGCAGATTCAGAGTGCAGATTGTGGGTGCAGATTGTGGGTGCAGATTGTGGGTGCAGATTCAGAGTGCAGATTCAGAGTGCAGATTCAGAGTGCAGATTCAGAGAAAACTCAGCAGCACCACCACCACAGCATCAATCTGTGCAACCATTCAACAACAACTGGTTCAATTATGTTCTCTCAATGTTTCAAGCTTTATTACAAATGTCACAAAAAGATGTTATTTCACTTCTGTTCTTGGATTTTCATCACAATAAAATACACTGAACATAATCTTCACAAACGTTATTTACAAAAGTTTAAGCTATTGCCAATATAAATTACAATCACTTTTATTTAAGTATTAATTATTTTTAAAAATTAAAAGCCATTGCTATTTGTAATATCAATACATCTAAGTCACGTAAATACAAAACATGTTGCATTACAAATGCTATAGTCGTCACATGTGCGAAAGTTATAACTATTGGCATTGAAAATGACAAAGCTATTAATTTAGCTATTTTCAAAATCAACACATAAATAAAAAAATTGTCATTTACAAGACCAATAGCTCAAACTTTCACAATGCGAGACCTATTGCATTGCAAATGCTTGTTTGTAAAGTGTTTAGCGGAGGATTTTGGGCCCTAGCTCAGCTAGCACCCAGGAAACCCTAGAAAACCTGCACAACTTTTCTAAACACTAGACACATGGCAACATCCAAGGTGGAGTGACATGCATGCCTCTCCTAAGGTTTTGGTAATCAGGATCTCTTGCAAACATCAAACCTTCGCAAAAAAACACGAAAGGTCATATTCACAAAATGGCAGAATGTGTTGTTAAGCCAAAATATCTGGAATGCACGGTGTTTGCAACAATAATGTGCATCCCTGCGTTTTCCGTAGCGCTGAACTCAGCTGCCTAGTGCCAACGCAGGCACCCTTGCACCATAAGGCGAGTGCCTGCGGCGAGGGAATGATTGTTTATGTTCAGGAAGGTGTCACGTCCTGCAAATAAACAATCCAGAATGGTGATTTGTAACTTCTATCTGTGCTGCATTGTGCAGCACACTTAGAAGTTGCAAAATCGTTATTTTTAAATGATCGTTTATGTGCAAGAAGGTGTCCCTTCCTGCACATAAACAATCATTCATGGTGAGTTGGTCTTTCTATGTGGACTGCATACTGCAGCACAGATAGAGAAAGCAGAAACGAGGAGAAATAAAGCATTTCTCCTAGATCCCCACCGCACCCCCACCGCACCACCCATTGCCCACTCATTTCCCGCTAAGCATAGCGTGAAATGGTGCCTCTTCCTCAAGGTAGCGTTAAGCCACTTAACATGGCTTAACGCTACCTTGAGGATAAGGCAAAGCATCTATCGCCACAGGAACGTCGTAAAAAGTTATGCTCCTGTGGCAATAGGGGATTGTAAATATGGCCCTTATTTTCCTCATATTTCTGTGATGGTAAATTCTGGAATCTCCAGGAAGCCACAAACTATCTTTAGTCTCATGATTAAAAAGGTACCTCACTTGTGTGAGTTAGCCTGGTGTCTGTGACAGGAAATGACCAAAAATGCAACATGGACACGTCAAATGTTTCCACTCAAAACTGATCCTTAATTTCCAAACTGGGTAGCTTTGGATTTTGGGCCCTACCTCAGCCGGCACCTAGGGAAACCTAGCAAACCTGCACATTTTTTTAAACTAGATACCAGGGGAAATCTAGGGTGAATTGACTTCCATGGCTCTCCCTACGTTTTTTGGTACCCAGAATACCTTGCAAACCTCAAACTTTGGCTAAAAAACAAATATTCCTCACATTTTTGTGAATGAAAGTTCTTTATTATGTGGGAAGCCACACATTTCCTTCTCTTCAGCATTCCCCCAAGTCTCCCAATAAAAATGGTACCTCACGTGTGTAGGTAGGCCCAGTGGTCGCAATAAGAAATGGCCTAAACTGCAACATGGATACATCACCATTTTTCAACTCAAAACTGACCTGTTTCCGCAAGGTGGGTAGGTGTTGATTTTGGGCCCTAGCTCAGCTGGCACCTAGCAAACCTGTAAATTTTTCAAAGCAAGACAAAGGGTAATCCTGGATGGGGTGACTTGCAGGGGTCTAATCAGGTTGTTTTACCCAGAATTCCTTGCAAACCTCAAACTTTGAATACAAAACACAGTTTCTTCACATTTCTGTGATGGAAAGTTCTAGAACCTGTGAGGAGCCACACACTTCCTTCCACCCAGCATTTCCCTTAGTCTTTTAATAAATATGCATGTTCTCCATACATGCTGCATTACAGCCCAGCCCCCCATTCCCTGGCTGAGCGCTGATCCATGGCGCTCAGACCAATCATGCAGCATTGCAGCAGTGTGATTGGTCAGGGGAGCCTGTGTGCTTCCTGGTACCTGTTCGACACCAACGGAGTCCTGAGGCAGAGGAGAGACGTGGCGCCGATAAGGTAAATTGCCATTTATTTTTTTAAACATTTCCCCCTCATGCCTCAAACCTGCCACGCCACCCCCGATCAGTGCCGGCCACCACTGCATGTCTGTGACTGGGCCTAGTGTCCCTAAAAGGAACAGATCAAGCCAAGGTCAATGAGAGTTCCCTCGCAAGGGCTGTTCCTGTCGCAGGCACTAGGCCCTGCCACACAAGCTGTGCAGCGTTTTTTATTGGCATAAGTGGGGTAATGCTGGGTGGTAGGAATTGTGTGGATTCCTGCGGACTCCAGAAGTTTCTATTTTAGAAATGTTAAGAAAATGCTTGGTTTCAGGCAAAGTTTGAGGTTTACAGGGAATTGTGGGTAATAAAACCTCATGAGATCTATGCAAGGCACACTACCCTGGAATCCCCCTGGTTCTCTAGATTTCAAAAATGTCTGTGGTTCATACGTTTACATAGGTGGCTCCACAGTTCAGCCTCAAACACCACAGCAACCCCTAATGCTTATCTATCAATGTAGGCCCTTTTGTGTCTTGATCTCTAGGCCCACCCACATAAGTGAAGTACCATTCTCATCAGGGGACATGTGGGAATTAGGAAGATCCCAGAAGCTTTCCTAAAAAAATATGAGAAAAGTTTATGTTTTTAGCCAAAGTTTGAGGTTTACAGGGCATTGTCGGTAAGACAACTTTGTGGGATCCATGCAAAGCACACCACCCTGGACTCCCCTGGGTGTCTAGTTTTCAGAACTGTCTAGATCTGAAAGATTTTACAAGGTGACAGCCTACCCAAGCCCAAAAGGTGCAGCCATTCACAATTGCAAGTGGGATGATACTGCGAGTTAGCAACACTTTCCTGGCCCATATGTAAAAACAGCACCCAAAACAATCAAATGTCCTCTCACTTGCTATTGGGATGAAATCTGTTTAGTCCACAGGGAAGCAGAAAGACTGTTGAGGCTTTAGGGGCGAAGGTGGAGCCTAATGTTTGGATGGGCGAGACCTACCGCATTATGTTAAAAAATATTTATTTCTTGCATACAGTGGGCTTTCTGCACCCCTCCCCACTGGGGAAAAAGCTTTGGGGAAAACACCTCCTGCCTGCCCTGGGGAGGGGTGTGCAAAAAGACTGGTTTGTCCCCTTTTGGGTTTGGGGTGGGGCCGTGGTAACTGCCAGAGTGCAACACCTGCATCACTTTTTTAACCCAAAGGCAAAATATCAAGTGTAATGTAAATCTTCTACCCCCTTAATCCCCCACTCCCCCGGGAGGCAAATTTGGGGCATTCTTTCCAATTGTGACAAACGTCCTATCTTTCCCTGGGGGGTGAGAGGATGGTAGTAAGACACTATTGTCTCTTCGGGGACTGGGTTGTGGCTCGATGCCAGGGTAGGTCACACCCTCCTTTTTTGTTGTTTTGGCCCCATTTATTTTAATACTTCTATTTTTAAGTTTTATAAACAAACATCACAATATAACGCAGTCAATGATATACCAGGTGAACAACAATACACACATGATGCATTATGACATTGCTGAATGCAAGACCATTTGCCAAATAAGTGCAATCCCCCACCCGGGTAAATCAGGCATTACTTACTAGCGCCCCCCTCTCATCAGTGCAGATGCAAATGGAGCACTGCGTGCTCTCCACATATCACATGCATCACCACCCTCATTTGTTTGTGTCGTCACTGTCTCTCGACACCATGTAGGAGTTCGGGTTCAGTAAGATAGTGCACACATCTCTCCACTAAGATTCTGTGCCACCCTCCCATCACGTCTACTGGGCTGCATGTGAGTCTCCTCTGCCAAGGTCCACGGCATCGCATCCCTGTGCCACTGTCCAATTTCAGTCACCCTCTGTCCCATCCATGTGATAGATAGACGTTGTCTGGCTAAGATGGAAACCAATTGTAGGAACTTGTACGGGATCTTCCTGCCCTTCGCATACTTAACATTGTCCAACAGTCAACACTGTGGTGTGCATGTCATGTTTAGATGTGTGACCCTGTTGATGTCAGCGGCTACCTGAGTCCAGAAGTCCTGTACCAGCCTGCACTGCCAGGTTTTTAGGAAATCAGCATTACCCACCCCATAGTGGGGACAACTATTAGCTTGGTTGGGATATGCTATGTATATGTCCCTGGGTGTAAGATGCGTCCAATGAAGACGATTATAGTGTTATCAGTTGAAAGCAGGCATTACATGAAACAGAATATGTGAGCTCGTTGACATGTGGTACAAAAGGGGGTGGTGATGGACGGAGCATCTGAACCAATCAAACACTCACACCCAGTCAAAAGATCTGGGTCATCACCGTTCTTTAGCCCACTCTTCCACCCCAGTTCAGACATGGCCATATGCAAATCAGTCTGCCCTGTGCCTCATGGGAACAGTCGAGCCCGAACTGCCAAGCCATGCCTTCCCTGGACCGGAAACAAGCTTCCTAGGACCGGTTTATGGCAGTTCAGCCGTCTTCAGCCAGGCTTGCTTAAATCCAGTGGCAAAATGAGCAAGGGACTCACATCTGAGCATACCCTGCCAACTTATGGCGAACAAAGTGGTACAAAAGGGGGTGGTGATGGACGGAACATCTGAACCAATCAAACACTCACGCCCAGTCAAAAGATCTGGGTTTAATCCATCACCGTTCTTTAGACCACTCTGCCACCACTGTTCTGACATGGCCATATGCAAATCAGTCTGACCCTGTGCCTCACGGGAACAGTCCAGCCCGAACTGCCAAGCCATGCCTTCCCTGGACCGGAAACAAGCTTCCTAGGAACGTTGACATATGTCCAGCCTCCAGTTCCTAAAGGGGGATCAAGATCAATGTCCTCTGCCATGCCGGCCCATGGAGTGGTCCACTATGCATCAACACTTATAGCTCTGTACAACAGTGTGATCAAATGACAAACAGAACCACAGGATAAGAGAAATCTCAGGGTTTGTGTAGGTTCAGGCCCTGCTTGGTAACATGGCTAGGATGCTCTGGCAATTTCGGCCAGATCAGCGTGGTGCAAAAAAGGACCAGACCCAGGAGAGAATTCTTGGCAAGCCTCCTGAACAGAGATAAAAGTCTCCTAGGGTATAAATCCCCCAAATAGGCACACCCTCTGTCCAGCCATCCCCTAAAAGACAGGCCATTCATTATCTGCCGGACCAGTTTCAATGCCCCCACTGTAAGTTCCCTACGTAATGTAGCTCGCCTCAGGACTACCTGGGCAAATTATTGGCAAATTGTTGCTGTCTGCTGGATTATGTATGGGAATACCGCAGGGAGCCCCGTGCCTCCCATCAGCAATTCAGGCAAGCATTCCACTGCAATGCTACCAGACAATAGATGTTTTTCCCAATTATCATCCGAGTCCAGCCAGCGAGCCGCATACTGACAATGTGTGGCATAGTAATACACATCCAGTCACTGAACTGCCGGCCCCCTGTCTTCATATCTTCATACTGTTTGGTCATTGTCGCCAAGGCCACTCTACTGCGATGGCCCACCCTCAGCAGCGAGATAAGAAAGAAGTCTAACTGTCTGAAGACCTGTGATGAGAGAGGGCTTGAGGAGTTCTGCAGCATGTAAAAACAACCGGGCAGGAGAACCATTTTAACTACAGCAATCCTCCCCATTAGGGAGAGGGGCAGTGTATTCCAGAAGGACACAACTGACCTAAATGCATCTAAGAACCTATTTATATTTAGTTGTAGCTGTAACCTTTGAGTATGAGCTATCTGAATCACGAGGTACCTGAACTGCGTCATCTCCCAACGCAGTGCCAGCACCTACAAGTGGTCTAACGGGGTACTGACAACGGAAGCAAGGGGAATAACAGGAATTTGTTGTGGTTAAGGCAGACACCTGAAAAGTTCCCAAAGTCATCCAACTTACACAGCAGTTGTGGCACAGTATCTCGAGGGGAGGAGAGATAGAACAAGGCATCATTAGCATAGAGTGAAATGACATGTGGGGTGTCTCCAATCAGTATGCCACAGTCATGTAGTTCCCTGTGTATCCAGATTGCCAAGGGCTCTATGGTGAGGGCAAATAAAAGTGGCGACAATGGGCAGCCCTGCCATGTCCCGCAGCCCAGCCTCCATTGCTCAGAACGACATCGCTGCATGCGCTCTCTTGCAGCCGGTTACGTATAAAGCAGCAGGATTCAGCCACAGAACTGCAGGTCAAAGCTCATAAGTCAGAGCACCTTGAGCAGGTAGCCCCAGCTTTCACCACATTCACCATGACCAGGGAAAGATCCTCACCAGGTGTTCAACCTCATTCAGGACATGTGTCAGACGTATAAGGTTCATGCTGGTGCTTCGATCTGGAATGGACCAACTACGCCGTGTTAGACATTAAAAGAGAGGGGGGTGGGGCAACCCAATACACCCTTGCGGGCTTGGGCAAATACTAACAGTATAAGGTTTAGAGTGCCTGCAAGGGAATTTATTCATCAAAGTAAATTTCAGATTCAGATTTGAGTTACAATTTCTACAAACTTTGAATCAATCTAATGGAATTCTGCTTCGACTTTAGTCAAGTTGTAATGTTCTAACAATCAATGCAACAAAAGACTATTCAAGTGATATAGTCAGAATAAAGATAGAAATCAACACAGGATAATATTTTGAGAACATTTTTCTTATTTATATTTTTCATAAATTCATAGGGTAGATTTCAACAATTCAAGTTGATTGTGATGCTTACAAATGAACAAGGAGTTTAACAATTCTTCCTTTGATTTATCTGAAAAAAGTCCAATCCAAGATAAAAACAGTAAGTGACATCTATCTTTCTTAAATAAAACAGTCACTTATAAAATATTCACACATGGAGAAATGGACTATGTGGTTGATGTTTCGGTCTTCAATTGTATTAATCCTTCAGACCATCTTCAGGACAACAAAGTGTGCATTTAGCGGTGACCCTGTTTTGTAATATGGTCCAGTTCTGACCTCGGCAATATTAAAAACCGTCAAATGACTCTTATTGGTGGTCTTGGTGTTTATCTGATTTTCATTGTACCCAGGACTAGTTTAACTTTTTTTCTTTTTGTGGACCAATCGTCCTCCTTTCCTTTTTTATCTGCAATTAATGCTTCCAATTTTTTAGAACAAACTTTCGGCGTGGTAGGCGGAAGTCTCTCGGAGTCACGTGATGTCAGCAATCAACGAACATCAGATAAACTCCAGAAACGGAGTGTATGTATGAGTGTCTATGGTCAGGTGTACAGTGTAAACTCTTTGCAGGTGTGTGCGAAATGTGTCACCGCCTGGCGTGGACAGGTGTTTGGTCAGTGGCTTGGTGTTTCTGTCAGAGGATCCAGGCCAGAAGACGCCCAGACTTGTCGCCCTCTCAATGCAGTCATTGCCAATATTGCTTCAAGGTGTACTTATCGGGATGGTTCCAAATATACCTTATGCGCCCCGAAACCATGTGCTGCTCCCTGATTGTGTCTGCTGTGAATAGATACGCAGTCTGCAATTCAGCAAGTGCTCACTCCTCCTTGATTAACTGGGACTGCAGCTGTTACCGTACACCGCCAGTCAGTCCCATACAAGTGCCCTGCAGTACTGCCTTAAGAGACTCCCACTCTGTGGTTCTACTTCTGGTGGAGCCCCATTTCAATCAAAGTAGTCTGTCAAGGACTGCAAGAGTGCCTTAGGTCCGACCGGATCCTCGGAGATATCTGCACGCACTCGCCAGGACCTCAGTCCTTGTGGTCTGCCTCCCATCACTATAGTCTCCCCTTTCCAAAGATACCTCTCCAAAAGCAATCAGTGCTCGGCCCCGTGCACTGATTCAGTTTAAGTAAAATAAGCCCATCAACACATTTACTTTCACTTTAGTGTATTGACATCACAAGTGCACTCTGATCATCGTTACTCTAAAGAAGAAAAAAAGGCAAGCCGATCAGAAAGCTCTTCTTGAACAGCACAAGGATAACATGAAATAAAGGACTCCCTCTGGTGCAGAGAACCAGAGGGGACTTTATACACCTCCTCAGTGTTGGCCAATGGCCGACAGATGCACTGGGGAGGTAGTGCCCACACAGAAGGGGTATATATTTTGAGAGTGAGTTTGTCTCTCATGAATGTTCTGTAAATAAAAGAGGGACTTTGGCTCCTCCAACATGTTGATTCTTTTAACTACAGCCTTTGACTGGGCAGAAGATGTGTGCTTTCTTTGAAAAAGAGGGCTTGTATTGTGCTTTATGCCTTTTCAGGAAGCTTTTGTTCAGTACAATAGAGCAGAATTGGTTTTGGTGACAAGTCAATGATATAGATAAACAATGGAGAGAGCGAGGGTTTTTTAGAGGCTTGTCCTGTCCCCAAGTGTAATATGAAAAAATCAATGTGGACTAGGCCACTGTATGCTTAGAATATGTGTTGTTATTCTAGGTCACTTGTAAGCTCGGCCATATGGCTGGACCCAATTGGTCTTGTTTATAAACCCCTCACACACCAACCTGGTTGGTGTCATGCTTCATCATCGGGGTCCAACCAGGCAGCCGAATGCCGCCTGGTTGTGCTTCCACGCCTGACTACAGCGGAGCGGGTGTCGTGCAATTATGTGACGTGGATGAAGGTGAGAGTTAAAAAATACCTCTGGGGATCCTTACCTACTGTTTTATTCTTGGCGGCCAAGGGTATCAGTTAAAAGTATGTGATGCAACTACAAATAGTAAAAATATTACTCTGAGTAGACTTTATGTGATGCGGTCTACATGTTTCAGTCCCTTAAACAATTGGGAGGGACTTTCGTCAGGACCAGGAGAAACGTGAAGTGAGTGGCAAAAGTGGTGCCACAGGTGATAGTCTCCAACACACGCGCTAAGGTGTGTGGAAAATAAAAATTAAAAATTAAAATTAAAAAGGAGTGTCTATTTACTTACAGACACTTGCTGCTTGCGAGAAAAATCTTAGCTATAGCATACTGCTCCAGGGTTTCAGGGCGTGGGGGAGAGGAATTCCCGGTACGTATTTGGTGGAGAATGATCCTCTGCGGCTACCCTAGTTCGGGTCCCTCGGCTTCCAGGATATTTCAATACACAGGTTGGCATAGTATGTTAGGATTCTGGTGCTGGCTACCTGCTTTGACAAACCCTGAGGGTAGAATATTGTCACCTTAAGAATCCCTAGTATGTCCACTTAGGAGGGATTGTATGTTGTTTTCTCAAGTGTAACTTTGTACATATCTGCTGTTTTTATGTTTGTAGCCATTATGATTGCTTTGTTGGAAAGCTTATGCTCAGTACAGCAGACTTGAAAAGTTCATGGGGACAAGCCAATGATAAAGGCAATAGTTCTGATTTCATGATTGATGAAAAGTTTTCTTGGATACCACGTCTGTGCTGTTTATTATGACAAGGTTATGATAAAGGAAGTAGGCATGACCTATTTATTTAGAAAAAGCATTTGTGAAGGCAATATTTAGATTTGTATTACACTGTGGTAAAGCCTGTACACAGATATTGTATTACATAGAATCTCACAGATTACCACAGTAGATAAGGATTCAAGTGCTGCTTTTTCTTGTGACAAATCCCAGAGGTAAAAGATTTACACTGTGATAATTCTTCTTGAGCTTACCTAAGAGAGGTCGTACATTCTTTTTTCAACTGTAATGTTGTACATATTTTAATGTGTCATACATTTTACTGTGTACCTGATGGTTTCCTTGTGTGAAAGCCTATGCTCAATGTAGCAGGTCAGATACCACAGGTATTTTGTCACACTGAATTTAACAGATTATTACACAAGGCAACAGTTTTAATGTTGGTTACCTCCCATTAAAAAATCTGGGGGTAGAGGATATTCAATGTGAGGGTCCTGTTTAGTGCAACCCACTGGGAAAAGTTATGGGGGATATGCATTGTCTGTTTATTATCAAATTGTAAGCCAATGGTAGTAGGCCTGTCTTATTTATTGTTAAAGCATATGTTCAAGGTGGGTTGTTATTACACGGTTGTAAAGCTTGTCGATAGATATTTTGTTACATGGAATCTCATAGATTACCTTAATAGGCAAGGGGTCTGGTTATCCCACTCTGCCTCACACACTGGATAGAACAACTAATCCTTTTTAGACCCTCTTAGAGAGGGGTGCATTTGGTTTTGCCAACTGTAATTTTACATATATTCGTAACTATATGCATAGTGTTCAGGTGTGGGTATTAACATACATTATAGGTCTCTGCTGATTGCTTTAGCTATCCTCCAGGGTTTTTTAACAGAAAAATACATAATCATATATACAGAGAGGAGATTTGGATCCATCCCGTTTAAGTCACTGGTCTGGCTGAGTACCATTCACATTCTGTTTCCATCCATGACACCGCACAGAATGGCACAATGGATCAGCACACTTCAGCCATTGTCTCTATTGCTTTTTGAGTGATGACAGTTTGCCTGATCATGTGCCCATCCACATGAAACTGAGCACACTTCAGTGCCAAGGCTTTTGGGTCAGTCTGTTAATTATCAATTTTTTCTTTTTCTAGGTTATGTTTATTTTACTTCTCTCTTTCACCCGTTGACCACGGCGCCAATTCCGCCACGGTGCGGGTGAAATAAAGGGTGGGCGTGGTACGGATGGCCCATGGCCGTCCACCGCACAAGCCCACCGTGATGTCGGATGGCATGAAGGCTTAATTAGAGAGCCTAACTCCCCAGTTGTTGCTACCGGGCCGCTCTCTAACTGCTCATTTAATCTGCAGTGTACCTTATCCAACACTGCTGCTGCTTCTAAAATGGAATGGTATTGTCTACAGTGTATCATTATTTTAAGATGGAACTACTGGAGGAGAGAACCCCTCACTGATCCTCATGGTCATTATCAGATGGCGCAACCAGGATCACTACACATTTCTCCCACTGCAAAAACCTCCGACATAGAGAGAAAGGTGGGACGATATAAAGCACTCCTTCTGGACAAGGGTAAGAAAGGGCATCCACTGCCCAAGTATCCTCCTCCCTTACCCTCAGAGTAGACAGAGTAGAGGAAGAAGGGAATTATTTGCTGATGCAAACAAATCTGCCACTGGAGTGCCCCATGCCTGACAAATCCTGATAAATGCCTGCTGGTCGTTCAAAAGTCCAGAGAAGAAGGAATTTCCCTGCTCAATTTGTCTGCCCTGACATTTTGTTTCCCCTGAATGTAAATCGCTTTCAGCTCCAGTATGTTGTCCTGTGCCCACAGAAAGATCGGATCAGAGATTCTCGACAAAGCAGGAGACTTTGTGCCCGCTGTGTGTTGAGGTAGGACTTGGCAGTGTTGTTGTTTGTCCGCACCAGAATGCTCTTGCCCACCAAGCGGGAGCAAATGCAAGCAGTGCTTGATGAATCGCCTCCAGCTCCCTCCAGTTGGTGGACCTCAACTGCTGCACCCTTGACCAAAGACCCTGCACCTCTGTACCCCAATCCACGCTTCCCATCCCGCCGAGCTGGCATCATTTGTCAAGATGATTGGCGTCTAGGATGTCAAGCTGATTCCTTTCCTGATGTGTGAAGACTCCATCCACCAAGAAAGCCCCTCTCTCGTAACAGTTGTCATAAGAATTCTTAATGTCAAATCCTGAGATACCAGGAACAAATGAGCCAAAATGTGTCTCACCACCCTGTTCTGATGAAACTTGACCAAAGGCACAGAAAAACGGTTGCTGCAAGATTGCCCTACAATTTCATTAAGGCCGCTGCTGTTGGATTGTCCTGGACCATCAATTAAAAATGGAAATAATCTTGTTGATCATCTTTTCTTTCAGTGAAACCAACCCTACGCTAGTAGAAACATTGAGCTAATGAATGCCTGGTCATGATTAGGCATCAGATGAGACTTGATTCACCAGAAACACATGTTGTCCCAGCACCAAAAGTACTCTTATGACATCAGCCAATGTGGTTTCCAGGGAGGAAGAGAACACCAGATAGCTGTCCAGGTATAGAAAAAGTGCAATGCCCTCCTGACGCAGCAGTCCCACCAGCGGAGCTAGAACTTTGGTAAAGACCCTTGGTGCTGACTTTAGACCAAAAGGCAGCACCAGAAACTGAAAATGCAACTGCCCTATTGTGAACCGCAGGGATCTTTCGTGGCCTGGCATCCTGAAGATCAATAGTGGCCAAGAAGTCGCCTTCTGACACTAACAAAATAACCTGCTGCATGGAGAGCATTTTGAAATGGGTGCTTTTTACCCATTGCTTCACTCTTCTTAGGTCTAGGACTGGCCTGTACTCTCCATTTGCCTTCTGCCACAGAAAAAGAATAGCGTAAACTCCCTTGCCCCTTCCCAGTGCAGGGACCTCCACCATTCCCACCTTTTCAAAAGGCTAGAATGCAGGACCACGAGGCGTCTCTCCTAACCGGATCACCGGACATAGATGTAGGGATAGTTTCTTAATCCGAAGGTTTTTGGAGAAACTATTACATTGCCTCTTTTGAGTAGACTGAATACCCATTCATCTATGATCGACTCATGTCAAACGTTGCCAACGTCCAGCAACCTTCCTTCAACTGGGCTGCCCCTATCCAGAAGGAAAGACTAGTAAGGAACGATTCTTGCCTGCTCCTATCAGTTTACCCAAGTCCTGAGTTTTGGAGGACTTCCTATGCTGAAATTTCCTTCTTCTGGAATAATACCCCTTCAAATTCTTCCTAGAACAATCCTTAGATTCCAGGTCTTGTGGGATTTAAAGGCAGCACCCTTATAGGGAAAAGTGTGCCTCCTGTCTTTTAAAGACTTCGTAATGGTAGCCTCTAACTGCTGCTCTCCAAAAAGTTTTTTTCCTTTTCCCCTCTAAGGAAATTGTAAGGAGGGAAGCTTTCTACACATAATCAAGGTCTACTTTCATTTTTAACACAAGGGGGCCTATTCTCAAGCCCCTATTGCCACGGAAACATCACTTTTTCTGAAGTTCCCGTGGCGATAGGGTCAGCGCCTTATTCACAAGGCTTTAAGCCATGTTAAGTAGCTTAACCCTGCCTTGTGAATAAGGCCCCTTTCATGCTAAACTTAGCGCGAAAGGGGCATGCAGTGGGTGTTGCGGTGGGCGTTCCATCGCAACACCCATTGTACACGAAGCCGCCAACTATTCTCAAGGACGGCGTTAATTGGTGGCAGCGCCGAACTTAAGACCAGGAAAATCCTGGTCTTAAGTAGGAGAAAAGAGGTGAAATGCTTTATTTCTCCTCGTTTTTGCTTTTTCCATGTGTGCTACCTTGTGCAGCACACATGGAAAAAGCAACATGGTATTTTAGGAATGTTCATGTGCAGGAAGGGACACCTTCCTGTACATGAACAACCTTCACCTGCACACAGACACCCTTGCACTCTGGTGCAAGGATGCCTGCGTTGGCGCTAAGTCGTGAAAGTTAGCGCCATCGCATGGGGAAACGCCAGGCTGCACCACATCCTTGAGAATAGGGTGCAGCCTTGTGTTTCCGAAGTGGCGATGAGAGGCGCTAAGCAAAGGAGGCTAACACCTCTCACCACCACTGCATTGAGAATACCCCCAAGGTTTATTAACTGTTCCCCAGACATCCTTAAAAGTGCAGTGCTTCCCTTGCAGTCTGAGACCTTCTACAACGTGATGCGTGTGTTTCAATGTGTTACTCTTCCTCTCGTCTGCTGCATGGCGCAGTTGCAAACACAAACATTCTCTTTTTTGTTACCCCATGTAATTGATTGCATCCTCCTTTTTGTGCGCACTCAGAACTCAGGGGTACCTCCAGTGCACTATTTACGGGACCCCAGATTTGGACGGATATGGTCGAAAACGAAAGAACTGGACCTGCCTGTGTCCAAATTTAAGGTATATGTTGCCAGCATCAGCTGTCTGCGTGCTCTACTCGGCTCAACTAAACTGCATTTAAAGCAAGTATCCCCACCCCCGCATGGCTTAGAAAGAATTGAGTTGTACATGAGTGTATTTTTAAATCGATGCAACTAAGATGACATTATTTACCAGGACTCTCGCATGCGTGTTACAGTAAGCCCTTTTGTTGCAGGGTTGCGTGTTTTATGTCAGATGAAACTAAACTAATTGCACGTGGTCACCTTTGACCTTTTTGTGCGATTGGCTTAGACATTTTGGGGCAGATTTACGAGGAAGTGCTGCAGCGTGCCAACACAAGCCCGATGGCTGCACCACTCTGCGACACTTCCGAAGCACAGGAATGCAATATATTTATAAGGATATGTTGCATTTCTGTGCTCTCCCCTGCACTGGCGCACATACAGCTGCCATGCGCTGGTGCAGGCCCTATTGCACCATTGTGCAAGGATGCCCGCGTCATGGGGAGATTATTTTTGTGCAGGAACGGGCACCTTCCTGCACAAAAACAATCACTACAGGCATTTTCCTCTTTCAATGCGTGCTGTAGAATGCAGCATACATTGAAAGAGGAAAAAAAGAAGTGAAATGAAAACATTTCTCCTGGTTGCGCCATGCTACGCCACCCCTAGGGTGACGTAGCATTCAGATGCATTTCCAGATTTACGATTCCTCGTAAATTTGAAAATGTTCCTTGTTCTATCTGTGCTGTGCGGGAACACCCACAGCAACACCCATGGAACGCCCCTTTCACGCAAAGTGCTGTGTGTAAAGGGGCCATATTTACAAGGACAGGAAAAGCCACGCAGGAAAAGCCATGCAGGGTGGCTTTTCCTGTCCTTGTCAATATGGAGCTGGAAAATACGCCACCAGTACGTCACGAAAGGGGGCTTGTAAATCTGCCCCTTTATGTTTCTGGTCTAAGAAGATAATTCTCTGCGTGGTGTCAAATGTGCTTTTTTCTGCAAAACCTTCTTTTGGGAATGAGAAGGTTAAACTTTATAGTGATGTACTGAGTTTTAGGAATCCAGAAAAAAGATGCTATTTGTTGGGAGGAATACCTTGTAAAAATGCTATTTTTAATACTTTCTTTTTTTTTATGTTTGAGAGCTTTATTGAAGTAAAATAGTCAATACAAAAAGGTGACACCAGCAGAGCAAAATGAGAAGGGGGCAGGCATGGGATAAATAGAAACATAGTCAGCTGGTGGCACAATGAAAAAATCAAAGCATTTTTAAAAAGTTTGTTTGGGGGGGAGGGAGGAGAAGGGAAGGGAGGGGAGTAGAAACAATGCTAATACATTGAAGAATAAAGTATAAAATATAAATAAGCATGCAAATTGTCGGCAATAAAGTACAGTAAATGCACAGATAACTAGAAAATATGTGGAATAAGTCCGTTATCAAAACATGAGTAAAGAAAAGAAACTACATTAGTGAAATCTAAAACCTGAAACTACAAGCAGGAGTACAACTGCTCAAGGAGGCTTAAAATTGTCAGAGGAGAGCGGAGTGTATGTCTTTTTGGCGGATTGATCGAAATATAGGGTAAGAGGCAACCAATAGAGTTCAACATTGCGAGAAGGTTTGCAGGTGGAAGCAAAGGCAACATCCAAGCGATGAGAATGACATAATAGGTTCCACCAGCAATTTATGGAGATCTTGGTCAAAGACTTCCAATTGGAGGCGATATGTTGGAGTGCAATGGCTAGCATAAGGTCAAGAAGACCATGTGAATGCAGAGGGAGGTCCAAAGACTCGGAAAGGCTACCCAAAAACACCAAAGAAGTAGAAAAAGAAATAGAGAAATTAAAAATACGGGAAATGCGAGACCATACCTGTGTCCAGAAAAGTCGGACTGGAGGACAGAGAAAAAAAAGATGAAAGAGGTCAGCAGTGGGCGCATTACAGGTCCAGCAATTAGAAGTAGAAGAAGAAAGAAAACGAGAAAGAGAAAGGGGAGAAAGGTAGAGACTGTGATATAAGAAAAATAGGGATTGAGTGAGAGATGCAGTACGGGAAGTCTTCAAGGATTTAGCCCAGATTTTGTCCCAGAGAGAGGTCGGCCATGAGCAACCAAAATCTTTTTCCCAAGAGAGTTCTATTTTTGATTTGGGACGAGCAGGATCAGGAGCTGAAAAATAGCGATAAATAAGAGAAGCTTTAGGAATAGTAGAGAGAATGGTAAGTAGAGTGGAAGGCGAGGTGGGTATGATATCCAACGTTAGAGAATAGTATAGATCAAGAACTGTTTCCATAAGGATGTAGTATTTCTTAGCGAACGAGAGAGGACAGTGAAATTGGGATTGAAAGTGAGGAAAGGAACAAGGAGATAAACCGTCAAACAGGTGATGAACCCAGATGATACCCTTCGATCTCCACGAAGCCCAAGCAATAGGTCTATTTCGTATTAGAATGAGTGAGTTATACCAAATGGGTGACAATAAAAAGGATTCGCGAGAGACAGGAACTGTGGATACCAAGGACCGCAAAAGAGAAGAAGTGTGTTTGAATAAGGGGGGATTAAGATATGGTGCCTTAGTAGTGAAGCGGATTACATCCTGAAAAGAGTAAGGGAGCAATAAGTCACGTTCAACAGAGAGCCAAAGGGGAGAAAAAGGTGCTATGTCCTGTGATAGCCAGCGAGAAGCTTGACGAAGAGAGAAAGACTTATGGTAAAGACGGAAATCTGGAAAATTAACTCCACCATTTGACTTAGATTTACGAAGGGCTGAGAGAGATATACGAGCCTTCTTCTGCCTCCAGAGAAACTTAGACAAAACAGAGTCAATACGACGGAAGTATAGGGCTAGGATATGGACTGGGAGCATAGAAAGTAAATAAATCAAGATCGGAGCAATCATCATCTTGACCGAGTCAAGACGACCCCACCAGGAAAGGTATAGGGGGTTCCAAGAAGAGAGCAGAGAGTCAATTCTAGAGAGAACTGCATTCATATTAAGTTGGATAGATGATGAAATAGAGTTAGAGAAGAGAACACCAAGATATTTTATTTTCTTACTATTCCAAGCAAAGCCAGTGGAAGCGAAAAAATGTGGAAGGCAAAACTTAGTTATAGGAAGAATCTCCGTCTTATCCGAATTTATTTTATATCCTGAAACCAAGGAAAATTTCTCAAACTCATCTAATAAGGAAGGAACAGAGGTAACTGGGTCTGAAATAAATAAAAGTATGTCATCCGCATAGGCAGATAGTTTGAGTTGGTGAGTACCGTACGGAAAACCAGAAATGGAAGAATTGTTACGAATAGAGGATATGAAGGGTTCAAGTGCTAAAATAAAAAGAAGGGGGGAAAGAGGACAGCTCTGACGTACTCCACGTTTAAGTGTGAAAGGGGAGGTTAGTTGACCCTTGACGAGGACGGATGCTTTGGGCATAGAATATATTAAAGAAATGTAAGAAATAAATTTCGGACCAAAGCCATGCCATTTCAATGAAGCTATCAAAAAGGACCAATCAACCCTGTCAAAGGCTTTTTCAGCATCAACCGAGATAGCCGCAAGGGGAATAGAAAGAGAGGGGGCTTTATTTAGAACATTGAGGAGAAGTCTGGAGTTGTCGGATGTAAGGTGGCCCTTAACAAAACCACATTGTTCCTTCCCAATGAGAGATGGCATGAGTGGATCAAGACGAAGAGCCAATAATTTTGCAAAAATTTTATAATCCACATTAACTAAAGATATTGGCCGATAATTCTTACAGAATTTGGGATCCCGCCCCTCTTTAGGGATGAGGCATATGGTAGCATCTTGAAATGAGCCTTGAGCCAGACCAGCGGAACAAAAAGACTGAAAAAGAAAGAGAAGTTTGGGCAAGAGAAGATCGGAAAAGTGTAAATAAAATTCAACTGGAAATCCGTCAGGCTCCGGAGTCTTACCCTTGGTGAGAGAAGACAGAGCAGTGGATAACTCAGAAAGGGTAAGATCTGAGTCCATGGTCGAGAAATTAAGTTGGGAGGTGTCTGGTTTAGGCAAATTCTCAAAATATGTTTGGAGAAGGTCTGGGGTAGGGGGTTCTCAGGAAAGTACAAAGATTCATAAAAGGATTGAAACTGCTCCAAAATTTCTTTATCTGTGTGTAAGAGGACATTAGAAGGGGAATAGATAGAGTCTATGAGAGTCCGCTCTTTATGCGATTTGAGATAGTTAGCAAGCAATCTGCCCGATTTGTTACGGCCTCCATAGTACCGTGCACTACTCCGAAGAAGGAAGGAAGAGGCTGAATCCGTAGTAAGTTTGTTAAATGCAATTTTCGCTTGAAGAAGTGCAGGAGACATATGGTTAGGAGAGGAGGTGTAAAATTGGTGTTCTAATGACTTAATATGTGCAAGAGCAAACTTACGTTTTTGGAGAAACGTTTTCTTTTTTTTGGAAACAAAGTCAATAATAAATCCACGGGCTGTGGCCTTGAAAGAATCCCAAAGAACATGGGGAGGAGTATCAGGAGCAGAGTTAAGTTGAAAGAATTCAGAGGTGAAAGAGCGAAAAGAGGAAGAGAAAAGAGGATCTGTGAGGAGAGAAGAGTTAAAGCGCCAGCGAGAGGATTTAGGAGTAGGAGGAAGAAGATCAAAATCAGTGATAATAGGGGCATGGTCAGAGATAACAATAGGTTCAATAGAAGAAGATATAAGAGCCTTAGATAAAGAGGAAGAAAGAAAAATATAGTCTAAACGAGAGAAAGAAGCATGTGGGGGAGAGAAAAAAGAAAAATCTACAGTGTCCGGGTGGGTATGCCTCCATGAATCCACAAGATGAACCTGTGTAATAGTATCAAGGAACTTTTTATGGTATTTTTAATACTTTCATTAAGAAATATGTGTGTATTGTCAGAATCTTTTGTTTGATAGATTAGGGAGTTGGCGTGCGTTAATGGTTGTTTAAATTTTGAACTAATGTAATCATCAGTAAGCCAATTATGGCTAAAGATGACAGCGCGAAGTTTAGAGACAAAGCCCTTTCTCTTGGCTACACTGTTTATTTCACATATCCGAGGGATAGCTAAATGTTATCAATATGAGCTAATTTCAAACAAAGCCAGAGCATATTAGTATGGCAACTGTCTGAACAGCTTCCAGGCTCCCATATGAAGAATATTTCCACAAAGACATTTTAAACATCCATACTATCAAGTGTTGATTCAATGATCATATCTGCAATTTCAATGTTTTCTGCACAGTTTTTACCCCAGTCTGTTACAGAGATACTCTTTCTGGACAATCGTAGTTGGTGGGACCTTTACGTGGACTGGCATCTGTGGGGTTAATCGGTCTCAAATTCAGAGATACATTGCCTGTAAAACTATATTTTACGCAAAAATGTAAGTGTTTTTGGTAGTGTTGTATTGATTGCTTTTTTAGAGTTGTTGCTACATTATACGTCCAGGACTGTACTGGACATTATGTTATATAATTGTGCTGTACTGGACATTATGCTATATAATTGTGCTGTACCGGACATTATGTTATATAATTGTGCAGAACTGGACATTATGTTATATAAACGAGTACTCTTGGCACACACATTCGCCACAAGTGATTGCACATGGAGCTTTGTGAACCGGGCCAAAACTACACTGGACAAAGGTAACCAAGAGGAAGGGCAATTCGTGCTGACGTCTAACTCAGCTCAAGAGCCCACCACAACTGAATCACTCACCTTAACACATTGTGCTGGACTGCGCTGTTGCAACACGTTCTTCCCTTGCACAATGTCTCGGTAGAAGGAGAGCGCCGCACAGTGTCAACATATTTTGTGACATTGGAACTTACTCCATGTTCCACCTATGCATCTGTTATAAGACAAACAAGTTCT
This sequence comes from Lissotriton helveticus, assembly GCF_964261635.1. NCBI lineage: Eukaryota > Metazoa > Chordata > Amphibia > Caudata > Salamandridae > Lissotriton > Lissotriton helveticus. The sequence goes on from NC_136068.1 coordinate 1,769,132,313, forward strand.
GTTGCTGCACATAGGCACTGGACATTTGCGTTTGGTATGGCTATACCCAGCCAGCGTGGTGGGGGTTGGTACCTTGTCATGGAATGTGGCCACATGACCAGTTCAAGAGTATGCAGATCTTCTTGGGGTAGATTATTACCCCAATCTCTGGCGATGACGTGATTCTGTCAATTCCCCATAGTGGCGTAAATGTGTAAGAAGGTAGCCCTGCTGTTCACAGTTTCTGTTGCATATGCACACTCCTTTTTTCTGTTCTTGGTGATGGCTTTTCCATGCTGTCTTGAATTCTATTTCGCTTATTCTCTAAAAAGGAAAAACACAGAAGAGAAACATTCATGTAGGAAACTCATTCTTGTAATTTTAAAAGCACATTTCTTTCTGTAACTGCAAAGCGAATGTCAAAGCAGGCTGACTGCGGCATAGTCATGCCAACTGAAGTTTGGTTATGCTAAAATACATTTAAATCATTTATTAACTAGCATTTTCAGTACAATCAGCATCGCATTTGTGAAAGTTAGAGCTGTTGGCATTGAAAATGACAATGATTTTATTTTTATTTTTTAATTTGCAGTTGAGTGATATTTGCCTATCACTATTGCTATTCTTAAGTATTGTAGGTGGTAATAGGCTTTCATTTTACACTTATTGTTGGAACATTACTAGTGTTATTATTATTAGGTGGTTTGACACCCCACGTCTATTAGCCTCTGTATAACACTGCAAATAAATAATTATAAATACATTTTCATTCATTCAATAAACTTTATTTCGGTTAGTTTTAACCATAAAAGTACATAAAATATACATTTTCATTATTCCACAGTTCATTTTTTAATATAAAAATGAATATACATCATATGCAGTCAGAGGGGAGAAGGCAAATTGTTAAAACCGTTAAAAAATTTAAATATTTTTTAAATTATATTGTTTAAAAAAAGTTAAGACAGCATTTGTTGATCCAAAATAGTTCTCACGTCTCATCGGATAAGAATATAAAGTGCCCTATTAATTAAGTAATTTCCTTCGAATAGACCACATAGACAACAGAAATTTTGTTATAGCGGACACTATCAAAGGATTCGTGTCAGACTTCAAGATCCTAAAGAAGACTTGGTAGTCCCTTATACCCATTTTATTACATAATTGTATTATCCACTTTTTTCGTATATGTAAGTAGGCTGGGCAGAAGAGATTAACCTGCAAAGTGGTTTAATTTTCGGTTCTACAGCCGGGGCATAAATGAACTGGGCCCCCCGTCCACCTATCTGTCATAGAGTAAAGGGGCAGCGTTCCAAATCTAATCTGTAAGTACAGCTTCTTCGCCAAAGTGGGTTGGATTACATCTATTTCTTGATCAAAGCTGTATGTGGACTTATGGCTCAGGAAGGCACCAGTCAGACTCGTTGATGATACTGAGCTAATGGTCCTTCCGAGACTAAAGTCCTTCACAGCGCCAGACAGTGTTTTCTTAGAAATAGTTAGAGAAGTGACCTCTGGATTTAGCCAGAGATTTTCATAACCAATTTGGACTAGAGACTGTCTTACGAAACTTAGCCATGGAATTCTACCTGCTCCTGGTAAGGCTAGAACCACCTTTAATTCCCTTTTGTAGCTTTCCAGCTCGGGGGTGCTCCACAGCCTCCTCCAGTAAAGAAGGGGGCGTGAGGCAATAGCTTCGGCTATAGGCCTAATATTCAGGTCTAGCCTAAGTGGGACTAGGTGGGTGCTTCTGGGCAAGGTTAAAGTTTGCCTAATGAAGTTGTTTTCTGTAATAGTTAGGTCGGTGGAAGGAACATGTCCCCAAAGTTCCGCCCCATAGAGGGAGGAAGATCTTGCTTGAACTTTGAAGATTTCCAGTGGGGCACTTATGGTTTTATTCGCACAATTTTTTTGGACTTTTAAAATTCCCCCGGTTGTCTGTACTAATTTTAAGTTTGCCTTGGCCATTTGTGCTCCCCACCCCATTTTGTCAGTTAGAGTCAACCCTAGGTAGTCAAATGTTGGGACTCTTTCTAACGGTCTACCTTCCATCATTGGGTGAGGGCAATTGATAGTATTGGCATTAAATACCATATACTTAGTCTTGTCAATGTTAACTACTAAATTTCTATGTTTGCAGAATTTAATGAACTGGTTTAAGAACCTCTGCATACCCATAGGGGATTTTGAGAGAAGCAGAGTATCATCTGCAAACATTAATGCAGGAAACCTCAGCGAGGCTAATTTTGGGGAATCAATATCTTTAGTTGATAGTAGGTCTTCAATGAGCCCATTAAGAAAAAGGGAGAAGAGGGTAGGGGCAAGGACGCAGCCCTGCCTAACCCCTTTCTCTACCGGAAAGGGCACTGTTAGCTGACCATACTTCCCAAAACGCACTCTGGCAAAGGTGCCGTCATGTAGGTGTTTGAATTGGTGACACAGATAGGCTGGCACCCTCATTGATGATAAAATTGCCCAGAGTTGGTTACGATCCACCATATCGAATGCTGACTTTAGGTCCACAAATGTTAGATATAAACTTCCCCGGTCCAGAACGACGTGCTTCCAATAAAGGACTTGGAGCCGGAAAAGTTGATCAATAGTAGACGTTTTGACCCTAAAGCCTGCCTGGAGGGGAGTCAGTATATTATTATCTCTTACCCAGTCCTGTAAGCGTTGTAAAAGTAGTCTCGCGTAGATTTTCTGACTGACATCAATAAGGCTAATAGGCCTGTTATTTGATGGTTCTAACGGAGAGCCCTTCTTAAAAATGGGTATGATCTCCTCCCCCAACCATGTGGCTGGCAGAGGTAGGCCCTGCAAAATTGCATTATAAAGTAATAAAAGATAGGGAGCCCAAACAACTGGTTCTTCTTTGAAGAGGTCACCTGGGATCCTATCTAACCCAGGGGCTTTATTCGATTGCAGGGAGTGCACTGCAATTAAAACCTCGTCCAAGGTAAAAAGTGGTGTGGGGCAGTTAGGGTCCATCTCCGTCAAAACAGTAGGGACTAGACTATTTAATGTTGAGGGAGTAGAATATAACTCTTTAAAATATAGGGACCATGATTCTTCAGGTATATTTGGATCAATTGAGGTCCTACCTTCTGGTTTCCCTGTATGAACTAGGTTCCAGAAGGACCGAGTATCTTTGGCCTCGAGTGCAGATCTGATGGCGTACCATCGTTCTTCTTCCCACTCTTTTTTTGCATTAAAAATCATTAATTTATAGGCGAGCCTGGCTTCAGTCACGGCGGCCTGGGAGCCTTGTTTCAATGCCATAAGTAGCCCCTGCTTCATCTCTTTGCACCCCCCGTTAAACCAGGGGTGTTTGGTGACAAAAGGCTTAGGTTTAATAAGGGTTGTTTTGTAGAAGGAGCTCGCCCTTTCTAGGAGGGGGATTATACTCAGGTACAGTTTACCCAAATCTTCAGTGGATTTCTTCATATTAGCCCATCTGATTCTCCTCCCACCCTGAATTATTCTGAGGTCACTATTTTCATAGATTTGGTTGGCCTCAGTTATCAGATCATAATTAATCTCAATTAACAGGGGATTGTGGTCGCTTTCCGTATGACTAGGGATTTGGAAATTGAGAATCCTAGGCCATAGGGGCATACTAACCATGAAGTAATCGATTACAGAGGTATGACCCCTTCCACTGTAGGTTGGTTGCCCTGGGCTGTCCCCCATAAAACGCCCATTGCATGCTCTAATAGAAAAGGAATAGGTTATGGAGGTTAGCTGAAGTACCGAGGGTGACCACTGTTTAGCTGGGTACATATTTGGTTGGGGGATTGACCATATTTCATCCTCCTCTGTTGGGATGTGATGGACTCCATTAAGAGGTTTGTAATGACAGTTGAAGTCACCGCCAATCATTAACTCAACGTCTCCCCGGGAGGGAGTGCAAGAGAGAGGACAAACACTCTAGGGTTTTGGAAGTGCCCCCCTGTCCAACTGGCCTCGAGTATATATTAATAAGTGCCAGTTTGGGTGTTTTGGTATGTGATAATATAATACAGGTTATATCGGGGCTATTGGTGTCTATCCTTTTTACAGAAAACCCAAGATGAACGCCTATCCAAATACATAATCCTCCCGAGGGTCTCCCTCTAGGTCCTTTCAAAGCTATAAATAAATAAATCCTAGAAGTAGTGCTCTTTGTTGTGGGCCTTATGTACAGCTGTGTCCATTATTTCTTTTAAGTCTCCAAATATATAAACAGTGAGAAACTAAAAACTACTTGTCCCAGAATGCAGTGTGCTGCTGTCTGACACCCAGTGCTGATTAATACTGTCATATGTGATGTGTGTCCTTTTGGTTTTTTCTACTGTCACATTATTTATGAACCCACTGAGAGAGATAGAAGAGGTTTATTTGCCTCCGTTAGACGTATCGACCCACACCCCATGTTTGAGGTACATATGTTAAACCGGTTTCAAGCCCTAAGTAACCTTGATGCCAACGACTGACTTAGCTTGGATTATCTTATAAGTACAGAGGTGATGTCCACTAGCCGTGTGGAAAAAGATGGGGAAATGAGTAAAGATCATAGGTCCCTGGATATGGCCAGCCCAAGTAAAGACGTAGACGAAAGGGATAGACAAGACAACGATCAAAGAGCAGGGGTTGTACAATCTGTAGTTTCTACCCTAGAAAAAATGGGTATCCGTGGTAATAATGGGATATCTATAGTTAGTTGGAATGTTGCAGGGTTGAATTCCAGAAGGGATATTCTGGGCTGGGCGAATTTAATCAATTCACACAACATTATTTGTTCCAAGAAACATGGTGTACGGACCTAATTAATTACGAGGGCTTTGTCTCATACAATTTATTAGCACAGGGATCCGTGTCTGGAAGAGCAAAATGTGGTCTTTTGATATTAGTCTCTGTCAATTTGCCTGTGGTTGTGGAGAAGTATTTGACTGTGGGGGCCCATGTACAGATTTTATGGTTGCATGAGAAACATGGTCGTGATGTACTCCTACTTAATTCTTATAATAATATCTTTGATAGTACCGACAGCAAGTTGTGAAGGATTTGGCTGTTGTTATTGAGAACTTGATTGCAGAATCAAATGTTTCCTTAGATTTTATCTGGGTGGGTGATTTTAATATCCCGATTTGTGCAATGTCTACCCAAATGGTTTGTGGGGTCAAAAGTAACACTGGAGTTGCCGATCTGCATTTTTGCCATAACACTTATGGCGAATCACTTAATAAATTCACGGGAGATCACGATTTGGAAATCTTACAATATTCAAATGATGAAAATGGTCACATTGTTCTCACGTTTGCGAGTAGGAACACAAGTTCCATCATCGACCATGTTATCGTATCCTACAATATTGTCCCTTATTGTGTGGCCCCTAGAATTGAAGTCACCTCCTTGAGTGACTATAATTGTATTATCCTAGAAACCACCATATGGGGCAGCAGGATAGTCCCCCTTGGGAGAACAGTGGCGAACATTGAACCACACATGCCGAATGGTGTGAGACTGAGGTGGAAAGGTGAAAAAGCTGAGAAATTATATTTTAAATAATGATATTGACCCAGACCGGGTTTTAGAAAATTTTATTGCCATTAATAATCATATAGATGCTGTTTTTACTAGGCCTGGTAAAGCGAAATCCAACCATGAACCGGGTTGGTTCGATCATACCTGCACCACACATTTGACTGAATTAAAACATGCTTTGACAATTAAGCCCAGGGTCCAGAAACTGATCACCAAGTTGAGATCAGATTACAAATTTGCTTTAAAACATAGAAAGGGAGAGTTACAACAGCAGGCCTGGGATACATTAACGCGTGCTGTGGAATTGTCTAGCTGTGCCCTCTTCTGGGTTACGGTTAACTCTCCCTTCCTTAAGGATAATTTTACACCTGTGCTTACTTCTAATGTTTCTAGTGAGGCGTGGGCATCACATTTCTCCACTATATTTAATTCCAATCATTTCTATGAAAGCAATCGTAGCCCCTGGCCGATTGTGCCTTTGGACATTACTGTAGCGGAGGTAGAACTAGGCATTTGTGCTAGCAAGAGGGGAAAGGCCCAGGGGCCGGATGGGGTCCCTATTGATGTCTATAAAGCAGCCCCGGCGATGTGGAACCCTATATTATCAATCACTTTCAACGCAGCGGTATGTAGCGGGACCCCCCCGACATGGGGAGAGTCCATCATAATCCCGATACATAAGAAGGGTGATAGGTCGGAGGTTAAGAACTACCGCCCTATCTCACTGTTAGACTCCTCAGTTAAGATCATGAGTAGAGTACTGCTGGTAAGGTTGGAAGAATGGGTGGAGGCTAATGGGATCTTGGCCAACACCCAATATGGCTTCCGGTAGAGCCGGGGCACTCTCGATCAATGTATTAATTTAGATCTCTTGATCTGGAAATATACCCAGGCCAAACAGAGTTCTCTTTATCTCTGCTTTGCAGATTTAAGTAGCGCCTTTGATTTGGTGGACCATTCCACTCTATGGTTAACCCTGTTACAGCTTGGGGCCCCGGAGGGTATAATTTTAATCCTGGCCAGGCTTTATGAAAAATTACAAACAAGCGTGCGCTACGGTGCCAATGGAGAGTGTACCCCTAAATTCAGTGTTAACAGGGGAATTAGACAAGGCTGTGTCCTTGCCCCCTTGCTTTTTAACTTGTTTATTAACGCAATCGATGTAGTGTTAAAAACCATAAAAGCCGATGCCCCTCAGGCTAACGGGGTTGAAGTGCCGGTATTGTTATACACGGACGATGCCGTGCTACTATCCAGGACCCCTATTGGTCTACAACGATTAATTGATAGATTCTCTGTTTTTATTAAGGATAGAAAATTGGTCATTACAAAGGAAAAACTCATACCATGACCTGCGGGGCAAGTAGTAAACGGTCAAATGCATTTTTTATAGAAGGTCAGAAAGTGCTACATGTAGACAAATTCTGCTTTTTGGGAATAACCTTTACCAAAGATAGATCATGGTCCAATGAATTTACTAATGTCCGCAATAAGATGGCTAAAAGCGCTCATGGGGTTTTTAGATTTGCGGCTAAGATCGGCGATAGACGTATCAGGGATATGTTACGGATTTACCAATCTAGATGTGTGTCAATTGCCTTATACGGGGCCGGGATTTGGGGATATCACCCTGATAGCTGTTTGCAAAGGAGGAAAATTCTTTCCTCAAAAAGTTATTATGTTAGCCTGTCTCTGCCCCAACTGAGTTAATCCATAGAGAACTGGGGATTAACTATTTGTCTGATTTGTTGTCCTTAAGGCCCCTTATGAGTTGGTGATCCATCTGGCTTAAGGAGGAGACAGCATTTAACAGATCTGTTATAGAGGACTGTCTCACATTAGATAATTTTCAAAAAATTCCATGGTTAAAATACATTGTCTGTAGCTTCCAGGAAATTTTTAATATAGACATATCGGCTGATCCGTGTGCTGCTGCTACAATACCCAAAAAGGAGTTGAAATCAACATTTTTAATGTACAAAGCCAAAAAGCGAGCAATCAGTAATGTGATATTGTCCTCCATTCTTTTTTATGACAATTATACTGTAAATGAAGGCTATCAATCTTATCTGTCCCAGGTGACCTGAGCCTCACACAGATTTGTACTTATTAGGCTTAGGTTCGGGCTGGCACATCACCTGGTGGCTTTTCCTCACCCGAAAAAACATCCGAACTAAGCAGAGCACATTGCACTTTCTCATGATATGTAAACTTTATTTGAACTTCTGTGTTACCTATTTAAAGCCTTTGTTTATCAAGTACGGAGTTTGTTCCATAAATGATGCAATGAAATAAAATTTTAATATGCAATTTTCTGATGTTTGCTTTTTTACTGCTACATTTTTATATAGATCTATTAATGCCAGGAAAAGCATGGTGTTTTAATCTATTCATATGTATGTTCTGTACAAATTCTGCAATTTGTTCTCCTGTGTTTATTTCATGTGCTTTTATGGTCATTTTTACTTGTACTGAATAAAGCTTTATGAATTGAATTGATTGAGTGATTATGTGTTACAGTAGCATCAAGTAGGAAAATAACCCTCCTCTTGCATATGCGGAGGCGTGAGGGACGCTGTGACTATGGGCTTGTGAATAAACCTACTCAAATCGTCATCAGCCCGTGTGTCATTCCTGCCTGCAACAGTAAGCTCTGCTACTGCGGGATGCAGGGTAATAAGCTCACATGACATGCCTGGAGGTGAATTCCGGCTTGCATTATTTGGGTGAATGTTTAGACAAATGCTGATTATCCCAACAAGAAATCGGACTGTATCAGCCACTGTACCAGATACATTATAGTTCATAAAAGTTGGCACCTTTGGAGCCTGGGATGTGCCTATTAGAACTGAATCCTCATTGCCAGCATATTTCTAAATCACAGAACTTTAGATTTCAGTCGGTGCAAGGCCAGCTTTAACCCTTGGCATGCAGGAATCGGCTGTTGCAGGCCATTTCACCTAAATGTATCCTGGGGACGCAGGAGAATCAGCTGATGGCATTGTTTGGTCTCAGGTTTTTTGCCATGCGGAAATGGATGTCTTGAGCACATTGTAATCTCACCCCCTTTTCTGTCACAGGCTGAGTGATGAAAATGAACAAGATTGTCGATTAAAAGTGGAATCAGGCATGCAAAACCTACAATTCTTCCAGTTTATTGTAAGAAACGTTACGGTCATTGCCATGACTTATAATGTCTTAAAATATGACTTGGAAAGTGGTATGAAGAATTTAATGTATACATTTGAGCTTGGATTTTAGTGCCTGAATTCAGAGGTACAAGCTTGAACATTTGACCAACTTTTCCCACGTAGAGAGGTGTATGCACACCTGTGAGTGAGCATGGGACTCTGTGGAGCTGGTTGAAGGTACAAGAGCAAACCAGTGTGAGGGGAGGGGAGGTGCAGTGACCGATCTATGTTTATTAGGCCCAGCACTAATTGCTTCATTAACCTTGGTGCTTCCTCAAATTTGCTTGAAAGTGCACTGTTCGTCCACTCTTTTTTCAAAATGTGTGGTTTCAAATGTGCTTTTTTTCTGAAAAAACTTCATTTGAGAATGACAAGGTTAAATCTTTATTTTAATGTACTGAGTTTTAGGAATGCAGAAATTATATGCTATTTGTTGGGAGGAATACCTTGTAAAAATGCTATTTTTAATACTTTCATTAAGAAATTTGTGTGTATTCTGAGAATCTTTTGTTTGATAGATTGAGGAGTTGGCATGCGTTAAATGTTGTTTACATTTTGAATAAATGTAATCATCAGTAAGCCAATCACGCTAAAGCTGACAGCACGAAGTTTAGAGACAAAGCACTTTCTCTTGGCTTCACTGTTTATTTCACATATCAGAGGGATAGCTAAATGTTATCAGTATAAGCTAATTTCAAACAAAGCCAGAGCATATTAGTATGGGAACTGTCTGAACAGCTTCCAGTCTCCCATATCAAGAATATTTCCACAAAGACATTTTAAACATCCATACTATCAAGTGTTGATTCAATGATCATATCTACAATTTCAATGTTTTCTGCACAGTTTTTACCCCAGTCTGTTATAGAGATACCCTTTCTGGACAATCGCAGTTGGTGGGACCTTTACGTGGACTGGCATCTGTGGGGTTAATCGGTCTCAAATTGAGAGATACATTGCCTGTAAAACTATATTTTACGCAAAAATGTAAGTGTTTTTGGTAGTGTTGTATTGATTGCTTTTTTAAAGTTGTTGCTACATTATACGTCCAGGACTGTACTGGACATTATGTTATATAATTGTGCTGTACTGGACATTATGCTATATAATTGTGCTGTCCTGGACTTTTTGTTATATAATTGTGCTGTACTGGACATTATGTTATATAGATCGAACTCTTAGCACACACATTCGCCACAAGTGATTGCACTTGGAGCTTTGTGAACCGGGCCAAAACTACACTGGACAAAGGTAACCAAGAGGGAGGGCAATTAGTGCTGACGTCTAACTCAGCTCAAGAGCCCACGACAACTGAATCACTCACCTTAACACTTTGTGCTGGACTGCGCTATTGCAACACGTTCTTCCCTTGCACAATGTCTCGGTAGAAGGAGAGCACCGCAGAGTGTATCAACATATTTTGTGACATTGGAACTTACTCCATGTTCCACCTATGCATCTGTTATAAGACAAACGAGTTCTGTTGCTGCACATGGGCACTGGACATTTGCGTTTGGTATGGCTATACCCAGCCGGCGTGGTGGGGGTTGGCACCTTGTCATGGAAAATGTGGCCACATGACCAGTTCAAGAGTATGCAGATCTTCTTGGGGTAGATTATTACCCCAATCTCTGGCGATGACGTGATTCTGTCAATTCCCCATAGTGGCGTAAATGTGTAAGAAGGTAGCCCTGCTGTTCACAGTTTCTGTAGCATATGCACACTCCTTTTATTCTGTTCTTGGTGATGGCTTTTCCATGCTGTCTTGAATTCTATTTCGCTTATTTTCTCAAATGGAAAAACACAGAAGCTAAACATTCATGTAGGAAACTCATTCTTGTAATTTTAAAAGCACATTTCTTTCTGTCACTGCAAAGCGAATGTCAAAGCAGGCTGACTGCGGCATAGTCATGTCAACTGAAGTTTGGTTATGCTAAAATACATTTAAATCAATTATTAACTAGCATTTGCAGTACAATCAGCATCGCATTTGTGAAAGTTAGAGCTGTTGGCATTGAAAATGACAATGATTTTATTTTTATTTTTTTAATTTGCAGTCGAGTGATCATATTTGCATAGCACTATTGCTATTCTTAAGTATTGCAGGTGGTAATAGCCTTTCATTTTACACTTATTGTTGGAACATTACTAGTGTTATTATTATTAGGTGGTTTGACACTCCCACGTCTATTAGCCTTTGTATAACACTGCAAACAAATAGTTATAAATAAATAAATCCTAGAAGTAGTGCTCTTTGTTGTGGGCCTTATGTACAACTGTGTCAATTATTTCTTTTAAGTCTCCAATTATGTAAACAGTGTGAAACTAAAAACTGCTTGTCCCAGAATGCAGTGTGCTGCTATCTGACACCCAGTGCTGATTAATGTGGTCACATATGAAGTGTGTCCTTTTGGCAGTTATACAGCGCCACATGGGGGAAGGGGCTTTGACCAAGCCTTTTTGCATTTCTGTGGCTTATTTCAATCAATATAGATTTTCCTAATAAGTTATGACAGAAAGTCTTAATTTTATTAAAGACACGGAGGCGAGTATTATGCTTTCTTATCTTGCATTCATTCGAATAGCTGCCAAGATAAGTACTAAAAACTACAGTTCCCAGAGGGCCGAGCGAATCGCTGGCCAATGGAAACAAACAAAGTCACAGAACCATGAATCAATGAGAACAGATAGAATCCATAAACAGAGGAACAATGGAGAAAACGATACAAAATGCCAAAGTCCAGGAAAAAATAACTTGACCATATTCCAATGAAGTCTATTGAAAGGCAGGAATCACGGTGTTAGAAGCAGAGCAGGAGGAAGGAACATCATGAAGAGGAAAATAACTCTATTGAAGATCATGAATCCCATCACGAAGACGCGGGAGGTAAAGCTGGACCCACTGTAGGGAGGGAGAAAATACATATTAGAAGTGTTGTGGAGGGATAACACTCGCCTCCACGTCTTTAATAAAATTAAGACTTTCCGTCATAACTTATTAGGAAAATCTACTTTTTATGGCAAGACCAGAGGCTCCTATTATGCTTGTTCAAAGCATATCGACAACCACAGAAGCAGCAGTAACAACATGTTTGCAAGAAAACATTCGGAATACATTGTCATTAGACCAATCCGCAGATCTCAGAATGTCCTACAAACGGAGCCTGCCCAAAAAGCTTTGGAGGCCATGGCTCCTCTGGTGGAATGGGCCCTGAAAACTGACACATCAATGCCCGCAAGGGCCATGGCCCAACAAACCCACCGGGCCAGAGTGGCTGAGGAAACCGGGAGATGGGGCTTACGGAAGGAAATGAGAAGTTGGGAATGAGAGGATGTTGCGAGATCCAAGGTGCGTTGCTTTTGAGAGAAAGATAGGAAGACGGATGGAAGCAGCTTCCAATCGCTGGAATCTCAAAGATAGCGAGAATGCCAGTCGATATTGGTCCACAACGTGCGCCCCCAACCTGACAGGCTTGCATAGGATTCTAATACAAGATCTGGGGCCGAAGCGAAAATTGTTTGCCCATTCAACGCATCTAAATGGTCGATCTACCATTGAAGCTCAATACAAGACTCCTGATCCAAAGCAATAAGGTCAGAGTAGGCCAACCCTTGACGAAGATGTCGTATCTTTAGACGCTGAAAGGCATGATAGTGAAGAGGCCCTGGAAAAATGGCTTGGATAGAAGCAGAGAGCAGACCGACAATCCTTTCAAGAGATCTGAGAGAGACCAGAGAGGTCCAAAGAACGTGAGAAACCTCTGACTTTATGGCTGAGACTTTTGACTGCGGATAAAGAAGAGAAGCCGCCGAAGAGTCCACGAGAAAGCCCAAGAATTTGATGCATTGCAAAGGAATGAGCATAGATTTTTCGGGGTTGAGAAGAAAACCCAGATCTAGAAGCAGGGACCGAGTGGTGTTCAAATCGGACAGGAGATTCTGTTTGTACGTGTTCATAATCAGAATGTCACCTAGATAAATGATTAGTCTGATCCCGAGGGATTGCAGGTAAGACACCACTGGCTTCATGATTTTTGTAAATCACCATGGTGCTGACGACAGGCTGAAAGGAAGGGAACAAAATCGATAGGTTACTCCTAACCATTGAAACTGAAGAAACTTGCTGTGAGAAGTGTTAATAGGAATGATAAGATATGCGCCCTGTAAGTCTATCTGGACCATCCAGTTGTTCGGGCAAAGGTTATCTCGTAGGTGAATGATAGTTTCCATTTTGAAGTGGCGATACACCACAAATTGGTTGAACCCTCTTAGATTTATCACTGGGCGCATCTTTTTGTTCTTTTTTCGAACATGGAAAATGGAACGGAGGAACCCTGTGGGATCTAGAGGAGCAATCTGAATAGCCTGTTTTTGGAGTAGGTTTTGGACCTCTATTGAAATGAGCTGCATCATGTCTGCTGGAAAAACTAGAAGAGGAGGGAAAACTGTTTGAGAAGGTGGCATGTAGAACTCTTTAAGATAACCTTGGACAGAGTTTAGAACCCAGGGATCTGCGGTGAGAGTACCCCATTTTTGAATGAAGAGGCTTAAGTGACCCCCAACTGGGAGAAGAGTTGAAATACCTACCTTGTTGGTTGTTGTTTTCAGAAGTTTTTCTGTCCTCGACCTCTGTAACTATGACCTCTTTGTGGGTAGAATTGAGGTTTGTATTCTTGGTAACCTGTATTGAAGGATCCTCTGGGGCCTTGATTTGATAGGAGCGGCCGGTAAAGTGAACCCTGCCTCTACCGGCCCGCCCAAAAACCAGAGGGGAAAACCCTTTTTTGATGGATTATTGAGCCTTATCCAGAGAGGCAAAAGTAGTGACGAACTTGCTCAAGTCCTTGACAAGAGAATCCCCAGACAGAAGGCTATCTGCCTTCATACCAGGGTCGGGTGGCGCTAGGTTAGCCAGCTTAGGGTCAAGTTTAATAAGGAGACCTTTGCGGCGTTCATGAGTGATAGCGGCGTTGGCATTTTCTAAGAGACAAAAGGCTTGTTGAACCCACAATGAGATATCCTCAGCATTTAATTCAGTCCCATCCAGTCGAGCAGATTTTGCAAGGTTAAAAATGCAAGCCAAAGGACCCACAACATCAAGAAGCTTGTTCTGGCAGGTGGACCAAGCTTTATGCACCCCTTTGCCAAACTTGGAGAAAAACGTAAGTAGAGGCTGATCAATGGAAGGGGCAGCAGTGATGTTCGATGGCAAAGAAGGTTTGGGACATTCAGACTTCAACTTGGACCTGGTGGATTTGTCTAAGGCAAGACAAACTCTGGCAGAAATATAATCACCAGCATGATAGGCCGGGAACCTCTCAGTGGAATTGGAATGATGAATGGTACAAGGGTCAAACATAGGAGCACCCTCAGAGTCCAAAACAGGAGCAAACAAAAAAGAGTCAGTTTTACATTTTTTAGTAGGGGGAAGGAGAGTCTGACACATCAAAAAGTAAAATAAATCATCTGCGTCACCCATATCGCATCTGTGTCCATAATATTGGAAATTACAAATTTTTTTGGGAACCTCTACGTGTTTCGACCTTACTTTTCTCTTTCCATCGGAACTTGAAAACCCCTCCTTGGAAGGAGGCCTGGGAGGAACTAAGTCCTCAGTCAAGTGCGAGGGAACCTTGCTAGTCGAGCGTTACACATTCTTTGAAACATTCGTAGCTGCAGAGGGTACTAACTTTCTTTTTCTGCTATCCCCCCACAGAACGGACCAAAGCTTTGGACAACAGACTTAACATAGAGTTTTCCATACCCTTGGAAAAATGTTTCATAGAAGCTTCCACAGCATTCTCAACAGAATTGTTAATAAATGTAAATGTAAATGTGCTGGATTTGTAAAGCGCACGGCTGCCCGTGAGCGTCCCGGCGCTTGCTTAGGGAACCCGTCCTGGTATTCCCCTGTGCGAAACCCCGGCAGGGTGTCCACAAGGTGAAAGCCAGGCATCCCGCCGCGAGGGGCCGTAGTGGAGATTAAGCAAGCTATTGCCCAGAGTCGCGAGTGTGACCCCGTGAGTTGAGTAGGCACCAGAGCGAGAATTGTTGAGTCCGTGGAATTTTTGAGCCCGAGACCCGCCGAGGCGGGGAATCGAACCCTGGTCCACGGTCGATCTCAGCTTCCGGGTCTGCCACCTCTAACCACTGAGCCACGCTTCTCCACTGTAAGTCCCAAACATATTCAAATCACTTTGGAAGGCTTCACCTTCCTCATTGTGCATGTTAGACCCAGGGGATCAGTCAACCTCAATTGAACAACAACAACAAAAAGGAGAGACTGAAGGCAAACCAAGGGTTTAAAGCTCAGTGCTGGGAATGCCGGAGGCTTGAAAGCGAGAAGGACAAATCCAGAAACACTTCCCACCAAAGGCGGGGCAGGAGGATCGAAGTTCCAAGTGAACAGAAACCAGAAGCGCCAAAGGAATTCAAACGCGCGCGCTGGTGAGAGGAATAAAACGGAAGAAAGGCCGCCACGCGATGCGTTGGAAGCAACCGTCAACGCGCACTAGCGGGGGGAACAAAGCGCAGAGAACAAAGCGGAGCGTTTATGAAGGCGCGTGGGGGAAGAGCGGGTAAGCTCAACAGCGAAGTATTTTGAATCATAAACAGTAGGAATACCATTAAATAAGTACAAATTACAGCCATATAATAATAAAACATAACGAGAAATGAAGAGAAGGCACTTTTCTGACTGCGAGCAGCAAGAAAAGAGGACTGTTTGCAGTCAGTTATGATGTTATACCTACCCACACATGAAAAACAAAACTCAGTGGTGGCTCCTTGAGGGAGTGCTGAGGAGTGGTGCGGGGTGGAGGGGTAGTAAACTCTGGCATACAGCCGAACAGAGTTAAGTAAATAAATAATATGAAGGCTGAACCTGGTACCACAGTTCCAAATTCAGCAGCTCTGGCCATAGTGTCACATCCTCTCCCCCACTGAAAGAAACTCGCACAGCCTTTGGCTGCAACCCAATTTTGCCCTGCAATAACGCATGAAAGCAGCTCAATTCGAATTATGCACTAGACAAGAGGAATATTCTGTCTGAAAAAACAGTAACAACCTCCTGGTAAAAGAAAGCACTCACAGTTAATGCAAGGCTAAGTAAAGTTTGTGAAATGTAAGCAGGAACAACATTGTTACCTTAACACTTGTGTACTAATTTTTCAGAAATTAATGAGTGTTTTTGCCTGAAAAGCTAAGGACATGACTACAGGGTCTGGAAGGGACCCGTTTCAATGTACGTTGGTTATATCCTTACAAAACATAAGCAGTATGGTTTAAAAAGACCACATTTGTGAACATAAAGCTGCAGTGCACATTTTAAAAACGAAAATAGGAAAAACAGCTGATTAGGATCACATTAAACATGTTCTACTCCACACATCAACCAGATATCGCAGTACATCCAGGAATGGTGAACCCCCCTCGCCCCCCGTCCCTGAGGAAAGCAGTGTTATTCAAAGACGAGAACAAGGAAAGTAGTGCTTCACTGGCAAAGTCTGTAAAGTGGAACTAACGTGTTTGGGTGTGAATAAAACCAATCTGGCCACTTTGTGAGTTCTCTGTCTTGCTTTATTTAGTTATTTATTTTCTGTATTTTGAACCTTTTTTCTTCTCTCCAGCTGAGGCTGCACTTTGAAAAATGTCAGAAAATGACATTTCCTGCAAAAGTATTAGTTCTTTTTTGGATCCATTTCACAGGGGAATGAATGAGGCGAAGGAGAGGAAAGAGAGGAGAGCCAGTTATTGGGAGTCACAATTTCGATTAGTATATGAGGAACTTAAAATGTATAACCCTCATATTGTGCTACTTACAGAGACTCATATTTGTTATAAAGACAGGAAATTATTGGAGCAATTGGGGTATGAGGTAATGGTCTGTACAACATTAAATGCTTCTATTAGAGGGGTGGCTATCTTTAAGAAAAGACAACTAGGATTAGATGTAATTAAAACTGATTCTGACAGAGGGAGTAGATGGGCAATTGCACAAATTGATTTGGAAAATTGTAAATACATATTATGTGCCGTGTATAGACCTAATATTGACGACCCATTCATTTTTGATTGGTTGAATATTGAATTATTGGACTGGGAAGGTGAACTTATACTTATGGGGGATTCTAACTGCATAATGAATTATCAGCAAGATACCACGAGACAGGGAGGTTTTCAACGAATGGGTAAGACACGAGCCGCCATATTAGAACTTGCCCGTTTACATAATATAAAAGATGTTTGGCGAAACTTACATCCCAATCTAGCAGGATATACCTATTACTCCGCACCCCATAAACTGTGTTCACGTACTGACATGGCATGGGCATCTGATAGGATCTTAGAGGCCTGTAATATCGAGATTTGTCCAAGGGTCACCTCAGACCATGACCCGATTCTTCTCTTGCTTAATATTACTTTAAAGGTACAGAAACCAAGGCTATTCTCATTTCCCAGATACTTATTGGTAGACTCTGTATTTATATCACAACTTAAGGAACATATTAAAGAATTTATAGAAATTAATATCAACTCTACTTCACTTATTTATGTTTCGGATGCCTCAAGGCTAGTATAAGGGGATTTTCCCAGCAGTTTATCTTGCGACAGAATGCATAACGAAGGAACAAGATGGAAGCCCTGACTTCTAACATTCTGTCACTTGAAAATGACTTGGCGGAAACTCTCCGGCAAGGAACACAAAGCCTGCAAAATGCTGCTCAATTAGAACTTAGTATAAACTGTCGCAATATGAGAGTGG
The DNA here is from genome assembly GCF_964261635.1 of Lissotriton helveticus. Classification (NCBI taxonomy): domain Eukaryota; kingdom Metazoa; phylum Chordata; class Amphibia; order Caudata; family Salamandridae; genus Lissotriton; species Lissotriton helveticus. Next base: position 1,769,149,773 of record NC_136068.1, read on the forward strand.
AGACAGAATAGGGAAAATACTGGCATATAAGGTAGCTGATGACAGGGCTAACACATTAATTAAGGTCAATTAAGGTCAACAATGTCATATATAATCAATCTGTAGAAATATTAGAACAATTTGTTAATTATTATAGTAAATTGTACACTCCTGAAAATCATCCTACTGAAGATAGCATACAAACATACATTCGCAAGAATATGGTAATCAATAGAGACATTGGGATAGAAGGTATGGAACAATTGGAGGAAAAGATCACTATTACAGAGCTTAGATTAGCGATCACTTCTCTTCCTTCGGGCAAGGCTGCAGGGGAAGACATGCTTCCTATAGAATTGTATAAAATTTGCATCGATGAACTGCTTCCTCTTCTTTGCTCAGTTATGAACTTGATCGGCGAAACTGGAATGGCTCCTAATTCATGGAGGACCGCTAAGATCATGTTCTTTTTTATAAGAACAAACCAGCAATAGAATGTGGGTCCTACAGACCCATCTCGTTGATCAATGCAGATGTAAAGGCATATGCCAAAGTTCTTGCAATGCGGCTTGCCCCTCTCATGCCAAAATTAGTCAACCCACAACAACATGGCTTTGTGACCGGTAGGGACACAACAGCACACGTTAACATGGCGATTACAGCATTTGATGTAGCTTCAACTAATCTCACTCCACTCGGTATGGTATTACTAGACGCCGAGAAGGCCTTTGACCGAGTGGGGTGGGATTACCTTTGGGCTGTAATGGCTGAAGGGGGTCAATACTTGAGGTGGATACAGGCGATGTATGACCATCCTAATGCGAAAATTACCTACGCTGGTATGCTATCCTCCAACTTTCCAATTTTGAGAGGCACACGTCAAGGGTGTCCTCTGTCACCTTTATTGTTTGCGCTTTCCATGGAACCATTTATAAATGCTCTCCAGGTGCAATCTCGTATTGATCCTTTTAAATTTGGTCCAAACATCCTTAACATTACTGCATATGCTGGCGATCTAGCAGTATATTCAACAGATGTGGTAGAAGCCATTTCAGGGATTACGGAGGAATCAAATAATTTTGGAGCCATTTCTGGCTATAAATTAAACTTAAATAAAACGCAGGTTACAATGAATTACAAACCTCCGGTCCCAGTTCATGGTATCTGTAAGACTGCTACCCACCTCAGTGTGAAAATCTCATCTAAAATAGGGGAAATAAATGTACTTAACTATGATGCCTTATTGAAGGAAGTGCCAGCCCTTTTAAAAAAATGGCATAAAATCCCTCTCAATCTTATAGGTCAGATTAATCTAATTAAGATGAAGATTTTGCCGAAATTTCTCTATCTATTTAGGTCAATTCCTTTATGTGTTAATAGCTCTTTCTTTAAAAAATTGGATGGGATCTTTAGTAGTTGCATTTGGGGATATAGAAAGGCTCGAAGATCGATTTCTTTACTAAAGCTCCCTTTTCACAAATGTGGGCTTAACTTCCCAGATTTTAGATTATATTTTCTGGCTACCTTTTTTGGTCGTCTTCGTAGTCTCTTCAATTCATGTTAGGGACTGAATCTAACCAATATTTGGCAAGAGTAAATTACCCGAATTACTTTAAAAGGGTCAAGTTTAAGACGGCTTGGAAGGTGGTTAGAATATGGAATTCAATTATGACTATTGGTAGGACATCTTTTTTTCATTCTAAGTTGTTGATGTGGGATAACCCGGGATTACCAGGAATTTTCAGCGATGGAGCAGGGAGGGTGTGGGCTAATCTCGGTATAAATACTCTAGGGGATCTTTACGGTGCGGTGGGTTTCTTAGATTTTGAGACACTTAAGCTTCTTCATAAGTTGCCTGAGTATATGCGGTTTAAATACATACAAATCCGAGATTTTCTTATACGTAAAATGAATTTGAGAGAAGTATCTGATTCGGATTTTTGGTCTTGCATATACTCGGAGAAGACGAAATCCTTAATTAGTGAAGGCTATAATTGTCTCAATTATTATAAAGCTGATGATTGTCCTAAGCTTGCTGCAAAATTGTCTTCAAGATTGGGCGTAAACATAACTGCTCATAATATTTCTACTTCATTACGCAGTATTAATAATGTTATTACAATCCTCTAGTCTTAGGCTCCAATTTTATAAAACTGTGTGCGCTTTATACTACACCCCGCAAAGAATCTCAAAATGGTCCCAGAATAACTTAACAAATGATCGTACTAAATGTCCTAAATGTGGCTTGGTGGCAGCAGATCTTGAACATATGCTCTTTCTATGCCCATCAGTAACTGAGTTCTGGTCAGGGTTAGAAAATATCTTAAACAAGTAACATTACCCTCCCAATCAGCTACCACGGTACTATTGAGTATACATTTATTTAACTGTTTACATAAAGATTTATTAACTATTTTACTTTTGTGTGCTCGATTGGTCATAACTAGGGCATGGATATCTTCAAAGCCACCACATATTATGGAATGGTGGACATTGGTCATCGAAATATATATCATGGAGTTCTCACTAGCCAAAATAAGGGGTGCTCGATCAATAATGAAATTGGATAAAATCTGGAGAACTTTTTCCTGAATTTAAACTCAGTACTAAAGAATTTTTTTTTTGGCCTAAAAAATTATCTTGCGACATTGATGTAGAAAGTTGTTTCATGATTTGATGCATACCTTTTGATTCAGTGTAAATTGTGTTTTAGTCATATGCTTTCACTAATGATGTGTATATAAATTAATTTATTTCTCTTTCCATTATTGTTTTTTCATTGTACAAGTGAAAATGGCTCTCCTTCTGTTTTGCCTTCTCGTGTTGTCAATAAAAAAAATAAAAAAAGGGAGTCACAGTTTTAAGCAAGTGAGGAGCTAAACAGAGACACAAAACAGGAGAGGTTATGACTTACTTCGAGCTGGGGGGAGCAGGCAGGCCCAGACCTTCACTCTTGATCTTGCCAATCAGCAGCAGTTTTCCTGTTCGTCAAGCATGGCCATCATTGCAAGAGCTTTGTCGCGCTCTAAATGTTGTCGACTTCCTGCTTCTATAAATAACCACAACGAGTGTCATATTCACAGCCGACAGCTCGGCAACTAGTAGCTGCTGCCCATCAGAAGCATGCAAGAAGTAGCAGGGGTTAACGGCTTACCAGCGGTTGCTGTGCATTTTGGTCCACCCGCCTATCCAGTGGCCGCCTCTCAGTGTTGTGATAGAGCTCAGTCAGAGTTCCCGCTCAAACTGAGCGTGCTAGTGCAGGCAGCAGCCTGCACAAGGAACTGCGAGTGGTGAGGTCCCTTCTTCCGCTGGTCTCCAGAGGTTTGGAGCTGCCTGGAAGCAGCGACGTAGAAGTACCTCACATTGAAGGGCAAGCCATGTACCACAAAAGAAAGGTGCACAGCCGCTATTGTTCAAGATGAAGCACGGTGATTCGCGCTGCAGCCGCGCACAACAAAAGAAAGGCGTGCAGTAGCCATTATTAAAGATTTTTAAAAAAAATACAAAGTTGGCTTGCATGCTAAGCAATGAAAATCAATCACAACCACCACTGCAATTACACAAACAACGTAACTACAATTAAATGAGCAATGTGTCAGGAAGTGCGTATCTGTCATGTCTGCAATACCAGTTGCTGCAACACCAGCTACAAAAAGTGATTAACAAAAGAGTGCTGACAAACTGTAAATAAAATATACTGAGTAACATGTAATGGGGCAGTCCTCATGGGAGGTTACAACAGTAGAAAGGGAGGGACTAAGAAGGGACTACTAAACAAATTAACCAATGAAAAAGAAGCATTTGCAAAAGACAGTCAAAGAAGGCAATTGCAAACATGGGTGCGAAATGGGAGGAGATTAAAGCCAATATTCTGAACACAACACTTCTCGAAAAGACAGCATGGGCGCTGGCTGGACGAGACCTAAAAATAAGCTGACAATTCCTATAGGATCCCTGCCAAAAGTACACTACATAATGTTGCAGCAACAGTCCATGAACCAGCTTTCTCAACAGTCACTTGCTGACTCTATCCTCGCCCTTGCCTTTGACACTGCACATCCCTCCACTGCCTTTGACTAGATTTCTGACCTACAAATTTCACATATACACACACTATACACAAGCAGATTGACCCGTACAAGTGCTCCCTCCTGTAAAGGTTACTGGACAACCTAAACTGAATAAATGAGTACATCCTTCCTCTGCAAGGGACAGGTAGGTCGTGAAGGCTGCGGGTCCTATATCGTGTTGTCTATTGGCTGGCTGGTCAACGGAGCAGTGGAAAAAGGGACAATGTAGACCCGCCCAAAGGGATGAGCACTTCTTAAGAATGGGTACCCGACACAGGTGAGAGGTTGTAGTGTAGTAATTCATTTCTGTAGTATACAGTGTTCAAGTCAAGTCAAGAACATCATTATTCTGGTTATGAAATAAACCATAAAAGAACAAGTAATAAGACAAACAGCATACAATATTGTTAAAAAAGGTTCTATAAATTCTGCCTTGACACAGCCTGAAAGCCTTCAATATAAGACATCCTCTGATTCATATTTCATATTTTCCAAATTAATTAGACACTTCCTTATTCACACTGCATGTAAGACATAATTTACAAGTGCACAACAAACCACTGCATCGTGTAAATTAATCACGTATGTGAATGCTGGTTTCTTTGTGGTGATATTCCTGTTAAAAAATAAAGGTTCTTGGATGAATGTAAAACGTGCAAAATAATAAAAAAGCACTGTAGATTGAATAGATGCTCCATCACAAAGGCATGGAAGCCTATCCTTGTTCCATTGCCTCATCTTGGGGAATGCCACCATATGATTGCGTAAGAATGTATATGTGATACGCATTTGGGACGTTAAAAAGATAAGGTTCATGCCATCCGATTAATAGAAGGATCTTTAGACATTACTTTACGGTACTCTACACGTGCTCTATCTTGCTCTCTAGCTCTGATGAGTAGTGCCTTGAGATCTCTTTTTGAATAACGAGTTATCGCCATCGGAGATTGCGAAAGATCTTCATTATCGAATTTATTTAAAAGAACTTTAATGCTGTGTAACCAGAGAATATTAAAAGAATGATCCAAATCAAGACAATACTTGAACATATCTCTAGTAAAACGTTTTCTGGCTTAGACCACACCACACACCAAATAAAAGCCTGCTTGATATATAAAATATCCTCTATCTGGGAAATGCCTAGCTCCTTATGAACTTGCTCACTTTGCCACTGGATTCAAGATATCCTGGCTGATGAGGGTTATGAAACCGGTCCCAGGATGCTTGTTTCTGTTCCAGGAAAGACATGGCTTGGCAGTTCGGGCTGGACTGTTCCTCCCCACGGAGGATGCAGATTTACAGTGACTGTCATTTGTAAGGGTTCAGGATCAAAGATCAGGCAATAAAGTGGGAGGGCATTACCTCAGTTGAAAGTGAGGATTGTTGTTGGGAGAAAGAGTTACAACCCCCCCCCCTTCCTCCACTTATATTTTTCCTCAATAGGAGGTGCCTTTGATGATCAGGTCTTATTGTTGTTATTGCATGTTTGAGTGGAGGGTGACCTGATCATTCCTTTTACCTCTGAAGCCCCTTGTTGTGTGAATATTCCAATGTGTACCAGAGGAATAGGCATCTATTTTAACCCCACTTTTTAATTCAGCCTTTAGCTTGGGCCAAATCCCAGAAGCTTGGAGAAGCTCAATTCTATGCCCGATGTTGAAGAAAGGCGAGCCATCAAACCCATGTAATTATCACTTAATAGCTTTGCTAAACTTAGAAGCAAAAGCATATGCCTGGATATTATTAAAACAACTGGAAACCTGGGTAACAGAAAACGAGCTGCTGCCTTTCCTCCACACAGGCTTCTGTGGAGGAGTAGCCATCACTGACAACATCATCGTACTAACTGCCCCTAGTCAGCAAACTGTTCAACATAAACATCTCCCACTTTTCTGCTGCTTCATAGACTTTACTGCTGTGTTCGATAAAGTTGACAGACCCACTTTGTGGAGGAAACTAGCACATTGGGGTATTCCAATGAACCTCCTAAGGGCCATAATCTCTCTCTACTCCGCAATGTGGGTTCATGTGAGAATCGTCCCAAACACACTCACCCCCAAAATTCCCACTTAGGGGGTTTGAAGCAAGGTTGTGCGTTAGCGCCCCCACTTTTTAATTCATACACAGCAGATTTTGGGAAGGCTTTTTCAAATATCAGCCTTGCTCTGCCACGTTTAGCCACAGACCACTTCACATCCTTTGTTATGCGGATGATATTGTTATTATGGACCATACAAAAGTGGGGCTCCAGCGAGCACTGACCAACCTCTATGTGTACAACATGGAAAACGCTCTCACTATTAATCCAGAAAAGATCAAAATAGTAGTATTTAGCTGCTATAAGAACATGCTTTTATGTTCCATGGGACCTAAGACCATCACTTCGGCATCCAAGTACAACTATCTGGGGGTTTGGTTCACTGAATCTGTTCAACCCTCTGCCCATAAAAGCACATTAAAAATAAATTATGTATGGTCTAGTTGGGCTTAACAATAAACCAAATAGTCCTTCTGCCAAGGGAGTAATCAAAATTATTCAAGCCTTCCTCCTCCCAGCGTTACAATATGGACATCAAGCCTTCCCTGGAATCTGCTCGGAATGTCTGGAATATGCTCAGTGTGTCGGATTGTGGAAAAGTAAATTTTGCCATGTTCTGTGTCCCTACGAGTCCTCCATCATATGTTATCTGTGCATGATTAATATGCATATGTTATTCCCCATGTTCGATTAAAGACGCAATTATAGTTGTGTCCACCTTTAGTATGTCAGTTTCCAGTTCTCGTGAATACTACGAATATCAGGCCTATGTAAAGTTACGTTGCCACGTTTCTCAGTGTGCACGTTATTCCATTGTAAAGTCCCCGTTTCTAGGCCTCAAAAGGGCCTGGACATCAGATTCAGCTCCTGTCTCCTGAAGCCCTCGCTGAGGAGCGATACAGCCCCCACCTGTATCCTCGACCCTTCACTTACTTCCTGCCTCGCAGTGCCCGGCTCAGCTTGGCTCTGCCTCTGAGTCTGCCAAGAGTATGTTATGATTCTAGCTATCAGTCCAGCCCTCCTTCTCTGCATTCCTAAAGCTACTGAATCGCATCAATAGTTTCCGTCATTGTCTAGCCTTCACGTCTCCACGTTAGAGAAATACTGTATTAATGGTCATTTAATATTCTTCATCACGCACTACATGTAGGATAATGCATGCTCCAGTCTTAGAATCAAGTTAGCCTTTCCCCTCCTGACTTCTAGTTTATATCAACATGTTCTCTAAACATCAGATACTAGATACTGCTTAGGTACATGTCGCCCTGACTCTCCAGACTTCAGTCTCTGCTCCTAGCACAGAGTTCGAAGCCCCCAGCTTCTCCTAGTAACACGTCATTGCCAGCTTGCGCGCACCATCAGGTCAGAGGTCCCGGCTCCTTAGGTAGCCCCCTCCATGTTTCCACCCCATTCATAACATATTCTGTTACGTTTGCATCACATGTCTATGTATACGCCTCTGTTACACCTCTTTTCACCCTTATCTTTCGCGACTGCAACGCGTCACGCCTATTGCTCCTCCCACTGCTACGCCTATTGCGATGTAATGCTATGTGTTTGCGTTATGTATATATGCTCATGTACTGTTATTAAAAAGTTATCCTTCCTAGCGCGCTCATTCCAGATCCAGCCCCAGCAGCTGCTGGGCCCTGCCATCCTATTCCTATGCAGGTTGTCCTGTTTCTGTCCTTATGCTGTATTAAACCTGCAAAACTCCTACTACCTCGAATCTTGACTCTTATTTATTGAGCTATCTGTTATTCATTTATTTAACCCAAAAATAGAGGTATTATTTATTTATTTACCACATAATGGCGCCCGAACAGGGACTTGCCCTTTCCCCACGCGTCGGTGAAGCCACGCCGACCCCCTGACCCTCTGCAGTCGTGATGGAACTCTTCTGCGCACCGGCAGATATTTCTGCTTCAAGTATCCCTCAGGCCCACGGAGGAGACGGAGGAGGCGGTCCAGCATCCAGACGAGACGGTGGAGGAACGCGGCGAGTCCCGACCAGAGCCCAAGCCAAGAGTCCAAGGTCCGAGGTATCCGGAGGCCCACCCGTAACAGAAGTCCGAAGTTCGTCCGTCCGGCGTCCAAGCAGTCCCGTCCAGTCTGAGGCCTTCCGTTCTTACTGCCCGGTGAGTACCGTTACTGGGGTAGTATCTAGACAGGGTCAATCTAATTGACTCTGGTCCGTGGGTTGGTGGTACACAGTCCCACAAACGAAGTGTCCACTTCGGTGGATGCGGGTCCTGACGTGTCTCTGTATGAGACCGGTAAGTTTCGTACTGTTTCAGCAGTGCATCTAGTTCCTGTTCTAGTCAGTTCTGTTCTCGAGAAAATTCATGTATTCTGTTTTCCGTATTCCAGGTAGTATTCTGTTCGAACTGTTATTCTGAATGTTCTTCATGTATCTTGATGTCGTGGAATGAGTGTGAAGTAGTTATCGTGTTTATTGTGTATCGTATTGTGTCCAGATTATAGTTCAGTCATGCCGCTCTTTTCAAAACTGCGTCAGTTGAAAACTAGAAAGGGTCTGCTGGAAGCAGCAGTTCCTGTTCCGCCTAGGGACAGTCCAGGTCATTTCATGTATCAGAAGCATGGCATAAGCGCCATATTGTATCTAGATTTATGGGTCGAGTATACCAAACAGTTAGAGGAAAAGTATAGATGGCCTGTATCAGGCACATGGGATGCCGAGTGCATCATGAGAGTAGAAGAAGCATTATGGAAAAGGAAAGCCAGACAGTCACAGAAAGATGCCATCGAGTTATGGCGCAAAGAATCTCATAAAAGAACCGAAAAAGAAATCAGAAAGTCAGAATTAAGTAGAGAATCCTTGGAACGAGCCCAAGAAAGGGAATTAATCGAGATTGGTGAACGAGTTAAAACCGAACAGTCAGATAGACAGAGGCATGCCCTTATTAAGGGTATGTATCCTCTTCTTGCCGAGGGCTTGCCAAAAGCGACCCCGGAGGCATCCGGTAACTTTCCGCCACCATTAGTTCCGACCAAGCTACGTCACAAACAGACCGCAGCTGATATTTTCATTTCGTCCTATTTGGACGACACAGTCCCAGAATATGCAAATCCTGTTCGCGCTCCGCCAGTCCCTGTAAATCAGGCACTTCCCGCTCCTCCAGACACGGGAGTACCTGTTACGGTACCCCCGGTCCAGCCCGCCATACAAGTCCAGCCTGCATTTCCATTTCCCACTCTGCCAGGACGAAGAGGATCAGTCGATGATTCTAGTTTAGGGGCCGCAGGAGGAGGTACTCCTCAAACCCCGCCGCCACATAAGCGTTTAACGACAGCCGAATTACATATGCAAGCTTCACAGCGTACGCCCAGACATCAGTCTGTAGCAGAAATAAGAAAAGCCCTTAATGAATGCGGCTATGATCCAGTCCCAGGCGAGGATAATATGGTTTTATATTCATTATGCGTAAGAAAGGTGACCGAGTATCTAGTCACCCTACCGAATATGAAAGAAGATCTAGACAGAATATATCGTTTCATCCGTACCGGGGATGATCCAGAAAGCATTGGCGAGGCCATGTCTCAAAGGAAAGCTGAGACCCAGCTCATGATATTAAAGTTTCTGATTAATTGTCTAATAAGAGAACAAGATTACCCGTCCAAAGATCAAGCCGAAATGAGAACCCTGACAAAGTGGAGTGATAATATAGCCGAGGGTAAGCACAAGACTATCGGTGCTATAGAGAGTATGTATAAGAAGATTCGTAAAGAAATAATAAGGTTACACGATCAACGTAAAGCAGCACAAGTAAGCGAGAAAGAAAATGACTCTTCTACAGAAGAGGTTGAGGACGAGAATCCCGACAGAATAGCGTATGTAGGAAAATCTAGATTTCCAGATCGCCATTTACGCCTAGAACACAAGTCTACTTTCCATCATCCAGCACCAGAACAAGGTTCTCTAGAACAAGTATTCCAAGCTACCGATCACATTCTGAAATCACGAATCGGTTACAGTGAGTTGAGTACCATGCATGAACAAGAACTAGTCCGATCAGCAGTCCGATGGATTACTGATTCTACCACTTTTCCAGATGAAATAGTGGCACAAATGTTTCTGAAAATGCCCCCAGCCGAGCAACGACTGGCGGGTATGTATATGATTCAGCACCTCATTACATTGTATGAGGGTCAACACTCTGATCCAGGCCCGTTACATGATATCCTGAACGAGTTACTCCAGTATAGATGGAAAGGTTTAGGTACCGATTTAATTAGTGTCATTCTAGAACAGCGTCACAAATATAGAACGTTTTTGAACCCGCATTTTGTTCATGTCTCACCCCCAGAAAATAAACCATTTTACATAGACAGACAGAATCCGTTACGAGAAGTCCACCCAGTTAGAGGAACGGGTGGCGAATTAGAACGAGTGTTTGTTTACACCCCGATCACAAAGATGGAACTCTTAGAGATGAAAAAATTAATCCCCTGTCATGATAAAGATCCAGCAGGGTTCCATCGAGAATTAAAAGACATGCTCCGTATGGGAGAATACACGTATCCAGATATAATTAAAATGTTAAAGGTCCTGTTGCCCGCAGGGGTGTATGAAAAGCTCAAGGAAAAAGAATGGGAGGTGGGAGAGAAAAAGATCGATTGGGCAGTTCTAGAAGCTGAAGACAAGGCACGAGTACCAGGTACCGGTCTTGGAGCGAAATGTAAAGAATTACCTGAATTATTGATTCAAGTTTTACCCAGATTATTGACAACTAGAAAAGAAGACTGGGATGCAATCTCAGCCTGTAAACAGAAACAAGACGAAGACATTAGTGATTTTTATTCTAGATTTGAGAAATGTTTTAGCATCAACAGTGGCCTCAAGACAAGTAGTGAGTCATACCCTCATCTTTTTGTTACTAAATTAGTCGAGAATTCAAGCCCACAAATTAAAAATCGAGTTTTGAAAGTCGAAAGCACCTGGCAAGCTAATACCCCGTCCCAGATGTTGCAGATGCTCCAATACCACCAGAATAGAATCAGGGAAGAGCAAGAACACGAGAGAAAGCGTATGAAAGACACGAAAATGAAAGTACTAGTTGCACAATCTGTTCCTCAAGACAGTCAGAAGAGGGGTCCGAATCAAGCCAGTCATCCTGCAGCTCCCGTTAAAGGGAACTGCAATTATTGTAAACAGCCAGGTCATTTTATAAACGAGTGTGCAGTTCTGAAACACAACATAGCTACTGGTAAGACTAATGAAAGACCACGTCCGCCTAGACAAGAACAAGTTTCACAGACTCCTCAGCCACAGAATGCACCACAGACAGTTACAGCTCCGCAGCCTATCGCTGCAACACAGCATGTTACACAGCAGATGTACCAGTATGCACAGTCTGAGTATCCAGAGTATCAGCCATATTCATGAAACAGCCTAGAGAGGGAGGTAGGCTTGCCTCTCATCGAGATACCTGTAGATCAAGAAGGTCCCTATGTTCACAGTCAAGTACTAGGGAAAGATAGAAAGTTTCTGATTGATACAGGGGCAAGTAGGACCACAATTAGCCATGCCGAAGTTCCAGGGGCTCCGCTCTCAGGCTCAAGAAATGTTTCCCTTGGATTTTCAGGAAAACCTATCGTAGATGAGATATCAAAGCCAGTTACTCTAGAAGTAGGTCCATTGTCCCGCACTACTGATCTGTTACTTACTAAGTCATGTCCAGAAAATCTGTTAGGCATTAAAACACTGAAAGAATTAGGTGCAGTTATATGCTGTTCCCCAGAGGGAATACGATTGTTCCTACGTGACTTCAAGGGTCACTATGTATTATGAGATTTTGATCCTAGATTGTCTAATGTTCCACAGCATCTATGGGCGCAAGGTCCAACTGATGTAGGTTACATGCAAATCACACCCCATCGTGTGACTCTCAAGCCAGGTGTAGTGTTACCACGAATCAGACAGTACAGATTGCCACCTGAGGCTGTAGCAGCCTTATCCAAAATTATTGACGAGCTCATCGCTCAAGGAGTGGTTGTAGAAACTGACTCCAATGTATGCAATTCTCCGATCATTCCAGTCATGAAACGTACTGATCCAAATGCACCCCCAGTATATCGATTAGTGATTGACCTACGAGAGCTTAATAAATGTATTATTCCCCAGTACCCAGTTGTCCCAGATATCTCTTCCCTATTGACAGCCATTGATTCAGAAGCCTCATTTTTTACAGTCATAGACCTCAAGAACGCATTTTTCAGTGTCCCCATTCATCCAGACAGCCAGTTCCTTTTCGGATTTTGTTTAAATGGAAGGAGCTATATGTTCACACGAGCTCCTCAAGGTTTCACAGAAAGTCCTAGTATTTACAGTCAAGCACTTAAGAGACAACTAGACAACATTCACATGCCAACTGACACTGCCCTGCTCCAGTATGTCGATGACCTCCTGATCACAGCCCGTTCTGAACGTGCTTGCGAGCGAGCATCACTCACAGTTCTGTATTTCCTAGCCGAGATGGGACACAAGGTGTCCCCTTCGAAGCTTCAATTCTGTGTCCAGCAAGTGGTCTACTTAGGACACTTACTGTCCAAGAGGGGTAGGCAGTTGACACCAGACCGTATCCAGTTAATAGCGAGTTTTCCTCAGCCCAAGACCCAGAAGGAGGTACGTGCCTTTATCGGCCTCACTTCTTACTGCCGACAATGGATTTCTCAGTATGCATTTCTAGCCAAGCCACTGATACAGTTAACGACACAGGAGACAGCCGTATCGACTGTCCTCCCTTGGACATCTGAACATACACTTAGTTTCAATGAGTTAAAGAAAGCCCTATGTCAAGCTCCAGTTCTAGCTACACCAAACTACAGTAAGCCTTTTACACTTTTCGTCACTGAACGTGAAGGTACAGCATTATCTGTTCTCACACAAGATCAAGCAGGACAGTACAAGCCTTGTGCTTATTTTTCGAGCACATTAGATCCTGTAGCCCAGGCTCTGCCTGCGTGCCTCAAGTCAGTTGCAGCCACAGCACTAGCTATCAGACAAAGTGATTCCATAGTCTTAGGACACTCCCTGACAGTACAAGTTCCACACTCCGTGGAAGTTCTTTTAAACCGAACACAGACTCAGCACTTGACAATTGCACGTTTAACAGGTTATGAATTGACACTGTTCCAGCCACACATAGAAATCAGACGCTGCAACGTTTTAAATCCTGCTACATTGTTACCATCAGTTACTACGAATTCTGCCACACATGACTGTGTGGAAGTAGTTAACATTACGACAAAGCCAAGACAAGATCTGACAGATATTCCGTTACCAGATCCCGACCTGACACTTTATGTGGATGGTTCATGTATGAGAACAAATACAGGAGAACTAGTCGCCGCGTATGCAGTGACTACCGACACCGAAGTTATTGAAACACACCGTATTGACACCCTGTCCGCTCAAGCAGCAGAGCTAGTTGCTCTGACTCAAGCCTGCATACACGCCAAGAACCTGAAAGTTAATGTTTACACAGATTCGCGCTACGCATTTGGAGTCGTACACGACTTTGGAGTGCTATGGCAGGAGAGAGGTTTCATGACTTCTCATGGAACCAAGATTCAGCATGGTCTCCTTATTCAAGCTCTGTTAGATGCAATACATTTACCGACATCAATTGCTATCATGAAATGCAAAGCACATACGAGAGTTACTGACATTATTTCCCAGGGTAACGATCTAGCAGATCGCACAGCCAAGCTTACAGCACAGACTCCAGACATTCCAGTTAACATGACACACACTCCAGATCCGACTACATGTATGACAGTTAAGGACCCTACTCAAGATGTCATAGATATCCAGTTACATGCTACTCCCGAGGAAATCAAGAAATGGTCCGAACAAGGAGGGGTCCAGACAGATCAGGGATGGTTAACGAAAGGAAAAGCCACTTGGTTTCTCCCCGACTCTATGGTTCAAGTCATTATCAATACCGCACATAGTCCAGCACATTTAGGAGAAAAAGCTATGTTAGACAGTATCCAGAATATTTGGTTCAACAAGCATTTACGAGCTGCCGCCAAGCAGAAAGTCCGTACCTGTATGATATGTTGCCAGTTTAATCCAGGTAAAAGTGTCCCGGTGGAACAAGGTGGATTCCAGCCCCCTGACCACCCTTTTGAAGTCCTCCAGATGGATTACATTCAGATGGAGCGATGTCGAGGTTTCAAGTATGTCCTTGTAGTTGTATGCGCTTTGTCCAGGTGGACAGAAGCATATCCAGTCCCAGATTACACAGCCGCGACCACTGCCAAGCAGTTGGTTCGTGAGTTCTTCCCCCGTTATGGACTCCCTAGGGTCGTATATTCTGACAACGGCCAGCCATTCTCCTCAGAGTTAATGAAGCATGTTTCCCTTTTGTTAGGGTACCAGTGGAAGTTCCATTGTGTACGCCATCCTGAAGCAGCAGGTCTCGTAGAGAGACATAACCAGACTCTGAAAATTCGCATCGCCAAAGTATGTAAAGAGAAAGGTGTGGACTGGCTAGTAGCTCTGCCAGTTGCCTTGTTCTATATGCGCATGGTCGCACATTCCAGATCAGGTCTGTCCCCGTATGAGGTCGTTTTCGGCCGCCCCCCTAACATGTGGGGTACTCCTAGACCCCGAAGTATTACCGATGTTTCAAGTAATATGCTGACAGATTACCTAGCTTCCTTGATGTCTGCCCTCAACTCTTGTCGTTCACAGGTTGCCGCCGCATTTCCAGACAACACCGAGGTGGCACCGCATGAAATCGTTCCAGGATCCATGGTCCTTGTCCGGAATTTTGACCGCTCAAGTCCGCTGGAGCCACGCTGGAAGGAGCCCCGACAGGTCCTCCTCGCCACCCGTACAGCCATGAAGTTGGAGGGCCGCAAAGGCTGGGTGCACCTTTCACATATAAAGAAGTTTTATGGACTGAAACCAGTCTCAAAGAACATTTCTCAGGATTCAAAGGACTGCCAAAGTACTATTTTTAAGGACTGTCCCGCAAAAGACATTGCTACGAACCCTTCCCAGTTAGAGAAAACTCCGCAACAGGAGTATAAACTCAAACTCCGGTCTAGTAAAATAAGTCAGCCAGTTTGATTGTCTAAGTCCTCCCCTAGGTGAAACGGTTAGACTGTTTCTGACATGTATAAAATAGACCCCCATAGTGAGAGAGTTAGTCAAAACTCAATCCGATGTATCGTTTTTCTATGTTTCATATTATTTCTCAGCATTATGATTTCCTGCACCAGTTATGCATTTTACCTGTATTTTCCAGTTTCTCATGTAAATAAGTCTGCTAATGTTACAGTAGAACACACGTTTAGTGATCTGCCTCCTCATGAACTCTCTTACCGCCTCGCTATGCGAAATAATTCTTTCATCCGCATGTTACATTATTCACACCAGGCCAGCAATGCCACTAATTGTTGGGTGTGTGGTCGACTCCCCCCTTTCCAGACACCGAAGGGAGTTCTGCCACTTTTTCCTTATCCATTTTCACATAATGGTTCGTGTGGAGCATGGTCCACGTTAACGTCATCCTCAACAGATATGTCTTTTCTTAACAGTACATGTTTTCCAGACAAGCAAGGTCTCCCCCACAGAACCGGGTTAGATCTAGAAAATGAAGTGTACAATTTAGGTAACTATTCTTCGAATTTCATGGTCCTGAATGTTCAGTCTGATTCCACTCCAGATTTACCTGCTATTTCAGTACTACCAGTCAAAGGCGAATTATGTGTCCGAAATAATGGTTCCGTACATGTAGGACATAGTGATTGTACTACTATTGTCAAGTATAGTGACAGTGGGAAATCTATTTTCAAAGCTTCACGTCATTCTTATTTTATTTGTGGTCAGACCGCATATGTTCGTCTGCCCCTCGATTGGGAGGGAACCTGTTACATTGCCTTCCTACTGCCACCAGTTTTCCTAGCCCCATCTGATTATCATAGAAACACACATCTAGTACACATTAGACATAGAAGGGAGTCCCCCATTGTCGATTATACTGAAACTGCCCTAGAACAGTATACAGATTTCAACAGAGGTTTCTTCTTCTTTATAGGACCTATCCAGAATAGTAAGCTAATCCGTAGGTTAACAAGAACCCTTGAGGCAGTAGTCAATGAGACTGCCTCTGCTCTAGGTAACTTAACTGAAGAGCAATCTGCTATGAGATTTGTCGTTTTACAGAATCGTCTCGTCCTTGACGTCATACTGGCCGATAGGGGCGGGGCCTGTAGAGTCATCGGATCTAGTTGCTGCATTTTCATTCCAAATAACGCGCCGTCTGTTTATTCAGCTATAACCAGACTCCATAAAATTGCCCATCTGTTACACCAAGATCCAGGCACCTGGACATGGTCCGGTTGGTTCTGGAATATAATTTCCGCTTGGGGATGGAAAGTCTTGTCCTTTCTAGGTATTGCAGTAGCGATCATATTTAGCTGCTGCCTCTGTATACAATGTGGCCCTGCGATTTGCGGCATTTGTGCTACATCTTGTATTCCTAGTCCCAAGCCCCGTTCTAAAACACGTTCCCAGAAAATTCGAGACGAGCAAATGATACTGTATGAAATGATAGATGGTATCATGAATATTGATGTTTCCTGATGGAAACGTAGTGACAAGGAGGGAATGTGGAAAAGTTAATTTTGCCATGTTCTGTGTCCCTACGAGTCCTCCATCATATGTTATCTGTGCATGATTAATATGCATATGTTATTCCCCATGTTCGATTAAAGACGCAATTATAGTTGTGTCCACCTTTAGTATGTCAGTTTCCAGTTCTCGTGAATACTACGAATATCAGGCCTATGTAAAGTTACGTTGCCACGTTTCTCAGTGTGCACGTTATTCCATTGTAAAGTCCCCGTTTCTAGGCCTCAAAAGGGCCTGGACATCAGATTCAGCTCCTGTCTCCTGAAGCCCTCGCTGAGGAGCGATACAGCCCCCACCTGTATCCTCGACCCTTCACTTACTTCCTGCCTCGCAGTGCCCGGCTCAGCTTGGCTCTGCCTCTGAGTCTGCCAAGAGTATGTTATGATTCTAGCTATCAGTCCAGCCCTCCTTCTCTGCATTCCTAAAGCTACTGAATCGCATCAATAGTTTCCGTCATTGTCTAGCCTTCACGTCTCCACGTTAGAGAAATACTGTATTAATGGTCATTTAATATTCTTCATCACGCACTACATGTAGGATAATGCATGCTCCAGTCTTAGAATCAAGTTAGCCTTTCCCCTCCTGACTTCTAGTTTATATCAACATGTTCTCTAAACATCAGATACTAGATACTGCTTAGGTACATGTCGCCCTGACTCTCCAGACTTCAGTCTCTGCTCCTAGCACAGAGTTCGAAGCCCCCAGCTTCTCCTAGTAACACGTCATTGCCAGCTTGCGCGCACCATCAGGTCAGAGGTCCCGGCTCCTTAGGTAGCCCCCTCCATGTTTCCACCCCATTCATAACATATTCTGTTACGTTTGCATCACATGTCTATGTATACGCCTCTGTTACACCTCTTTTCACCCTTATCTTTCGCGACTGCAACGCGTCACGCCTATTGCTCCTCCCACTGCTACGCCTATTGCGATGTAATGCTATGTGTTTGCGTTATGTATATATGCTCATGTACTGTTATTAAAAAGTTATCCTTCCTAGCGCGCTCATTCCAGATCCAGCCCCAGCAGCTGCTGGGCCCTGCCATCCTATTCCTATGCAGGTTGTCCTGTTCCTGTCCTTATGCTGTATTAAACCTGCAAAACTCCTACTACCTCGAATCTTGACTCTTATTTATTGAGCTATCTGTTATTCATTTATTTAACCCAAAAATAGAGGTATTATTTATTTATTTACCACATAATGGCGCCCGAACAGGGACTTGCCCTTTCCCCACGCGTCGGTGAAGCCACGCCGACCCCCTGACCCTCTGCAGTCGTGACGGAACTCTTCTGCGCACCGGCAGATATTTCTGCTTCAAGTATCCCTCAGGCCCACGGAGGAGACGGAGGAGGCGGTCCAGCATCCAGACGAGACGGTGGAGGAACGCGGCGAGTCCCGACCAGAGCCCAAGCCAAGAGTCCAAGGTCCGAGGTATCCGGAGGCCCACCCGTAACAGAAGTCCGAAGTTCATCCGTCCGGCGTCCAAGCAGTCCCGTCCAGTCTGAGGCCTTCCGTTCTTACTGCCCGGTGAGTACCGTTACTGGGGTAGTATCTAGACAGGGTCAATCTAATTGACTCTGGTCCGTGGGTTGGTGGTACACAGTCCCACAAACGAAGTGTCCACTTCGGTGGATGCGGGTCCTGACGTGTCTCTGTATGAGACCGGTAAGTTTCGTACTGTTTCAGCAGTGCATCTAGTTCCTGTTCTAGTCAGTTCTGTTCTCGAGAAAATTCATGTATTCTGTTTTCCGTATTCCAGGTAGTATTCTGTTCGAACTGTTATTCTGAATGTTCTTCATGTATCTTGATGTCGTGGAATGAGTGTGAAGTAGTTATCGTGTTTATTGTGTATCGTATTGTGTCCAGATTATAGTTCAGTCATGCCGCTCTTTTCAAAACTGCGTCAGTTGAAAACTAGAAAGGGTCTGCTGGAAGCAGCAGTTCCTGTTCCGCCTAGGGACAGTCCAGGTCATTTCATGTATCAGAAGCATGGCATAAGCGCCATATTGTATCTAGATTTATGGGTCGAGTATACCAAACAGTTAGAGGAAAAGTATAGATGGCCTGTATCAGGCACATGGGATGCCGAGTGCATCATGAGAGTAGAAGAAGCATTATGGAAAAGGAAAGCCAGACAGTCACAGAAAGATGCCATCGAGTTATGGCGCAAAGAATCTCATAAAAGAACCGAAAAAGAAATCAGAAAGTCAGAATTAAGTAGAGAATCCTTGGAACGAGCCCAAGAAAGGGAATTAATCGAGATTGGTGAACGAGTTAAAACCGAACAGTCAGATAGACCGTGGCATGCCCTTATTAAGGGTATGTATCCTCTTCTTGCCGAGGGCTTGCCAAAAGCGACCCCGGAGGCATCCGGTAACTTTCCGCCACCATTAGTTCCGACCAAGCTACGTCACAAACAGACCGCAGCTGATATTTTCATTTCGTCCTATTTGGACGACACAGTCCCAGAATATGCAAATCCTGTTCGCGCTCCGCCAGTCCCTGTAAATCAGGCACTTCCCGCTCCTCCAGACACGGGAGTACCTGTTACGGTACCCCCGGTCCAGCCCGCCATACAAGTCCAGCCTGCATTTCCATTTCCCACTCTGCCAGGACGAAGAGGATCAGTCGATGATTCTAGTTTAGGGGCCGCAGGAGGAGGTACTCCTCAAACCCCGCCGCCACATAAGCGTTTAACGACAGCCGAATTACATATGCAAGCTTCACAGCGTACGCCCAGACATCAGTCTGTAGCAGAAATAAGAAAAGCCCTTAATGAATGCGGCTATGATCCAGTCCCAGGCGAGGATAATATGGTTTTATATTCATTACGCGTAAGAAAGGTGACCGAGTATCTAGTCACCCTACCGAATATGAAAGAAGATCTAGACAGAATATATCGTTTCATCCGTACCGGGGATGATCCAGAAAGCATTGGCGAGGCCATGTCTCAAAGGAAAGCTGAGACCCAGCTCATGATATTAAAGTTTCTGATTAATTGTCTAATAAGAGAACAAGATTACCCGTCCAAAGATCAAGCCGAAATGAGAACCCTGACAAAGTGGAGTGATAATATAGCCGAGGGTAAGCACAAGACTATCGGTGCTATAGAGAGTATGTATAAGAAGATTCGTAAAGAAATAATAAGGTTACACGATCAACGTAAAGCAGCACAAGTAAGCGAGAAAGAAAATGACTCTTCTACAGAAGAGGTTGAGGACGAGAATCCCGACAGAATAGCGTATGTAGGAAAATCTAGATTTCCAGATCGCCATTTACGCCTAGAACACAAGTCTACTTTCCATCATCCAGCACCAGAACAAGGTTCTCTAGAACAAGTATTCCAAGCTACCGATCACATTCTGAAATCACGAATCGGTTACAGTGAGTTGAGTACCATGCATGAACAAGAACTAGTCCGATCAGCAGTCCGATGGATTACTGATTCTACCACTTTTCCAGATGAAATAGTGGCACAAATGTTTCTGAAAATGCCCCCAGCCGAGCAACGACTGGCGGGTATGTATATGATTCAGCACCTCATTACATTGTATGAGGGTCAACACTCTGATCCAGGCCCGTTACATGATATCCTGAACGAGTTACTCCAGTATAGATGGAAAGGTTTAGGTACCGATTTAATTAGTGTCATTCTAGAACAGCGTCACAAATATAGAACGTTTTTGAACCCGCATTTTGTTCATGTCTCACCCCCAGAAAATAAACCATTTTACATAGACAGACAGAATCCGTTACGAGAAGTCCACCCAGTTAGAGGAACGGGTGGCGAATTAGAACGAGTGTTTGTTTACACCCCGATCACAAAGATGGAACTCTTAGAGATGAAAAAATTAATCCCCTGTCATGATAAAGATCCAGCAGGGTTCCATCGAGAATTAAAAGACATGCTCCGTATGGGAGAATACACGTATCCAGATATAATTAAAATGTTAAAGGTCCTGTTGCCCGCAGGGGTGTATGAAAAGCTCAAGGAAAAAGAATGGGAGGTGGGAGAGAAAAAGATCGATTGGGCAGTTCTAGAAGCTGAAGACAAGGCACGAGTACCAGGTACCGGTCTTGGAGCGAAATGTAAAGAATTACCTGAATTATTGATTCAAGTTTTACCCAGATTATTGACAACTAGAAAAGAAGACTGGGATGCAATCTCAGCCTGTAAACAGAAACAAGACGAAGACATTAGTGATTTTTATTCTAGATTTGAGAAATGTTTTAGCATCAACAGTGGCCTCAAGACAAGTAGTGAGTCATACCCTCATCTTTTTGTTACTAAATTAGTCGAGAATTCAAGCCCACAAATTAAAAATCGAGTTTTGAAAGTCGAAAGCACCTGGCAAGCTAATACCCCGTCCCAGATGTTGCAGATGCTCCAATACCACCAGAATAGAATCAGGGAAGAGCAAGAACACGAGAGAAAGCGTATGAAAGACACGAAAATGAAAGTACTAGTTGCACAATCTGTTCCTCAAGACAGTCAGAAGAGGGGTCCGAATCAAGCCAGTCATCCTGCAGCTCCCGTTAAAGGGAACTGCAATTATTGTAAACAGCCAGGTCATTTTATAAACGAGTGTGCAGTTCTGAAACACAACATAGCTACTGGTAAGACTAAAGAAAGACCACGTCCGCCTAGACAAGAACAAGTTTCACAGACTCCTCAGCCACAGAATGCACCACAGACAGTTACAGCTCCGCAGCCTATCGCTGCAACACAGCATGTTACACAGCAGATGTACCAGTATGCACAGTCTGAGTATCCAGAGTATCAGCCATATTCATGAAACAGCCTAGAGAGGGAGGTAGGCTTGCCTCTCATCGAGATACCTGTAGATCAAGAAGGTCCCTATGTTCACAGTCAAGTACTAGGGAAAGATAGAAAGTTTCTGATTGATACAGGGGCAAGTAGGACCACAATTAGCCATGCCGAAGTTCCAGGGGCTCCGCTCTCAGGCTCAAGAAATGTTTCCCTTGGATTTTCAGGAAAACCTATCGTAAATGAGATATCAAAGCCAGTTACTCTAGAAGTAGGTCCATTGTCCCGCACTACTGATCTGTTACTTACTAAGTCATGTCCAGAAAATCTGTTAGGCATTAAAACACTGAAAGAATTAGGTGCAGTTATATGCTGTTCCCCAGAGGGAATACGATTGTTCCTACGTGACTTCAAGGGTCACTATGTATTACGAGATTTTGATCCTAGATTGTCTAATGTTCCACAGCATCTATGGGCGCAAGGTCCAACTGATGTAGGTTACATGCAAATCACACCCCATCGTGTGACTCTCAAGCCAGGTGTAGTGTTACCACGAATCAGACAGTACAGATTGCCACCTGAGGCTGTAGCAGCCTTATCCAAAATTATTGACGAGCTCATCGCTCAAGGAGTGGTTGTAGAATCTGACTCCAATGTATGCAATTCTCCGATCATTCCAGTCATGAAACGTACTGATCCAAATGCACCCCCAGTATATCGATTAGTGATTGACCTACGAGAGCTTAATAAATGTATTATTCCCCAGTACCCAGTTGTCCCAGATATCTCTTCCCTATTGACAGCCATTGATTCAGAAGCCTCATTTTTTACAGTCATAGACCTCAAGAACGCATTTTTCAGTGTCCCCATTCATCCAGACAGCCAGTTCCTTTTCGGATTTTGTTTAAATGGAAGGAGCTATATGTTCACACGAGCTCCTCAAGGTTTCACAGAAAGTCCTAGTATTTACAGTCAAGCACTTAAGAGACAACTAGACAACATTCACATGCCAACTGACACTGCCCTGCTCCAGTATGTCGATGACCTCCTGATCACAGCCCGTTCTGAACGTGCTTGCGAGCGAGCATCACTCACAGTTCTGTATTTCCTAGCCGAGATGGGACACAAGGTGTCCCCTTCGAAGCTTCAATTCTGTGTCCAGCAAGTGGTCTACTTAGGACACTTACTGTCCAAGAGGGGTAGGCAGTTGACACCAGACCGTATCCAGTTAATAGCGAGTTTTCCTCAGCCCAAGACCCAGAAGGAGGTACGTGCCTTTATCGGCCTCACTTCTTACTGCCGACAATGGATTCCTCAGTATGCATTTCTAGCCAAGCCACTGATACAGTTAACGACACAGGAGACAGCCGTATCGACTGTCCTCCCTTGGACATCTGAACATACACTTAGTTTCAATGAGTTAAAGAAAGCCCTATGTCAAGCTCCAGTTCTAGCTACACCAAACTACAGTAAGCCTTTTACACTTTTCGTCACTGAACGTGAAGGTACAGCATTATCTGTTCTCACACAAGATCAAGCAGGACAGTACAAGCCTTGTGCTTATTTTTCGAGCACATTAGATCCTGTAGCCCAGGCTCTGCCTGCGTGCCTCAAGTCAGTTGCAGCCACAGCACTAGCTATCAGACAAAGTGATTCCATAGTCTTAGGACACTCCCTGACAGTACAAGTTCCACACTCCGTGGAAGTTCTTTTAAACCGAACACAGACTCAGCACTTGACAATTGCACGTTTAACAGGTTATGAATTGACACTGTTCCAGCCACACATAGAAATCAGACGCTGCAACGTTTTAAATCCTGCTACATTGTTACCATCAGTTACTACGAATTCTGCCACACATGACTGTGTGGAAGTAGTTAACATTACGACAAAGCCAAGACAAGATCTGACAGATATTCCGTTACCAGATCCCGACCTGACACTTTATGTGGATGGTTCATGTATGAGAACAAATACAGGAGAACTAGTCGCCGCGTATGCAGTGACTACCGACACCGAAGTTATTGAAACACACCGTATTGACACCCTGTCCGCTCAAGCAGCAGAGCTAGTTGCTCTGACTCAAGCCTGCATACACGCCAAGAACCTGAAAGTTAATGTTTACACAGATTCGCGCTACGCATTTGGAGTCGTACACGACTTTGGAGTGCTATGGCAGGAGAGAGGTTTCATGACTTCTCATGGAACCAAGATTCAGCATGGTCTCCTTATTCAAGCTCTGTTAGATGCAATACATTTACCGACATCAATTGCTATCATGAAATGCAAAGCACATACGAGAGTTACTGACATTATTTCCCAGGGTAACGATCTAGCAGATCGCACAGCCAAGCTTACAGCACAGACTCCAGACATTCCAGTTAACATGACACACACTCCAGATCCGACTACATGTATGACAGTTAAGGACCCTACTCAAGATGTCATAGATATCCCGTTACATGCTACTCCCGAGGAAATCAAGAAATGGTCCGAACAAGGAGGGGTCCAGACAGATCAGGGATGGTTAACGAAAGGAAAAGCCACTTGGTTTCTCCCCGACTCTATGGTTCAAGTCATTATCAATACCGCACATAGTCCAGCACCTTTAGGAGAAAAAGCTATGTTAGACAGTATCCAGAATATTTGGTTCAACAAGCATTTACGAGCTGCCGCCAAGCAGAAAGTCCGTACCTGTATGATATGTTGCCAGTTTAATCCAGGTAAAAGTGTCCCGGTGGAACAAGGTGGATTCCAGCCCCCTGACCACCCTTTTGAAGTCCTCCAGATGGATTACATTCAGATGGAGCGATGTCGAGGTTTCAAGTATGTCCTTGTAGTTGTATGCGCTTTGTCCAGGTGGACAGAAGCATATCCAGTCCCAGATTACACAGCCGCGACCACTGCCAAGCAGTTGGTTCGTGAGTTCTTCCCCCGTTATGGACTCCCTAGGGTCGTATATTCTGACAACGGCCAGCCATTCTCCTCAGAGTTAATGAAGCATGTTTCCCTTTTGTTAGGGTACCAGTGGAAGTTCCATTGTGTACGCCATCCTGAAGCAGCAGGTCTCGTAGAGAGACATAACCAGACTCTGAAAATTCGCATCGCCAAAGTATATAAAGAGAAAGGTGTGGACTGGCTAGTAGCTCTGCCAGTTGCCTTGTTCTATATGCGCATGGTCGCACATTCCAGATCAGGTCTGTCCCCGTATGAGGTCGTTTTCGGCCGCCCCCCTAACATGTGGGGTACTCCTAGACCCCGAAGTATTACCGATGTTTCAAGTAATATGCTGACAGATTACCTAGCTTCCTTGATGTCTGCCCTCAACTCTTGTCATTCACAGGTTGCCGCCGCATTTCCAGACAACACCGAGGTGGCACCGCATGAAATCGTTCCAGGATCCATGGTCCTTGTCCGGAATTTTGACCGCTCAAGTCCGCTGGAGCCACGCTGGAAGGAGCCCCGACAGGTCCTCCTCGCCACCCGTACAGCCGTGAAGTTGGAGGGCCGCAAAGGCTGGGTGCACCTTTCACATATAAAGAAGTTTTATGGACTGAAACCAGTCTCAAAGAACATTTCTCAGGATTCAAAGGACTGCCAAAGTACTATTTTTAAGGACTGTCCCGCAAAAGACATTGCTACGAACCCTTCCCAGTTAGAGAAAACTCCACAACAGGAGTATAAACTCAAACTCCGGTCTAGTAAAATAAGTCAGCCAGTTTGATTGTCTAAGTCCTCCCCTAGGTGAAACGGTTAGACTGTTTCTGACATGTATAAAATAGACCCCCATAGTGAGAGAGTTAGTCAAAACTCAATCCGATGTATCGTTTTTCTATGTTTCATATTATTTCTCAGCATTATGATTTCCTGCACCAGTTATGCATTTTACCTGTATTTTCCAGTTTCTCATGTAAATAAGTCTGCTAATGTTACAGTAGAACACACGTTTAGTGATCTGCCTCCTCATGAACTCTCTTACCGCCTCGCTATGCGAAATAATTCTTTCATCCGCATGTTACATTATTCACACCAGGCCAGCAATGCCACTAATTGTTGGGTGTGTGGTCGACTCCCCCCTTTCCAGACACCGAAGGGAGTTCTGCCACTTTTTCCTTATCCATTTTCACATAATGGTTCGTGTGGAGCATGGTCCACGTTAACGTCATCCTCAACAGATATGTCTTTTCTTAACAGTACATGTTTTCCAGACAAGCAAGGTCTCCCCCACAGAACCGGGTTAGATCTAGAAAATGAAGTGTACAATTTAGGTAACTATTCTTCGAATTTCATGGTCCTGAATGTTCAGTCTGATTCCACTCCAGATTTACCTGCTATTTCAGTACTACCAGTCAAAGGCGAATTATGTGTCCGAAATAATGGTTCCGTACATGTAGGACATAGTGATTGTACTACTATTGTCAAGTATAGTGACAGTGGGAAATCTATTTTCAAAGCTTCACGTCATTCTTATTTTATTTGTGGTCAGACCGCATATGTTCGTCTGCCCCTCGATTGGGAGGGAACCTGTTACATTGCCTTCCTACTGCCACCAGTTTTCCTAGCCCCATCTGATTATCATAGAAACACACATCTAGTACACATTAGACATAGAAGGGAGTCCCCCATTGTCGATTATACTGAAACTGCCCTAGAACAGTATACAGATTTCAACAGAGGTTTCTTCTTCTTTATAGGACCTATCCAGAATAGTAAGCTAATCCGTAGGTTAACAAGAACCCTTGAGGCAGTAGTCAATGAGACTGCCTCTGCTCTAGGTAACTTAACTGAAGAGCAATCTGCTATGAGATTTGTCGTTTTACAGAATCGTCTCGTCCTTGACGTCATACTGGCCGATAGGGGCGGGGCCTGTAGAGTCATCGGATCTAGTTGCTGCATTTTCATTCCAAATAACGCGCCGTCTGTTTATTCAGCTATAACCAGACTCCATAAAATTGCCCATCTGTTACACCAAGATCCAGGCACCTGGACATGGTCCGGTTGGTTCTGGAATATAATTTCCGCTTGGGGATGGAAAGTCTTGTCCTTTCTAGGTATTGCAGTAGCGATCATATTTAGCTGCTGCCTCTGTATACAATGTGGCCCTGCGATTTGCGGCATTTGTGCTACATCTTGTATTCCTAGTCCCAAGCCCCGATCTAAAACACGTTCCCAGAAAATTCGAGACGAGCAAATGATACTGTATGAAATGATAGATGGTATCATGAATATTGATGTTTCCTGATGGAAACGAAGTGACAAGGAGGGAATGTGGAAAAGTAAATTTTGCCATGTTCTGTGTCCCTACGAGTCCTCCATCATATGTTATCTGTGCATGATTAATATGCATATGTTATTCCCCATGTTCGATTAAAGACGCAATTATAGTTGTGTCCACCTTTAGTATGTCAGTTTCCAGTTCTCGTGAATACTACGAATATCAGGCCTATGTAAAGTTACGTTGCCACGTTTCTCAGTGTGCACGTTATTCCATTGTAAAGTCCCCGTTTCTAGGCCTCAAAAGGGCCTGGACATCAGATTCAGCTCCTGTCTCCTGAAGCCCTCGCTGAGGAGCGATACAGCCCCCACCTGTATCCTCGACCCTTCACTTACTTCCTGCCTCGCAGTGCCCGGCTCAGCTTGGCTCTGCCTCTGAGTCTGCCAAGAGTATGTTATGATTCTAGCTATCAGTCCAGCCCTCCTTCTCTGCATTCCTAAAGCTACTGAATCGCATCAATAGTTTCCGTCATTGTCTAGCCTTCACGTCTCCACGTTAGAGAAATACTGTATTAATGGTCATTTAATATTCTTCATCACGCACTACATGTAGGATAATGCATGCTCCAGTCTTAGAATCAAGTTAGCCTTTCCCCTCCTGACTTCTAGTTTATATCAACATGTTCTCTAAACATCAGATACTAGATACTGCTTAGGTACATGTCGCCCTGACTCTCCAGACTTCAGTCTCTGCTCCTAGCACAGAGTTCGAAGCCCCCAGCTTCTCCTAGTAACACGTCATTGCCAGCTTGCGCGCACCATCAGGTCAGAGGTCCCGGCTCCTTAGGTAGCCCCCTCCATGTTTCCACCCCATTCATAACATATTCTGTTACGTTTGCATCACATGTCTATGTATACGCCTCTGTTACACCTCTTTTCACCCTTATCTTTCGCGACTGCAACGCGTCACGCCTATTGCTCCTCCCACTGCTACGCCTATTGCGATGTAATGCTATGTGTTTGCGTTATGTATATATGCTCATGTACTGTTATTAAAAAGTTATCCTTCCTAGCGCGCTCATTCCAGATCCAGCCCCAGCAGCTGCTGGGCCCTGCCATCCTATTCCTATGCAGGTTGTCCTGTTCCTGTCCTTATGCTGTATTAAACCTGCAAAACTCCTACTACCTCGAATCTTGACTCTTATTTATTGAGCTATCTGTTATTCATTTATTTAACCCAAAAATAGAGGTATTATTTATTTATTTACCACAGGATATAAGAATATTTTCCAACTGCCGAAATACCTCCGAAGATTGAGACTCATACTGGAACCCGGGCTGGTGAAACAATCTCTAAGCACTAAGGCAGACTTCCTGAAATTATACATTTGTACATTAAAAGCAACAGAGAACTCTCATAAGGCCTGTCTCAGAGCTATCTTTGAGAAAACAGGATCCCCATGGAAAAAGCAACTTCAAAGAGCAGTAGAAATCTCTGCAATAAACCAAGCAGCACTTGCACTGGAGTCCATTACCTACACAATATGCAAAAAGACCCTCAAAAGACCAGTACCACTGGTCTCATTAGAGCAAGATCAAGCCTCTTTAAAAATTCTCAGAGACCATTAGCCTTCTAAACTCTTCGTACTTTGTTGCAAAAGCCCAGCCGTACTTATCAGTTGCCATCAATTGCAGAACACAGAGAGAGATCATGTACATGCATTTGCTGGGCCTACTAATACCAGATTTAAATCTGGCATGGTCCAACCAGGTTAATGTAGGTTATGCAACTAACCAAACCTACTGAAGGCAATCAGATCACTTTACGGTGGCACCTGGGTGCGGGTTAAAACCAGCGCTGGTACAGTGCCCCCCAAAATAACAACAAACAACGGGGTGTGCTGGCGCCCATCCTTTTTAACCAGGATACGGCGGATTTGGGGTACGCCTTGAAAGGCGCCAGCCTAGTAGCACAGAGATTAGGCAGCCTGAGGCTGCCGGTCCTACAATATGCCGACGACACAGCCGTAATGGACCACACGAGGCTGGGCCTATAGAGAGCCCTAAATGCGTTGAATCAATTTAACAAAGATAACAACCTTCTAGTAAACCAAAGGCAAACTAAGGTCATCATTTTTGGGAGCTATCATCTGAAAAAGAAAGCACAGTGGCGAATGGGAGATCTGCAGATCAGTACAGCGGCAGAGTATAATTACCTAGGGCAGTGGTTCCCAAACTTGTTTGTCCTGTGGCTCCCTTGACCTAATCGGCAGTTGGCGGTGGCTCCCCACCCAAAATAGTGCCACCTGGGGTGGACCGCCCGCCCCCCCTAGCTGCACCACTGCACATAGGTCCATCAGCCTGTAGCTTCAATTTCCTACATCATGCCCGCTGCGCCCTCAGCACCTCATTACAGCGCACCGGGGTGCCGCGGCACGCAGTTTGGGAACCACTGAGGTAGGGTGACCATTTCAATCCATGTCTCTACAGACAATCTCCCCTCCTAAATTTTTCACAGACAAATCATTGATTTCAGGTATGTTATTCTAATTATTCAATGAAAGCAAAACTCTAAACGCATTGGGGTAGCATACAAAAGTCCAGGACTGGAAAACATGCCTATAATGACTTTGAGGAAGGCGGTCACCCTGGCAAGAGTAAGGCATGCCTATACATATCTCTAATCTAACCCTGTTTTCAATGGTGTCACCCTCCTTGAACGCATCCCCACTTTTTAAATGTGAGAAATACATGCCATAGACTTCAATAGGATAAACCGCCCTAAAATATTTCCTCGTCTCTAGATTTTATTTTTATCTCCCTTGATTTTATTACTGTTATCCTCAAAACAAAGTAATTTTACCCCGCTGGAAATTCAAAAGGTTGAGAGGAATTTCTACTCACAGAAAAAATCTTTGTAAATTGGGGCCGAGCACTCTGTGTATTTGAACATTTTGGAGAGTGGCAGCTTTTCAAAGAAAAACAGTGCACAAGGCAACACAGAGGGTGTGAGTCACAAAGACTGGTGTATGAGTGGGTGTGACTTACTATTATCGTACTGCCGAATGACGTACTCCTAAATTTCAGGAGTAAGTGACGAATACTACTGTTGTAATGCTGGCTTACTCCTAGAATTCTCCTGTGCCTCAAGACCAAATCACAAAACAATCTTTGTGAATTGGGCCCATTGGGTTCGTGAGGTGATAAGCAGTTTAGGGAATGCATTCAAGGGTGGTAATGTAGTGAGCGTCAAAAGGTTGTTGCTGGTGCTGCCAGGAATTTTGGTTTTGGGTGAGGTGAACTTAGACGGGTCGATTATCAGCAGTGTTGACTCTCCAAGCAGAATTCTTGGAGGGTGATCTTAAACGCAGAAGGGATTGCCAGTAGTTTATAAATGTAACAGGCAGACTTGCACTACATCAAAACTGAAGGAAATTAATAGATATGCACATTTATTTTTTATGTGGGAGAGATAACGTTTTTAAGAGGTGTAGGAGGAGCAGGAAACCTGGAAGCACAGACATTAAGTATAAACTGATCAATGAACAGCACTGCATGTTTTGCTTCCAAAAGTAAGGGACATTTTAATTTGAACCTATTTAAAATGTCCTGTGCTTCTCCCCCGCGCAAGCACACAAAGGCAAACTTTTTAACCACAGCAATTAAAAGCTTGGAAAGACGCCTCGTGAGAAGCCTTGTTTCGCCAACAAATTCGCTAACCTCATTATTGTACAGTGACTGCCTAATTAAAGGCTGTTTTGCGTAACACACACACAAACGTGGGGCCTCTTGCTTCAGGAAAGCTCGGTGATATGAATTTTAGATTTGTTTGCAAACCTTTGGCCTTTTTAATCACTGTGTGGCTTGTTCACTGAATGCTGGCCCCCGAAATAGTTTCGCCTGGGGCAGAACGCCTCCCCTAGCTGCGCCACGGCACGTAGGTGCAATTTCCTACATCGTGCGCGCGGCACCCCTGGCACCTCATTACGGCACACCGGGGTGCCGCGGCACACAGTTTGGGAACCACAGACCTAGGGGTTTGGTTTACAGAATGGGCCAAGGCAAATGTCCATCTGAAACAGCAGTCGTCCAAGGCCAATAAGGTGATATTCCTGTTAAAGCAACTGAGCTTACATCTGATAAGCCCCACGGCCGGACCAATATTAACTGCCTTAAAAGCAAAATTGCTGCCAGCCATTAGCTAAGGCCACCAGGCTTTTCCTTCTCACCGCAATCCAAGCAAAAGCATAGAAATCAGTCTTTTCTATCCCAAGGCCGGCAAGGAAGTCAAGACTAAGATTGGAGGTAGGCCTCTTAAGGCCAGATTTGATGTGCCAAGGGCCGATTATAAAATCATACTTAAGGATTATAAGGGCCCCAACAAACTCCCTAAGATACCAATTGAGAGCCATCTTTGAAGGGCCAAGATCAGCATGGCACACCAGTCTTGGCAAAGCACTCAAGATTTTAAAGATCAAGGAAAAGAGCATACCACTGCCAGAAATCCCACTAAATGCATGGAAAAAAGACATGAACAGACAAGTTCTCAAAATCTCATTCGAACTGGACCTTAAATCCTTGCGCCATAGCCCCCACCTAGACCCGCTGAACAGTTCCTACACGGTAGGCAAGGCACAACCCTACCTGAATGAGGCCCTAAAACCACAAGCGAGCACTAAAATCGTCTCTATGAGACTGTGTACTCTAGGAATCACTGAATATAATCCCACATGGGCTTGCAATGGGGAAAATACAGGCTGCAGACTGTGCCCTTACACAAGAGAATCCTGGCTTCACCTTTTATACTGCTGCCCCTCCCTTACGAACAAACGCCGTCGACTTCTCTGCCCAGTCTGCATCATCAAGGGAATCAAGACATGCAGCGTAGCATCAGCCTTGTGCTTTTCTAGAATAACCACGATGACCTTGGCGAGTCTTGGGAAATTCATTCATCTGATTGGAATGGCTTTAAAGGCAGCAAACGATCACAAACAAACCAGGGCCACCAGAGCGGTATATTAAGGCGGTCAATGCAGCCTCCCCTCAAATGAGGGAAGAGCCATGATTTTATCCACCCGCCCTACAGAAATCGCACCACATCAATGGCTCAAAACGGAAGGGACAAGGAGAACGAACAACAGACTGGTGTAGGAGGAAGCCGCCAAGGCCTACGCAGCTGTCTAAGAAACTAGGTGTAAGGACTTATGATAAAGACCCGGTGCTGGGGGTCCGAGTGGGTGCAGCGGAGAGGGGATATAATACTTGAACAAAAAACTTTGTAACCAGCAGTCTTTGTAGTTATAATGTGATCATTTTTTTACTCACCAGTTTTATTCTTTCTTACTGTAATGATTTTAATTAATTGAACAGTTAATGAATGAATTCATTCGTTCATTATGCAACTATAAACAAGAATATTGGTTGCACCTTCTGTGCTGCTGTCCTGCCATGATCAAAGAAAGTAGAGCCCTACTCAGGCCAATATGTCTGAGACGGGGGGTCTGTACCTGCACAGAGGCATCAGCCGTATGATTCTCACAATCTGATGTTACTATTATCGCACGTTGTGAGAAATTTGTAAAAAGACTTAGAGGCACCATACATCCCTGTCATAGACCCCAGCAATGCCAGCACAAAGTCCAGAAACATATAACAGACTACTAGACAAAGAAAACGGGAACTAAACAACCTCATGCATTGTGCCTGTTACTTCAGGAAAAGGCTCAAGCCTGCCAAGAGCATCGAACATCCCTATGTGTAAATTGCTGGATGGATCCCCTTTAAACCAAGGGCAGGCCCTTCCTAGGCAGCCTGATCTATTTTTATGGACTGTAATTATCATCACTTTAAGATCCTAAAAATGTTGTCATTTTTTAGCGCACTGTAATCGATTTTTTGTCATATCAACCAAAACAAACTCAAAACGGTTTTTGAATTAATTAAGTATAGCATGCACTAGCACTTTATACTGCTAGATTCACAACCACATAACTCATTACTTCCAAATTAAATAGAGCAAATAATTGTTAAAAATTGCTTGACGGGGAAATCATATTTCGGGACATTTTGTATCTACACATTTGGATGAATTAACTTGCAGTTTTTAAAGTTTTTTATCTCTTTTGTAATGGTTTTAATTAACTGATACAAGTAAAGAATTGATTGATTGATTGATTGATTGACCTCGGCTTGTATATAGTCAAGTATATTTTAAAAAGTTCTGATCAATAAATCAACAATCGACCATCAATTAGACACCTTATTAAAAAGGAGACACTGTAATTGACTTAGAAATTAACACAGGAAGTAAAGTTGTAAGAAATACAATGAGCACTCCCTCCCTTTACCTATCCTGCCACAGGTGGAGCAGCTGGAGCAACCCCTGAAATGAAACCCTTGATATAAATCAGATCCATAGACCAGGTTTCCTGGATACATATTCGATGTGCTGGTGTAACATGTGTATGACAATATATTGTAAGTGTTTTTCCTGCAATCTTCATTCCTTTCCTTGAAATTATTATAACATCCTTAAGAATCTTATTAGTATCTATCAATGTATGAGTGTGACGATCAGCAGGGTGTGCCACCAATGCCTCAGTGTCTACTATTGCGTATTAATCTCTTCTCCCCAGGTGTATAACCATTTGATAGTGATGGTTAGAGTCAATCTGTACCCTGCACGGCTTTCAAGAGAAAAAATCTGTTAGATGTACTCACCGTCAATTATCGTCAGGGGTTTAATTATCCCTGACATAGCAAATTCTCTTGTTCCTCCACAAAATATTGTGGTTTAACTTTTTCCCAATGATGAATTATTGGGCAATTGAGAGGCAGACAACCTTGACAACAGGTTATTAGCAAAACAGAGAGAATGGAAATTAATAACAATAGGATCTCCAGCTGAAGATTGCTTAGATTTACTTACCAACTATAATCTCCTCACCATTGACATTTTCTTACATAGTGCCTAGGTAGAACTAACCCTTGGTGACAACGATAGACCAATTTATGTTTTAGGTCCCACCATGTTTCTGGGGTAGGTGACTTAGGTGGAGGAACTGTGATCAGATTTATAACAAAGGGAATAGCTTTGGAGGGTAGGTGAGCACATCTCAGAGTCATAAATAAGGGGCAGAGTGTGAGTCGATACAAGATTTCCTAAATCCCTCTATGGGCCTCATTTTCGTTTTTTAATATATAGGTAATTGAGTTGACCAGCTGCTGTTTGTATCTATATCTTCCCTGGAAAAATAAAAAAATTTGTGGTCCCCTTTTCTACAAATGAGGTCCTGGGAGATAGGATCCCTGGGCCACTGGCGGCCTGGCAAGGGGGCAGTGCACCCCCACACCTTAATAAAATATACCCCGCCTGTGAGGATGGAGTCCCCGGGGCCCTAAACAGACCCGGACAGGGGAGCCGTACTGACACCCCCCTCACCATGTAGTTATTATCAAATGGCAGTCCGTAATTTTTTGTTGTTGCCGCAATCCCACTGGTCTCGTGTGGGAGCATGGCCAAAATTTCTAATTCTTTTTACATTTTGGCCGGGGGGGAGGGAGATCCCTCAGGGTTCCTCCTACAGGGCCTAGAGGGGCAGGGTATCCCTACCCTGCCTCCTTATATTATTTTTCTAGCCTCAGGGCAGGGATCTAAGGAGCCGATTACAATGGCGGGCGGACAAAGTCCGCCTGCCATCGTGGTGCAAAATGGACCGCCCGCCATAGGTGCGGCGGTCCCGCAAAACAAATTAGGATGCACCCGCCACACTGGCGGGCGCATCCTGTATGTTTACATTGTGGCAGGTGGCACCACCCGCCACAATGTAAAATTACATGTTTTACATTTGAATGTACAACGTGGCGGGCACCGTGCAGTGCCTGCCACCTTGTACATGCAAATGTAGGGGGGTACCATAGGTACACCCCACATGCAGCACCCCACCCCCCACCTCTCTGGGGGCCCGCAACGGGTCCCTGAAGGCATTTTCCGCCTTTCTTTTTGCAGTGGAAACTCCGCTGCAAAAGACAGGCATCCAAATACCCACGGTGGTGCCTGCACGGCACCGCCTCCATTAACCCCCTGTATATGGTCCCGCAAGGCGGGTGGAACAGGCCCGCCTTGTGGGACCACAGCGGACGGTCTTTCCGTCTGCCGCGGTACCTTTTCCCTTCCCACCTCCATCCTAATATGGCGGTGGGAATTTTATGGGTGATGGTGGTGAATCCGCGACTGCCGGGCCGGCGGGCCTCACCGCCGGCCTGGCGGTCGTGGATTCACGACATCGTAATCGGCCCCTAAGTCCCAGAGTTCTGTATTGGCTGCCAGCAACAATTTTCTCATGGTGTTGGCAGCCAATTAGAGTGCTCACTCCAGCGTAAGCAAATAGGCGCAAGGGAAAAAAGGTACCTGGCCAATCAGAACTCTCGATTTTTTTTTATTGGGTTTGAGGGAGTCTCTTAGGAGTCCCTTGAACCCAAACATCTAGATACACAAATATTTTTAAACCTTAATTTCTCAAAAACTACTCAACAGATTTACACCAAATCACAAAAAGCACAATCTACAAACCAACATCTAGGTTTCTGCCAAATTTGATTAACTCCGTTCAGGGTAGTGCATCTTAAAGAATTCTGTGGAAAATGCATGGGGAATTTGAGTTTTGGGTCCCCTCTTTTCTCTCAGCCCTCGCTTATTTGATCACCCTGAAACTTTCCATGTGCAAACTCCACAAACTTTCCAAAAAAGTGCTACTTTTTGACTACTTTTCGGGGTTATCCTTCAAGCGGGGACGGAGAAAATGGGGGCCCCAAAACGCAATTTCCCCATACATTTTTCCATAAGAACTTTAGATCATATGGATCTAAAGCAGCAGCCTCAAGCTCAATGGAAATAAAACAGAAGTACAGGTTTTAGGAAAAAATGCTTCGCTATGGGTAGAACTCAATTGGTCAGCATATATGGACAATAATCCAATCCCTAAGGATGAGGTGAACAGTCTGGGGGGTGTACTGACCACAGGCTCACTACAGCTTCGAAGCTAAGAAACTGGCAGCCATCTGTTTCAGCCTTCTTCACACCCTCAGGAGATGGCTACCGATACACACAGGTAAAGCCATTGCGCAGGGCCTGATCTTGACCCGTCTGGACTATGGTGACTTGCTATATCTAGGCAATCCCAAGGGTGTTATTAATAAACTTCAGATGATACAAAATGTAGCATTCCGCACGGTGCAGAACGTCCCAAAGTTTCAGTCAGTTACGACTGCAAGAACTGCACTACACTGGCTACCAGTGCAAAAAGGGATACGCTTTAAAGTGCTCTGCCTGGCCTATAAACCAATACACAAAAAAAGATCCATCCTTATTCAAAATCTTCTGACCCCATCTCCCAGGGTGCTATTTATTTTTTAGGCGGGGGGATGCTGCCCCCAACCCCCAGGCGGTATTCAGCTCTTTAAATTGCATCTCCCGGGCCAGCTCACATGCTGTGTTCTCGGAAGGCCACCCCGGGAGATAGCGGCTTCTCTGCCCGCACCAGCGAGGGCAGGGAAACCTGTGTTTGCTCCTGCTTGGCGGGAATATTTTCAAAACTCCTGCCACACAGGAGCAAACACAAAGTGCGCTCCCAGCCAGCAGGAGCGGACTTGTCACCTGTTTCCTTTCCCGCGGTGATGCAGGCAGGAAGACATATTGCTCCTGCCCTGTGGGCGGAAGCAATGCAAGCTCCTGTTGCACACAGGGAGCCAACCTGGCAGATGGGGGCCTTGGGGCTCTCCCATTGCCCCCAATGAGTATATGGTGGGTGACCGAGGTGGGCACCAGGGCACCCACCTTTAACAGCGTGAATTCCGCCACAGTGCTGGAATTCTAATCAGTGGGTGGGGTTCGGACGGCCCCCGGACATCCTCCGCACACACCCACTGTCACATGGGATGGCCGGGGGCCGTCCGCATAATCAAAGGGGTTAAGTACTGCGGGCCCTGGCGGATGGGGTTCTTAAGGACGATAATGGCAAAGGGAATGGCTCTATCCCCTTTATATTAAGTGGTGGCCCTAGGGCATGGGGTCCGCAGGGCCTAATGAGGCTCGGGAAGTGGGACACATGCCCCTCCTCCCATTAATAAAAAAGGGCCATGGGGTTTGGGTCACCAGGGCCTAAAAAGTCTTGGGGAGGTGGGCCCCCTTCCCTTTAAATTAAATAAGGCCCTAGGAGATGTGATCCCAAAGGCATACTGAGACTCGGAGAGGGGGCCCTGGGACCCCTCTCCTTTTAAATATATATGGCCCTGGGAGTTGAGGTCCCCAGGCCCAAAATAGGTTCACAGTGGTGGACCAAGTGGTGCCCCACCCCTTTAAAAAGAAAGGCCATTAGGATGAGGTCCCCAGAGCCAGGCCCTGTGGCCATCCAACACCACGAACAGCTGACACATAGGGTTAGCTGACTTGGGGGGGGGGTGATCACAGAACCTGTGCACAGGTCCTGTGACCGACCTCCTAACTTTTGCAGTGAAATAATTGATGAGAAAACTGTGCATAGTTACCTTGGGGCATGAGTTGTTGTTACTTGAGAAAACTATAACTGGTGAATTTCTTAGTTTTTTAGAGTTTAAAACATTAAGTTGTTACTGAACATTTCACCTATCTATAACATTACTTTAACCTCTGTTGTTTAGCATTTAAGATGTGTACCACAAGAAAAATCTTCAAATCTGATAGTAGATGATCCACAAGGTTAAAATGATTGGCAATGGTAGGAAAAGTGCTGGAGTTCGGAGGGGTAAAATGTATTATTTCCACTCCAGTTTGTGTGACCGTAGAGAAAGCGTGGGACTTCCTAGGGGGGTAGATTTACTAGTCCCTCTCCAATCTATGCTACAGTAGGAAAAGTGTTGGACTTCAGAGGGATAACATTTACAATCTCCACTCCAGTCTGTGCAACAATCCGGAAAGCATTGGACTTCGGAGGGAGGGAAGTTTGACTATTTCCACTCCAGTCTATCTAACAGTAGGGAAAGAGCTGAACTTCAGAGGGGTTAAATTTACTATTCTCAATCTAGTCTTTGCAGCAGTAGGTAAAGCGCAGGACTTCGGAGAGGTAATATTTGCTATTCACACTCCTGCCTAGGCAACAGTAGGGAAAATGTTGGAGTTTGAAGGGGTACAATTTACTATTTCCACTCCAGTCTGTGCAACAGTTGGGAAAGCATTGGACTTCTGAGGGGGGTGGGGGGAGATTGACTATTTCCACTCCAGTCTATATAATAGTAGGGAAAGAGTTGTACTTCAAAGGGGTTACATTTACTACTCCCACTCCAGTCTGTGCAACAGTAGGGAAAGTGTTGTACTTCAAAGTGGTAAGATTTGCAATCCCCACTCCAGGCTAAGCAGTGGTAGGAAAGGAGCTGGAGTTCAGAGGGGTAAAGTTTACTATTTCCACTCCAGTCTGTACGTCAGTAGAGAACGCGTGGGACTTCGGAGAGGGGGATGATTTACTACTCCCACTCCAGTATATGCTACAGTGTGGAAAGGGTTGGACCTCAGAAAGGTAAAATATACTATTCACACTCTAGTCTGTGCTACAGTAGGGAAAGTGTTGGTCTTCGGAGGTGTTAGATCTACTATTACCACTCCAGTCTGTACTACAATAGGGAAAGTGTTGAACATTTGAAGGATTAGATTTACTATTCCCTCTCCAGTCTGTGCAACAGTAGGGAAAGTACTTCACTTGAAACACATTGCATGTTTGAATAATTCTAATGATTTATTTAAAAAAAACCTCTTAATATAAACAATAGGACTAACACAATTTACATAATTAATAACCAATTAAATAATTGACTAACAATTAATAGTGAATTGTTAATTATTACTTAATAAACTTCAGACCCTGTACCCCTACAAATCCAGAATCCCGAACCCAAAATATAACTAAAATATATCATAATTATACAATACACACAATTACTTAATTAATTCCCCAACCTTCAACTCTACAAAGTTAGCAACCTGAACCAAAAATAAAACTAACATAAATCAATATGAAATAATGCACAAAATTAATATCAATCACCCACTAACTTAAAAATGTATAATTAATTATTTCTTGAATACCTTCCCACCCTACCTCTCTACAAACCCAACAACCCGCTAAGGCACTATAAATTGATGATAGCAACTAAATACAAAAAATCTAAATCACTTAAAATTACAAACTAATAACATAAAATTAATACGTGCATTTAAAGCACATTAAACAAATCAAAAAACGATATTTTAACAACTACATATTGAACACAATATTAAAAACAACAACATTCTTTACCATGATATTACATACATGAAAAAACGATATTCTTGACAATGGTATTTCTGCATAACAATATGAAATTTCTGTCTCCGGATATTAAAAACTTGAGATTTTGTCCAAAAACCTGCTGGGCGGGTAAAACAATATTCGACTGCAGTGCCAGACCCACTGTGCCGTGTTCCTCATAGTAAGTCACGATAAACTCAACACTGGTTATTCTATGCTCTATTTAAACCCAGTCAAAACGGATATGTATCATAGGATCAATGTCAAATGGGCAACCTAAATAAGTTGGCTGCGCTTTAATTTTACCATTTCCAAGCTGGGTATAGAGCATATTCTTTATTCACCGCTCTATTACCAGCAAAGAAACCTCAAGCCATGCCCCAATCAAACAACAAACCAATTACATTGATAGTTGTAAATTTAAAACAAGCCATTCATAAATGGATCGCAGTGTTGTGCTCCACATTGTGCCGTTGACTCACATTTGGGTTATGCAAACGTTTTAACCTTAGGTAATTGAACCCATGGTTTTCAATCAGCATGGGTTGGTGAAATCGTTTTATTTTGTTCTGATGAATGTTCTCGGAATTCCATAAAAATTTTGCGAAAGTATACTTCATAGCAAGATGTAGCTGTCACTTTCTTGCATGTCTCTTTAAGCAAGCAACAAAGGCTTGCAAGATACATGCAGGAGACCGGTTTGTGCAGAAAATGTCTTTTGCTGAGATATTTTCTGTCATTTACTATCTCCAAGATCTGCACGGACATTGTGGTACCACTGCTTCATCTCACCCCGTCCTCTTCACCCATGAACCTCATGACACCTTAGAATCGTCTCATACTCTGTTCACTCAATCTGCATGGCGCTCATGTAGACCAGCAGCACTTCCTTTTATCATCTCGTTATTGTCATGGGCCTAGCATGAAGCTTTTGCATCAACACATACACCGTTAACTCAATCTGCACTGATCATATGATAAATTTGCATCTCTTCATCCCCTCTCCAAACCTCACGGAGGTTTAATATCACCTCATTTACTATTTACTAGATCTGCATGGACATTGTGGTACTACTGCATCATCCCATCCACCTTTACATAGACTGTGTGGACCTCAGGACACTCCTCCAACATATCATTCTCTGTTCACTCAATCTGCATAGACCTCACGAGGCCCCCGTATCATTTCATTTTCTGTTCCGTCCACTCAATCTGAAACAATTGCATGGTGATCTTACATCACCTCATTCC
Source organism: Lissotriton helveticus (assembly GCF_964261635.1). Lineage (NCBI taxonomy): Eukaryota > Metazoa > Chordata > Amphibia > Caudata > Salamandridae > Lissotriton > Lissotriton helveticus. Next base: position 1,769,190,077 of record NC_136068.1, read on the forward strand.
CTCTCTAAATCTCATGGAAGGCCAGCATCTATTTTCCTCCCCTCCAAATTGGTATGGACTTTGTAGTACCATAGCATCATCTTACCTATCCTTTCATTCAGTCTGCATTGACTGTATGACACCCATGCATCATGCTTTATTCACTCCTGCATTGACCACATGGCAATCCTGCATCACTTCTTCCTCTCTCCAGGCATCATTCAGGCTCAGCACTTCCTCTCCTCCCCTCTAAATTGGCATGGACTTAGTGGTGCTATGACATCATCTTACTCATCTTCATCCAGTGTGCATGGACCTCATAAATCCCTTGCATCATCTGAAATTCGGTTCACTGAGTCTGCATTGACCTTGTGCTGACCTTGCATCAACACATACTCTGTTTACTCTTTCTGCATGGACCTCATGATGCCCTGGCATCAACACATACCCCGTTCACTCACTTTGCCTGGACCTCATGATGCCCTTGCATCAACACATACTCAGTTCACTCAGTCTGCATGGACCTTATGATGTCCTCGCATCAACACATACTCCGCTCTCTCAGTCTACATTGACCTCATGATGCCCTTACAGCAACACATGCACCGTTCGCTCAGTCTGCATGGACCTAATAATGCCCTTGCATCAACACATACTCCGTTCACTCACTCTGCATGGACCTTATGATGCCCTTGCATCAACACATACTCCATTTACTCACTCTGCATGGACCTTATGATGTCCTTGCATCAACACATACTCAGTTCACTCAGTCTGCATGGACCTCATGATGCCCTGGCAGGAACACATACTCCGCTCTCTCAGTCTACGTTGACCTCATGATGCCCTTGCATCAACACATACTCCGTTCGCTCAGTCTGCCTGGACCTCATGATGCACTTACATCAACACATATTCGTTCACTCAGTCTGCATGGACCTCAGGATGCCCTCACATCAACACATACTCAGTTCACTCAGTCTGCATGGACCTCATGATGTCCTTGCATCAACACATTCTCCATTCACTCAGTCTGCATGGACCTCGTGATGCCCTGGCAGCAACACATACTCCGCTCGCTCAGTCTACATGGACCTCATGATGCCCTTACAGCAACACATACACCGTTCGCTCAGTCTGCATGGACGTAATAATGCCCTTGCATCAACACATACTCCGTTCGCTCAGTCTGCCCGGACCCCATGATGCCCTTGCATCAACACATACTCCGTTCGCTCGGTCTAATGGACCTCATGATGCACGTGCATCAACACATATTCGTTCACTCAGTATGCCTGTACCTCAGGATGCCCTTGCATCAACACATACTCAGTTCACTCAGTCTGCATGGACCCCATGATGCCCTTGCATCAACACATACTCCATTCGCTCAGTCTGCCTGGACCTCATGATGCCCTTGCATCAACACATACTCCGTTCGCTCGGTCTAATGGACCTCATGATGCACGTGCATCAACACATACTCAGTTCACTCAGTCTGCATGGACCCCATGATGCCCTTGCATCAACACATACTCCATTCGCTCAGTCTGCCTGGACCTCATGATGCCCTCGCATCAACACATACTCAGTTCACTCAGTCTGCGTGGACCTCATGATGCCCTTGCATCATCACATACTTTGTTCACTCAGTCTGCATGGACCTCATGATGCACTTACATCAACACATATTCGTTCACTCAGTCTGCATGGACCTCAGGATGCCCTCACATCAACACATACTCAGTTCACTCAGTCTGCATGGACCTCATGATGTCCTTGCATCAACACATTCTCCATTCACTCAGTCTGCATGGACCTCGTGATGCCCTGGCAGCAACACATACTCCGCTCGCTCAGTCTACATGGACCTCATGATGCCCTTACAGCAACACATACACCGTTCGCTCAGTCTGCATGGACGTAATAATGCCCTTGCATCAACACATACTCCGTTCGCTCAGTCTGCCCGGACCTCATGATGCCCTTGCATCAACACATACTCCGTTCGCTCGGTCTAATGGACCTCATGATGCACGTGCATCAACACATATTCGTTCACTCAGTATGCCTGTACCTCAGGATGCCCTTGCATCAACACATACTCAGTTCACTCAGTCTGCATGGACCCCATGATGCACGTGCATCAACACATACTCCATTCGCTCAGTCTGCCTGGACCTCATGATGCCCTCACATCAACACATTCTCAGTTCACTCAGTCTGCATGGACCTCATGATGCCCTTGCATCATCACATACTTTGTTCACTCAGTCTGCCTGGACCTCATGATGCCCTTGCATCAACACATACTCCGTTCGTTCAGTCTGCCTGGACCTCATGATGTCCTTGCATCACCACATACTCCGTTCACTCAGTTTACATGGACCTCATGATGCCCTTGCATCAACACATACTCCGTTCACTGAATCGGCATTGATCAAATGATAAATCTGCATCTCCTCATCCCCTCTCCAGACGTCACAGCGGTTCAGTGTTACCTAATTTCCTGTCTCCTAGATGAGCAGGAACACTGTGGGGCAGATTTACAAGCCCCTTGCGCTGCCGGTGCATCACATTGCGTGGTGCACCGGTGGCGCAGCCTGCTGAGTGATATTTACAAGTAAAGTCACCCTGCGTGACATAACCTGTGCTTGTAAATATCGCCCCTGTTTATGCAACACTTTAGGGGAGTGATATGGGTGTTGCTGTGGGTGTTACCAAGCAATACCCATGTCCACTGATGCATTTCCAGATTTATGAGAAATCGTAAATCAGGAAATGCATCAGAATGCTACGCCACCCTAGGGGTGTTGTAGCGAGGTGCAACTAGGAGAAATGTTTTAATGTTTTAACTCAATTGATTGGTTTTGTGCAGAAAGGTGACTCTTCCTACACAAAAACAATCTCACCACAATGCAGGCATCCTTGCACCATGGTGCAAGGGTGCCTGCGTTGGTGCATGGCAGCAGTTTGTGCGCCAGCGCAGGGAGAAGCACAGAGATGCAACATATTGTTGTAAATATGTTGCATCTCTGTGCTTCGAAACTAACGCAGCGCGGCACAGCAAAATTACTTGCGGCACTGCGCTGCGTTAGTTTCTTGTAGATCTGCCCCTGAAGTACCATAGCATCATGGCCTCTAGGATACCGGAAGTCAATAGAAAGTTGAGAACTTGGTCTTTGGAGCTTCAGCATAAGGTCGTAGCATTGGCTTCTGCCTTCATCTCCATTTCACAGTCAAACCTCGGCGCTGAAACACCATAATGTGTCTCTACCCACCATGACCTGCACCCAATTCGCAAATCTCATCTACCATGGTCAACACCCCCTCCCCCAAATGAATCCCTCATATCAACTACTTTGATGGACAGTACAACACTCATACCGGGTGCCAGGTAGAAATAGCACACTAATGTATAATGTATTGCCTGAACTCTGACATCATGTAACACAAGTGGGGAAATGGCTGTGTAGCGTGCATAGTCGCATTAAGTGCACACAACTCACACATTTGCGATGCTCAGAAGTCACTCCGTTGTGCTGTGCACACTTCTGTTGTGAAAACCACAAACAAGCTTGGAGAAAGAGTCCACTGTGTATTAGAACATTGGAATGTTGGTTGCTCCATTGAGAACAATGGAGTGCTCCGGGCTTATAATGGCTGGTATAAGCCTGGGGCTCCAACATTCCAATGTTTCTTTGTTCACAGCTCTAGCTGTGAACAAAGGCTTCAGCGAGCCTGAGGGGATTCAAATCCCTCACGCTCCCATAAGGCTTTGTTCTTTTTTTGTAAGAACATTCTGCCCTCTAGTGGCAGAATGTTCTAATAGCCTTATAGCCCGTGGTAGATGGGCTATACCGGGTAATAAAGTCCCTCTCCCTTGTTAAAGGCCCTCGCCTTCGCTCGGGCCTTTAACGCTGGAGAGGGCTTTTAATAGCTGGTATAGCCCTCTACGGCAGGCTATAAGGCTATAATACTTGTGAAGAATTCAATAATGTACCAAGCTACTGTCCAAGATTCATAGAGGCTGAGGTATTGGAACAGGCTTTCAGAAGTAGGGCGAGACAGTGACCCTCTGGCCAAAACATCCCTTCCAGTGTAATGTGTAGGGAAGCAGAATAAACGTGCTCCCTTACACAGGTCAGTACAGGTAATTTGTTATTCCTTTCAAACATTTGTCGATTGCCCTGTCCTCCTTACAGACTGTCATGAAGTACTTTCCTCGGCATGAAGTCCTGTCCTCGGCAGAAGCGGTCGCTCCCACCACCTCCTCCCGACCTGGCATCTTACCATAGCACCTCAACTTAGCTAAGTACTCCTTTCTTCCGACAACCTCTGCTAAATTTACCGCACTGCTGGGCATTTGTAGCGTTTGCACTGCTGGGCTTTTGTAGCGCTTGGTGATATCGCACTGCTGGGCTTTTGTAGCGCTTGCACTGCTGGGCTTTTGTAGCGCTTGGTGATATCGCACTGCTGGCCATTTGTAGCGCTTGGTGATATCGCACTGCTGGGCATTTGTAGCGCTTTGTGTTTTACTGATCACCGAGTACACCTCACAGCTCTGAAATATTCTGCGCTCTGCTCACTGCTGGGCTTTGTCATTGCTGAGTAAATCTTGCCTCGACTTACTGGCTGCACAATTCGATAGCTTATTGCACATTACCTATAGTACTGCCAAATCTCGTAGCGCTTTACCCTCCCCATAAGCGCTCCACTATTATTACTGCCTGTGCCTAATCTCGTCCTGCCTTGCAGCATTTGTTTACTGTTGCTGCCATTTTGTTTGTAGTGCCGTCCTCCCACACCGTCACTCCACCGCGACCCCACCTCCCAGCGGCCCCTCCCACGCTCCGCCCCCTCCACTACCCATTTATGACAGATGTCCCAACGCGCAGCGGTCGCGCCGAAGGTGCGCCAAAGGTGCGCCAAAGGTAAGCCCGTCTACGCCCGTCCGCGCCTGGACCGCGCCCAGCGCCAGACCCCCTGGCCCCCGCTTCACCCACCCCACCCCACCCGCATTACATACGACGCCTCCACGATCTTAGCACTAAAACCCGGTCGACTACCCAACTGCGCCCAAGCCGCACCTGGACACACCCATGGACCCTTCACTTGCAACTCCTGCAAGTATGACGGCACCAAGACCAACTCCTCATCCACAAACACCAAACAGAGATCTGACACCAACCACCTAAAATGCATCCTGCTCAACACCCGCTCGGTCCACAGACACGCCATCGACCTTTGGAATCTACTAGACACCATTTCTCCTGATGTCGCCTTCCTAACAGAAACCTGGATGAACGCCTCATCAACTCCAGACATCACCATAGCCATCCCGGAAGGCTACAAGATCATCCGAAAAGACCGTACCAACCAAACAGGAGGAGGCATCGCTATCGTCCATAAGAATTCCATCCGCATCTCAACCAGTTCAGACGTCTACCTCGCTAGCGCCGAACACCTTCACTTCCAGATCCACACCAACCCCAAGACCACACTCCGAGGCACCCTCCTCTACAGGCCACCAGGACCCCGTGCACAATTCAGTGAAGACATCACTGACTTTATCACCCCACACGCCATCCCCTCCGAGGACTACATTCTATTGGGAGACCTCAATTTTCACCTGGAAAAGAGCAACAACAGCAACACCACCACCCTCCTGGACAATCTCGCCAACCTCGGACTCAAACAACTTGTTAATACCCCCACTCACTATGCAGAACACACACTCGACCCTATCTTCACCTCCAGCAAACATATCTCCTACAGTCACACCACAGTTCTCCATTGGACGGCCACAGCTGCGTTCACTTTGTCTATAAAAAGACCACAACCCACAACCATCCTCAACCCACTCTGCGAAGAAACTGGAACAAAATCACCATCGACCAGATTTCCTCATCGCTTCTTCAAAACCCCCCTGCCCACTCATCGAACCCCAACCAAGCAGCCATTAACCTCACTCAATGGCTAACCAACAGCGCCGACATCCTAGCACCGTTGAAAAAACGTCAAATCAAACTAGGCAACAAAAACGCCCCCTGGTTCAACGATGATCTTAAGAAATCCAAGAAACTCTGTCGCTCCCTTGATAAGGCCTGGAAAAAAGACCCAAACACCAGCACCAGGGACGCCTTCAAAAACGCCACCCGCATACACCACCAACTGATCGGGACTGCCAAGAAAGCCGCATTCAAAGACCGACTAGACAACAACGCCCACAACAGCAAGGAATTATTCAACATCGTCAAAGAGTTTGCCAACCCCTCTGCCAACTCCAACGACATCACTCCCTCTCAAACCCTTTGCGACTCCTTAGCTTCGTTCTTCCACGACAAAATAGCAGACATCCACAACAGCTTCGACAACCAACCCGGAGACCAAGCTACCCAACCTTTTACCATACCTTCACCCCCCTTGAACATCCTTAATAACTGGAACCCAATCTCCACTGAGGACACCATCCGCCTGATGCACTACATCCACTCAGGATCCCCCACAGACCCATGCCCTCACCACATCTTCAACAAAGCAGACTCCATCATAGCACCACACCTCCGAGACGTCATCAACTGCTCCCTCAACTCCGCCACCTTCCCGGAAAGCTGGAAACACGCCGAACTCAGCGCCCTTCTGAAAAAACCCACAGCTGACCCCACCGAACTCAAAAACTACCGCCCCCTCTCGCTCCTTCCATTCCCGGCCAAAGTCATTGAGAAAGCTGTCAACAACCAGCTCGCCGCCTTCCTCGAAACCAACAAATCCCTCGACTCCTCACAGTCCGGCTTCCGAGCCAAACACAGCACTGAAACCGCACTCATCGCAGCAACAGACGACATTCGAACTCTACTGGACAATGGAGACACAGTCGCCCTCATCCTCCTTGACCTCTCTGCAGCCTTCGACACAGTCTGTCATAGCACCCTATTACAACGCCTCAGAGACATCGGAATCCAAGGAAAGCACTGGAATGGATCACCTCGTTCCTTGCCGGAAGAACTCAGAGAGTCCGCCTCCCACCATTCAAGTCAGAAGCCACCGAAGTCATTTGCGGCGTGCCACAAGGATCCTCTCTTAGCCCCACCCTCTTCAACATTTACATGAGCCCCCTCGCGACCATCGCACGCCAACACAACCTCAACATCATCTCCTACGCTGATGCCACTCAACTGATCCTCTCACTCACCAATGACCCTAACACCACCAAAATCCACCTACATGAAGGAATGAAAGAAATAGCCGAGTGGATGAAGCACAGCCGTCTGAAACTGAATTCAGACAAAACAGAAGTCCTTATCTTAGGTACCTCCCCCTCCGCCTGGAACGACTCTTGGTGGCCAGAGGCCCTTGGAAAAGCACCCATCCCGACGGACCACGCACGGAACCTGGGCGTCATCCTGGACTCCTCACTCTCGATGACCAGACAAGTCAACGCCGTTTCATCATCTTGCTTCAACATTCTTCGCATGCTCAAAAAAACATTTTGCTGGATCCCCACCGAAACTAGAAAAACGGTCACCCACGCACTGGTTACAAGCCGCCTGGACTACGGAAACACCCTATACGCCGGTACCACCGCAAAACTTCAGAAAAAACTCCAACGCATCCAGAACGCATCAGCCAGACTCATACTAGACATCCCGCGTAAAGACCACATTTCTGGTCACCTGAAAAACCTCCACTGGCTCCCCGTCAATAAGAGGATAACTTTCCGTCTCCTCACCCACGCACACAAAGCACTTTACGAACTTTGACCCGAATACCTCAACACGCGACTTTCCTTCTACACCCCCTCCCGCCAGCTACGCTCTTCCAACCAAGCCCTTGCTGCTGTTCCTCGCATGAACAAAACCACCATGGGAGGAAGATCCTTCTCCTACCTAGCGGCTAAAACCTGGAACTCACTTCCCACTCACCTTCGCCTCACTCAAAACCACCTAGCATTCAGAAAGCAACTTAAAACCTGGATATTCGACAAGTAAATCCCCACCCTCCCTCAAGCGCCTTGAGACCCTCTGGGTATGTAGTGCGCTATATAAATTAGCTGACTTTGACTTTGACTTTGACTTTTGTTCTCAACTAAATGACATTTTCGGTAAGTAGCTAGAATGCTGTATTTGGACTGACCTTGTAAGGTAAAGAAAAACAAGAAAAGCTGTGCTTAGTCGAGGAGAAGGGGCTGTATGTTGACTTTACTAATGTACAGGGTATTGTAGCATTATTGAGCTTCAGAGTCAAACTGATAGCGCCTTCCTGTTTCAGGGCTCCACAAATATTTTTCCTGCACTTTACATTGCAGGCTCTCAGCACAGCGACAGCAAGGACACCTTCAGAAAGGAGTCTAAGGAGTGTAAAAAAACACAAGGCAGCAGGACTTTTCCATTTATGCATCCATCCCCGCATTGCCCTAATGCTACTATCATTTAGGAAAGAGTTAAAGACGCACCTCCCTAAAGAACACTACATCACAGTGCATTAACAGTCCACAAAGCAGGTACCTCACCTATCATGTGTTGCCTTTGTGACTGTCTTTGACCCTCCACAGCTCTCTGCTACCTTTGGCTAGATTTGCACAATAGAAATACCACATCCATACATACAGACAGACATACAAACATACATACATACAGTGCACTCAAATTAAAAGGCAGCTTGTACTGAGTCTAAGAACAGACAATGTCCTGTGCTAGTCCTTGAAAACGTTACTAATTCAAAGCAAGCTGTTGGGATGGGACTGTCCATTGCATGGTTCACAGTCATGCTGCACAGCCCATAAATCTGATTTCATGGCTTTTGATTTTGGCATGCCTTCATGTTCATGTAGTGTGAAGCCTAGGCCTGTCCTTCGACATGAGCATGTCCTGGACATGTCCTGTGACCTGGAGGGGCGCACCAGGAGCGCCCTCATTGACCGACAGTGGACGACTGTCCCTGTCATGGGTTAAGCATGTAGAACGGTTGTGGCAGCATACCGCCATAGTTGTGACCATACCTGCTTATGTGTCACTGGAGTGGAAGCCTACACTCATGTAAAGTTAGCTTCTATGCGGTTATCCTGTAACCCCAGTAGAGCTTTGCATGCTTATGTGCCCTTACCCAGTTACCCCGTGAAGAGTTATGTATGCTTATGTGCCCTTACCCAGTAACCTGAGTAGAGTTATGTATGCTGATGTGCCCTTACCCAGTAACCTGAGTAGAGTTATGTATGCTGATGTGCCCTTACCCAGGAACCTGAGTAGAGTTATGTATGCTGATGTGCCCTTACCCAGTAACCTGAGTAGAGTTATGTATGCTGATGTGCCCTTACCCAGGAACCTGAGTAGAGTTATGTATGCTGATGTGCCCTTACCCAGTAACCTGAGTAGAGTTATGTACGCTGATGTGCCCTTACCAAGTAACCTGAGTAGAGTTATGTATGCTGATGTGCCCTTACCCAGTAACCTGAGTAGAGTTATGTATGCTGATGTACCCGTACCCAGTAACCTCAGTGGTGTTATGTATGCTGATGTGCCCTTACCCAGTAACCGGAGTAGAGTTATGTATGCTGATGTGCGCTTACCCAGTAACCGGAGTACAGTTATCTATGCTGATGTGCCCTTACCCAGTAACCTGAGTAGAGTTATGTATGCTGATGTGCCCTTACCCAGTAACCTGAGTAGAGTTATGTATGCTGATGTGCCCTTACCCAGGAACCTGAGTAGAGTTATGTATGCTGATGTGCCCTTACCCAGTAACCTGAGTAGAGTTATGTATGCTGATGTGCCCTTACCCAGGAACCTGAGTAGAGTTATGTATGCTGATGTGCCCTTACCCAGTAACCTGAGTAGAGTTATGTACGCTGATGTGCCCTTACCAAGTAACCTAAGTAGAGTTATGTACGCTGATGTGCCCTTACCAAGTAACCTGAGTAGAGTTATGTATGCTGATGTGCCCTTACCCAGTAACCTGAGTAGAGTTATGTATGCTGATGTGCCTGTACCCAGTAACCTCAGTAGTGTTATGTATGCTGATGTGCCCTTACCCAGTAACCGGAGTAGAGTTATGTATGCTGATGTGCGCTTACCCAGTAACCGGAGTAGAGTTATGTATGCTGATGTGCCCTTACCCAGTTACCCCGTGAAGAGTTATGTATGCTTATGTGCCCTTACCCAGTAACCTGAGTAGAGTTATGTATGCTGATGTGCCCTTACCCAGGAACCTGAGTAGAGTTATGTATGCTGATGTCCCTTACCCAGTAACCTGAGTAGAGTTATGTATGCTGATGTGCCCTTACCCAGTAACCTGAGTAGAGTTATGTACGCTGATCTGCCCTTACCAAGTAATCTGAGTAGAGTTATGTATGGTGATGTGCCCTTACCAAGTAACCTGAGTAGAGTTATGTATGCTGATGTGCCCTTACCCAGTAACCTAAGTAGAGTTATGTACGCTGATGTGCCCTTACCAAGTAACCTGAGTAGAGTTATGTATGCTGATGTGCCCTTACCCAGTAACCTGAGTAGAGTTATGTATGCTGATGTGCCCGTACCCAGTAACCTCAGTAGTGTTATGTATGCTGATGTGCCCTTACCCAGTAACCGGAGTAGAGTTATGTATGCTGATGTGCGCTTACCCAGTAACCGGAGTAGAGTTATGTATGCTGATGTGCGCTTACCCAGTAACCGGAGTAGAGTTATGTATGCTGATGTGCCCTTACCCAGTAACCTGAGTAGAGTTATGTATGCTGATGTGCCCTTACCCAGTAACCCCAGTAGAGTTATGTATGCTGATGTGCGCTTACCCAGTAACCTGAGTAGAGTTATGTATGCTGATGTGCCCTTACCCAGTAACCTGAGTAGAGTTATGTATGCTGATGTGCCCTTACCCAGTAACCTGAGTCGAGTTATGTATGCTGATGTGCCCTTACCCAGTAACCTGAGTAGAGTTATGTATGCTGATGTGCCCTTACCCAGTAACCTCAGTAGTGTTATGTATGCTGATGTGCCCTTACCCAGTAACCTGAGTAGAGTTATGTATGCTGATGTGCCCTTACCCAGTAACCTGAGTCGAGTTATGAATGCTGATGTGCCCTTACCCAGTAACCTGAGTAGAGTTATGTATGCTGATGTGCCCTTACCCAGTAACCTCAGTAGTGTTATGTATGCTGATGTGCCCTTACCCAGTAACCTGAGTAGAGTTATGTATGCTGATGTGCCCTTACCCAGTAACCTCAGTAGTGTTATGTATGCTGATGTGCCCTTACCCGGTAACCTAAGTAGAGTTATGTATGCTGATGTGCCCTTACCCAGTAACCCCAGTAGAGTTATGTACGCTGATGTGCCCTTACCCAGTAACCTGAGTAGAGGTATGTATGCTGATGTGCCCTTACCCAGTAAAGCCAGTAGAGTTATGTACGCTGATGTGCCCTTACCCAGTAACCCCAGTAGAGTTATGTACGCTGATGTGCCCTTACCCAGGAACCGGAGTAGAGTTATGTATTCTGATGTGCGCTTACCCAGTAACCTGAGTAGAGTTATGTATGCTGATGTGCCCTTACCCAGTAACCCAGTAGAGTTATGTACGCTGATGTGCCCTTACCAAGTAACCGGAGTAGAGTTATGTATGCTGAAGTGCGCTTTTCTTTCTGTTCTCTCTCTCTGCTATACTCTTTTCCGTTTCATTTTCTGTCTCCTTGTTTATGGATTCTATTGTTGGCAAAGGAGGGATGTTATTTTGAAGGCAGTGGTTCAGTCTATGTCCACTTCCTCTGCAGGGGTGTTCCGTGGGCAACCCCTCCTCTTTGAGTCTTGATAGTCAAGACCTGTGACGTAGCGACAGAAGGTTTAAATAAAATCACTGGAGGTGTTGCCTCAGAGTGGAAACTAAGCCTGGTTGTAAATGAAATTTCAAGGAGAAAGTGATTATTGTATGCCATAAATAGAACTACAAATTCCAGAATTCCTGGAACACAGACAGGAAGAAGGGAAATCACGTGCCTCCATGGGGGTGGGATCTCCTTTTAAAATAACCGGCAACCATAGGTTTAGCTAACTGTGAACAAGGTAGAAGGAGCTACCGAAACACGTTGGTTTTTCTGTGATATTGCTGAAATGGGTTCAAGAATAAATTAAATTTGTCTAAATATACAAGTGACTGGAGTAGCGGCTCTTTTCGTTTTTCCTGGAAAACGTTGTTGTAATAGAAGAGCGGGTTGGTTCAACCGCATGAGCCACGCACCTACAAAGAAGCGCTAACAAATGGGAGGTAAAGGAACCATCTCGATGAAATATATATATATATATAGATATATATATATATATATATATATATATCTATATATATATATATATATATATTCACTGAAAAAACCACCATAGGTTGCAGGTATGTTATAGTTAGAAATTAGCATTTAAAAAACCATTGAAATTCACTGAAAAACCATAGGTTTCAGGGACGTTAAACTTAGTTGGACATTTGACTTGTACAAAACCATAGAAATCCCACCGTTATAGTTAGTTCAGCTAACTATAACTCGCGCCCCCGCAATGCACTTCTGATGACGTCACATAGTACATAATTTATGACATGGTCAGTGACATCACTGATCACATCTCAAATGCCATCACTGATGACATCACTGATGACGTCATCCAGTGACTGTGTGTTTCTATAAAGTTTAAATATGTTTTATATATATGCCAAATTGTATTGAAGAATGAGCGGGTGTATAAGTGTCTAGATGGAGGATTTAGTAGATGCGTGACTGACTGTATAAGTGAGTAATTAAACATGTCTTACTGAATGCATGGGTTAGTGACTAAATTCTGTGAATGTCTGCATCAGTCTGTCAGGTGGTGTGTAAGCAACTGCAAGGGTTGGTGAGTACCTACATGAGTGTTTATATGGCTTATTGATTGGTTGCCTGAGTATTTGTATGGGCGCCTGAGAGTGTGTGTGGGTGGGAGGTGTGTGACTTTGTGCATAGATGTGTGAGTGGTTGATTCACTGGGTGTATGGGTTCAAGAGTACATGTGGAAACAGCTGTATGGGTGGGTGAGTGTGTGCATGGGTGTGTTGTTGAGTGAATGGATGTCTCAGTGGTGCATGTGCGAGTAACCTCTTATGTAAAGGCAGTATATGTGAGTGATGGTGTATATAAATAACTATATGTAAGAGTGAGTGATTGTGAGAGTGTGTACTTGTATCAGTGATTTTATAAGAGAGTAAGTATGCATTAGTATCTGTGTGAATAAGTGAGGTGGTGTGTGTATAACTGTATAGGTGAGTAAATGGAAGTGTGATTGAATCTTTGCATGACTGACTAGGTGTATGAGTAACTCTGGATGAGTGGCGGTTTGTGAGTGTCTGTTTAGGTGTATGAGTGCATATGATAGTGTTGTAATGAAAAGTGACTGCATGTATCAGTGACTGTATGGGTGAATGAGTGGATGTGTGTGTAGACCTAGGTATCAGTAAGTGTGTATGTAGTAACTGGTATTTGTGTGTCTATGGTTTCGAAAATGGTAGTCTGTATTTTAGAGTGGGTGTATGAAAGGTTATATTAGGGTATGAGGAGGTGCACCAGATTATCATGTGGATGATGTCATCAGTGATGTCACTGACCACGTCATGAATGATGTAATATGTGACGTCATCAGCAGTGCATTGCGGGGGAACGAGTTATAGTTAGCTGAAGTAACTAAAACAGTGGAATTTCTATGGTTTTGTACGAGTGAAATGTCCAACTAAGTATAACGTCCCTCAAACCATTGGTTATTTCAGTGAATTTCAATGGTTTTTTAAATGCTAATTTCTAACTATAATGTACCTGAAACCTATGGTGTTTTCCGTGAATTTCAATGTTTTTTAAATGCTAATTTCTAACTATGACATCCCTATTAAGTCCCCTTGAATCCTGAAGGTCCCTGGTGGCCAAGTAGCCCACCAGGTACATTCAGTAAGCGCCAGTGACCTGCGTTTTAGAGAGGTGTTCTGAAGCCATGCCCCTTTTTACACCACGCTGCAAACGCGGCTTCTGGAACACTGCTGCTCAGAGGATGAAGTCCACTTGTGTCTTGAGGTCCTCAGGACAAAAGAGGACTTCATTGCACCATCAGCAGCGCACCAGAAGCTGTGTTTGCAGAGTGGTTTAAAAGGGGCGTGGCCTTGGAGCACCTCTCTGCAACACACCCATATGGCGTTTACAAGAGGTACCTGGTGGACTAGCTGCCCCCCAGGGACCCTCAGGATTGAAGGGGAATTAATCCATCAACTTAAACTGCGCCACAGGGTGTGTTTGCACTGTGGTGCAGGGAGGGAGCGGGGCCTAATGTGACAAGTGTGCAAACGCACCCTGTGGCGCATTTTAAGTTGGGTGATTAAAGCTCCTTGAATCATGAGGGTCCCTAAGGGCCAACTAGCCAACCAGCTACCTCCAGTAAGTGCCACCGAGCTGCGTTGCAGAGTGGTGTAAAAGGGGGCATGGCCTTGGACCACCACTCTGCAACGCAGCTCCCTGGTGCTTACTGGAGGTACCTGGTGAGCTAGTTGGCCCCCAAGGACCCTTAGGATTTAAGGGGACTTAATCCTCCAACTTAAAACAGGCCACAGGGCACGTTTGCACACTTATCACATCAGGCCACATCCCCTCCCAGCACCACTGTGCAAAAGCGCCCCCTGATGCGTTATAAATTAAGGGATTCAATCCCCTTCAGTCTTGAGGATCCTTGGGGTCCAACTAGCCCACCGGGTACTTCCAGTAAGCGCCACAGAGGTGTAAAAAGGGGCGTGGCGTCAGACCACCTCTCAGCATGGTTGCCCTGCGACGCATACTGGAGGTACCTGGTGGGCTAGTTGGCCCCCAGGAAACCCCAGTATTGAAGGGAAATTAATTTCCAAACTTAAAACGCGCCACAGGGCACGTTTGCAGAGTGTTGCAGGGAGGGAGCGAGCCCTCCGGCACAATGCCGGTCATTTTTTTATTACATTTTTTTAGAAGGGGGCTGTGTGGCCCCCCTTCTTTTTGCTTTTTTTGGGCCCCGGGGACCCCATCCCTCAGGGCCTGGCCCCTTAAAAAAAAAAAAATCTGAACAGGAAGGGAGCTGCGTAGGCCCCTCTCCCATGGCCAATTCCAGCCCCGGGGACCCCATCCCTTGGGGCATGTCCACATTTTTTTTTGGGAGTGGGGCTGCATGACTCCCCTCTGAGGCTTCTATTGGCTCCGGGGACCCCATCCCTCGGGCAGGCCTTTATTTCTTAATTAGAAAAAGATTTTTTGGGGGAGGTGGGCCACGTGGCTCCCCTACTGGGTCACTTCTGGCCCCGGGGACCACATACCCCAGGGGCCTGGACATCCTTTATTTAATTATTTTTTTGGAGGTGGGCCCCATGGCCTCCCTCCCGGGCCACTTCTGGCCCAGTGGTCGGGACTCCATCCCCGGTGGGTGGACCCCAATTCCCCCTCGGTCCCGCCGGCTCCCCGTCTCCTGCGGGATCCAGCATTGCTTTTCCACAAGGGGAGCTGCTACCATGCAGCTTTCCTTGTGGAAAAGCAATCTGGTTGTGATTTTGTAATCGAGAGCAGCAAACAGGCTCTCGCTTACAAAATCCAAACCAGTGTTTGCTATGACAGGGCGGGAGCCGCACAGCTCCCACTCTGCCATAGCAAACAGCAGTGTACCGAGGGTCGGCACCCCGGGACACTGCAGGAGCTGGCTCTGGGGGGTGGCGGTCCCCAGGCCCATGAAGGGCTCCAGGAGGGTGCCGTGCAGCCCTCCTCCCACCTAGTGCACAGCCCCGGGGAGGTGGTGGTCCCTGGTTCTCAGGGGTGTGTAACGGACCCCCGCATTTGCATATTAGTGCCCTAGGGAGGTGGTGGTCCCCAGGGGAGCAGGGGGGCCGTGTGCTCCCTGCGAATAATTACTAAAAGCCCTGGGGGTGGGGGTCCCTGGGGCTGTGGGAACGCTGAGTGCCCTTCCGCACATAATATTATGCAAGCCCAGGGGGTGGCGGTCACCGAGGCTGCAGGGGCCCCCGCGGGCCCCTGCATATATTTCTTAGTGATGCCCCCGGGACCTGGCCTACCCGGGGGGCTCAATTAAATGAAGCGGGACTCGCGACTCCAGCGCAATTTTTGCCAAAACTAAAACAAAAATGCTTTTTTTGGCCCTGGGGGTCCTTGTGGCACCCCCTGAGCAGCCCTAGGGGGTCAGGTGTTTCTACCCTGCCCCCTTTTCTTCATTTGTCACTTTCTTTTACTGTTTTCTTGTGACTCAGTTCTAACAAATCACAAGATGGCTGCCAACACTTCCTGGTTTGGAGTGTTCGCAGCCAATTACAATGAATCGCGTGGTCGGGAGAGGTCACAAACCCACCGCAGCCAAAGATATCGATATTTATATTTTTTGATTTTCACAGCAACTACTGCACTGATTTGCACCATTTTACAAAAGGTCGCTTTTCTGAACCAAGTACTACATTTTTGCCAAATTCGGTGTAATTCCGTTCAGTAGTTTAGGCTCTAGCCTTGCCCAAAGTTTCCTATGGAAAATTGATTTTTGACTCTTATTTTTGTTATTTCTCAGCAACTAC
Organism: Lissotriton helveticus; assembly: GCF_964261635.1. Lineage (NCBI taxonomy): Eukaryota > Metazoa > Chordata > Amphibia > Caudata > Salamandridae > Lissotriton > Lissotriton helveticus. The sequence goes on from NC_136068.1 coordinate 1,769,206,631, forward strand.
TGAACTGATTTATACCATTTAAAAAAAAAAAAGGTCGCTTTCTGAATCAAGCTCTACCTTTTTGCCAAATTGGCTCGTGCTGTAGCCCGTCTCAAAATTTCCTATGGAAATGAACATGGGGAAAATGCATTTTGGGACCCCCCTTTTTTCTCAGCCTCCGCTTGACAAATCACCCCAAACTTTCAGGATAGGAGCTGACCTGGATAGACTTTTTTTTGGAGAATTTCGCGAAGATTCGTCAAATGACGCCAAAGTTATTAGCAAATCAAAAAATGCTTTTTCTGTGGAAACTAGGTTCTAACTATAACTACTTACTGGTGACCGCCAGTAGGTAATATAGATAGATATACTTATATATCTAAACAATACCCTTTCAGGCTCAAAGTGACACCTAAATTATGCAAAAAAGAAGCAGAGAACTCTGGGTAGTTCTCAAGTGTATGTGGAAAGCAGCTCTTGAATAGAGCACCCTCAACACCAGTGACACTCTAAATTTGCTTACCACAAAAGTCTGCTTTTCTATCAAAGTCTTTAAGCGTAGGATTAGCGCAGTGCCATCAACACCGAGATCGAAAGGGATAAAGGGCTAGATGTAGGTAATTCCGATTTACCTACTCTTAAATACCGAATTTTACCGATTCGGTATTTAAGAGTAGGTAAATAGGAAGGAGGCAGATGTAGGTAATTTTAAATTCAGAATTACCGAATCTGTAACATTCGGTATTTACCGATTCTGTAAATACAGGATCGGTATTTCCCATTGATTCCTATGGGCTTTGAAGGCCATAGGAATCAATGGGAAATACCGATTCTGTATTTACAGAATCGGTAAATACCGAATCCTGCATGGTTGCAGGGGGTGTCACTTTGACACCCTCTAGCACCCCAAGTACAGGCTTGTGTGACATGTGGCACACATACATGCCCTAAGGGCATGTCTGTGTGTCACATTGCACAGGTGTGCATGCATAGATGTGCATGCACACCTGAATTCGGTATTTTACCATACAATAGGATTGTGTGGTAAAATACCGACTCTTAAGGGCCTGTGGTACTGTAAACTGTGCCACCTACATTTGGAATTACAGAATCGGTATATTTACCGATTCGGTAATTTTACCGAATCGGTAAATATACCGATTCTGTAATTTTCAGCCCCCTACATCTGAAAACCCCAATACGGGTCGGAAACGGACGAAATCAGCCTTTTCCGACCGGTATTAGGGCTCCTACATCTTGCTTAAATTCTTTTGCCATTTCTACAGCAACGTTTTTAAGCATAGTGCTATTGATGCCGAGCTATAAAATGACAAACGCCTTTAACCACTCCAGGCACAGTATTACAGCAGTAATGTCATAGGTCATGTCATAAGTGTGTAACATGTGGGGTAATTAGAAGAGCATGGCAGGACACAAGTTGCAGTTTGTTGTTAATAATTTAAACAGATTCCGCTCCAAGACAAGGGTCACTGAGTGAACAACTTGGTATTTGGAGGCCCCTAAGAATATTCTGTAAAATCATAACACAAATACTGCATTTTAATGCATGTGAGAGTTGATTGTGCATACCTGACAGGAAGGCCTTCACCTGAAAACTGCAATGGGTGTACTGCTGCAGCCTTTTAACAGTACCATCGGTCCACATCGTCACCTACAGTAGTGCAGCAGTATGTGAGTAGTTCAGCTGTATGTGAGTAGTGCAGCAGTATGTGAGTAGTTCAGCTGTATGTGAGTAGTGCAGCAGTATGTGAGTAGTTCAGCTGTATGTGAGTAGTGCTACAGTATGTGAGTAGTGCTGCTGTATGTGAGTAGTGCAGCAGTATGTGAGTAGAGCAGCAGTATGCGAGTAGTGCAGCAGTCATACACTACCTCTGGCAGGTATGGGAAGAGATATCACTGTATTTTCATTGTTTAGCTGCATGTTGTGACTTTGTTGACATGTAGTAACAAGGATAAGTCTCAATTTATGGTTACCTCTAGCTTACTTACCATTTTTTATGCCATTGGAGAAGCCTCACTTTTTCTGCTTCATTAGGCGGTTGGTTGGTGTTTTTGCCATTCTCAACAGGTTGCTGAGGTGTTGAGCTTTAGGTTGGTATTCTTCATCCATGCATTTACGTAGTCCAGTTTTGATTTGTAGAGATCTTTCAGACATGCTCTTTTGAGAATGATTTGAATATCATCAGCATTAGGTGAGGTTGAATGGTCTAATCAGATCCTGCAAGGGGGTTAGGTACAAGTTGAATAATAGAGGTGACATGATAGACCCCTGAGGAACATCACACAGGAAGATTGAACTGAAAATGGTCTGACTATCAATTTAGAAAAAAACAAAACTATGTTGATCAGCAATGTAAAGAGCTGGTATTGGGCCAAGAAGCTTATTGACCCAATGGATGATTATAAATATCAGGGCTTCATCATTGATAAAAATGGGTCATTCACTCCTCAGAAAGAGATCAGGTCTGACACATACACCATTTCTTTGGATAGTGCAAGTCAAACTGATACCTACAATAGCATACAGGAGTAGACTTCTGAGAGCACTGGATGCTAGCTCTTTGGACAGCATCATGACGAGAATTTACAGGATGATTTTCAATCTCCCTAATTATACCTCACTGGCCCAGATTAGGCTGGAACTTCGCCTGCAAAGGCAGACCTTGGCCAGATGAGGGGCCTATATAAACTGCTGGAAGGCGGCCCCCAATGCCCCGAACTTCCATCTCTGGCAGGCGTTGCAAAATAGGGACACTTCGACTGCCTGGGAATATCTTAACAAATCGCTATCTGTAACCTGGTTAATCCATCCATGGGATACTCCTGCCAGCCACCAGTGTTTAAAAAAAACTGTCCAGCAAAACAATAAAATCCCTCTCAATGATCGAGGATAAGGCCACTCTAGCATACAAAGCCTATGCTTGGCTGACTCTAAACAACTTGGGGAGAGGAGTTGGCCTAATGGCTAGGGCTGTTGACCTCAAATCTGGGGAACTGGGTTCAAGTCTCGGCAATGACGCTGAACATCCTGTGATTTTTGGCATATTACTTAATCTCCCGTGCCTAACAAAAATGAATGTGTCCTCATGTAATGCAACTGGTGCTATGTAAAGCTCTCTGATACCCGATTCGGCTCAAGTTCGCACTATATAAAATTCTATAAAAAATAAATAAACAGCTGCACCTCAGTAATACTTTGATACTGAGACTACAAACTCTGTCAGGGAGAAGTCTGCCCGACCTGTTGTTTCATAAATTTTCTTAAAAAGGTGGAGGGGGAAATGGCAATACTGGTCAGACAGCTTGGGCTTATTAAGCTCCCTTGATTTCCACACACTCTTTTCCCATCTGGAGGTCTACTGGGGCAAGATTTCTCCTGCACCCGCAATGTAGTCTTGGGAAGGCGTTCCTGCTAAGGTCTAGCACACCCCTCCCTCTGACGCCTCGCGCAGTTCTGCACGCTCCGATAAACACCTATTGAGACAGAGGGTAGCAGAGCTTTGCTGTATGCCATTGTTGGAATGAGCACACTTTACTGGCCAGCAGCAACTCTCCGATCACTAGTCTTTGACTACAGCCAATCTTGGAATATTTCTGTGGGGATCAGAGGGGGTGGCCTCCATGGACTTTCGCTGCTGTTGGCTAGTGCGTATGCGCAATTTCAATGCAGGTTACACACTTTGAATGGTTTTCTGGTGGTAAGGGCGGGCAACAATTGTAGATTCGCCCAGTATGCACTTTATTGGTTATTCCAATGGGCAGCTACTCACTTTTTAATGTTTTTAGTGTTGGCACAGGTGGGCAAGCAGCGTAGATCTGCTCAGTAAGCGCTTTAAGGAACTATGGGGCATATTATCAAGACAGGCGATAAAATTATCGCCGTTTTAGCGGCAGAAAACTGCCGCTAAAACGGCGATAATGGGCTTGATTATATGCTCCATGGAATTCCAATTGAAGCCCATGTTAGATGTCCTTCACATTTAACATGGGCTTCAGTTGGAATTCCATAGAGCATATTATCAAGCCCATTATCGCCGTTTTAGCAGCAGTGTTCTGCCGCTAAAACGGAGATAATTTTAGCGGCTGTCTTGATAATATGCCCCTATGTGCGCTTCACTTTCTCTATGAAATTTTTACTATATCTTACCTAAATTTGCTACAGTCGATATTGCAAACGGATGCAAGGCGCTACCTGCACTGAACCTATTCACTCAGCATGCCCTATATTGGCTATTCCAAGGGGCAGTCAAATACTTTTAATGTTTTCAGTGTTGATATGGGCGTGTAAGCACTGTATATTTGCTCAGTATGCATTTTAAGGATTAATATGCACTTTAGCAGCTCGGGGAAGGTTTTACTATATCTCAATTAACTTTGCTATAGCTGATACCGTAAACTGAGGCAAGTTGCAACCTACCGCCGATTTTATTTGTACTTCTTGTGCCTTTCTTATTGTTCTAATTTTTGCTATGGTTTAAAGTAACTAAGCAAAACTAAGAAACTTGAAACTTGAAACACTGAGGAATTCCTCAGGGTTGTTTGCCCTACTACTCTCCTTGGTTAAAGAGCCTCTATTCTGGAGGTCGATTAAAAAGTACGTATGCCTCACTCACCAGCTTCAGGTATGATGCTGGTCCAATTCAACAGAAGCTAAAGTAGCCAGGAGTTTCATCTGTGCTAGCATAAACATAAAAGAAATTCGAGTATACCAACATTTACGTTTGAGACCAAGCTCAGGCACCTAAAGTGGCAACCATATAGCAGAAACTATAAGATAAGCAAAAGTACAGTAAAACGAACTGATTTTGAAAAGTCCTACAGAAACAATATGTAGGAGGCTGGATCTTTATATAATGTGCTAAAAAGAAGCACAGTGTGCACAGAGTCCAGAGAATCCCCAAATGGTATACAGAGGTAAAAGCAGATAATAATAATGCTCTTTTTGTGGTAGTGTGGGCAAGCAGTTAGGCTTATCAGAGGGTAGTGCTAAGCATTTGTTGTCACACACAGAGGCAATAAATGGGACACCTACTCAAGAGTAAATCCGAGACCAAGTTATAAAAACACAGTTCTAAGATTAGTACTTCTGGAGTTACGATTTTGAAAAGTTCAGAAAAGAAATCACGTCTGTGCGCAATTACGCACCAGAGGAAACAATGGAGAAAATGCAGAAGAAGCATATTAAATCAGGTAATACTTTTACGAAGTTCACCTTCTCGTTTTAGGTCGATGTCAGGAACAGGTCCAAAGTTCCAGCAGGAGCATCCCAGATCGGTTGGGAACAAAGTGTTGAGGGTCTTGGAAGCTGATGGGCAAAGACAAAGGGGGCCACTTGAACGTACACTGCACAGGAGGACCTAGAGGTAAGTCTGATGGGCCTCTTTGGAGGGAGGAGGTCTCAAGGGCTTGGGGACCATGGAAGCACAGCTGGTTGGCTGGTGCTAGGGCCGGTGAGGCTGGGTGCAGAGCGAACAGGTGAGCTGGGCGTCGTGCATCTTGAGGTCCTCGTGGTCAGCAGCAGACAACATGGAGAGGCAATCTCGGGACATCTTGGCCATTCAGTAAGTGGGCCTTGAGTGTCTCGGTGTCCTTCGACGGGTTCTTGCTTCTGGTGCTTTTGGAGTCTGGTGTGGACTCAACTTCTTTGTGTTTGCTATTGAGGGCCAGTACTCTGGGTATTTGTATGCCTAGGCTCCAGTAGGTCCTGCCTGCTGTTTCCAAACTTGGTGAGGAGAAAGATCTGACCCTCTGGAGCTTTTGTAACAAAGTCATCTGGGAGCAGCAAGTCCACAAATCGTATTGGTGTTTGCAGAGTGCAGGATAGTGATACCTTCACTCCAAGGAAGTTTCTTGGCAATTTCTTCAAGGCTGGAGGTGCTCCAGGGTTCTTAGAGTCCTTTCAGGTTCAGGACGACACAGCAAGCACCAATTGTCAAGTGCTTGAGGCAGCAAGCAGGGTTTGGCACCTTTTTTGTCTGCAGCAGGGTTCAGTTCTCGTACAGCGAGTCTTATATGTCCTGGTCTTCTCTTGTCCATCGAATCTCCTTTTCAGGTCTCGGGGTGCCACCTAAACACTGAATTTAGGGGTGTTACAAGGGCAGACAGGTAGACGCCAATGGGCTGCCTACCTTTAGGGCGTCTACACCCTCTAGTGACCACTTCCTTTGGGAAGAGGCCATACCCTGACCCTGATAGGTTGGTTGTCCACCATCGCAAGACGGTGGAATTTCAGGAGCGGTGTTCACATCTCCTGCCCGCCCTAGGAGCGGTGTAAGCTAAATGGGGACCCTCCTCTTAATCTAATACATTTTCCTGACTTTCTTCCCTCCAAAAGTGGAGCAGGAAAGGGGACTTGGCTTCCTCTACTATCTGTAGGTTCCTGGGTTTGAGTTTTAAGGCGCCATCACCTTTAAAGGACTCTGCCCAGCAAGGCTATCCTGTCCTGGAGGAGGTGTGAATCACTTCCTCCCAGAGCAGGCTTAGTCTCTGTCCTCTGAGATCCCTGGCTCTCAGCCCATGAGGCCAGAAACATGTCTGATAGTGGCAAACTGGTAAAAACAAGTCAAAGACCACACCAGTGGTTGGCCAGTTTTTAGGGAACCCTCTAAAAGGGTCTCCTGTGTGATTTTTTTAATAAATCCAACACTGGCATCTGTGAAGATTCATTGAGACAAGATGTTTGGTATCAAACATCTCATTTATCAAACATCTCATAAATCAGTGAAGCCATCATGGAGATAGGATACATGTGTTGACAATTATCCAGCGCATGTACTCTGCGTGGCCTCCCTACGCACTTACAGCATCTCAGAATAGACCGTACATTGTAGGGGACTAGCTGCTCATGCTGATACTCCCTCACATAGGATATAGTTCACCCTGCCTTAGGGCTAAAAGGCTTGCAGTAGGGATAACTTACCTATACAAGTGGCATGGCACACAGGGCTGCGTGCCATGTCGACTCTTCTGAGTTATCTGCACCAAGACATACAGCCTGCAATGGGTAAGTGCATAGTGTTGGTTGATGCGTCCTGGGGTGGCACAACCAGTGCTGCAGCCCTAAAGGACCCTCTAAAGAACCCATGCCCTAGGTACCAGGGGTCCCATTACTAGGGACTAAAAGGCGGTGGTGCCAATCATGGTATAATGTTTGTGGAAGAGATCTGACACTGAGAACCTGGTTAGCAGGGACCCAGTGCACTTACAGTTTGAAATCATATTAGGCATCAGTCAAAAAATGGGGGCCTACTATGCAAAAAGAGGCACTTTCCTACATAGTACACATTGTATACATATGGATATAGGGACCTTATGAAAACTTCAAAACCATAGACTGACGCACCGGGCAGGCTACCTCAGGTGTACTCATGAAGGTTGTTGACACCCACTGTCAGCAGTGTGTCTGTGCTCACTGCATAAATAATCAGGACGTTCTTTTGTAGTTAAACATCACTGTCACAACAACATGATTCATTGCTATGTTACACCCTGATGCATTCACCGCTGTAATATTATGATGAAGTTGGGTTTGACCGGACCTCTAGTAGCAAGGGCATTTATGTCCTCTTAAAGTGGTAAAAGCATGGCGGAGACAAGAGTTAGGTGAAATTAAATTAAAGAGTGCTGTCAGTTTAAAACAAATGAAGTTTAACACATGACTTGTCAAAGTCTCTCCAGCAATCCCTAGGGTGGGTGAAGTGGGGGTTATTTTGCTCCCTTGAAGGCAGACTCTTTACCTCTTGATGCTGAAGCAGATGTAAAATGACTAATACTGTATCACGTGGCCTAACATCCTACAGACTGTCAAGTGAGCTAATGGAAATTAAACTGAGATTAAAACCAGTAATTCAAGGTGGTTGGCCTTGCACCAGTTCATGCATACAGTCATATGGGAAGAGCCTAATGATGTTTCAAATGACCAGTGGCTGAAAGCAGCTGTTGTAAATATCATGTTTGGGCTTCTTCTCCTTTCTTCTCCTTTCAGGACCTGTGTTCCCCTTCTATGAATGACATATGCTAACTAATTCATTAAAATGTCTAAGTATGATTCATTCAAGTGCACATTCTTTTTCATATTGTTCGGTTCTTGTGAATATTATACATGAATATATTTGTGTTTTTTATTTATTGCAGTTTATGATTCCATGTTTAACCAGTATTATGAAAAGGTAATTTTCTAGAAGATTGATAACTGTATGTTACATTTTGTTGTGATTTAAAAAAATATGATCTAAATAAGTAAGACTATCTTAAAAGGCATCACACCATTCATTTGGTAAATGTTTACATTCTGCAAGTCTTAAACAAACATCTGAATAATCCTATAAAACCTGTGCATGGGGAGCTAAGAGTCAGGTGGTGGCATCACACAGGGAAACAAGGGACAACACAGTCATGCATCTGCCTTGACTGAAGCTGGCAGGCACTTGGCCTTGAATACTTGTCTGGCCGGCTGCATCATTGGCTGTGCTCATCCCGCATTAACACAGCTGCCTTTGTAAGCTGGGAACAGAACGTATTGTTCTGTAATTTTGTATGTGGGTGTGAACCATCTTTGAACCTCAGAATAGGATTTTTATTTGCTAATGTGCTACAATGGTAAACATTTTTAAACAGCACTGAATCAAGAGGAGTCAACAATGATAGACAGAAAAGCCAAACAATCCGGGGAAGTGGCTGAAGCCAAAGCCCACTCTGGTATATGATACATATGGGAAGCAACAAGCCTTCAAAACACAGCTAATGCTGTAGTTAAGTTTTAAAAATGACAAGAGCAGGTTAACGGAAGTAGTCACATCTTTTTTAGCAGTTTCATGTGTTTTAGGTTGCTCTTGCTCTAAAGGATGTTTGAGGTAGTGTTGTGATAAATAACTGAGGTATATTTTCTTTGCTCATAACTCTGCAGTATTTTATAGCTTTGAGGTTCCAGTGCTTGTGCAGGATGTTTGAGGTAGTGTTGTGATAAATAACTGAGGTATATTTTCTTTGCTCATAACTCTGCAGTATTTTATAGCTTTGAGGTTCCAGTGCTTGTGCATGGATTTCAACACACTCCAATCTGCTAGTTAATGTACTGTGGGTATTTTAGATATTTCCTTCTTCATTATTAAAACCATTCATCCAGTATCCCACTCTAGGTGTCTGTATGGTAGAGTTGTAACTCAGTTTCAACCATGAGAGTTGTGATTGTACAGTGCTTAATGTGTAAAACATAATTAAGTGCAGGGCTCTTATCAGGAGTCCCCTGCAGCTTTCTCCACCCATTGCCTCTTCCAACGTTGTCAATGACAATTCAGACTATTCCAGGCCCCTAAAGCTATACGATTGGCTTTGGAGGCAGCTATTGGTCATTTTTAATATATATTACATTAATATTAAACTGTTGTTCTCTCTTCTCTAAATTAGACAGTGCCACCATGTGGCCGCTGTCATAAGTCCCGGGGTTGACAATTCAGTGCTGTGCTCAAATTAAGCACTGCGATTGTAACTCATTTCCAACCATGATGGTGATGGCATCGCAGGAGACAGGTTGCTCTTTTGTGTGAGAACAACACTGTCTGTCTGTGGTTAGGTATAACAGTAGGGCGGTCTGACTCCAAAAAAATTCACCCTGTAAATTTGAGAGATTTTGAATTTTGTTGTTGGAAATGGCCATATTAGAGTCAGGCAGGTAGGCTGCATCTTGAATTCGGATCTTCACAAATGTATAATAAGCATTGACAACACCAATAGGACTGGCCCTGGCGGACCTTGCTTTTACATTTTGCATTAATTCACAATAGACATTAAAAATGAAAAGTTAGAAAGTAATAAAAATAAAAATGCCTTCATCTAAGGGTGGAGTGACTAAATATGTATGTGTGTTTATATATATATGTAGGAACAATATGAGGATATATTTTGCCATAGAAAGTATGATTAGTGCTGCAGAAAGAAAAATTAGGGCACATTTTGAGTGACTTCTCAAATCCTATTCTATTTCATTAAAAAATTCTGACATGCAGTCTCCCAAGATGGCCACCAGAGACAAAAGAGCCCAAATGTAGCCCAAATAGCACCCAGATGTAGCCCAAGTATAGCCCAATGACAGAATGTCCCAGAGTGTTCTAAAGAACAACTAGAGCGCTAACAGTCTTACTTATGACAAAAGTATGGCACAACAGAAGCCATCTTGATTGGAATGAAGTGGTAACTCTTAAAACATTTAATTTAAAAAGGAACAATATGAGGATATATTTTGCCATAGAAAGTATGATTAGTGCTGCAGAAAGAAAAATTAGGGCACATTTTGAGTGACTTCTCAAATCCTATTCTATTTCATTAAAAAATTCTGACATGCAGTCTCCCAAGATGGCCACCAGAGACAAAAGAGCCCAAATGTAGCCCACATATCACCCAGATGTAGCCCAAGTATAGCCCAATGACAGAATGTCCCAGCGTGTTCTAAAGAACAACTAGAGCGCTAACAGTCTTACTTATGACAAAAGTATGGCACACCAGAAGCCATCTTGATTGGAATGAAGTGGTAAGTCTGAAAACATTTAATTTAAAAAGGAACAAAATGAGGGGGTTCATTTTGCCATAGAAAGTATGATTAGTGCTTCAGAAAGAAAAATTAGGGCACATTTTGAGTGACTTCTCAAATCCTCTTCTATTTCATTAAAAGAATTCTGACATGCAGACTGAAACATGCACTTTGAATACCAGCAGCAGACTTCCCTGGTGAGCAGTAGCGTTGCTACAGTGATATAATGAGCAACTAGAGTGCTAACATTCAGAATTTATGGCAAATGTGTGACACATCTGAATGCCTTCTTGATGGAACCAAAGTAAACAAGCATTGAAAAAGCAATAGATCTCACCCTCATTTAAGTTAAAGCCATACTGTTTGTAATGAGGTGGCTTTTTAGCTTTGCTTTTAATAGTGTTTTTCAAACTTTCATGTAAATAACATGCATATGTATGCATATATGCCTGCATTTATATTTGTATTTATATAGATATGCAGATTATATATGTTTATATATGTATGTGTATATATATATATATATATATATTCACTGAAAAAACCATAGGTTATAGACCATATATAGTTAGGAATTAGCATTTAGAAAACCTTATTTTACTCACACAAAACCATGGAAATTCCATATATAGTTAGTTGCACTAACTATATATCGCGCACCCGCAATCCACTGCTGATGATGTCACATATTACATCATTCATGACATGGTCAGTGACATCACTGATGACATCACTGATGACATCTCAAATGACATCACTGATGACAACATCCAGTGATTATGTGTTTCTGTAAAGTTTAAATATGTTTTACATATTGAAGAATGAGTGGATGTATAAGTGTCTGAATGAAGGTTTTAGTAGGTGCGTGATTGACTGTATGAGTGAGTGATTAAATGCGTCTTACTAAATGCACGGGTTAGTGACTAAACTGTCTGAAAGTGTGCATCAGTATGTCTGTTGTTGTGCAAGCTGCTGCATGTGTTGATCAGTAGCTATATAAGTAGCTATATGGGTTATTGATTGGTTGCACAAGTATTTGTATGGGAGACTGAGTGTGTGTATGGCTGGCTGGGAGGTGTGTGACTCTGTGCAGATCAATGTGTACTTGTATCAGTGATTCTATAAGAGAGTAAGTATGTGTTAGTATATGTTTGAAAATGTAAGGTACTCTATGTTTAACTGTGTAGATTAGAAAATGGAAGTGAGATTGATTCTTTACAGGACTGACTAGGTGTGTGAGTAACTCCATGGATGAGTGGCAGAGTGTGAGTGTCTGTATAGGTGTATGAGTGCATATGATAGTGTTGTAAAGATGAGTGATTGTATGTATGAATGATTGTATGGGTGAATGAGTGAATGTGTGTGTAGACGTAGGAATCAGTGAGTGCGTATGTAGTAACTAGTATTGGTGTGTCAATGGTTTCAAAAATTATACTCTGTATTTAACACTGGGTGTAACAGAGGTTATATTAAAGTGTGAGGAGATGCATTGTATTGTCACATTAATGATATCATCATTGATGTGACCATTGATGTCAAATGAGATATCATCAGTGATGTCATTTGAGATGTCATCAGTGATGTCATCAGTGATGTCATTTGAGATGTCATCAGTGATGTCATCAGTGATGTCACTGACCATGTCATGAATGATGTAATATGTGACATCATCAGCAGTGGATTGCGGGTGCGCGATATATAGTTAGTGCAACTAACTATATATGGAATTTCAATGGTTTTGTGTGAGTAAAATAAGGTTTTCTAAATGCTAAGTCCTAACTATATATGGTCTATAACCATTGGTTTTTTAACAGCTAATATCTGTAGCTGTAAAATGTATTCTTCTTTAAATCCAAAAATATATTTTATATGTTTATTAATAATTTTTTTTTTAAATATTTTTTTTTCTTCGTTCCCGCTTCGCGAATCGGGAAACTTCCCGTTAGCTGACCTTGATGCCGCGAAATAGACCGCGAGCCGGTAAACGTTTCTTTACCGCAACTGCCGCGTTAGAAAACAACATCGTGACGCCTCCCGTACACATGACGTTTCGCGTTGTCGCGTGATACGTCATATGACGTGCTACGTTAGCGAACTGGTACGCGAAGCGAGGCGCAAAGCGCAGGTTTCTGGAAGCAAACAGGGAGGCCCTGCAAAGCGCGTAACGTAAACACAGCAGGTCATGTGACTTGGTAATAACACTTTTCATTGGTTCATTTCACTTTTGGTTTCCTAATGATGTAAGACTAGGTCATATAATCTAAAATGAACACTTTTCATTGGTTGAGAACTATTGTTTTTCCCAAATGATGAAAATCCCTCCTTCTTTCCTCACTCTGACTTTCATCATTGTGAGAGAAAGACCCTTTGTTACCAGTGAGCAATGGCTTCTTTAGTAGCTTCAGCTGGTGCTTCCCCACCACCACCACCACATCCAAGGAAGAGTGGACCACCTGCTCAAGTTATAATTCAGCAAGAAGAGGAAGAAGAGGAACAGGACGAAGAGCACGAAGAGAGGCACTTTTTGCCTGAGGAGCCCAGGACGTCTCACCGGAAAGAAAACTTCATTTGGCAATTTTTTTAAATTCCCAAAGGTCAGAAAAAAGTAAATGCAAGATACGTAACTTGCCTTATATGTCAAGATAGACTGTCCAGAGGGACCGACAAAAAATACAGTTTCGGAAACTACACAATGCATCGCCATATGACTAGGTGGCATCCTAACAACTACAGTGCTGCACAGTTTCGTAACGACCTAGATAATCTCCCTATTATGGCCAGAAGATCTGTTGTACCGGAAGTAACGGGAACAGAGGGCAGGGAGATGGTGCCAAATATACAAACGAGATTTCGTGAAGTAAAACAAGTCTGCGTACATTGCAGTGGATTCATTTGCTACGGAGAAAGTAGCATCACTCTGATCAACAGAGCTATTGACAATCATGCTCATGTTTGTCCAAAACGCCCCAAACAATAAATTTTTTTTTTTTTTTGTTGCTCCTGTTGAGCCCTTTACAATGAATCGTTTTCGTTGCTCGTTGCCCCCTCCAAAAAAAAAACAAAAAAAATATAAAACTGTTCAGAAAAATTCAAAAAAAGTAAAAAAATGTTCAGAAAAATTATTAAAAAAATATAAAACAACAAAAACAATAAAAAAAAAGTTCTTTTCAGAACTACCTCCCCGGTATTAAAAAATTGGTACAATATTTGGAACGGTGCCAACCTCTATTTCTCTTAGTTCGCTTCCCAGTTCGCGAACCGGTACGCGAACCGGAAGCGAACCAAAAAAACAGTAAGTATAAGGGAAGGAAACAGACAGTTATGTTAAAAGAAAGACAGCTATAGGGGAGTAAACTAGAGATACTATTACCCGTAATCCACTGCTGATGATGTCACATATTACATCATTCATGACATGCTCAGTATGTATGGAAAGGGGCAGATTTATATTAACTAGCACATCCCCAGAGATGCACCAGTTAACGTGCACCGCTGCTCTACCACCCACAGTCTGCCGCATTTACAATCAGATAGGACAAAGCTGCATCAAAACCCTGCGCCTGCTTGAAGCAGGCATAGATCTTGACGCAGGTAGGGTGAAAGCTAAAGCAACAACTAAGTGTTGTGTGCAGAAGTTGCAAAAAAGGAAAAATGGCGTTTAAACCAATAATGAGCCCATGCTAACTTAACACAGTGTAAAGATATCCAGGATCTACATCAGTTTGGGGTTCACAAACCTGGCAGGTAAAAGGCACTGAGGCTTTGCACCGTGCATATCTCATCCCAAATCATATGTTGTTTGTGAATGAAACAATTTCCCAGACCAAATGCTTTGGATTGGCTACTTCTAAAAAATTCAACACCCCTACTATCCCGGAGTTAGAGGAATATGATGGTTGGAGTAATTTTACTCGGTTGTCCATTAAAGATTTACAGGCCCTACTCCATAATTCTTCCTTTAACATTTCCAGTATAAATCCAAAAGGTTGGCTGCTTTGGCAACGTGCCTTATCCACGGTTTAATAACGCTGCCTTTTGCTTTATATAAGTTTTCAAATTGTATGAAATATATACCAATAGGTCGTTATGCACCTTTAGGTAGTGGTTTTCTTCATGAGGTCTGGTCGCTTCCATACACATACAGATGTTTCAAAGATGATCAAGAAGTTTATCTGAATGGAGAGGAATGCACTGAGACGCCAGATCATTCACTAATGTGTAGGCACATACAGTTACACGGTTCATGCAACAAACACCGACCAAATATGGCTTGCGTGTTGCAAGGCACGCCAGTTCCTGCTATCATCCCCACGTTCAAGTTGTTGGAAAATGGTAGTTATTTGATGCTCAATAATGAAGATTGTTCTGGGTTAATTAAAAGTATTCCTTTTATCGTAACAGTATGTGAACGGGTTATTTGCTGCAGAAATGTTCTATTTCCTCCCACACATGAACATAGGGAGTTTTCAATCTGGCCACAAATACCAACCTTGGGAACAGATTTCAACGGCATGGCAAGAATAAGAGCTCTTTTGTCTCAGAGAGAGGTGGCCTTGAGTTCGGCCCGTGAAACTTTCGTGCTTCACATAGCGAACACCCGTACAGAGGTGCAGACCCTTTTAAATACAGATTTGCCTTTCCATTTCAGCAAGATGGTTCGGACTATCTTTAACGCGTCCTCCACAAAGGGCCTGGCGCACTTTTTTAAAGTTGTTACCAGTGGTCTCGTGACTTCATTTGAGAAAATCTTTGGAGTCATCCCTGCTTTCTTTCATTCTATTTTTTCCACTGTGCTTGGTGGATTCCCATTTTTACTTGCATTACCAGCGGACGCTCTTGTGCTTTTTTACATTTTTAAATATGGATGTCCCTCCTGTGCAAGCTCCCGCCCTGCAGCTGCTGACGCTGTTCCGCAATCGCATGCTTGAATATTATGGCACAATGCCGTTGGCGATATTAAGCACGGCATATGGATTATCTTTTCGATTCTCCTACTTCACCTGTGTCCAGCCTGTATTTCACTGCCTGACCTGTGATTTCGATTGGGCCATTGATTTGTGTCTCTGCGGACCGGTTTCTCCTGACGTCGACTTTAATCAGCTGATGACTCCTATCATTACTCACGAGTTGGTTTGTCCTGGCGAAAGGATTATGGCTGTGGCATTGATGCATGGACTAATTGGTCCCTGGAATTTACTGGCGGCAACACAGTCTTTCTTGGAACAGAGCTTTCTTGAAAACCCACCGAGCTGTCCTCTGATGGTGATAGAGGATCCGGTGCTGGGAGAGCACGTATGTTCTTTTCCGCTTTTAAATTGGATGGCTGAACTCTTTTCGGATGAAGACGGTGACTTCCTATTGGAGGCTGTTGCAGCTTATTTTGCATACACAGTTATGTCATAGACCTTTTTCATGTTTGATATGCTGAGTACTAGCATTTCATTGACAATTCATTGACTTATTTGTCAAGTTTTTATTATTTAGCTTGCCTATTGGCTTAAGCCTCGATAAAGTAGTTGGCTGTTTTATTTTTCTTTAGCATTACATTTTCCTAGTTTTTAATGTTTTACCTTGCGGACCGTCCACATATAAAGTTGCAATCTGCTCTCATGAGATGCCACTTCTATTATCTTATTCAGTTCGTTTCCGGATCATGGGGAAGTGTCATCTAGATCCTGGATATCTTTACACCGTGTTAAGTTAGCATGGGCTCATTACCGGTTTAAACGCCATTTTTCCTTTTTTGCAACTTCTGCACACGACACTTAGTTGTTGCTTTAGCTTTCAACCTAGTAGTTCATCGTGGTTTACATGAGAATAATATGTTATTGCTCTACTATCTGCTTTGCTTGTTAAACTATATCTGTACAGCGACTGCTGAAGTTTCAAGAACAACACGATACAGAATTGTTATGAGGTCTGATCTCCACGACTTCATACTCATAACATAAGTGCAGCTTCTGCCAATTCTGGGCATGAGGCGGGTTTTATATTGCTTTGCCGAACACACATACACAACACTTGATGCGGTTCACATGAAGAGAGAGCTGGTGTATGCTGATGTGATTCCTTCAAATCTAAGACACTAAAGTATGGGCACGCCCTAAACCAACACAAAGAGACCTTCTTAGCAAATAATATAATATGTGTATTAGGGAGGGTGAGATATAAGCAGCCGCGGGCTGTGGAGGGAGTTACGGTGGGGCAGGGAGGCGGGGAGGGGGAGGGGCAGGGTAGAGCCCTCTCCACCCTGCCCCTCCCCCTCCCCGCCTCCCTGCCCCACCGTAACTCCCTCCACGGCCCGCGGCTGCTTATAAGTGTTGCTAACTCTTATTCATTTACAGCATGTTAACATACTGTCACCATTCGCTTTTTATGTACTAGTAACTATGCTGGTAATTTTGCTACTGATAATATGTGTACTTCTATTATCTAAGATACTACGCCTGAGAAGACGGCATTAGTAAATAAACATTTCAAATACACATGTGTTCTTCTTAACTCCATGTTCTGGTTTCTAAGAAATATATAACGACCGACTGTTCATGAGTTCCACGTATCCTGAGGTACTATAAGTTCATATTCTGGATTGTCTAAACATTGAGAGTTTGTTATATCCAATGTGACACTGTACCTAGCTTGCTAAGAGGTTTTTGATTACTAAGGTGAGTTTTGGGGCACCCTAATTCGCCGAGAGTCCAATCCTCTGTCCACAGTTCTGTGTGAGAACAGAAACCCTGCGACAGGGACACCCCTGAGCCTTGCTGGAGCTTCATCACACTTGCGATACAACTCCAGCAATGCGCCACCTTTACGGCACAGATACGTCACGCATCTGTGCTGTTTTTGCCCCATGATGCGCCGCATTGTAAATGCAGCACACCATAGGTGACGGAACAGCGGCACAGAATGACTAACACATCCCTGGTGATGCGCCAGTCATCATAAATCTATCCCTATGCTTCTTATCTTGTTAGAGATGAACCGCCATATGTATCATCAAAGTTTTTTGCATTTCCTAAATAGCGAACTTTAAGGAATAAATAGCGATTCTTTACCATTCCTAGTTTGCGATGAGCTATTTGCTAATTACAAATTACCCATTCATTTCCATGCAGCAGGAGGCCCATAGGAATGAAGGTGCAATTTGCGATTAGCAATTACCTCATCGCAAATTACGAATTTTTCCGAGGGTGCAGGGGTGTCTCAAGAACACCCTGCTGCACCCCTGAAAAAGAAATTTGGGGGCATATGGCGCACATAAATTTTGAAAACATTCCTTTACCTCAAAAACGATTTTCAACTCCTAATTTGAAAACACTGCACATGGGGAAATGACTTAAAATGTCCTTAAGACACATAAAAGCGTTTTTTGATTGCCTTTGCAGCATGTTTCAGTCACCTTTAACATGCCTATGTAACGCAAACATTCAAAATCTAAATTTGCCATGCACAGGTGGGAGCATATTTACAAGCAATTTGCTCCACAGACAAACTTCTTACATTGAAATGGGAAAAATAACATCAGAGACTCTCAATTACCTTATAAAGAAGCAGACACCATTATGTCCTTGTCATCAATATTAAAACCATTGCTTTGTCTCAAAAACGATTTACAAGTCATAATTTGAAAACACTCCACAGCTCCTATGCACATAAAAACCCTGTCAGTACTAATACTTCACATTTTCTCCAATTACAATTTCTCAAAGAAACAAAATCTATTTGTAAAACACTTGAGACAAAGCAACATTTGAAAAACACAACTTTCTTCATAATTTTCTCCTTAAAGCACACTATTTTCTATCTAAATTAAAGAAATCTTTTCTCACCTTAGCAAATACTTTGAGTTTCAAAACAGTCTCAGAAACACACCAATTTGTCTTCAGCAGAGCAAAAGGTATGCACTCCAGAGTCTGCAGCTATCAAAAGCACAGAAATGCTGTAATTCTTCACACATATCTCTCATGTCACCCAATCAAAACTCTTCCCTCACTTTTTTCAAATGAAAACCCTTCCCCCCTCTGCCATTTCATGCCTTTTCTGCATGGCAACCACGTCTTGGAAGACCTCTGGTGTTTGCAAGTTCACACAACAATGTTGCAATTGAACTCTGAACTCTCAGTGCACCTCATATCCAGTGCATTCTTTCATTTAATGATTTTTTCTTCACCACTCAAAATACATCTTTCAAACAACTCATCCATGCACCCTAACTTTCTGTTTTCAGCAATCAAAATCCACCAATCACTGTTACTGCTTCATTAACACAGAAACTCCACAGTTTTTTTCATTTTAAACTCTTATTTTTTCAACTGCCATTTCATTGCCACACTTCATCTGACTGCAGGAGAACCTTCTCTCACCATGTTTTCTGTCTGGATTGTTGGACATAGTTACATCTATTGGGCTCAGAGGTATGCTGAGAACAGGAATTTACCTAACCTCAATTTACAAGATGTGGAAATTAAGTGGTTTGGCCACAGAGGATTAAAATGTCACCAATTGATACCATTGGTGAAAACCTTTATGCATTTGCCAAAACCTGACCTGTTAATTGTGCACTGTGGAGGTAATGATTTGGGGACTTTGACTGGGGTAGGTCTGGAAATGCTTTTAAAGGACACCTTTGAGCAATTGATGGCACTTTTTCCTCAGACTGCCTTGGTATATTTAAATATATGCCAAAGACAGAAATGGAGGTGGTCAAACCAATTTTGTCCACAAATTGAGAAGTCGAGGAAGCATGTAAACAAATCTGTTTCAGCTTACATGCGAGACCATGGAATGGGCTCCCTGTACAACGTGTGTACTTGCGTTACTACATGCAAGATATCTACAGAGGAGATGGAGTTCACTTCTCAGATGAGGGCAACAGAGTTTTCATTTTGAATTTAAGACTGTGCATTGGTACCTACTTATAAGTACCTAAATGTACCATAAACCCAAAAGCTCTTCTCAGAGCTACCCTGCATCTGATCACTCACAATTATTATTTTACTCTAACTTTTTTCACTAATTTTCAAGAAAGTACGCTCCCCAGAACGCTTCCCGGTTCGCGAACCGGGCGCACTCCACGCAAAAAAACTAAAAAAACGATATATTTTTTTTTTGCCATGCGAGACCCTTATAAAGCCTCCAGATCAAACCTAGGGGGTCAGGGACGACCTACTATGCCCCCTTATGGTCATTTGCCCCTTCGCTTTGGCCTCCTCTTGTCTCTCGATCCTACCGAGAGACAAGATGGCGGCCGCTACGGACTGTTTGGAATGTTTACAGACGCCGAAGAACCAATCAGCTTCGCAAAGCTCCGAAGCGGAGCGCTGTTACAGATATATATCTTTTTTTGAACGTTAATTTCTCAAAATCCACTGGAGCACATATATTGAGACCTAGCAAAGGCACATCGGGCTACCAGTCCCTACAATTTTGCCAAGTTTCGTGCAAATCCATTCAGCCGTTCGATTATTATTATTATTTCTTTTTTTGCCCCGCGGGGCCCTTTTAAAACCTCCACATCAAACCTAGGGGGTCAGCGAGAATCTACTATGCCCCCTTATGGTCATTTGCCCCTTCGCTTTGGCCTCCTCTTGTCTCTTGATCCTACCGAGAGACAAGATGGCGGCCACTACGGACTGTTTGGAATGTTTACAGACGCCGGAGAACCAATCAGCTTCGCTTCACAAAGCTCCGTTGCGCGAAAAGTACGCGAACTGGAGCGCTGCCCGGTCCGCTGTTACAGATATATATCTTTTTTTCAACGTTAATTTCTCAAAATCCACTGAAGCACATATATTGAGACCTACAAAAGGCACATCGGGCTACCAGTCCCTACAATTTTGCCAAGTTTCGTGCAAATCCATTCAGCCCTTCGGGCTAAAAGTGAGGCCAACCGCCCTATGGAAAACTCAATTTTAAAAACACGTTTTGGGACCCCCCTTTTTTCTCGGCCCCCCCTTGACAAACCCCCCCCCCAAATTTTCAAGGGCTGCTCAGAAACAAAATATGCCATTTTCCTGAAAATTTCAGCCAATTCCATCCACAAACGCCAAAGTTATTAGACATAGAATTTTCAAAAATCCCATAGAGAAAAAATCCTAACTATATATACCTACTGGCGACCGCCAGTAGGTAATACACATACATATATATAAATGCATATATATGCCTATATATATGTGTATATGTGTGCATGTAGATAGACCGAGGCACAATAAAGCAGAAAAACAAATGTGAAGAACACAAAAAGGGGGCAGGGTAGATACACCCTGACCCCCTAGGCCTGCCCAGGTGGTCCCACAAGGACCAAAAAGGCCCACATTTCTTTTTTAAAAAACCTGGTCTGTTTTTTTAAAAATTAACCCCCGGGGGGAGCAAATCGCGGTGGCATAGTGATAGAGAAGTGTGGGGGGTCCACAATCCCCCCAACACTGCCCCGAGGACCGCCGACCCCGGGGCAAAGCAACACAGCCCCTTGGCGCATACTGGAGGCTCCTGGTGAGCTACTTGGCCCCAGGGACCCCTAGTATGCAAGGGGAATTAGTTCCTATTGTGCAAACATGCCAGGGGTTGCACCGCAGAGAGGTGTAGAAAAGGGTGTGGCCTCATTACACCTCTCTGCAATGCAGCCCCCTGGCGCATACTGCAGGTTCCAGGTGGGCTAGTTGGCCCCCAGGGACCCGCAGTATGCAAGGGGAATTAGTTCCCCCTCTGCAAACACGCCCGGGGGCTGCGTTGCAGAGAGGTGTAAAAGGGTGTGGCCTCATTACACCTCTCTGTAATGCAGCTCCCTGGCTTATACTGAAGGCTCCTGGTGGGCTAGTTGCCCCCCAGGGACCCCCAGTATGCAAGGGGAATTAGTTCCTCCTCTGCAAACGCGCCAGGGGTTGCGTTGCAGAACGTTGTAAAAAGGGGGCGGGCCCTCCGAACACCTGCCTGCAAAAATGTAGTAAATCAGTATAAAAAATAACAATTAATAGATTTAAAAATTGTTATTTAAAAAACCTTCGAAATTCAATGAAAAAACCATAGGTTTCAGGCCTTATATAGTTAGGAATTAGCATTTAAAAAACCTTGCAAATTCACTGAAAAAACCATAGGTTTCAGGCCTTATATAGTTAGGAATTAGCATTTAAAAAACCTTGCAAATTCACTGAAAAAAACCATAGGTTTCAGGCCTTATATAGTTAGGAATTAGCATTTAAAAAACCTTTGAAATACACTGAAAAAACCATAGGTTTAAGGCGTTATATAGTTAGGAATTCGCTTTTAAAAAACCTTTGAAATTCACTCAAAAAACTATAAGTTTTAGGGGTGTTATAGTTAGCTGGACATTTCACTCATACAAAACCATTGAAATTGCTCCTATATAGTTACTTCGCGCACCCGCAATCCACTGCTGATGAGTCACATATTAGATCATTCATGACATGGTCAGTGACATCACTGATGACATCTCAAATATTCCTGTGGAACTGCCAGTATGTTTAACATCTGCAAAGTTTGCATCCTGTAAATCTAGCAAAAGAAGAATGCAGAAGACACCAACAGAGTGTACCACCAGCACCGCAAGTTGCAACCACATCTGGGGCGTCTACTTCAACATCTGGATTGGACATACGGTCCCAACTTGCTAATGCCAAAGTCCATTGCATTAAATGCAATAGGTTGCTTTGTTATGGGGAGCAATCAGTTGATTTGGTTTGTAGGGCACTGGAAAACCACCACTGTTAGAGTTTTTCTTTTTTTGCCCTAACGTTCAATGTTTTGTTTGTCCCGTTGACTTTTTTTTCATAAAAAAAAAATCACAAAATTGTTAAAAAGAATGGTAAAAAAATATAAAACAACAAAAAAAGTTCTTTTCAGAACTTTCTACTCTGGTTAAAAAAAGAGCTACATTTGTATGCTAGTGTGTGAAAGTTTAGATGAATGTATGCGTAGTGCATAATTGACTGTAAGAATGCATTTGTGGTGGATGGTGAATGTATAAGTGCAGAACTATAAGGAAATGCTACAGCACGACACTGTAAGCTTTTTAGCTACAGCGTGCTATGGTACTTCTGAAGTATAGGGATGCAACATATGTACATAAATATGTTGCAAGTCTGTGCTTCCCTTTGCACTACTGCTTAATCAGCAGCCATGTGGTGACACAGGCACCCTTGCACCATTATGCAAGGATATCTATGTCATGTGGAGTTTGTTTTTGTGCAGGAAGACACACCTTCCTGCACAAAAACAATCAGTGAAGGCATTTTTCTCTTTCAATGTGTGATGTGCAATGCAGCATATATTTAAAGAGAAAACATGAGGAGAAATGAAAACAATTCTCCTTGTTGTGCCTTGCTACACCAATTGGTGGATGGTGCAGCATTCACTCACATGTCCAGATTTATGATTTATGATAAATATAGACATGTTTCTTGTTCTATGAGTGTTCTGTGCAGACACGCACAGCAACACCCATAGAATGCCCTTTCAGCGCAAAGTGGTATGTATGATGAGGTCGTATTTACATGGTGAAGAAAAGGTATACAGACTGCCTTTTCCTCTCTTTGTAAATATGAAAGAGTATCTTGTGTTATAAGTATGATATGCATGCATAGTGTATAAAGAAATTAATTTATACTAGGGTTAATGGTCAGACCAATTGTTAACTATATGAGTAATAAGTAGAATAATGTCAGTACTGCAAACAGAGAACAAGATACATTTATAAGTACATATGTTTTGGCAAACTGATAGGACACATTTATAGATTAGTGAAGGGAAGGGATGGGGCCTGATGTGACATGTGCAAACACACTCTGTAATGTGTTTTAAGTTAAGCAATTTTGTCTGTTTTAATCCTGAATTTCCCTGGGCCCTTCTAGCCCACCATATCTCTTTATTGAATACCTTACAGACGTGTTGCAGAGAGGTGCTCTAAAGCTGTGTCCGATTTTATACCTGTCTGCAATGCAATTCTCTGGCACTTTTGGGACATATGTGGTGGGTTAGTTGGCCCCCACTGACAGTCAGTTTTCATGTTAACTTTATCCTGCAACTTAAAACGCCCACAGAGTATTTTTCCACACATATCTACTCCATCCATCTCCCCTTTCTTCACCTGTGTGCAAACACAGACCATTGTGCATTTTAATACAGAGCTAAACTTACCTTCACAGTAATAGATAGAAAAAAATCTACATATGTTATTCAGTTGTTTTTTATAATCTAAATTGCGATAAATTGCATATTTTTGAATTAGGATCTGTGAAAGAAAAGAAAAAATAGTTATATTATATAATAATATATTTTTAACAGCACAACACAATTTTAACATTTTACAAACTATTTTCATTGCCTTTGTTGCTGTTCTCAGAATATATAGAATTTCACTAGAAACAGTGATATCAATGTACTCATCACATTACAGCGGGCAAAAAAAAAACAATCAAGAAGATTGTTTTAAAAAAACATGAATCCATCCTCAAAAAAATACCATATAATACAAATCACACATATATAAGATGCTTACTGCTAAGAAAATTTTATAACTTAAATTTATAAACACTGTAAATGTTGTTTCTTAAAACTATATCCCAAGACAATGTGCAAGAAAAATTCCATAATTCAAAAAAACACCTTTCCTCAAGGCCAAATGGTATTATTGAAATCCTTTATATTGAAATTGTCCAATAGTAATTTTTATTAATACATATTAATACATTCTTCAGAGGCCAAATTATGTTCCTAAAACTATGGCTTGAAAAATATTAGTTAGGAATTTGGTAATTCACTTCGCAAACGTTGTTTAAAAACTAACTTAGCATCATTACAAAGTGTCCAGCCTTTTTTACATTTTAGATAGGCAGTGTAATGTCCAGATGTGGAAGGACCATCATGGAAAATTATTGCTACTGCTACAAAAGTACTTCCTGATATTGATAGTTGACTTGCTACAAAATGTTTTTTTTAATTATCCAGTTTTCTACCATTAGTTGTACAACGTTGCATCATTAAAATTATATATTGTCCGTATCTTTGTATAAATAATGTTGATAACATTTCTGATTTGCTTTTGGCTACACTCCATGTTTTGATTTGCTGCTTTTACTAGTTTATTGAAAGACACTGGTTTACAGTCTGGTAATGTCAAATATATAAATCTTTCAGTGTCTATGTTAGTGCAACATGTATACATACCATTTTCACAATGATGTTCCCATTTATATCAAAGGCCAAAAAGATTTTCAATTTCTATTTCTTCATTTTCCAATATGGTAAGCATATACATTAGAAATTCCTGAACATCTTGTTGGATATTCTGCGCAAATTGTGTAGAACCAGAACATACATCCAAAAGATTACGAACATCACAAACGCTTTGTATTTTACTTGTATCAGTTCTCAATTTTTCATAAATGGAATGCAACAAGGAACAGAATCTTTTTTTCCTGATTCTCCATAATTTGCTGTTCCAAACCTTCAAGAAAAAGAACAATATTGACCACCACATTAGCATCGTAGTTGAAACCTGAACTATTTTCAAACTGATAACCAACAATCTCTTCAACAGTGTCCTTTTTCTTTTTGCTTGCAATGACAACACTATCTTGTTTTTTTTCCTTCTCTATACCTTCACTACAGATATTCTCATACCTTATTTTTCGACCTACTACACGCTTCTCAAATACAGGATATTGACCTAAATTGGGAACATACACTCTTCTTAACGTATTAAACTCTTTTACACAGTTTGCATTTGCAATAACCAGATAAAGTTCTGACTCGCGACAAAGCAACATATGCCATACCCTCTTTAAACACAGTACTTCCAATGTTCACCAAAGCACTGTCTACACTTAAACCTTGAGATTTATGAATAGTCTCTGCATATGCCGGAGAAACTGGAAACTGTTTTCTACGGACATATAAATCTTTAACAAGCAAAGAATTAACTGAACAATGACCAATTTGTTTCACTTATTCAATCTAATCAAATGTAATTTTTAAAAATTCAATACCATCTTTATTTGAATAAATAACAAAATCCACAACTTTGCCCATTGCTCCATTAACTAAACCTTTCTCTACATCCAAATTACACCTTAAAATTACTCAACAGTTTCTACATGCATATAGATTCTTTTCTAAACCAGCAGTTTTAGATATCGATTTTTCTAAAGAATCCAATTTTTTCTTCCATTTTTCTGTCAAAATAATAGTGATTCATTCATGCTCTATTTTATCGATGGCTTCCATTTTTATTATTTCTTCCTTTTCCATCTTCAAAAGTTGTTCATTGAACATAGAACACTCACGCAGTGTTGGCATTAAGCAGATTACAGATTTGTTTTCTGCAATTTTCATGTATATTTTCTCAGGAACTATATTTTCATTTGGAAACAATTTGGAAAGTAACCGACTCTGCAAAGCTTGTTTGCCATGTCAGGACTCCAATTCTTATATCTTGAAGAATAGTTCCATAATCAACATCATTTGCCTGTCGCATATTTGTAATGAGTTCTTTGAATTCAAAATATGACCAAATGTTAACGTTTCCAACACTACCCAGAGACTTTCTGGTGTCTTCATGCGCAAGTGTTTTAAATACTCGTTGTCCTTTTACTGGAGTAAGTTGCAATAGATCTCTGAAAACTATGACATGTTTTCCTCCAAATATTACGTCATACTCTGTTTTAAGAATTTGCTTCAATTTAAATGCACAAAAGCAAGCATTAAGTTTGAAAACATGCATACCTCATCAATAATCAGAAGTTTCATTTTCTTCAGCACTCTTGAAACTTCACAACAAGCTTCTCCAGATAGCTTGTGATAATCCAATTTGTTTTCATGCTCCGCAGGTAGCATCAGTAAACAATGTAATGTAATTCCTTTAATGTTGGCTGCTGCCAACCCAGTTGGAGCAGTTACAACATATGACAAATGTGACTCAGTTGTTTTCTGTAGATAACTGGTGATTACTTTAATTGAGAAACTTTTTTCTGTTCAGCTTGTCCACTCACATACATTCGGATTGGTTGAAATGATGTGCATTCTTTCTTTTCATGTAGAAATCCATGGTCAGTCTGTTGTCTCACTTGCTGATATATTTGTTTCTGTTCAACATTTAGTTGTTGTTTCAAGTTTGCTATGTCCGTTACATCTTCTTGAGCTTGATGCATTGCTGTTTCTACCTCATTCATGGCGATTGCTGCTTCATTTTCAACAATTGGTTGTCTTAGTGGATCTTGACTCAGGGCAGCAGAACTTTGACTGTCTGGAGAACTGTCTGCACTTGTAGCTTCTTGATCAATTTCATCGTTCAACATTTTTACATAATTTGCAAAAACAATGCATTCTATGGTATCTTTACAAAAATGGAAGGAATCTTCATAGCTCTGGAATTCTCCAAGTAATTCTAATTCTGAACATCACGGTTTGAACAGTTGCAAAATAGCTAATTATTAAAATTCCCTTTTATTAGCAGTGTTGCAACTCAGCTTTCTGTGATTAATCAAATTTCCTTTAGTTTGTTTCACCAAACATCCTTCGGAACCAATCACTCCATATTTTCTATCATTGATGTTCTCTGTAGTATTCCGTTTAAAAGTGTAGTTTTGCAGCACTTTACAGTTTCAAGTTTTATTTATTTATGTTTTGGAACTCATAACAGAGGTCCACATAAAATCACCAAACATTAGAATTTATACAATTATAACAAATGAGCAGTTTGAGAGAACCAACTAATATATATCTAAAAAACTTTTTAAAAAGTTAAAGATTTTACAACAAAACCTCTCATTAGGCGAATTACAAATAGCATCTAAGAAAGCAGGAGCAGACAAGATACTTAGTCTTAAACAAATAGGTCTCAGCCATTTAAGACGATGTTGTTTTAGAGCCGGACATACAAATAATACATGCTAAACATCCTGATTTGGGTTATTACAAAAATTGCACATTGCTGATGAGCCATACCATCTTGACAATAGATTATTTAAAGGGAGTTGGTGCTGCCTCAAAAGGAACAGAAAACGACGTACCCCATGGGAGAGATTCCAGGAAACATAAGGTTGAATAGTCCCAATTTGAAGGGAATTAATGACTGGTAGGGGACCTCTCTTTGCAATGAGAGCCTTCCTATCCATTACAAAACTGAATTTCCATGAAGCCAGTTTTAGGGTGGATTTTAACTGGTATGCGGATAAAGAAAAAAGAGTCGATTCATCTAATTTCAAGAGATCTGCTGCTAATCTAAAATTCTTTATAATTAAGGAGTACTCTTTTAAAGTTCCATGAAGTTCTTTTTTAATCAAATATCTTAAAGTACCCGGTTCTCCCTTTGCCAGACTGGAAACCCACCGTACTACCCCAGCAAGACCCTGGACCCAGGCACTACGTAGGCCAAATTCCAGCCTAAGAGCTGCTACACTACAAGCGGTATTAACCGTGGACAAATTCCGTAAAATTATTCCTTCCGTGGTGTTCAGAAAACCCCAGTTCCCTATTTCAAGTAGTTCAATACCATATAGTAGGGAGGCCGGGACTTTAGCTCTAAAGACCTCCAACAAATAAGCAAAATGTCTCTGGCCAGTAGATCTATAAAGGGTGTTTAAACCCTTCCCATGAGCCATTGCCTTCCGAATATTATTTGCTATATGGGCCTTGTCACTTAACATACTGGAAATTATTTTCCCCAGGAAAACATAGGATTGAACCACTTCTAACCCGTGACCCCCTATATTCCAGGAGAAACTCCCATATTTTGGCTTTTTCCTTCCTACAATACACATAACTTTGCTCTTAGACACATTTATCCTCAAATGGTGTGTCTCTGCAAATCCATGGAGTGCTTGCAGGCGATTATTCAACCAACTAGGAGTCAAGTCCAAAATTAATTTATCATCAGCATATAACAGACATACAATTGGTTTGCCCCCCAGTACTGGGGCAATACCATCACTTGACGATAAGGTCTGGGGAAGATCTGATAGATATAAGGAAAATAGTAGTGGGGCCAACAGGCAGCCTTGTTTCAACCCACTGACGGACGGGATAGCTTGAGAGAGGCCTCTTTCCCCTCCCAATAGCACTCCTCACCATGTATCGGAATGAAGCTCCAGGACCAAGTCCAAGAGCTCAGCTGGCATGCCAAGGTCCGATAGTTTTCTCCATAGCAGAGGACGATCAACTTTGTCAAACTCTGTGGAGAAGTCTATAAATGCAGCATAAATTCTCCCTCCCGGATCCTGATGTATTTCTCTGATAAAACTTGCAGAGCGGTCAAATTGTCCATGGTGTCATGCCTTTGCCGAAACCCAGTCTGCTTGAGGGGCAATATATTATTCTCCACTACCCAATCATTAATCAACTGCAAAAGGCATTTGGCAAAAACCTTGCCAATAGCATCCAAAAGGGCAATTTGACGGTAATTTTGAGGAGCATTTCTGTCTCCCTTCTTAAACAGGGGGACCAGTATGCTCCCCTTCCAGGAGGGAAGAATTATTTTGTGCAAAAAACAAAACTTAAACACAGGGAAGAGAATCTTACTCCAGAGGACACTATTTTGTTTTAAAACAGAAATAGGTAGCTCGTCCGGGCCCATAGCGCCCGAGGAACGCATACCTTTAATAGCCAATTCAATACCCCTTTCGGAAGGCGGGTCAAAGCCGGAATTATTCTCTTTCGTTCTATCGCGAACGACTACCATTCCATTTCCGGCATATAAATTCAAGATGTAATCTACCCAAATTCGTTCTTCAATCGGGACTGGTAAGGATCTAGATCTTACACCACAACCTTCCCCGATGAGCGACCAGAATAATCTAGCTTGGCCATTAAAGGCAGCCTCCCGCAGTTTAATCCATACTGTGTCCTCACTTTCCTTTTTTAAATTGATTTTCACCCTTCTCCTCCTCCTTTTTAACAAAGCCAATCTATGATATCTTAAAGGACAATGACTCAAATACTGTTCCCTTACAAGTTTATTTATTTCTAAATTAAGCAACCGAAGGGAACTAGGAGGTTTTTTAGTTTGTTCTTTTTTTAACGTTTTTTTTGCAACCAATACCACTTTACTCAAGAAATCAGCAAAGCATATTAACTCAGAACCCTTCCAATTGGTCAGATCATTCGCTGTGACCTCTAGGAGGCTCTCAATACCCCTAATTGCCTTAATATTCCAAAAACATTTTCCGGTTTGAACTCCAAAGCTGACCAGATTACTATCCAAGGACCAGTGATCCGTGGGAGGTGGATTTACATCTATGGAGAGTGTTATTATTTTATGGTCACTATAAGCTGTATAAGTGACCATGAGGTCTTTCAGAAGGGTAAAGGAAGAAATATCCACCACCACGTAATCTAAAATAGAATCGCTGTTATTAGACTTATGCGTAAAATTTGCAGGAGTATCGGAGGAAAGCCTTCCATTTACTATGATTCCATCAATTTCAGACAGTTCTTCAAGAAGCATTTTCCCTCTCTTAGTTGTCTTAATATTCCCAGGAAAAAGGGTTTGGGGAATCTGTAAAGATTCCTCTTTATGTTTATTTCAAAAAATCTCCAAACTAGAGTTAGAGATTTTACAGTTAAAATCCCCTAATAAAATTATATGGGGGGGGGGGGGGGAATCGTAATCCAAAATTTTCTTAATGTAAGAAAAAACCCTTTTTATAGTTTCATTATAACAGACATCCGGAGGGATATAAACGTTTATCAGAACAAAAGGTTTGCTTTCAGAGTTGACACAATTAAACAACGTAACTGCCTGAAAAAGGTTACTGGAATCTAAAAAATGGGTAAAATTCCATTTTATTTTAGTAGACAAGAGGCATGCTATTCCCCCCTTCACATGACCTCTCCTTGAAGGAGTAGCTCTACCTTCCAAAGCAAAATAATCCTTTCCCACTGGTAATTTCTCTACGCACCAAGTTTCTTGGAGACATATTACACTAACCTCTAATGTGAGTAGGAATTGTAATTTTTCAGGGCTATTTCTTATTCCTGCAGCATTCCAGGATAAAATCCTGAGATCTTTGTTAAAAGTAAGGTTGAGGCTGGGAATTATTGGTAGATTTACTCGAGAGGACGCCAGGCAACCAATTCCATTGACGCCACTCCTCTGCTACAACACTTTGAGAATAAGAGAGAGGGGGGTTTAAATACGTCACGTGCCGCACATTTTTGGCAATACTGATTTTTAGGTCTTAAAATTCAGAGGGATAGACCTTATTTCCAACGGCTGCCTGTGAGGACAAAGGCTTGCCAATTAATCTATCAAATTGAGGTTTTACCAAGAAAGGCATAACATCAATCCCTCTACATTGAAAGCTTTCAGATTTTTGACGAATGAGATTAACAATAAGTTTTGAGTACAATTTTACTCTAGTTAGAGTCCCAAAGTCAGTTTTCAAAATTTTTACTAAGTCTATATCATTTGATTGCAACAATTTCAAGCTTTCCATCTCCTGAAAAAATTTAAGAAGCATGGATCTATTTAAAATAAAATCAGAATCAAACAGCGGAAAAAAATCTAAAATAAAAGTACCGATATTTTCCTCCTCAGTTAACTCAGTTGGCCTTATTGCGTCCATTTCCCCTCCCGCAAAGACAGGAAATGACTCTGCGAGAGGGTTAAGAACAGTCAACACTTGGCCAACAGGTTTCATGAACTCCACAGAGGGAACGATATTAGCAAACCCCCCAAGTGCTGGACAAATAGAACCTAGTGTGGACTGAGGAGGGGTAGAAGGACAGGCATATTGGAGGCGTGGGGATGCAACTCCCTTATCTGGTAAGACCTGCGTCTCATGAGGAGATTTATCCTACCGAATGTCCTCATGTGTATTATTAACTGTAATATTCTTTTGGTCATCAAAAATTATTTTCCTCCGCCTCTTTTTCGCAAATCTGCGTGACGGTTTCCTCCTTTTCCCACCATTCTTTTTTTAATTCCCTGTCTTTCCCTTATCGGATGACGCCGATACCTCCTCTTTTACATCTTTTACTAAAGGATTAAAAATAGGAAATAAATCTTGACCTGTTCCTTTTCCCAGGTCAGTCATAGATTCAATTTCTAATTCGACTTACGCAACACAATTAGTTCTAGGAGCTTTCAGAGGAATTATAGGAGAATTCTTCTGGGATACTACTACCTTCTTTTTATCTGTAGACAAAAGATTCTCCACTAAGCCGATTTGGTCCGAGTCAACAATCTCATTCTCTTCCGACGCAACCTTCAGAGCGTCAGACCCAGATTGGGCAGTCGCCAAATAAGAACTAAGATCCTTCCCCCGCTTACTATTCAGAGGAACCTTCAATATTTGGGTCACGGTTTCCAAAACACAATCGGAACCGCCAACAAATTTTTCTTAAAGAATAAGAATAGAGGAGAGCAAGTGCTCAAGAGATAACAATATATCGGAAACAGGTTTATCATACCTAGCAGAGCTATTAATATCAATATTAGATATATTAAGCTGCTGACTCGAAGAAATATTTGACTTTTACAAGATGAGATGGGAATTGTTAGAAGGCGTACTGCTATATAATAGAAGCCCTGTTGGAGCAGATACTGCCGGGGTCTTTATTGGATCTAACGTCCTACCAATTTCACCCTCTATATACCTTTTACAGAGATCCATGTCTATATCAGGAAAAAGGGAATCAATATTTTGCGCTGCCCCCTGCGATGAAGTGCAGGATCATCTTTTAAAAGAATTGGGGAATCGCCAGAGTTAGGCATTTGGTTATGTACCATAACATCTACTGTTTTAGGACTAGGTGCAGATAATCCATGAGGGGGCAAAAGACCAAGTTTATTTGTGATGTCAACTATTAGCGGAGGTGGAGTACAGATTTTAGAAGGTACAAACGCACCCCCTAATCCTTCTAAAGGGGGGCCAACATTCTCTTCCCCCGCAGTCACAGCAATAGGAAGTTTATTATACCTATTCTCTGAGAGTTGACCCTCATCGTCTCCAACCTTTAGATTATCATTTAACATAGGCCCCCCTGTAGGGACTTTATCCTTGCCCCTTTCCCATAGACTGAATAACTGAGATTTCCCCTTTAATAGAGAATCCTGGCCATCCTTGTTTCGTAATGGATTAGATTTAGTTTTGGAACAAGACCTGCCTACCAAAAGTCTCCCAGATCTCAATTTCTTAGCAGTCATAGCGTATTTTAGTTTATCAGAAAAAGTGGCTTGTAGAGCCAAAGAGAGGATTTTGTAGCAATGAACTGTCAATGATCAATAACTGTAATACCATAAGCAGACCAACATACAATTGTAAAATAAATACGGTGAAAGAGTAATGATATAAGAGTATACATAAAAATTGAACAGAATAAACCCAGCACCAGCCTTTTCAGCCTCTGAGGGCCTCAGAGGGCCCGCCCTTTGCCCTGGCTTCGTCCGGCCCTCGTCCCGCACGCGTCCCGCTATGCGTGAGTAATAACCACTATTTTTAATAGTCTGAGCTGAAGGGAGGGGCGGGAAGTGGAGCAGCTGCGGGCGATCAGCGCCGCGCACAGGAGCCTGCACCTCGCAGTCCCGCCCTAGGCTGGTGATGGTTAGCTGTCAGCTTGAGCACAAAGTCCACAACACGAAATGCAGCAATTTCCACGACCCCTCACCAATCAGGGGACGAGCGGCTCCCGCGAAGCGGGGGCCGCGAGATGTAGCACAGTGGACAGAGAAAATGAAAGGCTCCACCAAAGATTGCAACAGAGCCGGAGTATCGCGGCAAGGAGGCACAGGTAACAGCACTAGAAATTCACCAGTGCGACGATTTCCACCAAGTTTATAATCCTAGAGAGGGGCGGGAAGAGGAGCAGCTGCGGGCGATCAGTGCCGCGCACAGGAGCCTGGACCTCGCAGTCCCGCCTTAGGCTGGTGATGGTTAGCTGTCAGCTTGAGCACAAAGTCCACAACACGATATGCAGCAATGTCCACGACCCCTCACCAATCAGGAAATGAGCGGCTTCCACAAAGCGGGGGCCACGAGATGTAGCGCAGTGGACAGAGAAAATGAAAGGCTCCACCAAAGATTGCAACAGAGCCGGAATATCGCGGCAGGAGGCACAGGTAACAGCACTAGAAAAAAAAAGCACTTTATAGAGACACATGTTCTCAAGATGATGACTTCTGTTTGGGTAATATGTATCCAACATATTAGTTTTCAAAATATCTGTACTTTCTGGATCTTTTTCTGCTAAATATTCAATTTCTTCTACAGATTTCAGTACCCGATTTCACATTGCTGCAAGACCTAGACTCACTCAAATTATTCTTCTAGATTTGGAGTATAGACTTGCAGATGATAACCGATCTGAGCATTCATATGCTCAGATTTCTCGATGGGATAACATCTTCAAACTAAAACTGTATAATTTCTTACTTAGAGTCTTCTACTAGGGGTTCACTTTCTACACTCTCTACACCAATAGTTTCATTATTTTTCTTTAAATCTAAGGGTATATACACAACTCTTCCTTTTAATACTCTTTGTAAATCCGAAGGAGGCAATTTACCTGTTTTAGGCTCCATACGAACAATAGTCTGAAAAGGGTGCACACATTGAATGAGAATAGACTCATATGTATTTAAATCTATCAGTTCTGGAGGAATAGCACCCAAGTTTAAATTATTATGGCCACCTTTAGCGGGCATTTTTTCTCATCTAATTTGTAATAACAATATTTACAAATACACTGATCAGAACCCAAATCAAAACAATTTTCTACCAATAAATAAGTTGCAAATTCCTTCCAAATATTATTTTCTCTTTCACTTTTTAAATACAGATCAACACTCCTAGACTGATTTTTATAGTGAGTTCACCGACAACAATTACAAGAAAAATTTGGCCTTTCACCCGAAATCACCTTAAAGTTTGTAATTTGATCATCAACATTTTTTGTAAAAGCATGTTCCACATTCTCTTCAACATTTTCTTCTATTATTGCCTCAGTTTCTGAACTCTCTTGTTCAGGACCACAGTAACAAAACTCAATTTGATCACAAATCTTCTTCAAATCTGACACTGACCCACACAAAAGAGCATTATTGAACTCATTTAACTTTAGTGCTGGACTTTTTGCATAATACAATCTTCTGACTAACTTCCGCATTTGAGTATGGTGTACTGCCAACATCCTAAAATGGTGTAAAACACTTTGACATACTTTTCTAGAAAGACAAGCCAGAGAATGACCTTGCAAACCAGTATTCTTTCTTACTCTGCAAGGGTCTAGTCCTTGCAACATCTTAATTTTTTGTTTAACACTTTTTTTTAGTGTATGCTCGTTAGAAATTGCAAAAAAGATCAATAGATTCTTGTCGTACACTACAAATACTACTGCAAATCCAAGTGTACACTGGGGCTTTAAGGCGTCTGCCTAGAACTTCATCAGCTATCACGTCTTCTGCATTTCTGGGAACCATTTTCTCTTTCTCAATTGGACAACCATTTCTAACCTCATAAGCTCGACCACGGGTGTCAAGTGCATGCAACAAATCATTGTTCCGAAAATAACTCTCTTCATTAAAGAAAGGCTCTGAACTTGAACTGTGTTTCCATTCCCCGCAAAAAAATCACAAAAACTAGTTCTATTAATTACTCTTTTCCTCTTACTTTTGGTCTTCATTAAAAGGATTGGGTTATCTAGTGATCGAATTCTGTTTAAAACTAAAATAAATAATTTCCTCTTAACTTCAAAAGCCTTTTCAACAATAGATTCAATATGCTTCTTCTTTTTATAAAACAGTGCTCTCTTTTTATATTTCTTCATATCTTTCAGCAAATTATGTACTACTCTAATATAAAATATTTTTTTTCGTATTTCTTTATACTGATTTTCTCTTTTTTTTACCTTATGTTGTATCCTTTGAGTGTACATTGGCTTTTGTTCCTTTCCTATTTTTTTTGCTATTATTTGTGGTTGGAACATTTTCAGTGGTTTCAACATTCTGAATATTCTTTCTGGGTCTAGTAAGATTTTTTATAAATTCCTTAGTGGTCTTACCAGAACATTTTCTCTTTTTAGTCACTTTATGTTGGTCATACAGTACTTATTGTTGAGTTTCCTTCAAGTAACAAGTTGCCAACTGTACTTTCCTAACATCCACTAACTCCTGCCAGATTTTCTTACTCTTAGTTGAGTTTTCTTCAAGTAACAAGTTACCTTCTGTACTTTCCTAACGTCCACTAACTCCTGCCAGATTTTCTTACTCTTAGTAGGCACACCATTAACTAGAATAACTAGGGGTTCACTTTCTATACTCTCTACACCAATAGTTTCAATATTGTTCTTTAAATATAATGGTAAATACACAACTCTTCCTTTTAATCCTCTTTCAGCAATCTGTCAGCAAATTATGTACTACTCTAATATAAAATATTTCTTACGTATTTCTTTATACTGATTTTCTCATCTTTTACCATATGTTGTATCCTTTGTGTGTACATTGGCTTTTTTTCCTTTCCTATTATTTTGACTATTATTTGTGGTTGGAACATTTTCAGTGGTTTCAACATTCTGAATATTCTTTCTGGGTCTAGTAAGATTTTGAATAAATTCCTTAGTGGTCTTGCCAGAACATTTTCTCTTTTTAGTCACATTATGTTGGTCATACAATACTTGTTGTTGAGTTTTCTTCAACTAACAAGTTGCCTTCAGTACTTTCCTAACATCTACTAACTCCTGCCAGATTTTCTTACTCTTAGTTGAGTTTACTTCAAGTAAAAAGTTGCCTTCTGTACTTTCCTAACATCCACTAACTCCTGCCAGATTTTCTTACTCTTAGTAGGCACACCATTAACTAGAATAACAAGGGGTTCACTTTCTAAATTCTCTATACCAATAGTTTCAATATTTTTCTTTAAATCTAACGGTAAATACACAACTCTTGCTTTTAATCCTCTTTCAGCAATCTTTCAGCAAATGATGTACTACTCTAATATAAAAAAAATTTTTTCGTATTTCTTTATACTGATTTTCTCTTCTTTTACCATATGTTTTATTCTTTGAGTGTACATTGGCTTTTTTTCCTTTCCTATTTTATTGACTATTATTTGTGGTTGGAACATTTTCAGTGGTTTCATACTTTTCTATTACTATACAAACACATTCTATATCGATACTGACTGATAAAATGTACACCTTAAATACGAGTGTGAAGGTTGTTAGACTGCGACAAGCATAGTGCATTGAAGTTTGAAGCACTCCGTGCCCTACGAGTACATGCATACTGAGTTAATGATTAAATTACTATAAGAAGACACACTGGGTGATTTCATAATTGGTTGAGTTTTACTTTAGTGAATGGATTAGTACATGGTACTGAAAGAGTCGCTATGGGATTGCAAGAGCACTCACAGGGTGTTTGCTGGGGTGTATGCATACTAACTGGAGAATTGTAGGCTGAAACAAAAGTGTGAAGGTGGTTAGACCACTACATGCATAGTGCATAGGAGTTTGAAGCACTCCGTGCCCTAAAGCCTGGCTCACTGCATGAGTACATGCATACTGACTGAATGATTACGGTACTATGAGGAGAGACACTGGGTGAATTCATAATTGATTGAGTTTTACTTTAGTGAATGGATTAGTTCATGGTACTGAAAGAGTCACTATGGGATTGCAAGAGCACACACAGGGTGTTTTCTGGAGTGTACGGATACTAACTGGGGAATTGTAGGCCTGAAACACAAATGTGAAGGTGGTTAGAGTACTGCATGCATAGTGCATAGGAGTTTGAAGCACTCCGTGCCCTAATGCATGGCTCACTGCATGTGTACATGGATACTGACTGAATGATTACAGTACTATAAGGAGAGACAGTGGGTGAATTCATAATTGATTGAGTTTTACTTTAGTGAATGGATTAGTACATGGTACTAAAAGAGTCACTATGGGATTGCAAGAACACTCAAAGGGTGTTTGCTGGAGTGTATGGATACTAACTGGGGAATTGTAGCCCTGAAACACAAGTGTGAAGGTGGTTAGACTACTACATGCATATTACATAGAAGTTTGAAGCACTCTGTGCCCTAAAGCCTGGCTCACTAAGGTGACTGCACAAATTCCACATATTTCATTACTGCATTTTAGTGTTAAAGTCTAACTCATTTTGCAAATACACAAGCAATGACTATTTTCTAATTCTACCAAAACTTAACAACAAGAAAGGGTTTTAAGCACTTATGTGTCTGCAAACACATCAATGCAACCAAATGCTTCTCTCCCAAATTTCCCAAATGCACACAAATAACAGTATCCCTTGCACTATAGTAAAAAATATTTAATAGTCTGGAACAGGTGAGAGGACTGCACACATTCCACATATTGTAGAACACAGTCTGACAAAGTGAATCGAGACAAGCAAGACTACTCCCAGGACTTTACCAAAAGAGATACATTAATCTTATTAAAAACAAACACACCAAATTCAACCTCTTACAAAAGAATAAGTTACCTTTCAAATCGATTTGTAGATTAAGAATTATGTCAGTCACACACAAGATTTTCTTATACAGAATCTCTGTCCTGTGCAGCTCTTAGCAAAACCAAACAAATGGCAACTTGCAGATTTTTGTGCCATTTGCACAAATATGTGACCACGTGTGCCTGTAACTTTGCCAGCACGCCAAAAGGCGCTGAGGTCCCTTGAGTGAGCTGGCCATTATAGCGGGGACCGGCGGGAAGATGTTTCATACCGCTAGTGTGTGTTGGATGGGGCCAAACGGGCAGGGCTTCTATGCGAGTTCACATGCATCTTGTTTATAAAGGGTCAGAGACTGAGCCGAGCAGCAGATGAGAAGAAAGCAGCCTCCTAGTCACAGGAGCTACACGGGGATGGCGTTTGGGAAACTCATGGATGTAAAAATATGTTTGGCACAGGACCCCAGAATCCTTCAGATGTCCAAGATAGCTCTGCTGCGGGTGTTGGTATAAAGCCATTCTGATCCTGCTCAGTGGGTTCAGGCGCATGCAGCTGCTGCTGCTGGACAATGTCCCATACTAAACTGCCCCATACAGGCATATGCTGGCGCTGGGCAGTAGGGTGCAGTGGCATGCGGGTGCTCCACGCCTGGTACATGCGCATACCGGTGCCTGGGGAGACACGAGTTTATTGGTGCTGTGTAGCAAGTTATGACTTAACATTTTGACTGCACCAGGCGGTGGTACCACCTACACCAATCAGGAGCATCCAGGCACCAGACTTCATGGTGCAAGAGCATAATGGTGCTGTGCGGTACAGGAATATGTACTGGGGGCAGAGGGGCACTTAGCACAATGTGTGCTCACACCCAAAGGGCTCCCAGGCAATTGAGCACAAATGATTTTCACACTGAGAGGGCTCCGGGGCAATTCAGCAGCATGGGGGCTCACACCCACTGGGCCCCAGGGCAGTTCAGTAGCGCGTGGGCTCACAACCCCTGGGCAGCTCAGCAGCGCAGGGGCTCACACCCACAGGGCTCCGAGGCAGTTTAGCAGCGCCACCTTCTGGGTCATCACTGCCACCCTCTGGTTCATCACTGCCCCCCTCTGGTTCACCACTGCCACCCTCTGGTTCATCACTGCCACCCTCTGGTTCACCACTGTCACCCTATGGTTCATCACTGTCACCCTCTGGTTCATCACTGCCACCCTCTGGTTCATCACTGCCACCCTCTGGTTCAGCACTGCACCCTCTGGTTCATCACTGTCACCCACTGGTTCATCACTGTCACCTTCTGGTTCATCACTGCCACCCTCTGGTTCACCACTGCCACCCTCTGGTTCATCACTGCCACCCTCTGGTTCACCACTGCCACCCTCTGGTTCACCACTGCCACCCTCTGATTCATCACTGTCACCCTCTGGTTCATCACTGCCACCCTCTGGTTCACCACTGCCACACTCTGGTTCATCACTGTCACCCTTTGGTTCACCACTGCCACCCTCTGGTTCACCACTGCCACCCTCTGGTTCACCACTGCCACCCTCTGATTCATCACTGCCACCCTCTGGTTCACCGCTCCCAACCTCTGGTTCACCACTGCCACCCTCTGGTTCATCACAGCACCCTCTGGTTCACCACTGCCACCCTCTGGTTCATCACTGCCACCCTCTGGTTCATCACTGCCACCCTCTGGTTCACCACTGCCACCCTCTGGTTTACCACTGCCACCCTCTGGTTCATCACTGTCACCCTCTGGTTCATCACTGCCACCCTTTGGTTCACCACTGCCACCCTCTGGGTCATCACTGCCACCCTCTGGTTCACCACTGCCACCCTCTGATTCATCACTGCCACCCTCTGGTTCACCACTCCCACCCTCTGGTTCACCACTGCCACCCTCTGGTTCATCACAGCACCCTCTGGTTCACCACTGCCACCCTCTGGTTCATCACTGCCACCCTCTGGTTCATCACTGCCACCCTCTGGTGCACCACTGCCACCCTCTGGTTTACCACTGCCACCCTCTGGTTCACCCCTGCCACCATCTGGTTCATCACTGCCACCCTCTGGTTCACCACTGCCACCCTCTGGTTCATCACTGTAACCCTCCGGTTCACCACTGCCACCCTCAGGTTCATCACTGTCACCCTCTGGTTTATCACTGCCACCCTCTGGTTCATCACTGCCACCCTCTGGTTCATCACTGCCACCCTCTGGTTCACCACTGCCACCCCCTGGTTCACCCCTGCCACCATCTGGTTCACAACTCCCACCCTCTGGTTCATCACTGCCACCCTCTGGTTCACCACTGTCACCCTCTGGTTCATCACTGTCACCCTCTGGTTCATCACTGCCACCCTCTGGTTCATCACTGCCACCCTCTGGTTCAGCACAGCACCCTCTGGTTCATCACTGTCACCCACTGGTTCATCACTGTCACCTTCTGGTTCATCACTGCCACCCTCTGGTTCACCACTGCCACCCTCTGGTTCATTTCTGCCACCCTCTGGTTCACCACTGCCACCCTCTGATTCACCACTGCCACCCTCTGATTCATCACTGTCACCGTCTGGTTCATCACTGCCACCCTCTGGTTCACCACTGCCACCCTCTGGTTCATCACTGTCACCCTCTGGTTCATCACTGCCACCCTCTGGTTCATCACTGCCACCCTCTGGTTCACCACTGCCGCCCTCTGGTTCATCACTGCCACCCTCTGGTACACCACTGCCACCCTCTGATTCATCACTGTCACCCTCTTGTTCATCACTGCCACCCTCTGGTTCACCACTGCCACCCTCTGGTTCATCACTGTCACCCTCTGGTTCATCACTGCCACCCTCTGGTTTACCACTGCCACCCTCTGGTTCACCACTGCCACCCTCTGGTTCATCACTGTCACCCTTTGGTTCATCACTGCCACCCTCTGGTTCACCACTGCCACCCTCTGGTTCACCACTGGTTCATCACTGCCACCCTCTGGTTCATCACTGCCACCCTCTGGTTCATCACAGCACCCTCTGGTTCACCACAGCCACCCTCTGGTTCATCACTGCCACCCTCTGTTTCATCACTGCCACCCTCTGGTTCACCACTGCCACCCTCTGACTCACCACTGCCACCCTCTGGTTCATCACTGCCACCCTCTGGTTCATCACAGCACCCTCTGGTTCACCAGTGCCACCTCTGGTTCATCACTGCCACCCTCTAGTTGATCACTGCCACCCTCTGGTTCATCACTGCCACCCTCTGGTTCATCACTTCCACCCTCTGGTTCATCACAGCACCCTCTGGTTCATCACTGCCACCCTCTGGTTCATCACTGCCACCCTCTGGTTCACCACTGCCACCCTCTGGTTCATCACTGTCACCCTCTGGTTCATCACTGCCACCCTCTGGTTCATCACTGCCACCCTCTGGTTCATCACAGCACCCTCTGGTTCACAACTGCACCTGCTGGTTCATCACAGCACCCTCTGGTTCACCACTGTAGATTATGGGGAGAAAACACACCTGCCCAGCCTCAACCGGGGGCTGGTTAATGTGTTACTGAATTTGAGCTTCAAGTCCGGCACCTGCTTTCTTATCTGTAAGTGCTTCCTGTTGTGGTTTAATTTTTGTGACAGCCTGGAGCATTGTGCCATACTTGTAATTATTCTCTGACCCTGCTTCGAGGGTCAGAGCAGGGTCAGAGAATAGTTGCAAGTAGGCAACGAGGCGCCTCAGGAAGCACTTACAGGGTTACAGCAGGTGCCCAAGTTGAAGTTAATTTCTTTGTAACCATTTTGTAAATGGTTACAAAGAAATTAGCTTCAACTTGGGTACCTGCTGTAACCCTGTAAGTGCTTCATGTACTTCAGTTTTGGAAAATCCGTCTGAACGCGATTTCGTGGATTTTTCTGCAATTTCGCGAGATTCGCGGACCACGAAATTGCAGAAAATCCGCGAACGGAACGGATTTTACGCCCATGCTTAAAGCTTTCCCTCTCATTCTGCACACATATACATGTAAATATCAAATCACATTGCTTCCCACATTAATTCAAAAGCTAACACACATTTCTATTGGTTTCACATTTCAGCCCTTTCCAAATTACATACATTTGAACCCTACCCCCAATCTGCTCACTGTCTGTTACCATAGAAACAGTTCATGGAACACTCAACTAAACTCATAGGTCACAAGTTCAGCAAACAATGTTGCTAATCTAAACAGCAAGTGTGCTTTACTTTTCAAAATATCAGCTTATCCTTTGTAATATTGCTTTCAAACATGCAACCTACTTTTCAGACTAGAATGATCTCAAACAGCCAATCATTTCTTTTCTTTTTTCAAAACTACATCTTATCCACCATTTCAGAAAAATCTCACTTCTCAAACTGTCATTTCACATACCGAGACCATCTGAGTGCATCCAGACCTCCCTTCAAGATGCTTAGAGTGTGGATTGTGGGACACAGCTATATTTTCTGGAGCCAAAGGTATGCAGAAAACAGAGGCATGGACAAATCCCTTGCTTTCCCAAATTTAGACATTAAATGGATTGGACAGAAAGGGTTAAAGTGGCGCCAATTAATGCCATTGGTTAAATCCTTTTTGCATCTCCAATACCCTGACCTCATATTTGTGCACTGTGGTGGCAATAACCTAGGCACTTTGACTGGGGTGGTCTGGAAATGCTTATAAAGGAAACCTTTACAGAATTGATGTCACTTTTTTCCCAAACTGCCTTTGTCTATTCTAACATATGCCAAAGGAAGAAATGGATCTGGTCCACTCAAATTTGTCCGCAATTGAGAAAGCTAGGAAACATGTCAATAAATTTGTTTCTGCTTTTCTCCGAGATTATAAGTTGGGGTCCATTTACCACAACAATCTGTGTTTCAATATGGATGGCATCTATAGGAGAGATGGTTTACATTTTACAGATGAGGGTAACAGAGTCTTCCTCTTGAACTTTAGACTCTGTATGGGTACTTACTTGTAAGTACCAAAAATATCACACTTTTTAGTGCCACCCACGATCTAAACACAAAAGCTTGATGTATATCTGAAAAAATTTATATTTTTTGCTTGGAGTCGCTCACCCAACGCATCAGAGTCGTGCAGCCAACACGTAGAATTTGTGCACCAAACGTGCTGTAGTCGCGCACCCTACATGTTAGGAGTCGTGCATCCAACGCGTGCACACCAGGGGCCGGGCTGAGCACCGCGCTAGGTGCGCAACTCCTAATTTTACCGTAAAAAAAATACCCCAATCTCTAATTTCTATTATCCCGGGGACCCCATCCCCCGGGGCTTATATAAAACATTGGGGACTGTGGGGTAGCCCCAATGCCCCCATGGTCCCAGCCGGCTCCCCGCGTCCTTCGGGAGCCGGCATTGCTTTTTCACATGGGGAGCTGCTAACATGCAGCTCCCCATGTGGAAAAGCAATATGGTTTGGATTTTGAAAGAGAGAGCAGATTTCCCTGCTTTCTCTTTCAAAATCCAAACCAAGTTTGTTATGGGAGGGCAGAAGCCTCGGCTCGCGCCCTCCCAGAG
This sequence comes from Lissotriton helveticus, assembly GCF_964261635.1. Taxonomy (NCBI): domain Eukaryota; kingdom Metazoa; phylum Chordata; class Amphibia; order Caudata; family Salamandridae; genus Lissotriton; species Lissotriton helveticus. The sequence goes on from NC_136068.1 coordinate 1,769,250,140, forward strand.
CAAACAGCAGTGTCCCGGTGGTGGGCACCCCAGGACACTGCAGGAGCCGGCCCTGGAGGGTGATGATCCCCAGGGCCACATCAAGGCTCCAGGAGGGGGGACGCATGACCCACCTCAAACAATACACAAAGCCCCGGGGGGGTGGTGGTCCCCAGGGCTTGGAGGGCCCTTGAGCCCCCCAACCACGTATTTTGCTGGGGGGAGCCTTAGATCCCCTCCAACCATTTATTTTGTAGCCCCAGGGGGTGGCAGTACCCGGGGCTCGGGGGCTCCTCTGGGCCCGCCATAAATTTTAATAATTTCCCCCTGGATTTGGCCCCCCGGGGGGTATTTATGAAAGAAGCTCCATTTTTTTTTTTACGGCAGGATCCGCACACGCTGCACGTACTTTGCCTTATATAAAAAAACACATATTTTCTGGGCCCTGGGAATCCTTGTGGGACCCCCTAAGCAGGTCCAGAGGGTCAGGGTATTTCTACCCTGCCCCCTTTATACATTTTGCACACTAATTTCTTCGGCCTCGCATCTACTGACGCACAAAATGTCTGCCAACACTTCCTGGTTTCGAATGTGGACAACCACTTGACAGCCAATTAGCATTCTGCGCGTGATTGGAACGGTGCGCTTAGGGTGCGCTCAGGATGCGCGAATCCTGCGCGGCCATAGATATATATGTACTTGGAAATGTCGTTTTTCAGGAACTACTGAACGGATTTACACTATTTTAAGCAAAAGGCACGAGTCTGAACTAAGGACTACCTCTTTGCCAAATTTGGTGTAATTCCGTTCAGCAGTTCAGACTGTAGCCGCGATGAACAGTTCCTATGGAAAATTGCATGGGGGAAAGACATTTTGGAACTCCCTTTTTTCTTGGCCCCCGCTACAAGAATCAACCCAGGACTTTCAGGATAGGAGCGGACCAGAGCTGGCCATAAGTTTTGAAAATTTCGCAAAGATTCGCCAACCGGCGCCAAAGTTATTCCAAATAGAATGTTGCGGATTTACTATGGAATATAGGTCCTAACTATAAATACCTACTGGCAAACGCCAGTAGGTAATATGTATATATATATATATCCACCTTCCTCAGTACACTTAGGTACGCGCTGCACTCCGAACAAAAGAACACGTAATCCTTGAAGCTTGAATGGTTATTTTATTCTTGCATCAAGCCAAAGTAAAGAACCCAACGCGTTTCGGCGGGGAAACCGCCTTGGTCACGGGTAAATGAGTTGTATGGCATTCTGACATTTGAACTTTACATTTCATCGTTACGTGAACAACATGACTGACAAACATAAAAAGTGGACTCTATCCCAACAACTTTGTCGGCCATCTTAAGCTAGTAAAAAGCAAAACGAGCAATGCCAATATCAAAATTAACCTAATATTTTGTAATGTGCAGTACTAAATTTCATCAAAATAATGCGTTTCATCTCTGGTAGACATGTTTCATAATAAAAAACATAAATCCTAAAATTATCTTAGCATGTACAAAAATATTTGAAAGAAATCATTAATGTGGCACTATTGTACATTTTATCATATATTACTTTATCTAAGCAAATGAGGTCAATTTGCAAGCATTATTCCGATTAATTCAAAACTAATAACACTTATCAAGGCGCCATCAGGCATATATTAACCTTGGTCCCAGCCTGTTCAAACACAGAATGTGTTTTATGAGGGATTGTGATACTCCCCAAAGGAATTTGTTCACCGAAGTGGGTTGCATTCTGGCATTTATTAGACAATGAACATTTCAAAATTGCATCATATATCCCAAGTGGGCCAATCAAATGTCATCTTCCTTCAGTAAAAAATGTAATGATCAAATAACAGATCAAATTACTCTGTTATAAAACTAAATAGTCACCCAATACAATAAAGTATGATAATCAATAAATCCTATTTAAATGTCTTGTATATTATCCTATCAAAAGTTCAATATTCTAAATAAGCAGCCGACACTTTCCAAATATGGAGCTCATTCTGTTTATTGTAGATCGTAGTATGAATCCTGTTATGGCACCCACCTGCAAAGACAACAAATATAATATACAGCTTAAAAAGTGTTGACAATAGATTCTTTACACAAAAAGAGTGAATTAAAAATAATTACTATTAAAAACAAGATTTAGAATAAACACAAATTTAAAAAATTGGCTGGGAGAGACCCTGCTTTAAGCCTAAAGCAATGGATTCAGTCTCCCAGAAACCATGAAAGTTCCTCTTCAGAATTTCGACCACCTGGACTTTTTGCATCAAGTTCTAAGATATACTTGGACTCTAGCTGGCACAACCGATGAATCCTGTCTCCCCCCTCCCAGATAGAGGTATTCTGTTAATTACAAAAAAAACGCAGTTAATTGCGATTGCTGTTATGAAGTTCTTCAAAATGTCGCACTATTTGGGACAATTTATCCTTGTTCTGGATTGCCCTCATATGCTCAAGAATGCGTTTCTTAGCCGCAAACATGGTGCTACCCACATACTTGTTGGCACAAGGACACATCGAAACATAAACACAGTGATCGGATAAGCATGTTAAATGTTTCTCAATATTCTTTTCACAATCAACAATGGGGTAGTACACGTTTTTCACATTCGAGCTGTAGTTGCAGGCTTTGCATGACATACATACATAGAAACCCCGAATATCCTGCAAGTTAGATTTTACTTGGATGATCTCATTTCTGCATAATCTATCTTTTAGGGAATTAGCTTTCCTGTATGTAATATTTGGAGAATCTTTGATTGCAGCAGCTAATGCTGATTCCGTGCCTAGAATTTTCCAATGTTTGTTCAAACATTTTCGAACATTTATAGAGTTGGAATTAAAAGTGGTGTTATATCATCTTCTCCACTGCTCTTCTCCTTGGGTATTAGCAGTTGAAGATGGGTACATTTTGCAGCTTTGGTATACGCATCTTGAATAGATTCCGGGCTATAACCTCTTTCCCGAAATCTCTTAGACATGCACTGACTTTCTTTTTCAAAGCTTATTTCACTACTACAGTTTATCCAACCCCGTAGAAATTCCCCATACGGGATACTGCGAATTAATGCTCTGGGGTGACTGCTTTCAACGTGCAATAGTGTGTTGCCAACTGTTTGCTTACAAAAGAAACTAGATAACATTTTGTTGTCAACAATAAAAATTTCCAGATCTAAAAATTCAATTTTAGATTCACTAATTTTTCCTTCAAACTGTAAATTCACCCTATTGCTGTTTAAAACTGCAATAAAATCAATTAGCTCCTCCTGACTACCTTTCCAGATGAAAAAAAGATCATCTATATATCACAGCCAAGATATTACATGGCTGCGGTATTGTCCATACAGCTCGGGCACCTGTCGCTCCCACCATCCCATGAATAGGTGGCGCAACTTGGAGCGAAACAGGTGCCCAACGCTGTCTCCTGCCTCTGCCTGAAGAAAGTTTAATTGAAATTGAAAAAAATATTTTCCAGGCAAATACGAATCATCTGTATCAGCATCTTATTGTGCTCCAAAAATGAGATAGATCGAGATTTATAAAAATGCTGACACACTTGTATGCCATCCTCATGTTTTATGGATGTATATCGACTGCATACATCTAATGTCAACAATAGAAACCCATCTTCCCACATGATGTTTCTGGTCTTAGTTAAAAAATCTCTACTATCCTACAGGTAGGAGGGTAAATTCGCTACATAAGGGCATAGAAAAAAGTCAATATACTGCAAGGTTTTCTCTAAAAGAGTGCCCATGGACGAGACGATTGGTCTCCCTGGGGGTTTTTGGGGATTCTTATGCAATTTTGGCAGAAGATATAAAATTGCAATTTTCGGAGTTCGATTATACATAAAAGAGTATTCATCCCACTCTAACAAGCCTGCTGAGTGCCACTCCTTAAGCATTTTATGGTATACAACATTAGGCTCTTCTATCTTGTTTTTAGATGTTACCTCATAGCATTCTAGACAGTCTAGTTGTCGCATCCCTTCTTGAATATAATCCTCCACCCTCAACACCACAACATTCCCCCCTTTGTCGGATTGGCGGATAACAATATTCCGATCTGATTGTAGTGTTTTGACCGCCATCCTTTGTTGTTTAGTTAGATTGTCATAGTGCCACTTCTTCTTTTTGCCAAGTTTTTAAAATCACTAATCATCAAAGTTTCAAAAACATCAATGCCACAGGGGGGTAGTGTGGGATTGAAACTTGATTTGGATTTAAAATTGTTTGGACAATTTAGGTTGACAGTATACCCCAGTGAGCAAGCATTAATCGGTGTCAAGTCCATGTCATCTCGTTCTAGTTCCTTAAGATCAATGAGTGTATCAACTTAATTAATAGACTCAGCCATAGGTAAAAAAATTGCATTAACTTTTGAAGGGGGAACACCCTTGACCTTCAATTTGTGCCATTTACCAAGTCTTAACATTCTAGTAAAATGAAACAAATTGATCCTCTCTTGGGGGTAGGAAAATGCAGTTGAGGGACAAAAGGAAAGCCCAAAATGTATAGCATTTAGTTCAACAATAGTTGATGAACGATCAGAAAGATTTACCACACTCGTGTCATTCTTCATTTCCCTCGTTTCTTCTGGCCCCTTGTTTCCCCTCCCACTGGGTTTGCTGTTACTCTTCTGCCATCCACCCCTCCTGACTTGTTTACATTTGGTGGTGTTTCTCCAATGGCTTTTCCTCTTCCTCTGCCTTGGCCGGTATATCCCCTTCCTCGTCCTCGTCCCCGATCTATTTGCCAGTTTTGCTGGTTCTGTGTTCGGTTCATTAATTGAAATTCCTTCCAAAAATTTACCGATGATCCTGAGGTTTTTTCAGTCATGGGGGCTCCATCTTCTGAGATGTCACTCACTGACATCACTTTCAGCACCGCCACTTGCTTGTATCTGAACCAAATTTTCAAAGACTTCCTTACGATTTGCTTTATCATATTTTCTATTGAAAGTAAATATTCTACCCGACTGATAGTCTATTTTATCTCTTAGAAACCTTATTTCTTTTTTCGCATTGGTTTCTTCTTCATGTTTGTCAATTCTTTTGCGTATCTCCTCAATTTCTCTTCTCCTTTTGAATTTCATCCTTAAGTTCAGCAATTGCCTTTAACACAGAGGCTCGTTCCTTCCAAGCGTACTTAATGAGTATGGACAGCAACCGGTTAGAACAGTCCAACAGATTATGTGCCCATTCATCTGCTAACTCCGGATCTGGATCCTCGTAGGAGGGGGTGATAAGGATTCTGAGCCCCCTTGGGACTCGCTTCTCCTCTTGATATTTTTCCAGAGTAATCGCTTCCCACCATTTGGAAATTTCTTTTCTCATTAACTTCTCCAATTTGAGATATTTTTGATGTAAAGAAGTTGGTGCCAACGCTCTCTCACGAGCATGTATTTGGTCTGTTGATTTAACAAACATGGTTGCGGCTCTTAGCCTCCTCCGTGCTTCCATGTAATCCTCCATATTTGGCTTGTTTAATTTTTATGCAATAATGTCAAAAAAGTTGTGTACTTTCAATTGCTCTCAGTGAGAAACCCACCTGATTAACACACTCGTGTTCATGTTCGCCCATCAACAACCTCACAACAATTATGGTGAAGCTTAACTTGGAACGCAGCGAAATGGAAAAGGTTCTTATTAACTGTTGTTTACTGCCGTGAGTGACACTTTTCCTAGGCACACTTTGCCTCGTAGCACTGAGTCTGCTCACTTGGAGGATGTAACGAGCATAAGAAGGATGCCCTTTCAACTTGCCAAAAAGCGGTTAGTTTCTAAAGGCGATGGTCTCCCAAGCCACACGTAAATGGATCTAGGGCAGCCCGCATCAGATTACCTCGTACGCCCAAGTTGCAGGATATCGGCAATAAAAGTCTTTTCCATGTCGCGGTCGACCGGCCACAAGTTATTGAACCTTTCCACCTCCTCGATGATGCCGAGACCCTTGTAGCGGCAGTGCAACCCAGGGATCGAGGTTGTCCTGTAACTATCCACCTTCTTCAGTACACTTAGGTACGCGCTGCACTCCGAACAAAAGAACACGTAATCCTTGAAGGTTGAACGGTTATTTTATTCTTGCATCAAGCCAAAGTAAAGAACCCAACGCATTTCGGTGGGGAAAACGCCTTAGTCATGGGTAAATGAGTTGTATGGCATTCTGACATTTAAACTTTACATTTCATCATTACGTGAACAACGTCACTGACAAACATAAAAAGTGGACTCTATAACAACAACTTTGTCGGCCATCTTATGCTAGTAAAAAGCAAAACGAGCAATGCCAATATAAAAGTTAACCTCGTATTTTATAACGTGCAGTACTAAATTTCATCAAAATAATGCGTTTCATCTCTGGTAGACATGTTTCATAATAAAAAACATCAATCCTAAAATTATCTTAGCATGTACAAAAATATTTGAAAAAAATCATTAATGTGGCAATAGCGTACATTTTATCATATACTAGCTTACCCGTCGCGCTTTGCTGCGATCTCCGAAGAATGGAAATTCAAGGAAACTCGTCATGATAACATTTAATTTACATAATGACATTTTTATTGAAATGTATTCATTTTAATATGGAAAACACTTCAAAGTGTCATTTTAATTACATTTATTTAATCGAGTGCTTGTGGATACACGATTTATAGTTTTTCCATCTGGTGCATGCATCAGTATTCGAAAGATTATGAGGGCCCTGGGGGGCCGATATTTAAAAAATGTTTATGCCAGATACCTTCGTGGGAGTGTACTCAACAACTTCCCAAAGTTTCCTGGCGATCGGATGGATGGGGTTTTATTTCTATTTATTTATTGGAGTGCTTGTGGATACACGGTTTTTTGTTTTTCCGTCTTGTGCGTACATCATTATTCGAAAGATTTTGAGGGCCCTGTGGGGCCGATATTTTTAAAGTTTTTATGGCCGAAACCTTCGCGGGAGTGTACTCAACAACTTCCCAAAGTTTCATGGCGATCGGATGAATGATGTTTTAATTCTATTTATTTATTCGAGTGCTTGTGGATACACGATTTGTTGCTTTTCCGTCTGGTGCGTACATCAGTATTCGAAAGATTATGAGGGCCCTGGGGGGGCCGATATTTAAAAAATGTCTATGCCAGAAACCTTCGCGGGAGTGTACTCAACAACTTCCCAAAGTGTCCTGGCGATCGGATGAATGGGGTTTTATTTCTATTTATTTATTGGAGTGCTTGTGGAGACACGATTTTTTGTTTTTCCGTCTTGTGCGTACATCAGTATTCAAAAAATTATGAGGGCCCTGTGGGGCCGATATTTTTAAAAAGTTTATGGTCGAAACCTTCGCGGGAGTGTACTCAACAACTTCCCAAAGTTTCATGGCGTGCGGATGAACGGTGTAGTAATGCATAAAGGATAAACAGACAGACAGACAGATATATATTCGTTTTTATATATATAGATTACCTTATCTAAGCAAATAAGGTCAATTTGCAAGCATTATTCCGATTAATTCAAAACTAATAACACTTATTGTGGCACAATCAGGCATATATTAACCTCATCCATGCTCATGACGAGCTGAGCTCGTCATGAGGCACGGCGCCCCGGTGCTCATGACGAGCTCAGCTCGTGATGAGCCGTGGAACGCTCACACGTGCGGAAAATTCCCCTGCTGTGCTGAGCGTTACACGTGAACGGGTGTGGTCATGACGAGCTGAGCTCGTAATGAGCACACGAGCTCCGTGCCTCATGACGAACTGCAAAAACAACAGTTGATGGACAGAATGCAGAACAATGTCATACATTCACCCCAGCACAGAGATCCGTGCCTAAATCTATCGTTTTTTTGCACTCCACACCACCCCAGTTCAGACATGGCCATATGCAAATCAGCCTTGACCCTGTGCCTCATGGGAACAGTCCAGCCCGAACTGCCAAGCCATGTCTTCCCTGGTCTGGAATCAAGCATCCTAGGACCGGTTTCTGGCTATCAGCCGTCTTCAGCCAGGATAGCTTGACTCCAGTGGTGTGGAGAGCACGGGACTTACGTCTGAGCATACCCGTCCCACTCGTCATGAGCATGGGGGTGATGCGCGCGCCCCCTGCCCCCCAGCACAGCGGGGGAATTACCCCCGCACGGAAGGATTTAACCTTGGTCCCAGCCTGTTCAAACACAGAATGAGTTTTATGAGGGATTGTGATACTCCCCAAAGGAATTTGTTCACGCAGTTGGGTTGCATTCTAGCATTTATTAGACAATGAACATTTCAAAACTGAGGAATTTCCCTGTGTGGCTGGTATATATATATATATATATATATATATATATATATATATCCAAAGTATTCTCCTCCAGCAGAAGAAGAAGAGACCACAGGCGGGGACGTTTGGAGGCATTTATTTGGAACACAAAAACGGCAAATGCATTTCGGCATACATCACAGCCTTCTTTAGTGCCTTGAGGTGTTCACAGGATGTGCAACACATATCGCGGCTTCAAATACCCAGCTGCACCCTGTTGCCTGAATGATAGCTCCGCCTTCATGATGAGTCAAATTGTGGCAAGCTCAATATCGCCTACATGTCCCAGAATGCCAAATTCAGATGAGCTGAAAATGTCGGGGAAGGAGACAGCATCACAAAGTTCACCATCCTCAATGTTAATGTGCCTCCCAAAGTTCGTACCTCCTCGGGTCCCCATTACCGCATACACCTCCAATCCTCCGGGCCAAATGGAGGTAGGGGCATCGGGAATGAATTCCATGTAGCCCACCGCCCAGCTCCTCCCGAGATTGATGGTGGGTTGCAGCGCAAATCCAGTACCCTGGAAACCAGCAGACCGTCGAAACAGAAGCCAACAACACCGCAACCACTTTGCAATGCGGGGGTCTCTGCGGCGTGAATGTTGGCGTTCACGCTGAAAATATCCAAAGTATTCTCCTCCAGCAGAAGAAGAAGAGACCACAGGCGGGGACGTTTGGAGGCATTTATTCGGAACACAAAAACGGCAAATGCATTTCGGCATACATCACAGCCTTCTTCAGTGCCTTGAGGTGTTCACAGGACGCGCGACACATATCGCGGCTTCAAATACCCAGCTGCACCCTGTTGCCTGAATGATAGCTCCGCCTCCATGATGAGTCAAATTGTGGCAAGCTCAATATCGCCTACATGTCCCAGAATGCCAAATTCAGATGAGCTGAAAATGTCGGGGAAGGAGACGGCATCACAAAGTTCACCATCCTCAATGTTAATGTGCCTCCCAAGTTCGTACCTCCTCGGGTCCCCATTACCGCATAAACCTCCAATCCTCCGGGCCAACTGGAGGCAGGGGCATCGGGAATGAATTCCACGTAGCCCACCGCCCAGCTCCTCCCGAGATTGATGGTGGGTTGCAGCGCAAATCCAGTACCCTGGAAACCAGCAGACCGTCGAAACAGAAGCCAACAACACCGCAACCACTTTGCAATGCGGGGGTCTCTGCGGCGTGAATGTTGGCGTTCATGCTGAAAATATCCAAAGTATTCTCCTCCAGCAGAAGAAGAAGAGACCACAGGCAGGGACGTTTGGAGGTATTTATTCGGAACACAAAAACGGCAAATGCATTTCGGCATACATCACAGCCTTCTTCAGTGCCTTGAGGTGTTCACAGGATGCGCGACACATATCGCGGCTTCAAATACCCAGCTGCACCCTGTTGCCTGAATGATAGCTCCGCCTCCATGATGAGTCAAATTGTGGCAAGCTCAATATCGCCTACATGCCCCAGAATGCCAAATTCAGATGAGCTGAAAATGTCGGGGAAGGAGACGGCATCACAAAGTTCACCATCCTCAATGTTAATGTGCCTCCCAAAGTTCGTACCTCCTCGGGTCCCCATTACCGCATAAACCTCCAATCCTCCGGGCCAAATGGAGGCAGGGGCATCGGGAATGAATTCCACGTAGCCCACCGCCCAGCTCCTCCCGAGATTGATGGTGGGTTGCAGCGCAAATCCAGTACCCTGGAAACCAGCAGACCGTCGAAACAGAAGCCAACAACACCGCAACCACTTTGCAATGCGGGGGTCTCTGCGGCGTGAATGTTGGCGTTCACGCTGAAAATATCCAAAGTATTCTCCTCCAGCAGAAGAAGAAGAGACCACAGGCGGGGACGTTTGGAGGCATTTATTCGGAACACAAAAACAGCAAATGCATTTCGGCATACATCACAGCCTTCTTCAGTGCCTTGAGGTGTTCACAGGATGCGCGACACATATCGCGGCTTCAAATACCCAGCTGCACCCTGTTGCCTGAATGATAGCTCCGCCTCCATGATGAGTCAAATTGTGGCAAGCTCAATATCGCCTACATGTCCCAGAATGCCAAATATGTTGGTATATATATATATATATATATATATATATATATATATATATATATATATATATATATATATATATATATATATATATATATATATACATATATACATCCACGTTTTAAATAGTCCCACTGCGCTCCAATTGGTGCAAGCACTGTTAGCGGCTGGTCACATGATCGCCCATTAGCTGTAGCCAAGTATTGACTACAACTCCCAGAGATCACCTCTACTCTACTACTACTGGAGTTGGGCGCCTTTGACAATCAAGAGATGATTAGAAAGGAAAAATAAAAAATAAAAAAACGTTTGGACAAACATCAGGAGATAATTAAAGAAAGAAAAGTCTATAAGTTTGCTAGAGACAAAAAGGACTATGAGAACGGCAGGATAATTACTGTCTCTAGAAAGTTCGACAATGTAAAGAGAAAGGCATTAACATCTAAAGTGTCACCTAAGCCGGATACAGTATCAATGGAAACTACAAACAACGAGCTGTCTTCCCAGGAGGAAACTAATTCGAAGAATTCATTCAGTAGTAACGTGGAATCAGAAGACGACGCAATAGCAAACTTGGGACAAACTAGTTTTACTCCATCAGAGGAATTGGGGTTTATCGTAGAGGATCGCAGGCAAACACTGCAATCCTGGACACCCCAACAGAAACAACAACAGAAAACACAAGGTCCAAACGCACCCAACACCGCAACAAAAGGCAGAAACGCAAGAGGGAATTGGAGAGGCAAAGGAGGGAGAGGGAAAGCACAGTAGAAGTGGAAAATGTTGAAAACAGTAACACCTTAATAAACCTCAGCAATATGGATTTGGATATTGCAGAATTACAACTACTGTCACTGGGTCTCTCCTTTTGCCCCAAAAGCGGCTTCAAATACACCCAAACAAGAATAGATGTTTTTAAGTTCAGTCATGGCCATATGCAAATCAGTCTGACCCTGTGCCTCATGGGAACAGTCCAGCCCGAACTGCCAAGCCATGTCTTCCCTGGACCGGAAACAAGCTTCCGAGGACCAGTTTCTGGCATTCCAGCAGTCTTCAGCCCGGCTTGCTTGAATCCAGTGGCAAAGTGAGCAAGGGACTCACGTCTGAGCATACCCTGCCACACTTATGGTGGCCAAAAGCGGTACAAAAGGGGGTGGTGATGGACGAAGCATCTGAATCAATCAAACACTCACACCCAGTCAAAAGATCTGGGTCTAATCCATCACCGTTCTTTAGCCCACTCTGCCACCCCAGTTCAGACATGGCCATATGCAAATCAGTCTGACCCTGTGCCTCATGGGAACAGTCCAGCCCGAACTGCCAAGCCATGTCTTCCCTGGACCGGATACAAGCTTCCGAGGACCGGTTTCTGGCATTCCAGCCGTCTACAGCCTGGCTTGCTTGAATCCAGTGGCAAAGTGAGCAAGGGACTCACGTCTGAGCATACCCTGCCACACTCATGGCGGCCAAAAGCGGTACAAAAGGGGGTGGTGATGGACGGAGCATCTGAATCAATCAAACACTCACACCCAGTGAACATGTTGTTGGATAGATATACATACACATACATGAATACAGGAGGGTCCACCTTTTTCATCTATTGTCCCGTACAACTGTAATTTAGATTTTGCTCCTGCTGACCACAGTACAAAGCCATGGCCAACGGGTCAGCCTACTTGAGCCATTGGTGTCTTGGTGTATGAAAAACAACAATTTTCCGGATCACGTTTACGTCCACCTATAAAGAAGTGCTCTTTAGTGCTTAGACTGATGGGCCAATGCCTTACTATGCCAATGACACCTTTGAGTAAAGTTTGCGCTACATAAAATTGCCTTAAATAAAAAAATTATTGCTTTTTTAATTTCTCTTAGCTATTTTGATATGTTTAAACTTTGTCTTCAGGTTCAGTAATTTAAAGCAAGCTGCCCCAATCACGTCCAGCACATCTTGATGTAGTGCTGGAACCGCAACTCTGGCAAAATAGGACCAGCTAGGACAGACTGTTGCCACAAATTCTAGAAAACCCACCCCTTCCACGAAAGAAAAAGGTAGAAGGCCCAGCGCTAACATTTTAGCCAGCATTGCATTATACAGACGTGCCGTTGGGTGGTTGCGTTCAAATGGCGCCTCCGACCAAAACATGCTTTTAATGGTGGTCTGGACCGTTTTCATATGTGATGATGATCCAGACTTCTTCAACCCAGTTAGGCACATTGATGTACTGTTTCGCTCTCTACCAGACTCTTACTGTGCCTCCTAGATGTTGCTGGGGTAGAGAGTGTGGGCGCTACCACTGCAGTGCTGCTGCCAGGGGTACTGTGTGTACCAGAAAAAATGTCTCTCGCTTCTTCACCTCCCCCTGCACGATCAGCTCCTCGTCATCAGATGCAATATCAATGGCTACATTTTGGCTTTCTGGATGTTACTTAGGTGCGCCTCCCACTGGATAATGTGGCGTTTTTGGAGATGACCTCTCTGGCCTCTGGTACCATAGTTGGTACCAAGCTTACCCTGAATAACTACTTGTTTACAAATCGAACAAATAACTTTGTTTTCCGCCTTTTTGCTAATACTTAAGAAGTCCCAAACTGGGGAGTTGAGATTTCTGGTGGTGGTGGAGGTGCCACTTTCAATGCCAGATGAAGTGGAGGATGGGCGTGGCGGAATTTGACTCTGTTGTGCACTTACAGCACCACTACATGAGGTAATGGAGGTCGAGCTGGATGGAGGTCCCTGCCGGCCCTTCTGAAGAGAAAATATGGAAGCTGCAGGTCGTGTTGGTGTAGTAGTTACCTGTCTTGGTGGTGGTACCAGTGCCACGCTGCCTACATCCCGCGCAGCATTTAGGGATAGGGTAAAAATGTCTGTCTGCTGCATGCCCGCTGGGGCTGGAGTGACGACTGTGATGACTGGGTCGTCATCGTCAGACTCTTCATCAGCAGCAGAATACACCACTAGGAGAGACCACACAGAGAGAGTTGTTTCATGCACCCATTCATAACCCTAGGCCTACTGGCCCGCAAGCTTGCCGTCCTATGGCAAAAAATGCCTGGCCTCAATATGCCCCCGCCACCCACATGGCCAGGCCCTGGACCAGGCCCCAACAAAACCCCAAAAATCGAAATACACAGAAAAATCACCTCAATCCAATGCCATCCATGCCCTAAATGATGTTTAAATTCAAGAGATGCCACAGAAAGACTTGGTCCAGCACCACTGACTACCCCTGGGAATAAGGGATGAAAGCAAGGCAGACTGGGTGCAGGCCTATGGCACAAAGCACACTGCCTGGCTTCAAAATGCCCCCTAGATCCCCACCCACATGGCCAGGCCCTGGACCAGGCCTCAAAATGGTCCTACCCACATGTTCAGGTCCTGGACCAGGCCCCAACAATACCCAAAAAATCGAAATACACAGAAAAATCACCTCAATCCAATGCCATCCATGCTCTAAATGATGTTTAAATTCAAGAGACCCCACAGAAAGACTTGGTCCATGCACCAAGGACTACCCCTGGGCCTACTGGCTAGTGTGGCTTTAACACGGACCCCAAAATTTAAAAAAACATCCGCATATAACCGTGAGCTATGCAATTCCATGCCATCCATGCCGTAAATTATATTTAACCCATGACCTACTGGGTACTGTGTCTACCCACAATATATTTTTTACGTTGTGAAAAAGTTTATAAATTGTGGTTGCAGCAAATGCAATGCCCCAAACAAACAACACCAACTTACTTGTAAAATCTCATATCCAAAAGTGATCCAAACAAAAAGTCCTCAAATACAAATATCCAGCAGCAGCCACAAAGAGTAATCCTTCCAGCTCCGGATCCAAATGAAAAGTGCCCAGGACATGGACAAAGCACTGGAAGGAGCCTGCTGGACAGGAGCAAGAAGTTGGAGACTCTGGGGCACTTCCTTCCTCCCACACCCCAAAAATGGACTACTTTCACAAAAAAGTGCAGCCAAATGTCAATCTGAGGAGTTATTCTGATCCAAATAATCATTTTCAGAAGGTTTATGCTGCCAGGGATAGATTTCTTGTGCAGAATTGCAATTTTTGCGACTTCGGGAAAGCGAGCTGTTCAAATCTCCCACCGGATGTCAGCTGCGCGTCGCATCTACGTATTCGCTATTGTTTACTCTCGCGATATGTGATCGCGGGCCCTTATGACGTATTCGCGTTCTCAAAGTCTCGCAGTGCAAGATGGTGGAACTCCATGACATACGCCCGGTTGAAAAGTCTTGCGCGATCATGCAGCCAGATCCAAAATGGCGCAGCGCACGCAAACCGAAAAGAAAATAACTCAGCGAACTCAGAATCACAGTATGTCAACAACGCGCGAGATTGAAGAGCGAACAAGCTAAAAAATTCGACAACTTGTGAATTGCGAATTGTTTGGCAATTTCGCACGATTCACGGATTGCGAAGTTGCCAAAAAAATCGCAAATTCCACGAGAGGAACGAATTTTCAGCCCATGCTTACCCAACACCTCACACCCTTCATCACTCCTGATGGCGTTTTCCAGTTTTGCCACCTACCCTTTGGCTCGGCCTCAGCAGCCGCCGTATTTCAAAGACTCATGCCTGAAATGTTTCATCACAATCCCCATGTTGTGGTCTTTCAAGACAACATTCTTATCTTCACTAAAACTGAGGCCGAACATGATTTAGCCATTTACCAAGTTTTTAGTGTACTAGAGAGCAGAGGAGTTACCTGACAGAAAGGTAAGTGCACCTTCAAAGTAAAAGAAATTGAATACTTAGGTCACATTATCTCAGAACATGGCATAAAACCCAGACTGGGCTTGGTCAAAATCATTGTAGAAGCGCCCGCTCCACAAGCCAAGGAAAAGCTTATGTCCTTCCTTGGTCTTTGTAAGTTTTATGCTAAGTTCATGAAGGACTTTGCCAAAACTACAGAGTGTTTCAGGGTCCTACTGAAGAAAGGGGCAGCTTATACATGGTCATTAAGGACCACATTGTTAAAGCTTCCGCTTTGCAGGGTTTTGTGGAGGGAAGGCAAACTGTTGTTAAAGAAGATGCTGGCGAACATGGTCTGGGAGCTTTTCTATCGCAGTATGCTGAGGGAAGCGAGCACACAGTAGGTTTTGCCTCCAGGACTCTTCGTCCTGTTGAATGGAAGTACTCAGTCATTGAACAAGAGCTCCTGTTTTTTGTCTGGAGTGTCGAGAAGTTTGAGTCATACTTGTGGGGTAGATCTATTGTTCTCAAGACCGACCATCATTCCCTAGTTGATGTCTTGTCTGGAAAAAACATGAAACGCACTACTGCTCGTTTAGCCAGGTTGTCTACCAAACTCTCAGAATACACATTCAGTATAGGATACATTCCAGGGGGAAAGAATAGCAGAGGGGACTGTTTTTCTATGCTCCCCATCTCTGACACAGAGGAGCAAGACTGGGAAACTGAGGCAGAGGAATGCTTTGCAGCATGCATCAGCCAAGACTTTATCCTGCGTTTCTCCTTCGCAGTGGAAGACTGGGTGACGAAAGAAGATAAGGATGCTGTGCTTAAAGAAGTTGCATTATTGATCAAGTAAGGCTGGCCGAAAGAGAAGTGCCTTTCCCCTGAACTACAGATGTTCTGGAAGGAGAGCAATGAGCTTACGGTTGAGGTGTTGAAAGGTGGTCAGAGGCGACAAACTTGTACCCCCTATGTGTTATCGAGAGAAAATTGTCTTAGCTGCTCTTTCAGGTCACCTTGGTGCTACCATCACCAAGAGGACGGTCAGAACCGACATCGGGTGGCCCAGGATGGACACCCAGATTGACAAGTTAGTAAAACAATGTGCACAATGTAATGCAAGTGGCAAGGTTTTGGTCTTCGAAGGTGTTGTTGAATCTCCTGTGTCTCCTTCTGGAAGAGCCTGGCAAAGGATGGGGATGGGCTTTCTTGGACCTTTCCATGTTCACCCCGCTAACTCAAGATACTTCCTAGTCCTCGTGGATCATCTATCCAGATGGATTGAGGTTGAGCCCATCCGTATCCCAAACTCAGAGTGTCATCAATTGCCTGAATATGATTTTCCTCAGGGAAGGCTCTCCTGATGAGATTTTTACAGACAATGGTGTCCAATTCGTCTCACAGGAGATACATTTATTTCAGCGCTCCTGTGGCATCAAGCACACCAGAACCCACCTTTACCACCCTCAAAGCAATGGCAAGGCAGGGAGATTCAATAGAATTGTGGTACAGTGTGTCCAGGCAGCTTTCAGATCCAGGTTTTGTATTTTCCTAGCTGTGAACGATCTAGTTTGGTCATGACATACCTCGCCTCATGTCGCTACCAATTTCAGTCCTTTCGAACTTATAAGGGGGAGAAAAGCATCCTCACAAGTTTAACCTTTTTGGATGGTGAAGTCCTTCCAACAAGGTTGTGACATGAAGTGTATGTGGGAGTCTGCCAATAAAATATTGACTGAGGCATGTTTTAAGAATCATGAACCTACTGTCGGGAAGGAAAACCACAGACTTCATGTCGGAGACTGTGTTAGAGTAAAACATCCTGTCTAAGTCAGAAAAGGCCTCTCTAAGTTTTTGGATTCCCAGCAGATTGTAGAGGTCCGCAAAAATGCTGTAAAGTTGCCAGAGACCCATGTTTTCCTTCTGAAATTGTGAAAGCTGACAACAATGTTTCGGGGGATGATGGTGGCAGAAAGACCACCAGGGTCCATGTTAGACCAAGCAAATCACAAGATTATATGTAGGCTCCTATGTTTGTTCATCACATTGCTTCTTTGTTTCTATACCCTTCCCTTTTCCATTCTGTACCTGTTTCCCCTTTTATTTGTTTTAGAGTTAGCTTGTCAAAAGGAGTGAGTGTGGTGAAGTGATGTTGGCAGAGCTCAGCCAGAATCTAGTGATGTCACCTGGAGTGTTGGCAAGCACCCTACACTGAGTGTTCTCTCTGTGGCAGTTACTTCTTGTGCACCCCTACAATAAATACTACTTCTGAAAACCTACCACTGCGTCAACACCACTTCTTATCAGAATCACAAAGGATCTGCAGCTGCATTGAGCCAATAAGGTGTCTTCACAACCCTAGGATGTATGCGCAGGAGAGGTTATGCTCACTGTATTGAACAATATGAATTGGGTGTTTATTGCGTCCTCCTCTGTGCTCTGCCCTTCTATGACCACCCTCCTGCTCCAAGTGGGAGTTTCTGAAAGTGCAGGACACTTACATGCCAATAGACCCTATTCAGGCGGGAGACTGCAGATTTTTTAAGCCATTGGCTTTACTTCAGCGGTGTAGCGCCTGAAATTGCCTCTGCTTCAAAAGAAGTCAATGGAGGAAATGCATTCTCCTGACTTTTTTGTCAAAATCTCCCACTTTCTTGGTCTGAAATGTTGGCATGTATGCTTGAGTAGACATACAGCCAGCCTCACTGACACAGACATGATTTTCAATCACTAATCGTTTAATTTAGGACAAACACATATCTGCTGCTTGGACAACGGAGCTCAGCTCGTCAGTTGTGACTTCACATACATGCTGGGGTCTTTTGAGGTCTCATTATATTCTGCTTTTTGAGGTGTAAGGGAAACAGTAGCTGTCTGTAAGGTGCTCAGAAACTGCTATATTGCGAAGCAGTGGTGTGTAATGGAACGACCAACCCATTGTGTTGGGCTAATGGTTTTCTGATCCCCTATTGACAACAAGCATTTGCTTTAATTTGTTCATTCCATCACGGCATCTTTCTGCTGTCATTTCAGACTTAAATTGGTTTAGGGTGGAGCTGGTAGCGATCACTGAATGGACGTTTTGTGCTGTTTGTCAGTTGTTTCACATTAACCCCTTCGCTGAGGGGCCGATTCCCCCGCTGTGCTGGGGGAGGGGGGGCGCGCACAGAGCCCTGGTGCTCATGACGAGATCAGCTCGTCATGAGCCATGTTTCTCGTGTGCTCATGACGAGCTGAGCTCGTCATGACCACGCCCGATCCTTAGGACGCCCAGCACAGCAGGGGAATTAGCCCCGGGTGTGAGCGTTCTAACGGTCATGGCGAGCTCAGCTTGTCATGAACACACAAGAACCGTGGCTCATGATGAGCTCAGCTCGTCATGAGCGTGGGAGGGGTTAAACCTTTATCAGTGTCGCCCCCTCAAAACAAAAGGAAAAATAAAATGATAATAACTATTTATTGTTAATATCATTTTTTCTCTATATATAATTCAGTAGCTCTTGGGTAGAGTGGGGCGGGGCTGGCGGAGTAGGGATACGAGTGTTTTTCACTCCTGAAGTACGCAGGAGTGCTTGGTTGGCCCTCTCTGGCTGCCCCAAGCAGACCTGCGCATTTTGCATGTCCCCAACCAGGCTGCATTACACACTCTGGTAGATGCAAACCCTCCCAGTTCCTGTCTAAGCGCCGATCTCAGACCAATCACAATGCTGCATTGCAGCGTTGTGATTTCTATGGGGAGGCTGGAGGGCGCGTGCTTCCTGCTGCTGCTTTTAGCTTTACACCCAAATGGAAGAAACGGTCCAGCTATTACTGCCTGCTTTGCCCGGATGTTCACTTTTCAGCCTCCAGGCGGCAACACAAACAAAAAGGGGTGGGGTGAGGGGAGGCAGGAGGGGGAATGCTGCTAGGGAAGAAAGGGTGATAAAAAACACCTGGCACTGTCTGACCAATGTTTTGCGAAATAATTCCAACAGTAATGGTCGCATAAAAAGTGCACTTATTTAACTAGGCGCCACCCCTTAAGCATACAGGCACCCTGGTGCCCGCACAGTGCCACCCACCTGATAAGTCCAGGGGTGTAGGGCTAAGTGCCCAACCCCTCAAACCCTTAATAGACCCGATTTAGGCGGGATACGCCAGAATTTTAAAGCAAAAAATGAGTTCATTTTAGCTCTTTCCTGCATGAAATTGCTTCTCATTCTATTTATCCCCTGATTTTTTTTCTCAAATGTTCCCACCTTCTAGTTCTAAAATGTTGCCATGTATGAGGCATTACCTACCGTCCCTTACTCACCTTCCTTTGTCACCTATGTGGCCGCATACCTCCCACTCGACCCACCCCCAGCCTACAAAAAACACCTCCACCTGTTCTTTTTTTTGTCCCGACACGGGTGACTTACCTCTGGCTTTCTCCCTGTGGCGGTGCCGGGGAGTCTTCGTCTTGGTTCTCTCTGTCGCCGGTGCGCTCCGCAGCGTTCTCCCGCCATATAGTGTCTCCTCGGTCTCCTCGTGGGAGAGGGGTGGAGCACTGGCACAGGAAGCCGTGGCAGAAAACGGGATGAATTTAAAAAAAAAACTTGAAGTGTCATTTTTTATGAGTAGACAAAAAATAATAATTTTCCATTCTCAAATAGGAAGGGATCCTAATTGCGAATAGGTTACCACCTCCTTCAAGGAGATGGTAAAATATAAATGTTGTGCGACCGATTTACTGTTGCAAAACATTCATACATCCCATTCAGATTCAGTGTTTGGAAGGGACCTCATAAGCAAGCCGCTCCCAAGGAAATAGCGATTGACCCGGTGGCAGAGGGTCCTACCTGCACTGCCGAGGAGCTGTGGACACAGTCTCCTTTTTTAAACTTGATGCGCTGCTGATTGCGAGCTGCGCACTGTCTTAATTTCATTATTGTTTCTTTTTCCCTTCAACCACTGTGTTTTAAAGTTAAAAGGTTGCCTTACCTGCATCCTCGATCTCAGGGGTCTTGGAGTCCGCTGGGGGCTGTGTGCAGTGGGAGGGACACGATCGCGGGCGCCATCTTGGCTTGGGTTCCAAGCCCAGTGGACGTCAGAGCCACTCCCCCCACGCCACTCCCTACTTAGTTCCAATCCCCGCCCTCGGCAGGTGATAGCGATTGACCCGGTGGCAGAGGGTCCTACCTGCACTGCCGAGGAGCTGTGGACACAGCCTCCTTTTTTAAACTTGATGCGCTGCTGATTGCGAGCTGCGCACTGTCTTAATTTCATTATTGTTTCTTTTTCCCTTTAACCACTGTGTTTTAAAGTTAAAAGGTTGCCTTACCTGCATCCTCGATCTCAGGGGTCTTGGAGTCCGCTGGGGGCTGTGTGCAGTGGGAGGGACACGATCGCGGGCGCCATCTTGGCTTGGGTTCCAAGCCCAGTGGACGTCAGAGCCACTCCCCCCATGCCACTCCCTACTTAGTTCCAATCCCCGCCCTCGGCAGGTGATAGCGATTGACCCGGTGGCAGAGGGTCCTACCTGCACTGCCGAGGAGCTGTGGACACAGTCTCCTTTTTTAAACTTGATGCGCTGCTGATTGCGAGCTGCGCACTGTCTTAATTTCATTATTGTTTCTTTTTCCCTTTAACCACTGTGTTTTAAAGTTAAAAGGTTGCCTTACCTGCATCCTAGATCTCAGGGGTCTTGGAGTCCACTGGGGGCTGTGTGCAGTGGGAGGGACACGATCGCGGGCGCCATCTTGGCTTGGGTTCCAAGCCCAGTGGACGTCAGAGCCACTCCCCCCACGCCACTCCCTACTTAGTTCCAATCCCCGCCCTCGGCAGGTGATAGCGATTGACCCGGTGGCAGAGGGTCCTACCTGCACTGCCGAGGAGCTGTGGACACAGTCTCCTTTTTTAAACTTGATGCGCTGCTGATTGCGAGCTGCGCACTGTCTTAATTTCATTATTGTTTCTTTTTCCCTTTAACCACTGTGTTTTAAAGTTAAAAGGTTGCCTTACCTGCATCCTCGATCTCAGGGGTCTTGGAGTCCGCTGGGGGCTGTGTGCAGTGGGAGGGACACGATCGCGGGCGCCATCTTGGCTTGGGTTCCAAGCCCAGTGGACGTCAGAGCCACTCCCCCCACGCCACTCCCTATTTAGACGGGCAGCATGTGTCAGCGCAGCGGACGAGCGCAGCGGGCGCGACGTAGGCGCGCCGGAGTTGCGCCTGAGTTAAGCCCGTCTGCGCCCGTCCGCGGCTGTCCGGGGCCAGGGGCCCGTCACTCTGCCCCTCTATTCATCAGCTACCCCCCGGCCACTATGCTCTCACTCCGTCACTCACGTCCTCCAGCCCTTACCGTGCTAGAGCGTATCATCTCTCTTGGGCTATGCAGGTCTCCCTCTACTCAGTCATGCCCTGATTTGCCATCTCATCAGCTGCCTGATGCCCTACCTCCCTCTGTCCACCTGCCCCCCTCTCTCGCCCCCATCCCTCACTGCACCCCCCAGCCTACCATCGATGCGATCCTTCTGAATACCAGGTCGGCGGTCGCCCATCAATTAGAGCTATTCCACCTGCTTGATTCTTGCCAACCCCATCTGTTGTTTCTAACGGAAACTTGGTTTAGGGACGACTCTCTCCCGAGTCTCCTAGCCATGCTGCCCCGACCTACTCGGCTATCAGAATGGATCGTCCCGGGGGAAAGACAGGTGGAGGTGTCGCCCTGATTACCCACACTGATTCTCATTTTAAAATTCTTCCCTTCTCCCCCATTCCCGCCGTGGACTGTCTTGTAGTCCGCTCTATCTCATTTGGGGTCCCCTTGACCTGTGTCTTGATCTATCGTCCCCCCCAGTCCACCCCTCACTTTCTTGGTTCTATGGAGGACCTACTGGCTACGCTAGTAGTGAACAACTCCGCAGTCCTGCTCCTCGGGGACCTAAACTATTGGCCTAATGACCCGGCCGAGGATGCCAGATCCAAGGAGTTCACTGCCCTGCTCACCAGTCTTAATTTCCTTCCCCTGCTCTCCACTCCCACCCACTCCCTTGGTCATCAGCTCGATCAAATATGGACCCTTAACATTCCTACCAACTCCCCTATCATTTCGCCCTGCTCATGGTCAGATCACCATCTTATTTCCTTTGCACTTGACCTCGGACGTCCGCCTAAACCCCCACTGCCCAAAAACACCTGGCTTAGAAAGTGGGATAAGGCCGACCTCCCTGATGTCTGCTCTTCCCTTGCGGCTTCTTGCCCTGAGCTTAACGACCTACCCCTCCCCTCTCAGCTCACAGCCATTAACACCTGGTTATTAAAGGCATGCAACCGCATTGTTCCCCTCAAAAGAGTCGCTATCAAGCGGGCTCACGCTGCCAACAGGTGGTTCTCTCCCCTCCTTAAAGACAAGAAGCTGGTGGCGCGTAGAGCAGAACGAGCATGGCGCCGCAACTACTGCCCCCTTCTCAAAGCTAAGTACTGCCTTGTTCTCAAGGAATACAAACAAGACATCCTAACTGCTAAAGCCGAGTACTTTTCTGGTAAAATTCTGGCAGCGGAAAATCAACCGAAGGAAATATTTGCCACAGTACATGAGCTTGCTGCTTCTGACAGGGTGATCTCCAAAATCCCCCCGTCTCAATCACTCTGCAACTCTCTCAACTCTTTCTTTATTGAGAAAGTGGCTCTCATTAAGGCTAACATCCCCCCCTCCCTTCCTACTCCGTCCACTACCCAACCGCCCCCTGTTGCCCCACTCCTCACTCATCTTCCCCCCCTGACACGGGAAACCCTTCTTCCTTTATTGGCTCGGGTCAAATCGGGATCACCTCATGACATCGGCCCGGCTTTTGCCCTAAAAGAGATCTTTTCCAGCTGTTATTCCCCCCCACTTACACTCATCAACCACTCCCTCACCTCTGGCATTGTCCCAACTGCCCACAAATCAGCAGTTATCATTCCCATCCTAAAAAAGGCAGGCGCTGATCCATCTTTGCCTGCCAATTATCGTCCCATCTCCCTGCTCCCTTACTTGGCGAAGGTCTCAGAGGCTCATGTCACCCGGACCCTGAGTTCCTTTGTGGAGTCCACTGGCCGCCTCTCCTCTTGTCAGGCTGGCTTTCGTCCGCTGCACTCAACCGAGAAGGTGGTAGTGTCAGTGATGGACAAACTGAGGGAGGGCATTGACACCTGCCTCCCCCAGGCCCTGGTCCTCCTCGATCTGTCCGCCGCTTTCGACACGGTGGACCATGACATCTTATTGACCCGTGTCGAGGCGGCGGGCATTGGGGGTACGGCCCATGCTTGGCTCCGGTCTTTTCTAACTGACAGGGAGCAGGCTGTCCACCTGGCAGGTTTTGCCGCCCCTCCCCATAGAGTGACATGCGGCGTTCCTCAGGGCTCCTCTTTGTCCCCCTTGCTATTTAATTTATACATCTCACCCCTCATTTTTTCTTTACAGCAGATGGAGGTCTCGGTGTTCAATTACGCCGATGACCTCCAACTAATCTTCAACCTCTCCCATTCCCCTTCCTCTGCCCGGAATTTTCAGAGGGTGATGCTTTTCATCCAAAACTGGATGAACTGCAACCACCTCAAGTTAAATCCCGACAAAACTGAGTTGGTTTTGACCGGGGGTGGTTGCAGTCCTTGGTCCCCGTCTTTTTGGCCTGACTCACTTGGTTCCCCCCCCTCCCCGGTTCCCAAGGTCAAAACCCTGGGCATCTTCATTAACTCCCAGCTTTCGCTTCACACACAGGTTCTATCGGTGGTGTCCTCCTGTTTCTTTTCCCTCCGCACTATCCGCAAGGTTTCCCGTTTTTTTTCTGTTCCTGCCCTGAAGCTCATTCTCATGGCCATGGTGCTATCGCGCCTTGACTATGGGAATGTGGTCTATAACGGTGCTCCTGACTACCTGATCCATCGACTGCAGCAGATACAAAATCAGGCTGCCCGCCTGATTTATGGACTTCCCAAGTTTCATCATGCCACCCCTCTGTTGCAGTCCTTGCATTGGCTTCCGGTGAAGGAGAGGGCTCTTTTCAAGCTGGGCTGCATGACCTACCAGGCCAGATCTGGGACTGCCCCTGCCTTTCTCTGTGAGATCATATCCCCTTACCTCCCGGCTAGAGAGCTTCGCTCCTCTCACCAGGCTCTTCTGACAGTTCCACGCTTTAAGAAGAAGAGGTCTGGGGGGACGAGATTCGCGGTTTTAGCCCCCTCCTTCTGGAACTCCCTCCCTTTTGCCCTCAGAGCTTCTACTTCATATGTAGAATTCCGTAGACACCTCAAAACCTTCCTGTTTCCCAGCTCTCCAGCAGTATAGTCTCCGTTCCCTACCCCTCTGGTTCACCGCTGCCTAGCGCCAGGAAACCGTCCCGGTAACAGTGCGCTCTATAAATTCATTAAAAATTCAAATTCAAATTCCTTTTGATGTATTTCAGAAAATGTTGTATACTCTTAAATGTTTCTTTCTTCATTAATTGAGTGTCAACATTGATTTTATCTGAAATCATGGTTTGTGTACTTCCACGTGGAAGCCTTGTTCACAATATGTAGCTTGTCCTTGTCCAGGTGGCCTTTAACAGTGTGGGCAGGTCCTGTTTGCATAGTGTAGTTAAGAGAGACATCTCTGAAGGCAGAATCTCTTTACAATAACAAGCATTCCCAATGCAATAGGTCTCGTATTAGTGAAACTTTGCAAATGCTAACGTGTGGTTTCTTGTTTAAAAAAAAAAAATTCCCAGCAGTAGCATAAGTAAAAAACAAAACAAAACAATAAGCAAGGAAAGGATGCATTACCACAGGCTGTAACTAGATGTCCCTGTGGAGTTGGAAAGTGACCTCTATTAGCCACATAAGGTACTGCACCCTCTCCTTTCTTCATGGAATATCTTTTATTACTTATGCTACTGCTAGGATATTTTTCAAACCCCAAAAATATTTTTACAAACATAAGAATTTGCAATAACAAGAGCTCAAAGTTTCACTAATGTGAGACCAATTGCATTGAAAATGCTTGTTTTTAATGTTGCTCGGCTACTGAACCGAGTACCAGTCAACTCGGATATCAAGTGGGCCTGCATAAACAGCTTATTATTAATCACATAGCCGAAACCTAATGCATATACCAATGCTTGTATCATTTGACATGGGAAAGTCACGGCATCAAGGTATACTGGTGAAGGGTGCTGAAGGAGATTACTGGGGTGCTGGGAGAAGCCATCAAGCCGTCCCAGAGGACAGCACAACTTAGTATTATGGAGGAATTTGCTGGTCTGAGGGGGGATTGAACTCTCCTTGGTATTGGGACAGTAATGGCCAAACGTGACATTGCTAAACGCTGGCGCTCCCAGAGCGAGCGGCATTGGACTGGTGTGCGGGACTTGAAGAGTTGATTTACAAGTCAAGAGGTTGTCTCAAAAATGGTGAGAGGTTGTTTGGGGAAATGGATGGCTCACCATGGCTTGAATTGAAAAGCTGTATGAAAGGCTCTATCTGCATGTTTGATGTAAACCCTGATGGCGGTCTGTTGACTGTTATGTTACTGTATAAGATGGTAAAACTGAATAAAATATTAATTATGAGAAAAAAAATTGGAAAAGCCAGCATAAAAATTAATTTCTACTGAAGTCCAGACTGCTAAAGATAGAAGCATGTAATGTTTTAAAATGGCAATTGAAGGCAACGATCAGAGAACTGCCCGCATAGTGGACTTTAAAGGAATTAATGAGAGGAAATATTTGAAGGTTTTGGTCCCGCCTACGAGCTAATTGGGCTTCATACGCACACGCTTCATTCAAAAGTGTGTGTGCGGCAAAGATTTATAACGATCATTTAAGGGTAATTTCAACATACAGTTAAGAGTGTGCAACATGAAATGAAACAAGTGTTGTTTGCTGGGTTCTTTATAAGCTGTTATAGAAAGGACATTTTAATAAGTATTCAAAAGAAATAGTCTAAAAAAACTTTGATTTCTAGAATATACTGACTTTTTTAATGTGAAGTCTTTTTCATACTGGAAAGGGCGAACCTCAATTTAAAAATGCAGATGTTTTAATAAGAATAACTTGTTGAGGCCACCATCTCCAGGAGATGGTGGCCTCAAGCGCCAGGAGACCTCACGGTGATATGTGCGCTATATAAGAACGTATGACATTGACATTGACATCTCCAACAGTTCCGCAATCAAAGATTGCCTTGTATATATTTCAAAATTTTGAATCAGAAGGCTTACAATGGAATTGCCACAGTGCGTGGAAAAAACAATGAAACATAACAATAGCAGCAAAACCAAAAAATCTACCACAAGTAACTAATATCAGGCATAAAACCCTAACAAGTGACAGGGCACTGTGGAGAGGTCCCTATTGTGATGATGCTGAACATTTCAGTGCTTCATTTAGAGGACACACCCCAGAAATGCTACAAACAGGAAGCTGTTACAGGGTGGGTGCATGTCCTTACCATGATGCAAGTTGTGTGGGTGCTTCTGTGCTTCATGGGAGTGGGAGATACAGAAAACCATACACACATGTAATAACGAAGCAGAAACAGTAGGGTTCAAGTTAAGTTTAATGCAAAAGCCCCAACACGTCTGAGCTGCAGCGCTGATCAGTTCAACTGTCAAAGATGACGTTAGCATAACGGTAAAAATGGTGTACCTTCGAATGTGGAATGTTGGGGGAACCAATGGGGATATGAGATAAGACAGCGTAAGACATGTCGCGTGCAGGTGAGCTGCAGTCTGCTATTGTCGCGTGCTATGACCATGGTGCGCAGCAGTAACTGCGGTTGCAAACGGCACGCAGTAGTAATTGTGGTTACAATACATCTTCGTCTCTGAACATTGCTGAACAAGGCAGGTTAGTCACATACAAAGTCGTCATATCTTTTTGGTTTGTTGATGCGTCTGCCAAATCTTCCTGTGGATCCATGACTGTCCCCTACAGCACCAGAGTCAGAGTGAGTTTCATCTTCATCACTGGGATCTGGTGTGTGGTGATCAGTTGGTACAGGAGAAGATGGCACGTCAACAACACTGTTTCTAACATGCATTTTGTTACACCCATGCACATTGACTGTTTCATCATAGTCGACCCATAAGTCATTGTTTTGATTGCTCCCACCAGGCGCACCATACTGTTTCCCCTCAGTGCAACATTTAGCTAATTTGTTCATATGCCATACTTAGCCATCACTGAGTTTGGCAGCAATATTGTACAATTTGCATATGCGAAGGGGATTAGTGAATCTACTTTCACCCTTCTTGACTTTTTTTTCAAGGTGAACTTTGACTATATCACCTACATTGAATGAGAATCTTGACACCATGCTTATTGTCATACAACTCTTTATAGCACATCTCTGCTGTTTCGATGTTACTTCTAATGGTGTGGGTGACCACTGAATCTGTTTAGAAGTTGACATCCACCCTAAGTCCATGCTGATGGGTTGTCTACTTCTCATGAGAACAAAAGGTGATTTGTTGGTACTACTACAGAGTGTTATTCTGTAAGCCCGTATGAACTTAAAAATGTATTTTTCCCGGTTAAGATTGCGGTTTTTGGACAATTCTATGTTGCCTTTAATGACCCTGTTGAATCGTTCAACAAGGCCATTCCCTTCAGGGTGGTAGAGTGAGGTGGTATCATGAGTTATGCAATTCCTTTTGAGGAATGAGTCAAAGGCTTCAGGTGAGAATGGGGTCTATTGTCGGTTGGAATGTACTTTGTAAGCCCTTAACTCAAGAAAATGTTGTTCCGGAATGAAAGTACACATGTACTGTCAGCATAAGGAACAATTTCCATTTCAGGCCATTCGGAGAAATGATCCATGGCTACAAGAATGTATTTGATTTCACTATCATGGCCTCCAATGGGCCCAGCGATGTCCAAGCCAATTTTTTCCCATGGCATGCTCGAGGGTAGAATTGGATTTAGGGGGACTCTAGAAACTTTCAGACTTTTGTCAGAGTCATTGCAGCTTACACAGTTTCTGTTTTGGATCTCAACTTGTTTGTTAACTCCAGGCCACCAATAGTTGTTTTATTTTAAATTTCACATATGGGTTTTTTAACTTTCATGGGATTGACATCCAGAATGTCATACTCAATTGAAAACCAAGAAATAACCAATTTCCTTAACCCCCAAATCCCCGCCCACCCCTAAAATTTCTTTGACCCCGCCCCAACCCATACATTACAATAATACAAAATACAAACAATGCAAATCCCTGCATAACGTCTAAACCCAACAATTCAAACAATCCGATACACAAACTCCCCTGCCTGCCCCTTAACAACTTTTGATCCCCCAACCTGTGGAAACCACCCCAGCAACTTAGCCTGCCCAACTTATCCTGTCAATGACCCAACTACTCAAATGAACAACCACAATTATGCAAATCTTGGCCAAACACCACTAACCCCCGCACAGCACCTGTTCCAAGCGACATTACAAACATAAAACCCCCTGTCCACCTGTTCCAACCGAAACCTCTGAAAAAGAAAAATACAAACCCCAGAGGGACTTAATTAAGGTAAACTTACAAAAAGAGAGGGAGGGAGGGAGGGACAAAAAATGAAAATAGCCTAGCTACTCCCAGCCACCAGGTCACCGAACCTAAAATGGTGGCTGGGGAAGGGAGCCCAAAGCATTTATGCTTGGGCTCCTTTTGGGCTATACAACAAGCCCAAAATGTAAAAGCCCACCTTGCCTGCTGCAAACCCCATCCCCCCCGCCCCTCCCAAACTGCCCGGGGGGGAGACCTCCCTGCGGTCAGCTGCCCCCCCCAAGCTCTCCCTGTCCCGGTTTTTAGAGAGGGTCGGCTGAAAACGGTGGGAGGTATCTTTTTATGTTTTGCAAAGCAGGGATAGTTAGCAGCTGCTACAAGAAAGCAGTTTAAATAACTGGTATGCTACTGCCTTTAAAAATTGCATTTTATGTATCTTCTTACTGCCTCTTCTGTAATTCTCTCCTAAGGAGCACTGTCATTCTCTGTGCTGGGTTATAGTAAAATTGTAGTCCTTCTTCTATTTTTGGGAAATGTCCCGGTTTTTAGCTGTAAAATTCTGGTCACCCTACAGTGCCACCACAAGCACACTGCAGACAGCCCAACTTTTATCTGTGAAATGCTGTTCACAATAAACACGAAAATCATGAATAACAGAGAGGGGCCCCCTAACCAAAGGGACAGGGCACCAATAGCGACTATCTAGTCAAAAAGGAATTTTCCCTTTGGGTTTATTGGTCAATCAGCCACCTATTTCATACTCTTTTAACAAAACCAACATTCATTCAAATGCACCCCCAATATCACTAAAATAGTGCCTCAGAAGCATATGTATAAAAAACTACTATTGTACTTTATTCGTGAATAACCTATCATCTATAATACAAATAAATCAATATGTGCAAATAATTGTGTGGTCAAAAAACCCTCCCTCCAGAGCAGGGAATTCTTTTCATCAGCACGATAGCCACAAAACCTTATACTTGTACCATGAGGGGAAGATCACATTTACAATTGTTTCTTTTTTTCACACAATTAAAAACAACAGTTCAAACAGCAGTACACAGACGTTTCATAAAAAATACATAAAAATAGACACGAATAAAAACATAAACAGGGAGAATACATTAGACAATCATACTTGTCTTACATAGTCACTAATCAATATGGTCATTGGTCAAGGTGCAAAGTATCATCAAATCATTAATATCCACAATGTCACTCAATGCCTGATCGATTTAGTACTTAAACATTTTTGCATCAACGCATTTCGGTGGATTCCTATTGTTCACAACCACCTTCTTCAGGATAAATAGGTGTCTCCCACCATTACAAAGTTTATTTGTCTATATAAAAAATACATAAAACATAGAAACAATAGTAAGACCAATATATTCTATGACCATACATTTTTTTCAACCCCAGTGTACTGTGTTCATATTTATATCGCTCTTACACAACCTTTTTAACAGGTAACCATATCTTAGTGATTTGGGTAGGTGCAATTTTGGGCAAAGGAAATATGAGAAATATGTGTATCCCATTCACATTGTCTACAAACGTTGATACCAAACTGCTGATACCAATGCGATGTCATACATTTAGCTTCCACAGCTCGATCCTGAGTATCTTGATCTGCAACTAACGTGCATGTGTGGAGTTGGTGTTCAAGTTGAGTCTGCAATTTGTCATAGCCACTGTTTTCATAAATACCGAATATTAACGATTCGGTATTTCAACATCTGGAAATACCTACATCTCCCCCCTTCATATTTACCGATTCATAAATACCGAATCGGTAAAATTCGGTATTTATGAATCGGTAAATAACATTTACCTACATCTAGCCCTAAGCTCCTTCATCTTTTGGCCACCCTAAAGAGTGTCTGTCAGTCTGAGCAAAGGTCAGCCTGACCGACACTCTGTATTTTCAGGTCAGGTTGGCAGGAGCTAGACATGCGCTAAATGTGTGGGCTCCTGGCTGCATGAGCTGAATTTTACCTGCCTCAAAAGGGCACAGCCCCTGTGGCCGTGACCTTTTCTGCCTGGCAAAGCACCTCAAGGTCCTTCCCCTCGTGATGAGGGAGAGCATCACTGATTGCCTTGAACCTGAGCGCTTTAGTTCCATGACCTGAAGTGCCCAGGGCCGAGTGTCAGTCGCTGACACCACTTCACAAAGTAGGAAGGGGTCAGCAGTCTCACTGACCCCATCCCACTCTGTGATGAGGGAGGGGCTGCTGCCTTCTCTCACTGGCAGATATTAGCTCAGCCAATAAGGGAAGGCAGCAGTCCCAACCCTCCAGGTATCTCCGAGGCAGAACTGCGCAGGTAAGGTATAGGTTCTTACCTGTAACTCCTTTTCTCTCGTATGGGGTATTTTCATGATAGTCTCACCTGCCCATGGAGACCCCAAAGCACTTTTTCCAATATATTTATATATAGTGCTTAAATTCGCCTTTTTTCAGGAAGGCCTTAAATAGTCACTTGAGAACGTCATTATGCAGCCTATAGAATTAGGCTACAGAGGACAAAATTCTTCATCTTGTTGTAACAAAGGGGGAATATCCAAGCATACATGCAACTAATGCATGACAAACATAGTACTTTTAGAGAAAAACTTCTTCACAAACCCTTTTTTTTGTGAGAGAAGGATGAAGAAGTACGGGGCAGTTTAGTCCATAGACTGCCATTATCAGGAAAGGCAAAAGAGGCCTTCACGAATTGTGTGACTTCCAATATCCCATCATGCTCATGCAGAGGCGGTTCCCACAGTTCTTGTTATAGGTTTTATCAGCTGAAAATTAGCAGAGCATTAAAGTGTCTGTTTAATCCACCGGGGAGGAGGGAGGGTTGCTTTGACTATCATGGAAATACCCCTATGAGAGAACAAGAGTTACAGATAGGAAACTATACCTTCTCTCATAGGGGATTTCCAAGTATAGTCATAAGCTTGGAATAGAGTAGCAAACCCATCTCTCCTGAAGCAGTGGAGTAGACAGAAACAATAGCTAG
Source organism: Lissotriton helveticus (assembly GCF_964261635.1). NCBI lineage: Eukaryota > Metazoa > Chordata > Amphibia > Caudata > Salamandridae > Lissotriton > Lissotriton helveticus. Next base: position 1,769,281,685 of record NC_136068.1, read on the forward strand.
CTAAGGAAAGAGATTTCTGAGGGACGCTTTCCCACTAGAGCATCCGCTCTAGCATCAGAGTCGAGGCAGTATTGCCTAGTGAATGTGTGGACTGATCTCCATGTAGCAGTTTTGCAAATATATGCGGAGGTAAGATTTTTCATCAAGGCAGAAGTGGCTGCCTTGCCCCTCGTGGAGTGTGCTTTGGGTTTGCCAGCAAGATTCTAATTAGCTAGCTGATAGCAGAATAGGAAGCAACTGACAATCCACCTGGAAACTCACTGTTTGGAAGTAGCCCGACCTGTGCCAACTGGGCCATAATTGATTAACAATTGTTGTGATTTGCGAATAGAATTAGTTTTACCTAGATAAAACTTTAAAATATTCTTACATCCAGAGTGAAGGGTTCTCTCTACTGGAGTAGATGGATTTTGAAAGAAGGTGGGTAAAGATATAGGGGCATGTTATCAAGAAACGGCGTTAAAATTATCGCCGTTTTAGCGGCAGAAAACTGCCGCTAAAGCGGCGATAATGGACTTGATAATATGCCCTTGAGAATTCCCATAGAAGCCCATGTTCTGGTGTCAACATGGGCTTCTATTGGAATTCTCTACGGCATATTATCAAGCCCATTTTCGCCGATTTAGCGGCAGTTTTCTGCCGCTAAAACAGCGATAATTTTAACTCCGTGCATGATAATATGCCCCATAGTTTTGTTTACATGAAAATCAGAGATAACTTTAGGGAGAAATTTGGGATCCGTCCTCTTCACTACTATGGAAGAGTGGAAGGCTGTGAATGACTCATGAGCACAAAGTACCTGTATCTCACTAACTCTACGTGCAGATGTCATTGCGACAAGGAAAGCAGTTTTCCAAGTGAGATGTTGGAGAGATGTTTTACGTATGGGCTCAAAAGAAAGTAGCAGAAGACATGAAAGAACCACGTTGAGTTCCCATGGAGGAGAAGGGCGCCTAACAGGAGAAAAGACCTTCTTTAACCCTTCCAGGCAACCTTTGATGATGGGAATCTTAAAGAAAGATGTTTATGAAGGACTTTTCCTGTATGCCATGAGAGCAGTCAGGTGGGCTTGAATGGAAGAGAATTGCAGTCCAGATTTAGCAAGGTGCAAAAGATATGGGAGAATAACATCCACTTGACAAGAATTAGGGTCCATCTGTCTGGAGGAACACCAGATGCAAAGTCTCCCCCATGTGAAGGCATCTGCAGACTATGTTGAGGGACACATTGCCTCCTTCAGAATCTCCATACAGCCCTGAAGTATGTTCAAATGCCCATATTGTACTATTTCAGGAGCCATGCTGCTAAATTCAAAGAGGAGAGGTTGGGATGTAACATTTATCTTCCGGATTTTGTCGAGTGGTCTGGCCTGCATGGTAGCCTGAGATGTGGACAGAGCAACCGGCCATTCTGGTGCGCTGAGGATCATCTTGGCTGTTGTGGATTAAAAGCTTGAGCAGGACTGCCGAGATCAAGGGAATCGGTGGAAAAGCGTAGAGAAATTTGTTAGACAAGTTGATCCATAGAGAACCCCCAATGATTCTGGGTGGTAAAACTTGGCGGCAAAGCCACCGCTTTTTTTCTTTTCCACTGTGGCGAAGAGGTGAATAGAAGGTGTGCCCCACAAGTGGAAGATATCTTGTATGAAACTTTTGCTCCACACCCACTCGTGGTTTTCGTCGATAGCCCTGCTTAGCGAATCTCTGATCTTCTCGACTTTGAGGGACTTTTCAACCTCCACCTCCGCCGTGGCTTCGATCTCGGCGTTGATCCGCTTCTCAACATCAACCATTCCTATCTACATTTAGCTCTCGATGTCAAGCATCTCCTACTGGGTGACGGCAAGTCAGAGTCCCTCGACGTCAAAGCACTTCCTGAGGTCAGATGACTGTGTGTAGACTGTCTCGGCACAACCTCCTTTATCTTCCCTGATAATTTTCTACACTGTCATACACTTCTTTATCCTTCTCTCCCATAACAAAAGTGTTTGTGAAGGATTTTTTCTTTTACCTTACAACGTTTTTCATGCATTAGTTGCATGTTTCCTTGGATATTCTCTTTTTGTTTCAACAAGATGCAGAATTGAGTCCACCGTAGCCTAATTCTATAGGCTGCATAATATCTTTTACAAGTGACTATTCAAGGCCTTCCTGAAGAAACTTTAGCACTTAGAGAGAAAAATGGGCAATAGTGCTCCGGTGCAAGGGCGGGCGGGAATATTCAATGCTTATGACTATCCGTGGAAATCCCCTACAAGAGTAGTATGATTTTAATTTAAATGTGTGATGCGTGATGCATGCATGCAGGAATATTTGGGAGTGAGTGTTGTGAATGGATGTGTGAGTGTGTGTATGTGTGTTCTTATGTGAATGCTTGAGTGTCAGTGTTTATGTGTGCATTTGAACCCCGACTGCCATGATAAAGTACAGGTTACCACTGGGCCAGAGGAGGACGGAACACATTTGGCCTGATATAAACACAAGTCCATATGAGAATGTGAAATTCTTTTGTAAATTCAATGAACTGCAGGTGTCTGTGTTTTTCTTTTTACAGAAACATTTCAAGTACTGCACATCACAAGGATTTAGCAAGTCACAGAGGAATTAGAGGAATATAGAGGAATGAGGCTGAAGGCTGAGATCCTTTAATAACGTTGAAGAGCTCGAAAGTGACTTACAAAGTACGTTGAAACATATTTTATTCAATATAATAATTGGTCACACCATTTCACATCCCACAAAGCCATTTTAAATCCATGCTCAATTGCTCCTATAATGAAAGAAATTCAATCACTCAATTGTCATATTTATAAGTCAAAACTAGCTTCTGTGTGGTGTGAGTAAGCACATATGCATCATACATTAGGTCGTAAAATGTATTTTCAAACAGTTCAAGGTAAGTCATTTTAAAAGCGGACATTGTACAGATTAAGTGCTAACATGCAAAAATAATCTTTTTTTCTAGAAAAGAACTCCAACAGTGCAACCAATAAAAATGCTTTCATGATTGGCACTGTTTAATTTAAATTAAAAAAACAGGATGCAGCGCTTTATCAATTAAGGACTGAACAGTTTCAGGAAAAAGTAGCTCGGAAGAAAGAGCATAATCATTAGTTGTCCTTTCATTGCTTGAACAGTAGTTGTTCTTTTCTGGCCTTTCATGTTTTTGTGTTTTCTCTGGTAGGAGGCACCAGGATATTTCATTTCACCTGTTTTAGCTTATTACAGGAGAGTGGATGTCACTTTCTCATTCCAGGTGTCTAGTGGGGTCTCAGCTCGACTGTATTTAGAGCTAGGGCCAAGGTTTACAAAGGTTTTGTGTACGGTTTGCATTATTTTTTTAATATAAACTGACACAAAACCTTTTTGGGAATTTCCAAACCAACGCAAATTGGCATTTGTATTGGTTTGTAAGAAAAAGTAACTCAAAGCAGCATGAAGCTTTGCGTTACTTAGTGTCAAGGGGGCTTTCCATGGGTGATACATGCAACAAGCCATTCTTTTTGACATAAAACCTTATCTACTTAGTAGACAGGGATTTGTGTCAAACAATAATGCTGCTGTAATACAGGCATTAGAAAGAGAAATGTTTTAATTTCTCCTTTCTTTTCCAGCTTTGCACGTGTGCTGCACTGTGCAACACACATAAAAAGTATGAAACGTTTTAAAACTTGTCTAGTCATGGTCATTTGTACTGGAAAGGTACCATTCCAGAACAAAACCTATGCTAGCTTCATGCACACACCCTTGCACTATGGCGCAAATAATCCCTTTATAAACAACAGTCACAACTTGTGACGCACCCATTCATGGATTATAAAGAAAAGACATCAGAAATCGACTACTATAAGTTATTACAGTCGAGTTCTGACGTCGCAATGCTGCTGCCATAGCCAGCAGCAAAGGCTACAGGCAGGTCAGGTCAACGAGCATAATTGAAGCAGCTGCTTAAAGCATCAAAAGGAATGTTGTTTTTCCTTCTTCTGCTCTATTGTAATAGCTTACGATGACAAGCAGAGAGAATGTGTTTACTTTTTGCATTCCTTTGACAGAGAAAGCTAGAATCTTTCTGCATGTTTCTACACATTCCAAGCTACTGCAGCTTAATTTTTTTTATTTTTAACTGACTTGTATTGCACTGTTTCAGACAAATGTTTGCAACAAATATCTAACAGGTTTTTGATGTACTTAATTTTGCACTGAAGGTTTTATTATTATTCTTCATGTTTGCAAACCTGTTCACGCTTTCATATGAAAGAGCTACGTACCCATTAATGTTTTAAGAGGTTTCTGTATCAGGAGTTATAGCCACTGCCAAGGGCAATAGCACCGAAAGTTAAGGCCTTTAATGGATGTTATAGTCTAAGGAGAAGGGCTATCAGGCTAATAGAATATTGTCCAACACTGGCTGTAGATTGCTGTAACTTAAAAAGGGAGAAACAGAATGTTGGACTTTGGAATGTTAGAGCAGGAGACTTATGCAGCCATTATGGAACCTGAGCCATCTGACTAGCTTCAATGGACCTCTCAACATTTTAATGGTCAGTGTTCAGTACTTCCCTTCATACTTTCCCTTTCTCTTACTACAAGCCCCACAGGGTCTGCCCTCACAAATGTCCCTGTAACTGGACAGGATACTTGTTTTTGTTGTATATTAGAACTATGGTTCTGATAAAACAAAAGGAAGGCTGTCTACAGCCAGATAGTAACTACAAGCATTCAAAGCCATACACATAGTTTCCTTAGAGAAGACCATCTGCCCCATTCCCATGAAACTTCAAAGACCCTTAGTATACAAGGAAATGATAGTTTAGATTTTGGGAGACAAGACATTCAAGGCATTCAGCCAAAATGCTCCTCGTGAACTGAGTAGATAGAAGACAGCCTTTTAACTATGTTCTATTTTCCCAACATCCTCACAATTTCATGTGTAACTACATGGTATGTGCCGCAACTGCACGCTTGGAATGTGGACTCCGGAGTGACATGAAGGAAACAAAGGCACCTCACTTGCATAATTATTTCATCCCAGAAAACACCACTGTGCATTCCGATTTGTTCAGGTGTATTTTACACACAGCTTGTGCTCAATTATGCCTGTGCTCCTACTACCTACAATAGATATGAAGTCATATTTTAACAAACATTTACAATGTAATAGGTCCCGCATTTGTGAGAGTTTGAACTATTTGTATTGTAAATGACCATGCCTTTTATTAATGTGCCTTAACACTCACTTTGTACTTATAGTTTTAACTTTTGGAAACGAAAGACCTATTGAAGTTAACAGCTATAAGTATAAAGTGAGTGTTGAGGTACCGCGTGCTGGTTTTCAAAGCACAAATAAAAGGCATTATCATGTACAATGCCAATAGCTCAAAGTCTTGCAAATTTGAGACCCATTGCTGCTGACTTTGGAGCTGGAGAACCAGGTTTGAGCCTAGGCGTCAGCTCAGCATCTTGTAATTCAAAACAAATCACTTAATCTCCCCTTGCCTAGCAAAAGTGAGCGTGTCATTGCGTACGTAACTGGTGCCCATGTAAAGCAATACAATACTTTTGGGTCAAGTTTGCGCTATATAAATCTGTACACAAAAAAAGCATCACTCGAAATGTCACAAGTTTGGCTGCTGAAAATCACTGACTCAAAGCAGACAAATAATCTGAAAACGTATCAGCTATGCATATTATTCCTGAACTGAACTGTAGGTGTGTTGTTCAAAAGAATAAAAATCATTCAACACAATAGCAGAACGAAACCATAAGCACAATATTTACTAATGGGAGTGGCTTTTCAGGAGTGCTTTGTCAGAGGCCGACGACAACAAAGGAACTGCGAGTTTGCTGAGAAGAGCGTCCATTTAGTTGTTGTTATAAAGGCAGCCATCTTGGAATGCTGATATTTCGCCTTTTAAACCTCGAACAGGGTTGGTGTCATGAACATTAACTACATTTTGAAACTTGTAACTCAAAATTTAAGCTTTACATGTGACTAATAAGTACACCCAGTAATAACGGTATGCATTTAAAGCTCTACAGAGTGCTGAACAGTCAGCGATTTAAATAGCGCTGAAATTACCCAGAGGTGTTAGAGTGCTACAAAACTCAGTAGCCGACTGCATATTAATCAATTTCACCAGCAATAAAAATAAGGTGACAGATGTGAATAGATACCAAGCTAAACAATACATCATACAATGTCAAAGGCAAGCAGCAATAAAAGACAGTATACAAAGTTGGCCAGTCAGCAATTTGAATAGCGCGGACATTATCTGGAAGAGTTAGAGTGCTACAAAACGGCTGTAACAGACTGCATATTAATAAATTTACCCAGCAATAAAAATAACGTGATGAGAAGTAAACAAGTGCGAAGCTTAACAAGATATTGTACAATGTCAAAGGCAAGCAGCAATACATGACGGTATACAAACTTGGCCAACTGCATGCACAGACGTTGAAAAACGGTTATTGATGATTGATTGTTGCTCTGACTGAAGCAGGCACCATGGGAAAACATGAGTAGCCGGCACCCGTGCACTTAAAACCTATGTGCATGCAAGTGAAGCATGCATGTGCAATGGTAGTAAATAAGTAATTGGTGTCAGTGTATCTAAAATGTATGTGGGTGGCTGTAAGTAAAGCGGGCGCCATGGTTTAAAGAAGTAGTCCCCCCCCAAAATACATAAAGACCTACAGTGTAAGGAAACTGCAGTTGGCCGGTGCTCCTGCCCTAAAAACAGAAGTGATGTATTGGGAGCACCGGCCAATAAGGAAATAGGAAATAAAAGGGAAGTAGAATTAAACCAATAGCAAGCATCATGCAAGATTACACTCAGTGCGAGTGATTACAGCATGCATGCTGATGCTCGACCTAAAAATAATAAAATGATGGGAGAAAATGTTTTTGCAATCAAACTGATTTAGAATGCTGGGTGGGAAGTAATTGTTGCACTCAAACAATTTCTTAGATGCAATGGCAACATTTTTGTTGTGGAACACTTTTTTTCTTTTTGACTATTTTCTAAGATTGCTTTAGGTTAATTCACAAACGTTGGAATACTTTACAGTATTCAACATGTAGAAATACAAACACTGGCAAAGCCAATAGGTCTATCCTTGGCAAGTCTACAGTTTTTTATATTTATTTTTTGCAATCATGCAATATGAAGTAAAGGTGTAAAAGTAACAAATTATAAAAATGCTGCTGTCAAACAGTGGAGTTTCTGAGTTTGCAAAAAAGCAAGCATTGACAAAGCCAATAGGTCTGACATTTGCACGGTACATGTAGCCGTGTGATGCACCATGCAAAAGTTACACAATATAAATGCATGCATTGACCTGGTGCGCTGTGAACTGGGAGACATTGAACACATTGTCATGCTGAGTGCAAAGCCAAAAAGGCAACTTCTAATTGAGTTTGCAAGCCTTTCCAACCTGCACTGTTTTCCAAAGCACAGCTGAAGTCCATTTCTGCACCATTTAGAAAACGCAGGTTTCAGGCAAATGTAATGCCTTCCCTATAGTTTCATATAATGCACTTGGTTTGGAGAAGGGGCCAGTTATCACATAGATGGTCGAAGGCCACACTCTGCACAATGCTCTGGGAAGTTGAAACAAAATATACACATTTTTCCACTTGACCACATGCCCTACAAAGAATGAAAAGCACACAAATATTTGAAGTGGTTCATGTATTTAAAAAAATGCGTTGAAACTACGACTTTTATCTTAAAACTTTTCAGTTCATTAGAAACATAATAGCAGAGACATTTGTCCACGGATCAGAATAACTTTTCGCTACATATTCATTAAAAACTCGTTATCGAGCCATGGCCTCTGGTAGAATAAGTTTATACCGAGAGAATTGGTGCTTATTATGTTCAATAAATTTGAACTAAAATAAATATTTTTCGTTTATCAAAGTAGTTATAATCCAAATTGCATATGCGAAAAAAGAATTCCATTGATGGCCTATATTTACTCATAATGTAATGCAGCTTTTAGATGGAAATGTATAGGTTGGGGCACAATGCAACCAAATCAGAAATCCAAAATAATGGAGTAGCTCTCCTTCGGAGTAGTAGACAGAGTGACAGCAGGAAAAAAATTATGTAGGTTAGCTCCAGGGTCCCTGGATTCATATCTCAGATAGGTTTGTGGAATATAATGTGTACACAGCTCCACAAGGCTCTGCAGTCATTCTCACCACGAGCTTTACCACAGATATGGGGCCAGATGTACGACCACAAACGAAAGATCCTCCCGCTTGCGACTGCAAAAAAGGGCAATGGCATGTACAAATGCTATTTGTGACTTCCGCTATTAGGAAGGGGCGTCCCTTCCTCTGCATTTCCCAGTTTACTCTGTTTTGTCATGTCGGACTGCCAAGAGTTTATGGCCAGCACTGGCCAGGACAAACCCCTTCATTACTCTGGACAAAGGGGGCATGGAAATAAAAACACAGATGTGCGTGCTTGTAAGATACATCACTGACTGACGATGCCATCTAATGCTGGTCATAATGTGCTACATGTATGGTGTTAATACTAATCAGTGTTATTAACATTTTATATGCCCAGAATGCTCCCAACAGTTGACTGCCAGTAAGCTAAATTGATTGTATCCTTTAGACACCTATTAGGAGCTGTGATTATCATTTAGATAATGGAGTACAGTTGTTCATGGTTGTTAGAAATGGGGGTCTCTAGTTGGCAATGGCTGGCACCAATGTCCAAATAGGGACCCTTCTTCCTAAGTCAGGGCAAGTGGGCTACCCCCTTTGATAGCCCCTGCTCAACCCTGTGGTACGTAGCACAAGCAGTTAGGCCTATCCCAGAGGCAGTGTGTGAGGTATTTATGACCATGCACAATAAGACAGTAACGACACCACAGAAGGCCACAACTCAAGTAGGTAAAGAAAAATAGTTTCTTTATCAAAGGTTTAACATGAGACTCCCAAAAACGTTTTAACAAGCCGCAATACACGTAAATTAGTATGGACTTAAAAATGCAATAACGTCTTCACTAGAACGTGGCACTGACTTAATTCAAGGCCTGGGTCTACGCGACCCGTTGCGCACCAGGTACCTGCCGTTGGAAGGGGACACAGCACGCAGCTTCTCCAAGAAGCGGAGACGGTGACAGGCGGACTCCCAGCTACCACAGCTTTTGGCTGCAGTGGTCCGCAGCATGCACTCACAATGATTCGGGCACTCTGGGACAGGCGGGCTCTCAGCGGCAGCAGCACACGGCTGCAGCAGCCCGGGCTGGTGGTGGTGATGACTCTCGTCGTGCAGCTTTGTGGTGGGCTCACAGCGGCAGCAGCTCGCTCTTAGCTGCAGCGGCCCACGAGACATTAGCGACAATCTTTGACAATGGTGAACAAGATGTGGGCACACAGCGGTGGCAGCTCTCTCTTAGCTGCGGTGGCCCACAGGACAAATCACGATGATGCAACGTTTTCCTCTGTTCACTCGGACAGAGTTTTGTCTTGACATCCAGAAGGATCACACTTGAAAAAGGTTTCAGCGCAGCGTTTTATACCTAAAAAGTCTTTGTTCTCTAAAGTCACAAATCACTGAATCCAGACAGAATCAGTTTGGTGGCGTCGGGGAGCATTTGGTTTACGAGGCGACATCCTGCCCTTTGAGAATGAGGGGGTCTGCTACACGACACCCAGTGGGAGGTGCAGCCATCATTCACCTTGCCAGGCGTGGCCCTGCTCAGATCAAAGAGTCACCCCTCCCCATGCTCTGAATGCCGATCTCTCTCTCCAGCCAGGTCTGACCCAGCTGGCCCTGCTGCTCCAAAACTAGACGGCCAATACAAATACTACCAAAGCCTACAGGAAAGCTTAGGTAAGAAAATACCTCGTTTCTAGAAGAGGCATTTTCGACCACGGGATATACAAATGATCCTTACTAAAAGATGTATCTCAGTGTCCTGAGCTTAAACATATCAAATTCGAATTTCCTATCAGGTTCGTTGGGTCATGTAGGACTATGGAATGTAAGACTCAGCCTGCCTACTGTGGCCTATGAGAACGGACAGCCTCACAATAGTAAACTGTGAAATGGAGGGTAACTCGCTACTAGAACATGCTACACAGATCTAGGCATGTTCTTCCTGTCACAGAAAACGCACCCTGCCATAGGGGATTCTTACATGGTGCGAAGGGAAGGTGCAGGGACTGGGAAGTGGGTGCACCTCACAGTAACAAAGGCAGTTCTGGACTGCCTATAGACTCTGCAATGGCAGGTGACGGAGCAAGGTTGGAAACACAAATTTTTGTATACCCCTTGTGAATTCACTTCTCCATAACAGTAGTAATATGAATTAATAGTGTTTTTGAAATTAACCAACATAGAATAGAATGCACACATACAAACACACGTGGGATACTAAATTGCATGTAATTGCGAACTATAATCTACTAATTACGTGATGTGCTATGTCAAAACAGTGCGCATTTTTCATAATCGAATTGAAAATTGCATGAATGTGCTTTTGTCTTTTTTATTGTGGCATAAATAATGGAGATTGGTGAGTAAACCATGCCTATATGTTGCTTAAACGCTAGGTAATGACTAATTGGGATACCTTAGTATTGGGATGGGGTAAACAGAAGGGCTTTATTTCTCAAATTTACGTTTATTTGTGTTTGTTTCTATAATAGTTCCCGAATGTGGCCTATGTGGCCTGAAAAAGATGGATGCTGACCGCAACTCCGAGTTTGCGGTGATGTACCCATGCTCAGAAATATGAGAGGAGAAGCACGAGCAGTCTGTGCCTGTGCATAATGGGTCAAGGACAGTGTGGCCTGCATATTGGAATAGATGCCAACTTTTTTGAATGTCAGCATCTTGAACGTGGGAATAGGACATCGAATAACAAATTAAAGGACACAAGCGGAAGAGGAATGATGCGAACACTAGAAACACTATTTTCTAAATTATAATGATGAATCTGCGGAAATTGAACAATAAGGTGATGAGATGATGCTTATCCACCCCTCAAAGTGACAACTTTTAGATAGATAAGTTAGTGAAAAAGGATATAAAATAGGACATTTGGAAGGATGAAAAGAAGCTTGCTTTTCCGACTTTATCTTTGCACCCCGACATGCACAATTTTTCCTATGGCGCAGGGACTTTGAAATGTTCCTGAACTTTAACTTTTGAATAAATGCGGACTCCTATGAGAGGGGAACATCGAGAGAGATAGAGAGGTGTTCATTGGGAACTATTCTGTCCTTATGCTGATGTCTGCGTTTCCAAAACTTTGGTAATATGAAACTTTTCTTATTTTCTAACTGTCATGCTAATAAATGAATGTATTAAATTTTAAACTTTTCTTCTAGGGTATTGATGTTCAAATAATTTCTTTAGAATTAAAAGATAAAGGTCATGCCAGGAGATTTAGTCTCTAAATAAAAATTTAATAAATAGAGAATTAAGCCGGTCTTGTTGTCCTTTAGTTAGCTTTTATTAGCTGATCCATTGACAAATAATGGTGGGGTGTTTTAAAAGTTCTTTTTAAATTAAAACCATGGTATCAAAAATAAACTGCATATGTAAATAATGTATAAAATGTAGTTTTAGACACTACGCTGTAATCCAGCAGCTCTCCTTAGGTCTTCACCGAATCCTAGGAGCAGGGTAAATGTGTGTATGAGTGACTCGCAGTGTTATGGGCCTCAATGATGAGTAATGTGAAGAGCTCCCTGGGATAAACTGATGGTTTTACAGAGAATTTCTGGAGCCGTGCTGCATCAGTTAATTCTGTGGTAGCAGAGCATAGGTTGCTATAGGTTGACTAGGATATATTATGTATAGAGTAGAGTATATGGAAATTTGGTGTACAGAGTTCATGACTAACATCTGTTGAGTTTGTATTGCGTTATATGTAGTCTGGAAAAGGCATCCGGAAAGTGTGGGAAGCTGGTCACTCTGTCTGCAGGCAGAGGAAGTGTGGTAAGTGAAGTCGCACATCACATAGTCTGTTTCAAAGTGGTGACATTGTCGTATGTTATAAGTTTAGGGACCTTTATGTGTAAAAGTGGTGAATGCATAGCGAAGGCAACCTGTGAAATCTTGGGTCTGAGTACAGGGATCATTGCGTATTCTGTCTTAAAACTCTACCTGGAGAGAGTAATAAAGTTTAACCTAAGCTTGAGAGAAGGGTAAGGTAGAGGGAAGTGCTACTTTATCGGCGAAAGTAAAATTCTGTGGTAGAGAAGAGGTAAGCGCTGTCTACTGGAAATGCAGAATACTTGTGTAATTGAGGAAAATATCACTATGATTTTAGCGAAACAGATGAATGGAGTTGTTTTATGTGGTTACTAACTGATTTTGCTGTATAAAAGTGTAAATATAGTGTGCCGATAAATTTTGTAAAGGAGGGATCAGTTGAAGCTGCAGAAGCCGGAGCAGGGCTGACGTCAAAGGTGTCACGCTGGGATTGGTCCATATGACCAAGACAGATTAAGGGCTGATTGGTGCATCAGTAAAAGCAGCAAAATTATTGGTTGAGCACTAATGAAACGTATCTTGTTCTAATTGGTGCGTTAGTGTGAACCGTGCTGTGATAGGCTGGTGTTACGAAGCTGTGGTAAAGTGCGCAATCGTTTGAAAGACAGGAAATTAACAGACAAATTGAGTTTTATTATGGAGCGGAGAAAGAAAAATCTTCGTGGTTTCAAAAAGTGTTTAACAAGGATAAGATAATTGAGACAAGAGAGGGAAAATTGCTTCCTCCGCCTAAAACGCATGCATCATACATGATGATAAAACATGGCTACCATACATGTATATGGTTAGAGAATTGGGCCAGATATACCAAAAACGATGGTGCAGTAGCTTTCCAGCTTTCCCAGAAGTAACTAAGAGAATTCTTGGAATAGATTCTTGGCAACTAATATTAAAACTAGGCTGCACCTCACTTACTTCTTCCCTTGTACTAGACCTAGGTTAGGTACACCAGGGTAGGCATATTTTAGAAGCACCAGTTGAGTACTTTTAGTCATTATTTATCACTGTATATATTTTATGCATTTTAGGTATCTTATGGCTTAGAAGCCATATCATGCTTTTACAGTACTATTTTATAATACTCTTCGTATTATATGCTCTGTACTTTACCGCAAGTATTACGATTGCAGGAGTTAATTTCTTATACTTGAGAAAGAAGACTGTTCAAGAAATACCCTTTTATTGAAAACGCCCGTCTCTCTATTTCTCTGCACCTCTGGTGAAGCGAAGTATGCACGATTGACTGAGTGAAATAACTATCTATTGTTTCCGCGACTCTAGAGATATATTTCTTATTCTTGGGGAACAAAGATGTCATTTTTTAAGCGGTTGTCAGAAACTAATCCCTTCTTGTTCATTTGAGAAAGTTTCTAGTGACCTCTGAGCTAGCTGGCACTCACAATTAAGTTTAGTATATTCGGTAGAGACCTAGAAGACTTCAGTCCTACGTCTAAACTACAGGATACACTATTCCAATGCTCAGAGACTATTGGGAATATAGGAACTACACTACAAGTTGCCCGACTATGTCCTCCCCCTCAGCCCACTAGGAAGGTCATGCCCTGTAATTCGCCTGCCCCTGGACTCAACCACAATCCTTCATCCCAGGCGAAACGGGTCTTTACCACCTAGGTGTATGTCTACGAAACTATGCTCTTGTTTCCAAATTACGCACCCTGGCCTTTGTGGAAAAGTAAATTTTGCCATGTTGTATGTGCCTACGTGTTCCCCATATTATGCTATATGTGCATGATCGATATGCATGTATCCCCCTATGAACGATTAAAGACGCAATTATAGTTGTGTCCATCTCTAGTATGCCAGTTTCCAGTTCTCGTGAAAGCAACGAGTATTAGGCCTCTGTTGCCACATTTTACAGTGTGCACGTTAATTCATTGAATTGTCCCCGTTTCTAGGCCTCAAAAGGGCCCGGACATCAGATTCAGCTCCTGTCTCCTGAACCCTCTCCGAGGAGCGATGCAGCCCCCACCTGCATCCCTGACCCTTCGCTTACTTCCTGCCTCACAGTGCCCGGCCCGGCCTGGCTCTGCCTCCCAGTCTGCCAAGAGTATGTTATGCTTCTAGTTATCAGTCCAGCCCTCCTTCTCTGCATTCCTAAGCTACTGAATCGCATCAATAGTTTCAGCCATGGTCTAGCCTTTCTGTCTCCATGTAAGAGAAATACTGTATTAATATTCATAGAATATTCCTAGCACACGCAATACATGTAGAATTATGCACGCACCAGTCTTAGTGCCAAGTAGCCTTTGCCCTGATAACTTTTGGATTCTATCAACATGTACTCCAAACACCAGATACCAGATATGCTTTAGGTACATGTCGCTCTGACACTGCAGACTTTAGTCTCCTCTTCTAGCACAGAAGCCATAGCCCCCAGTTCTCCCTGGTAACACGTCATTGCCCGTTTGCGCGCACCACTAGGTTAAAGGTCCCAGCTGCTCAGGTAGCCCCCTCCATGTTTCCCCCCCGTTTATGACATTTCTGTTACGTTTACATCACATGTCTATGTATACGCCCTGTACACGCCTTCTTGTTACACCCTTTTTGTCTCATCTTTCGCGACTGCTACGAGTTACGCCTACTGCTACGCCTACTGTATTGAATGTAATGTAATTGTTTAAGTATATATATATACTGTGTACTGTTACTGAAAGTTATCCCAATCCCCCGATTCCCATTTCCGTGCAGCTGCCATCCCGTGCTTTCTATTTCAGGCTGTCCTGTTCCTGTCCCTTCCATTATGCCTGATTAAAGCCTGTCAGACTTCGATACCTCGAATCCTGTCTCTTATTTATTGAGCTATCTGTTTTATTCACTGTATTCAAAAATAGTACCGGTAATTAAATATTTATTTACCACATAATGGCGCCCGAATAGGAACTTGCCCTTTCCCCACGCGCCGGTGAAGCCACGCAGGCCCCCTGATCCTCTGCAGCCGTGACGGAACCATACCGTGCACGTGCAGATATTTCTGCTTCAAGTATCCCTCAGGCCCACGGAGGAGACGGAGGTTGCGGTCCAGCATCCAGACGAGGCGGTAAGGAACGCGGCGAGTCCCGACCAGAGCCCAAGCCGAGAGTACAAGGTCCGAGGTATCCGGAGGCCCACCTGTAACTGAAGTCCGAAGTTCGTAGTCCGTCGTCGTAGCAGTCCAGTCCAGTCCGAGGCCTTCCGTTCTTGCTGCCCGGTGAGTACCGTTGCTGGGGTAGTATCTAGACAGGGTCAATTAATTTGTCTCTGGTCCGTGGGTTTGGGTACGCAGATCCAGTCCGAAGTGTTCACCTAGGTGGATGCGGGTCCTGACGTGTCTCTTTATGGGACCGGTATGTTTCGTACTGTTTTAGCAGTGCATCTAGTAATTCTAGTAAGTTTCGTTCTCGAGAAAGTCATGTGTTCTGTTTTCAGTATATCAGGTAATATTCTGTCCGAACTGTTATTCTAAATGTTATTCAATGTGTTTTCAATGTCGTGGTATGAGTGATTTGTTTTTACTGTGTTTATCGTGTATTGTATTGTGTTCGGATTCCAGCCTAGAAAATGCCTCTATTCTCCAAGTTACGTCAGTTAAAAACCAGAAAAGGGTTGCTCGAGGAAGCAGTTCCTGTCCCGCTTAGGGACAGTCCAGGTCATTTTATGTATCATAAGCATGGCTTAAGTGCCATATTATATCTAGACTTATGGGTGGACTATACCAAGGAGTTAGAAGAGAAATATAGATGGCCCGTATCAGGTACATGGGATGCCGAGTGCATCATGCGAGTAGAAGAAGCATTGTGGAAAAAGAAAGCCAGACAGTCCCAGAAAGATGCCATCGAGTTATGGCGCAAAGAATCTCATAGAAGAACCGAAAAAGAAATCAGAAAAACGGAATTAAGTAGGGAATCCTCAGAAAGAGCCCAAGAAAGGGAATTGATCGAAGTAGGTGAACGAGTTAAAGCAGAACAGTCAGACAGACAGAGAAATGCCCTTATTAAGGGTATGTATCCTCTTCTTGCCAAGGGCTTGCCAAAAGCAACCCCGGAAGCACCATGTAATTTTCCGCCGCCATTAGTTCCGATTAAACTACGTCACAAACCGACCGCAGCTGATATTTTTCTCTCGTCCTATTTGGATGACACAGTCCCAGAATATGCATATCCTGTTCCGCCAGCTCCCGTAAATAATGTAATTCCTGTTCCTCCAGCCACCGGGGCACCCGTTGCAGCACCTGTTACAGCACCCCCGGTCCAGCCCACAGTACATGTACCCGCTACATCCGTCACTCTCCCAGCACGTACAGTACACACCGACGATTCTAGTTTAGGAGCCGCGGGGGGAAGTCCTCCTGGAACCCCGCCTCAACACAGACGTATGACGCTACTTGAGCTACATGAACGAGCGTTACAGCGTACGCCAAAAATTCAAACATTTACAGATATCAAGCGAGCACTTACCGAATGTCGTTATGATCCAGTTTCAGGCGATGGTAATATGGTCATATATTCATTACGTTTAAGACGGGTGACCGAATATTTGGACACCCTGCCCAATATGAAAGAATATCTAGACAGAATATATCGTTTTATTCGTACAGGAGTGGATCCAGAAAGTGTTCGCGACGCCATGATTCAAAGAAAAGTCGAGATTCAGCTCATGCTTTTAAAGTTTTTAATTAATTGTTTAATAAGAGAACAAGATTATCCAGATAAAGATCCAGAAGAAATGAAAGTCTTGACCAAGTGGAGTGACCATATAACCGAGGGAAGACACAAGACACAGAACTGTATAGAGAGTATGTACAAGAAAATCCGTAGGGAAATAATAAAGTTACACGAGAAACGAGAAGCAGCACAAGTAACCGAGAAAGAAGACGACTCTCCTACTGAAGAGGTAGACGACGAGAATCCCTCCAGAATAGCGTATGTAGGTAGAACGAGACTTCCCGACCGACATTCACGCCCAGATCACAAGAAAGTTTTCCCTCCTCCAGCACCAGAACGGGGTTCTCTTGAGCAAGTATTCCAAGCTACCGATCACATTCTGAAGTCGCGAATAGGTTATAGTGAGCTCAGTACAATGCATGAACAAGAACTAGCCCGATCAGCAGTCCGGTGGACTACTGATTCTACCACTTTTCCAGACGAAATAGTGGCACAAATGTTTCTGAAACTGCCCCCAGCCGAGCAGCGACTGGTGGGTATGTATATGATCCAGCATCTCATTACACTGTATGAGGGACAACATTCTGATCCAGGTCCACTACACGATGTTTTGAACGAGTTACTCCAGTACAGATGGAGAGGTCTAGGTACCAATTTAATTAGTATCATTCTAGAACAGCGCCACAAATATCGAACGTTTTTAAATCCGCATTTTGTTCACGTCTCACCCCCAGAAAATAAATCATTTTACATAGATAGACAGCATCCGTTACGAGAAGTGCACCCAGTTAGAGGAACGGGTGGTGATCTAGAACGAGTATTTGTTTACACCCCTATCACTAAGATGGAACTCTTAGAGATGAAAAAGTTAATTCCCTGTCATGATAAAGACCCAGCAGGGTTCCATCGAGAATTAAAAGACATGCTCCGTATGGGAGAATACACGTATCCTGATATCATTAAAATGTTAAAAGTCCTGTTGCCCGCAGGGATATATGAAAAACTCAAGGAAAAAGAATGGGAGGTGGGAGAGAAAAAGATCGATTGGACAGCTCTAGAAGCTGAAGATGGTTTACGAGTACCAGGTACCGGTCTTGGGGAGAAATGTAAAGATTTGCCCGAGTTATTGATACAAGTTTTGCCAAGATTACTAGCCACGAAAAAGGAAGATTGGGATGCAATCTCAGCTTGTAAACAGAAACAAGACGAAGACACTAGTGATTTCTATTCTAGATTTGAAAAATGTTTTATTATTAATAGTGGTCTGAAAACAAGTAGTGAATCGTACCCTCATCTTTTTGTTACCAAACTAGTCGAGAATTCAAGTCCACAAGTTAAAAATCGAGTTTTGAAAGTCGAAAGTACCTGGCAAGCTAATACTCCGTCACAAATGTTACAAATGCTCCAGTATCACCAGAACAGAATCAGGGAAGAGCAGGAACACGAAAGGAGACGTATGAAAGACACGAAAATGAAAGTATTAGTTGCACAATCTGTTCCACAAGACAGTCAGAAGAGGGGTCCGAATCAAGCCAGTCACCCTGCAGCTCCTGTTAAAGGGACCTCCAATTACTGCAAACAGCCAGGTCATTTTATAAACGAGTGTGCAGTTCTGAAACACAACATAGCTACTGGTAAAACTAAAGAAAGACCACGTCCGCCTAGACAAGAACAAGTTTCACAGACTTCTCAGCCACCACAGAATGCACAACAGACAGTTCCAGCACCGCAGCCTATCGCTGCAACACAGCATGTTACACAGCAGATGTACCAGTATGCCCAGACAGAGTATCCAGATTATCAGCCGTATTCATGAAACAGCCTAGAGAGGGAAGTAGGCTTGCCTCTCATCGAGATACCTGTAGATCAAGAGGGTCCCTATGTACACAGTCAAGTATTAGGGAAAGACAGAAAGTTTTTGATTGATACAGGGGCAAGTAGGACTACCATCAGTCATGACGAGGTTCCAGGGGCTCCGCTCTCAGGCTCTAAAAATGTTTCCCTTGGATTTTCAGGAAAGCCGATTGTTAATGAAATATCGAAACCAGTTACTCTAGAAGTTGGTCCATTGTCCCGAACTACTGATTTGTTACTCACAAAATCATGTCCAGAAAATTTGTTAGGCATTAAGACATTGAAAGAATTAGGGGCAGTAATTTGCTGTTCCCCAGAGGGGGTCCGCTTGTTTTTGAGAGACTTCAAAGGTCATTATGTATTACGTGATTTTGATCCAAGATTATTGAATGTACCACAGCATTTATGGGTGCAAGGTCCAACTGATGTAGGTTGTATGCATATCACACCCCATCGTGTGACTCTAAAGCAAGGTGTAGTTTTGCCACGAATCAGACAGTACAAATTGCCACCAGAGGCTGTAGCAGCCTTATCCAAAATTATTGACGAACTTATTGCTCAAGGAGTGGTTGTAGAAACTGACTCTAACGTATGTAATTCTCCGATCATTCCAGTCCTGAAACGTACTGATCCAAATGCACCTCCAGTATATCGATTAGTGATTGACCTTCGAGAGCTTAATAAATGTATCATACCCCAGTACCCAGTAGTCCCAGATATTTCATCACTTTTGACAGCCATTGATTCTGAAGCTACGTTCTTCACAGTTATCGATCTCAAGAACGCATTCTTCAGTGTCCCCATTCATCCAGACAGCCAGTACCTTTTCGGTTTCTGTTTAAATGGAAGAAGCTATAAATTCACACAAGCTCCTCAAGGTTTCACAGAAAGCCCTAGCATTTACAGTCAAGCACTTAAGAGACAACTAGACAATATTCACATGCCAACTGACACTGCCCTGCTCCAGTATGTCGATGATCTACTGATCACAGCCCGTTCTGAACGTGACTGCGAGCGAGCGTCACTTACAGTCCTGTATTTTCTGGCCGAGATGGGGCACAAGGTGTCCCCTTCCAAATTACAATTCTGTGTCCAGCAAGTGGTATACTTGGGACACTTACTGTCCAAGTGGGGTAGGCAGTTGACACCTGACCGTATCCAGTTAATAGCAAGTCTTCCACAGCCCAAGACACAGAAGGAGGTACGAGCTTTTATCGGCCTCACTTCTTACTGCAGACAATGGATTCCTCAGTATGCATTTCTAGCCAAGCCACTGATACAGTTAACGACACAGGAGGCAGCCGTATCGACTGTCCTCCCTTGGACCCAGGAACATGCACTTGTTTTTAATGAGTTAAAGAAAGCCTTATGTCAAGCACCTGTTCTAGCAATACCGAACTACAGTAAGCCTTTTACACTTTTTGTCACAGAACGTGATGGTACTGCATTATCTGTTCTCACACAAGATCAAGCAGGACAATACAAGCCCTGTGCTTATTTTTCGAGCACATTAGATCCAGTGGCCCAGGCTCTGCCTGCGTGCCTCAAGTCAGTTGCAGCCACAGCTCTAGCTATCAGACAAAGTGATTCCATAGTGTTAGGACATTCCCTGACAGTACAAGTTCCACACTCCGTGGAAGTTCTTTTAAACCGAACACATACTCAGCACTTGACAATTGCACGTTTAACAGGTTATGAACTGACACTGTTCCAGCCACACATAGAAATCAGACGCTGCAACATTCTAAATCCAGCTACACTGTTACCGTCAGTCACTTCAAATCCTGCCACACATGACTGCGTGGAAGTTGTTAACACTATGACAAAGCCAAGACAAGATCTGACAGATATTGCGTTACCTGATCCCGACCTGACACTTTATGTGGATGGTTCATGTATGAGAACAAGTACAGGAGAACTAGTAGCCGCGTATGCAGTGACTACTGAAACCGAAGTTATAGAAACACATCGTATTGACACCCTGTCTGCTCAAGCAGCAGAGCTAGTCGCTCTGACCCAAGCCTGCATATGTGCCAAGAACCAGAAAGTAAACATATACACAGATTCCCGTTATGCATTCGGAGTCGTACACGACTTTGGAGTGCTCTGGCAGGAGAGAGGTTTTATGACTTCTCATGGAACCAAGATCCAGCATGGTCTTCTCATTCAAGCTCTGTTAGATGCAATACATTTACCGACAGCTATTGCCATCATGAAGTGCAAGGCACATACGAAAGTCACTGACATCATTTCCCAAGGTAATGATCTAGCAGATCGAACAGCCAAGCTTACAGCTCAGACTCCAGACATTCCCGTTAACACGACACAGACACTCACTCCAGATCAGACTACTTGTATGACAGTTAGGGACCCTACACAAGATGTCATAGACATACAGTTACATGCTACTCCCGAAGAAATCAAGAAATGGTCCGAACAAGGAGGGGTCCAGACAGATCAAGGATGGTTGACGAAGGGAAAAGCCACATGGTTTCTCCCCGACTCTATGGTTCAAGTCATTATTAATACCGCACATAGTCCAGCACATCTAGGAGAAAAAGCTATGTTAGATAGTATCCAGAACCTTTGGTTCAATAAGCATTTACGAGCTGCAGCCAAGCAGAAAGTACGTACCTGTATGATATGTTGTCAGTTCAATCCAGGTAAAAGTGTCCCGGTGGAACAAGGTGGATTCCAACCTCCTGACCACCCTTTTGAAGTTCTCCAGATGGATTATATTCAGATGGAGCGATGTCGAGGTTTCAAGTATGTCCTCGTGGTTGTATGCGCTTTGTCCAGGTGGACAGAAGCATATCCAGTTCCAGATTACACAGCCGCGACCACTGCCAGGCAGTTGGTTCGTGAGTTCTTTCCCCGCTATGGACTACCTAGGGTCGTGTATTCAGATAACGGCCAGCCATTCTCATCCGAGCTCATGAAACATGTTTCCCTTCTGTTAGGGTACCAGTGGAAGTTCCATTGTGTACGCCATCCTGAAGCAGCCGGTCTCGTAGAGAGACATAACCAGACTTTGAAAATCCGCATTGCAAAAGTATGTAGAGAAAAAGGTGTAGATTGGTTAGTTGCCCTGCCAGTCGCTCTATTCTACATGAGAATGGTTGCACATTCCAGATCAGGCCTGTCTCCTTACGAGGTCGTATTCGGCCGTCCTCCAAACATGTGGGGTACACCTAGACCCCGTAGTATTACAGATGTTTCCAGTAATATGCTGACAGATTACCTAGCTTCCTTGATGTCTGCCCTACACTCTTGTCGTTCACAGGTTGCCGCTGCATTTCCAGACAACACTGAGGTGAAACCGCATGAAGTCGTTCCGGGAGAATATGTCCTGGTGCGCAATTTTGATCGTTCAAGTCCGCTGGAGCCCCGTTGGAAGGAGCCTCAAATGGTGTTGTTGACAACAAGGACCGCGGTCAAGCTAGAGGGCCGGAATGGATGGGTCCACACCAGTCATATCAAGAAGTTCCATGGATTACGACAAAAGACATTTATTAAAGACTGCCTTATTCCTAAGGACTGCCTAAAAACAGACTCTGAATTCAAAATTCCACTGTTAGAGAAAACTCCGCAGCAGGAGTATAAAGCAAAGTTGAGGTCTAGTAAAATAAGTCAGCCAGTTTAATTGTCTAAGTCCTGATCCAGCGGCCTATAGGAAATATGCCATAACCGACGCTACCCAACTCTATAACCTGTTACGTAAAATACTATTCTAACTCATGGACCCATTAATCAAATATGACATATTTGACCTACTGAATCAGGTGATCAAATTAAAACTATATACACCTTATACACAACTCTATATACACATTATATACAACCGCGGTAAATGTTGACGTCATTAGAACAAAACCTAACTATTTAAATGACCACCATGGCGATGGCATCTAGCTAATAGTAACCTACGCTTCTGAATAACCAAGACCAGCTTGTTTCAAAAGTAAGATTTTATTAACTAATTGTAATTAAATCAAATTATAAATTTATAAATGCAATTTTATTAGCAATATAGTAAGCATGTTTGCAAAGTATCATGGAAAATATAGTTTAAGCAAGAAGATATAAGTTTAGCATTTTTAAAACCTAAATCCCTAACTAGGCTAAATAAAATGGAAATAAGGTAAAGTTCTTTGAGGGTTCTTACGTGCTCCACGCAATGTCCATCAGCATAACGCCCTCATCGGAAAGTCAGAAAGCAGCAGCCAGCCCATCCCCAGGGCATGGACTTTTTATACCTTTCTATGCTAGCTAATCTAAGTAAAGGAAAATTTTCTGCAAAAGTCGATGTCTCATTGGTCCGAGAGTGACAAGTGACATGTCACCTACATTTCAAAACTTCCATTCGGTCATATTCTTTGGGACCATTGTCTTTCTTGTACGAGTTCCAACACATCTTTGGTTTGCAACATTTTAAACTGACTCCATTGCACTTCCGCGGATGCCAACATAGCAAAAGTCTTTTCTACCGGTTTCTGACCTTGGCCACGTCCGCCAGAATAATGACAGCACATCATCTTTGCTGAATGAATGCAACTTTGATGGAAAACTTTTTTTTCTTTCTCAGAGACATCTCGTGCTCCTTGCAGAATTAAATTCATCGTTTAGCAAACTCGAGCAAACTAGGCCCAAAAGCAGGCAACTTAATTTTCTAGTATAAAACAAACACAAGGAAAGTATTAATGTAAGAATTGTCAATTATTCTGTATCCACCCTTCATTTACTAATTGATTAACCCACCCAATTAATCTAATGTTACCTAGCACCAAGCAACATATAAGCAGTGATGGAGCGGGATAGAAAACAGAAATCTGTTTAAACCCGTGAAGTCACACTTCCATAAATAAATTAATAATGCTAACAACTTGTGCTGTGTGTATAATAATTCAACCTAGTTTAAAGTTGCATTTTCACAGAACACGCGGGAAACTAACATGTGTGCTCATAAATGTGCATTATGTTGCATTCTTATGTATGTGGAAAATAATAAATTAATCTTGTCTATTGTCATGTCATAACTAATAGCAGCTGTTTTTAAAATAATGGCATGTGCTTATTTTGCTTCCCTTGTCTATGTGATGTCATTTCTACTATTCTAGGTGCATATAAGGTTTTATGGATTCATGAAGACTGGTAGATATAAAATGCTGCTTTATTTGTGCTTTACTGCTAGGTAATTTAGACTAATGGGTTAATTATTAGCAATGATGGGAGGCAACAGAATAAACTGTATTTCTTTCATTAATTATTCTTTGTGTTTGTTTATATAATAGTTTTACAAGTGAAGCTTAGAGATGGCTGCAGAAAATTAGTACCCTTTTAAAAGTGGCGCAGGGAAGGTGGCGCAGAAAATTGACGCTCTTTCAAAAGAGGCCTAATGATGAAAATGGCTCAAGTGAAAATAATTCTGAGAAGGATGGAAAAGGCCTCTGAGCTTTTATTTTGAAAGGTTTTGGATTGAACTGCTAAAAAGATGACTTTTTGGAGAAATTTGCTAACGTTTGCTAACGTGCCACGGGAGTTCAGAGCTGACTGGCTCAAGGTTAAAAGGATACAGAAAAGGGGGTGGTGATGAACAGAGTGTCTGAATTAAGCAGACCACTCTTACCCAGTCCAAAGATCAGGGCTTGATCCATCACCGGTATTTATCTCACTGCCCCATCCCAGCTCAGAACCTGGCTATATGCAAATTAGTCTGTCCCTGGCCCAGTGCATCATGGGAACAGGGCAGACCAAACTACCAAGCCAATTCTTCACCGGAAAGGAGACAAGCTACCGGGGACCGGTTTCTGGCATTTCAGCCTCTTCGGCCCGGCTTGCTTGAATCCTGATGGAGCAGTGAGAAAGGGACTCATGTCTGAGTATACCCTGCCACACCTATAGTGGCCAAAATCGATACAGAAAAGGGGGTGGTGATGAACAGAGTGTCTGAATTAAGCAGACCACTCTTACCCAGTCCAAAGATCAGGGCTTGATCCATCACCGTTATTTATCTCACTGCCCCATCCCAGCTCAGAACCTGGCTATATGCAAATTAGTCTGTCCCTGGCCCAGTGCATCATGGGAACAGGGCAGACCAAACTACCAAGCCAATTCTTCACCGGAAAGGAGACAAGCTACCGGGGACCGGTTTCTGGCATTTCAGCCTCTTCGGCCCGGCTTGCTTGAATCCTGATGGAGCAGTGAGAAAGGGACTCATGTCTGAGTATACCCTGCCACACCTATAGTGGCCAAAATCGATACAGAAAAGGGGGTGGTGATGAACAGAGTGTCTGAATTAAGCAGACCACTCTTACCCAGTCCAAAGATCAGGGCTTGATCCATCACCGTTATTTATCTCACTGCCCCATCCCAGCTCAGAACCTGGCTATATGCAAATTAGTCTGTCCCTGGCCCAGTGCATCATGGGAACAGGGCAGACCAAACTACCAAGCCAATTCTTCACCGGAAAGGAGACAAGCTACCGGGGACCGGTTTCTGGCATTTCAGCCTCTTCGGCCCGGCTTGCTTGAATCCTGATGGAGCAGTGAGAAAGGGACTCATGTCTGAGTATACCCTGCCACACCTATAGTGGCCAAAATCGATACAGAAAAGGGGGTGGTGATGAACAGAGTGTCTGAATTAAGCAGACCACTCTTACCCAGTCCAAAGATCAGGGCTTGATCCATCACCGTTATTTATCTCACTGCCCCATCCCAGCTCAGAACCTGGCTATATGCAAATTAGTCTGTCCCTGGCCCAGTGCATCATGGGAACAGGGCAGACCAAACTACCAAGCCAATTCTTCACCGGAAAGGAGACAAGCTACCGGGGACCGGTTTCTGGCATTTCAGCCTCTTCGGCCCGGCTTGCTTGAATCCTGATGGAGCAGTGAGAAAGGGACTCATGTCTGAGTATACCCTGCCACACCTATAGTGGCCAAAATCGATACAGAAAAGGGGGTGGTGATGAACAGAGTGTCTGAATTAAGCAGACCACTCTTACCCAGTCCAAAGATCAGGGCTTGATCCATCACCGTTATTTATCTCACTGCCCCATCCCAGCTCAGAACCTGGCTATATGCAAATTAGTCTGTCCCTGGCCCAGTGCATCATGGGAACAGGGCAGACCAAACTACCAAGCCAATTCTTCACCGGAAAGGAGACAAGCTACCGGGGACCGGTTTCTGGCATTTCAGCCTCTTCGGCCCGGCTTGCTTGAATCCTGATGGAGCAGTGAGAAAGGGACTCATGTCTGAGTATACCCTGCCACACCTATAGTGGCCAAAATCGATACAGAAAAGGGGGTGGTGATGAACAGAGTGTCTGAATTAAGCAGACCACTCTTACCCAGTCCAAAGATCAGGGCTTGATCCATCACCGTTATTTATCTCACTGCCCCATCCCAGCTCAGAACCTGGCTATATGCAAATTAGTCTGTCCCTGGCCCAGTGCATCATGGGAACAGGGCAGACCAAACTACCAAGCCAATTCTTCACCGGAAAGGAGACAAGCTACCGGGGACCGGTTTCTGGCATTTCAGCCTCTTCGGCCCGGCTTGCTTGAATCCTGATGGAGCAGTGAGAAAGGGACTCATGTCTGAGTATACCCTGCCACACCTATAGTGGCCAAAATCGATACAGAAAAGGGGGTGGTGATGAACAGAGTGTCTGAATTAAGCAGACCACTCTTACCCAGTCCAAAGATCAGGGCTTGATCCATCACCGTTATTTATCTCACTGCCCCATCCCAGCTCAGAACCTGGCTATATGCAAATTAGTCTGTCCCTGGCCCAGTGCATCATGGGAACAGGGCAGACCAAACTACCAAGCCAATTCTTCACCGGAAAGGAGACAAGCTACCGGGGACCGGTTTCTGGCATTTCAGCCTCTTCGGCCCGGCTTGCTTGAATCCTGATGGAGCAGTGAGAAAGGGACTCATGTCTGAGTATACCCTGCCACACCTATAGTGGCCAAAATCGATACAGAAAAGAGGGTGGTGATGAACAGAGTGTCTGAATTAAGCAGACCACTCTTACCCAGTCCAAAGATCAGGGCTTGATCCATCACCGTTATTTATCTCACTGCCCCATCCCAGCTCAGAACCTGGCTATATGCAAATTAGTCTGTCCCTGGCCCAGTGCATCATGGGAACAGGGCAGACCAAACTACCAAGCCAATTCTTCACCGGAAAGGAGACAAGCTACCGGGGACCGGTTTCTGGCATTTCAGCCTCTTCGGCCCGGCTTGCTTGAATCCTGATGGAGCAGTGAGAAAGGGACTCATGTCTGAGTATACCCTGCCACACCTATAGTGGCCAAAATCGATACAGAAAAGGGGGTGGTGATGAACAGAGTGTCTGAATTAAGCAGACCACTCTTACCCAGTCCAAAGATCAGGGCTTGATCCATCACCGTTATTTATCTCACTGCCCCATCCCAGCTCAGAACCTGGCTATATGCAAATTAGTCTGTCCCTGGCCCAGTGCATCATGGGAACAGGGCAGACCAAACTACCAAGCCAATTCTTCACCGGAAAGGAGACAAGCTACCGGGGACCGGTTTCTGGCATTTCAGCCTCTTCGGCCCGGCTTGCTTGAATCCTGATGGAGCAGTGAGAAAGGGACTCATGTCTGAGTATACCCTGCCACACCTATAGTGGCCAAAATCGATACAGAAAAGGGGGTGGTGATGAACAGAGTGTCTGAATTAAGCAGACCACTCTTACCCAGTCCAAAGATCAGGGCTTGATCCATCACCGTTATTTATCTCACTGCCCCATCCCAGCTCAGAACCTGGCTATATGCAAATTAGTCTGTCCCTGGCCCAGTGCATCATGGGAACAGGGCAGACCAAACTACCAAGCCAATTCTTCACCGGAAAGGAGACAAGCTACCGGGGACCGGTTTCTGGCATTTCAGCCTCTTCGGCCCGGCTTGCTTGAATCCTGATGGAGCAGTGAGAAAGGGACTCATGTCTGAGTATACCCTGCCACACCTATAGTGGCCAAAATCGATACAGAAAAGGGGGTGGTGATGAACAGAGTGTCTGAATTAAGCAGACCACTCTTACCCAGTCCAAAGATCAGGGCTTGATCCATCACCGTTATTTATCTCACTGCCCCATCCCAGCTCAGAACCTGGCTATATGCAAATTAGTCTGTCCCTGGCCCAGTGCATCATGGGAACAGGGCAGACCAAACTACCAAGCCAATTCTTCACCGGAAAGGAGACAAGCTACCGGGGACCGGTTTCTGGCATTTCAGCCTCTTCGGCCCGGCTTGCTTGAATCCTGATGGAGCAGTGAGAAAGGGACTCATGTCTGAGTATACCCTGCCACACCTATAGTGGCCAAAATCGATACAGAAAAGGGGGTGGTGATGAACAGAGTGTCTGAATTAAGCAGACCACTCTTACCCAGTCCAAAGATCAGGGCTTGATCCATCACCGTTATTTATCTCACTGCCCCATCCCAGCTCAGAACCTGGCTATATGCAAATTAGTCTGTCCCTGGCCCAGTGCATCATGGGAACAGGGCAGACCAAACTACCAAGCCAATTCTTCACCGGAAAGGAGACAAGCTACCGGGGACCGGTTTCTGGCATTTCAGCCTCTTCGGCCCGGCTTGCTTGAATCCTGATGGAGCAGTGAGAAAGGGACTCATGTCTGAGTATACCCTGCCACACCTATAGTGGCCAAAATCGATACAGAAAAGGGGGTGGTGATGAACAGAGTGTCTGAATTAAGCAGACCACTCTTACCCAGTCCAAAGATCAGGGCTTGATCCATCACCCTTATTTATCTCACTGCCCCATCCCAGCTCAGAACCTGGCTATATGCAAATTAGTCTGTCCCTGGCCCAGTGCATCATGGGAACAGGGCAGACCAAACTACCAAGCCAATTCTTCACCGGAAAGGAGACAAGCTACCGGGGACCGGTTTCTGGCATTTCAGCCTCTTCGGCCCGGCTTGCTTGAATCCTGATGGAGCAGTGAGAAAGGGACTCATGTCTGAGTATACCCTGCCACACCTATAGTGGCCAAAATCGATACAGAAAAGGGGGTGGTGATGAACAGAGTGTCTGAATTAAGCAGACCACTCTTACCCAGTCCAAAGATCAGGGCTTGATCCATCACCGTTATTTATCTCACTGCCCCATCCCAGCTCAGAACCTGGCTATATGCAAATTAGTCTGTCCCTGGCCCAGTGCATCATGGGAACAGGGCAGACCAAACTACCAAGCCAATTCTTCACCGGAAAGGAGACAAGCTACCGGGGACCGGTTTCTGGCATTTCAGCCTCTTCGGCCCGGCTTGCTTGAATCCTGATGGAGCCGTGAGAAAGGGACTCATGTCTGAGTATACCCTGCCACACCTATAGTGGCCAAAATCGATACAGAAAAGGGGGTGGTGATGAACAGAGTGTCTGAATTAAGCAGACCACTCTTACCCAGTCCAAAGATCAGGGCTTGATCCATCACCTGGGATGGTGCAATGAGCTAAAAAACGGTGTTGGATCTAGCCCTGATCTCTTGACTGGGTGAGAGTACTCTGCTTAATTCAGAGACTCTGTCCATCACCACCCCTTGTTGTAAATAATTTTGTCCACCCTAAGCGTGGAAGGGTATACTCAGATGTGAGTCCCTTGCTCATTGCACCATCAGGATTCAAGCAAGCCGGGCCGAAGACGCCTGAAATGGCAGAAACCGGTCCCCGGAAGCTTGTTTCCTTCCCAGTGTAAGAATTGGCTTTTGTAGTCTGGTCTGCCCTGTTCCCATGATGCACTGGGCCAGGGACAGACTAATTTGCATACAGCCAGGTTCTGAAACTGGGATGGTGCAATGAGCTAAAAAACGGTGTTGGATCTAGCCCTGATCTCTTGACTGGGTGAGAGTACTCTGCTTAATTCAGAGACTCTGTCCATCACCACCCCTTGTTGTAAATAATTTTGTCCACCCTAAGCGTGGAAGGGTATACTCAGATGTGAGTCCCTTGCTCATTGCACCATCAGGATTCAAGCAAGCCGGGCCGAAGACGCCTGAAATGGCAGAAACCGGTCCCCGGAAGCTTGTTTCCTTCCCAGTGTAAGAATTGGCTTTTGTAGTCTGGTCTGCCCTGTTCCCATGATGCACTGGGCCAGGGACAGACTAATTTGCATACAGCCAGGTTCTGAAACTGGGATGGTGCAATGAGCTAAAAAACGGTGTTGGATCTAGCCCTGATCTCTTGACTGGGTGAGAGTACTCTGCTTAATTCAGAGACTCTGTCCATCACCACCCCTTGTTGTAAATAATTTTGTCCACCCTAAGCGTGGAAGGGTATACTCAGATGTGAGTCCCTTGCTCATTGCACCATCAGGATTCAAGCAAGCCGGGCCGAAGACGCCTGAAATGGCAGAAACCGGTCCCCGGAAGCTTGTTTCCTTCCCAGTGTAAGAATTGGCTTTTGTAGTCTGGTCTGCCCTGTTCCCATGATGCACTGGGCCAGGGACAGACTAATTTGCATACAGCCAGGTTCTGAAACTGGGATGGTGCAATGAGCTAAAAAACGGTGTTGGATCTAGCCCTGATCTCTTGACTGGGTGAGAGTACTCTGCTTAATTCAGAGACTCTGTCCATCACCACCCCTTGTTGTAAATAATTTTGTCCACCCTAAGCGTGGAAGGGTATACTCAGATGTGAGTCCCTTGCTCATTGCACCATCAGGATTCAAGCAAGCCGGGCCGAAGACGCCTGAAATGGCAGAAACCGGTCCCCGGAAGCTTGTTTCCTTCCCAGTGTAAGAATTGGCTTTTGTAGTCTGGTCTGCCCTGTTCCCATGATGCACTGGGCCAGGGACAGACTAATTTGCATACAGCCAGGTTCTGAAACTGGGATGGTGCAATGAGCTAAAAAACGGTGTTGGATCTAGCCCTGATCTCTTGACTGGGTGAGAGTACTCTGCTTAATTCAGAGACTCTGTCCATCACCACCCCTTGTTGTAAATAATTTTGTCCACCCTAAGCGTGGAAGGGTATACTCAGATGTGAGTCCCTTGCTCATTGCACCATCAGGATTCAAGCAAGCCGGGCCGAAGACGCCTGAAATGGCAGAAACCGGTCCCCGGAAGCTTGTTTCCTTCCCAGTGTAAGAATTGGCTTTTGTAGTCTGGTCTGCCCTGTTCCCATGATGCACTGGGCCAGGGACAGACTAATTTGCATACAGCCAGGTTCTGAAACTGGGATGGTGCAATGAGCTAAAAAACGGTGTTGGATCTAGCCCTGATCTCTTGACTGGGTGAGAGTACTCTGCTTAATTCAGAGACTCTGTCCATCACCACCCCTTGTTGTAAATAATTTTGTCCACCCTAAGCGTGGAAGGGTATACTCAGATGTGAGTCCCTTGCTCATTGCACCATCAGGATTCAAGCAAGCCGGGCCGAAGACGCCTGAAATGGCAGAAACCGGTCCCCGGAAGCTTGTTTCCTTCCCAGTGTAAGAATTGGCTTTTGTAGTCTGGTCTGCCCTGTTCCCATGATGCACTGGGCCAGGGACAGACTAATTTGCATACAGCCAGGTTCTGAAACTGGGATGGTGCAATGAGCTAAAAAACGGTGTTGGATCTAGCCCTGATCTCTTGACTGGGTGAGAGTACTCTGCTTAATTCAGAGACTCTGTCCATCACCACCCCTTGTTGTAAATAATTTTGTCCACCCTAAGCGTGGAAGGGTATACTCAGATGTGAGTCCCTTGCTCATTGCACCATCAGGATTCAAGCAAGCCGGGCCGAAGACGCCTGAAATGGCAGAAACCGGTCCCCGGAAGCTTGTTTCCTTCCCAGTGTAAGAATTGGCTTTTGTAGTCTGGTCTGCCCTGTTCCCATGATGCACTGGGCCAGGGACAGACTAATTTGCATACAGCCAGGTTCTGAAACTGGGATGGTGCAATGAGCTAAAAAACGGTGTTGGATCTAGCCCTGATCTCTTGACTGGGTGAGAGTACTCTGCTTAATTCAGAGACTCTGTCCATCACCACCCCTTGTTGTAAATAATTTTGTCCACCCTAAGCGTGGAAGGGTATACTCAGATGTGAGTCCCTTGCTCATTGCACCATCAGGATTCAAGCAAGCCGGGCCGAAGACGCCTGAAATGGCAGAAACCGGTCCCCGGAAGCTTGTTTCCTTCCCAGTGTAAGAATTGGCTTTTGTAGTCTGGTCTGCCCTGTTCCCATGATGCACTGGGCCAGGGACAGACTAATTTGCATACAGCCAGGTTCTGAAACTGGGATGGTGCAATGAGCTAAAAAACGATGTTGGATCTAGCCCTGATCTCTTGACTGGGTGAGAGTACTCTGCTTAATTCAGAGACTCTGTCCATCACCACCCCTTGTTGTAAATAATTTTGTCCACCCTAAGCGTGGAAGGGTATACTCAGATGTGAGTCCCTTGCTCATTGCACCATCAGGATTCAAGCAAGCCGGGCCGAAGACGCCTGAAATGGCAGAAACCGGTCCCCGGAAGCTTGTTTCCTTCCCAGTGTAAGAATTGGCTTTTGTAGTCTGGTCTGCCCTGTTCCCATGATGCACTGGGCCAGGGACAGACTAATTTGCATACAGCCAGGTTCTGAAACTGGGATGGTGCAATGAGCTAAAAAACGGTGTTGGATCTAGCCCTGATCTCTTGACTGGGTGAGAGTACTCTGCTTAATTCAGAGACTCTGTCCATCACCACCCCTTGTTGTAAATAATTTTGTCCACCCTAAGCGTGGAAGGGTATACTCAGATGTGAGTCCCTTGCTCATTGCACCATCAGGATTCAAGCAAGCCGGGCCGAAGACGCCTGAAATGGCAGAAACCGGTCCCCGGAAGCTTGTTTCCTTCCCAGTGTAAGAATTGGCTTTTGTAGTCTGGTCTGCCCTGTTCCCATGATGCACTGGGCCAGGGACAGACTAATTTGCATACAGCCAGGTTCTGAAACTGGGATGGTGCAATGAGCTAAAAAACGGTGTTGGATCTAGCCCTGATCTCTTGACTGGGTGAGAGTACTCTGCTTAATTCAGAGACTCTGTCCATCACCACCCCTTGTTGTAAACAAGGTTAAAAGGAAGCTGTCGCTACAAAATGTAGCAGCCTAAGGAGAAGCTGCCAAGACTTCTAAATGAACAATGGACTAGTGAATTTGCCCGGGCATGTAAGAAGGAGGTGTCACAGTTTACTGTGGTACGAGGTGGCTCAGCCAATGGAGAACTAGAATTCGTCTGCTGGAATGTGAAAAATAGTTAGCTCAGCTTAATTTAGGGTATAAGAATAGGTTCAGAGAACACATAGTTGGCTTACGCTCGAGAAATTCTGGAGGACGATGTTATGCTGATGGACTTTACACGTGAGGACAGGAGTTTTTATTAACTACTTTATTACTAGGTGATGAGGGTAGAGACAGAGATATAGTTAGGATTTTGGAAAATGCTTAATTTTACTTATTCCTGCTAATGAATAATAATTCTTGATTTATGCTCTTTTTATTAATACTGAATAAATTTTTCTTTATGACATTTTCTAATGCTTGTTTAATAAAATACCAAAACCTAAGTTTTTCTAGATGTGTTAAAATAAACTTTCTAAAATGACAAGCTGGTCTTGATTATTGCAGATGGTTTAAACAACTATATTTAGATCTTATCGCCTCATGATTCAGGCGCTCTATTGTTGATATGGGCCTAGTGTTGTAGTGTAAGTTTTGTGGTAGTAGATAGTGTCATTTGTGCAATATTTTAGTGAGAGCGCTGGATCAATTTCTGGTAGCCATCTGACGGTTTATATATGTTGTTTTTGACATACATGTTACATGCATGATACATATATGTTGGTAAATTCATAGGATTAAGTTTTAACACATGTTGAGTTTGTTTATTTTGTGCTATGTGTGTACCGGTACAAAAACTGTGTGATGAGAAGGTAGTCATGCAGAATATCTGATCTGTTTCTGTGATATCGCCGAGTATCACTGTTGGTATCGCCGTGTACCAGAGGTATTGTCGCCGTGCAATACAGTGTTGTCGCCGTGCAACACAGTTTTAGGGCTAGGTGTGAATCTTGTATAGTGAGGGTTTTCTAAGAAATTAGAGCAGCATGAGAATAGGGACAATGCGCCTTCCATAAAACTCACTGTGATAAGAGTATTAGTTATATTCGAGCTTGAGTGAAGGGTAGGGTAATGTCGGTGCATGATTATCTATAAACAGGTGAGAGTCCTGTACGGGTACATGTTTTATATCTATAAACAGGTGAGAGCCCTGTACGGATAACGGTGTTATTTTGCTAACGGTGCATGATTTCTATAAACAGGTGAGAGTCCTGTACGGATTTCATGTGTGTCTGAAGTTAGGGAATTTTCAGTGTGAAAGTGCGTGATTGTTTTGTAAGGTATGTTCAAGTGGAACTCTTAGAACTGTCACTTCGCGGTGCGTTCAGAGGAAAACGGGTTCATATTTTTACGTGTTAGAAGGGTAGGGTAAGAGTTGCTCTACTGGCAAATGAAAATTATCCTTAGTGAGAATAGCGCCGGCTATTCCGAAGTGTGGATACTTGAATGTATGTAAACTATCCTAATTAGAGAAGCAGACAGATGAGTTTCGTTTTATGTATTCACTAAAATGTACCAAAAGTAATTCTAAGGTACTTAGGAAAGTTTAGGATAAAGTCTGTACCATTCTAAGACTTTTTATGATGTTGTGCAGTGTTTAAATACATTTAAAAGCTCTGCACGCTAATAAAATTCAATTCAAAAGTGTTCAGCATAGTTGAAAAGAATAAAAATGTGAACTGTGCTATTTTAAAAAAATTCAGGAGCATTTTAGAATGTTCTGTGTTAATTAGGCTATAATTAAGGTATTCCACGTTGTTAAACATTATTAAGTAAGTAAAAAGTGATAAGTATTCATTTTATAAATATTCCACACTTTAATTATAATAATATATTGTTCTCCGTAGTTTAAAACCATTAAAATGTGCCCCGATCGAAAATTGTAAGGGAGGGGCTGGTTTTGCGAGTGAGAACGTGTGGAGAGAGAGACTGCAGCTGCAGCTGCTGCATACGTCAGAGCTTGACGCGCTCTGATTGGTTTATATCCCTAGAAGTGTCAGAGTAAGCGTTCTTATTGGTTAAAGTACGATTAAATGTTTGAAATATTGTTTATATTGTAAATATTTCATTTTACTCATTGCGCTATTTTAGAAGGCTTATCCCCCATCCCTACGAGCTTTCTGCTATTTGTGCTTTCTTGGCAGGCTTCGTAAATAAGTGAGCCCCGCTCTGATTGGGCGAGGCTCTCCCTAGTTGAGGCGCGATTAATGCTCGAAGTACGTTGTGGGCTCATTAAGTTATGATTGAGAATATCCCCATGTTGCTAGATGCATTTTAATGCTTTAAAATATAGTTAATGTGTGTCCCGAGCATTTTGTGAAGGAGGGGCTGCTGCCTCGGGAGA
Source organism: Lissotriton helveticus (assembly GCF_964261635.1). NCBI lineage: Eukaryota > Metazoa > Chordata > Amphibia > Caudata > Salamandridae > Lissotriton > Lissotriton helveticus. The sequence continues at coordinate 1,769,316,681 of NC_136068.1, forward strand.
GCTGTCAGCTGCAGCGGCTGCTTGCGTCAGCCGCCGCGCTGCCATTGGTTAAAGTCCCGTCGCGTCATAACTGAACAGCGCTGTAATTGGCTAACAGCGTGTCATTGTTAAAAGTGATTGCTCGTACAATTTTAGGTGTCCCAAAGTTTAAATAAAATTAGGGAACAATAATTTAAGATTATCAACTGACTTTTCGAAATATAAAATTGTAAATTCCCGCTTTGATTCCTTTCTTAAAAAGCGCTATTAATTTAGAAAAGAAAGACGCGTTGTAACTAAAGTGTGTGGAAAGCGCTGGACATTGTATTTCAGTTTGTAAATGTTTTAAGGAGCGAGTTTGAAAAGCGAGAGGAGAGAGCTTGGAGATACAACGGCAGAGTGCGTTAAAACAGCCATGCTCCGATTGGTAAAAAATTGACCAGCGCGTCATAGACAGAGCCGAGCGCTGATTGGGCGAGGCTTTCTCAATGATTATTCCTTGGTCCCGACTCGTCATAGGAGAGCCGCGCGCCTATTGGTTGGTGACGCGTGGTGTCACAAGAGGAGCAGCGACCTGATTGGTCAAAGCTTCGTGTTATTGTTGGACTTTGTGCCGAGCGCTGGCTTTGAAATGATAGTGAAATTGCGCTACACTTCAAGAATGTTTAATTTCTAATTAGGGAAGCTGGCTTAATTTAGGTTGATTTGCTTATTACTCGAGAAGAGCTGTGTCCTGGTTGGCTGGAGACGCCGCAGCGTCATAGAAAGGCCGCGACCTGATTGGTTGAGGCTTTGTGATGCAACCGGATTGGTTGAGGCTCGGATGGGCACTATAATTGAATGTTAAGGAGTTGCCTGTCTGCCGAGGAGTGGGAAATTAAAGCGCTGTGATCGCGTTAGTGTCTGCAGATGTTTATGGGGGCATTGAAAGGCTGTGGAGGTTAAGCTGGAGATTGCAGGGAGTGGTCTGAGGTTTTTGCAGCAGTATCATTTATATAAATTTAAAGGAAAAACGAAAATTCTCAAAGTTGATGTACAAATGTATCAAAATTATACCCTGTCACATTTAAGTGTTGAATAAATATTTTATATTGTTGTTTTGCTAATACAAAATTTTTTGCCAGGTTTATTAAAAATTTAAATACAGGAAATTAAGGCAAAACAGAGTAGGTTTTCTTTTCCACAGGTATATGTTGCAGAAGGTGTGTAAGTGAAAATTAAGTACATTTAAAACACATGTGATTATATGTTGGTATTTTTGTTATAAATAAATATTTTGCGTTGCTACTGTTTTTGCAAATTGATATTTTTCTTTCCAGGTTAATTATAATTAGTGATACAGGTAAATTAAGAGAAAAATTAAATTGACCAAATTATAAGGTTTTCTATAACTGATAGAGTTAAATTAATTAATTAATTAATTGATCAGCAAGCGCTGCAAAGCAAATTTAGAGAGTACGTTTACCGAATTATATAATTAAAGAAAATGTCTTCCTTGTATAAGAAAATGATAAAGGTTGTTGGCAAATGCGAGAGTAAATTAAAGATTCCAAAATTAGCGAAAATAAATAATAAAGGTGTCAGAGTAGAAAATGTTGATCAGTGTACTATTGATGTTGTAAATATGGATCAGAACAGAAATTCAAGAAGACCCCCAGAACATGTTAATACAATGCCAAAAGTGTCAGATCAGATTGATAAAGTGCCAGCTCAGATTTCTTCTAAAATTAATGCAACAGAAAAGCATGATGAGATGCTTAGTACTTCTGGAATTAATATTCCTGTTTATGTAAATTCATCAAATGATTTAAAGGAGTCCATGAAAATTATGGAAACAGAGATAGTGCCTACACTAGGAAAAGATGAAATTAATTCCGCAGTTTTAAAGGTCCCATTAACTGAAAAGGTTTATTCCATTGTACTTGAGATTGAATTAGTAGGGATTGCAACCGAGCAAGGAACAGAGATGACTTCAGTTCTGGTAAGTAAGAAGTCTGACATTGACCTGATTAAATTGATACAGCCTGATGAGTTAAAATTATGCTCAAAGGAAAAGGAAATTGAAATAAATAAGCTGAATGAACAGCTACAAATACAGCGACAGGTAATGGTTCAGCAGAATGACATGGCTTCATTGCCATTGCAAAATTTTGTTAATAAGCAGACAGAGAATACAGATACAGGATTAAATAAAGAACAAGAAAACAGTCCAAGAAGATTAAATGCACTTCCAAAATGTTGGAATAAAATTGATGTTCTTTTAAGTGAAGACATCAAAGTGAAGGACGCAATTGATCAACAGATTAAAACATTGACTTATGCAGGTTCACTTTTCAGAAATGCAAATTTGATTAAAGGGTTGATTGATAACATTCAATTGACAGAAAGGTTTGCTGTCGTGATATGTGCAGCATACAAATTGAACGATGAACATGCTTTGAGTTCACTAATACTAACATCTGTAGTTGAAACATGGCAGGTAATCAAAGACTTTCAAGATGATGCAACTCATGAAGAGAAAAACACATGGTTGAGAAACACATGGTTGAGTGCAGATTTTAGACAGCAAGATGAGGATGAGATTTTGTCACACAAAGATGGTAGAGTAGTTTTACCAAATAGCATAATTACTGATATGGACAGAATGTACCATAAAATTGCAGAATTTCTTTACCAGAGGTGTCTGGCTTCCCAGCAAGTGAACACAATTAAGAGAACAATTATGAGATTGGGAACAGAATTACAGGAGAGTGGTTCATTGACCAGATTACAAATGGATTTCTGTGAGTTGTCACTGCATGATAAACTGTGCTACATTTTTGTGATTTTCTGTTTGATTACAAAATGGTTTGAAATATTTCGGATGCGACATGATGATAAAATTACTGTTGAAAAATTATCAGATGGCAAAAGACATATTGAAAACAGACTGCTCCATTGTACAGATAGAATAGAAATTTCAGATGTTGAGGAGCAAGAGAACGGTACTATAAAAGACAGAAATGCAAAAATGTGCCTAGCTGCAGGTACAAAGTGGACAGATGTCCTTCCACTTGTTTTGATGTTTCTGAGAAACACTACTGATAAAAAGACAGATTTAAGTCCACGTGATATTATGATGGACAAGGTCATGAGACAGGCATTTATAACAGAGAAAAGAATGATGACTATAAATGATAGCATCAATTTGGAGATCTGTAGGAATTTATCAGATGAAATGATTTCTGTGTTTGATGAAGATGAAACTGAAGTGCAAACAAGAGAAAAAGAGCAAGCACTTGATTTGTTACCAGGAAAAAGAATCAGGAAAAAGGTTCGTCTAAAAAGAAATTCTCTAGTGCCAAGGTGGCAGAAAAGGAGGTCAGTCAGTCTTGTCACAACAAATGCAGAGAAGTGCAAAAGACTGAAGAGGTGGATTGACACTGGTCATACTTTTCGTGTATCTACACCTGAAAATCCTGATGAGGATAGTGTCACAATTGATGATTCAGATACTGAAGAAGAGCCTGAAGAGAATCCAGATCTTGAAGGTCGACAAGTTGGTCGATATCTGGAGAACATGAATAGAAAACAAGCCTTGATTGAAGAAGACTTGAAAGTTGTGACTGAAGACTCAGAAAATGATCAGATTATGATTCAAGACCAGGAGAGTATTGAAAAGCAGAAGAGTAGCTCTGAAAGCAGGAACAGGAATTCTGAAACTGGGAAGATGAAGGTAATTGAAGAAGAAAATGAATTGCCAAGTACCAGCTACAAAGATGACGTTCCTAACGGAGTGAAGTTGCTGAGTAAAGAAGTAACTGAGTCCAGAATGAAAATTTCTGACACTGAAACTGATGAGAGTGATGAAGATTCTCAAATAAGAAAATTCAGAAAAGGAGCTTGGAGAACAGAATGTAATGTGACCAAGCAAAAGAAGAAATTACTAAGAAAAAGTGATAACTGGCTAGAAGAAAATGAAGGCCTAAAATTCAAATTGAGATACAGATCAAAAGAACAGATTGATGAAATATCAAGTCAAAAGGATTGTATAAAGAAAAGTGAGACAGGAAAGAAAATAGAAGTGATACCTGTAGTGGAGGTAAATGATGAGAGTCAAAAAGAGATTGAAAACAAAAGTGACAATGATTGAAGTACATACCTGTTAAATTTTAGGTTTTCTGTTTTTGGCATAAGGCTGAAGAAAATGTGTTAGATGACACAAGGTCGAAGAAATTCTGTTAGCTGAAAAATTAATTTGTGACATTAGGTCGAAGAAAAACTGTTAGAAAAAAAAAAAAAAATTTGAAAAAGGGGGGTAATGTTAGAAATTTTTAGAAAATTTAGGTAACATTTTTAAAATTTTTGTTTTATTTTTCTTTGCAAGCTTAATGAAAATACATTCAACAAGCTCAAGATGCTTAATTTTAAAAATGTTGTAAGATGTCTCTGATATATATGCTCCTAATAATTCTGCTTTGGTTAATTTAGGTTATTGTTCTTTTAGAAATTAACAAGGAGAAGTTTAAGGTTAATATGACAAGCAAGATACTGACATTTTATTAGTTATAGTTTTTGCAACACTTTTATTGAAGTTTAGTTGTATGTTACACAAGAGAAAGAAATAGAACTAGAGGGGTTTCTTAAAACTCAATATGAAAATTGTAGATAAACTGATGAGATAAGTCTTTAGAAATACTAAAACAGGTGAAATTGAATCATGTTCATCTTAGATAAAATCTTTGCTAAAATTTTGGGTGGTGGTGTGGTGATTTGTTAATCACCAGATGAGGGAGTTGATGGAGCGGGATAGAAAACAGAAATCTGTTTAAACCCGTGAAGTCACACTTCCATAAATAAATTAATAATGCTAACAACTTGTGCTGTGTGTATAATAATTCAACCTAGTTTAAAGTTGCATTTTCACAGAACACGCGGGAAACTAACATGTGTGCTCATAAATGTGCATTATGTTGCATTCTTATGTATGTGGAAAATAATAAATTAATCTTGTCTATTGTCATGTCATAACTAATAGCAGCTGTTTTTAAAATAATGGCATGTGCTTATTTTGCTTCCCTTGTCTATGTGATGTCATTTCTACTATTCTAGGTGCATATAAGGTTTTATGGATTCATGAAGACTGGTAGATATAAAATGCTGCTTTATTTGTGCTTTACTGCTAGGTAATTTAGACTAATGGGTTAATTATTAGCAATGATGGGAGGCAACAGAACAAATTGTATTTCTTTCATTAATTATTCTTTGTGTTTGTTTATATAATAGTTTTACAAGTGAAGCTTAGAGATGGCTGCAGAAAATTAGTACCCTTTTAAAAGTGGCGCAGGGAAGGTGGCGCAGAAAATTGACGCTCTTTGAAAAGAGGCCTAATGATGAAAATGGCTCAAGTGAAAATAATTCTGAGAAGGATGGAAAAGGCCTCTGAGCTTTTATTTTGAAAGGTTTTGGATTGAACTGCTAAAAAGATGACTTTTTGGAGAAATTTGCTAACGTTTGCTAACGTGCCACGGGAGTTCAGAGCTGACTGGCTCAAGGTTAAAAGGAAGCTGTCGCTACAAAATGTAGCAGCCTAAGGAGAAGCTGCCAAGACTTCTAAATGAACAATGGACTAGTGAATTTGCCCGGGCATGTAAGAAGGAGGTGTCACAGTTTACTGTGGTACGAGGTGGCTCAGCCAATGGAGAACTAGAATTCGTCTGCTGGAATGTGAAAAATAGTTAGCTCAGCTTAATTTAGGGTATAAGAATAGGTTCAGAGAACACATAGTTGGCTTACGCTCGAGAAATTCTGGAGGACGATGTTATGCTGATGGACTTTACACGTGAGGACAGGAGTTTTTATTAACTACTTTATTACTAGGTGATGAGGGTAGAGACAGAGATATAGTTAGGATTTTGGAAAATGCTTAATTTTACTTATTCCTGCTAATGAATAATAATTCTTGATTTATGCTCTTTTTATTAATACTGAATAAATCTTTCTTTATGACATTTTCTAATGCTTGTTTAATAAAATACCAAAACCTAAGTTTTTCTAGATGTGTTAAAATAAACTTTCTAAAATGACAAGCTGGTCTTGATTATTGCAGATGGTTTAAACAACTATATTTAGATCTTATCGCCTCATGATTCAGGCGCTCTATTGTTGATATGGGCCTAGTGTTGTAGTGTAAGTTTTGTGGTAGTAGATAGTGTCATTTGTGCAATATTTTAGTGAGAGCGCTGGATCAGCAGCATTTTATATCTACCAGTCTTCATGAATCCATGAAACCTTATATGCACCTAGAATAGTGGAAATAACATCACATAGACAAGGAAAGCAAAATAAGCACATGCTCTTTTAAAATCTGCTGCAGTTTAGTATGACAAAAACGAAAACGACAAATTATTTTATTATTCTTGCACGAACAAAAGATGCAACATTTATGCACGTTTATGAGCACACATGTTACCAATCCCATGTTTAAAATTTAATCTAGGTTGTATTAGCAAAACAAACCACAAAACGTTAATATTATTATTTATGTTATGGAAATGTGACTTCACGAGTTTAAACAGAATTCTGTTTTCCATCTCGCTCCATCAACTCCCTCATCTGGTGATTAACAAATCACCACACCACCACCCAAAATTTGGAAATTTAAACTTGTCTGGAAAATGATTCAAATTCATTTGTGTCAGTATTTCTAAAAGTCTGTTTCTGCAAAATCCTTACAATTATCATAACGAGCTCGGTGTAATTCTTGCAACTCAATCTCCCTTTCCTCTTCTTTTTTTAGTTTATAAATTCTTTTCTTCTCTCTCATTTGTCTCTTTCTCTTATGCAACAAACAACCAATTTTTGTCAAAATAAAAATGAATATTATCACAATCAAAGGTGCCAATATCTTGCCAAGAACTGAACTTCCAATGTCATGAAACCAATTTTTGATTGCTTGGAATCTTTTTGAAAGTTTTTCTGAAAAATCTTCTTCCTCTAACGGAATTATTTCTGAATGCAATTCTGTGATGTTTTTAATGTACATCTCAAGGTTCTTACTTTCATCAGGGATATAGGTACAACAATGTTGCACATGTAATATGCCACAGACTACTCCCTCTTTTGCCAGGAGTATGTCTAAAGCAAGGCGATCTTGAATTACCATGGATCTAATTGCAATGACCTCAACGTTCACTAATTGGAAACCATCAGCTGTGTCTGTTGACAATCTGTCAACAATTGTGGACAATTTTCTGATCCTTCCTGAGTTCAGGGTTATACCCACAATAGGTATTACTGCTTGAAAAATATCTCCCATCACTTCTGAAAATGATTCTCTTTTAACTCTATTTACATGGTTATGAATTTTAAACAAACCCTCTGAATCTCTGTCAACATGAAATATCTTAGGAAACACAATCCCAACATAACAGGTTCCGTACCAATGGTCCGGAAGGTTATAATAAGCTTTATCACCACACACAAAATATATCCCAGGAAAAATTGGATCCTTTCCACCTTTGAATCCCCAACCTCCCATGATCTGATAAGTATCTTCACAATTACTCGCACCTACAAAGTAATTATCAAAAAGTGTATTGTCTCTTCTAATGCAAAGCTTACCACTAACTGGTTTGTCTATGTGAATTGCAACATTATCAAGCATTCTGCCATTAAGCTTCCCGTCTTCTTTCTGCCAGAACCTGGATTTAGTCTGCTTGACTATCTCATTTCTTTTGTAAATTGCTCTCCTTTCTTCAACCAGGTTCAAAAACTTCTTTCCCTCAGCACTTAATTTGCAAGTTAAATTATTTTTGTAAGCATACTCATAGGTAAGTTCATTAGTCACAAGGAAAAATTCCTTCATCTGTTTAGCTCTCTTATGCTTATTCAAAGCACCTTCAATTTTTAAATTAGCAAAAGTCTCGTCAAAATCTGAATAATAGTATTCTAAGCGTCCAGTCTGATAGAACAGACTAGCTAACACACTGCACGTTACACCATATGTAAGAGGAAGCATATTGTATGTCACTCCCTCAGAAACAGAAGCCGGTAACTTGACACAGACATAGCAGTCTTTTGCGTCCATTACCTTGACATATTCACTCAAAAGCTTTGTGAATGTATTGCTTGAAAAATCACTAATAGAATTATCCTGATGAATATTAGGCTGATGATCAATAACTTTGCCAGTTGCACTAATTTTATTTTGACTAACTGAAGCTTTGCTTGTCATGTTAACTTTGTGAGAATCTTTATTATATTCAAATGGAATAATAACAGCTAAAACTACCCAGAGCAGAATTAAAATGAGCAGACACACCAGAGTCATCTTACAGCATCTCTTGAAAATGGAACATCTCGAAGTACTTTGTTCCATAACATAAGGCATCTTTGATTAGTTTTGCCTTAAAAAGAAAAAAATTAAACAAAACTATTTTAAAATTTAACTAAAAGAATAAAAGAATTATTTTATTTACACCCCCCTTTTAAAATATATATATATATATATATATATTTTTTTAAGTACCCTAACAGTATTTCTTCGACCTTATGTCACAAATAAATTTTCTTCAACTAAACAACTTTTCTTCGACCTTGTGTCTCCTAACAAGATTTCTTCAGCCTTTTGCCAAAAACTAAAAACCCAAAACCCAACTAAAATTTCCATACTTCAATCATTGTCACTGATTTCTTCGATCTTTTCTTCTTCTTCACTACTATCGTAAATGTCAATAACAGGTGGAATTACTAGATAAGTCCACTCAGGCGATTTGTACTTTTGATTTGGCCTTACAATCCTCTTCCCTTTTCTCGTTATAACTTCAATTTTCCTTCCAACTCCAACTTCCTTCTCAGAATCCTTTTGACTACTAATTTCTTCCACCTGGTCCTTCGGTTTCTTTATTAACCTGACTCTCAATCTTCCACCAGGCCAATAATCTGCTTTCTTCACAAACCTTTTCTTTGGTTCTGAAGTTTTAAACTCAGACTTCCAAGATCTTTTCTTTGGACTTCTATTTTCACCATCCACATCACTTTCTCCAGAATCACTGTCTGAAACTTCAATTATTGACTCAGGAACTTCTCTATTCGGCAGTTTCACTCCTTCAGGAACACTTTGTCTTCCAGCACTGGTACTCGGCAATTCGTCTTCCTCCTCCTCTTCAATTACCTCCAACTTCCCAGAAACTGGACTTCTGTTCCTTACTTCAGAGCTTAACCTCTGCTTTTCGATACTGTCCTGGTCAGAAATTTCTTTCGGTTCAGCTTCACTGTCTTCAATGGAAATTACTCCATTATTCTTCTTGACTGACTCCTCAGTCGATTTTCCTTCTGATAGATTCTCTTCTTCTCCAGAATCTATTTCAATTATTTCAGAACTTTTTCTTGATACTAATCCCTCATTCACAGGCACAGGTTCCAGATGTCGACTTCCCTGTCGATCTTCAGTCTCTGGATTTACTTCAATTTCTACTTCTGAATCAGAATCATCTGTAGTATCACTTTCAACATCAGAACTTTCAGGAGTAGGCACTGGAATAGTGTGACTAGGATGTATCTACCTTTTCAAACCTCTGCATTTCACTGCGTTTGTAGTAACCAAAATTACTTGTCTAGGCTTCTGCCACCTAGGAGCCAGACAATTTCTTCTCCGATGTACTTTTGTTCTGACCCAATCACCTGGTCTCAAATCATGTGTCAGGACTTTCTCATTTGATTGTGCTTCAGTTCCCACCTGATTAGACACAGAAGTCACTATATCAGATAACCTTTTACAGTAATCCAAAATAGCACTGTCATTTATACTCAACAATTTGCCTACAGGTACAAAAGCCTGACTCTTCCCATCAGAATTTCATGAGGACTTAAACCTGTGTTTTTATCAGGCGTACTTCTTAGTGACATTAAAACAAGTGGAAGAGCATCAGTCCACTTTACACCTGTCTCTAGACACATTTTTCCAATTCTGTTTTTAATTGTTCCATTAATTTGCTCAACCACCCCAGATGCCTCTGGTCTGTATGCACAGTGTATCTTCTGCTCAATGCTTAATGCTTCACATATCAGCTTCATCAGTTTGTTATCAAAATGGCTTCCTCCATCACTCTCAATAGTGACTGGAAAACCGTACCTTGGGATGATCTCTCTCAGTAGCAGTTTTGCCACTGTGATTGAATCACAATGTCGTGTAGGCAAAGCTTCCACCCACCTTGAAAACAAACAAACAATTACAAGAACATATTTCAAACAATTGTGTAGAGGCATTTCAATGAAATCCATCTGTAATCTGGTAAAGGGACCACCTTCTCGACCAATTATCCCTGTACCCACAACTGATTTTCTGTTTGGATTCATTTGTTGGCATGACAAACACCTTTGACAAAAAGACTCTGCAATCGTTCTAAATTTAGTGTTGAACCAAGTCTCTCGGAAAAGTCTGATCATGGAATCCCTTCCAAGATGAGCTGGACCATGATACAATCTGGCCATATCAGCAATCAAACAATTTGGTAAAACTACTCTGCCATCTTTATAGACCCACACTCCATCCTCATCACGTGGTCTACAATCTGATCGCAACCATAGATCTTTTTCCTCATCATCTGCTTCATTTTGTAAATCCCTGATTTCATTCCATGTTTCTACCACTGTTGTTAGCATTAATGAATTTGAATCAATTTCTTTACTCTTTTCCCGATTGTATGCACAACCTTTTTTTGCGCAGTATTTTGCTGTCTCATCTGCATAGGCATTGCCTTTTGAGATATAATCCACTCCTTTTGTGTGCGCTGCACATTTAACAATTGCGATTTCTTTCGGCAACTGTATGGCTTCAATTAATCTTTTGATAAAGACTGCATTTTTAATTGGTGAGCCTGCTGAGGTCAAATAACCTCTCTGAGACCAGAGCTGTCCATAATCATGTACAACCCCGTATCCATACTGACTATCAGTGACGATGGTAACTCTTATATCCTTTGATATTTCACATGCACGAATCAAAGCAATCAATTCAGCCACCTGTGCTGAACGAATTCCTTCCAGACATGATGCTTCTTCGACATCTGCAACTGTACAGACAGAATATGATGCTTTCAAAACACCTCCTTCTGTCCTCAGACAAGAGCCATCCACAAAGTAGACAACATCTGATTCAGACAAAGGTAGATCCTTAATGTCCTGTCTTGGTTTGGTGCAAAATTCCATGACATCCAAACACTCATGTTCCACTTCATTTTCATCAACAATTTCAGAGTCAGGCAATAATGTTGAAGGATTCAGATTTAAACACCTTGAAATGGAAACATTATCTGCTCCTAGTATGATTTTCTCATACTTTGTCAATCTGCTGCTTGTTAAATGTTGAGTCTTACCTCTTGTCAGTAATATTTCAACTGAATGAGGCACAAAAACTTTCACAGGAAATCCCATTATGATTCCTTCACTCTGTTCAAGACTGACACTTGTAGCTGCAACTGCTTTTAAACAACCTGGTAATGCTTTTGCAATGGGGTCGAGAACTGCAGAAAAATATGCAATTGGCTTCTTTAGATTTCCATGTCTCTGAATTAACACAGACAATGCACATCCTTCTCTCTCACTACAATACAGTTCAAAATCTTTCTCATAATTCGGCATACCCAAAGCAGGAGCTTGACATAAGCTCTTTTTCAGATTTTCAAAAGATTCCATTTCTGCCTCATTGAGAATAATTGGATCTTTCACATCAGATCTTGTCAATCTCTGTAGTGGTTTCGCAATTACTGAAAATCCACTTATCCATTGTCGACAGTAACCAACCATTCCCAAGAACATTCGAACCTGTCTCTGTGTTCTGGGTGGTTGCATTGCCTGAATCATTTTAATTCTCTCAACTGTTACCTGTCTTTTTCCCTTTGCAATTCTGTGACCAAGATATTTCACTTCTTGTTTGCAAAACTGTAATTTTGCTGGAGACACTTTATGTCCCTCATCTGCAAGATGATTCAAAAGTGTTATTGTGTCTGTCACACAATTCTCTCTCGTTTTAGCAGCTATTAATAGATCGTCAATATACTGCACTAACGTAGACCTACCTGGTAAATCCAAATTTTCTAAAGATCTTTTCAACAGCTCATTAAAGATAGAAGGACTCTCTGTATACCCCTGTGGGATTCTACACCATGCGAGGGTCCTAGTCTGGAATCTGAAAGCGAAAATTTCCTGACTATCTGGATGTAAAGGAACCGTAAAGAATGCATTGCAAAGATCAATGACAGTATACCATTCAGCATCATGTGGAATCTGATACAAGATTACAGCTGGGTTTGGAACCACAGGACAACATGGAACCACAATTTGGTTAATTTTTCTCAAATCCTGAACTATCCGATACGTTCCATTTGATTTTTTAATTCCCATAATTGGTGAGTTACAAGAGCTACTCTCAATTTCTTTTAAGACACCTTGTTTGATGAATTTGTCAATCACAGGTATCACTCCCTCAATTGTCTCCGCTTTCATTTTATATTGAGGTATATTTGGAAATTCTATTCCCTGCTTCAGTGTAATTTTGACTGGATCGACATGTTTCATTAGACCCATCTCATTCCCAGTCAAATCCCAAATTTCAGAATTTACTGTTTCTTTAAGTTCTTCTGGCAGATTTTCTTTTTCAAATGCAGGAAACAAATTTGTTTCCTCTGTTTCCATCAACATCATTGTCAATCTGTACAAACCATCTTCTTCCATTGTTTGTAATTCAACTCCTTCAGGAGAACAATATATTCTGCAATTCATTTTACACAATATATCTCTGCCCAACAGATTCACCGGACTACTGTTACAGACCACAAATCTGTGTTTGTCTTTGAAATTTCCAATTTCAACTGGTACAGGATCAGTCAAATCAGTCCTGATTTGTTGATTACTTACTCCAACAACTTGGATGGTATCCCCAGAGAGAGGTAGGTTTTCAATTTCCACTGATCAAACAGTAGAACGGGTAGCACCAGTGTCCACTAGAAAAGTGATGTCTACATCATTTACTTTCCCATTTACAAATGGACCAGACTGGTCAACCTCAAGAGTGGCTCCAACAACACACTCTTCCTCCTCTCTCGGGCACCGTCAGTAACAATCATCAGAATCACTCTCTTGACTTTCTGTTAACAAAAACTGTTGTGCAGTATTCTGCACTCTCTGTCTTTTCGGTTTTATTATCTGATCTTCTCCTTGAAATCCTACACCCACATTATATTTCTGTGTTCCCCCACAATTTGGAAACGGTGCCTGAGGCAACTGATTCTGACGATTATTCACCTGATTCACCTGTTGCTGATTTACCTGTTGCTGCAACTGTCGTTGAAGACTCAATTCATTTAGATTCTGTTGCAACTGTAGCTGTTGCTGCAGGTCAACATCATTCTGCATCTGTGGATTTAATAATGGGCTTTTTAAATTTCTAGGCGGTTTCTTACACTCGTCCTTCCAGTGTCCAATTTCGCCACAATTAAAACAAGGTAACCTTTGTTTCATCTCTTCAATTTTTGGATTAAATTTTCTCACAAAAGTATTATTTTTAAACTTTCCTTGTCCTTGGTTCGGATTTGCAGTTTGCACAAAATTTGTCTTTTTTTTTACCAAGACTGGCAATCTGTTGCTCAGCCACCTTTACCTGAGCCCACATGGCTTTTTCTTTGAGCTTCTTTTGTCTGACTTCCAGCTCGTCACTACAGTACTTTGCCTTTCTCAAAATGTCATCTACAGATAGTGCTTGCCATCCGACAATGCTATTTCTAATCATATCTGCAATTTCTGGTTTTAAACCATAAACAAATCTGTAGACAAAATGACTCATATCCTTCTCGTCTAATTTTTCATAGCCACTGTATTGTTTAAAAATCAACAGTAACCTTTCATAAAATGAATGAACTGATTCCTTTGTTTCCTGATTTGTTCTTTCTATTTTAACCCAATCAACTTCTTTTGGTGGAATTTTGTTTTTCATCCAAACAATCACTTTTTCATAAAAATCCATTACAAGAGGATTTGGAGCACCTGTTTCCTTAACCCTCTCAGGTTCCGTTTTTGGCCAGCTTATGGATATTTTACATTCTGTCCAAAGATCTGATGGGACAACTATGTCAAAAAAATCCATCCAGATCAATCCACAAAACTTTTGAGACTTTGATAAATCTATCCACTTGCCTATACCACTCCACTGGCTTTTCCCTCAATTTTGGAAAATCATTTGTGAACAGTAGTATGTCCTGTCTTGACCATGGGACATGAACATATCCTCCACCTGCAATGTCTCTCATTGGAAATTGTTTTGACAATTTTTCCAATTTCTCATCTTCCTTCTTTTTAGTCCATTTCACTCTCCACTTATTCAGTTCTCCTAATTTTTTAATATACACAATCAGATCCTTTATGTGCATTATTCTTCCCATTGAGTTTAAACTCTCAATGTCACTTTCTGAAAAGTCTAATCTGTAATGTTTTGCAAAATTCTTCTGCCTGCTCACATCGATTTCAAGTTCAGCTGCCAGTTCTTCCAACTGATCATATTTATTCTTCGTTTTCCATTGCATACTTTTGCAAATGAACAGTAGTTCATCATCTCGATAATAATTTAGACTGTCAGGACCAATGGTGCCAATTATTAATTCTTCAATATTTGCTTTTAATTTTGCGACATCAAGTTTAGGTTTGGTCATTCTAACTTCAGGACTCTCAGCATCAGATTCTGCACCCATCGGTGTTTTTGGAGATAAATCCTCATTAAAAGTTAAATCAGGCATTCTCGATTTTGAAGAGTTTATTTCAGATAAATCTGAATAAAATTTTTCAGCAACCTTTTGGATTTCTGCATTTAAAGGAACCATTAACCCTGATTTATTAGTTTCTCTATGCTCAAAAACAGGCTGAACAGGACCAATAGTTACTGGAACTGTCACAGCTTCCATGCTTTTTGTTATTTGTCGAATTAATTCTTCTTTTGACCTTAAATACTCAGAAGAATCAACAGTCTCAACATTTCTTGTTTCTCTTACATAATTTTTTGGAGCTTCCCTAGCTCTTGGAGTCGCTGAAAAATATCTACCCTCATTACGGACATCTTCAAATTCTGGTCTTTTTGGAGTTTCAACAATTTCACAATTATTTGGATAAAGTCTCGGAGCTTCATTCATTGGAGGTGCACTCGGTGAAGTTTCAGTAAAAACCACCGGTGTAGACCATGACCTAGGAGGTCTGAAAGGCTGATTCCTTTTATCTGTAGTGTATATTTCTTCTAAAACTGCATCTTCCGATTCACTTTCCAAAGGAGCACTATTTCTTTTTTCAGTTTCTTTTCCAGTAGGAGACCCTGAAACCATTTCTCTAATTACAAAAAGTCCCTCACTCATGTTTCCCTGTCTCCACATTCGCATCCTATCTTCATGTGTCTCTCTCTTCCAACTTGGAGGTTTAGAAGATCTTTTCATTCCACTTGCTTCCCTTTGTAACTGGTACATTTCATCTTCCCACTCAACTAAAGCCTCAAATTGAGTTGGTCTTGGCTTGGGTTTAAGAGCATTCATTTTCTCTCGTAAATTTCTCAAAACCTTTATATTAAATGAACCATCATCAGGCCATGCTAAAACACCATCATCTTTTGTATATTGTTTCCAAGCGTCAAACCACAATACCGTATGATAACCATATTCACCTTCCATATACGCTGCACGTGTTTTGTACTTATGAAGTAATTTACCACCTCGCGTTTCAATTTTCTTGTCAGGCGATATAAAATTTTTAAGTTTCTGAAACAACGTTGGCTTTTTCTCAACGTGTTTAAAATGATAACTCATCTTTACGAGTTATTTTCAATTAATAAAATTGTTTGTAAAATATTTCCGGGATGTTCCGCTAAAACAACCAATCCGTGCGCGAAACACACCAACAAGCCAATGAGGGTTGAGCTACGTCACTTTTCTTCTCAACCAATAAAAATGAAGATTTTCTGAAGAACCAATCGACTTACAGTTCGTCAGAGACTCAAGAACCAATCAGAGCACAGCTTGTGACGTATGTCACCCAATCCCAGCGCGGTTCTGTGACGTACACAGTAGCTGCGGTTTCTCACTTCTCACTCCTTGCGCTTACCCCTCCTTCACAAAATCTTTTCACAGCGCCATTTTGAAAACACTTTTTCTGTTAAATTAATCTTTAACAATGACAATAAGGACTCATCTGACTGATTCTCTAATTAGGATAGTTACAGGCATTCAAGTATTCACAACTCGGAATAGTCGACGCTATTCTCATAGAATAATTTTCACTCGTCAGTAGAGCAACTTTTACTCTACCCTTCTATCGAGTAAAATATGAACTCATTTCCCTCTGAACGCACAACTAAGTGACTGTCCGAAAGTTCCACTTGAACATACCTTACAAAACAATCACACACTTTTACACGGAAAAATCCCTAATTTCAAACACACATGAAATCCGTACAGGACTCTCACCTGTTTATAAAAATCATGCACCGTTAGCAAAATAACACCGTTATCCGTACAGGACTTTCACCTGTTTATAGATATAAAACATGTACCCCTGCAGGACTTTCACCTGTTTATAGGTAATCATGCACCGACGTTACCTTACCCTTCACTCAAGCTCGAATATAACTAGTACTCTTATCACAGTGAGTTTTACAACAGGCACTTTGTCCCTATTCTCATGCTGTTCTAATTTCTTAGAAAATCCTCACTATACAAGATTCACGCCTAGCCCTAAAACTGTTTTGCACGACCACAACAACTGTGTTGCACGACCACAACACGTGATACACGACGATATCACTTGTGATACACGACGATATCACAAACAGATCAGATGTCTTGCGTGACTACCTTCTCATCACACAATCTGTAGCGGTACAATTTACATGTAGCACGAAAACTAACTCAACATTTGTTAAACATCGATCCTATTTCTATACCATAACATATCAATAACACCTTAGTTACCCCTAGCAACGCCTTGGTTACCCTTAGCAACCATCAATTTCTGCTACCAGAAGAATTGATCCAGCGGCCTATAGGAAATATGCCATAACCGACGCTACCCAACTCTATAACCTGTTACGTAAAACACTATTCTAACTCATGGACCCATTAATCAAATATGACATATTTGACCTACTGAATCAGGTGATCAAATTAAAACTATATACACCTTATACACAACTCTATATACACATTATATACAACCGCGGTAAATGTTGACGTCATTAGAACAAAACCTAACTATTTAAATGACCACCATGGCGATGGCATCTAGCTAATAGTAACCTACGCTTCTGAATAACCAAGACCAGCTTGTTTCAAAAGTAAGATTTTATTAACTAATTGTAATTAAATCAAATTATAAATTTATAAATGCAATTTTATTAGCAATATAGTAAGCATGTTTGCAAAGTATCATGAGAAAATATAGTTTAAGCAAGAAGATATAAGTTTAGCATTTTTAAAACCTAAATCCCTAACTAGGCTAAATAAAATGGAAATAAGGTAAAGTTCTTTGAGGGTTCTTACGTGCTCCACGCAATGTCCATCAGCATAACGCCCTCATCGGAAAGTCAGAAAGCAGCAGCCAGCCCATCCCCAGGGCATGGACTTTTTATACCTTTCTATGCTAGCTAATCTAAGTAAAGGAAAATTTTCTGCAAAAGTCGATGTCTCATTGGTCCGAGAGTGACAAGTGACATGTCACCTACATTTCAAAACTTCCATTCGGTCATATTCTTTGGGACCATTGTCTTTCTTGTACGAGTTCCAACACATCTTTGGTTTGCAACATTTTAAACTGACTCCATTGCACTTCCGCGGATGCCAACATAGCAAAAGTCTTTTCTACCGGTTTCTGACCTTGGCCACGTCCGCCAGAATAATGACAGCACATCATCTTTGCTGAATGAATGCAACTTTGATGGAAAACTTTTTTTTCTTTCTCAGAGACATCTCGTGCTCCTTGCAGAATTAAATTCATCGTTTAGCAAACTCAAGCAAACTAGGCCCAAAAGCAGGCAACTTAATTTTCTAGTATAAAACAAACACAAGGAAAGTATTAATGTAAGAATTGTCAATTATTCTGTATCCACCCTTCATTTACTAATTGATTAACCCACCCAATTAATCTAATGTTACCTAGCACCAAGCAACATATAAGCAGCATTTTATATCTACCAGTCTTCATGAATCCATGAAACCTTATATGCACCTAGAATAGTGGAAATAACATCACATAGACAAGGAAAGCAAAATAAGCACATGCTCTTTTAAAATCTGCTGCAGTTTAGTATGACAAAAACGAAAACGACAAATTATTTTATTATTCTTGCACGAACAAAAGATGCAACATTTATGCACGTTTATGAGCACACATGTTACCAATCCCATGTGTAAAATTTAATCTAGGTTGTATTAGCAAAACAAACCACAAAACGTTAATATTATTATTTATGTTATGGAAATGTGACTTCACGAGTTTAAACAGAATTCTGTTTTCCATCTCGCTCCATCAGTCCCTCTCGGGTGAAACGGTTAGACAGGTTCCTGACATGTATGAGACAGACCCACACAGTGAGAGAGTTAGTCAGAACTCTAAAAGATGTATTATCGTTCTATTCTTCTTGTTATTTTTGAGTCTTATGGTTACATGCATAAGTTATGCTTTACATTTATGTTTTCCAATTTCACATGTACATATGTTTTCCAATGCTACAGTAGAGCACACATTTAGTGATCTGCCTCCTCACGAGCTATCCTATCGTCTTGCTATGCGTAACAACACATTTATCCGAATGTTGCACTATTCACACCAGACCAGCAATGCCACTAATTGTTGGGTGTGTGGTCGACTCCCCCCTTTCCAGACATCGAAGGGAGTTCTGCCACTTTTTCCCTATCCATTTTCACATAATGGTTCGTGTGGAGCATGGTCCACGTTAACGTCATCCTCAACTGATATGTCCCTTCTGAATCGAACTTGTTTCCCAGACAAGCAAGGTCTTTCCCATAGAACAGGGTTAGATCTAGAAAATGAAGTATATGATTTAGGTAATTATTCCTCGACTTTCATGGTCCTGAATGTTCAGTCCGATACTACTCCAGATTTGCCTGCCATTTCAGTACTACCCGTCAAAGGCGAATTATGTATCAGAAAGAATGGTTCCGCACATGTAGGACATAGTGATTGTACTACTACTGTCGAGTATAGTGACAGTGGGAAATCTATTTTCAAAGCCTCACATCATTCTTATTTTATTTGTGGTCAGACCGCATATGTTCGTCTGCCCCTCGATTGGGATGGAACATGTTATATTGCCTTCCTACTGCCACCAGTTTTTCTAGCCCCATCCGATTATCACAGAAACACACATCTAGTACACGTCAGACATAGAAGGGAGATCGAGTCCCCAATTGTCGATCAAACTGAAACTGCTCTAGAACAATATCAAGACTTCAATAAAGGTTTCTTCTTCTTTATAGGCCCTGTCCAGAATAGTAAGT
The DNA here is from genome assembly GCF_964261635.1 of Lissotriton helveticus. NCBI lineage: Eukaryota > Metazoa > Chordata > Amphibia > Caudata > Salamandridae > Lissotriton > Lissotriton helveticus. The sequence continues at coordinate 1,769,336,183 of NC_136068.1, forward strand.
TAATACGTAGGTTAACAAGAACCCTTGAAGCAGTAGTGAATGAGACTACTTCTGCTCTAGGTAATTTAACTGAAGAACAATCTGCTATGCGTTTTGTTGTGCTCCAAAATCGTCTCGTTCTTGACGTCATACTGGCCGATAGAGGAGGAGCTTGTAGAGTCATCGGATCTAGTTGCTGCATTTTCATTCCTAATAACGCGCCGTCTGTTTATTCAGCTATAACCAGACTTCATAAAATTGCCCATCAGTTACACCAGAATCCAGGCACCTGGACATGGTCCGGTTGGCTCTGGAGTATCATATCTGCCTGGGGATGGAAAGTATTGTCATTTATAGGTATTGCAGTAATGATTATATTCAGTTGCTGCCTCTGTATACAATGTGGCCCTGCGATTTGCGGCATGTGTGCTACCTCTTGTATTCCTAGTCCTAAGTCCCGTTCCAAGACAATTCGAGACGAGCAAATGATGCTATATGAAATGATAGATGGTATCATGAATATTGATGTTTCCTGATGGAAACGTAGGGCACAAGGAGGGAATGTGGAAAAGTAAATTTTGCCATGTTGTATGTGCCTACGTGTTCCCCATATTATGCTATATGTGCATGATCGATATGCATGTATCCCCCTATGAACGATTAAAGACGCAATTATAGTTGTGTCCATCTCTAGTATGCCAGTTTCCAGTTCTCGTGAAAGCAACGAGTATTAGGCCTCTGTTGCCACATTTTACAGTGTGCATGTTAATTCATTGAATTGTCCCCGTTTCTAGGCCTCAAAAGGGCCCGGACATCAGATTCAGCTCCTGTCTCCTGAACCCTCTCCGAGGAGCGATGTAGCCCCCACCTGCATCCCTGACCCTTCGCTTACTTCCTGCCTCACAGTGCCCGGCCCGGCCTGGCTCTGCCTCCCAGTCTGCCAAGAGTATGTTATGCTTCTAGTTATCAGTCCAGCCCTCCTTCTCTGCATTCCTAAGCTACTGAATCACATCAATAGTTTCAGCCATGGTCTAGCCTTTCTGTCTCCATGTAAGAGAAATACTGTATTAATATTCATAGAATATTCCTAGCACACGCAATACATGTAGAATTATGCACGCACCAGTCTTAGTGCCAAGTAGCCTTTGCCCTGATAACTTTTGGATTCTATCAACATGTACTCCAAACACCAGATACCAGATATGCTTTAGGTACATGTCGCTCTGACACTGCAGACTTTAGTCTCCTCTTCTAGCACAGAAGCCATAGCCCCCAGTTCTCCCTGGTAACACGTCATTGCCCGTTTGCGCGCACCACTAGGTTAAAGGTCCCAGCTGCTCAGGTAGCCCCCTCCATGTTTCCGCCCCGTTTATGACATTTCTGTTACGTTTACATCACATGTCTATGTATACGCCCTGTACACGCCTTCTTGTTACACCCTTTTTGTCTTATCTTTCGCGACTGCTACGAGTTACGCCTACTGCTACGCCTACTGTATTGAATGTAATGTAATTGTTTAAGTATATATATATACTGTGTACTGTTACTGAAAGTTATCCCAATCCCCCGATTCCCATTTCCGTGCAGCTGCCATCCCGTGCTTTCTATTTCAGGCTGTCCTGTTCCTGTCCCTTCCATTATGCCTGATTAAAGCCTGTCAGACTTCGATAACTCGAATCCTGTCTCTTATTTATTGAGCTATCTGTTTTATTCACTGTATTCAAAAATAGTTCTGGTAATTAAATATTTATTTACCACACCTTGGGGAAACTGCAAGCGAACATGAAACTATTTACTTTCTGCATCTAGAGCCTACGGTAAAGTCAATGACTGGCAGTTCCCCCCCGGTCCCAGTGTACCACCAATACTACTCGCGGAGTAAGGTTGCGCAGGTGGTACAGCTTTTCATACGGATACTTTCCACCGGACCCCCCTACGCCCTGTGCCTTAAACTCCCTAAAGGGGGACTGCAGACTTCTGCATATTGGCACTTTGATGCGCGTGTGGGGGTGGCCCCAGGCCCACTGGGAAGGATGACTCCCCCGGCCCCCGCACTAGCACATCCATCAGTGTATTGCCCTACTGACATGCTAAAAACTCACACTACTGTACATGATACTATGTAACCGTGTACTGCTGCAAACTTCTCCCTGAGTCACAGGGTCAAGAAGCTTGCAATTCACGTGAAACAGAACCACTGGGCTACAGCATATGCAGCCGCACATAGCAGTTACAGCACAGACAGTTAGTGCTCCTAGCCTTTGGATGAGGGGTGCGGCTTGTATGCCAGGCCTAATGCCTACCTTATGAGAGTGCACCCCTCTTGTTCCGCCCACACCCTCAGCCCAGTCTGCATAGGAATGGTACTGTGTGCCACCACATACGAGTCGGTGCGAAAAAAAAAGGTCTACAAAACCAGGGTGCTTAGGTATTGAATGCTACGACCTAGGCATCTAATGCCAGAATGCGCCCAAGCATATGCACCGTGACACAAACACGGACATCCACTGTATAAATGCTCGGGCACGGGACACTGTGTGGCACAACACTTTAATAGTATAATTGCACGAGCACAAAGGGGGTGATGGACCCTAGGCATTTAAAGCTTAATTGTACAAGCACAAAAGGTGCACGTGTACCGTGTGACACAACACGGACATCCCAATGCCTACACGGGGGCCGCAATACTGTGTGAAATAATACATAACTCCTCAGAAGTGTATGCGCATGAGGGTGCATAGGTACTGTGTGACATAACCACCTTCCAATGTATATGGGTACCTGTGATGGGTGCATAGATTCTATTTGCAACAGACCCCTAATTCCTCTTTGTAACAGCTCCTGCATGCCTATGGCTATTTTGATGACAGAGTCCTACTTCATATTTGTAACAGCATCCCCCTTGTCTATTGCCTTCCTGAAGGTGTGAAAACGAGGCCTCCGTTGTAGCAAGCAGGGATATGTTCGCACATGCAAGGCATTGTTTGTGGAATTACAAGAATACCAGGTAATAAAACAGCCTATATACCTTGCTGGCTGACCCGAAACTTGGCTTTTAAAACTTTACATTGACATCAGACTTTCACTTCTGACCGCTTTAGCATAGCCTTTGTTTCCTTACATAAGGAACAATGCGTGCGACTTTCAATGAGAGCGCCTAACATAGCGCCATTTGCACTGGGTGAGGAACATTGAAAATCATGACCAATTAAGAGCGCCTAGCACAGTTGCATTCTCCTGAGGGACACCGAACACAGACTTTCAAATCCTGCCCACTTTAGCATCGCCTCAGTTCCATTACATAAGGAACATTGTATGTGCTTTCTTCTGAGAGCGCCAAGCGCCATTTCCATTAAGTGTGGAACATAGAAAATCACATTACCAATTAAACGTGCCTAGCATATCACCTGTTGCTTTTACCTGACGAACATTGAAATCGGAATACCAATTCTGACCGATTAGCATAGCCTCAGTTCCGATACATAAGGAACATTGCATGTGACTTTCAGTGAGAGCGCCTATTGGACTATCAATGAGAGCGCCTAGCATAGCACCCGTACCATTAAGTGAGGAACCGTAGGGCATCAGACTTAATTCTGACTGCTTAGAATTGCCTCAGTTGTGTTACAACTGTCACCAGATAGAGGGCATATGCCCTATTTACACTGCTCGGTATTATCTGTGTTAATTCCGCTGCTTTCTGTAAAGTTTAAGTATGCCTGCATTGAGACCTGTGAAAATATGACTCCCCCTGTTTACAGTTGACACTTTCTGGAAGTTGTTTAGCATTGTTGATGATCCTAGGAAGTCTACCACCGGATGGAACTCTGATGCAGCAATGTTACCCTCCACAAAAAAAAACCTTGATGTCCATCTTTGGGAGCTTTGCCACCTTGTAAATAAACATGCATTTGCAGAGCTCTCGTACACCAGAGGGCATCTTGGCGCTGAATCACAGAATGTTTATTGTTACCCAACTCAATAATTATCAACCTCCGAAGGATAAAAGCTGAATGCCACCCACCGAGATTTGACCCTGGGACCTTGAGGTCAAACACAGGCCCCTGTAGTGTACACATTAGTCCCCTCTGCCACCAGGGCCAACTCAATACTGAGGAACACTGACATCAGACAATTAAGAGCGCCTAGCTTAACCCGTTTATTTTTTACCTGAAGAACATTGAAATCAGATTTTTAGAGAGACTTTGAGAGCGCTAATCATAGTACCAGTTTGTATTCCATGAGGAACAATGTCATCGCATCGTCAAATGAGAGCTCTTAGCGTAGTACTAGTTGTATTACCTGCAGAACATTGAAATCAGCGTTTCCAAATGGGAGCACTTAGTGTAGCGCTGTCGCGTCCCACTGCATAGTTGAGGCCAGAACATCAAGATCTGCGCCGACTCGTACCGTGTGTGTTCTGACTGCTACCTTGTTCGTAGCCTTTGACCAGGAAACATACCCATATTAAAATCAGTCAGACAACATGGCCACAACATGGCTTCCCACTTATAGGAGCCTTAGTTTGTTAGCATTATTCTATTCTATTCTATTCTTTATTTGGTAAAGCGCAAAACAGCTGCCCCAGCAATGAGGCGTCCCGGCGCTAATGAAGTCACAGACCTGACCAGAGGCGTAGAGGAGAGGGAAGTTACGAGGCAGGGAATAGGTGAGTTTTAGTAGCTTTCCGGAAGGCAGACAAGCTCTCTAAAGAGCGAATGTTAAGGGGTAATTCGTTCCATAACTTGGCTCCCAAAACCCTAAAGGAGCGGCCACCCATGCGGCAGAGTTTCGTGCGAGGAACACATAAAAGATGTTGATTAGACGATCGCAGAATGCGCGATGGGACATAAGGGGTGAGGAGGGGTCGGAGCAGTGTAGGACTGTCCAATTTAAGAATTTTAAAAGTCATGATTAGGGTCTTGAATTTAATTCTAGCGTCAACAGGAAGCCAATGTAATTTGCGAATGGTAGCTCTGGCTGAGCATCTACGTGGAAGGCCGACCAGGGCTCTTGCCGCGGAGTTTTGTACACGTTGCAGCCGTGCTATCTCTCCTTTGTTAGCACCTAAAAGGAGAGCATTGGCGTAGTCAAGACGCGAGAGGATGGTTGCTTGTATAATAAGTTGGCGAATTTTAGCATCAAAAAAGCCCAGTATATGGCTGAGATTTCTCAGCAAGCCGATGCACGTGCCGGCGATTTTTTTGGTGTGGGTCTGATAGTTAAGTGAGGCATCCATCCACACTCCTAGATTTTTAACTATTATCACCAGTGAATTTTAATAGCCATCTTGCCGGGTGGAATCCTAATCTCCATGTTTTTGTTAGTAATTTCTCTCTGCGTTACGAATAGTATGTTGGCTCATTTAAGGGATGCCTGACCCGCAACTGAGGGACTCAGAGCGTTTTTTGACAAATAGCACAGCTGAAAAATAAACCATGACGTTCTGGGAGTGAAAATGCTGGTGATTTCTGCTGCACACCAGCTGCACTTAATTGGCTTCTGGTTCTCGACACCAGCCCTAACTTGTCATTGCCAAACGTTGGCAATTGAAATAACTACTTTAGATATGGGCAACAAACTACTGTTGTGTATGCTATCAAACACAAACACATTACTGCCTGCTCACCCAGCCACCCTTAGCTCTTGGTGGCCCGACATAAGCTGCCCTGTCGCACATGCAGCGAGATGGTTAGCAGTTGTTCTGTTACCGGCCTTGGCCACGATAATTGGGCAATGGGGGTGCAATCTGCAGGGTCCCTGGCACTATGATTTAGCAAAGTGATAACATGTGACCCGTGAAGGTGGGGCGCCATGAGGTGCTCCTATTCCAACGAAAGAGTAAACCCCAAGTTGTACAGTAGTGCTCCTTGGAAAGAATATGATGAAAACAGTAGAGGTAGTGATAACACGCCTGGGCTGTCGTTAATGATAATCTGCATCTCAAATTAGTGCTTAGCACAATACCTGTTGCATCACATGAGGGACAATGCTACCAGATGAACCTTGGAATCAGACCTTTTGATGAGAGCGCTCTGCTTTCCATTCTCATGCCTATGCAAAATTGGAGCACGGGATAAGAACCTGATACATGTGATTGAGGGCTTAAAAGCCAAAGTCAGCACACAAAGTCAAAATACATGCGTGAAGTATAAAATTCAAACAAGTCTGATCATACAACAGCAACAGACAGATAGAGTAAGAATCGGCTGCTCTGACTTTTGCACTCTGTTGCCAAACTTTCGGATTCACTACTATCTTGGTCAGAATTACTGTGTCTTTTACCACATAAAATGCAGCTAAAAAGCACCCCTATTTATAAAGTGGTTATGTTCTCGAAGTTGTTGGGTATAGGAGCACCCGTGGATTTCCAAAGCATCTTCCTACATAGAGTCCCTTCATTAGATCCGAAGGGAAGTTTTCATTGCCATTAGCCCAGAAGAGCTGTACCATGTTTGCAGTGTTGGGATTTAATCTCACTGGGCCCGATTCACAGAATGAATTTAAGACTAAATCCTAAACTTACCACTATTTGGTGTTCACAGAATGCACTTACTACTTTCGGGATTCACAGAGTGAACTTACTACTTTCGGGATTCACAGAATAGATTTAAGACTACTAACTCTAAGTCCGAACTCGGGCTGGAAATTCCGTCCCGGGGCGAAGCTTCCGGCTTGGGGGCGGAGCTTGCGGCCCGGAGGCGGCGCTACCGGCTTGGAGGCAGAGCTTCCGGCTCGGAGGTGGGGATTTTAGCCATGGCTGAAATCTCCACCTCTGGGCCGCAAGCTCCGAATCCGGGTCGGAAGCTCCGCCTCCAAGCTGCAAGCTCCGCCTCCAAGCCACAAGCTCCGCCTCTGGGACGCAAGCCCCGCCCCCAAGCCGGAAGCTCCACCTCCGGGCCGGAATTTCCGGCCCGAGTTCGGACTTAGAGTTAGTAGTCTTACCTGAATGGTAAGGTGGCCAATGGCAGAGCCACTGGAATTATGCAGCACTGGAGAGCCCAATTCTACAATGGGGTTGGATAAATCACGCTGTCAGAAAAGGCAAACAATGCTGAAATAATGCTGTTATTTCTACACATGATACGGTCTCCACAAAGTTTCAATTTAATATTACGAATTGCACATTTGAATACAGTAATCAGCAGCAAATGAAAGGAGACCAGCTAACCTTTGAAAAGGGGTCTCTCATTGAGCAACTTTTGATCTATTTTGAGCCAGAAGCCAAATTAATTGCGTGAAATCTGCGGCAGACTGTTGGTTTTGGGTCAAGTGCACTCAAACCGTAATTACATGGATATTACCACAGCCTCACATGTTTCCGGGGTCCAGACTATACGCCGCCCAAATGACAAGCTGGTAGCGATCTTTAGGCAAGAGAATTTATCTTTAATGCGTTTTACATGCAAAGAACTGCTGATGGATAATTTATGTATTGTTCTTAAGACTTTTAATCACGTGGAAAGGAACATGTCAGTGAGTAAGCTCCCTTCCAAGTAATCATCCCAAGGGGGTGCAACTTTCGAGGTCTTTCTACAAATATGCATAAAATCACACAGGATTGCTGACGCGGACTTCGAGAGCGCTGGTACTCAAGCTGTATTCTCATGCCTGCAAGAACTCCCATTGTGGACTTGCCGACTGCATTGCCAGACCCTGATATCGAGGGCACCTTCCCTTTGATTTCAGTCAACCCTTGGTTAACCTTCATGAATACTATCGAATATTGTTTTTTGGGCTGAACCCCTTTCCAGTCTTACCCAATTGTGAGACTATTGCAAATGTGTACTCTTAAGGCAATTACCCTCTGTCCTGAGGATGAACCGAAATTGTTTGTGTTTCGAAACGTCGTCGACCCCAATGCACTAAATGCATAGTTGATATATACTTTTCATGCATATGTGTATGTTATAGATTGTCTGTTATATAATTCACAATAATCAGATGACCTGCTTTTGCCTACTACTTCCCTCTTGCTTATGTTCTCTCAGTGTGTTAGTCAGACATCGGATGGTGTCCTGCTTCTATCACACGCAGTGTTTCATTGTTTTATGATTATTTTGTATTAGGGTAATAAATTGTCCGGCTGGACATTCCCCCTAAAATATAGTTCCATTTGGTCTATGTTCATTCTCCTTAAATGTTTATTTGTCTAAGGACCCTTGTCTTTGAAATAATGTACCTGCCCAACGGTCCTTAGCATATTGCGCCTTGGGTTCCCTTGTTTTGGTTAAATAATAGGTACTCAAAGTACAGCCTGTTGGTCATCTTCCGGGACCCCTGGTAATAAGGAGAGAAAGCTGCTCCATTTCTCGACTTCTTTAATAAATCCTATACCTGTCTCTCTGGTAAGGCATCTGTCTGTCAATATATTGAGCGTAGGGTTGATTTATTTATGCTTCCCATCTACTCCTTATATATAGCAGGGGGTTTTAGACTACATAATCCCCTAGCCACTCCTCTGCACGAAACATTCCTACAGTCTTAAATGTAATTCTAATTTTAAAAATGCAACACCTTCCTCCGTTATTCTCTTCCACTCGCAGCTAAACACCGCACAAAAATATTCTACATTCCTTATGATAAAATGAGGCATAATTTACTGCCACGCCTAAACCGCTTAGCATTCACAATGCTTTCAGGTACACTACTGCCTATCGACTCACATACCGAGATATCATCGGTTTTGGTTCAAATTACACAGTGGTGCTTAAACGGAAAATTGCTCCACTTTCCACATGTTGGCACCGTTGTCCCGAAGGGAAAAAAGTGGCAAGGAGCTGGGCGGCTTAGCATAGCTCTGTAGCCCGGCTTTGCAAATCCCTGCATACAAAATCCCCGCATACCTCTGCCCATTGACCCCCCTGCACAGCCTGCCATATCGTTAGGGCACGGAACAATCGCCTTGTCAAACAGCCCAATTCCTCTCTACATACAGCGATGTCTATACCGGCACAAATGCTCAGCTGGATCCATCTGCAGATCTCGGTCTTAAGCTGTCCACGCTCCTCCGCAGATAGGGCACTCCATTCCCGCTGCAAATCCTTCCTCCGCTCAAAGCTATTCTTCGTGCTCTCCAGGAAGATCAATCTTGAGACAGGAAGTGTCCGCCACCGAGCACCATCACGACGCCTCACTGCAGTTCTCCTCGCCCTCGAAGCCGCCTCATACCATCCATACGACTTCGCGACCTGCAATAGGAGAAAAAAGAAAAGAAATTACGGGCCACTGGTGTCCCGGGTGTTGTGCCCCTGGGGAGCGTAAGAACTAGTTGACTGTTCTGCGCCCCACACTCCCTTTCAAAGGGGGGGCACGGGCTAGTCTAAACTGGTCAGACCCCGCTGCTGGGCGTCCGGGTGAACCGGAAGCACTTAAGTGCTTCCGGTTCACGCCCCGCATTAACGCACCTAATGAGCGCTTATGGGGAAGGTGGGAGTGCTCCCACCTCCTCCTTTCCCCCAGGGGCAGGTTCAACCACCATAAGGGCGGCACGCGCTATTCTAGTGCTCAGCCTTGTCCAGATGCCCAATACACATACTAGCAAAGCCTACAAGAAAGCTTAGGCATGAAAATACCTCGTTTCTAGAAGAGTCATTTTCGAACATGAGATATACAAATGATCCTTACTAAAAGATGTATCTCAATGTCCTGAGCTTAAACATATCAAATTCGAAATTCCTATCAGGTTCCTGGGATCAGGTAGGATTATGGAATGTAAGACTCAGCCTGCCTATTCTGGCCCATGAGAACGGACAGCCTCAAAATAGTAAACCGTGAAATGGAGGGTAACTTGCCATTGGAACATGCTACACAGACCTAGGCATGCTCTTCCTGTCACAGACAACGCACCCTGCCATAGGGGTGTCTTACATGGTGCGAAGGGAAGGTGCAGAGACTGGGTGCACTTCACAGTTATAAAGGCAGTTCTGAACTGCCTATAGACTCTGCAATGGCAGGTCTGAAACATACTTTAAAAGCTGCTTCTGTGGGTAGCGCAAATCAGTGCTGCAGGCCCACCAGCACTATTTGGTCTACCAGCCCTGGGCACACATAGTGCACTTAAACTAGGGACTGACAGGTAAACCAAATGAGCCAATTATGGTTTATCCAAATTCATACAGTCATCCTTACACAGGGAGCATTCACGCTGTGGCACTGATTAGCAGTGGCACAGCGCCCAGAGCATCTAAATCCAGCCAACATAAAAGATAGGAAGTGAAAAGAGGAAGGGAGGCATACGCCAATGATGCCAAGTCTAACAATGGTGTTTGTGCAATTACTTCTATTTGATTAATATTTGACCTTGACTGAACAAAGTTAACTTCAAATGACATGCTCAATATCATCGAGTTCCTCCCTTTTTCATTCATTATCAAGCCATGTTTTAGGAGTATCTGGGTGTAAACATAGCGAGCTTGCCCACCCCCCTTTCGAAACACAAGCTCTGAGAAATCCCAACCCTTTCCACAATAAACTCTTAGATCCAAACAACTGTCTTTTTAGGAAACCTGCTTAAAGTCTATGGTCTGCATCGCTTAATGTCACAATTGTATGGCAATTGCCTTAAAATGCAAAATGAGGTCCTTTCTCAGTCTGTACAAGTCTCCTCAGCTGCACGGTGGCTGATATAGAAGATTCGAGCTTCTGGGTGAAATTAGCTGTGCAATATTTGTTTACGTGGAGTGGGAGGGAGCAGGGAAGAGCTACCGTGTATGAGGTGTGTCTCATGCAGTTTTAAAAACACGTGTCTTAAATGATGCAATCAAGGGCAAATATAAACGTTTGCATAAAGTGATCCTAACACCGGAGAGCACATTGGTAGACTGGGTTTCCGTGAACATTGTGTTTACAACCATTGTTAGCATTGTGCTGTCCAAACCAAGAAGCGCTGCGTCAGAGAAGTGGTGATGTGCTGATACATCAAGGGTGCGCAGGAAGTAGCATATGTTTATCAAGCGTAAGCACATTGGGAGGGATGAGGGGGCAAGCCACACCGACAACCATTTGTGTGTGTAAAAGGCCGCTTTATTGAAACAGGTGCACATCACAATTTTATTTAAACTGGCACTTTCCCTTACAAAACAAAAACCTCTCTAAACATCGAATTACCTGACCCCTTGACTTTCCCTCCCCCCCACCCCTACGATCCCCACATGATAAAAAACCCCACCCTGCAATATACAATGCATAACATTCCAATATCATTAAATATTACAGAAACCTATCACATAACATTTCAAACTCCTACCCTCCCATGACCTCCAATCCTATTTGCCTTCTTGTAACTGTAACTAACGAACCTCTAATGTTAACTTCCAACCTGCTTAACCTTTCCCCTCTCCTGTTCACCAACTCCCCAAGCTTTAACGATAAACTACCAAACACCAGCCAAACTTGACCAACTTCAAAAACAACTCCGCCACCCAGGAAAAGGCGGGAGGGTAGGTGACTACACCGTCTCCCCCTTTTTCTGCCCCCCACCCACCCTTCACACCCCTGTCCACAAACACAGCTCAATCCCCCTTCAACCTCTGTGCACCCCTAGCCTGGACAACACTTCTCGTAACTCCAGCATATATAGGTCCATCCCCATGCGTGACAGGTGAACCCCGTTGCCCCTAAACAACTCCAGTGCATCATACCTAAGATCCCTGTGCTACATTCTCAAGAACCCTAAATGTCAACAAAACCTAACCATTTCCACATTGATCTTTCTGGCCTTGTCCACCGCTTTAGGCTTCAAAGCCCCTCTCCACACCCGGTGCGGAATAAACTCAGTCCAGACCACCGGGCAGCCCAACCACTGCCTCTTAACCTCCTCCAAATCCCGTTTCATGGCCCTCATCAGTACCAAGGCCGATTCCTTGACCATATCATTTTCACCCACATGCAGGACCAAAACGTCGGGACACCTCCCTGCCACCAACAAACCATTAAGCGTATCCAACAAATCCCTCCAGCACATGCCCCCTTTCCCAGACGAACGTATTTTAAACACATCCGGATTAAACCCCAAATTTGCACCAAAATAACTGTCCTGGGCCCGTTTAACAAAGGAATGGCCCACGATCCACACTGCCATCTCCCTGGCGAGGGGACCTGCCACCGAATCTGAAACAAGAAACAAGCGTACGAACAGGAGCAACATAAACAACCGCGCTATCACTGACTAACCGCTCACCGTACATAGCGCCTATAACATTCAGGCGACCACCTGCCCAAGCGCAAGATGTCCCCTCACCCCAACACCCTTCTGTGCGTCTCCGACACCACGCCAATCCGAAATAAATGAGTACCATAACTCCCCGCAGCCACATCCAACAGGCCTAACGCCTTCCTCAATATGGACAGCAGCTGTGAGCCCGTGACCACCCGCCCATCTGCATGCCTAAAAACCTCCCCTGCCTTTGACACTCCTACTTGCAATTTCCACCCCCACCACACCGGGCATAACCCCTCCGAAAGCGCCGCCGGCAGAGACACCCACCTGCCCACGCACCTCTGATCCGTTTTAGACTGTCGCAGCCACACGTCAACCTCGGACTCTCTAAAAGAGACTTCTGACCACAAAATTGCTGCCCCCCTCTGGCTCCCAGTAACTCAGACACCCGAAAAGCCCCCGCAAATATCCACAACATTAGCGTGGCAAACAGGCAGCATTCCCCTGCGTCCCTGCAAACCCGCGGCAAAACCCCCATCACTCATTCCAACAGATCCACAGACAAGGGCTGCCGAACCCGGCACATCTTCCCACGCTCTCTGGCCCAACCTCCCAACATGCGAGAGCCTAGCTCACCCACCGATGGCGCATAGCTCCAGAGAAGTTTGTCCATAAAGGCATTCCCAGCCCGTTTCCGCGCTATCGTGACCCGCGTGAGCCCCTTCTCCACCAATGACAGGATAAACTGAATAACGTCCTCCTGTCTCCCCCTCTCCGAAAACCGCCGCCGCTCCCCCGACACCAGGAATTCCTCCCATGCTGTCCTGTAAGTAACTTTCGTCGATTGTGCCAATGACCCTAAAACTAGCTGCAACATCCTGTGTCGCCTACGTACCACAGTTGCGTGTGTGTGCCAGTCGGGTACCGGTCCGCGTCCTTGGCTAGCCCACAGAATCTCCCCCACAGCGAACGAGACAAAGCATTCGCTATGTCATTATCAACCCCCGGCACGTGCACCGTGTGAAAAGCAATGTCATGTCGCAAGCAGCCCAGCACAAACACTCGCAGCAGCTTCAACACCTGCGCATCCCTGGCCGACTGACGGTTCACCACTTCCACTACCGCCATATTGTCCACATGGAATGTCACCTGTCGGTGGGCCAGTACATCCCCCCAGTGATATCGCTACCACCAAAGGGAACAGCTCCAGAAACGCAATGCTTCGCCCACCCCCACCCACGTGGGTGCCACTTTTCCGCACACCATCTCCCCTGCCAGTACAAGCCGAAGCCTTCGCTTCCCGCCGCCTCTGAACTGCAACATACTCAGGTCCTCGCGCACACCCACAGACAGCCGCACATGAGGATGCGGTGGCCTCCACCCGGCCAACGCTCTGCCCAATCTCCTACAGAAAGTGCGTCCCACTCACACCACTCTGCAAGCAAAATTGAGGTGATCCAAAAGCACCTGAATTTCCAACACCGTGACCTTGTGTCGTGCCAACATAACTTCCAACAGCTCCAACATTTGGTGTTTTTTGTCCGCTGGTAGCCGGGCCTCCATTGCCCCTGAATCCAGCTCAATCCCCAAAAATGACAGCGCTGTGCATGGCCCCACTGTCTTCTCCGGTGCCAATGGCACCCCTAATTCCCCTATGATCTCCTGAAACCTGTCCAGCACATCCTGGCAGTCCATGGAGGCTGGGGTGCCAACTAAGTCATTCAGGTAGTGCGTTACTCCTTGGTGACCCGTCCGTTCCATAAACAACCATTGTAGGAATGTACTGAAACATTCAGTGTGCAAGACATCAGGCAGCCCATCGGCAACGCTTTGTCCACGCACCAGCGGCCGTTGAACTGGATTCCCAGCAGTTCCCCAATTGTCTGGGTGAACTGGAAGCAGCCAGAAAGCCAACTTAATGTCGCACTTCGCGCCCCTGCTCCTTCTTTGGCACTACCCCAATGGGGGGCACAATCAAATCCTTAAACGGCCAGTCGTCAAAAAGCCCGACCATGCGTCCCTCCTCCACATCCTTATTCAATTTGCTCTGCACCACCTCTGGGTGCTCCTTGGCAGACCTCAAATTAACAGCCCATCTCCTAACTCGTGGCCCCTCATAACCCAGTCTAAAACCCTCCTCGAAACCTGTCCGCAACCGCTCCGCAGCCCTTTCATCGGGATAGTCCTGTAGGGCTGCACCAACCTCTCCACTCTAACCGTAGTACGCACCCATGGGCCCAGTCCCCATGGCAACTCGACCACTCCCAGCATTCTAGAGGGTCACTGCTCGGTCGCTCCCCGCCTGTCCCTCCTGGCCGCCCTGCTGTTGTCCTTAGCTCCCCAACATCGCAGCCCGAACACTCGTGTAGAAAACGGCAGTGTTCCCTAGCGCACGCCCCCTTATTGTAGTCCCTGCATGCTCCTGTGGAAACCGACTGGCTCTTGGTCCCCGTCCCCATCCCCCCTCGGGTGTGACGGCCCTGAAAGGGCTGGTAAATAATCGGGAGCCCACATGCGGTAAAAATGGTCTTGCCCGACCCCGCTAGACCCATAGTGTGCTGCCACAAATTGGTATCCAGCTTGCCCTATTTCGCCTCGGGGTCCCACGCCAAGCGGGCCCTCAATTCCTCGTTGTATTGCGCCCAAGCACAGCATCCCGCTGTAATTTGGGCCTTCCTTATAACGTCCATATACTTAAACATGGACACCGACGGCTCCGGAAACTTCTCTCGCAATACACGCTAGCAAAGATCAAAAAGGTCGCTGTCCAATTTTCTATTGTAAGCGGCACCTTGGGCCTTGTGGGAGTCTGGGGTCTCAAAGGGGTGTAGAACACAAAGCCACGGAGTACAGTCTCAGTTAACTATTTTTATTTGTGCTTTATCAGTCGAACAAGGTTCAAAACAGAGTCTATGGGGTGGGGTATACTGATTTCTCGTCCTTCCGTGTTGTTCTGTCTTGGTCCCCTGGTCCTGCTTGGTCTCGGTCTATGGCTCCCGGGTTTTCTGGGCCTCAGAAGGGAAACAAGAAAATATAGGGGTCGAGGTCAGTCTGTGCTTTAAAAGCAGATTAAGTGCTACCGTCACCAATCAGTGAGGGGGGGGGGGAATTGGTGAGGATTGCTTTATCCAAATGACACACCTCCTTTAAGTGCCCTACCTCCCGCCTCCCCACACACCCCACCAAAATGCCCCTTGTAGTGGTAGTTGCCTTGAGCCACGGCCTGTGTCTCGGACCGCGGCGTAGGGACCTGGGGCGTTTCCTCCTTCCGCCGGCCCACCTGGTTTGCAAACGGTGTACAATACACTCTCCTGGCTCCTGCGTCTCTCCGTTTCCTCCACTGATACTCCTACTTCCGCCCCCTCCAGTCGTACTAGATCGCTGGTTACTTCCGGGTTTTGCTGTGGTGACAAGGGGGAAGTCCACAGCTGTTCCGCCCCATGGGTGTCCTCCTGCTCCTCCTCCTCACAGGCCTCTTCTGGAGTTCATTTTCCTCCTCCTTCGACCCTTCCTTGGCCCGTACCTCCAGATATAGAATTTTTAAGATCTCTACATACTCCCCCTTCCAGATCCGCTCCTTGGTAGTTAGCATCAGGTGTGCTCCTAACAGCTTCGTCACTCCCATATACGACAGCCGCTTGATCTTCAATTCCTTGCTCTCCGGTTTCACCACTTCCCACCTGGATGCTCCGCCGCTGCACCACCCCCACGCGCAGCCCCGCTTCCTGCCACCTCGTCGCTCCCCGGCCCCGCAGGTCCCACGCCCACATTCTTGCCACCCACAGGCACCTTTCCGATGGGCCCCATCTCCTCATCAGGGCCCACCCCTTGTTGAAAATTAGTACGGTTTGGTGAACATTATCTGCGCCATCTTGCCTCTTCCCCTGATGCCACACTTTTGTCGTGCGCACCCGCCATTTTAAGATGCCCTGGGCAGAACAAACCCTTTTGCATGCCGCTGGCCTCTGACATCGCCCTTCGCCATCACCAAGCCTGCACGCTGACCAACCCCCTGCTTGACCAACCCCCTGCTTGCACCTGCCTTGAATCATAAACCCCTTTTCAGCGCTGCTCTGCCTCAGGCCCTCATCCTGTTCCCAGCGCAAACACCTCCCTTCTTCCCTTTCATGATCCCGGCCCTTTTGATGCAAACCCTTTTCCCCGTGTGCCCGTTTGTCTTCCTCGTTCCCAGGCCGACACCCAGCTCTGCCGATACTATTCCTTGCCCCTCCCCGTACAACAGAAAGCTTCCCCCCATCAAAGGATCCCCGGGTTGATCAAAGCCCCCACCCCATGAGATCCGATCAAACCCCGCATTCCATGAATTGACGGAATATCCAGCTGTGCGATACTCATCACCTGTTGTGACTAGGGTGGGGACCTCTACTGTAAATGTGTGTGGGAGCGGGCCCGGAGGGGGGATTCCGGGAATGTCTTTCCGTACATCAAAGCTTTGTCATGAGTATGTAAACTGTAATAAAAACCGCAAAACCCTGTATATAAGGGGCCAGGCCTCAGACATAAGTAGAGCACCTCAGAACGATACCTGCTGTCCGTTTTGCTGTGTTCTCCTCCGGAGAGAATAAAAACCTTGTTTCCTGCTTTCCAGTCTCCAGCGCCTGCCTCTTCATTGATTAAATAATTAGAGGGTCACAGAGGCAATACCGCCGGGCAAATATCGATTGTCCCCGACCCGACTTTATTTTAACAATTGGCGTCCCAAGCGTGGGGCCCATCAGCGACTCGTGGATCCAGTGGGAGAGGTCCCGACGACAGAGTGAACAACTGCAACGATCGGGAGAGCTCTTGCCCGATAGACCCTCGTCTGGCAGCCGATCATCCGAACTTCACTAGTTCCGAACAAACCTCTCTCGAGTGATCTACGGTCCTGACTGGGGACCATTAGGAGTGCCGTGAGAAATACGAGAAAAAGAGGACGAACGGGCGCTGGATTCGGAAGACAAGAAACTGTCCATACGGTCCGGGTAAGGTCGTGTAAACACGACGGATTGCGAAAATAATTGATTGCTTGATTGTTTACAAAAAATATACTAGTATTACTCTTTGTTAACTTATTTGGAGATTCACTGTCTGCACGCGGAGAAACAGTAGGCTCTTTCCCTTCTGCAAACAGTGAAGGATAGGTAACGCAACCGTCGCGCCTATTTTTCTCCCCCACTGACTCTATTATTTCCTAACGGTTTTTGGGAGACTCCCTCTCCCTCACTGATTAACTGGGTTCTTTGACCCCGAACTACTGTTCGCAGATTGTCTTCTGGAGATTCTCTGTCTGCAAACCGGAAACAGCAGATTCCTCTTTGCGGATAGTGAAAGGGTAGAGGACGCAGACTTTTGCGCCCTACTTACTCTCCCCATTGATCTTACTCTATCTTATTTATTTATTGATTGTTTGATTGTTCCTCGTTATTTATTACTTTTTGTTCATGAGGTATTCACTGCCTGCAAACAACGTAGAATAGGAATATTCTGTCTAGTCTTTGCGCCCAGTGATAAGATAGGCAGTGCTGACTTTTGTCCCTCGTTACGAGCCGTCATGTCTGTCTTCTCCCCACTGATTGATAATTGGTTCAGCCCGGACCGTGTATTAGAGGTGGACCATATAGCTCCACTAGAAGGCACCCCTAATAAGGACATGTTCATAAACTATGGATTAGTTACCATAGCCTATAATAAATTGTGGCACAGGTATACCAAAGAAAGTCAAGACAAACAGTGGCCACTGGCAGGATCCTTTGACCTTGATAAAATAGAAACGTTGGAAATAGCCCTTCGCAATAATAGGACAACGCCTATTATGCTCGACAGCCTCGGTATGTGGCGCAGAGAGGCTATGCAACGACAGAGAAAAGACGAGGACAAACCAGGTAGAGAAATATACCGACAGGACAACCCCGGGGCACCACGACCCAAAAGCTATCCCCCGACACTACGCAAAAGACGGCCAGACTTAGGGCAAGACCAATGCGCTTTTTGTAGATATGTCGGACACTGGAAAGCCCAATGCCCGACTCTACTGAGCGTGAGTAAGGGCAAAGGGCCGACAGGAATGACAGGCCGGCAGAATGAGAAAAAGCACGAGACAAAGAAAAATCCGACTCGCACGGACAGACCAGATAGAACCACCACGTTTGATTATGCCCGATGGCACAGGTTCCGCCAGAACGATTTCAGCGACATGTTCGAGTTTTCCTAGGTCGGACAATATAAAAACGGGAACCCAGCCTAGCTCTAAATTAACAGACGGAAAAAGATAATTTTGGCCAAATAATCACTGTTTTATGTTTGTCTTTGGATCTTGTGTGTCATACTTTTCTACTACCCCCCCCCCCCGTCTGAGTTTATGTGTACGTAAATCTGCGTCATCCCCCTGCACGTGCTTCCATGTTACATAAACTATGTTAATAGAAATTTTAGCATGAAACAACCTGGAAAGAAAGAAATGGGAAACGAAATCAGTAAGCCACTGATAAAAACGAACTTTTATTTTAACATAACAAGCAAGGAAAAACACAATAACGCTAGAAAAACAAGAACGGTAAACTGTAGAACGTGAAAGTCAATAGAACATTCGCCCCCCCCACCTTCTGGAACCTTCCAAAGTAGGGTAGGGTTACGGCTACGCCCAACCGGCGGCAACCCATATAAGGCGGGCCCTGCTGCCAACTCTTGGTCAGGAAATCTTAACGTATTGGGGAGCCGGAGGAGAGGAAGGGACCAGCGGCCTGGGCAGTTACAGGTAGTCCCGCCACATGTCTCCTCGGCCAGCCGCAACGGGCCTGGATAGTCTTAGGTAGTCCTGCCACATGTCCAGAGAAGAACGGGACACCTCTTCCTTTTCCCTTCCGTAACAACCGCAGCAGCTCTGGACGGCGGGATGCCCTGCACGTACCTCCGCAACAATTTGTCCAAGTTGGGCTGGGAGGGAGAGGCGACGCGGACGAGCCTCTCCCACCTCCACGGATAGGAGGTCTCCCTGCCCCCCGGCCCAACGCCGAACACCCCCAGCCAGGCGATGGTGCCCCAATACTTGCGCAGCACCGAACGTGCAATGGTGCCCATATTTTCGGAGCACCGAATATGCAATGACTGCACCGATACTTGTGCGGCACCGAGTGTGCGCCACAGATGGCCATACTCCCACAGCACTGAGCACAAGACTTGGGGAACACCGGATGTGGAGAGACCTTCGTGCGGGCCGATGAAAAAGAGCAGCATGGGGTGCACCGGAAGAAGGAGACGGCGCGAACGAGTCTCCCTCGCCCCCCCAGGTGGGGGCATCACAGCTGCACCCCAGCCGAACGTCCCGCTTTCACAAAACAGAGCCCTTTTCCTTTCACTCCGAAGGATCTCTTCCACTCTTGCAAACTCGACGAGAGTGGCCCCTGTAGGGCCCCAAAATGGCGTCTGGGTCCGCTGGAAGGTGGGCCTCGGCCGCTAGAGTAACTTTGAGCAGCAATGTAACTCGGTCGCTCGCCCACCGGAGCACGAGCCCCCACCTCCGACAACATCTCCACAGCCTTGAAGATTCTACAAAGGTCCCCGGAGGAGCCCTCGGCCACTGCAGGCCTCCGGTAAGGGACAACTGCCTTGATCGCCAACGAAATAAACATGACATTGCCACTCCTTCTGTTAGCATGAATTCTAGAACTGCCGAAAAGGACTCTGGTCCAACTGCCGGTTGTAGGAAACATTTTTCCCTGATGCTACTTCCGGACTAACCCGGCCCCGCCCAAAATGGCGCCGGTATCAATAGGAACTTACAAACACCTCGTGGTGTCCCTTTTTACTATACAAACTTAATGTTCTGATACATATATGACCCTTTGTACACTTGACGAGAGGAAAGGAGAGCTCACTCGAGGAACATGTAAAAGGATCGCGTTAAAAATGATGATTATAAATGTACAATGTATTATATTTTTATAGCCGATGTATATCCTCGCTATTGATGCACGCACACGGTATGCATATAGGAAATCTGATTGCAACTAGTATGACTATGCTTCTAAATTATGAAATAAACGCCCCCGAGCCCCCGGCCAACTGATAGGCGTTCTGGTTTGCTACAAAAGAATTACTAAAACTTTCTAACGTTTTTATTGCTGCAAAAACGACACCCCCACTGTACGCACTTTAGCCATTGCCGTGCCCGGCCAACTACAACTGCACCCTTATGAATCCACATACTATGATCTCGCAAAAATAAAGGTCCTTTTTTTCGAAATGATGAACGGGTATTGCATGCTTTATTTAAAATATGGGATGGGCGGGAGAGTTCTTTTCTGTGCACCCTACTATGCTCTCTCTTTAAGGTTATTAAGAAGATGGCTGCCCAGCCCTGGAGGACGGATCGGATCGACAACACGACACTCTGCCTTCAAAGTACGCGACTGACTCATGAACTCTCGCATGGAGGAAGACCTCGACTTCCAAGGATGGGTAAAACGAACGGTACAAATGAGGGAATGTAAAAGAAGGGTAAAATAACACGATGTAAATGTTATAAAGTACGATGTTCAAAGGTATTGGGGAACAGAGCTGGCCCGAGAACCGAAGAACCCTAGAACGTCACAGCGTTGAAGGAGATTTAAGGACCCCGATAGTGAGATACATCTGCTAACTAGATACCTCGCACTAGGCACCTCTGGTTCCCTTTTCACGTTTCCCCGCACACGACCTATAAGGACACACTGCCCCCCCCCCCCCCCGACTCCAGAAACGATATCCCCGGGGATTCTACCCCGAGGAGGAAAGACGAGTATGAGGTAAGTAAAGGACTTTCGAATCCATGTATTGGATATGCGCGAATGTTGTCCCCCTCCCTTCCCCCTCTTTTTCCCTCCCTCTACAGGTTACATCAGGGGCCGCAACCAAGGTATGGCGAAGATCTGAAGCCTTGCCATGTCTAATACACGAAACAGACTAGCGCTGCAAGGTGGCACCTAAGCACGCCTGCAAACTACTCACGTAGCAAACAAACCTGTAGAACCAGTATGATCTGATGAAAAGTGACCACTCTTAACCCAGGCTGCGCGAATGAACCTATGTCACGGATGAATCAAAACTATGAGAGAATGTGCATGTGTGACTGAAGCATTGACTCAACTGGTCGAAGGACCGAGAATGCAAGAAAGTGCGACACAATGGTACTTCCCTTTTCTTTTTCCTTTTTCTCGAAGCATGTCCCCTCTACCCTGCCTAATGCTCGTCCGCCTCGGACTGCATGATTTCAAGATTCTAACGCAGACCCGTGAATGTCCTTTGCTGTGTAATGCACTAAATAGCCTTTCGTAAATACACTGCCACTCTCTGTCGCACGTGTACTATTTAGCCTGCCGTTGCACCCTCTCTCTCTCTCTCTCTCTCTCTCTCTCTCTCTCTCTCTCTCTCTCTCTCTCTCTCTCTCTCCTCTCTCTCTCTCTCTCTCTCTCTCTCTCTCACTCTCTCTCTCTCTCTCTCTCTCTCTCTCTCTCTTTCGCACTCCCACTCTTCCGAGCGATTAGCCCCGAAATTGACAGACTGCCACCCCTAGCACACCACCCAATTGGCTTCAAATACCGCCGGTATTTGCTCAAAACTTGTCTTTAATAAAATCACCCTAATGCTGTGTCACCACCTCTCCTTTCCGGAAATATTTTGATGAAACCGAAAATTGGCCATAAGGGAAAGGACAGGTAAGCTGACCGAGGTTCCCTAAATCTGACCCGAAATGAGGGAACTACATGTCAGCGGCTCCTATTATGAGATAAAATGCCTCAGATGACACGCCCTTCCCCGTCCCACATTGCCACGATACCCACACCATAAAGGTAACCGAAACCTCCCTGTCTTCTCAGGACGCACCCAGTATTGCGTTCAGTTGCCCCCCGATAAGAGTTTTAACTATCCTTCATCCCCCGATTGTAAAAGGTGGGTCAACTCGCGACTCACACAGGCCAGCTGTGGCTCCTAGAAATGATTTTTGTATATAGGCAAAATTTCAGAGTTTGGAATTCGAGAAATGTCACTGGATGCTCACCAACTGAATTGTGGCCTTCTGCCGACAGTACCCTTATAAACCAGAATGAGATGTTGCCCCCTTCCCCCCCCATCACAGTTTTCTATGTCCCTAGTTGTCTTCCGATGAGACCCCTGTCTTTTCTAATTTAGTAATCAGGCCGCGAGAGGCTGCATAGGGACCAGAATGATGTTTTACAAAGTTAAAGATTAGACCAGAGCAAAGAAAACCATTACAATGAACCTTGCCGAAAGTGAAAATGTTTAGTTAAAGGGCAGGATGCATTGGTAATATGAAAAAAAAATAAGAAAAAAAGAAAATGTTTAGCCTATGTTCGTCCCTCAGCGAGAGGCCTTCTTAGTACCATGTTGATAGCTCACACCACCTTTTTGTAAATATAGACCCCTAAGCGAACGGTTCAGCATTGTCAGGCTTGCATTACAGAGGTGGGTCGCCCATCAGATGAACTGTCATGACTATATTAAACAGTTGTGAAGGAAAGTCATAGTAAATCCAGCAGGCCCACCGTCGATCATTTATACGTCAGTTGTGAACCCTAATATAACAAACGTTTCTATCCTCATTTACCTGGAGCTGGGAGAGAAATAGACTTATGTGGTTACCTTCCTCTGTCAATTCTCTAAAAACTGTCTTTTCAAACTCCTTCAAGGGTACGACTGTTGGAGGAAAGAAGGACCGGATGTGGGAGCACGTGGCCTGACTACGGACTATGGAACGTCTGCGACATGGGCCAAGGCGAGACCGCGACAGAACAGAGCTACAGGACGAGGCACTATCTCCAACAAAGTGAGAAGAAAGGGCTAACCTGATGCCCCTGCTCCATGTTCGAATGTGTGCCGAAAGGTCCCCGCTCTCTAGACTCGGTCATGAGCCCGCCTATCTGAAATCTCTCGTTCCCCTAGTTTGTTCCTGATTTGGCCTTGCTCCATCCCCCTTTTTTCTCCGACCTACCCTATGGACTATTTTGTACACTCTTCTTCCACCTGAACTTTTGACTATTGATCCCAAAGGACACCGGGCGAGAAAGACCTTTTTTGACCAGAAACGCGAGGAAAAGGTCGTGCCCTGCAACACGGAACTTAGAATAGAGCTGGACTCGTAACTCCACCGCCGGTGCTCCACAGTGCCAACGGGAGACGAAGAGTTGCTGAAAACTTACTAAACCTCGAACATTCCTGAACATTTCTGCCACGTCTCGTTTCTCTCCCAGCCAACATTGTATTGATTATGTAACAATCCATCAGTTCACATTACGAAATGTACTCACTGCTCTCACTTCGAATCACTTTTTGCATTGCATTACTATGACTTTCCTGCTAAAGTAGTTTATCAAAGTTTGTCTATGGGTCCGCCTCTTAAAACTAGAAATCTTAAAATGTATCGTTTACAACTCTTTCATCTAGGGTTCCTACTGCTTTCTTTCTCATGCCCACCACAATAGAACCGAGTAGAAAATGAACCAGCAAGATGTCTTGAATATGTTAAAGGGAGGACTGTTGAAAATTAGTACGGTTTGGTGAACATTATCTGCACCATCTTGCCTCTTCCCCTGATGCCACACTTTTGTCGTGCGCACCCGCCATTTTAAGATGCCCTGGGCAGAACAAACCCTTTTGCATGCCGCTGGCCTCTGACATCGCCCTTCGCCCTCACCAAGCCTGCACGCTGACCAACCCCCTGCTTGACCAACCCCGTGCTTGCACCTGCCTTGAATCATAAACCCCTTTTCAGCGCTGCTCTGCCTCAGGCCCTCATCCTGTTCCCAGCGCAACACCTCCCTTCTTCCCTTTCATGATCCCCGGCCCTTTTGATGCAAACCCTTTTCCCCGTGTGCCCGTTTGTCTTCCTCGTTCCCAGGCCGACACCCAGCTCTGCCGATACTATTCCTTGCCCCTCCCCGTACAACAGAAAGCTTCCCCCCATCAAAGGATCCCCGGGTTGATCAAAGCCCCCACCCCATGAGATCCGATCAAACCCCGCATTCCATGAATTGACGGAATATCCAGCTGTGCGATACTCATCACCTGTTGTGACTAGGGTGGGGACCTCTACTGTAAATGTGTGTGGGAGCGGGCCCGGAGGGGGGATTCCGGGAATGTCTTTCCGTACATCAAAGCTTTGTCATGAGTATGTAAACTGTAATAAAAACCGCAAAACCCTGTATATAAGGAGCCAGGCCTCAGACATAAGTAGAGCACCTCAGAACGATACCTGCTGTCCGTTTTGCTGTGTTCTCCTCCGGAGAGAATAAAAACCTTGTTTCCTGCTTTGCAGTCTCCAGCGCCTGCCTCTTCATTGATTAAATAATTAGAGGGTCACAGAGGCAATACCGCCGGGCAAATATCGATTGTCCCCGACCCGACTTTATTTTAACAATTGGCGTCCCAAGCGTGGGGCCCATCAGCGACTCGTGGATCCAGTGGGAGAGGTCCCGACGACAGAGTGAACGACTGCAATGATCGGGAGAGCTCTTGCCCAATAGACCCTCGTCTGGCAGCCGATCATCCGAACTTCACTAGTTCCGAACAGACCTCTCTCGAGTGATCTACGGTCCTGACTGGGGACCATTAGGAGTGCCGTGAGAAATACGAGAAAAAGAGGACGAACGGGCGCTGGATTCGGAAGACAAGAAACTGTCCATACGGTCCGGGTAAGGTCGTGTAAACACGACGGATTGCGAAAATAATTGATTGCTTGATTGTTTACAAAAAATATACTAGTATTACTCTTTGTTAACTTATTTGGAGATTCACTGTCTGCACGCGGAGAAACAGTAGGCTCTTTCCCTTCTGCAAACAGTGAAGGATAGGTAACGCAACCGTCGCGCCTATTTTTCTCCCCCACTGACTCTATTATTTCCTAACGGTTTTTGGGAGACTCCCTCTCCCTCACTGATTAACTGGGTTCTTTGACCCCGAACTACTGTTCGCAGATTGTCTTCTGGAGATTCTCTGTCTGCAAACCGGAAACAACAGATTCCTCTTTGCGGATAGTGAAAGGGTAGAGGACGCAGACTTTTGCGCCCTACTTACTCTCCCCATTGATCTTACTCTATCTTATTTATTTATTGATTGTTTGATTGTTCCTCGTTATTTATTACTTTTTGTTCAAGAGGTATTCACTGCCTGCAAACAACGTAGAATAGGAATATTCTGTCTAGTCTTTGCGCCCAGTGATAAGATAGGCAGTGCTGACTTTTGTCCCTCGTTACGAGCCGTCATGTCTGTCTTCTCCCCACTGATTGATAATTGGTTCAGCCCGGACCGTGTATTAGAGGTGGACCATATAGCTCCACTAGAAGGCACCCCTAATAAGGACATGTTCATAAACTATGGATTAGTTACCATAGCCTATAATAAATTGTGGCACAGGTATACCAAAGAAAGTCAAGACAAACAGTGGCCACTGGCAGGATCCTTTGACCTTGATAAAATAGAAACGTTGGAAATAGCCCTTCGCAATAATAGGACAACGCCTATTATGCTCGACAGCCTCGGTATGTGGCGCAGAGAGGCTATGCAACGACAGAGAAAAGACGAGGACAAACCAGGTAGAGAAATATACCGACAGGACAACCCCGGGGCACCACGACCCAAAAGCTATCCCCCGACACTACGCAAAAGACGGCCAGACTTAGGGCAAGACCAATGCGCTTTTTGTAGATATGTCGGACACTGGAAAGCCCAATGCCCGACTCTACTGAGCGTGAGTAAGGGCAAAGGGCCGACAGGAATGACAGGCCGGCAGAATGAGAAAAAGCACGAGACAAAGAAAAATCTGACTCGCACGGACAGACCAGATAGAACCACCACGTTTGATTATGCCCGATGGCACAGGTTCCGCCAGAACGATTTCAGCGACATGTTCGAGTTTTCCTAGGTCGGACAATATAAAAACGGGAACCCAGCCTAGCTCTAAATTAACAGACGGAAAAAGATAATTTTGGCCAAATAATCACTGTTTTATGTTTGTCTTTGGATCTTGTGTGTCATACTTTTCTACTACCCCCCCCCCGTCTGAGTTTATGTGTACGTAAATCTGCGTCATCCCCCTGCACGTGCTTCCATGTTACATAAACTATGTTAATAGAAATTTTAGCATGAAACAACCTGGAAAGAAAGAAATGGGAAACGAAATCAGTAAGCCACTGATAAAAACGAACTTTTATTTTAACATAACAAGCAAGGAAAAACACAATAACGCTAGAAAAACAAGAACGGTAAACTGTAGAACGTGAAAGTCAATAGAACATTCGCCCCCCCCCACCTTCTGGAACCTTCCAAAGTAGGGTAGGGTTACGGCTACGCCCAACCGCCGGCAACCCATATAAGGCGGGCCCTGCTGCCAACTCTTGGTCAGGAAATCTTAACGTATTGGGGAGCCGGAGGAGAGGAAGGGACCAGCGGCCTGGGCAGTTACAGGTAGTCCCGCCACATGTCTCCTCGGCCAGCCGCAACGGGCCTGGATAGTCTTAGGTAGTCCTGCCACATGTCCAGAGAAGAACGGGACACCTCTTCCTTTTCCCTTCCGTAACAACCGCAGCAGCTCTGGACGGCGGGATGCCCTGCACGTACCTCCGCAACAATTTGTCCAAGTTGGGCTGGGAGGGAGAGGCGACGCGGACGAGCCTCTCCCACCTCCACGGATAGGAGGTCTCCCAGCCCCCCGGCCCAACGCCGAACACCCCCAGCCAGGCGATGGTGCCCCAATACTTGCGCAGCACCGAACGTGCAATGGTGCCCATATTTTCGGAGCACCGAATATGCAATGACTGCACCGATACTTGTGCGGCACCGAGTGTGCGCCACAGATGGCCATACCCCCACAGCACTGAGCACAAGACTTGGGGAACACCGGATGTGGAGAGACCTTCGTGCGGGCCGATGAAAAAGAGCAGCATGGGGTGCACCGGAAGAAGGAGACGGCGCGAACGAGTCTCCCTCGCCCCCCCAGGTGGGGGCATCACAGCTGCACCCCAGCCGAACGTCCCGCTTTCACAAAACAGAGCCCTTTTCCTTTCACTCCGAAGGATCTCTTCCACTCTTGCAAACTCGATGAGAGTGGCCCCTGTAGGGCCCCAAAATGGCGTCTGGGTCCGCTGGAAGGTGGGCCTCGGCCGCTAGAGTAACTTTGAGCAGCAATGTAACTCGGTCGCTCGCCCACCGGAGCACGAGCCCCCACCTCCGACAACATCTCCACAGCCTTGAAGATTCTACAAAGGTCCCCGGAGGAGCCCTCGGCCACTGCAGGCCTCCGGTAAGGGACAACTGCCTTGATCGCCAATGAAATAAACATGACATTGCCACTCCTTCTGTTAGCATGAATTCTAGAACTGCCGAAAAGGACTCTGGTCCAACTGCCGGTTGTAGGAAACATTTTTCCCTGATGCTACTTCCGGACTAACCCGGCCCCGCCCAAAATGGCGCCGGTATCAATAGGAACTTACGAACACCTCGTGGTGTCCCTTTTTACTATACAAACTTAATGTTCTGATACATATATGACCCTTTGTACACTTGACGAGAGGAAAGGAGAGCTCACTCGAGGAACATGTAAAAGGATCGCGTTAAAAATGATGATTATAAATGTACAATGTATTATATTTTTATAGCCGATGTATATCCTCGCTTATGATGCACGCACACGGTATGCATATAGGAAATCTGATTGCAACTAGTATGACTATGCTTCTAAATTATGAAATAAACGCCCCCGAGCCCCCGGCCAACTGATAGGCGTTCTGGTTTGCTACAAAAGAATTACTAAAACTTTCTAACGTTTTTATTGCTGCAAAAACGACACCCCCACTGTACGCACTTTAGCCATTGCCGTGCCCGGCCAACTACAACTGCACCCTTATGAATCCACATACTATGATCTCGCAAAAATAAAGGTCCTTTTTTTCGAAATGATGAACGGGTATTGCATGCTTCATTTAAAATATGGGATGGGCGGGAGAGTTCTTTTCTGTGCACCCTACTATGCTCTCTCTTTAAGGTTATTAAGAAGATGGCTGCCCAGCCCTGGAGGACGGATCGGATCGACAACACGACACTCTGCCTTCAAAGTACGCGACTGACTCATGAACTCTCGCATGGAGGAAGACCTCGACTTCCAAGGATGGGTAAAACGAACGGTACAAATGAGGGAATGTAAAAGAAGGGTAAAATAACACGATGTAAATGTTATAAAGTACGATGTTCAAAGGTATTGGGGAACAGAGCTGGCCCGAGAACCGAAGAACCCTAGAACGTCACAGCGTTGAAGGAGATTTAAGGACCCCGATAGTGAGATACATCTGCTAACTAGATACCTCGCACTAGGCACCTCTGGTTCCCTTTTCACGTTTCCCCGCACATGACCTATAAGGACACACTGCCCCCCCCCCCCCGACTCCAGAAACGATATCCCCGGGGATTCTACCCCGAGGAGGAAAGACGAGTATGAGGTAAGTAAAGGACTTTCGAATCCATGTATTGGATATGCGCGAATGTTGTCCCCCTCCCTTCCCCCTCTTTTTCCCTCCCTCTACAGGTTACATCAGGGGCCGCAACCAAGGTATGGCGAAGATCTGAAGCCTTGCCATGTCTAATACACGAAACAGACTAGCGCTGCAAGGTGGCACCTAAGCACGCCTGCAAACTACTCACGTAGCAAACAAACCTGTAGAACCAGTATGATCTGATGAAAAGTGACCACTCTTAACCCAGGCTGCGCGAATGAACCTATGTCACGGATGAATCAAAACTATGAGAGAATGTGCATGTGTGACTGAAGCATTGACTCAACTGGTCGAAGGACCGAGAATGCAAGAAAGTGCGACACAATGGTACTTCCCTTTTCTTTTTCCTTTTTCTCGAAGCATGTCCCCTCTACCCTGCCTAATGCTCGTCCGCCTCGGACTGCATGATTTCAAGATTCTAACGCAGACCCGTGAATGTCCTTTGCTGTGTAATGCGCTAAATAGCCTTTCGTAAATACACTGCCACTCTCTGTCGCACGTGTACTATTTAGCCTGCCGTTGCACCCTCTCTCTCTCTCTCTCTCTCTCTCTCTCTCTCTCTCTCTCTCTCTCTCTCTCCTCTCTCTCTCTCTCTCTCTCTCTCTCTCTCTCTCTCTCTCTCTCTCTCTCTTTCGCACTCCCACTCTTCCGAGCGATTAGCCCCGAAATTGACAGACTGCCACCCCTAGCACACCACCCAATTGGCTTCAAATACCGCCGGTATTTGCTCAAAACTTGTCTTTAATAAAATCACCCTAATGCTGTGTCACCACCTCTCCTTTCCGGAAATATTTTGATGAAACCGAGAATTGGCCATAAGGGAAAGGACAGGTAAGCTGACCGAGGTTCCCTAAATCTGACCCGAAATGAGGGAACTACATGTCAGCGGCTCCTATTATGAGATAAAATGCCTCAGATGACACGCCCTTCCCCGTCCCACATTGCCACGATACCCACACCATAAAGGTAACCGAAACCTCCCTGTCTTCTCAGGACGCACCCAGTATTGCGTTCAGTTGCCCCCCGATAAGAGTTTTAACTATCCTTCATCCCCCGATTGTAAAAGGTGGGTCAACTCGCGACTCACACAGGCCAGCTGTGGCTCCTAGAAATGATTTTTGTATATAGGCAAAATTTCAGAGTTTGGAATTCGAGAAATGTCACTGGATGCTCACCAACTGAATTGTGGCCTTCTGCCGACAGTACCCTTATAAACCAGAATGAGATGTTGCCCCCTTCCCCCCCCATCACAGTTTTCTATGTCCCTAGTTGTCTTCCGATGAGACCCCTGTCTTTTCTAATTTAGTAATCAGGCCGCGAGAGGCTGCATAGGGACCAGAATGATGTTTTACAAAGTTAAAGATTAGACCAGAGCAAAGAAAACCATTACAATGAACCTTGCCGAAAGTGAAAATGTTTAGTTAAAGGGCAGGATGCATTGGTAATATGAAAAAAAAAAAATAAGAAAAAAAGAAAATGTTTAGCCTATGTTCGTCCCTCAGCGAGAGGCCTTCTTAGTACCATGTTGATAGCTCACACCACCTTTTTGTAAATATAGACCCCTAAGCGAACGGTTCAGCATTGTCAGGCTTGCATTACAGAGGTGGGTCGCCCATCAGATGAACTGTCGTGACTATATTAAACAGTTGTGAAGGAAAGTCATAGTAAATCCAGCAGGCCCACCGTCGATCATTTATACGTCAGTTGTGAACCCTAATATAACAAACGTTTCTATCCTCATTTACCTGGAGCTGGGAGAGAAATAGACTTATGTGGTTACCTTCCTCTGTCAATTCTCTAAAAACTGTCTTTTCAAACTCCTTCAAGGGTACGACTGTTGGAGGAAAGAAGGACCAGATGTGGGAGCACGTGGCCTGACTACGGACTATGGAACGTCTGCGACATGGGCCAAGGCGAGACCGCGACAGAACAGAGCTACAGGACGAGGCACTATCTCCAACAAAGTGAGAAGAAAGGGCTAACCTGATGCCCCTGCTCCATGTTCGAATGTGTGCCGAAAGGTCCCCGCTCTCTAGACTCGGTCATGAGCCCGCCTATCTGAAATCTCTCGTTCCCCTAGTTTGTTCCTGATTTGGCCTTGCTCCATCCCCCTTTTTTCTCCGACCTACCCTATGGACTATTATGTACACTCTTCTTCCACCTGAACTTTTGACTATTGATCCCAAAGGACACCGGGCGAGAAAGACCTTTTTTGACCA
Organism: Lissotriton helveticus; assembly: GCF_964261635.1. Classification (NCBI taxonomy): domain Eukaryota; kingdom Metazoa; phylum Chordata; class Amphibia; order Caudata; family Salamandridae; genus Lissotriton; species Lissotriton helveticus. Next base: position 1,769,367,082 of record NC_136068.1, read on the forward strand.
GAAACGCGAGGAAAAGGTCGTGCCCTGCAACACGGAACTTAGAATAGAGCTGGACTCGTAGCTCCACCGCCGGTGCTCCACAGTGCCAACGGGAGACGAAGAGTTGCTGAAAACTTACTAAACCTCGAACATTCCTGAACATTTCTGCCACGTCTCGTTTCTCTCCCAGCCAACATTGTATTGATTATGTAACAATCCATCAGTTCACATTACGAAATGTACTCACTGCTCTCACTTCGAATCACTTTTTGCATTGCATTACTATGACTTTCCTGCTAAACAAGTTTATCAAAGTTTGTCTATGGGTCCGCCTCTTAAAACTAGAAATCTTAAAATGTATCGTTTACAACTCTTTCATCTAGGGTTCCTACTGCTTTCTTTCTCATGCCCACCACAATAGAACCGAGTAGAAAATGAACCAGCAAGATGTCTTGAATATGTTAAAGGGAGGACTGTTGAAAATTAGTATGGTTTGGTGAACATTATCTGCGCCATCTTGCCTCTTCCCCTGATGCCACACTTTTGTCGTGCGCACCCGCCATTTTAAGATGCCCTGGGCAGAACAAACCCTTTTGCATGCCGCTGGCCTCTGACATCGCCCTTCGCCCTCACCAAGCCTGCACGCTGACCAACCCCCTGCTTGACCAACCCCCTGCTTGCACCTGCCTTGAATCATAAACCCCTTTTCAGCGCTGCTCTGCCTCAGGCCCTCATCCTGTTCCCAGCGCAACACCTCCCTTCTTCCCTTTCATGATCCCCGGCCCTTTTGATGCAAACCCTTTTCCCCGTGTGCCCGTTTGTCTTCCTCGTTCCCAGGCCGACACCCAGCTCTGCCGATACTATTCCTTGCCCCTCCCCGTACAACAGAAAGCTTCCCCCCATCAAAGGATCCCCGGGTTGATCAAAGCCCCCACCCCATGAGATCCGATCAAACCCCGCATTCCATGAATTGACGGAATATCCAGCTGTGCGATACTCATCACCTGTTGTGACTAGGGTGGGGACCTCTACTGTAAATGTGTGTGGGAGCGGGCCCGGAGGGGGGATTCCGGGAATGTCTTTCCGTACATCAAAGCTTTGTCATGAGTATGTAAACTGTAATAAAAACCGCAAAACCCTGTATATAAGGGGCCAGGCCTCAGACATAAGTAGAGCACCTCAGAACGATACCTGCTGTCCGTTTTGCTGTGTTCTCCTCCGGAGAGAATAAAAACCTTGTTTCCTGCTTTCCAGTCTCCAGCGCCTGCCTCTTCATTGATTAAATAATTAGAGGGTCACAGAGGCAATACCGCCGGGCAAATATCGATTGTCCCCGACCCGACTTTATTTTAACAGCCTTTGTCAGACACATACTTCTCCCGGCATAACCAATCCCCACAATCCCCGCAGGAGGCTCCGCCCTCACTTCACCTTGGCGCCTATGGGCCGTCCCTAACCCTGCCAAGTCCGGTGCCCCGTGGCGCGTCTCCTCCTGTAAAAGAAATGGCCGGACTGGTGTGCTGGGTGCCTCTCTCTGCACCCCGCCAACCCCCCCTTGCCAACCCAGAGCCACACGAGCGCCGGCCACCTAGTCCCTGCCCGCTGCACCGAGTTCCCCCCTCCCCATCCCTCCTCCACCTCGTCTTCGCTCCACCCCAAACCTCCCACACCCCTCTTCCTCCGAGGTGCCCCCCTCGCCCCAGTCCTCCCCGCCCCTCCCCTCCCCGCCTGCACCCCCTGCTGCTCTCCTCCCCGCCCGAAGACTACCCGCCTCCCCCCCCCAGGGAGCACCCCGCCCCCTCCTGTCCCTCCCGGAGACCCTCTGCCCAGGAGTCAAACACATCCAAACCCTCCCAGTCCCTGTCACCACCCTTGGACAATAGCAGTGGAGACTAATCCCCGGATACCTCCCACCCCCTCTGACCCCTCCGCCACCATGCTGCCCCTTACCACCCCCACCGTTCCCCCTGGAGCCCCCCAAGGTAACCCCCTCCATGGCCCCTCCCATCCAACTGTGCCCAGTAACCCCCCGGGAGCCCCCCCATTACCTTCCCCAATCCCCCATTAACTTTGACTGGTCCCTATCTGCCCGGGCCCCAACTGGGGAGGGGCTCTCAGCCCTCCTCCCCTGCCTACTCCTGCCATGTTCAGGAGACCTGGACCGCTCCTGTGCCCGCCCTCCCCACTGCACGACCTTCTCCGACCCCCCCAGAAACCTGCAGCTTGTCGAACCCACCCGCACCCACCTTCTGCTGGCCCTCCGAGGCCCCACTCGCTCCCCCGCTCACATGCGAGGATCGCGGGGCCCTCGCCAATAGGTCGGGCCCCGCCCCCTCCTCCTTACGCGCCGCGACCGCCCCCGAAGGAAACGGGGTGGTCACCATCCATTACCGCGGCCGACAGAGAAGGCTCACCAGGCCCCGCTCCCGCACCCTGCATGTCCGCGCCCGCACCCAAGGAGCCGGGGTGGGCAGAAACCATTACCGTGGTTGGTTGAGACACGCTCACCGTGCCCCCCCCCGCCCTGCCTTCTTACCCCCGCCCGCCGCCCTCCCGCACCTCCCGCACTCTCACCACACTCGCGCAGGGCCGCGCCACGATCCCCATTGCGGCCCTGCGATCTCACCTGCACTCTGGCAGCCTTGCGTGGCGGCGAGCAGGCAAACACCGCCGCCGCTACGCCTGCCGACACCCGCCGCACAGGGTGCGACCCCCCCAGGGGCCCACAAGCAAATCCATTCGACCTGCTTCACTAAGCAGGCCAATGGCCTCAAGGACTCGAACGTTTCCCTGACCACCACAAGTAGGATCCCACATGACTAAAAGACAACAGAAACACCGCAACGACGCTACAGCAATGCCTCACAGCAAGATAAGATAAAAAACATGCACTACAGCGCTCCCAGCCACCAGGTCACCAGAACCTAAAATGGTGGCTGGGCAAGCGCGACACTAGACTAAAAGCCTTGGGCTGTTTTTCAAAAATTGGGCTGCCTTTGGGCTACTCCCAAGGCAGCCCAAGCCACAAAATGGCTGCTCCCGTCAGCCCCCCCCCACCTCCGGATCTGCCCAGGGGGCAGACCTCGCTGTGCTCGGCTGCCCCCCAAACTCCCCTTGTACTTTACCAGTGCTCCTCAGCATTGAAAGGAAGTGAGGTATCTGCACCACGACGAGACAGAAAGCAGCAAAAAAGAGTGACTCTGAAGTGCACCAATGGTAAGTAGGAGTTGGGACGACAGTCATTTTATAATTACTTAAGGTCTTGCAGACAGCGCAGGCGCTCTGATGCTCAACCTAGAAAAGACCTATTATTGGCCGGATTGGTAGAGAGGGACAATGCATAAACGTTTCTTTTGTGTAACGGAGAGGAATCTGTAAGGAGGTTGAACTGCCAGTTTGGGCTTTTTAAGATGTTTATAATCATTAAGTTGTTACGACATTGGGGAAGTTGGGAACATAGTAATAGTGGGACTGTGTTTTCAGTGGCACTGTGTTAAGAGGGGGGAATTGGGTAACAGAGGTGTGGTATTTGGTTTTTGCGTTAGTGTTTAACTAGTAGTAGCACTTCTTTTTTTATAACTGATGGTGTTTATTCAGTTTAGGGACAAGTAGTAGGAAGGGGATTTATATTTAGTTTGGGCACTGGTTTTGTTGAGGGATAAGGTGAGGTGGGGAGTTAAGGTGAAAGTGGGTGGTGTGATTGGGTATTGTGGCACTTTGGTTACATGAAATAAGTCGGCATCAAGGAAATAGCTGAGTTCTTTCCATTTGTTGTAGTGACCCCTGACGAAGAGACTTCTCGCTCGAAATGCATTGGGTGACATCAAAAGAGTCTACTTTGGAGCATGTTTGACCTGTATGTGCTGTTGTTGGTAGCCTGGATGGGCACACAAAAAGGGATGTATGAGATTACAAGGCATGCTTTTACCACGCATGCCTTTACAACGTGGTTTTTACAGCGCATGCCTTTACAACGCATAGTGCTTTGGGGCGCTGGGTAGTGAATAGTTTAATTTACCATTCCAACTCCAGTCCCCGTGGATAGTAGGGAAGGTGTTGGATAGTAAATTAAACCTATTCCCTATCCTAGAGCGCCCCCCAGCGCAATTCGTTGTAATGGTTTGCGTTGTAAAAGTTCCGTCGTAAAGGCACTGCGTGGTAAAAGTTGCGTTGCAAAGGATGTTTCCCCACAAAAAGCATTTGAAACTATTTAATAAAGAGCTCAGGTGTACTTATGCTGTCTCCGCAGTGATTGAATATTCAGAAAGATTACGGAATAAGGATTGGAATATTGCATTGGAGTCCATTGGTGAAACGCAGATTACTTATGAGGAAGTGGGAGGAAGAGGGAGGCTTGTCCCCCTACCCTGTTTTTGCAGAGCGACAGATTGGGTGCGTGAGTAAGTGCCCTTTGGGAGAGATTTCAATAAGCTGGGATTCGGGACGTTTCTCAGCATCTGTTAACTCACGCAGTACATGAATATATTTTCTACTAAAGATGACATTATAGGGAAGGTGTGCATTCCTACATCCACTTGAAATTTGCAATCTAAAAATATGGCAGGAGCATACTGAACTACATATCAAGACCTGTGTATATAAATGTAAAGGTTTTATCACTGTATGTCAGGGTTCATATAGGGGTGTGAGTCCTCCTGCTCTATATGAGAAGTCACTATTTTAGTTTTTTGACAGTGCCCTCACGAAGGCCCACCTCTGATTAGACAGATGCTTTGCTTACTGCCCAGCTCAGGTTATGGCCCTGATGGTGCCAGCTCTTACATTGTGCCAAATCTAATCCTGTTGGAGCGCTCATGATTCCTGCAGGACTCCAATGAAGAAGACTTCACACATGTGACTATGCAGATCTTGGAGTAAGGCACAGCTCTGAATATGGCAGTGCTCTGAACAAGACAGGGGCCCTTGATCTCCTAAGGCTTGGAAGAATCCCTGTTAATAGTCTGGGATCTGATTAAAGCAAGGGTTATTATGAAAGAGCTTTGAATATTCAGAGATTCAAAGTGAGTCATTACTAGAATTATGGAGGGGATCTTTTTATGGCAATAGTGTATTTATGCTGGAATATGCAGCACAAAAAATTCAGGAGGGCTCTAAATATATTGAGACTATCACGCCAGGGATGTGAGTATATTATGACAGATTCTGATTACTGAACTCTTGTGAATATAGCAGATGTCTAAATGTGACATGGAGCTGGTTATGACATTCTTAACTCACCTAACTAATATAATAGGGCACACTGCTTATGATAGAGCTCAATACAGTGACCTGTAAATGTGGAACTGATGTCATGGCACTGATGGACATGTTACTTACCTTCGGTAATGCCTTATCTGGTACAGACATGAACTAGCTGCAGATTCCTTACCTTTGAATTTCCCAGGTGTCAGACTGGATTCAGGAGATATTTCTACAAGCTATTCCCCTGCGCCCTGGTAGATGGTGTTGTTTGGCTCCACATGAGGTCATTGGCGTCATCTGGGCTGTTGTGATATCTGCATCACCTATATAGGCGCCACCTCGGTGCGCTGACGTCAGTTACTTTTCATGACTTTCCATGCCGAAGCATGAAGCCATGAAGTGCACTGACATTGGTGCGTTTCCAAGGCCCTGAAACGGATCAGCCCTGACCAAAGAACCATGTCTGTAGTGCAGGGAATCTGTGGTTAGATCAGGTCTCTACCACATAAGGCATTACTAAATGTAAGTAACGTGTCCATCTAATAGAGACATCTAGCCGCAGATTCCTTACCTTTGAATAGATACACAATCAATACCATATACTGGGAAAGGGCTGTGGACAAGTTTAGACCAGGAAGTTCTGCTGGACAGAGTGGCCAAAAAGGCTGCCTTTGCAGACTTGACTGTCGAGGCAGTAGTGATTGGTGAATGTGTGCCCGGGATGCCCACTTTAATGGCTGACAAATGTTGAGTACTAGAACTCCACGTTGCAAAGCCGTGGTAGTAGCCTTAGCTCTGGTGGAATGAGCCCTTAAGCCTTCAGGGGGCTGCTTTGTGGCCAGAGCTTAGGAAATTTTGAAGCAGAGGATTATCCAACTCGAGATAGTCCTGTTCTGCACCGCTCAACCTTTCTTTATTCCAACGTACCCCATGAGGAGTTGGCTGTCCACACGAAACTCTTTAGTGCTATTAAGGTAAAAGTACAACGCTCTTTTTGGGTCCGGACAATGGAGTAGCTCATCTACCTTAGACGGATGCGGAGAAGCAGGGAAAGTGGACAAGGCAACAGATTGTCCCACTACCACTTTTGGGAGGAAAGAGGCCTTAGAGTAAAGCACCAATTTATCAGGGAATATTGCCAGGTAAAAAGGCTTAGATGACATAGCCTGCAATTCGCTCACACATCTTGTAGAAGTTATTGCCACTAAAAAGGCACTTTTTGTAGTAAGCAGTCAAAGGAGGCAGTTGTGTAGCAGTTCGTATGGAGCACACATCAGGAAGTTAAGAACCAAATTAATGTCCGATAAACGCATAATGAAAGGTGAAGGTGGGAACATATGTACAAGGCCTTTGAGGACTTTACTTACACTTAGAGAGTTAAACAATGAGGGTTGGTTTGGCAGCCTCAGGAAGGCAGACAGGACCAAAAGGTCCTCTTTGAGAGTGCCCAGTTTAGAGCCCGGCTGCCCAAGTGTAGGAAAGTGCCCCTTTTGACATCGTTACCCCCCACTTTTTGATGCAACGTTGACTGAGAGTGCACTGGGTTCCTGCTAGCCAGGTCACCAGCAACATTGGTGTTTCCTTAAAATGTATTATTGTTCCACAATTGGCACCCCATTACAATCCATGTAAGTCCCTTGTAAGTGGTACCCCTGGTACCTAGGGCTTAGGAACTAAAGAGAGTCCCTAAGGGCTGCAGCACAAATTGTGCCACCCTAAGGGACCATTCACCAAGCTCATGCAAACTTCCATTGCAGCCTGCATGTCTTGCTGCAGAGAAACCAAAGAGTTGTCATGGCACCATCCTTGGTGCTATGCCTGCCAGCACTACATGTGTTACAGTTAAGTCACCCCTACGGCAGCCTTACAGTCCTACGGCAGGTCGCACTAAATCCTTGTGTGGGCATATCTGCAGGAGGGGATATGTCCCGGTGATATCTACGTTGACCCTTCAATATTACTAGTGCCCAGGGAATCCATATCAAGTACCTGGGCTGGATACTGGTCATAACAAGTTCCCCCGCTACATGATGCCTTCACTGTACCTCAAGGTGTTTGGTACCAAACACCCCATCTTAATAAACCTACACTGATGCCAGTACTATATTTATTAATAATTGCACCCAGAGGGCACCGAAAAGGTGCCTTCTGAAAACCTACCGACTACTGGTGTGTTGACTGACTGGTCTCAATCTGCCAGCCATTGCAGACAAGTTTCTAACCTCCTGAGGCAAGAGCCTTTGCTTTCAGAGGTCAGGAACAAGACCTGCTCTGGGAGGAGGTGTACACACCTCCTCTAAGTAGGATGGGCATTCTAGAGCTGGAAGCTTCAAAGGCCCTGCTGCCTTTGTTATGGGGCCCCATGCCTCTCCAGATAGTGAGGGTGACCACCCCCTGTCCTGACTTCATTGTTTAGTGGCAAGACAGGAGGGGAAATTAGCAGGAGGATTAGGAGGTGTGCCCACATTCAGCCAGCACCACCCCTGGGGCAGGACAACTGATGTGGACCCCAATTTTCAGATTCCTCCATGCTGTTTTGGATGGAATTAACATTCGAGGATCAGTGTTGTGCCCACTTCTAACAGGAAGTGATCATATAGAGGGTGTAGACACCCTAAAGGTAGGTAGCCCATTCGTTACTACTTATCAATCCCCATGAACACTCATAAATTAAGTGTTTAGGTGACACCCCTGAACCCTAAAAGTCAGATTCAACAGATCAACAAAAGGATGAAGAAGAGTCCCTCCCTGGCGAGAACTGCAGCAGAACTTTGGACTTTGGCACAGAACCCTGCTGTTCTCAGCCCTCTCCCGACAATCGTGAGAGTGACTCCTCTTGGGAGCTGGAGAACTACCAAAGCCTTGGGTAGCCTGCCAGCACTTCAAAAACCATTGATAGTCTTTCTTGGAGTGCAGAAGCTACTTCCCTGCAGTCGACAGGCACCAACAAGCAAAGTCCGGTCCATCCCTGTGAAGCTCCCTAGTCCGGTACACAGGGATAATGCTCTAAGAAAAATCTTCTGGATCCAGTCTGAAGCCTGGGAAATTCAAAGGTAAGAAATCTGCAGCTAGATGTTTCTATCAGATAGTTGAAAATGTACAACTCTAGCAAAGCTCTGATGATAATATTCTTCCTATTGCAGCTATGTTCTGATCACGCCACAGATTCAGTAAAGGTCTTATATATTGCAGACGTCAGCAAGACTTTGAATATAGCAGGCCCTTGAATATGGCAATGACCTGAATATGGCATGAACCGTACTATTGCACAGGTCTGGTTATTAGGTGGCTCTATATGGTAATCTGACAATATAGAAAAAAAATACCGGGGAGCAGAAATATTGTGTTTGAAATAATGTGATACACAAATGTCGTGTGCAAAAATATCATTGTACAAAAATATCAATTTTAAGGTAATATCGATGTTAAAAATCTCTATGTTGTTAATATCGTTTACAAAAATATTGTTCTTAAAATATTTATCTTTATTAATTTGTACGTATTTTAGTATATATCTTAATTCTATGTGTTTCAAATTGTTTGTATAATTATTTTTAATGTTTTGTAATATAGTTTGTATATTTTTAGTTGTTTTTAAATTTAAGTAAATAGTTCATTTGTATTTTTAGTGCCGAAATGGGTTGTGGGGTTTATAGGGATATACGGTGGGAAGAACATTAATTATAACTAATTATTAATTAATATTGCATATTTAATTGCTAATTAATATTGTTAATTGCATAATTTATTTATTACGTTAAGTTCTAGGTGCGGGTTGTTGGGTTTGTAGGGGTATAGGGTGGGAAGTAATTTAATTATAATTATTTAAGAATTCATTTTGAATTGTTAATTATTTAATTAATAACTAATTGTGTAATTAATTTAATTTGTTATTAATATTTTTAGTGTGGGTTTTCGTTTTTGAAGGCGTAAAGGTTGTGACAATAATTCAGTATACTAATTGATAATTAATGTTTAATTATGTAAACTTTTAAATTAAGGAATATTTAAAATTATATATGAGGTCTGAGTTGTGTTTGAAGGGGAAAAGTTTATTTAATATAATTAATTTATTATTAGCTAATAGTTAATAATTGATTAGTTGACAAATTATTATGTAATTAGTATACTTTTAAATATATATATTAGGTGCACTTTGTTGGGTTTCTAGGGATAAATGGTGGGAAGTTAATTAAATATAATTATTATATTATTAGTTAATTACTATTATTTGTTTGTTTGATAATTATGCAAAACTTGCAATTATTCTAATTTAAAGATATATTTTAGGTATGTGGTGTTTACTACGTGTTCAGTATGTTATGCTTTTTAATTGTAATTAACATTATATTTGTTTGTTCTTATAATTGTGAAAATGTATTGTAGTATTTTCGATTATATTATTATTTGTTTTAATTTAAAATATGTATTACATATTGCAATGAAATTGTAATTGTTTTCATTAAAAAAAATACATTAAATATTAATTTAAATATTTATAATTGGTATTTATGTTATTTAATTTAGTTGTCTAAATATTTTATTTTTTTGAGGTGATCTACTCTCTCTCTCCTGTTACACAGATTGGATATATGAATAGTAAATTGTTATCCCTCCGCAATCCAACACCTTCCCTACTGTTGCACAGACTGGAGTGGGAATAGTTAATGGTTTCCCCTTCTGAGTCAAACCCTTTCCCTACTGTTGCACTGACTGGAGTGAGAGTAGTACATGTTACCCCTTTCAAATCCAATATTTTCCTACTGTTGCACATGCTTGAGTGGGAATAGTAAATTGTAACCCTCAGGAGTCCAGTGCTTTCCCTACTGTTGCACTGACTGGAGTCGGACTAGCAAATTTTACCCCTCCCATATCGAACACTTTTCCTACTGTTGCACTGACTGGAGTGAGAGTACTAAATTCTATACCCCTGCAATCCAACGCTTTCCCTACTGTTGCAGTGACTGGAGTTGCACTAGTAATTTGTACCCCTGCTCAGTCGAATACTTTCTCGTCTATTACACCGACTGGAGTGGAAATAGTAAATTGTACTCCTCCTGAGTCCAACAATTTCAATACTGTTGCAGAGATGGGAGTGGGAATAGTATATGCATTATTCCTACAATTTTAAAGCTTATATTGTTTAAAATCATACTATTATAAAGTTTTTGTTTATTTAACAATATATGTTTGTTATTTATTATTATTTGTAATATGTAATATATTTTTTGTAAAATGTTTTGTTAACTTTTTGTGTGTAATGAAATTGGTATGTTTTTTAGAATTTTTTAGAATTTATGTTACAGTTTGTAATTTATATGTGTTCTTCATGCAGTTGCAAAATTTGCACTTTGTGATGGTGAGGTCTGCTGGGTATCGTCGGCGTAGGATATTGTGTTGAGGTCGGGGACTCTGACGATGTCGGCTAGAGGTGTAATTGAGGTGTTGAAAAGGGTGAGGCTGTGGGATGAAGCAATCCATCTGAGGGCATCTCCCTAGATCCCAAGGTGGTGCAGTCTCTTGATGAGAGTATGGTGGGATACAGTGTTGAATGCTGCAGAGAGGTCGTAGAGGATCAGGACCGCCAATTCTCCTTAGTCAAGGAGGGTGCAGATGTCATCAGTGGTGGCGATAAGGGCAGTCTCGGTGCTTTGGTTGGTGCAGAAACCAGTTTGGGAGGCGTTGAGCAGGTTGATTCTCTCCAGGTATTTAAGTGAGCTGCTGATTTTTGGACTTCTCAAGGACTTTAGTGGGGAAAGGGTGTGGGGAAAGGGAGCCGGGAGATGGGGCAGCCATTTTGGAGTTTGCTTTGTTTGGCCGAGGGTTTCTTGAGTAGAAGTCTGTCTTTTGCGTGTTTCCATGCATTGGGAATGGTGGCTGTTGCGATGGATGCATTTAGGATGGTGTGTTGAGTTAGAGGCTGACATTCATGTTGAATAGGTGGTGGGGACAGGAGTCCGTGGGTGCTCCTGAGTGAATAGAGATCATGAGGGCAGGGGTGTTCTGTGAAGTGTACTGTTCCCAAGCGGTGAGTGGCTAATCGGGAGAGACTTCCATTGGAGTGAGAAGGATGTGGAAGTCAGTGGGTTGGTGCTCAAAGTTCTGGTAGAAGGAGGATATCTTGTTGTGGAAGTGGCCAGCTACAGCATTGCAGAGTTCCTGTGAGGGGTATTGTGTTCTGGGTAGGCCCTGGGGCAGGAGAACTCTCTGGAAATGCTGGAGAGTTCCTTGTAGTGGTTGGCGCTTGCCTCAATGCGGTTTGCCAGGGTGTCTTTTTTTTGCGTCTTTGAGTCGCTGGTGGTATTTGTTGAGGGCTGACTTGAAGATGGATCGGTCAAGGGTGTCTACGCTAGTGTGCCATCTTCTCTTCAGTTGTTTGCAACTGTGTATCATTGTCCTGAGTACAGGCATGTACCACAAGGCTTGTATGGTTGCTCTGGGGGTCTTAACGTATTCAATCGGGGCAACTCAGCTGGTGGCATTGGTGATCTGGGTTGTAAAGTTCTGGACTGCTTGTTCCAGGTTGGTTGTGGGTTTGGGCTGGGTGGTGTTGAGGGCATCCGTCAATTGGGTCTGTGTCACTCTGTTCCAGTTGCTGAAGCGGGTGTTGAGTAGGGCTGGTGGCAGTGCATAGTGATTCTATGATGGTGAAGTGAATGATGGAGTGGTCCATCCAGGTATTTTCTGTGGCATGGCATCATTTGACTCTGTTGCTGGCCATTAAAATAAGGTCCAATGAGCTTCCTGCTCTGTGTTTGAGGTCGGTGAACATCTGGGTCAGGCCGATGTTGCCCATGCAGTCTAGGAGGTTGGCAGAGTTAGTGTCTGTGGGGTCTTCCAGGTGGAAGTTGAAGTCTCAGAGGAAGATGTAGTGTTTGGACTTGATGGCGAGTGTGATTGCGTCACAGAAGCTTGTGAGTGGCCCTGTGGGTCTGTAGGTGAGGGTGGCTCTGATGGTCAGTCTATTGACAGTTTGGAGTTGTAAGTTGAGGTGTTCCATTATCGGTGTGGTGTCATCATTGGTGGCGGTGCAGTGGATTGTTTCTTTGTGGATGATGGCAACACCTCCTCTGTGTTTGTTGGTGCCATCTCGGTGTATCATCTTGTAGTTTTTGGGCATTGCTGTGGTGATGTTGTGGCAGAGGAGGGGTTGAGCCAGATGTCAGTGATAAAAATCATATCCATTGCGGGGGTTGTGTCCCAGACTTCGGTGGCTTGTTTGCAGATAGAACGGAGTAGAGCAGGAAGCATCAGAGTGGTTCCGGGGTGGTCAGCAAAGTGTTGGGGGTTTCTGTGAAGGCGGCAGGTCATGAGTTGCAGGAGAAGACAGGAGTGGAAGGTGAATGGCCCTTCTGAGAAGCAAAACAGCAGTTGTTGCAGTGTCACAGACTTAGAGTTTGGTGGCGGAGTATCTGAGGGTGGTTGGAAGGCCAGGATTCCAGGAGCTGGGCGGGGTCCAGGTGCGGATAGGCGCAGACGGGCTTGTCTTCGACACGGGCGATTTGTGCGTCCACTGTATGACCTTGCTGCAGCCTCTAAGCGGGGGCAGGAGACAGCAGGAAGCGGGTGCTTGACAAAAATTAGAGGGCACAACAGAAAGACAGTATAACGGGCACAAAAGAACCCCAAGAGGACACCAATACTAATAAGAATGTACCCACAAAAGGACACCAGTATCAGAACTCACTAAACAGGAACAGGGGCTGACTAGATACTGGCAATAAGCCTGGGGGGATCGCAGCAGGCAGCAACATGCAGGGGGAGAGAGTAAGGGCTCACAGCAGCACACAGGCCGAGAGAGGAATCTGATGGACTGATCGGGGAGCTGGCATAGGACCTTCTCAATGAGGCCACTCTAAGGCCTCCATTAATAGGTCCTGGGAGGGGGGGCAGGCTCTGAGTGGTGAGAGGTGGGCGCAGGGCAAAAAACCCAGCAGGAAGTGGGCGGTAGGTGACAGAAGCAAGTGGGCGCTTGACAAAAATAAGCGAGCGCAACAGAAAGAAAGACAATATAAGGGGCACAAAAGGATCCCATGGACACCAATATTAACATCACTGGACTCACAGTCCTAACAGAACTCCCTAAACAAGAACAGAGGCTGTATTGACACTGCTCGAAGCCGTGTTTGATCGCAGCAGGCAGCGGAGTGCAGGGGAAAAGAGCAAGTGCTCACAGAGACTGATGGGCAGAGACAGGGGTCTGCTGGACTAGGCGGAGAGCTGGCACAGGACCTGCTCAATGGGGTTGCGATGCGGCCTCCACTAAACAGGTCCTGGGATGGGAGCAAGGCTCTGTGTGCTAAGAGGCAGAAGCAGGGCAGAAGAAACAGCAGGAAGCTGGTAGCAGGAAATGGTGGGAAGTGGGCACTTGCAAAAATAAGCGGGCACAACAGATAGCTAGCATAATGGGCGCAGAGGGATCCCAAAAGGACACTATAATTTACAACACTGGACTCACGTTCCTAACAGAACTCACTCAACAGGAACAGAGGTTGGTGGGCACTAGAGAGCCCGGCTGCAAGATGACTGACACTCTGTGATGCTCGGTCCGCCCAAGGCAATATCCTGCATTTATCCGACCTGTGCTGTGACATCCGAGCTCGATGATCAGTGCTGCATGAAGCTAAACCTGCGCTATTAGTGGGACTCTTCGTCTTCCACGTTCGGTGACTGGGACAGAGCTGGTCGTGGTGGATATTCCTGCAGCCTGGTTCTATGGCGGGCGTGGTTATAGGTTTTATATACATATATATATGCTAAGATTGCTGATTAAATTCGCTTGGAGAGACCGCGAGAAGGCTCTAAAAGATATTGAGAATTTGGAGACAAGTATTTTGGAGCTGGTGAAACCAGAAGAGCTCGATAAAGAGAAGGAATCCATGAAAGTGCGTCTAGCGAAATATGAAAAAATAATTAACCAAAGGAAACAACAGAAGTTTGAGCGTGATGCCCGTGATTATGAGCTTGGGAGAATACTAACCTTTGCTCGAAAGTACGATGCCCCACGTAGGGATTTGAGGGCGAAGAATCTTAAACAACAAGGGAAACAATCCACAGTAATAGAAACCTCTGAGTCAGAAGCAACTAGCGCAGAACACTCAGAAGAAGAGAACTTGACGGACACACGACCAAAAGAGAAGGCAAGATGTCAGCCTTCTTTTCACGAGGAGTTCGACCTCATCCGCCAGAATTGGTTGAGGGATGGAAAGAAGCGTCCCCCAGAGAGACAACAAACCACAAACAGAGGCGCATCACGCGGAGAGGAGGGAGGAAACACAGAAAACACGACCCGACAGTTGAGGAATCGGCCACCCAGGACCAGGAAGAAGTGACAGAGAACTTAAATATTATTAATCTGTCGCCAAGAATCCTCACGCAGAATGAAGAGAGGGTATTAAAGCTAGGATTGACATTCTGCCCTACCAACCGTTATGAGTATACGCAGACGCGTATTGATTTATTTCTCTTCACCCGCAAGATAAAACTGTGGAAGTTTTTCAAACAAAAGGCCCTCAGAGAAAGTGAGCGAAATACAAACTTGGAGGGACAAACTGATCCAGATAATCCCTTTGATATCAATATCGGGGATTTAGAGAATATGGCAGTTCTGGAAGAACTATTGGAGGAAAACGATCCCCTTCCATTACCCCGGACGACAATAACCGAGAGAGGCACCAGTATGGGCATTGTCCAGAAGGGAGAAAACAGTAATTTGAGGCCACAATCACGCTTTCTACCGCAGACGCCAGTGGATGCCATAGACGTCTTCTCAGAGACAGTGAACAGAGAATTGCAGAAACTGTCAAAAGAGGAGTCTGAAAATAACAACAATATAAGATGGAATCTGACATCTGATGAGAGGGCAGCAATTTCCAGTTTAGAAAAGGACGACTCCATTGTTATTAAGCCCTCAGATAAGGGCGGCAATATTGTCATTCAAGATCGTGCAAATTACTGCAAAGAAGCTCTCAACCAGCTCCAAGATCGTACCAATTATTCACTGACTACAGAAAAAGAATACCTCACTAGCATCCACGAATATCATTTACTAATTGATTGTTGGTATAACAGGGGGATCCTAGCAAAGGAAGAACATCTCTAGCTGCAAAATAAACAACCCAGACTCCCCTGTTTTTACCACCTGCCTAAAGTACATAAAGACCCAACTAGACCACCTGGGAGACCCATTGTCTCCTCCATTGGAGGACTAACTGAGAAGATGTCCTAATTTATCGATCTTTTCCTAGCACCATGGGTCATGCAATTAAGTTCCTATACCAGGGACACTAAAGACTTCCTACTGCAGATACAAGACATTAAATGGGAAGATGACATGATTATGATAACCATGGAAATCTCCAGCTTGTATACTAGCATTGGACACATGGATGGAATAAGAGCAGTGAAGACATTTTTTAACTTACGCTCTGCAAGATATTTGGAACATAGCAAGATGATATTAGAGTTCATATCGTTTTGTTTGAATAACAACATCTTTGTCTTCCAGGAACAGAGGTATAGACAGACAAGAGGGATGGCGATGGGTACCTGCTTCGCCCCCAGCTATGCGCATTTATTCATAGGCTGGTGGGAGAAGCAGGTAGCCTGGGCCGATGAGAAGGCAGTGTGGGTGGATCATTTGATCTGCTGGAGGAGGTATATAGACAACCTCTTCCTCATTTGGAAGGGACCGAAATCCTCGGCTGAGGAATACATCAGGTCCCTTAATACAAATGACCTAAATCTTAGATTTACTTATGAGATAAGTAAAGAAGAGGTCAGTTTTCTTGACCTGAAAGTCTTCGTAGAGTCAGGCATGATTCAAACAGCTCTCTACAGAAAAGAGACAGCAGGGAATTCTGTCCTCCATGGACGCAGTAACCATCCAAGATCCCTCATCAGTAGTATTCCCTATGGTGAGCTGTTAAGGATTAAACGTAACAGCTCCCTCGAGAGAGACTATACAATTGCAGCTGAGGGCAGCATTAGACGTTTTGAATCGCGTGGTTACTCGAAGAAGATCCTCGCAAAAGCAAAAGGGAGAGCAGCACAAATTGAAAGGGAATCACTTCTGAAGGAGAAACAGAGTAAGAGCGGTAAAAGTGGCAAGGGCATAATTCGATTAATTACCAACTATTCGGTGGCAGCGAATAAGATCAGAGCTATTATGCTTAGGAACTGGAATATCCTTAAATCAGATACAGTCATTGGCAAAGAATTGTCAGATCATCCGATGATAACCTTTAGGAAAACCAAGTCCTTGAAAGACAGGTTAGTACGAAGCCACTTGCCTAATGTGAAATCCAAGAAAGAGCTGCAATCTATGCATGGATCCTTCCCATGTGGGAAATGCAAAGCCTGCAGCTCAAGCAAGAGAGTGTTGTCATACAATGTTCCCCACAAAACAGAGAAGATTAGAATCTCTAAATTCATCACGTGCTCAACACCTTTTGTTGTCTACTGCTTGCAATGTCCCTGTGGACATCGCTACGTAGGGAGTACTATCAAGGCAGTCAAGCTGAGGATACTAGAACATCAACGTGCCATCGTGAATAAAGATGACAGCTATCCGATGGCACGTCACTTCGCAATACATCATGGAAGTGACAGAAATCTTTTGAGTTTCTTCAGTTTAGATTGCATCATACAAGACCTAAGAGGAGGAAACTACAAATGTCAGTTGAGACGTTTGTAGTCTAGATACATTTTAGAGCTCCAAACGAAGTCCCCAGGGGGTATGAATTCGGGGGAGGAACTGCTGTCACATCTGTAGTAATTGAGGGCAATGGTATTAACTGACTGAACTATCTAGCTGTGTAAAAACCTGTGTTCATCAATGTATATATATGTATAGGGTCGAAGTTGGAAGAGTGTTGTCCTAAAATTTGTGAATGTACGAACGGAAAAGAATTTAATTTACGATAATTGTTTTATTGTTAAATTCTATAAGAATTACCTATTAGAGGTGTCTATAGTTCGTGACATAAGATATTCAGTTCTTCCACTAACCGATGAAATACTTAGTGTGGACGTAATTGTTATGATTATTGTTCAATGAATTAATAATTTGAATTATCATGAATGCCCATACAGGGCGAAATGAACTTAATAATGATTTAACTGATACAACAATCTAATCATTCAGATAACGTTCCACAGTATGTTTTGATTTGTGTTTTACTGCTTAAAGATGGCGCCTATGATTTTGGACATGTAGTCCTACTTTTATGTTTTCTTAATTTCGCCATTATTTATGTTTACCTCACGGACGCCAGTGTGAAACTGACGAAGGCAAGAGCCGACACGCGTTAGGCAAGAGCCGACACGCGTTTTTCTTTACTGTGCAAAATAAACCAAAGGGTTTAAACTCACTGGGAGTGCTGGATTTTCTGACTTTGTCAGGGGAGCTGCTATATCTATATATATATATATAGATATATATATATATCTATATATATATTCACTGAAAAAACCATAGGTTATAGACCATATATAGTTAGGAATTAGCATTTAAAAAACCTTATTTTACTCACACAAAACCATTGAAATTCCATATATAGTTAGTTGCACTAACTATATATCGCGCACCCGCAATCCACTGCTGATGATGTCACATATTACATCATTCATGACATGGTCAGTGACATCACTGATGACATCACTGATGACATCTCAAATGACATCACTGATGACATCACTGATGACATCTCAAATGACATCACTGATGACAACATCCAGTGATTATGTGTTTCTGTAAAGATTAAATATGTTTTACATATTGAAGAATGAGTGGATGTATAAGTGTCTGAATGAAGGTTTTAGTAGGTGCGTGATTGACTGTATGAGTGAGTGATTAAATGCGTCTTACTAAATGCACGGGTTAGTGACTAAACTGTCTGAAAGTGTGCATCAGCATGTCTGTTGTTGTGCAAGCTGCTGCATGTGTTGATCAGTAGCTATATAAGTAGCTATATGGGTTATTGATTGGTTGCACAAGTATTTGTATGGGAGACTGAGTGTGTGTATGGCTGGCTGGGAGGTGTGTGACTCTGTGCAGATCAATGTGTACTTGTATCAGTGATTCTATAAGAGAGTAAGTATGTGTTAGTATATGTTTTAAAATGTAAGGTACTCTATGTTTAACTGTGTAGATTAGAAAATGGAACTGTGATTGATTCTTTACAGGACTGACTAGGTGTGTGAGTAACTCCATGGATCAGTGGCAGAGTGTGAGTGTCTGTATAGGTGTATGAGTGCATATGATAGTGTTGTAAAGATGAGTGATTGTATGTATGAATGATTGTATGGGTGAATGAGTGAATGTGTGTGTAGACGTAGGAATCAGTGAGTGCGTATGTAGTAACTAGTATTGGTGTGTCAATGGTTTCAAAAATTATACTCTGTATTTAACACTGGGTGTAACAGAGGTTATATTAAAGTGTGAGGAGATGCATTGTATTGTCACATTAATGATATCATCATTGATGTGACCATTGATGTCAAATGAGATATCATCAGTGATGTCATTTGAGATGTCATCAGTGATGTCATCAGTGATGTCACTGACCATGTCATGAATGATGTAATATGTGACATCATCAGCAGTGGATTGCGGGTGCGCGATATATAGTTAGTGCAACTAACTATATATGGAATTTCAATGGTTTTGTGTGAGTAAAATAAGGTTTTTTAAATGCTAATTCCTAACTATATATGGTCTATAACCTATGGTTTTTTCAGTGAATTTTCAAGGTTTTGTAAATGCTAATTCCTAACTATATATGGTCTATAACCTATGGTTTTTTCAGTGAATTTCAATGGTTTTTTAATAGCAAATATCATAAGCTGTCGAATGTCAAGTACGTGGTAAGTAAAAACATTTTCGTGTTTATGCACACTGATCTGCTTTGAATGCTACCCCCCACCCCTCATTTCTATTAGGAGTACTCTCTCTTTGCAGATAGTGAAGGGTAGTTAACGCAGCCCTTTGCCCCCTTTGTAATCCGTCGTGCCTGCTTCTCTCTCCATTTGATTGATTGTTCTCTTTGGTTCATTCTCTATTTACAAACAAGCACAGAGTCAAAATACTCTGTTTAGTCTTTGCAGATAGCGAAAAACCGTGTAAAAAAACAAAAGGAATCGAGCAAAATCAGTAGGCCACTAATGGGATCTCTTTTTGACCTCGCTAAAATAGAAACATTAGGAACAACCTGTTGAAAATAGCAATGCGTATGTACATAAGCGGCGTTCATTTGTGTTCACAGTACCCCTTGTTGATTGTTTGAATCGAGCATTGAATTGTTCGAAGTTGGTTCTCTTAAGGATCTTCTCTGCCTGCAAACGAGGAAGAATAGGAATATTCTCTCTCCCTTTGCAGATAGTGAAGGGTAGGTAACGCAAGCCTTTAACACGTCGTACCTATTTCATTCCTCATTGATTGATTGATTGTCCGAACATTGACTGTTTGGGAATTAGTTCTTTTTGGAGGTATTCCCTGTTTGCAAATAAACGTAGGAAAATCTTTGCAAGTAGTGAAAGGGTACGTAATGCGGACCTTTCTCCCCCGTTGTAATCTGTCATGCCTATCTACTCCCCACTGATTGATGCACCTGTTTCACCCGGACCATTTACTAGACATACGTCATCTGGCCCGACCAGAGAGCACCCCTAGTGAAAAAGACATATGCAATAATAACGAAGTGATCACTGTATCCTGTTAACAGAAACTTTAGCATGAAACAACCTGGAAAGAAAAGAATAGGAAATCGAAAATCAGTAGGCCACTGATGAACATGAACTTTTATTAAACAACGAACAAAGAAACGATAACATAACGTAATGATAAAACCTATTAATGTCCTAGAAACAAGAAAACGTTAGAAATATGCCAGTGGTGAGAGACCAGAAAAACAGTAAGAGAAACCAAATCACCCCTCGCTGTCCCACCTCCTGCCACGCCCAAAAAATCGATAGACTAGGGAAAATGCAAGTCAGTAGAACATCCGCCCCCACTCTGGAAACTTCCAAGGTGGGGCAGGGTTCCGGCTACGCCCAGCCGGGAGCAGCCCATATAAAGCAGGTCCTGCTGCCACGCCTCGGCCAGGAGATCCTAACGTAGGGTGTAGCCGGAGGAGAGGCCGAGACCAGCGGGACCCGGCCAGGGGATTGCCTTTACAACGCTGAACAGTTGCAGGGGGGGGGGGAATGTCTCCTCGACCCTCCCCTCTCTCTCCCAGTCCGGCCGCGGTGGCCCTTGAGAGTTGCAGGTAGTCCCGCCACATGCTCTTCCGGTCCGGCCACCAACGGTCGGGGGGCCGAGGCCGACGGGATCCGGCTGCAGCCAATAAACCAAGAAACCCGTTAATGGGGCCAGAGCCAGGGGCGTCCGGCCGACATCTACCGGAAGCCCGGCCCGAAGACGGACGGGACACTTCTTCTTTCTTGAAAAATGGCTGCGACAACACTGGGGGGGGGATGTCTTGCACATGCCTCCGACCCCCCCCCCCCCCCCCTCGTCCTCATCGTCTGGTCCGGCCATAACAAATCTCAAGCGAGACGCCGTGGGGTGCACTGGGAGGGAGAGACGGTGCGAACAGGCCTCTCCCGCCTCCCCAGGTGGAGGCTTCCCAGCTGCACCCTCAGCGCTCCAGGCGCCCGGAAAAGGGTTCTTCCACTGTGGCTATGCTGCAACGTCTCGCCCGGCAGGGTGGAGCCCGTCCGCTCATTTGACCCCGCGATCGCCAGTAGCTACCGAACTCTCAAAATGGCGGTCGACCTGGCAAGAGCGGGCCCAGCATAAAGAAATGGCCCGGTCACTGGTTGACTCCACCACCGTAGTCCTCCACGACCTTGAAGATTCTAGAGGAGCCGCGGGAGTCTCCGACCCCCGATGGGGAATGACTGCCATGATCACCCGTGGAGTGACGAAACTGTATCCGCGGGACGTCGGCGCCAGCCTCACTTTGAATTACTAGAATCCTGCAGACCTCACTTCCGGTGAAAGCACAGTGTGACCCGGTAGGAAAAATTGTTGCACCCCCTCCCCTTTTTGACTGATAGTTCAAACCACCGATCCTTTCCTTTGCCCTTTTAACGGAACTTTGGACTGCCTCCCCCTCTTTTACATTTTCTAGAGAAAACAAAACATTAACCACTACAATAGCATAGCAGTTGACACCAGAACTGTTTTCAAATTGAAAACCAACAACATCTTCAACAGAATCCTTTTTGTTTCTGCTGTGACCCTGCTACAGCACAGGCATTGTCCCCAGCAGTAATTCTGCAATGCCGCTAAGAATAGCTGTGGTGCCTACTGGACTCACTCACCCCCGCGGCGCCCCACGCCGTTATTTGCTGGGCGGCAACTTGCTAGACATCACTTTCGTGCCATCTAGATTTCAGCGCGTTCTGCTGCCTTGGAACTATTCGCACAACAGACCGCTACTGACAACAATATTTCATTATTGGTGCTGTCAATTTCAATAAATCTATTGGATAATTCAAAAGAAATTGCCACGGTCTCTTCGTTGTTTAAATGTTTTTACTGTTTTTGTTTTGTTGTATATATTTATATGTTATTAAAGTTTTATATTCCTACTACTTTGTTGGAGTGCTATATATTTTTAATGTGACACATAATTGTAAAAACTTTGATGTACAAAGAGTCATTCCTGGAATCTTCCGCTTCAGGCTCTGTCCCCTCCCCAATCACAATACAGGATAGTTTTCAGATAGTAGGAACACGTGTGGTGTGACGGATCTCATCGGGTGTGGGCCTTGATCTACTATAACTCCTTTGAAGAGGGGTGATTCTTTACAGCTGGGGCCATAAACTACATCTGCAGGGCTAGCTGATAGCCTGGACAATCGGATACAGAGGAAGAGGAGTGTCAGAGGGTGCGGTAGTGAATAGGGCGAAAGGGAGGTGTCGGGCGGGCACAGTGTGATTCTCAGGGAAGAGCAGCGCAGATGGGGGGAGGTTTATTGCCCATGCATAAGACAGAGAGCGGGGGTGACCAGTGCCTGGGGAAGATGCTTGCGAGGGTGAGGAGCCATGCTACGAATCGACAGCGTGCAGAGAGTGGGTCTGGTCAAGACATCTAAAATGGCTGCCGTGCACGACAAAAGTGTGGCATTTCAAAAAAGGCAAGATGGCGCAGACAATGTTTTTCAACACTTCCTCATTTCCTTCTAATCGAACGTTAACAGACGTTGGGGCATATTACCAAAGTTAAGCGATATTTATCGCTAACGATGCTTACCAACGAATTTTTTACCGCTAAGCATCATCAGAAATTATCGAAGATAAACCTTGCTATTATCAAGGTTTATCACAAATGCGATAATAAACGGCCGCAATGCATGAATATCGCTAAAAACTCAGCGATATTCATACATTACCGAGCTAATGCTCTTAGCCATGTTATCCACCTCCCATTGGATAACATGGCTAAGAACTGCTCAGGGCAGGTGTTACTTTTTGGAGATATTCGCGCTTAGCGCGAATATCTCCAAAAGTTGGTAATAGGAGATAGATATCTTGCATGCTGTAATGCAAGTTATTGTGGTATATGGAACTCATACCATAATCTCTCAGGAAAGCAGAAACTGATCCTTTTGGGACCGCCTAAAAAGGCCTAGGGGGTGAGGAGTACTCTACTTTGCCCCCTTTTCACGTTCCGAACTATTTTATTTTACTCTCTTCTGTAATTACACAAAATAGCAGCGATAAGATGCATCGGAGACACACAGTGAGAGAAAGGAGGCCGGAGATGAAGAAGAGATGTCAAATACACATTGGAGATAATATAGTGGCAGAAGGGAAGTAAATATGAGTAAACTTACCATGTAACATAAAAATGTTGCACTCTATACTATAAGTCTCATTTTATACTACAATCACTTCGCTACAACCTCATAAATTAAAAATAAAAATGAATAATGTCTCAAACAATTTTTGATTTCTAAATATACATTTATTCTTCAGAATTTTCTAAATTTGAAAGAACTAGTAACATGTCCTCATCAGCAATGTCCTCATGAAAAGTCTCCAATAATGATTCTTGTAACTCTATGGTCTCCAAACACTCGATAAATTCGCCATCAAGAGATTGATCAAAAAAATCATTCAAGTCATCTCCTCCTTCTGACAATATTTCATTATTGGTGCTGTCAATTTCAATCAATGTAGTGGAATCATTCAAGTCATCTCCTCGTGACAATATTTCATTATTGGTGCTCTCAATTTCAATCAATGTAGTGGAATCATTCAAGTCATCTCCTCCTTGTGACAATATTTCATTATTGGTGCTGTCCATTTCAATCAATCTAATGGAATCATACAAGTCATCTCCTCCTTGTGACAATATTTCATTATTGCTGCTCTCAATTTCAATCAACGTAGTGGAATCATTCAAGTCATCTCCTTGTGACAATATTTCATTCTTGGTGCTGTCCATTTCAATCAATCTAATGGAATCATACAAGTCATGTCCTCCTTGTGACAATATTTCATTATTGGTGCTCTCAATTTCAATCAATGTAGTGGACAATTCAAAAGAAATTGCCACGGTCTCTTCATTGTGAGCCATTTTATTTTGAAATTGCTTGCTGTAAATTGCAGAAAAAAATAATCACTTTCATTTATCGTTTTTAGTAATACATAATATAAAACTAACGTTATCAAGTATTTAGTATAACAGAAGGACTGCAAATAAATAACAGAAAACATTTTTCAAATTATCTTCAAGTGTACAACATAGTTCCCCTTACAAATTAACAACTCACCTTTTTAAAAGTAGGAAAAGTGTTAGTACTGTGTAAATCAAACACCAGAAATTCACCACCAAAAATTCCTCACAAATGTACCTCAGACAGTAGTATCACAAAATGGCTGTGGTTTCCTCTCATTTGACATATATACATAACCAATTAACTTTCATCACACACAAATACAAACCAAAGTAACATTTTAATTGGTTCTAAATTTCAACACTTTCAAATGTGTTTTCCCCATGCAATTTTCCATAGGACATTTACATACGTCTACAGCCTGAATGGCTGAACGGAATTACACCAAACTTGGCAAAATGGTACATCAAACCTAAGAGGTCAGGAAGGATCTACTATGCCCCCTTATGGTCATTTCCCCCTTCGCTTTGACCTCCTCTTGTCTCTCAATCCTACCGAGAGACAAGATGGCGGCCGCTACGGACTGTTTGGAATGTTGACAGACGCCGGAGAACCAATCAGCTTCGCAAAGCTCCGTAACGCGAAAAGTACGCGAAGCGGAGCGCTGTTACAGATATATATCTTTTTTTGAACGTTAATTTCTCAAAATCCACTGGAGCACATATATTGAGACCTAGCAAAGGCACATCGGGCTACCAGTCCCTAATATTTTACCAAGTTTCGTGCAAATCCATTCAGCCGTTCGATTATTATTATTATTTTTTTTTTTTGCCCCGCGGGGCCCTTTTAAAACCTCCACATCAAACCTAGGGGGTCAGCGAGGATCTACTATGCCCCCTTATGGTCATTTGCCCCTTCGCTTTGGCCTCCTCTTGTCTCTCGATCCTACCGAGAGACAAGATGGCGGCCGCTACGGACTGTTTGGAATGTTGACAGACGCCAGAGAACCAATCAGCTTCGCTTCACAAAGCTCCGTTGCGCGAAAAGTACGCGTCCTGGGCCGCTGCCCGGTCCGCTGTTACAGATATATATCTTTTTTTAAACGTTAATTTCTCAAAATCCACTGGAGCACATATATTGAAACCTACAAAAGGCACATCGGGCTACCAGTCCCTACAATTTTGCCAAGTTTCGTGCAAATCCATTCAGCCGTTCGGGCTAAAAGTGAGGCCAACCGCCCTATGGAAAACTCAATGTTAAAAACACGTTTTGGGACCCCCCTTTTTTCTCGGCCCCCCCTTGACGAACCCCCCCCAAATTTTCAAGGGCTGCTCAGAAACAAAATGTGCCATTTTCCTGAAAATTTCAGCCAATTCCGTCCACAAACGCCAAAGTTATTAGACATAGAATTTTCAAAAATCCCATAGAGAAAAAATCCTAACTATATATACCTACTGGCGACCGCCAGTAGGTAATATATATCTATATATATATATATATAGATATATATATATAAAAACGCTCCTTTCTTCCACCACAATGCCTGCTTCCCGAACTCTCGACGGGTGCGCCCAGTCACGGGGATGGAACCCGTGTGTTCCACAACTTCAGCTCAAGGGCGCACTCGCAGGGTGTGTCAGAATTGTTCGCAGACGCGTTTCAGCAGTTCGCTTTCTTCAGTGCGATAAATCAATGACACCTGGCACATTGCGTGGTGTATCCAGCGTTTTTATTGGTAGATGTTTGGCCAATGGGAGGGCAGCTACTCAGTCTTTGGAGTGCCGGCAAATGCAAGACGATTTTAAAAATTGATATGCGGCGTGAATGATATTCAATATTTACAGTTTTCTTGCCTCCCATCGGTCCGCTTCAGCTCGCGGTCACCCGGAGCTGCACAACGTGCCATAGCTTCCTTCGCCTACCATCATGTTACTCGCAAAGGTCCATGGGTGTCCGTCATATGGTAGGAGAACCCTCAGTTAGGATAACTGACGGCCAACATGGCCGAGGGAATTGTGATGATGGCGGTTCAGTCAGGCAATATATAACGCTCCTTTCTTCCACCACAATGCCTGCTTCCCAAACTCTCGACGGGTGCGCCCAGTCACGGGGATGGAACCCGTGTGTTCCACAACAACTTCAGTTCAAGGGCGCACTCGCAGGGTGTGTCAGAATTGTTCGCAGACGCGTTTCAGCAGTTCGCTTTCTTCAGTGCGATAAATCAATGACACCTGGCACATTGCGTGGTGTATCCAGCATTTTTATTGGTAGATGTTTGGCCAATGGGAGGGCAGCTACTCAGTCTGTGGAATGCCGGGAAATGCAAGACGATTTTAAAAATTGATATGCGGCGTGAATGATATTCAATATTCACAGTTTCCTTGCCTCCCATCGGTCCGTTTCAGCTCAAGGTCACCCCGAGCTGCACAATGTGCAATAGCTTCCCTTCGCCTACCATCATGTTACTCACAAAGGTCCGTGGGTGTCCGTCATATGGAAGAAGATCATTCAGTTAGGAAAACTGACGGCCAACATGGCCAAGGGAATTGCAATGATGGCGGTTCACTCAGGCAATATATAACGCTCCTTTCTTCCACCACAATGCCTGCTTCCCGAACTCTCGACGGGTGCGCCCAGTCACGGGAATGGAACCCGTATGTTCCACAACAACTTCAGCTCAAGGGCACACTCGCAGGGTGTGTCAGAATTGTTCACAGACGCGTTTCAGCAGTTCGCTTTCTTCAGTGCGATAAATCAATTACACCTGGCACATTGCGTGGTGTATCTAGCGTTTTTATTGGTAGATGTTTGGCCAATGGGAGGGCAGCTACTCAGTCTTTGGAGTGCCGGCAAATGCAAGACGATTTTAAAAATTGATATGCGGCGTGAATGATATTCAATATTCACAGTTTTCTTGCCTCCCATCGGTCCGCTTCAGCTCGCGGTCACCCCGAGCTGCACAACGTGCCATAGCTTCCTTCGCCTACCATCATGTTACTCGCAAAGGTCTGTGGGTGTCCGTCATATGGTAGGAGAACCCTCAGTTAGGATAACTGACGGCCAACATGGCCGAGGGAATTGCGATGATGGTCGTTCAGTCAGGCAATATATAACGCTCCTTTCTTCCACCACAATGCCTGCTTCCTGAACTCTCGACGGGTGCGCCCAACTACGGGGATGGAACCAGTGTGTTCCACAACAACTTCAGCTCAAGGGCGCACTTGCAGGGTGTGTCAAAATTGTTCGCAGACGCGTTTCAGCAGTTCGCTTTCTTCAGCGTGCCATAGCTTCCTTCGCCTACCATTATGTATATCCCATTCGCCGCCCGCTCCCGCCACCCAGCTGCTCCTCCCTCCCACATCCCCTCATATGGAAGCCACGCAGTGGTGAAAGGAGCGACCTATGACCCTGCTCGCAGGCAGGTCGCTCCCCACGCTGCTGCACAGCTCTGCCTGCATTGTTTTTGCCTAATCTTGTATTTTTTCTTCCTGTGCCTAGTTCTCTCGCGGCCCCCGCCCGTTTTTCCTGCCGCTGCGTCCCTGCAGCAGCGCCCACCTGCAATCCCATTCGCCGCCCCACTCCCGCCTCCCAGCTGCTCCTCCCTCCCACATCTCCTCATATGGAAGCCACTACGCAGCGGCCGCTCCGCTGGCGCACCTAAGGCAAGCCCGTCTGTGCCTGGACCGCGCCCCGCGCCAAGACCCCTGGACACCACGAATGCCACGACACCCAAAACCCAAAACCACTACGATGCCAGAACCCTCCACGCACTCAACACCGGACGATCACACACCTGCTTCCTGGCCGCCCCGAAGCGCACCCACGGAGCTTTCACCTGCCGGAACTGCAGCTTCAAAAGCATCTGCCCCACCATGCTGCCAACCAGAAAAGAACCCAACCACCTCAGATGCATCCTTCTCAACACCCGCTCCACCTGAAAACATGCCGTTGAACTCTGGGACCTACTCGACTCAACCTCCCCAGACGTCGCCTTCCTGACAGAGACCTGGCTGAATCCCGCCTTGGCACCCGACATAGCCATAGCCGTCCCGGAAGGCTACAAGATCACCCGCAAGGTCCGCACCAACAGAGCAGGAGGAGGAATCGCCATCGTCCACAGGAACACTCTCAGAGTCTCGACCAACACCGACGACACCCTCAGCACCGCCGAACACCTGCACTTCTAGATCCACACCGACCCCAACACCACCCTCAGAGGAACCCTCATCTACAGACCGCCCTGACCCCGACCACAGTTCAACGACTCCATCGCCGACTTCGTCAGCACACACGCCCTCGCCTCCATGGACTACATCCTCCTCGGGGACCTGAACTTCCACCTCGAGAACAATGACGACACCAACTCCACTACCCTGATCAACAACCTAGCCAACCCCGGACTCAGACAACTCGTCACAACACCCACCCACTCCGCCGGTCACACGCTTGACACCATCTTCTCCGCAAGCCCCCACGTCTCCTTCAACCATACCACCGAACTCCACTGGACCAACCACCGCTGCATCCACTTCACCTTCAAGAAACCCACCACGCACCACAGCACCCAACAGATGCCTCACCGCTGCTGGAGCAAAGTCACCGAAGACCAGCTAACCACCACCCTCGCCCAGAACCAACCCGACGACCATACCGACCCCGACACCGCTGCCCGCAACCTCAGACAGTGGATCAACGACTGCGCCAAGACCCTCACCCCGATCAAGAAACCCTCCAACAATCATACCAACAAGAAAGCCAGCTGGTTCACTGAAGACTTCCGGGCCTCCAAGCAAACCTGCCGAAAGCTGGAGAAGATCTGGCTCCGTGAACGAACACTGGACAGCCACGACACCCACAAGAATGCCACCCGCAGACCACATCACCTCACCAGATCCGCCAAAAGGGCCTCCTTCAAAGACCGCCTAGACAACAACGCGCACAACAGCAAAGAGCTCTTCAACATCGTGAAGGAACTCTCCAACCCCAGCTCCAACAGCAGCGACGTCCCACACTCGCAAGACCTGTCAACTCGCTGGCCACCTTCTTCCACCGCAAGATCACAGACATCCATGACAGTTTCAATGCCACGACCGCCCTGACAACCACTGAGACCTCCGCAACCCACAACCACCATCCGCACCAACCGCCTACTCTACTGGACGAACATCAACGACGATGACACCATCAAGATCATGAACACCATCCACTCCGGATCTCCGTCAGATCCATGCCCACACCACATCTTCAACAAAGCCAGCACATCCATGGCACCCCATCTCCGGAAAGTCATCAACACCTCCTTCGAGACAGCAACCTTCCCGGAGAGCTGGAAGCACGCCGAGATCAACGCCTTACTCAAGAAACCCAAGGCGGACCCCAAGGACCTCAAGAACTTCCGGCCTATCTCCCTGCTCCCGTTCCCGGCAAAGGTGATCGAGAAGACCGTCAACGAACAACTGACCCGCTACCTCGAGGAGAATAACATCCTGGACCCTTCCCAGTCCGGGTTCAGCAGCAACCACAGCACCGAGACTGCCCTCATCGCCGCAACCGATGACATCAAGTCCCTGTTGGACAACGGAGAAACGGCGGCCCTCATCCTCCTGGACCTGTCAGCTGCCTTCGACACGGTCTGTCACCACACACTACGAACACGCCTCCACAAAGCTGGGATCCAAGAGAAGGCCCTGGACTGGACCACCTCCTGCCTCTCTGTCAGAACACAGAGCGTCCGCCTTCCTCCCTTCCGCTCCGAAGCCACCGAGATCATCTGCGGCGTACCCCAGGGCTCATCCCTCAGCCCAACCCTGTTTAACATCTACATGGCACCGCTCGCCCACGTCGCCCGTCAGCATGACCTCAACATCCTCTCCTATGCCGATGACACCCAGCTGATACTCTCCCTCAACAAGGACCCCCACACTGCCAAAACCAACCTTCACGAAGGAATGAAGGCCTTTGCTGAATGGATGAGGAACAGCCGACTGAAGCTGAACTCGGACAACACGGAGGTCCTCATCCTTGGATCCAACCCTTCGGCCTGGGACGACTCCTGGTGGCCGACCGCACTGGGAACCGCTCCAACACCCACTGACCACGCACGCAACCTAGGGGTCATCCTCGACTCCACCCTCTCCATGACTAAACAGGTCAACGCCGTCTCCTCCTCCTGCTTCAACACCCTCCGCATGCTCCGTAGGATCTACAAGTGGAGCTGAACTAACTATAACGGGAGAATTTCAATGGTTTTGTATGAGTGAAATGTCCAACTAACTATAACATGAGTGAAACCTATGGCTTTTTCAGTGAATTTCTAAGGTTTTTTAAATGCTAATTCCTAACTATAACGTGGCAGAAACCTATGGTTTTTTCAGTGAATATATATATATATATACATATATATACACACACACACACACACACACACACACAGAGGGAGAGAGAGAGGGAGAGACATCCAGACTATGGGCTGAAGAGGACAGAGAAAGATGGCAGAGACTACCAGGAATGAGGTATGGAGCACAATTTATCTGTTGAGATAGAGAGACAGGACCCAGTAAATACTTGGTGATAAACAAGGATCTCACAGGCAGTAGAGATTTAGCAGAAAAGACGGAGGACACTTTTTCAAGGAACCGCAGTGTAAGTAGTCTGCTAAAACATTAGCCAAAATCAGAAATTGTGAAGCGTTCCATGTTCTGCCAGATACACAGAAGGGAGGCAATAGAAAGAGTGCAATATAATGGTAAAACAAGGAGGACTCAGGAAATCGTCATGGTCAACAAGGAGACTCGGGCAGCCAACAAGAGAAAAATGACTAAGGTGAGGCAGCGAAATATGGGTGCACACTGGTACCAAAGATGAGGAAGTCAAAACAACTCATGTTGCCAGACACCAGTTTCTGGGTCAGCTGACCCAATCAATATAGGGTCCAGGAACTAAAATTCCAGCCCTAATCTGGCTGGGACAGCGTTTTGAACACAACCCAAGAACTGTTTGTGCTCCATAATTGCCCTGTCCTACACCTCCTCAACGTATGTTTCCAATCTCCCTTGAGAGGTGTTTTTTCTGGAGGCCTTACAAGGAGCATGATGTGTTCAGTTGGCATGAAATGCATTAACTGAAAACTGAAAGATATGAACAGATTAGGAAAAAGAGAAGTATAATAAGAGCTGGAAATCCTTAGCAAAGAGGTTAGAGAGGGTAAAAGAGGTGACGATCCTATAGAGTCTGATGGAGCGAGATAGAAAACAGAAATCTGTTTAAACTCGTGAAGTCACACTTCCATAAATAAATTAATAATGTTAACAATTTGTGCTATGTGTATGCTAATCTAGTTTAAAGTTGCATTTTCACAGAACACGCGGGAAACTAACATGTGTGCTCATAAATGTGCATTATGTTGCATTCTCATGTATGTGGAAAATAATAAATTAATCTTGTCTATTGTCATGTCATAACTAATAGCAGCTGTTTTTATATAATAGCATGTGCTTATTTTGCTTTCCTTGTCTATGTGATGTCATTTCTACTATTCTAGGTGCACATAAGGTTTTATGGATTCATGAAGACTGGTAGATATAAAATGCTGCTTTATTTGTGCTTTACTGCTAGGTAATTTAGACTAATGGGTTAATTATTAGAAATGATGGGAGGCAACAGAACAAATTGTATTTCTTTCATTAATTATTCTTTGTGTTTGTTTATATAATAGTTTTACAAGTGAAGCTTAGAGATGGCTGCAGAAAAATAGTACACTTTTAAAAGTGGCGCAGGAGAGGTGGCGCAGAAAATTGACGCTCTTTGAAAAGAGGCCTAATGATGAAAATGGCTCAAGTGAAAATAATTCTGAAAGGATGGAAAAGGCCTCTGAGCTTTTATTTTGAAAGGTTTTGGAATGAACTGCTAAAAAGATGACTCTTTGGAGAAATTTGCTAACGTTTGCTAACTTGCCACGGGAGTTTAGAGCGGACAGGCTCAAGGTTAAAAGGAAGCTTTCGCTACAAAATGTAGCAGCCTAAGGAAGAACTGCCAAGACTTCTAAATGAACAATGAACTAGTGAATTTGCCCGGGCATGTAAGAAGGAGGTGTCACAGTTTACTGTGGTACGAGGTGGCTCAGCCAATGGAGAACTAGAATTCGTCTGCTGGAATGTGAAAAATAGTTATCTCAGCTTAATTTAGGGTATAAGAATAGGTTCAGAGAACACATAGTTGGCTTACGCTCGAGAAATTCTGGAGGACGTGTTATGCTGATGGACTTTACACGTGAGGAAAGGTGTTTTTTATTAATTACTTTATTACTAGGTGATGAGGGTAGAGACAGAGAGATAGTTAGGAATTTGGAAATGATTAATTTTACTTATTCCTGCTAATGAATAATAATTCTTGATTTATGCTCTTTTTATTAATACTGAATAAATCTTTCTTTATGACATTTTCTAATGCTTGTTTAATAAAATACCAAAACCTAAGTTTTTCTAGATGTGTTTAAAATAAACTTTCTAAAATGACAAGCTGGTCTTGATTATTGTAGATAGTTTTAAACAACATATTTAGATCTTATCACCTCAAGATTCAGTCGCTCTATTGTTGATATGGGCCTAGTGTTGTATTGTAAGTTTGGTGGTAGTAGATAGTGTCATTTGTGCAATATTTTGGTGAGAGCGCTGGATCAATTCATGGTAGCCATCGGACGGTTTATATATGTTGTTTTCGACATACATGTTACATGCATGATACATATATGTTGGTAAATTCATAGGATTAAATTTTAACACATGTTGAGTTTGTTTGTTTTGTGGTATATGTGAGTTGTACCGGTACAGTTTGTGTGATGAGAAGGCAGTCACACAAGATGTTTGTTCTGCTTCTGAAGTGATATCGCCGTGTATCACAAGTGGTATCGCCGTGTACCACAGGTGTTGTCGCCGTGCAACACAGTTTTAGGGCTAGGTGTGAATCTTGTATAGTGAGGATTGCCTAGGAAATTTGAGCAGCATGAGAATAGGGACAAAGCGCCTTCCATAAAACTCACTGTGATAAGAGTATTAGGTATATTCAAGCTTGAGTGAAGGGTAGAGTAATGTCGGTGCATGATTACCTATAAACAGGTTAGAGTCCTGTAAGGGTACATGTTTTATATCTATAAACAGGTTAGAGTCCTGTACGGATAACGTCGTTATTTTGCTAACGGTGCATGATTTCTATAAACAGGTGAGAGTCCTGTACGGATTTCATGTGTGTTTGAAGTTAGGGAATTTTACGTGTGAAAGTGCGAGTTTGATTTGTAATTTATGTTCAAGTGGAACTTTAGAACAGTCACTTTGCGGTGCGTTCAGAGGAAAATGAGTTCATATTTTACTTGTTAGAAGGGTAGAGTAAAAAGATTACTGTACTGGCAAATGAAAAATATTCTATGGGAATAGCGCCTTATATTCCGAGAATGAGAATACTTGAATGCATGTAAAACTATCCTAATTAGAAGAAGCAGACAGATGAGTTCGTTTTATGTATTCACTAAATAGTACCAAAGTAATGCTAAGGTACTTAGGAATGTTCTAGGTAAAGTCTGTACCATTCTAAGACTTTCTAAAAAGTTGTGCGTTGTTTAAATGCACTTAAAAGCACTGCACGCTATTTTTAAAACCATTGAAAAGTGCCCCGATCGAAAATTGTAAGGGAGGGGCTGTTTTAGGAGTGAGAGCGTGTGGGGAGAGACTGAAGCTGCAGCAGCTGCATGCGTCAGAGTTGCCGCGCTCTGATTGGGTAAGGCGTCTGGAGCGTCATAGTAAAGCTGAGCTCCGATTGGTTAAAACGCCTAAAGCCTCACAGCAAAGCAGTGAGGGCATTATATTGATTTTAGTGATCGTGTAATAATTAGTTGATATGTACCACCACTATTATCCAAATTGTTCATAAATTTAAGTGTCCCCGTTTTTAAGATCTTTTTTTTGCAAGCAATTTCACAAGTAAATAATGCCAGCATCATAGTTAAAATAAATTATTTCAATTTTAAAAGTACCCGATTTGTTCTTTCCTTCGTTTTAATAGTGTTAAAACGACTGAACACGAAGGGAAGAGGTTAAACTAAAAACGGAGTTGTAAACGAAGGAGCCGCCTTTCTATTGGCTCAGGCTCCGACTCGTCATAGATAGAGCCGCGCTCCTATTGGGCGAAGCTCCGTGAGCCCCGCACTGATTGGGCGAGGCTCTTCCTAGTTGAGGTGCGATTGATATTGAAAATTGTTTGTTCCCCGTTTGAATCTTTTGTAGTTTGCGCCTGGTTGCTAGATACATCCTAATGTTTTGACAGACGCGCGAGTAAATTTTTGAAGGAGGGGGGCTGGAGCAAGTGAGAGAGCTCTGTCAGCTGCAGCGGCTGACTACGTCAGCCGCCGCGCTGCCATTGGCTAAAAAGCCGACGCGTCATGCACGGAGCCGCGCTCTGATTGGGCAGAGCTCCGTGTGTTGTGTGGAGACTGGGCGTCTAGTGTGGGTCGCATAGGAGAGCCGCGCTCTCATTGAGCGGGGTTCTGGCGAGGCCTTTGTGTGGTAATACGCTGTGTTTCCTTGACCTGCTGGCATCCCTCGATGTTGAAGTAGTTGCGAAGGGGCCGCGCTGTGACTGGTGGAGGTCCCGTCGCGTCAGCACAAACAGCACACCGATTGGCTAGTGACGCGTAGCGTCACTGAAGGGCTGTGCACCTATTGGTTAGTGACGCGTGGTGTCACAGGAAGAGCCGCGACCTGATTGGTTGAGGCTTTGTGACTCAACCGGATTGGTTGAGGCTCGGGTGGGCATTGTAATTGAATGTTAAGGAGTTGCCTGTCTGCCGAGGAGTGGGAAATTAAAGCGCTGTGATCGCGTTAGTGTCTACTGATATTTCTGGGGGCATTGAAAGGCTGAGGAGGCATAAGGTTGCAGATAATAAAATGAAAGAGGATGAGAAGCTAAACTAAGTGCAGTAGAAGGCAGAAATTTAAGCTGAATATTGCAGGGAGTGGTCTGAGGTTTTTACAGCAGTATCATTTATATAAAATAAAAGGAAAAACGAAAATTCTCAAAATTAATGTACAAATGTATTAAAATTATGCCCAGTCACATTTAAAGTGTTGAATAAATGTTTTATATTGCTGTTTTGCAAATACATAATTTTTTCCAGGTTTATTAAAATTAAAATACAGGAAATTAAGGCAAAACAAGTCAGGTTTTCTTTTTTCACAGGTATATGTTGCAGAAGGTGTGTAAGTGCAAATAAATACAATTTGAAAATAGCTAATCACATTTAGGTGTTTTGTTGTTGCAAATTAAATATTTTACAGTGTGTTTTTGCAAATTCATGTTTTTCTTTACAGGTAAATTATAATTAGTGATACAGGTAAATTAGGAGATATATTAAATTGACCAAATTATAAGGTTTTCTACACCTGATAGTATTTAATTAATTAATTGATCAGCAAGCGCTGCAAGGCAAATTTATAGAGTACATTTACCAAATTAATTAAAGAAAATGTCTTCCTTATATAAGAAAATGAAAAAGGTTGTTGCTAAATGTGAGAGTAAATTAAAGATTCCCAAATCAGCGAAAATAAATAATAAAGGTGTCAGAGTAGAAAATGTTGATCAGTGTACAATTGATGTTGTAAATATGGATCAGAACAGAAATTCAAGAAGACCCCAAGAACAGGTTAATACAACGCCAAAAGTGTCAGATCAGATTGATAAAGTGCCAGCTCAAACTTCTTATAAAATTAATGCAACAGAAAAGCATGATGAGATGCTTAGTACTTCTGGAATTAATATTCCTAGTTATGTGAATTCAACAAATAATTTAAAGGAGTCTATGAAAATTATGGAAACAGAGATAATCCCTGTACTTAGAAAAGATGAAACTATTTCCGCAGTTTTAAAGTCCCCATTAACTGAAAAGGTTTATTCTATTGTACTTGAGATTGAACTAGTAGGGATTACAACTCAGCAGGAAACAGAGATGACTTCAGTTCTGGTAAGTGAGAAGTCTGACATTGACCTAATTGAATTAACACAGCCTGATGAGTCAAAATTATGTTCAAAGGAAAAGGAGATTGAGATAAATGAGCTGAATGAACAGCTACAAATACAGCGACAAGTAATGATTCAAGAGATTGAGATGGCTTCATTGCCATTACAAAATTTTGTTAATGAACAGTCAGACAAAACAGATACAAGATTAATTAAAGAACAAGAAAACAGTTCAAAAAGATTAAATGTACTTCCAAAATGTTGGAATAAAATTGATGTTCTTTTGAGTGAAGACATCAAAGTGAAGGACGCAATTTATCAACAGATTGAAACATTGACTTCTGCAGGTTCACTTATCAGAAATGCAAATTTGATTAAAGGGTTGATTGATGATATTCAATTTGCAGAAAGGTTTGCTGTCGTGATATGTACAGCATACAAAAAGAATGATGAACATGCTTTGGGTTCACTAATACTAACATCTGTAGTTGAAACATGGCAGGGAGTCAAAGATTTACAAGATGATGCAACTCATGAGGAGAAAAACACATGGTTGAGAAACACATGGTTGAGAACAGATTTTAGACAGCGAGATGAGGATGAGAATTGGATACACAAAGATGACAGAGTAGTTTTACCAAATAGCATGATTACTGACATGGACAATATGTACCATAAAATCGTAGAATCTCTTTACCAGAGGTGTCTGACTTGCCAGCAAGTGAACACAATTAAGAGAACAATTGTGAGATTGGGAACAGAATTACAGGAGAGTGGTTCATTGACCAGATTACAAATGGATTTCATTGAGATGGCACTGCATGACAAATTGTGCTACATTTTTGTGATTTTCTGTTTGTTTTCAAAATGGGTTGAAACATTTCAGATGCGACATAATGATGAAATTACTGCTGAAAAATTATCAGATGGCAAAAGACATATCGAAAACAGACTGCTCCATTGTAAAGATAAAATAGAAATTTCAGGTGTTGAGGAGCATGAGAATGTTACTATAAAAGTCAGAGATGCAAAAATGTGCCTAGCTGCAGGTACAAAGTGGACAGATGTCCTTCCACTTGTTTTGATGTTTCTGAGAAACACTACTGATAAAAAGACAGATTTAAGTCCACGTGAGATTATGATGGACAAGGTCATGAGACAGACTTTCATACCAGAGAAAAGAATGATGCCTATCAATGATTTTTTTTTTTTTTTAAATATATTTTTATTGCAGGAATTAGTAAATCGTTACAAAATCGACCAGCATAATAACACAAGCAACATCAGCGAAATACAACCCTCTGTCCCCGCACCGTAAGTTCCGTACATAGCCTTCCGGCCCACAACCCTGGGGTCGGGCGGCGAAATGCAATGGGGGCTCAGAAGGATGTCAGAGCTGGTCCGGATGATCCACTGTCCGTCATCTGCTTTTCCAAACAAGCCTATAAACCCAAAAGATAAACCCCCACCCTCAAAATACTACTAACCAAAGTAAATCCCACCCAACCCCGCCATCAGCGCCTGAGAACAACCGCAACAGGATGTACTATGGGACCCACGGGGAAAGCAACAGGACTAATAGTGCAAATGTTTCAATGGGACTCGGGGCGAGTCGCTTCTTCACCTTCAGAGTCGCTGGGGGCGCAATAATCCCTAAGGGCCTGCACTAACATTTCCCACTCCAACGCTGCCTCCTGCGCCTTCTCATTACGCTGCCTCCTAGCCAGTTGGTATCTCAGGGTGCTCTCCCCCGCCGCCCACTTCAAGAGCTCGCTGTGCCATCGACTTCCTGTCGGACCAACTCGTGCCTTCCAGTTCCTGGTCACCTCTCGCTTAGCAAGAAGGAGCCCTAGGTCGATAAATTTGCTGGAGATTTTATTCTTAGGGGTATGAGGGAACCAGTGTAGGAGTCCCACCGCCGCATCAAATGATAAGGATCTCCCCGTCACCTCCTCCAGGGTCTTCCCCACTTCCACCCAGTAGGATGATAATCCCGGGCAGGCCCATAACATGTGGAGGAGGTCCGCCTCCTGAGCCGGGCACCTAGGGCAATCCGCCGAATTCGTGGCAAAATATCGCTTAATTTTCACTGGGGTCAGATATGCTCTATGGAGAACGTAATAGTGGACCAGCTGAAAACGGGCGTG
The DNA here is from genome assembly GCF_964261635.1 of Lissotriton helveticus. Classification (NCBI taxonomy): domain Eukaryota; kingdom Metazoa; phylum Chordata; class Amphibia; order Caudata; family Salamandridae; genus Lissotriton; species Lissotriton helveticus. Next base: position 1,769,405,043 of record NC_136068.1, read on the forward strand.
GCGTGTGCCCCTCCAGGCTCGCCGCACCAACTGGGACCAGGTCGTCTCCGGGATCTCCCTGCCAATGTCCTCCTCCCAGCGGTTTCTCAAAGTAGTGAGAGGAGCCAACCCCTCCTTGATCAATCTGCCGTAAAGGCAGGTGACCGCCTTCACCGTGCCCGCAGACATCATCACGTATTGGCATACCGGAGATAAGGCGGGTTCCTCCTGCCCGCTCTTCCAGTGCGCCTGGATCGCTCGAACAATGGCCGAGTGCAACAGAAAGTCACCACGGGGGATCTCGAAGCGGTCGATAAGATCCTGGAAGTGCAAGAGCGCCCCGTCCTCATACAGATCCCCAACCAGCTGTAAGCCAGCGTCCTCCCAGGCCGCCAATCGTGACCAATCGCCTCCATGGGGGAGGGCCGTCAGCATCCCCAAAGGTATTTCGGGCGCATATGGTGTTCTCAGATGGCCCCGGGCGTGAGCCCGATTCCAACAAAGGCGGACGGTCCGCTCCTCCAACGACAAATCCCGCAGGGCCAAACGTTGTTGCAGCGCTATGAAGGAGAGAACATGCCTGGCCATGCCCGTCCCCCTTCTGTCTTCCGGGCCTCGGAATTCCCGGGCGATCGCCTGGGTGAAGGTCTGGAGCTGCGCCGCCAGATAATACTTTTCGAAGTCCGGCACCGCAAGCCCCCCTCATCTTTCGGCCTCATCAGGGTCTTAAGGGCCACCCGACGGCGGCCCGAGCCCCAGAGGAATCCGACCACCATAGATCGTAATAGTCGAAACGTGGCCGGTGGGACCCAGATCGGTAGTGTCCGGAAATAATATAAGAGCCTGGGAAGCGCCACCATTTTAAGCAGAGCGATCCGTCCCGCCACCGAGAGCGGCAGCGTGGCCCAGAAGTCCATGCAGCCTCGAAGTGCTCGAGTGCTGCGGGCAATGTTCCCATCCAGGAGGTCGGATGGGTCGTGATAGACGAATACCCCCAGGTACTTAAAGCAGTCGGGCTCCCATCTAATCTCCCTACTTGGAGTAGGGGCGGGGGCACCCTTACGAACCGGGAAAAGACAGGTCTTGGACCAATTCACCCGGAGGCCCGAAACCTCCCCAAACTCCGTGAGCGCCGTCGCCGCTCCATGTAAAGCGTCGAGGGGGTCCTCTAGGAAGAGCAACAGATCGTAGCATACAGCGAAACGTAGTGCGGGCCCGAAGGCGTCCACAGGCCCATATAGTGGGCTCCCGATCGAAGATGCAGCGCGAGTGGTTCCACCGCCAGTGCAAAGAGAAGTGGGGACAACGAACACCCCTGCCTCGTGCCTCGTTCTACCGGATATTGCGAGGAAATCAGTGGTCCCGCCCGGACCCTGGCCGATGCAGAGGCATAGAGAACCGCGGTCCATCTGATGAAGCCCTCACCAAGGCCGAATCTCCGCAGCACCGTGCAAAGGTAGTCCCACTCCAGGCTATCAAAAGCCTTCTCTAGGTCCACCGATAAGACAACCGGGGACGGGGCATCCACAAACGGTTCCCCTAGCAAACGGAACAACCTGCGAATGTTCATAGTCGTGTTACGCCTTGGGATAAAACCTGCTTGGTCCTCATGCACCAGGGAACTCATGTGTCCCAGCAGCCTCGAGGCCAAGATACTGCTCAGTATCTTATAGTCCACCGTCAGCATCGATAAGGGACGGTAAGACCCCGGGTCTGACGAGTCCCTTCCCGGTTTGAGGAGAGGAACCACCAACGCCTCACACATCGAGCTCGGGAGCCGCCCCAACCTCTTCGCCTCTCTGTAGACCACCAATAACCTAGGGGCCAGGAGGTCAGCATAAGCTGCATAAAACTCCACGGGCAGGCCGTCCAGGCCCGGGGTCTTATTTCTCGCCATCCGTTTAATGGCACCGCGGATCTCCCCCAATTCTATGTCGGTCCCCAGGGCTTTCGCCACTTCGCGCTCCACTGTTTGGAGCTCCAGTGGGCGTAGATAATTATCGAGCCGGTCAGGGTCTCGGGCGGAGCGACTGCGGTACAAACTTTCGTAATAATGCCGGAAGCAGCTGAGAATCTCCGGTTGAGTGTATACCTCGGTTCCGTCCGCCTCACGCATACTTGTCGTCAATGAGGACTGACGCGTAGGGTTGGCCAGCCATGCCAACAACGCGCTCGATCTGTCCCCCTCCGCGATGGACCGGACCGTGTAGGCCTTGTAGTCAAAACAGCGAAGCCGTTCGACCTCCGCCGCCACCTTCTCCCTCGCCCCCGCCGTGTGTACCTGTAATTCCGGGCACCCGGGGCGGCGAACTTCCAGCTCGCGGAGCTTCCGGTCCGCTGCGTCTAAGTCAGCTAGGATAACTCGCCTCATGCCCACCTTTTTAGAGATGCAGTAACCCCTCACCACTACCTTAAAAGCGTCCCACTCTAACGCTCTTGTACTCGCGGTGCCGCTGTTGGACGCAAAATATTCCGATACCTTATCCCCCAGGTCCGCCCTGAAAACACTGTCCTCAAGAATCTCGGGTCGTAACTTCCAGGTGGGCACCGCCGGCGCCCCGGGGAGCCAGCGAAGGTCCAGCAGGAGGGGGTTATGGTCTGAAATGGTCCTGGACAGGTACTCAGATCGGACCGCTGCCGAAACCAGTTCGGGCGAGCCAAGAAATCCATCCAGTCTGACATGCAACTCATGTAGGCTCGAGAAGTATGAATAGTCCCTAGATGTGGGGTGGTGCGCCCTCCAGATATCCGTCAGACCCCAGTGGGTCTGCCAATCCTTACGACCCTTAGCCGTGCGACGAACCGGAGAATCGGGAAGGGGTGGATGTGAGCGGTCAGTGTCTACGTCCACTACTGAGTTGAAATCTCCTCCAAGCAAAAGAGGCCCGGAAAAGAAGTGGGCCAACGAGCCCGATAACCTGGAAAGGAAGGCAGTCTGGTCTATATTAGGAGCGTACATACAGCAAACGTTCAAGTCCCTCCCTCCTAAAGTGCCCGAAATGGCCACGTAACGCCCCTCTGGATCTATCACTGTGTTCGTGACCTGGAAGGGGACCCCAGCTCTAACCCAAATTAGCACCCCCCTGGCATACGCGGAGTACGATGTGTAGAAGACCTGCCCCCTCCATCTACGCTGTAGCGCCTCCCCTTCCGCCTTGTTCAGATGAGTTTCCTGCAGCAGCGCCATTTGCACTCCCCTACGCACTAAATAAGCGTGGACTTTGTGGCGCCTGGACATAGTATGAAGCCCCGCACGTTCCAAGTAACACATTTCAAATTAGCAACATCAGCCATTGTCCCATATCGTTCTCGCACAGTCTCCCCATCCGGGTCCCCACAAAAAAAGTACATCATACATCCCAGCACTGATGGCGGCCATTTTCCCCAACCAAGGCCAAACAACCCAAGAACGAACCAAACCCCCACCCACCCTCCCCAGAACAGGACCCAAACAGCACCATCCAGATCCCATCCAAACCTTGCCCTCTAACAACCCAATAATCCCTACTAATCCTGCGGTCGCCACCGTAGGAAGGCCTTAAGGGCCAGGTGCGGGCCGGGCGGAGGCAGTGGGCCCTCGACGCTCAGGCTACCAGGACTAAAACAAGCCCAAAACAGTACCAAAGACCCTCGGGGCAAAAACAGGGGCACCCCACCCTCCCCGCCCCCGTTGGCAGCATCAAGGGACGGCAACCGCCTCCCCCCCGCCGGGCCCCCTCCCAAAATGAGGTAGCTCACCCCGTTACCCCTGTCCATCCAGAAGGTCTTCCGCCGACTTCGGTGTGATCACCGGTGTATGGGCGCTATCGGTCACCGAGTCCTCGGAGTCCGACTGTGCCCCCTCGTCACCCGGGTCCGCTTCCTCTTCAATGGCATCGTCCCGTGCGCCAGACAACTCAGATAACACCTCCAGCACTCCCCTCCGCTCCGTCGACGTCTCTGCAGTTGAGGGCCCCCCTGAGCGGCCACGGCGATTCCTAATCCTCCTGGATCGCCGTCTCTGTTCCGGCCCCTCCGCCTGTTGGGATGAGGAGCCGAAGCCATCTTTCCCTGCTCTGTAAAGCTCGAGCCAGGCACAGACATCCTCCGGGGTGTCGAAGAATTGAGTCTTGTCATCGACAATGATGCGGAGCCTAGCAGGATAGAGTAGCGAGTACTGGATGCCCTCGCTCCTGAGCTCGCGCTTGACCGCCAGGAAGGAGAACCGCCTGCGTTGAGTTTCGTAGGTGTAATCCGGGAAGATGTTCACCTGACTGTTCGCCCCTTTGAATGGGCCATTATGCCTGGCGGCATTGAGGATGAAGTCTCTGTCCCGAAAGTGTAATAACCGCGCCACCACTGGTCTCGGGGCACGTCCCTGCTGCGGTGGCCGCGCCGGGACTCTGTGGGCACGCTCCAAGGTGTAGAAGGAGGATAGCCCCTCCGGGGCCACCGTGTCACGGAGCCAGGCCTCCAAGTATGCCACCATGTCGCCATCCTCGATCTTTTCCGGAAGGCCCACCACGCGGATGTTGTTCCTCCTGTTGCGGCCTTCCGCATCTTCCGCTCTCTGCTCTAGGGTCGCAATCCGGGATAAGGCATCCTTCATAGTCGCAGCCAAGGTTCGCTGCGCCGGCTCCAAGGTTTTCACCGAGCTCTCCACCTCCTTGACCCGGTCCGACAGTTTGCCGTGGTCCGCTCTAAGGAGACCAAGGCTCGTCGCCACCTGGGCAATGTCCTGTTGGAGGGCCGATCGCGTGGTCGCTATCGCCTCCAGGACGCGGTCGAACTGCTGTTGCATCGACGCACCACCAGAACTCTTTGGGTCCCCATGTTCCTCTTTGTCCTGGGTCTCCGAGTCTGAGGCGGTTGGGGTAGTCCCCTTGGCTCCTCTAGGCTTCCCCATGTCGCCGGGGGTACTCCGTGATGGTCCAGGAGCATGCGTCTCCGGGAGCAGATGCCGACCGCGACCCTCCCGGTCACTGGATCTTAAGTCGAGTATCGGAGATCTCCTTCTCCAGGGCCTGTGGGAACTTCTCCGCTTCGGCTCGCGCCACCACCACGGCGTTCGAGGGCACCGATAAGGGGGCGGAGACAACCGCCGCCAGGTCGGGCAGGCCCGCACAGCCGCTAAAGTCCCGGGGTGAGGGTCACCAACTCCACCGGACGATTTGTGGCGCCAGAGTGTCGCGCCTCCCATGGGAGTGGACTGGCCAGGAAACTGTAGCTAGGTGCGGTGTCGTGAGTGCGGCCACCGCCTGGTTCACCAGACGTCCGCTCACGGGATCCACTATAACGTGGGCATCCGCCCGGTTACCCAACCGAGTGCATTCTCGTTGCAGAAAGTCCGATCCGACCGATATCTAGTGCACAAATCAGCAGGGGATGGCAAAGCCGGGGACGAGACTCCGCCGGCGACGCTCCTCCAGTTCAATGGATCCGGCTAGGGGGACAATGAAGTCCGGGCGCCATGTTGGGTCCGCAAACTTCGGTTTTACGCCGGATCACCACTCGTCCGAGCCACATCAAGGGCCCCGGCAGGTCGTCGTCGGCCCGTCCAGCAGAATGCGGGGTCCGGGGTGCCCCGCAGCCTCCGATTTACAGGATAATCACGGGCTCAGTCCCGGAGCCGAGCTCTCAGGCGACCATCGCCATCGGCGCCCAAGCCACGCCCCCCATGATGCCTATCAATGATAGCATCAATTTGGAGAACTGCAGGAATTTATCAGATGAAATGATTTCTGTGTTTGATGAAGATGAAACTGAAGTGCAAACAAGAGAAAAAGAGCAAGTATTTGATCTGTTACCAGGTAAAAGGATCAGGAAAAAGGTTTGTCTAAAATGAAATTCTCTAGTGCCAAGGTGGCAGAAAAGGAGGCCAGTCAGTCTTGTCACAACAAATGCAGAGAAGTGCAAAAGACTGAAGAGGTGGATTGTCACTGGCCATACTTTTCGTGTAACTACACCTGAAAATCCTGATGAGGATAGTGTCACAACTGATGATTCAGATTGTGAAGAAGAGCCTGAAGAGAATCCAGATCTTGAAGATCGACAGGTTGGTCGACATCTGGAGAGTTTGACTGAAAAACAAGCCTTGAATGAAGAAGACTTGAAAGTTGTGACTGAAGACTCAGAAAATGATGGAAATGTGCCAGAAAAGGAAGCAGAAGAAGAATGTGATCAGATTGTGATTCAAGACCAGGAGAGTATTGAAAGCAGAAAAGTAGCTCTGAATGCAGGAACAGGAATTCTGAAACTGGGAAGTTGAAGGTAATTGAAAAAGAAGAAAATGAATTGCCAAGTACCAGCTACAAAGATGACGTTCCTAACGGAGTGAAGCTGCCGAGTAAAGAAGCGCCTGAGTCTGAAGTTGAAATTTCTGACACTGAAACTGATGAGAATGATGAAGATTGTCAAATAAGAAAATTCAGAAAAGGAGCTTGGAGAACAGAATGTAATGTGACCAAGCAAAAGAAGAAATTACTAAGAAAAAGTGATAACTGGCCAGAAGAAAATGAAGGCCTAAAATTCAGATTGAGATACAGATCAAAGAAACAGATTGATGAAAAATCAAGTCAAAAAGATTCTGTAAAGAAAAGTGAGGCAGGAAAGAAAATAGAAGTGATACCTGTAGTGGAGGTAAATGATGAGAGTCAAAAAGAGATTGAAAACAAAAATGACAATGATTGAAGTACATATCTGTTAAATTTTAGGTTTTCTGTTTTTGGCATAAGGCTGAAGAAAATGTGTTAGATGACACAAGGTCGAAGATATTCTGTTAGCTGAAAAATTAATTTGTGACATTAGGTCGAAGAAAAACTGTTAGAAGGTTTAAAAAAAAAAAAAAACATTTGAAAAAGGGGGGTGTTAGAAATTTTTAGAAAATTTAGGTAACATTTTAAAAAAATTTTGTTTTATTCTTCTTTGCAAGCTTAATGAAAATACATTCAACAAGCTCAAGATGCTTAATTTTAAAAATGTTGTAAGATGTCTCTGATATATATGCTCCTAATAATTCAGCTTTGGTTGATTTAGGTGGTTACTTTTCCTTTAGAAATTAACAAAGAGAAGTTTAAGGTCAATAGGACAAGCAAAGTTTCAGCTAGTCAAGACAAACATAGTATAATACTGACATTTTATTAGTTATAGTTTTTGCAACACATTTATTGAAGCTTAGTTGTATGTTACACAAGATAAAGAAATAGAACTAGAGGGGTTTCTTAAAACTCAATATGAGAATTGTAGATAAACTGATGAGAAAAAGTCTTTAGAACTACTAACACAGGTGAAATTGAATCATGTTCATCTTAGATAAAATGTTTGCTAAATTTTGGGTGGTGGTGTGGTGATTTGTTAATCACCAGATGAGGGAGTTGATGGAGCGAGATAGAAAACAGAAATCTGTTTAAACTCGTGAAGTCACACTTCCATAAATAAATTAATAATGTTAACAATTTGTGCTATGTGTATGCTAATTCAATCTAGTTTAAAGTTGCATTTTCACAGAACACGCGGGAAACTAACATGTGTGCTCATAAATGTGCATTATGTTGCATTCTCATGTATGTGGAAAATAATAAATTAATCTTGTCTATTGTCATGTCATAACTAATAGCAGCTGTTTTTATATAATAGCATGTGCTTATTTTGCTTTCCTTGTCTATGTGATGTCATTTCTACTATTCTAGGTGCACATAAGGTTTTATGGATTCATGAAGACTGGTAGATATAAAATGCTGCTTTATTTGTGCTTTACTGCTAGGTAATTTAGACTAATGGGTTAATTATTAGAAATGATGGGAGGCAACAGAACAAACTGTATTTCTTTCATTAATTATTCTTTGTGTTTGTTTATATAATAGTTTTACAAGTGAAGCTTAGAGATGGCTGCAGAAAAATAGTACACTTTTAAAAGTGGCGCAGGAGAGGTGGCGCAGAAAATTGACGCTCTTTGAAAAGAGGCCTAATGATGAAAATGGCTCAAGTGAAAATAATTCTGAAAGGATGGAAAAGGCCTCTGAGCTTTTATTTTGAAAGGTTTTGGAATGAACTGCTAAAAAGATGACTCTTTGGAGAAATTTGCTAACGTTTGCTAACGTGCCACGGGAGTTTAGAGCGGACAGGCTCAAGGTTAAAAGGAAGCTTTCGCTACAAAATGTAGCAGCCTAAGGAAGAACTGCCAAGACTTCTAAATGAACAATGAACTAGTGAATTTGCCCGGGCATGTAAGAAGGAGGTGTCACAGTTTACTGTGGTACGAGGTGGCTCAGCCAATGGAGAACTAGAATTCGTCTGCTGGAATGTGAAAAATAGTCATCTCAGCTTAATTTAGGGTATAAGAATAGGTTCAGAGAACACATAGTTGGCTTACGCTCGAGAAATTCTGGAGGACGTGTTATGCTGATGGACTTTACACGTGAGGAAAGGTGTTTTTTATTAATTACTTTATTACTAGGTGATGAGGGTAGAGACAGAGAGATAGTTAGGAATTTGGAAATGCTTAATTTTACTTATTCCTGCTAATGAATAATAATTCTTGATTTATGCTCTTTTTATTAATACTGAATAAATCTTTCTTTATGACATTTTCTAATGCTTGTTTAATAAAATACCAAAACCTAAGTTTTTCTAGATGTGTTTAAAATAAACTTTCTAAAATGACAAGCTGGTCTTGATTATTGTAGATAGTTTTAAACAACATATTTAGATCTTATCACCTCAAGATTCAGTCGCTCTATTGTTGATATGGGCCTAGTGTTGTATTGTAAGTTTGGTGGTAGTAGATAGTGTCATTTGTGCAATATTTTGGTGAGAGCGCTGGATCAAGTCCAAGGGAACAAGAGGGGGGTGAGGAGTGAGCCCCAGGGCACTCAGGAGTAAAAGAATTAGCCCACAAGAAAGAATCGGTACAATCACGAAGAAAGGAGGAAAACTAAGATAAAGCTGTGTCAGATGTATCAAGGGTGGTGTCCAGAACCGGAAATGTCAAGAACAATGAGGCCAGAGCCACGGGTTCCGCAACCCTGCAAGCGTAACCACGCTTGCCCCAACAACTCCTTTGCCTTAACCACAAACATGCGTGGTTAAGGCAAACGTGCTCTCTTGTTCAAAAGGTGCAGGGAAAGAGGAGTGTCAGGAAGTGGATATGGACAGGTAAGTGAGGCTGGGCCGGGTCGTGGGGGGTGGAGTTTGTGGTAGTTTTCAGGGGTGGTGGGGGACCGGGATAGTTTTATGGGGAGGTTGGGGTTCTTGGTAGTTTTAAGGGATGGAGGGGGCTTGGGGTAGTTTTATGGGATGTGGGGGTTCGGGGTAGTTTAAAGGTTGGTGGTGTTTCAGAGTAGTGTTTAGGGGTGGTGAGGGCTTGGGGTACTGTTCAGGGGTGGTGGGATTCAGGGTAGTTTTAAGGGATGGTGGGGGTTTGGGGTAGTTTTAAGGGATGGTGGGTGTTTGGGGTAGTTTAAAGGGGTGATCGGGGTTCAGGGCAGTGTTTAGGGGTGGTGAGGGCTAGGGGTACTGTTCAGGCGTGGTGGGGGTTCAGGGTAGTTTTAAGGGGTGGTGGGGGTTTGGGGTCGTTATAATGGGTGGGGGTGTTCAGAGTAGTTTCCAGGGTTGGAGGGGGTTCGGGATAGTTTTAAGGGGTGGAGGGAGTTCGGGGTAGTATTCAGGGGTGGGAGTTCGTTGTAGTTTTCAGGGGGGATTCAGGGAATTTTTAGGGGGTTTTAGGGCTCAGGGAGGGGGATGAGGTAATTTTTAGGGATGGGTCTTATTTAGGGTTCAAGGGGAGGTCGGGTAAAGTTTTAGGGCTTAGGGGAAGGCGGGGTAGTATTTAGGACAGGGTTTTAGGCATCAGGGCAGGGGGAGGACACAGCATAAGGGTTGGGAGGGGGTAGGAGTATTTGCACATCAGGGCAGGAGGGGGACGGGGAGGGAGTTTGTACCTTAGAGTGGTGGGGAGGGGGTGGTAACTTTAGCCATGCATACCCCTTTACCATGCATGCCTTCACCACTAAAATTTGTGGTGAAGGCATGCATGGTAAAGCAATGCGTGATTAAGACGCAGTTGTTATACTGACCGGGTTGTTTAGGTATGCGGGGTTGTGGAACTCGTTGTTCCGGCATACAACCCTCCAGAACAGAGTAGTCCACTGCACAAAAAGAAATGGACCAGTCTAGGAGGAAAAGAAGAGAAGAGAGTTTTAGGAAGGAAAGCAGACTGAAGGCGAATTCATATGGTAAGATGCGCCATCTTGGTTGAATGGACCGGCCGGAAACAAGACTGCAGAAAACAGGAATCCAGTAAAAACTGAAAGATGCCGACACAGGCTGCTCCAGATGTTTGGAAAGAAAGGAGAAAAGACGTACACCATAAATTATAGCACACTGAGGGGCAGATTTACAAGCCATTTGAGCCACGGCGGCGCATTTAACTACACATAATTACAAGGACGGGAAAAGCCACCCTGCGTGACTTTTCCTGTCCTTGTAAATACGGCCCCTTTACACGCAACACTTTGCGTGAAAGGGGCATTCCTTGGGTGTTGCTGTGGGTGTTCCCACGCAACACCTATGGATACTGACACATTTCCAGATTTACGAGGAATCGTAAACCTGGAAATGCGCTAGAATGCTATCACCACCCTAGGGGTGGCGTAGGGAGGCGCAACGAAGATAAATGTTTTCATTTCTCCTCGTTTTTCCTCTTTCAATGCCTGCTGCATTCTACAGCACACATTGAAAGAGGAAAATGCCTGTAGTGATTGTTTTTGTGCAGGAAGGTGCTCCTTCCTGCACAAAAACAATCTCCCCATGATGCAGGCATCCTTGCACCATGGCGCAAGGGTGCCTGCGCCGGCGCATGGCAGCTGTTTGTGCACCAGCGCAGGGGAGAGCACAGGAATGTGCCATATCATTGTAAATATGTTCTGTGCTTGCTGTGCCGCGCTGCGGAACCTTCTTGTAGATCTGCCCCTGAGTGTTTTAAGAGAGGGTTTTTGAGCAGTGACAAAATGACAGCGTGCTTGTAGAAGGGTAAAAGAAGCAGGTAGAGGAGTAAGAGTACAGAGAGTGGAACGATCTATGACTCAGTAGCTACTTTCTTTGTTATATTTTTGTTTCAATCTCACAGCGCTTTGCTACAGACGTATCTGGAACAAAATAAAGCCCATGGGAGGATTTTACACCCTGAGGTCCCCTCTTAGATGGGAGCAAAGGTAGTGACGTGCTGTGGTTGACTGAGGTGCAGGAAATGGCTTTTCTGGTATTTTCACAGGCTGCTGATCTCGGAAGCTTCTGGGTGCTGGCTCTGTGCCTATGCACACCTGTTAGTGAACCTGTCACTTCTCAGAACAGAACAAAGCCCGTATTATCATGGGAACCATACCAAGCACCAGGAGGGCGGGGCTTATCCGATGCCCGGTTTGCAGCTCCCTTGCCCAGGCAGCTGGAAGGTATTAGTGGTTATGTAATATTTGTTCAGAGGGAAAACAATGGAAGGTTTCATTGAATTCAAGAAGCTAAATGCTCCTAGAGCTGTGTGTGCTGTATCAGGAACCTCCGACCCCATTCAGGTTCAGCGTAAAGACCCACCAGAGCTGCACACAGGGCACCGGGGCTTCCTCCAGGCCTCAGAGCTGTATCTCGACCTTCTGAGCTGCTGTGGGGTCCTCAGGTGGAGCTCACCGGCCCAGGCACTCTGAGCAGCATCCAGGGGGAAACAACCTCTACAACACAACTTTTACAACGCACTACCATTACAATGAAACTTTTACAACGCAACATCCATTACAACGCATGTCTTTACAACGCAACCATTACAACGCATGAAACTACAATGCATACCACTACAACGCATGTCATTACAACGCATGTCATTACAACGCATACCATTACAACGCATAACATTACCATCCAACACTTACCCTACTGTTGCACCCCCTGGAGTTAGAATAGTATTTTTACCCCTACACTATCCAACACTTACCCTACTGTTGCACCCCCTGGTGTTAGAATAGTAATTTTTACCCCTACACTATCCAATACTTACCAAACATGCAATGTAATGTTATGCGTTGTAATGGTATGCGTTGTAAAGGTAGTATGCGTTGTAATGGGATGCGTTGTAAAGGTAGTTTAAAAATATTCGTTGTAATGGCATGCGTTGTAATGGAATGCGATGTAATGGATGTTGCATTGTAAAAAATGCGTTGTAAAGGTATGCGTTGTAAAAGTATGCGTTGTAACGTCATACATCCGCATCCAGGCCCTAGCAGCGGTGTCCATGCTCTGAGTTCAGCAGAGTAAACAGAGGCCTCCACATATTCACAGCTGTAACCCAAGTGCAGCATGGAGGCCCTCACAGCTGGAAATAGGCTCCGTGTAAAAACTCTCAGAGAGACATCTAGGCCATCAGAACTGTATCTAGGGCATGGGGGCCGTGTTCGGGTGCTGCCTTAAAATACCCAAAATGCACCCTGCCCACGACTTAAATCCTGAACCTCAGAGCTGCTCTGCACTGTCCCTTTTGCTCCTGTTTGCATTTCTTGAAGACAAAACAGCTAAAACAAGAGAGCTGAGTGCAGTCATGACGTTCTGAAGCATGCGTCTCTGTTTGCATTGGTTCCGCAGAAACGGAAGTTCACGCCCAGCTGCAGGAACAGGTTTGTCTTCACAAATGCTGCACTTTCCAGGTCCTTTCTGAGGCCTCTGGCCTGCAGAGTACCTGTGTGAGGGCTCCGAGCTCTATATCCAGCCGGTTATTTCAATACAGTCGTTGAGGTGCTGAGCCAGAACTAATATTGGCGTGTTTGTCAAGTTAAGCGAGCCAATTACGTTAATATGGCAAGCATTGGCAAAACCAATAGACCTGGCAAACTGGAGAGAACTGCAGAACTAAGAGCCTGGAATCTACGTGGCGTGAAGGTCGGACCGCACTCCCCGACACTTATCCAGATTCTGGTCCCATGGTGGTTCATTACACTCCAAAAATCATCAATTATACAGTTTACCAAGTTTAAAGTGCCATGTGCTAAAGTACGCTAAACAGTATATTGATTTTTCTGAGCATAGATAATGGCAGTTTGGGCAAGTCCCGACGGGTACTTATTACAAAGTGCGAGGTGCAATGATACCATGTTGCCAGGTGCCTAGGAAATCACAATTGGCCCTCACAATACAGTCCTAGTTTAGAGACTATGGGCCAGATGTAGGTAAATGCATGTTTGTGATACCTTAATAGCGATTTTTAGGGAATCGCTATTAAGGAATCTCAAAATGCCATGTAGGTAGCAATCGCAGTATTTTTTGCGATTCCTTAATATTCCTTAATTGTGAATCGCCAAGAGACCCATAGGAATGAATAGGAATTGCAAGTCACCAAGCGGCACTCGGAAATTGCGGGCGCAATTTCAAGGGTGCCAGGGTTCCAAATGGACACCATCTTGCACCCCTGAAATTTTCATGTGTGCACATGTGGCGCACAAACATGCCCAAAGGGCATGGATGTGTGCCACATGGCACTTAAAAAATTGCAAAAAAATGCTTTTTTAAAGGAAATCGCTAATTACCACCAACTTGAAGTTGGTGTTAATTAGCGAATCCCCTAGGGCTAAAGAGCACTTTCTTTTGTACTATTTACATTGCATTTAAGGAATCGCAACTTGTAATTCCTTAAATGCAAGAGCAAAACAAGGAATCACAATTTTGTGATTCCTTATTTTGCTAGTAGGTTTCAACTTACCTACATTGCTCGCTGCCAAATAGCAATCGCAAACGCTAAAATTCTGCTAATTCCAGAGTTAGCGCTCGCTATTTGGCCACCTACATCTGGCCCATAGTCACTAAATAATTAATGAATTTAGCAAAGACAAAAAAAAGATAAGGTGCATCAATCAAAGTGCATAGTGCAAGTGTCAGTGGGAATACCCATTATTCTATCCAATCTGAAACAGGCTTCCATATTTCCAAACCCGTCTTTTTGCCTTACTTCCCTTGTGCCTATAGATAGCCTTTCTAGGTTATATTTAGCCAATAGCCGCACCACCCATTGTTGAATTGAAAAGGGGGGTGGGGGGTGTTGGGTCCAGCCAGAATAATGCTATACACAGCCTATACACCCTCATTGCTATTAATAAAATCGCACCTCCTTCTCTTTCTGTTAGGCTGGTTATTCTCAGCAAAATCGCTGGTGCATCCAGCTCGACTTGCAGCGTAATTTCTCCTTTAAAAACCTCTTTATAACCTTAATCAGGGGGACTAGCTTGTCACAGGTTTCAAACATGTGTCTGCCTTGTGAATAGAGCTTTGAAGTCACAGTGTGCTACAAGGGACTTATTTGGGGACAAAGAATCTCAGTTGTGAGTAGTACATACGTAACAAACTCAGGTGTAACGACAGAATATCACAATTAGTTTTACTCTGAAATTAATCAAAGGAAGGATAACAAAAGCGAACACACGGAGAGAGTTTATAATTCTGAAAATATTCTGTATTGATATAATGAAACAATCAATTTACATTGTGGGAGACAGGTACATAGAAATAAATCAAGGCAAAAGAACTGCGAAAAGAGATGTAGTTAATCACATTCCTTCCGTTCACAGCTCAAACATCAACTCCTGATCAGTGTAACAAACAACCAAAAAGAATTAATAAACTCTGGTCGAATGATGGTGACAATGCAGCACTATTAGGAGATGATGGAGGTGTCGACGTTTCGGTCTAATGTGCAGTCGTCGAATAGACCATCATCAGGACTAAGCATTTCTTTGCAGAAAGAACTCCCTAAATTAAAATAGAACATAATTACTAAAAATAATCTTTAAAACAGTTGGACAATACATATCACTCCATGTGTTAGGCTAAGTCTATATTGTCTATTTACAACCAAGAAAATTACCCCTTCCTGGTAAAACTCGGTGTTTTATCATCTTAAAAGATTGATCCAGAATAAAATCAAGAAATCGGCATCGTTTATGCATTCCACTTGGTAGTGGAAACCAAAAGTATATCTATATAAACATCTTGCACATAAAGTTGATATATGAATAAACAATTTACAAATTCATGAATGGTCATATGATCAGGTCTAACTAGAAAACAGTACTAGAATTATTTTAGACAGTGATAGGTCATTGCATCTCACTTCTATGCAAATTAATTACAAGAAATATGCTTGGTAGCAGACCGACATTGTTTCCATACTATAGAATGTAAACACTTTGGTAGAAATCACCTATATGGGTTGCTAATTCAGTATTTATCAACAACCGGCTAAAGCAGAGAAAAAAAGCAGTGTGTTTGTCACCTGAAATTTCAGTTGTATAGGTATTTGGTTAACCACTGGTGAAGAGAATTTATGGGGGATGAATCCAATCTGTAAAGAATAAGTGATTCATGTAAAGGGGGGGAGGGGGGCTGCACATGGAACAACGAGATCCCTCAAATAGAATAAATGAGTAATGATGTGGTATATAAATAAATAATACCGGATCTAGGTTTGACTGGACATAACAATAACAGATAGCTCAATAAAATAAGAGTCAAGATTCGAGGTAGTAGGAGTTTGCAGGTTTAATACAGCATAAAGGACAGGAACAGGACAACCTGCACGGGAACAGGATGGCAGGGCCCTGCAGGGGGGACAGGGAATGAGCGCGCTAACTTTAATAACAGTACACAAGCATATATACTAAAACAGTTGCATTACAGTGAATACAATAGGCGGAGCAGTGGGTGTGGTCAATAGCAGTCGCGAAAGATAAGGGTGAAAGTGGGTGTAACAGGAGGCGTATACATAGACATGTGATGTAAACGTAACAGAATATGTCATTAATGGGGCGGAAACATGGAGGGGGCTACCTAAGGAGCCGGGACCTCTAACCTAATGGTGCGCGCAAACTGACAATGACGTGTTACTAGGAGAAGCTGGGGGCTATGAACTCTGTGCTAGGAGCAGAGACTGAAGTCTGGAGAGTCAGGGCGACATGTGCCTAAACAATATCTAGTATCTGATGTTTAGAGAACATGTTGATAGAATCCTAAAGTTATCGGGGTAAAGGCTAACAGACTCTAAGACTGGTGCATGCATTATTCTACATGTAGTGCGTGTTGAAGAATATAAAATGACCATAAATACAGTATTTCTCTTACATGGAGACGTAAAGGCTAGACAATGACGGAAACTATTGATGCGATTCAGTAGCTTAGGAATGCAGAGAAGGAGGGCTGGACTGATAACTAGAATCATAACATACTCTTGGCAGACTCGGAGGCAGAGCCAGGCTGAGCCGGGCACTGTGAGGCAGGAAGTAAGTGAAGGGTCAGGAACACAGGTGGGGGCTGTATCGCTCCTCAGCGAGGGCTCAGGAGACAGGAGCTGAATCTGGTGTCCGGGCCCTTATGAGGCCTAGAAAACGGGGACTTTACAATGAAATAACGTGCACACTGGGAAACGTGGCAACGTAACTTTACATAGGCCTGATATTCGTAGTATTCACGAGAACTGGAAACTGGCATACTAGAGATGGACACAACTGTAATTGCGTCTTTAATCGAACATGGGGAATACATATGCATATTAATCATGCACACATAACATAAGATGGAGGACACGTAGGGACACAGAACATGGCAAAATTTACTTTTCCACATTCCCTCCTTGTCACTACGTTTCCATCAGGAAACATCAATATTCATGATACCATCTATCATTTCATACAGTATCATTTGCTCGTCTCGAATTTTCTTGGAACTGGATTTAGAACGGGGCTTGGGACTAGGAATACAAGAGGTAGCACAAATGCCACAAATCGCAGGGCCACATTGTAAACAGAGGCAGCAACTGAATATGATCGCTACTGCAATACCTAGAAAGGACAATACTTTCCATCCCCAAGCGGAAATCATATTCCAGAACCAACCGGACCATGTCCAGGTGCCTGGATCTTGGTGTAACATATGGGCAATTTTATGGAGTCTGGTTATAGCTGAATAAACAGACGGCGCGTTATTAGGAATGAAAATGCAGCAACTAGATCTGATGACTCTACAGGCCCCGCCCCTATCGGCCAGTATGACGTCAAGGACGAGACGATTCTGGAGCACGACAAATCTCATAGCAGATTGTTCTTCAGTTAAGTTACCTAGGGCAGAGGCAGTCTCATTCACTACTGCTTCAAGGGTTCTGGTTAACCTACGGATTAGCTTACTATTCTGGACAGGTCCTATAAAGAAAAAGAAACCTTTATTGAAATCTGTATACTGTTCTAGAGCAGTTTCAGTTTGATCGACAATCGGGGACTCGATCTCCCTTCTATGTCTAATGTGTACTAGATGTGTGTTTCTGTGATAATCAGATGGGGCTAGGAAAACTGGTGGCAGTAGGAAGGCAATGTAACAGATACCATCCCAATCGAGGGGCAGACGAACATATGCGGTTTGACCACAAACAAAATAGGAATGACGTGAAGCTTTGAAAATAGATTTCCCACTGTCACTATACATGACAATAGTAGTACAATCACTATGTCCTACATGTACGGAACCATTATTTCGGCCACATAATTCACCTTTGACTGGTAATACTGACATAGCAGGTAAGTCTGGAGTAGTATCAGACTGAACATTCAGGACCATGAAATTCGAAGAATAATTACCTAAGTTATAAACTTCATTTTCTAGATCTAACCCTGTTCTGTGGGGAAGACCTTGCTTGTCTGGAAAACATGTACTGTTAAGAAAAGACATATCTGTTGAGGATGACGTTAACGTGGACCATGCTCCACACGAACCATTATGTGAAAATGGATAAGGAAAGAGTGGCAGAACTCCCTTCGGGGTCTGGAAAGGGGGGAGTCGACCACACACCCAACAATTAGTGGCATTGCTGGCCTGGTGTGAATAATGTAACATGCGGATAAAGGAATTATTACGCATAGCAAGACGATAAGATAGTTCATGAGGAGGCAGATCACTAAACGTGTGCTCTACTGTAGCAATAGAAGACGTATTTACATGAGGAACTGGAAAATACAAATAAAATGCATAACCTGTGCAGGTAAACATAAGGCTGAGAAACAATATGAAACTTAGAAAAACGATACATCGGATTGCGTTTTGACTAACTCTCTCACTATGGGGGTCTATTTTATACATGTCAGAAACCGGTCTAACCGTTTCACCTAGGGGAGGACTTAGACAATCAAACTGGCTGACTTATTTGACTAGACCTTAATTTTAGCTTATACTCCTGTTGCGGAGTTTTCTCTAACAGGGAGGGATTCGTATCATAGTCTTTTGCGGGACAGTCCTTAAGAATAGTACTTTGGCAGTCTTTTAAATCCTCGGAAATGTTCTTAGAAACAGGCTTCAATCCAAAAAATCTTTTCACATGTGACAAATGGACCCAGCCCTTCCTGCCTTCCAGCTTGACGGCAGTACGGGTGGCCAGGAGGACCTGCTTGGGTTCCTTCCAGCGAGGCTCCAGCGGACTTGAACGATCAAAGTTCCTCACAAGAACCATGCATCCGGGAACGATTTCATGCGGTGCCACCTCGGTATTGTCTGGAAATGCGGCAGCAACCTGTGAACGACAAGAGTTGAGGGCAGACATCAAGGAAGCTAGGTAATCTGTCAGCATATTACTTGAAACATCTGTAATACTTCGAGGTCTAGGTGTACCCCACATGTTAGGGGGGCGGCCGAATACGACCTCGTACGGGGACAGACCTGATCTGGAATGTGCGACCATGCGCATATAAAACAAAGCGACTGGCAGAGCTACTAGCCAGTCTACACCTTTCTCTTTACGTACTTTTGCAATTCGGATTTTCAGGGTCTGATTATGTCTCTCTACTAGACCAGCTGCTTCTGGATGGCGTACACAATGGAACTTCCACTGGTATCCTAACAACAGGGAAATATGTTTCATAAGCTCAGATGAGAATGGCTGGCCGTTATCAGAATATACGACTCTAGGGAGTCCATAACGGGGGAAGAATTCACGAACCAACTGCTTGGCAGTGGTCGCGGCTGTGTAATCTGGGACTGGATATGCTTCTGTCCATCTGGACAAAGCGCATACAACTACGAGGACATACTTGAAACCTCGACATCGCTCCATCTGAATATAATCCATCTGGAGGACTTCAAAAGGGTGGTCAGGGGGCTGGAATCCACCTTGTTGCACCGGGACACTTTTACCTGGATTAAACTGGCAACATATCATACAGGTACGGACTTTCTGCTTGGCTGCAGCTCGTAAATGCTTGTTAAACCAAATGTTCTGGATACTGTCTAACATAGCTTTTTCTCCTAAATGCGCTGGACTATGTGCGGTATTAATAATGACTTGAACCATAGAGTCGGGGAGAAACCATGTGGCTCTACCCTTCGTAACCCATCCCTGATCTGTCTGGACCCCTCCTTGTTCGGACCATTTCTTGATTTCATCGGGAGTAGCATGTAACTGGATATCTATGACGTCTTGAGTAGGGTCCTTAACTGTCATACAGGTAGTTGGATCTGGAGTATGTGTCTGTGTCGGGTTAACTGAAATGTCTGGAGTCTGTGCTGTAAGCTTGGCTGTGCGATCTGCTAGATCATTACCTTGGGAAATAGTGTCAGTAACTTTCGTATGTGCCTTGCATTTCATGATAGCAATAGATGTCGGTAAATGTATGGCATCTAACAGAGCTTGAATAAGGAGACCATGCTGAATCTTGGTTCCATGAGAAGTCATGAAACCTCTCTCCTGCCAGAGCACTCCGAAGTCGTGTACAACTCCAAATGCGTAGCGTGAATCTGTGTAAACATTAACTTTCAGGTTCTTAGCGTGTATGCAGGCTTGTGTCAGAGCAACTAGCTCTGCTGCTTGAGCAGACAGGGTGTCGATACGGTGTGTTTCTATAACTTCAGTGTCAGTAGTCACTGCATACGCGGCTACTAGTTCTCCTGTACTTGTTCTCATACATGAACCATCCACATAAAGTGTCAGGTCGGGATCTGGTAATGGAATATCTGTCAGATCTTGTCTTGGCTTAGTCATAATGTTAACTACTTCCACACAGTCGTGTGTGGCAGAATTCGAATTAACTGATGGTAACAGGGTAGCAGGATTTAGAACGTTGCAGCGTCTGATTTCTATGTGTGGCTGGAACAGTGTCAATTCATAACCTGTTAAACGTGCAATTGTCAAGTGCTGAGTCTGTGTTCGGTTTAAAAGAACTTCCACGGAGTGTGGAACTTGTACTGTCAGGGAGTGTCCTAATACTATGGAATCACTTTGTCTGATAGCTAGTGCTGTGGCTGCAACTGACTTGAGGCACGCAGGCAGAGCCTGGGCTACAGGATCTAGTGTGCTCGAAAAATAAGCACAAGGCTTGTATTGTCCTGCTTGATCTTGTGTGAGAACAGATAATGCTGTACCTTCACGTTCTGTGACAAAAAGTGTAAAAGGCTTACTGTAGTTCGGTGTAGCTAGAACTGGAGCTTGGCATAGAGCTTTCTTTAACTCATTGAAACTAAGTGTATGTTCAGATGTCCAAGGGAGGACAGTCGATACGGCTGCCTCCTGTGTCGTTAACTGTATCAGTGGCTTGGCTAGAAATGCATACTGAGGAATCCATTGTCTGCAGTAAGAAGTGAGGCCGATAAAAGCACGTACCTCCTTCTGGGTCTTGGGCTGAGGAAAGCTCGCTATTAACTGGATACGGTCAGGTGTCAACTGCCTACCCCACTTGGACAGTAAGTGGCCTAAGTAGATCACTTGCTGTACACAGAATTGAAGCTTCGAAGGGGACACCTTGTGCCCCATCTCGGCAAGGAAATACAAGACTGTAAGTGATGCTCGCTCGCAAGCACGTTCAGAACGGGCTGTGATCAGTAAATCATCGACATACTGGAGCAGGGCAGTGTCAGCTGGCATGTGAATGTTGTCTAGTTGTCTCTTAAGTGCTTGACTGTAAATACTTGGACTTTCTGTGAAACCTTGAGGAGCTCGTGTGAACTTATAGCTTCTTCCATTTAAACAAAATCCGAAAAGAAACTGGCTGTCTGGATGAATGGGGACACTGAAAAACGCGTTCTTGAGGTCTATGACTGTAAAAAATGAAGCTTCGGAATCAATGGCTGTCAATAGGGTTGAAATATCTGGGACAACTGGGTACTGGGGAATAATACATTTATTGAGTTCTCGAAGGTCAATCACTAATCGATATACTGGGGGTGCATTCGGATCAGTACGTTTCATGACTGGAATGATCGGAGAATTACATACATTGGAGTCAGTTTCTACAACTACTCCTTGAGCCATGAGCTCGTCAATAATTTTGGATAAGGCTGCTACAGCCTCAGGTGGCAATCTGTACTGTCTGATTTGTGGTAACACTACACCTGGCTTGAGAGTCACACGATGGGGTGTGATTTGCATATAACCAACATCAGTTGGACCTTGCGCCCATAGATGCTGCGGAACATTGGACAATCTCGGATCAAAATCTCGTAATACATAGTGACCCTTGAAGTCACGTAGGAACAATCGTATTCCCTCTGAGGAGCAGCAAATAACTGCACCTAATTCTTTCAGTGTCTTAATTCCTAACAGATTTTCTGGACATGACTTCGTAAGTAATAGATCAGTAGTGCGGGACAATGGACCTACTTCTAGAGTAACTGGCTTAGATATCTCGTTTACAATAGGCTTTCCTGAAAATCCAAGGGAAACATTTCTAGAGCCTGAGAGCGGAGCCCCTGGAACCTCGTCGTGACTAATGGTGGTCCTACTTGCCCCTGTATCAATCAGAAACTTTCTGTCTTTCCCTAATACTTGACTATGAACATAGGGACCTTCTTGATCTACAGGAATCTCGATGAGAGGCAAGCCTACCTCCCTCTCTAGGCTGTTTCATGAATACGGTTGATACTCTGGATACGCAGACTGTGCATACTGGTACATCTGCTGTGTAACATGCTGTGTTGCAGCTATAGGCTGCGGTGTTGGAACTGTCTGTTGTGCATTCTGTGGCTGAGAAGTCTGTGAAACTTGTTCTTGTCTAGGCGGACGTGGTCTTTCTTTAGTCTTACCAGTAGCTATATTATGTTTCAGAACTGCACACTCGTTTATATAATGACCTGGTTGTTTACAATAATTGCATGTCCCTTTAACGGGAACTGCGGGATGACTGGCTTGATTCGTACCCCTCTTCTGACTGTCTTGAGGAACAGATTGTGCAACTAATACTTTCATTTTCGTGTCTTTCATACGTTTTCTCTCGTGTTCTTGCTCTTCTCTGATTCTATTCTGGTGGTACTGGAGCATCTGTAACATCTGGGACGGGGTACTAGCTTGCCAGGTACTTTCGACTTTCAAAACTCGATTCTTAACTTGTGGACTTGAATTCTCGACTAGTTTGGTAACAAAAAGGTGAGGGTATGACTCGCTACTCGTCTTCAAGCCACTGTTTATAATAAAGCATTTCTCGAATCTAGAATAAAAATCACTAGTATCTTCCTCTTGTTTCTGTTTACAGGCTGAGATTGCATCCCAGTCTTCCTTTTTAGTGGCTAATAATCTGGGCAAAACTTGTATTAACAATTCTGGTAATTCTTTACATTTCTCTCCAAGACCGGTACCTGGTACTCGTATCTTATCTTCAGCTTCTAGAACTGCCCAATCGATCTTTTTCTCTCCCACCTCCCATTCTTTTTCCTTGAGTTTCTCGTATACCCCTGCGGGCAATAGGACCTTTAACATTTTAATAATATCTGGATACGTGTATTCTCCCATACGGAGTATGTCTTTTAATTCTCGGTGGAACCCTGCTGGATCTTTGTCGTGACAAGGAATTAATTTCTTCATCTCTAAGAGTTCCATCTTTGTAATCGGGGTGTAAACAAACACTCGTTGCATTTCACCATCTGCTGTCCTGACTGGGTGTACTTCTCGTAACGGATTCTGTCTATCTATGTAAAACGGTTTACTTTCTGGGGGTGAGACATGAACAAAATGCGGGTTCAAAAACGTTCTATATTTGTGGCGCTGTTCTAGAATGACACTAATTAAATCGGTACCTAAACCTTTCCACCTATACTGGAGTAACTCGTTCAGGACATCGTGTAACGGACCTGGATCAGAATGTTGACCCTCATACAATGTAATGAGGTGCTGGATCATATACATACCCACCAGTCGCTGCTCGGCTGGGGGCAGTTTCAGAAACATTTGTGCCACTATTTCGTCTGGAAAAGTGGTAGAATCAGTAATCCATCGGACTGCTGATCGGGCTAGTTCTTGTTCATGCATGGTACTTAACTCACTGTAACCGATTCGTGATTTCAGAATGTGATCGGTAGCTTGAAATACTTGTTCTAGAGAACCTTGTTCTGGTGCTGGATGATGAAAAACTGTCTTGTGTTCTAGGCGTAAATGGCGATCTGGAAATCTAGATTTTCCTACATACGCTATTCTGGCGGGATTCTTGTCCTCTACCTCTTCCGTAGGAGAGTCATTCTCTTTCTCGCTTACTTGTGCTTCTTTGCGTTTCTCGTGTAACCTTATTATTTCTTTACGAATTTTCTTGTACATACTCTCTATACTACTGATGGTTCTGTGCTTACCCTCGGCTATATTATCACTCCACCTTGTCAGGATTCTCATTTCGGCCGGATCTTTGGTCGGGGAATCTTGTTCTCTTATTAAACAATTAATCAGAAATTTTAATATCATGAGCTGGATCTCAGCTTTTCTTTGAGACACGGCTTCGCCAATGCTTTCTGGATCATTCCCTGTACGGATGAAACGATATATTCTGTCTAGATCTTCTTTCATGTCAGGTAGGGTGTCCAAATACCCGGTCACCCGTCTTACACGGATGGAATATATTACTGTACTATCATCACCTGCAACTGGATCATAACGGCATTCAGTAAGAGCTCGTCGGATGTCTGCAACGGACTTATATTTGGGCGTACGCTGTAACGCACATTCATGTAACTCGGCCAACGTTCGACGTTGGTGTGGTGGCGGGGTACCAGGAGGACCTCCTCCTGCGGCCCCTAAACTGGAATCGTCGACTGACACTCGTCGTACTGGCGCGGCGGGAAATTGTAATGTAGGCTGGACCGGGGGTACCGTAGCAGGTACTGCAAGGGGTGCCCCGGTGTCTGGGGGAGCAGGAATTGCCTGATTTACAGGGACTGGCGGAACAGGATTTGCATACTCTGGGACTGTGTCGTCCAAATAGGACGAGATAAAAATATCAGCTGCGGTCGGTTTGTGACGTAGCTTGGTCGGAACTAATGGTGGCAGAAAATTACTGGATGCCTCCGGGGTTGCTTTTGGCAAGCCCTCGGCAAGAAGAGGATACATACCCTTAATGAGGGCATGCCTCTGTCTGTCTGACTGTTCGGTTTTGACTCGTTCACCTATCTCGATTAATTCCCTTTCTTGGGCTCGTTCTAAGGATTCTCTATTTAATTCTGACTTTCTGATTTCTTTTTCGGTTCTCTTATGAGATTCTTTGCGCCATAACTCGATGGCATCTTTCTGTGACTGTCTGGCTTTCTTTTTCCATAATGCTTCTTCTACTCGCATGATGCACTCGGCATCCCACGTACCTGATACGGGCCATCTATACTTTTCCTCTAACCCTTTGGTATACTCTACCCATAAATCTAGATATAATATGGCACTTATGCCATGCTTTTGATACATAAAATGACCTGGACTGTCCCTAGGCGGGACAGGAACTGCTGCTTCTAGCAGACCTTTTCTGGTTTTTAACTGACGTAGTTTAGAAAATAAGGGCATGACTGAACTGTAACCTAGACACAATACACAATTACAATACACAATGAACACGATAATTACTCCACATTCATACCACGACATTGAAATACATGAAGAACATTAAAAATAACAGTTCGAACAGAATACTACCTGGAATACGGAAAACAGAATACATGAATTTTCTCGAGAACAGAACTGACTAGAACAGAAACTGGATGCACTGCTGAAACAGTACGAAACTCACCGGTCTCATAAAGAGACACGTCAGGACCCGCATCCACCGAAGTGGACACTTCGTTTTGGGATCTGTGTACCACCAAACCCCACGGACCAGAGACAATTAAGATTGACCCTGTCTAGATACTACCCCAGCAACGGTACTCACCGGGCAGCAAGAACGGAAGGCCTTGGGCTGGACGGGACTGCTTCGACGCCGGACGGACGAACTTCGGACTTCTGTTACGGGTGGGCCTCCGGATACCTCGGACCTTGGACTCTCGGCTTGGGCTCTGGTCGGGACTCGCCGCGTTCCTCCACCGCCTCGTCTGGATGAGGGACCGCAACCTCCGTCTCCTCCGTGGGCCTGAGGGATACTTGAAGCAGAAATATCTGCACGTGCACGGTATGGTTCCGTCACGGCTGCAGAGGATCAGGGGGCATACGTGGCTTCACCGGCGCGTGGGGAAAGGGCAGTCCCTGTTCGGGCGCCATTATGTGGTATATAAATAAATAATACCGGATCTAGGTTTGACTGGACATAACAATAACAGATAGCTCAATAAAATAAGAGTCAAGATTCGTGGTAGTAGGAGTTTGCAGGTTTAATACAGCATAAAGGACAGGAACAGGACAACCTGCACGGGAACAGGATGGCAGGGCCCTGCAGGGGGGACAGGGAATGAGCGCGCTAACTTTAATAACAGTACACAAGCATATATACTAAAACAGTTGCATTACAGTGAATACAATAGGCGGAGCAGTGGGTGTGGTCAATAGCAGTCGCGAAAGATAAGGGTGAAAGTGGGTGTAACAGGAGGCGTATACATAGACATGTGATGTAAACGTAACAGAATATGTCATTAATGGGGCGGAAACATGGAGGGGGCTACCTAAGGAGCCGGGACCTCTAACCTAATGGTGCGCGCAAACTGACAATGACGTGTTACTAGGAGAAGCTGGGGGCTATGAACTCTGTGCTAGGAGCAGAGACTGAAGTCTGGAGAGTCAGGGCGACATGTGCCTAAACAATATCTAGTATCTGATGTTTAGAGAACATGTTGATAGAATCCTAAAGTTATCGGGGTAAAGGCTAACAGACTCTAAGACTGGTGCATGCATTATTCTACATGTAGTGCGTGTTGAAGAATATAAAATGACCATAAATACAGTATTTCTCTTACATGGAGACGTAAAGGCTAGACAATGACGGAAACTATTGATGCGATTCAGTAGCTTAGGAATGCAGAGAAGGAGGGCTGGACTGATAACTAGAATCATAACATACTCTTGGCAGACTCGGAGGCAGAGCCAGGCTGAGCCGGGCACTGTGAGGCAGGAAGTAAGTGAAGGGTCAGGAACACAGGTGGGGGCTGTATCGCTCCTCAGCGAGGGCTCAGGAGACAGGAGCTGAATCTGGTGTCCGGGCCCTTTTGAGGCCTAGAAAACGGGGACTTTACAATGAAATAACGTGCACACTGGGAAACGTGGCAACGTAACTTTACATAGGCCTGATATTCGTAGTATTCACGAGAACTGGAAACTGGCATACTAGAGATGGACACAACTGTAATTGCGTCTTTAATCGAACATGGGGAATACATATGCATATTAATCATGCACACATAACATAAGATGGAGGACACGT
The DNA here is from genome assembly GCF_964261635.1 of Lissotriton helveticus. NCBI lineage: Eukaryota > Metazoa > Chordata > Amphibia > Caudata > Salamandridae > Lissotriton > Lissotriton helveticus. Next base: position 1,769,431,646 of record NC_136068.1, read on the forward strand.
AGGGACACAGAACATGGCAAAATTTACTTTTCCACATTGACATACCTATTGCTCTGGTGTAACGGAAAAATTCCGTTATATGATGAACACAAATCAGTAATGATGCGTAGCTTCGTGTTTCTGAAAAGGGAGAAATGGGAAACAAAATTTAAAGTGTAAATTGTCGGTATTCGAGAGTGTACTGTGTGTGTTTGATCAACAGATCTTGATAAAAGTCTGAGAAGTTATAATTGGATTATGAGGTTTTAGACGAATTGCAGAGCTCAAGTCAGACAATGTCTACATGTTGCTAGTAATATGAGCAAAGCCGTGAGAAAAGATAAGTTGCTAAACATTCAGGCGCTCATAGTCAGAATTGCGGTAAGACATCTGACAGACTAACGGAAAGGCTCTAGAATGACAGTAGGGTCACCGGAGGTCGGCTGCCCTCTATTAAACAAAGAGTCTCATCTAGCCGGCGTATTTACTTACTTGGTCAAACGAAGAACAGCGTTGTACGTCGGCATCCGGGATCATCTGTGATACAGACTGAACCCGGCTGTGATTTTAAGCCTCAGACCCGGAAGTGAATGACGTGGTATGAAAGTAAAAAAGGGCTCGGGTCGTTATTCTAGATACTGTAAGAAAAACAGCCGCCATGTTGGAAAAGAAGGATCTTAGTAGACATATATATGTCTTCGGATTGTTGTGTGAAAATCACATGTTCAGACTGAGTCAGGGAAGAAGGTGTACGTGTCGAATTGTGTTTGGGAGACATTAACACAAAATTACTTTTATCGATTGGGTTCTGTTCTGTAAAATTCAGTCCGAAAGCAAAACAAAAAACATGAAAGCTAACATATGCTCTAACCAAGGGTGATTACTCCTGGAGATTTGTATTGCCATAGGTATGAATGACCATTGTTTGGCAATGAAGGACTAGGGTCGTTATTTTAGGATCTATATAACTACAGGCGCCATGTTGGTAAAGAAGGGTTCCCGGTAGGAACTACAATCTTAATATACATATATATCGATATTATCGTATGATGCTCAGAGAGGGTGGTGTGAAAGTCAAATTCTACATAATTGTAGTCATCGATCAGGTTATGCTATGTGGAAGATAAAATTAGGAAAATAGCTTGATAGCTGACCATGATCTTTCCATAGGTGATTACTCCTGGAGGATTATAAACCCAAAGGCATAGAAAAATCTATGCCCTTTGTCAATAGTTAAGACGAAATTTCAGATGACAAAACCAGCATACACACCTGAATATATACAGTCAGTTTGATCATACAATAGAAAAATTGTAGAGAAAATGCAAGCAAATACTTAATTTACTATCTTGTATGTACTCCAATCATTCTAGCTATGTATATGTTCTATCTTGAAGTGAGTCAGGTGAGGCAGGCAAGTGCATGCCATTCTGTGCTGGAATTGAGACCAAATCTCACTGATTCAGCTAAACACATCCAATGTTGTTCTTTGAGTGTAAGCAAATGATCCACATTGGGTTGTCTAATCGAGGGCTTAACTACCTCAACTACCCACCACTGTAGTTCATTTTCACTGTGTTTTTTCGCTAAGTAATGATCAACAAGAGGAGCGTTCTCAGTATGGCAACGGATTATCGACTGATGTTGCAAAATGCGTTTTTTTATTGGCTGGGTCGTTTTGCCAAAATATTTCAAGCCACACGGGCATTCAATGCAATAAACAACGTTTGTTGTATTGCAGTTAGAGAAGTGAATAGAGCAGCGCGGGCAATAGGCTCCCTTTCCATCACTCCATTTTCAATCAATCAATCAGTCATTTGTTAAGGGCACTAAATACCCGCGAGGGTCTCAAGGCACTGGAGGGAGAGGTGGGGGCCGCTACTGATCGAACAGCGAGGTCTTTAGTGTCCTCCTGAAAGTCAGCAGGTCTTGGGTCTGTCGTACGCTCAGTGGGAGGGTGTTCCATGTCTTGGCGGCGAGGTGGGAGAAGGATCTCCCGCCGGTGGTTGTTCTTCGGATGTGCGGGACGGTGGTGGGTGAGAGGTCGGTGGATCGTAGCTGGCGGTTGGGGGTGTAGAAGGAGAGCTGTCTGTTGAGGTAGGCTGGGCCGTTCTTGTGGCGTGCCTTGTGTGCGTGGATGAGGAGCTTGAAGGATATCCTCTTGTTGGTGGGGAGTCAGTGCAGGTTTCTCAGGTGGGGGGTGATGTGGCCGTGTCGTGGTACATCGAGGATCAGTCGTGCCCAGGCGTTTTGGATGAGTTGTAGTCGATTGAGGAGCTTGGTCGGGGCTCCCGCGTTGAGGGTGTTTCCGTATTTGAGTCTGCTGCTGACGAGGGCCTGGGTGACTGTCTTTCTTGTATCTGTCGGGATCCATCTGTAGATCTTGCGGAGCATGCGGAGGGTGGTGAAGCAGGAGGAGGAGACGGCGTTGACTTGCTTGGTCATTGAAAGCATTGAGTCGAGGATGATTCCCAGGATGGGTGCGTGGTCGGTGGGGGTTGGGGCTGCCCCTAGTGCCGTTGGCCACCAGGAGTCGTCCCAGGCTGGCGGGTTGGAGCCGAGGATGAGGACCTCCATCTTGTCCGCTTCAGACTGCTGATCTTCATCCAGTCGGCGACGGCCTTCATTCCTTCATGGAGGTTGGCTTTGGCGGTGATGGAGTCCTTGGTGAGGGAGAGGATTAGTTCAGTGTCGTCGGCGTAGGAGATTATGTTGAGGTCGTGCTGTCGGGCGACTTGTGCGAGCTTGGCCATGTAAATGTTGAACAGTGTCGGGCTGAGGGAAGATCCTTGGGGTACGCCGCAGATTATCTCGGAAGCTTCGGAATGGAATGGGGGGAGGCGGACACTCGGGGTTCTGCCGGAGAGGAAGGAGGTGGTTCATTCCAGAGCTTTGTCTCGGATCCCTGCGGCGTGGAGGCGTGCGCATAGTGTGCGGTGGCAGACGGTATCGAAGGCAGCGGAGAGGTCTAGGAGGATGAGTGCTGCAGTCTCCCCGTTGTCTAGCAGGGTCCTGATGTCATCGGAGGCGGCGATGAGGGCGGTCTCGGTGCTGTCGTTGCTGCGGAACCCTGACTGGGAAGGGTCCAGGATTCTGTTCTCTTCGAGGTATCGGGTTAGGTGTCTGTTAACGATTTTCTCTATGACTTTGGCCGGGAAGGGGAGCAAAGAGATGGGTTGGAAGTTCTTGAGGTCTCTTGGGTCTGCCATGGGTTTTTTGAGTAGGGCGTTGATCTCGGCATGTTTCCAGCGCTCTGGGAAGGTCGCGGTCTCAAGGGAGAGATTGATGACGTTGCGTAGGTGGGGTGCGATGGAGCTGCTTGCTTTGTTGAAGACGTGGTGTGGGAATGGGTCTGACGGAGAGCCGAAGTGGATTGTGCTCATGGTCTTGATGGTGTTATCGATACTCACGCTGGTCCAGGTTAGCAGGGGGAAGTGGTCGATGGTGTGCGGAGAGTCTGTTGTGTTGCTGTCTGTTGGGGCTGTCTGGGTGTTGAAGTTGTTGTGGATGTCTGCTATCTTGCGGTGGAAGAAGGTAGCGAGGGAGTCGCACAGGGCTTGCGACCGCGGGATGTCATTGGTGTTGGAGCTGGGGTTGGAGAGTTCCTTCACGATGTTGAAGAGCTCCTTGCTGTTGTGTGCATTGTTGTCGAGTCTTTGAAGGAGGTCTTCTTGGCAGCCCTGATGAGGTGGTGGTGGTTGCGGACGGCGTCCTTGTGTGCTGCGTGGCTGTCCGGAGTTTGTTCGCTGTGCCATTTCTTCTCTAGTTTCCGGCAGGCTTGCTTGGAATCTAGGAGTTCTGGGGTGAACCAGCTGGCCCTCTTGCTAGTGTCTCTGTGGGGGGGTTTCTTCATCGGGGCGAGGGTGTTGTCACAGTCCTCAATCCAGTGTCTGGGGTTGTGGGCAGCGATGTCGGTGTTGGAGGGTTCGGTGGGTGGGTTGGGAGCGAGGTTTGCATGTAGTTGGTCTTCGGTGATTTTGCTCCAGCAGCGGCGGGGATCTGTTGGGTGCTGTGGTGTGTGGTGGGTTTCTGGAAGGTGAAGTGGATGCAGCGGTGGTCAGTCCAGAGGAGTTTGGTGGTGTGGCTGACGGAGACGTGCGAGCTTGAGGAGAAGACTGGGTGGAGCGTGTGGCCGGCGGAGTGGGTGGGCGTTGTGACGAGTTGCCTCTGTCCGAGGTTGGCGAGGGTGTCGATCAGGGTGGTGGAGTTGCTGTCGTTGTTGTTCTCAAGGTGAACATTCAGGTCTCCGAGGAGGATGTAGTCGGTGCGTGCGTGCTGATAAAGTCGGCGATGGAGTCGCTGAACTGGGGGCGGGGTCTGGGGGTCGGTAGACGAGGGTGCCTCTGAGGGTGGAGTTGGAGTCAGTGTGGATCTGGAAATGCATGTCTTCGGCGGTGCTGAGTGCGTCGACGGTGCTAGTCGAGACCCTGATGCTGTTCTTGTGGACGATGGCGATTCCTCCTCCGACTCCGTTGGTGCGGTCTCTGCTGGTGATCTTGTAGCCGTCTGGGATGGCTTTGGCGATGTAGGGTGCGGAGGAGTTGTTCAACCAGGTCTCTGTCAGGAAGGCGATGTCCGGGGAGGTTGTGTTGAGCTGGTCCCAGAGCTCGACAGCGTGTTTGCGTGCAGGGCAGGTGTTCAGTAGTATGCATCGGAGGTGGTTGAGGTCTTTCTTTGCGGGTGGTTCGTCGGCTCTGTGGCTGGTGTAGCTGCAGTTCCAGCAGGTCAAAGGACCGTATGTGCGTTTCAGGAGTGGCCTTGAAGCAGTTGTGGGTCCGTCCGGGGTTCAGAGCATGCAGAGTGCTGGCGTCGTAATGGCGGCGGTCGTCGTGGTGGGTGCGGGGGCCAGGGGTTCTGGCACTGGGCACGGTCCAGGCGCAGATGGGCTTGCTGCGCACCAGCGGCGCGACAAGTATGGGGAGGTGGGAGTGAGGAGCAGCTGGGAGGCGGGAGGCGGGGGCAGCGAGTGGGCAGTCAGGGGGCGGAGTTACAGGGGACGCAGCAGCGTGGGCGGTGAGGGGCGAAGAAAGGAAACAGAAGGCAAAAGGCCACAACAATTGAGGGGGAAACGAGTGGCACAGAGGGCAGAAAGGTCACAAAAGGTCACAAAAGGGCAAAAAGGTCACAAGAATACATGGGGAAACGAGTGGCACAGAAGGCAGAAAGGTCCCAAGAAAGGGCAGAAAGGTCACAAAAAAAGGGGGAATCGAGTGGCACAGAGGGCACAAAGGTCACAAGAAAGGGCAGAAAAGTCACAGAAATGCAGGGGCAGCTAAGCAACAGAAGGCAGAGAGACACGGGGGACGCGAGGGGAGCAGATGGAAACACCGGGCAGAGAGACACGGGGGCAGCGAGGGGAACAGAAGGGAAACCGGGCAGAGAGACACGGGGGCAGCGGGGGGAACAGATGGAGAGAAAGGGCACAGACCACATACAGGCAGCAGTCACTGACACAACAATGAAAATGCAGTCACTACAACGGGAGCAATGAAAGAAAATACAGGCAATACAATGAAGGATTAGCAAACCTACGGCCTACCACTGGCCACCAGGGATGAGGCGCAGGTGGTAGCCTGCGGGTGGAGGAGGGCCTCGAACTTCCTCAGCAGCGGCAGCTGGGCCAGGGACACACAGGTGGTGCTGTGCGGAGGGGAAGTGACCTACCTGGAAGGGTCAAGGGTCGCTCTCCTCACCGCGCAGCGGCTGGCCTATATGGGGAGGTGGGAGGGTGGAGCAGCCGGGAGGCAGGAGGTGGGGTCAGCGAATGGGCAGTTAGGGGACGGGGCCACAGGGGACGCAGCGGCGAGGGGCGATGAAGGAAACAGAAGGACAAAGGGCACAACAATTTAGAGGGAAACAAGTGGCACAGAAAGCAAAAAGGTCCCAAGAAAGGGCAGTATGGTGACAAAAATACAGGGGGAAACGAGTGGCACAGAAGGCTAAGAGGTCACAAAAAGGGCAAAAGGTCACAAATATACAGGGGGAAACAAGTGGCACAGAAGGCAAAAAGGTCCCAAGAAAGGGCAGAAAGGTCACAAAATACGGGGGGGAAACGAGTGGCACAGAGGCACAAAGGTCCCAAGAAAGGGCAGAAAAGGTCACAAAAAAATGGGGGGAAACGAGTGGCACAGAGGCACGAAGGTCACAAGAAAGGAAAGAAAGGTCACAAAAAATGGAGGAAACGAGTGGCACAGAGGGCACAAAGGTCACAAGAAAGGGCAGAAAAGGTCACAAAAAAATGGGGGAAACGAGTGGCACAGAGGGCACAAATGTCACAAGAAAAGGCAGAAAAGGTCCCCAAAAAAACGGGGGGAAACGAGTGGCACAGAGGCACAAAAGTCCCAGGAAAGGGCAGAAAAGGTCACAAAAAACCGGGGGGAAACGAGTGGCACAGAGGCACAAAGGTCACAAGAAAGGACAGAAAGGTCACAAAAAATGGGGAAACGAGTGGCACAGACGGCACAAAGGTCACAAGAAAGGGCAGAAAAGTCACAGAAATGCAGGGGCAGCTAAGCAACAGAAGGTAGAGAGACACGGGGGACGCGAGGGGAGCAGAAGGAAAAACCGGGCAGAGAGACACAGGGGCAGCGAGGGGAACAGAAGGGAAACTGGGCAGAGAGACACGGGGGCAGCGGGGGGAACAGATGGAGAGAAAGGGCACAGACCACATACAGGCAGCGGGGGAGACAGACAACAGCAGTCACTGACACAACAATGAAAATGCAGTCACTACAACGGGAGCAATGAAAGAAAATACAGGCAATACAATGGAGGATGACCAAACCTACGGCCTACCACTGGCCACCAGGGATGAGGCGCAGGTGGTAGCCTGCGCGTGGAGGAGGGCCTAGAACTTCCACAGCAGCGGCAGCTGGGCCAGGGACACACAGGTGGTGTTGTGCGGAGGGGGAGCGACCTACATGGAAGGGTCAAGGGTCGCTCTCCTCACCGCACAGCGGCCGGCCTCTCTGGGGAGGTGGGAGGGAGGAGCAGCCGGGAGGCGGGAGGTGGGGTCAGCGAATGGGCAGTTAGGGGGCGGGGCCACAGGGGACGCAGCGGCGAGGGGCGATGAAGGAAACAGAAAGCCAAAGGGCACAACAATTGAGAGGGAAACAAGTGGCACAGAAGGCAAAAAGGTCCCAAGAAAGGGCAGTATGGTCACAAAAATACAGGGGGAAACGAGTGGCACAGAAGACTGAGAGGTCACAAAAAGGGCAAAAGGTCACAAATATACAAGGGGAAACAAGTGGCACAGAAGGCAAAAAGGTCCCAAGAAAGGGCAGAAAGGTCACAAAAAACGGGGGGAAACGAGTGGCACAGAAGGCAAAAAGGTCCCAAGAAAGGGCAGAAAGGTCACAAAATACGGGGGGGAAACAAGAGGCACAAAGGTCCCAAGAAAGGGCAGAAAAGGTCACAAAAAAACGGGGGGAAACGAGTGACACAGAGGCACAAAGGTTACAAGAAAGGACAGAAAGGTCACAAAAAATGGGGGACACAAGTGGCACAGAGGGCACAAAGGTCACAAGAAAGGGCAGAAAAAGGTCACAAAAAAATGGGGGAAACGAGTGGCACAGAGGGCACAAAGGTCACAAGAAAGGGCAGAAAAGGTCCCCAAAAAATGGGTGGAAACGAGTGGCACAGAGGGCACAAAGGTCCCAAGAAAGGGCAGAAAAGGTCACAAAATACGGGGGGAAACGAGTGGCACAGAGGCACAAAGGTCCCAAGAAAGGGCAGAAAAGTTCACAAAAAAACGGGGGGAAACAAGTGGCACAGAGGCACAAAGGTCACAAGAAAGGAAAGAAAGGTCACAAAAAATGGGGAAACGAGTGGCACAGAAGGCACAAAGGTCACAAGAAAGGGCAGAAAAGGTCACAAAAAAACGGGGGAAACAAGTGGCACAGAGGGCACAAAGGTCACAAGAAAGGGCAGAAAAGGTCCCAAACAAAACGGGGAGAAACGAGTGGCACAGAGGGCACAAAGGTCACAAGAAAGGGCAGAAAAGGTCCCAAACAAAACGGGGAGAAACGAGTGGCACAGAGAGAACAAAGGTCACAAGAAAGGGCAGAAAAGGTCAGAAAAAACGGGGGGAAACGAGTGGCACAGAGGCACAAAGGTCGCAGGAAAGGGCATAAAGGCCAGTAAGAACGAGGGGAAATGAGTTCGGGCTGGACTGTTCCCATGAGGCACAGGGTCAGACTGATTTGCATATGGCCATGTCTGAACTGGGGTGGCAGAGTGGGCTAAAGAACAGTGATGGATTTAACCCAGATCTGTTGACTGGGTGTGAGTGTTTGATTGGTTCAGATGCTCCGTCCATCACCACCCCCTTTTGTACGGCTTTGTTCGCCATAAGTTGGCAGGGTATGCTCAGACGTGAGTCCCTTGCTCACTTTGCCTCTGGATTCAAGCAAGCCTGGCTGAAGACGGCTGAAATGCAAGAAACCGGTACTAGGAAGCTTGTTTTCGGTCCAGGGAAGGCATGGCTTGGCAGTTCGGGCTGGACTGTTCCCATGAGGCACAGGGTCAGACTGATTTGCATATGGCCATGTCTGAACTGGGGTGTCAGAGTGGGCTAAAGAACGGTGATGGATTAAACCCAGATCTGTTGACTGGGTGTGAGTGTTTGATTGGTTCAGATGCTCCGTCCATCACCACCCCCTTTTGTACCGAGGGGAAATGAGTGGCACAGAGGCACAAAGGTCACAGGAAAGGGCAGAAAGGTTAGAATAAACAGGGGGAAACGAGTGGCACAGAGGCACAAAGGTCCCATGAAAGGGCAGAAAGGTCACAAAAAAACGGGGGGAAACGAGTGGCACAGAGGGCACAACGTCACAAGAAAGGGCAGAAATGTCACAGAAATGCAGGGGCAGCTAAGCAACAGAAGGCAAAAAACGGGCAGAGAGACACCGGGGAAAAAGGAAAGGAAAAACCAGGCAGAGAGACATGGGGGCAGCGAGGGGAACAGAGGGAGAGAACGGGCACAGACCACGTACAGGCAGTGGGGGAGACAGACAACAGCAGTCACAGACACAACAATGAAAATGCAGTCACTACAACGGGAGCAATGAAAGAAAATACAGGCAATACAATGGAGGATGAGCAAACCTACTGCCTACCACTGCCACCAGGGATGAGGCGCAGGTGGCAGCCTACGGGTAGAGGAGGACCTCGAACTTCCTCATCAGCGACAGCTAGGGCAGGGACACACATGCGGTGCTGTGCGGAAGGGGAGCGACCTACATGGAAGGGTCAAGGGTCCTTTGCTATTCTGCTATTCTGATTGGAGTGTACTAAAGCCCGAAGCATGTCTTATAAAATTGGACTTGGAATTTGGCCAATATTAAAATTGTCTGGGTATTTAGGAATATCTATTGAAATGTGACCCCTGAAATCTCTAATCTTTCTTGCCATTTAACAGAGCATATTTCCATGTAATCATTAAATTGCTCGTTCAGAAGCTTATGGATGATCCCAATTCTAGGGGCGGTGGGCAGGGTAATTCTGTCCACTAGTTCACTTCTCTGGAGCTGGTCCCTCATTTTTTGTAAAAAGTCCCTAATTTGTAGATATTTTAAAAAGTCCCTAGGTGTAAATCCAAATTCAGCTGTTAGTTCCATATATGATCTAATACCATCTAGAAAAAAAAATAGCCTAGCTGTTTAATACCCAGTTCAAACCAGGTCTTAAAAGGTATATCATTAAAAATATCGGGTAGATTTCTATTCTGCCATAATGGAGTGCAATAGTTAAGCCTTCCTATTCCATTTAAGCACCGTATTGCCACCCAGATTTCAAAATCCGTAAGTAGTGTCTTAAACCTGACTCTTTTGTAATACCCATAATTTAGCTGATGCCAAAGTCATTCCCATGCATCACCGCCAATTACCTGTTCCCATAGAGTGAGAGATTTAGATTGTCTTGTGCTATTGTCAGTGCTCAAAAGAGTAGTAAAATGTGTCAGTGAGGTTGCCCACCAATTTAGCTACAGGTTAGGAAGGGCTAGGCCTCTGCGCTCCCTAGGCAACAATAACAATTTAGACCAAATAAACAGTGCAAAAATGTTTTCAAAATTATTAAGCCAAAAGTTTGTAAAAACAAGCGGTATTGCTCTAAAAAAATAAAACAGTTTTGGAAAAGAAATAATTTTTATTACATTGGTTCTGCCAATGAGGGTTAAATGTAGGTGGTCCAAGTTTTTTTTGTGCTTTCTTGGTTTCCCCTGCGCATTTCCCCAGATTTTCATTGACCACCTGATCCAGATCTGAATTAATTTTAACCCCCAAATAGTTGGCTTTTTTGACCACCTGCTTATCATTAAAAATGGTAAATTCATTAACTACTATTTGGGTTTTCTCCCAGTTTAGGGCATAACCTGAGAGTAAGCCATATTCTCGTGCCGTCTATTCTATTGCTCCCATAGCCTGTTCTGGGTGAGGAGTTACAATGTCTATGTCATCCGCATAGGCCAAAACTTTACTCTCATGATTATTTCTCACTATTGGAGGAATGTTGTGGGCTACAGCCGGTTGTTTAAGAAAGGAGTCTATATGCAAGGCAAATAAAAAAGGGGAGCAGGGACACCCCTGCGGCATACCCCTCGTGATTTTCAGTGGTTGGGTCATTTCGCTATTTATAAGTACCCTAGCTTCTGGGTCTTTATACAAGGCTTGAACTGCTCTTAGAAATCTATTCCCAATCCTTTACTTGTGCATTGGCATCCATAAAAAAGGCCAGGAGACCCTAACAAATGCCTTTTCAGCATCTAAAAAAATGGCTGCCATAGGGTTTCCTGACACTTGGTGTTAGACCTGGCACCATTGGCGTGGGTCTCCCTTCCATTTTATCTGTTGCCTCATGTATTTTTGCTGGTGTCAGATGCTTTGGGCACTGTGCCACTGCTGTCCAGTGCCACAGTGCAAGTGCTCCGTATTGTAAATTGATGTATTAATCAGTGGTTCCATGTTTGGCTATTTGATTTACTTGTCAGACCCTAGTCTAGTGCACTGAGTGTAAATCCAAATGCTGCTGGTGGGCCTGCAGCACCCACAGAAGCAGCCTTGTAAAATTTGTCTAAGCACTGCCATTGGAGAGCCTGCGTGCAGTCTGGTACTGTCATGCTGACTGGGCAAGTGCACCCACTTGCCAGTCCCTAAACCTTCCCTTTTCTTTATATCAGTCATCCCTATGGTAGGCCCAAGGGTAGACTGCATTGTAAGTATAAGGTAGGACAAGCCCTGATATGTGTGGCATGTCCTAATAGCGAATTACAGCCATTTTCGTTTTTCACTATTGCAAGGCTACCTGTTCTCCATAGGCCAGAATGGACTGTTAGATTATTACATGTTTATAATCCTGACTGTCTCAGAGAACATGGTAGAAATTCGAGTTTAGTATGCCTGAACTCAGAATGATAAAATACATCTTTTAGTGAAGTTGGTTTTAACATTCTGTATTTGCAAATACCACTTTTAGAAAGTAGGTATTTGCTTGTCTAACTATCCAAAGCCTGCCTCTGCTAGGTTGTGTATTCCTTTTTCTGGTTTTGTGAGTGACAGGGCTGCGGGATTCCAAGAGACAGGATGAGTCAGCCCAGTGGTGATTAGAGAGATCTGCATCTAGATGGGAGGGAGTAGTTTCACCTGAACCTTGAATAGGGCTGTGCCTGCCTTCCACAATGCTGGCTCCACCTCCTGGGGAGCGAGTGATGTCTCTGCCCTGCACACTGAAAGAAGAGAAGGAGTCCTGTAAACAAAGTGCTCCAGGACTTTACTTGCCTTCCACAATGCTGGCTCCACCTCCTATGGGGGGCGTCTGATGTTTCTGCCCGTACTGTGAAAGGAAAGGAGAAGTCTGGTAAACAGAGTGCTTCACAACTGGTTTGGACTGGCCAAAAGCCCTTCTCCCCTCAGAGAACAAAGGATTTTGGGGTATAAATATTGGGACTCTGATCCCATGACATTAGATCACTTTGGACCACAAGAAGAAACCTTTACTGAGGAAAGGAACCTGAAGAAACTGAGGAGAGACTATTCCCAAGCTGAAGTACTGCTTGGGGGATTGGCCTGCAGTGGTTGCCTTACTGCCAAAGGAAGGAGAAAGGAACTTTGTGTACTTTGCTTTCAACTTGTGAAGGATCTCCAAGGGCTTGGAAAGGAGCTTGCCTCCTGCTGAAGTCTCAGGGACAACAGACTTCACCTCCCAGGTCCCCAGAGTTTTTGAGAAGGGCCTGCTGCAATTTTGGGTCTTCTGAGGAACTGCGCGTCGCAAGGAGTAGGACCCACGACTCAACAAGAAAAAGTGAGTTGTCGTCGCTACAGATGTGGTCGCAACGTGGATGTCGGCGCTGTAGTTGTCGCACTGCACCGCATCGAGACAAGCGTGCCGCAATAAAGAGGAAGCTTGTCGCCGTCGCTGCTGCTGCCGTCGCAACTCCAAAGGAGGGTGTCGCCGCTGTAGCTGTCGCATTGCACCGCATCGAGAGAAGAGTCTCGGAATGAGGTCAGAGTGTGTCGCCATCGCTGTGCCTGCTATCACAACTCTGAGGGATGGTGTCGCCGCTGGAACTTTCACATTGCACAACATTGAAGAAAAAGCGCCTCGCATTCCCGAGAAGCGCACCGCCGTTGGAGCTGCTGCCGTCGCATCGTGGATGTTGCTGCTGTAGTTGTCGCATCGTGCGGAAGCGTCACGCATCGTGGAGAAGAGTGTCGCAGGTGGAGCTGTTGCCGTCGACTCACGGAACTATGGTGTCGCCGCTGCAGTCCACGGATCGAACTGAGAACTTCTCGCATCCCCGGAGAAGCATGCTGCGTCTGGAATATCTTCACGTCTTTATTTCTTTGCACCTGAACTTTGCCGCATTTCTCTCGCTGCGACATTGCTTGTCGTGGTAGCGCAACGCAACCTAAGGTACATTGACGCAAGGTGTTGCATCTTACGAACAGAACTAAAATAAGCTAAATCTACCATCTTAAAGTAACAGTATTCTGTATCTTTGTTGTTTATGGTCTTGTGGTAAATCTATATAAAAATACTTATTGTTGATATAAAACCTTGTGTGGTGTCCATCTGTAGTGTTGTCACTTGGTTACTGTATGTGGTAACAAATGCTTTACACACTGCCTCTGAGTTAAGCCTGTCTGCTTGTGCTAAGCTACCAAGGGGGTGAGCAGGGGTTATTTTAGGAATATGATCCCCTTATCCTGACTAGGGGCAAGGGTCCCTATTTGTCACAAGTACCTACCTGTGCCAACTAGAGACCCCCAAATTTAACACTTAGTTTATATCAAATAGGGTAATGACTCTTCGAATATGCTCAGTAGTTCCATTACTAGGTATAAAACCATGCTGTCCCTCAAATACCATTTTACTGATAAACCTGCCAGAGTCATGTGGCCATTACTTTAGAGCAAATCTTAATATCCCCACTAATTAAAGTTATAGGGTGGTAAGAGCCCAGCTCCTGTACATGCTTATCTTTTTTGGGGAAGATTATGATTTTGGCCAACGCCCAGGTTCTTGGTGGTCTGATACACAAATAGGGCAGCCCAATAGTCCCCAAGGAACTGGGTAGAATCAATGACAAAAAACAAGTGTACCTTGAGGAATCATTCATCTATAACTTGATTTTTCAAACTGTCACGTGTGAACAAAATATTAATCAATCAGGGAATTTCTCATGAATTTTATTTTTTTATATATGTTTGATTCAATCAGTTTTTATAAAAAAACACAGTGAAATAAATACATTCATTATATCATGTGCGGAACCAATTGTACTACTAACTCAGTATATGTAATACACAGTTGTAGCAAACACCTTTTGTTTGGAAACTAGAGTATGGGCAGTGCATACAATCAAGCAAACATTGAAATTCATTAGTTAGTCACATTACTTTCATTGTGCATCAACAGACATAAATGAAAATAAAACGGTGTAATAGTGTCAACGTTTCGGTCTCTTTAACAGTCTACAAGATCCACAAGACCATCTTCAGGACAGTAACGTTGCACCTTGACATAGATCCCATCTACCTTGGGTGTTGACTGGGTTTGCTCTTCTGTTCCTAGTCCCCCCCCCCAGTTAGTTTATACAATAGATTGAATGAGGGGAGGGTGTTCCCTGTTTGGTCCCCAGCTATGCCTGTGGAGGAGCTCCTGACTCCTTCTTCCACCCCTGCAGCCTCCTTCCCTTGCTTGGTCTCATCCGTTAATGCCCTGTCACCCCCCTCCTCCAGCACAATGCTTTTCTCCAAAGTAGTCATTGATAGGTTAGCAAACATTGAGGAGACCGTTGGCTGGGCCGTTCCCCCCTCTACTTGCCCTCCCAAGCTGGCAGCAGTTTGTTTTTTTATACCGGTATCACGCTTCGTCCTACCGGCTCTGCCGCGCTGCTTGTATTTGTATTTTTTGTATTTTATGTATTTCTAAAGCGCAACAATCGCTCCGAAAGGAGCCTCCTGGCGCTAAATAGACAGTGTGCAAAAATTGGAAAAGTTAGGAGACTATATGAAGGTCATTACATAATCATCAGGGAGAGAATAAATGCATGTTTTAAGCTGCTTTCTGAAATGGTTTTCCTGAGTTAGAGATCTGAGATTGTTGGGAATTGAATTCCAAGCTCTGGAAGATAGAAAAGATAAGGACTTGCCTCCTTTAGTTTTGTATTTAAATTTTGGCAACTTAATCAGGTTTTAACCTGAGGATCTTAAGGTCCTTGCAGGATTGTAATGGGGGAATCGTTTAATAAGGTAGGTCGGGCCGATGCGATTGAATGCACGGAAGGCTATGATTAAGATTTTAAATAGTATTCTTTTGGGCAGTGGCAGCCAATGGAGGGTTTTGAGAGCGGCCGAGGCTGATGATCTCCTGGGTAGCTTGAGAACGCGTCTAGCCGCTGCGTGCTGCACGCCTTGGAGCTTTTTGAGAGTGGTTTTCTTTTTAACACCTGTCATCAGACCATTGCAGTAATCAAGATGTGCAAGGATTAGGGCCACTGCCACTGCCTTTCTTGAATCTATGGGTAGAAAGTCGAAAAACTTTTTCAGTGATTTAATGATATTAAAGCAGCTTCCTGCAACATTCCTGACATGCTGATCAAAGGATAATTCGGCGTCAAATAGAACGCCCAGATTCCTCGATGATACCACTGCTTGAGGCGGTGCAGGGGTGTCCTCAGGCCACCATTTACTGGGACAGAATTGGTTTTTTTTCCCATAGGGAGAATTTCAGTCTTATTGGTGTTGCATTTGAGATGGTTTTGATCCATCCAGCAGAAGACATCTCTTAAACACTTTTTTAAATTTAACTCAGCATCTGTAGAATTGTTCTCCAAAGGGACAATAAGCTGTGTGTCACTAATATGCCGTATGACTCAATTAAAGAGATGAGAGGGACCATATAGACGTTGAACAATAATGGGCTTAATATTGAGCCCTGAGGGACTCCAGAGTGTACCTTTTTCTCTTTAGAAAGAAAAGGGACCAAGGAGATAGTTTGGGATCTGTCTGCCAAGAAGGAGATTATCCAATCCAGTGCAACATCTGTAATTCCTATATCCCTAAGTCTGTCTATCAGTAGGGAGTGGGAGATAGTGTCGAACGCCGCCGTGGGATCTAATAAGATCAAGACGGCGTTCTTCCCTTCATCCTGTAATAGTTTTATTGAATCGGTGAGTTCGATCAAGGCAGTTTCCGTAGAATGGTGTGAACGGAAACCCGATTGCTGAGGATGGAGGATATGATGTGTATCTATGTAATTTTTTAATTCTTTGTGGACTATTTGTTTAGTAATCTTGCCCAGGACGGGGAGGAGTGAGATCGGACGTAAATTTGCATGGTCTGTGGGGGATTTATTTAATTTTTTCATAAGAGGTTTCACGATTGCATGTTTCCATTCGCTAGGCACAACGCTTGAACTCAGGGAAGCATTAACAATCTCATTTATGATGGGATTGACAACCTCAATTAATTGATGAAGGATTCGAGGGGGGCATGAATCCGAGGGGGCACCAGATTTACATGTCAAGATTGCCTCCCAGGTCTGAAGGAGCGTAGCCGGGGTAAAAGTTCTAAGGCAGCCCTTCAGGTTCTCTCCACAGTCCGATGGAATCGGGAGCAAGGCTCGACAAGGTAATTGGAAATCCTTTTGTATTAGTAAGATTTTTTCCTCAAAGAAGTCCGCAATCTGGTTGCGGAACTCTAAGGATGGTGGGATTTCCAGTTGTAAAGCTCTTGGATGGGTAAATGACTTAACGATGGAGAATACCGTTTTTTGTTTTTGCTTGGCTGTATTGATGGCATTAATGTAGAAGTTCCAGGGGAGCTCCATTGCCTTCTGGTTTGCGCCTCCTGTGGGCACTCCGCTATTACTGGGAGCGGCAGAAACTCATCCTCTTGCACTTCTTCCGCCTTTCCAGGCCATCCGGTGGCTCAGCGTTTAATTGAAAAAGATATTCCCCTAACGCGGTCGGTGTTAGCCGTAATACGAGTTCCAGTGCCGCTTGCCACCAACTGCCTGTCGTTCTGTTTGCCGGCTCTCTCAGGTCGTGCAGTCACTCACTGAGGAATTGATCCATCGAGGGAGATGGAGGAAACGGCGGCTGCAGTTAGTCTCCCGCCATCTTTGCCCCCTGCAATCCACAGTCCTTGTGAAGAAGAAGAGTAAGGGAAGAGAACTATATCCAAGCCCACGAAGGGTGGCACCCATCTTGATTTAGGGATGGATTTTGTGCTTGGGCCCAAAGAAGACCTGAGGCTGTATGATCCATTGCGCTGTAAGCGCCATAACTGCAGTATCCTCGGCTGGTGCTGGTGCTGCCTCTGCTCTCTCTGGACCCTTTTCAGGGTCCCCGGGCAGTAAGGGGTTGCTGGGCTCAGTGGTGTCAATCAGAGGCTATTGCCACTATATCCTGTAGGCAGGCATGCTGCACCGTTCCGGATTGCCAAATAGGCAAAGTAGGCACCTGCTTATGGGCCCCACTCCTTTTAGGGGCACCGGGACAACAGATCAAAATAAAACTTAAAGTGCATAAACCAGAGGCATCAGATTGACATAGCTGTTTGTTTCTTAAAAACTCGTCTTCTGGCGGCCCCTCAGTTTCTAAAGTTACCAGTGCATTGGCTATTGGGAGATACTTTGCGGGGGATGAGGGAGAGAAATTTCGACTGCCTAGGGGCCTCCACAGTGTTCAATCCATCATTGGTGCTGCATGGCCCACTGAGCGTGAAGAGGCAGGGCCCTGAACCAGCTCTGACAACTGGTGGGCCAGCAGCATCTGTGGTGCAGGTATGAGGTGAGGGGAGGCAGTGGCAGTCCGTCGAGGAGGCTGCGGAGAAGTGTAGTGCTCACACTTCAATGGACGCTGTGGCTTGGATTCTGTCTCAGGCGAAAACACAAACCCAAAATGCCCACCCCCCCACAGTCTTAGTCAGTACTTAGTGCAGGAGCCAAGCCTCCAGGTCGATGTGTTTCTGGTTGTGTTCACATGGTTCATTGTGAGGTCAACAGAGAGTGGTCTGTGTCTTTTTTTAACACCACATGGTTTCTTTGTGTTTTGGTCCTGCCACAGAATTGAACTGGATAAGAGTTCCTCAGTGTCCCCTATTCACAGGGGCGAATAGTTCTCTCACGGGGGCAGTGCTGGTTCTATGATTTTTGGGGCCCCAGGCAGCAAGGGAATGTGTGAGGCCCCTCTAATTTACATAAGTCACACATTCAGGGCTCCAAAAGTATCTCTGAATGGGCAGCCAGGCAGGAGGCCTAATTACAGAACAAACCTGCAAAATGTGTCTCCTTGCAACAACTGGGACAAGAGGAGGTTTCTCCCTCCCGTAGGCCTCCCCAGACCATCCCTGAAAGGCCCAGGGAGGGGCCCCTCTCCCATGGGCCCAATTGCAAGGAGACACCTTACTTTTAGTTAGATTGGCAGGGGCACATGAAGAGTGGTGTGTTGCACAGGTGCGTGGCCCCATGCTGGTGGGCTGAGTGTGAGGCCCTGGGCAGCTGTCCACATTGCCAATGACTAGCGCCGCCCCTACATGTGGGGATCACATCAGATTGTTGGGCTGGGTCTCACTCGCACAGCGGTTCAGCTGTTTCCCTCATTGTCAGTGGGTTTCTCCCGCTTGTCCACCCTCATTCCTTCATGGTCATCTCCTTCTGAGCCGTCTCTGCCTCACGTGACAGCACCACAATGCCCCGCCCACCTGAGCACGTGGTCAGCTTTCTCCCTCCCAGAAGGGTCTAGGCAGATACTCCTGGCAGTCTTGTCAAACTTTCCTAGGCACTGGTCCCCAACCTGGCATGCACCTTGGCATATATATATAAAACATATTTAAACTTTTTAAAAACACAGTCACTGGATGATGTCATCAGTGATGTCACTGACCATGTCATGAATGATGTAATATGTGACATCATCATCAGTGCATTGCAGGGGCGGGAGTTACAGTTAGCTGAACTAACTATAACGGGGGAATTTCTATTGTTTTGTACGAGAGAAATGTTCAACTAACTATAATGTCCCTGAAACCTATGGTTTTTTCAGTGAATTTCTAAGGTTTTTTAAATGCTAATTTCTAACTATAACGTGCCTCAAACCTATGGTTTTTTCAGTGAATTTCAAAGATTTTTTAAAAGCTAATTTTGAATTATAATTTTCATTAAACCTATGGATTTTTCAGTAATTTTGATTTTTTTTGGTGATATTTTGTAACTTTAGTATCCTATAAATTGTTGTTGTACTTTTTTTTGCTTGTTATTAAAATAATATAATGTCTTCTGTTTTCTTGAATATTAATATATATACATATTTTTTTGAGAGGGAGAAAAAAGTAAAGTCCCGCACCCATCGTGAACCTATCTCGGTGGGTGTGCGGATTCAAACCGCCATATTGGTAATGTCATGAAGGATGCACGTTTCAGACAGCCCACTCCACTTACGCTTACAGGGAGGGAACTACAATGCTACATGTCCCAGGTCTTCCCTGAAGTGATCTGCTGATCACAGGTCTAGTTGTCAGCATGCCACAGCCACTCCCTCATGGCTGGTTTACACCCACAATACACACATGCAGCCCAGGCGTCACAGGATATGTGACCCTGCCAATAAAAAGTGTTGTGTTTTGGCAGCTCCTGAGTTAGTGTTTAGCACAGCTACACGGTCTTTCTCGTTAACTTGACCAAAACGAACGGGGGCCATTTTGAATCCTTCTGGCTTCCATTTTCTATGAACACGCTGCCTCTTGGTCAGTGTGCCCTTTCGTCCTTTCTCGATACCCATGGTCATCTATTCTGCTCGGCAACAGGCTATTTTTAGTACTGGTCAAGCGCACATGCGCACTATGCATCAACTGGTCATTCTTTAGGAATGTTAACACTAACTGACCAGTGCTATTGAACTCCTCCCACATGCTGGCTGTGTTCCAAAAATGACCTTATATGTACCTAAAATGTGTAACTTGTAACCGCCTACCTTTTTATTGCTATTAAATTGTATAAAAGAGGTCGCGCACCGATGTTCGGTGTGCTACTTCTTACATTGCCGAAGGGTGCTGTAGGAATGTATCACCACCCCATGGGGTGTTAATAAACTTGTCTTTTGCCTTTTCCAGTGTCCGTGCCAACTTCTATACTAAGTTGTTCGAGAGTTTAGCAGAGTATGTAGGCCTGATTTGAACCCAACACCACAATTGGGGACCACGAAGGGACTCATCGGCGACTCGGATGCCCGAAGGAGAGGTCGCGACAAAGGTTTGGAAACTCGCCATGGAAGCGATCGCTGCCATTGAGTGACCCGAGTCTTGGCACCCACGGTGTTTCTTTCCTTCCTTCTGATCTGACCTTCCAGGTGGCGCCGGTCTTCGACTGAGATTCTGATCTTGGATTGTCGTGATGTGCCGTTTTGGCTGATTCGATTACAGAACTTGGCAGTTGGACCTTGGACGTTTTGAATATTCGGTAAGCTTTGACTGGTGAGGTAGTCTACTGACACTTACTATGGCTTTTTGAATTTTGAATTTGAATTTGAATTTGTTTGAAGTTAGCTAACGTTTGATTCTTTGAATTTGAATTTGAATATGTGGAGTGCACCTCACATAGGCAGGCATGTAGGGATATTTCTCTGATTTATTTGATTTGAACGGCACACTGTGTATGAAGCACATTAGGTGCCATTTTGTGTAGTATCGCGTTTTCGTGGTACTTTTTGAACATGCCTGTTTTTAGCACGCTCCGAAGGATGTGCTGTTTTGAAAATGGTACCAATTATCGATTAAATGAATCACAGCCGGCTCCCCCAGAGGGGACTCCAAATCGTGAGATGTATGTTAAATTTGGTATTCCACCAATAATGTACAGCACGTTATGGCATAAGTATACTAAAACCGATCGCGGATTACAGTGGCCACTACATGGGTCATTTGATCTTCGAAAGGTTCAATATGTAGAGCAGTGTTTGTTTCAGCGAAGGTCTAGACAAGATATGTTTGATTGCGTGCGTATGTGGGAGAAAGAGGTGCGTGAACGAGTGAAGCGTGAGGAAGCCTTGGCGGAGAAGGTGCAGCGGAAGGCTGCACATGATAAAGCTTTACAGCTACAGGAGAAGGAATTACAGGAAAAGAAAGAGAGGGAGACGCGAGAACATAATTTGCAGGTTAATGGTCAGTTCCCTATCAGGCGTCCTCTTTATCCGGTCCTTACTAATGAAACAGATGATTTTTCATTACTAGATCGCTGTCCGCCTCCGTACGTCGCACCTACGGCTCCGAACGAGGAATCAGATGAGGATAATGAATGTGCCCAGCGTACAAGGTTAAATGCGGAACGAACTGCGGAATTACGCTCGTTTGCACGAAAGCTAAATACTAATATTGTTACTTTTTCTGAAGTTAGTAAGCAAATGGAAAAATGGTCTGATCAAGAGCGACTGTATTTCCTAGATCATTTTGGAGATGAGGTTGTTGAACGGTTTAGAAAATATTCTCCAGAGTTAGAACCCAAGGATATATCCAAGGGTCGTGAGAACTTTCGTAAAGGTCTTTTTGTTCTTTCAGATGCGGATGAATTTTTCAAACGTTTGGTTCAGCTACGGAATGAGGCGACACGGCTACGGGAGTTGGAAAAGTCAAAGGGTCCGCCTGCGTCCGGATCGACGGAGATATCCAAAGAATGCCCTATCTTTGGAACAGATAAGATCGCTGCGATTAATATTAGACCTATGCGAGAAGCTGCGCCTTTATATGTCCCTCATAAAGGGGATGGCACAGATGATGATAAAAGATCCAAAGATGCGAAAGGGTATTTTGTATATAACTGGGTTTATACGCCTTGGAATAGAGCGGATGTTATGGCGCTTAAGAATGCTTTGCCTGATCCCCGTAAAAATCCAGCGGCTTTCTATGAAAGCGTTGAAAGTGCAATTTCCTCGTGTATTATGACGTTAGTTGATATTGATCTGTTTTTTGGGTTAATATTGCCCCCTGATATGTGGAGAGCGATTCGTAAGTTCGATGACCACACGACTCTCGGGGCCACTTGGAAAGATCTTGCTCAAGCTGATTTGGATAGGGAACCAGCATGTAAGCCTTGTCAATTAATATTAGATCTTCCAGGGGCAATACTAACAAAATTAAAAACTCTTGCTCCCGCTAAAAAGATTGATTGGACTATATTAGCCTCTTGTAAGCAGAAAACGGATGAATCGGTTTCCGATTTCTTCTCTCGCTTTGAGGAAGCGTTTCATGATTACAGTGGGCAATCATTAACAGAAGATACAGGCAGGCATTTATTCGTTGATAAGTACGTGGCTAATCTCCTACCGGAGGTTGCAAAACGATTAAAAGCGAGTGAAAGTTCGTGGACCACAGCAACCCCTGCTTCTTTATTGACTATGGCTCAATATTATGAACGACAGGAATTGGAGGCAAAGGAAAGTAGTGAGAAGAAAGCGAAGGATTTGAAGACGAAGGTAATGTTAGCTCAGGTTCAGGCTACGAGAGGGAACAATAGAGGGGGATGAGGATTGTATAATAACGCTCCTCCCCCTCGTTCTGACATTTCTGTGAATCAATGCGCATACTGTAAACAGTTTGGGCATTGGATTGCAGACTGTCCGGTGTTTCGAGAACAGTGTAATTTGAGGGGACGAGGAAGTGGAAGGTCTAGGAATAATTATGGAGGGCCGCGAGGATGGGGAGCAAATGATCGGGGAGGTTATGGAACAAATGATCGAGGAGGTTACGGAGCAAATGATCGTGGAGGATATGGACCAAGGGGTCGTGGTCAGACAGATTATAATACGTTTGATAATCGCAATCAATATCAGATAAATGAGGGTGGCTCTGCTGAGCCACGTGATGAGCACTATGCATAGGATTGCGTAGGATGGGGTGTGGAATCGGTTGAGGTACCAGTTGATCAAAGGGGTCCATATATAGAAGCGCATGTTTTGGGTTCCACTGATCAATTTCTGGTGGATACAGGAGCTACTCGTAGCGCTTTGTCCAAACACTTGGTTCCAAGGGCTCCCCTGTCTGGCGAGGTAATTACAGCTATAGGGTTCGATGGAACACCTACTTCTAGCCCACTGTCTCAACCCGTTGCATTTCATGTTGATAAATTTGCTGCCCCTTGTCCCTTTTTGCTGTCTCCGAATACACCAGATAATATTATGGGACTCGACATGTTAAAACATTTTCGCGCTACTATTCGCTGTGCCCCAGAAGGAGTACGAGTTGTGTTGAATGAAAATTATCCAGAAATTGAGCGAGTGTGTCTTCTCCATGAATCTGAAGTATTAGCCTCCCTACCAAAAACGTTGTGGGCCACTTCTGACACTGATGTGGGGCAGATGATAATTCCTCCAGTACGTATTACTGTAAAGGAGGGAGTATTTCTGCCACGTGTCCCACAATATAAAATTTCGAGAGAAGGTGAAATTGCTTTGATACACATTGTGAACGATTTGATTTTGGCAGGAGTAGTTGAGGAAGTTCCCTACAATGTTTGCAACAGCCCAATTTTACCGATCCTTAAAAGAGATACAGATGCTAAGGTTTACCGTTTTATTATTGATTTGAGGGAAATCAACAAGATAGTAGTGCCTCAGTACCCGGTGGTGTCTGACATCACCACATTGCTTACGTTGGTTCCACCGACGGCAACTACTTTTACAGTCATCGATTTGAAGAATGCCTTCTTCTCGATTCCTGTACATCCTGATAGTCGATATCTATTCGGCTTTACATTGAATAATAAATCGTACAGATTTTGTCGAGTTCCTCAAGGCTATACTGAAAGTCCTAGCATTTATAGTCAGGCATTAAAAAGACAGCTTGATTTCTTTGAATTGCAAGACGGAGTGGCTCTTATTCAATATGTAGATGATATCTTACTTGCAGCAGACACGCAAGAACAATGTGAGAAAAGTACCTTTTCCTTGCTTTCCTTCCTAGCCAAAAATAATCATAAGGTTTCAAAGAAAAAGCTGCAATATTGTAGACCCAAGGTGACCTACCTCGGTCATCTTTTGTCTAAGGAGGGCCGTGCATTGACACCAGATCGAATTCAAGCAGTTTTAGATACACCAGTCCCCCGCACTCAGAAAGATGTTCGTGCCTTTATAGGTTTGACGTCTTTTTGTAGACAATGGATATTGGGTTTTTCACACATTGTTAAACCGTTGTTGGCATTATTGTCCAAAGATACACCGATCCCCTTTGAATGGACGGATGAATGTCAGAATGCTTTTGAACAATTGAGACAAGCTCTTTGTTCTGCACCAGTGTTAGGTACACCTGATTACACGAAGATCTTTACATTATATGTACACGAGAAGGATGGGTGCGCATTGTCAGTTTTAGTGCAGACACACGGAGACAAACAGAGGCCTTGTGCATACTTCTCGGCGGTACTCGACCCTGTGGCTCGAGGATTGCCTGGATGTTTTCGAGCAGTTGCAGCAACAGCAGTAGCGATACGACAAAGTGAGGGAATAGTTTTATCACACAAATTGTTGGTGTTAGTTCCCCATGCGGTAGATGCGTTATTGAATCAAACGAAAACACAGCATCTAACCAGTGCCCGTCTGACAGGATATGAGCTAACGTTGTTGGCGCCGCACATCACACTAAAACGATGTGCTACATTGAACCCTGCTACTTTACTGCCGGATCCTGTTGCTGAGACCCAGAAGGAAGAACAACATGACTGTGTTTTTCTGACTGAGGAACAGACAAAGGGTCGTATCGACTTACAGGATACACCATTTCCAGATGTAGATGGGGAACTGTGGGTCGATGGATCGTGTGTGAGGTTACCAGATGGTACGACTTCCGCAGCTTATGCGATCACGACACTTAAGACAGTGGTAGAAGCAGCACGAATACCCCAGAAATCGGCTCAAGCAGCTGAATTGATAGCCTTAACGAAAGCATGTGAGTTAAGTGCTGGACTATGTGTGAACATTTACACGGATAGTCGTTACGCTTTTGGAGTAGTGCATGATTTTGGCCTACTCTGGAAGGAACGAGGATTCTTGACTTCACATGGAGTACACAATATGCACGGAGAATTGGTACGCGATCTCCTGAATGCACTATTATGTCCAAAGAAAGTAGCAATAGTCAAATGCAGTGCACACAAAAAGGTGACGGACAAAATAGGACAAGGCAATGCTTTCGCAGATCGCATTCCGAGAGAGACCGCTATGCTACAAAATAATTCCCCCATGTATGTGGTAAAATCACAAGCCGAGCGGTGGCATGATGCTAGAGAAGAAATATTAGATATACAGAAGTCAGCATCTGAGGCAGAACTTACGAAATGGGCCACTGAAGGAGTATTGGATGGTGAGGGTTGCTGGCGCAGTAAAGATATGGCAAGATGGAAACTACCCATGGCCTATTTACAAACAATGGTGCAAATGACACATGGGCTGGCAGATATTGGAGCTCTCGCAATTACGAAATTGCTTACACGAGTTTGGGAGAATCCTGAAATTGCTAGTACGGCTAAGAGAGTAGTGCAGACCTGTCTGATATGTTTACAGCACAATCCTGGACAAGGGACTCATACTCCTAAAGGAGGGTTTGTTCCACCTACTGCACCATTCGAAGTACTGCAAATGGACTACATCCAGCTGGAACGCTGTAATAACCTCAAGTATGTCTTAGTGGTGGTGTGTGCCTTCAGCAAATGGATTGAGGCTTACCCTACGAAAGACAATACAGCATTGACAACAGCTAAGGTGTTACTCAAAGAGTACTTCCCGCGCTATGGTGTTTGTAAATTTATGTGGAATGATAACGGTCCTCATTTTATCGGGAAAGTAGTGGAGTACGTCCTGAAAGGATTGGGAATCAAGCAACGATTCCACGCTGTTTTTCATCCGCAATCAGCAGGTTTGGTAGAAAGGTACAATGCAACTCTGAAGCTGAAGCTAGAAAAGATTGTGGCATCCACATCTCTGAAATGGCCGGATGCTTTGCCTTTGGCATTGCTGTCTATTCGATCAGTGCCACACTCTCGATCTGGCCTCACACCCTATGAAGTGGTGTTTGGAAGGCGATGAATATTTGGGGAGTTCCAAAACCTCGTTTGATACATGATGTGCCTTGTATAATGATGAACGATTATTTGGCACGATTAACAAATGATTTGCTTTCTATTCATCAACAGGTTCGAGAAGCACTCCCTGATAACTCCACTGGTGAGGCTCACGATCTTCGTCCTGGGGACCACGTGATGATCCACGTGTTCGAGCGCTCCAGCAGTTTGGAACCGAGATGGCATGGCCCTGAGCAAGTGCTGCTGGCGACTCGGACCGCTGTGAGAGTAACCAATAAGAAGCGGTGGATACATTCAACGCATTGCCGACGTGTCTCTCCGGATCTGGTGAGCCCTGTGGTGCTATCTGACTACAGAAAGATTTTGGATGCAGAAAAGAGCCCAGCTGTCACGCCCGATGAATTGGAGGGAGCCTTCCCGGACCACACTGTTTCTGATGAAGTGAAGTACAATCTACGTCCCAGGAAATAAGATTTCTTTTTGCATTTTTGAAACTGGTTGGTAACCGCTCTGAGGTTTGTGAAACGGAAGCCGGGAATATCAAGGGGGGGGGATCAGTTCTGCCCAGTGTAGCGACACCCGTCTTGAATCTCGGAGAACAAATCAACGGCAGCCTCGGTCCAGAACCATCGTTTTTATTTTTCGTTTAGTGTTGCTCTTGAAGATTATTGTTTTGTGAACTATGGCATCTCCTTCGACACGAAAAGGGAGAATTTTTGGTGCTGTTTTGTTTGTCTTGACCATAGTGGTGATCGCAGTAGTAGCTTGGACTATAGAACAATTGTTTCCTGCACGAGAACACCTACTGCCCACCACTCCAAGCCCATCTGAACATTTTCATTTTACTTTGCCCTATCATGAAGAGAGACATAGACAGACTTATTTGAATAACAGTTTTATTCAGATTTTGCATCATACTCACAACATGACAAATACGTCCAATTGTTGGGTATGTGGAATGTTGCCCGGACATCAGAAAAGGGGAGGAACTCCACTCATTCCTCTCCCGTTTTCTCATAATGGTTCTTGCCACGCTTGGTACACTCTTCTTTTCACCTTGCGATGGCCAACGAAAGGTGGACTACTTTTTCGGTTGAATAAGATATGCTATAACGACAAAGATGGTTATACACACGCTGAAGGAACTAAATTTGAATGGGAAGAGTATCGTCCGGACAATGCTTTTGCACCTCGTGTATATACGAATCAAAGACTTATAAATGTAACGAGCTTACATGTGATAACAGTTATTGATACAAAAGCAGATCTGTGTATTAGAAATAAAGGTACAATCCCTGTAGGCCGCAGTGAATGTAATATTACACTTACCTTTGATACGCCAAATGGAATTGCATTCGTAGCTTCACGTAACACATATTTCATTTGTGGAAATAAGGGATACCATCGTCTACCATTGGGATGGTTAGGAACGTGTTTCATAGCTTTTGTATTACCACCTGTATTTATTGCTCCTCCTATGTATCACAATGATTACGTTCTGTATCATGATTTCGTATTAAACAGAGTTAAACGAACATTAGATCTTGATGAAATAGACCAAACCGATACCACTTTACAGCAATATGTAGATTTCAATTTGGGTTTATTTTCATTTGTAGGAGCTGCACTGAATAGCAGGAAGATAAGGCGGCTTACACGTGTGGTGGAAGCTGTCGCTAATGAAACTGCCTCTGCTTTAGGGAATATTACTGAAGAATTGCAAATTACCAGAATTGTGACGCTCCAGAACCGAATGGTTCTAGATGTGATACTAGCTGATAGGGGCGGAGCATGCCGCATAATCGGAAGTCGTTGCTGTGTGTATGTGCCAGATAACTCACCTTCCGTGTATGATTCGATTACGAAACTACATAAGATAGCTGCTGAGATCCACCAAGAAAATGGAACATGGACCTTTTCTGGTTGGTTCTGGACCCTACTTAGTACTTGGGGTTGGAAATTATTAACCATTGTATGTATTTTTATTGGAGTACTATTTTCCCTTTGTCTATGTATTCAATGTGGCCCTACATTATGTTCTGTATGTATCACCGCCTGTATTCCGTCCAAACGAGCTATTGTTAAGCAAGAGAAACTGATCAATGATGAAGTACTGAAAATAATGGCTATCAACATTGATGATGAACATTCTGATTACGTTCACTATGAGGTAGCTTTTGCTAAACGCTAAAAGGGCCGTCTGTCGTGTTTTGGCAGCTCCTGAGTTAGCGTTTAGCACAGCTACACGGTCTTTCTCGTTAACTTGACCAAAACGAACGGGCCATTTTGAATCCTTCTGGCTTCCATTTTCTATGAACACGCTGCCTCGTGGTCAGTGTGCCCTTTCGTCCTTTCTCGATACCCATGGTCATCTATTCTGCTCGGCAACAGGCTATTTTTAGTACTGGTCAAGCGCA
Source organism: Lissotriton helveticus (assembly GCF_964261635.1). Classification (NCBI taxonomy): domain Eukaryota; kingdom Metazoa; phylum Chordata; class Amphibia; order Caudata; family Salamandridae; genus Lissotriton; species Lissotriton helveticus. The sequence continues at coordinate 1,769,459,608 of NC_136068.1, forward strand.
CATGCGCACTATGCATCAACTGGTCATTCTTTAGGAATGTTAACACTAACTGACCAGTGCTATTGAACTCCTCCCACATGCTGGCTGTGTTCCAAAAATGACCTTATATGTACCTAAAATGTGTAACTTGTAACCGCCTACCTTTTTATTGCTATTAAATTGTATAAAAGAGGTCGCGCACCGATGTTCGGTGTGCTACTTCTTACATTGCCGAAGGGTGCTGTAGGAATGTATCACCACCCCATGGGGTGTTAATAAACTTGTCTTTTGCCTTTTCCAGTGTCCGTGCCAACTTCTATACTAAGGTGTTCGAGAGTTTAGCAGAGTATGTAGGCCAGATTTGAACCCAACACCACAAAAGGGTCAGGTGCACGTGCTCAACGCCATTTCCACTCTCTGGCTGTATCCGTGTGCCTATTATGTTGGGGGCAGCCGAGACACTTTGGCTGACACTGGCCTACTGCCACGTGGCAATGACTTGCGGTGCACAGAGTTGGTGGCAGCCGAGGCATTTTGGCCAACCCGGGCCTCCTGCCACTTGTCGATGACTTGAGCTGCACTGAGTTAGTGCCACCAGAGATGAGCGGGTGTGCAGACTGCGATGATGCGTAGGCCTCGATACATCATCCTGGCAATCAAGACCCATTCTGAATTGTGAGCTCGGCTGGACCGCGTGTACGCCAAAGGCAGCTGCCTGTACAGACATGACCCCTTGGCTCGGTGCAGCAGGATGCGCTGGGGGCCTGTGCCGGTGAATCCAGCGACGGCTGAGGAGGTTGCTCCGGCACGTGGTGGGCCCTCTTGGAGACACGCCGGTGGTGGCAGGTGACCATTGAGGTCTGGGTGCGCAGGGTTGGGCAGTCATCGCTGGGCAGCGGACTGGCCTGGGGACCAGGGCTGGGATGCTTGCGAAATATGTAGGAATCATGCACACTGCCTGTGAAGTTTGCAACGACATTACTGAGATTGGCAGATTGGCTGCATACCAAGAAATTAAAACTTAATGGGGAGAAAACTGAGTTGATCATTTTCGGGGAACACAAAGAACTCTGGGGTCCTCCTCATTGGCCGACGGAAATGGGCCCTACCACGGTAGCGGTCCAATCCGCACGTAACCTGGGGGTGATAATTGATGAGAAACTGTCTTTGTGTGCCCAAACAGCTAAAACGGCCTCAACTTGTTTCGCCATCCTTAGATGGCTGAGGAAAATCCTATGGCAACTTCCGGAAGGGGCGCAGAGAACAGTTTTACAGGCCCTCATTGGCTCCAGACTTGACTATGGGAATATCCTATATCTAGGAGCCAATAAAGCTATCATCAATCGACTCCAGGTCGTCCAAAATGCAGCCGCTAGGCTGCTTCTCCATCTTCCGGGGCGAACAAGTGTTGCGGAACATCTTAAGAAATTGCATTGGCTGAAGATAGCCAATAGAGTTAAATTCAAGGCCCTGTGCTATATGTTCGTTTGCCTATAGTGAAGAGCACATCAGCAGTCTACTTAGGGATCCACCAGTGTTTGCGTCAGTCTCCCTTAGTGTGTCAGCCACATCCCATAACGAATCAGATAAATTACTGCGTCTGAAAAAGAAGCAAATCAGAACTGACCTACATGGTCACTTCCTATTACAGCATCTGAGGGAAGGAACCATTCCAGCTGGTCTCCAGATTAAAAACATTCCGGTGATTTTCACCGAGGATCCAATTTTTAAAAAAGGTTTCTCCTTCATCGAAACCAAATGCAGTAGGGACCTTATGGTCCTGACAGTCGAGACAGCAGTCAGACTTTCCAAAATTGAGCTCGAAGAAATAGCGAAATTAGAAGCTGAGATAAGCACTAATTCAACTATACCTGACACGAAATCCTTATTAGAAAAAGTAGAAAAGGAAATTCAGGAGTTTAAGGACTACACCGTAATCCAAAAATCTAACCAGTTTGAGAAGGATAAAAAGAATTTCTCATTAGAGAACATTTATCCATATTTACAACCCGATTTTTATACCAAATCGGAGTCTAGACAGTACCTAACAGGCAACCAGGGAAGGTCTAGGAAACACTTCTTCTCCTTCGGGGAAACTTCTTCATCTTCGGGTAACGATAGCGACACGAGTGGTAATACCAACCAAACCAATAGAAATAAAAACTGGAATTCCCATCAACAACAACGAGGACAGGCACAAAACTCTTTTTTAGGAAGAGGCCAGACGAGACCGAGAGGCAGAGTCCGATATACAATCCCATGGGAAATGAAGACCCGCCGACAGCAGTACAAGAACTAAATAGGTCTCCCATTTTTAATCTGTCGCAACGAGTACTAACTAAAGCGGAAGAGAGCATACTATCCAAGGGGTTATCCTTTGTTCCTTCTAAAAGAACAGATTTCGTTCGCATGAAAACAGAATTCATCGAATTCTGTAGGAAATTAAGGCTAACAATGTTCTTCCTGGAAAATCCGGTATCACCTACTACAGAGGTAACAGGCTTACGCAATAAGTCGTCTTTCTGTCCACCTGGAAATAAGATCCCCAAGGAACTGGTAATTTTTTTAAAAAGCGTCCTGTCGGCTATTTCACAAATGGAAAAAGAAAAATCATTTATTAAATTTAACACCACAAAAGAAGAGATGTTTGCTTTAACCACCTTAAAAAATGACTCGTCTGTAGTGATAAAGCAAGCCGATAAAGGCGGATCCATAGTATTATGGGATGTTCAGGACTATACAAATGAAATACGAAGACAATTAGAGGATCCCTCTTGTTATCGGAAAATTGACAGGGACCCAACAAAAGAATTACAAAACCAACTCTTTGCCATCATCCAAGAGGGCCTTGAACAAGGATTTGTTGGCAAGAAAGAGGGTGAATATTTACAGATTAAGCATCCTAAAATCCCCATGTTTTATGCACTGCCCAAGGTGCATAAAGACCAGAGTAGAACGCCAGGGAGACCCATCGTGGCAGGATGTGGCTCCCTCCTGGAACCAATAGCAAAATACGTGGACTGTTTTTTGAAACAATTCATGAACCAAGTGGTCTCATACCTACAGGATACTACCGACTTTATTAATAAGTTGGAAAATATAAACTTTTGCGAAGGGACAGATCTGCTAGTCACCCTCGACGTGACATCACTATACACGCAGATCCCTCAGGATGAGGCGTTGGCTGTCCTCGCCTTCTTTCTAGACTCCCGTCCAAGACCCATGCGTGTTCCCACACAGTTCCTGGTAGACCTGGCATCTTTTGCGCTTAAAAAAAACTATTTCTGCTTTAACAACGAGTTCTTTTTCCAAGTAAAAGGGGTGGCGATGGGTTGTCCCTTCGCCCCCGAACTGGCGGTGCTCTTTATGTCAATGTACGAGGATTCGTATATACATAATAACAACCCCTTTGGACAGTTCATCGGGAAATGGTATCGTTTCATAGACGATGTTTTCATGACATGGACGGGTGGTCTGGACAATCTAACACAGTTTCATCTATGGTTGAACACCAGAACGCCTGATATACAATTCAGCCTTACTCAGTCCGAAACAAAGATTCCATTCTTAGATGTGGAGGTTTTTTCCAAAGATGGCAAATTGGCGACAACTTTATTCGTAAAACCTACAGATCGCAATAAGGCTCTTCTATTCCAGAGCAATCATCCGAGAAGTTTAAAGGAGAACCTGCCGCATGGGCAGTTTTTGCGAGTACGCAGAAACTGCACATATGAAAGGGACTATACACACCATGCGGAAAAACTAGTCTCGAAACTATGCGACAGAGGGTACCCCAAAAAACTTGTTAAAGACTGCATGAAAAGAGCCAGATGGACACCCCGTGAGATACTACTGGAACGAAAACATAAAGTAGAACAAAAGCGCCAAGTTTGTGTCACCACCTTCTGCCCTAATGCCAATAAATTAAAACGAATTATTGGTCAGAACTGGCATTTGGTGAAGAATCTAGATGGAAGCCTAAAAGAGCCTCCGCTCTTTGCCTTTAAAAAAGAGAACAGCGTCGCAAACCATGTGGTTAGAGCAGCAATGCCATTACAAACTCAACCTTCCCTTCGCCAAATGTTAGGTTTAGCACCTGTGCTTGGCCACCATAAATGCGGTACGTGCCTCTGTTGTGACACCACGATACAAGGTACGGTCTTTCAGCATAAGGGTGTCTCATGGAAACATGAGGCATTCAGCAACTGTAAATCGAAACTTGTAGTATATGGCATCATATGCCCGTGTGATTGCCTGTACATAGGGAAGACTGAGCAGGAAGTGCGACAACGCATTTCACAGCATAAGTCCAGACTGAAAAGAAACGTGGAGAATGCCCCTTTGGTAAACCATTGGACCAGGAAGCAACATGGTCCCAACGAATTTAAATGGACAGTCATATCACGGATAGAAAGGGACCCCCGAGGCGGTGATCTGAGCCTTAAACTGTCTAAAAGGGAGGCGATGTTAATTGTCAAATTTGACACTGCGGTGTCAGGTCTGAACGAGCTTTCGGAAATCTTTAAACTTTGACTAGTGCACATCTATATGTCTTCCTGTGTGTCTGGAAGCCATCGATCTAATTGCTACTCTCAAGGTCCTTGTTTTGGTACCTGTACACATACCTAGATAATATTACAACTTTGTCGTTCGTTCGTTGACTCAGAATTGTGGTAAAGCCACTACCATTTACCTCCCGTTTATCTTTAACACTACACAGCCTCCGATTGGCCACCTCAGCTCACTGCCCCATACAAATGCAGTATCCGCAGGTCTTCCAACTGTGCCTGCGCGAAAGACTAGTGCTTCGCTACACGCCGTCAGATGGTAGAGGGTCCGTGCTGAATCGAGTTCGCAAGGTAATTTGCCCGCCCTTCCGTCCATTATCTTTATAGTCGCTTAGTTTGCTGTGTAAAATTGTGGAGTAAATCCATAATAAGAAGCATTTATTTACTTTTTTCCAGTATACCCCGCTGCCTCGGGATGTGCTGACGCTACCCCCTGCCCGCTAATGCGCTTGAATAAAACCAGTGCAGGGACGCCCTTTCACCGACTTGAGAGTATCAGAGTATACGAGCTGGAGATTATTCCAAAGGTACACCAGTTAATTAAACAAAAGCTAAGCTTGACTCTCGTCTGAATCATGGGACGGTGCAAGTATTAATATTCGGACGTGTTTATTTAACTTTTTTCAGCACACGTGGACAGAAGCTACATGTGCTGACGCTACCTCCCCAACTAACGTCGGAGAACACTTGTGACGTTTGAAAGGTGAGGATACTGTTCTTAAATTCGGTTTCTGCACCCTACAATGAAAAGGATTGGGAGATTAAATGGGTATTTGTTTGCCGTTTTAGACTTCATCCCGTCCAAGAACACCAGTCCAGGTGACACCGCCTTCTGAGATAACAAACGAAGCGTCCGGCCCCCCCCTTGCATTTTTTACGCTAAAGTGCTGCTCACATTTCTTAAAGGTAACAGCTCCCAATGAGTTTCCACTCTGTAGCGTTTGGGAATCAGTTAGGTTAAATGCTAGGTTTAAGATAAATAGGATTTCGAGCAATCATGGCGTCTAGAATGTGTCCCAAGTTGATTTATGTATGCTGTGCTATCTCTAAAAGACCATGGTGTTAAAACCCCTCCACCTCTTGACGAATTAGGATTTGTGCAAAAAATATGAGAGAGTTTTTTGTTTCTTGGCTCTTCTAGGTATTACACTTTAGAGAAGCCGCCGGTCTAGGATTCCCGCAGACTACACCCACAGGCAATTGGCTAGTAAGTATTCACTAACCTCCCATCCAGCCCCCCATTGTCACTCCCAGTGCCTCCTAAATCTCTTATAAAAGACTGCCCTCCTGGTGCATACCTACACGCGTAGACTGCTTATGTACAATTCCAGCAAGATTGCTCCCCCACTATTTTTAATAGTCATTGTTTTCTTTTCTTCTTTTCATATCTACAGTGTCTGAGGCCCTGATGAGAATCCCTGACGAGTAATAGGTGATTCGAAACGCGTAGGCCATTGTCTCACTGGTCTGCTTGTGGACCCAGGGGGCAGTAATACCCTCTGTCTCCTTACCATTTCTTGTACATTTCCTCCCACTGTATTAAGTCCTAATGAATGATTCCAAATTCATTGATATATAGGAATGTACTTCCTTTAAATTGTACCAAATAATTGTATAATTTGTGCAGATCCAGTATACTTTTTGTTTTATGATAGTGGTAGTATGTGATATGTATGATAGAGATACGAATAGGGTGAATGTTTTGGCGATTGTGATATGATTGATGTTGCAGAATGATGAAGTTTCTACGTTATGTGTCCTGATTTCTTATATGCTTCTCTTTTTTATGAAAAATCAAAACATTTTGTAATAATTGTGAAATCTTGAAAAATAAAAGTGCGAATAATAAGCAAATACCCCATTTTGAATTAGTTTTCTTAGTGTGGATGTTAAGTGCGAAGATTGAATAAATTCATCAGTACTGGCATTTCTTTTGTTATTTATATGTTCAGGATTGGCACAGGGGAAGCTCCTACCTATCTATGTAAGCTGGCGCATAAATATCTACCCTCTAGAATCCTTCGGTCAATGCATCAGGCCAAATTTTCTGTCCCTAGATTCAAACTAGCATGATTGGGCGGACGCTCATTTGCCTACTTGGCCCCGCTTCTGTGGAACTCACTGCCGCTCGAATTGCGTCTTGAATCAAGGTACCTTCAATTCAGAAAGGACATCAAAACTTGGCTATTTAATCAATAGACTCCACACTTCTATTTGTAACTTTCCATCTTATCAAGCCGAAACTCAGATCCAAGGCGGTACAAAAGGGGGTGGTGATGGACGAAGCATCTGAACCAATCAAACACTCACACCCAGTCAAAAGATATGGGTTTGATCTATCACCGTTCTTTAGCCCACTCTGCCACCCCAGTTCAGACATGGCTATATGCAAATCAGTCTGACCCTGTGCCTCATGGGAACAGTCCAGCCCGAACTGCCAAGCCATGCCTTCCCTGGACCGGAAACAAGCTTCCGAGGACCGGTTTCTGGCATTCCAGCCGTCTTCAGCCCGGCTTGCTTGAATCCAGTGGCAAAGTGAGCAAGGGACTCACGTCTGAGCACACCCTGCCACACTTATGGTGGCCAAAGCGGTACAAAAGGGGGTGGTGATGGACGGAGCATCTGAACCAATCAAACACTCACACCCAGTCAAAAGATCTGGGTTTGATCCATCACCGTTCTTTAGCCCACTCTGCCACCCCAGTTCAGACATGGCTATATGCAAATCAGTCTGACCCTGTGCCTCATGGGAACAGTCCTGCCCGAACTGCCAAGCCATGCCTTCCCTGGACCGGAAACAAGCTTCCGAGGACAGGTTTCTGGCATTACAGACGTCTTCAGCCCGGCTTGCTTGAATCCAGTGGCAAAGTGAGCAAGGGACTCACGTCTGAGCATACCCTGCCACACTTATGGTGGCCAAAGCGGTACAAAAGGGGGTGGTGATGGACGGAGCATCTGAACCAATCAAACACTCACACCCAGTCAAAAGATCTGGGTCTGATCCATCACCGTTCTTTAGCCCACTCTGCCACCCCAGTTTAGACATGGCTATATGCCATGTACCGCTTTGGCCGCCATAAGTGTGGCAGGGTATGCTCAGACGTGAGTCCTTTGCTCACTTTGCCACTGGATTCAAGCAAGCCGGGCTGAAGACGGCTGGAATGCTGTGGAAAAGTAAATTTTGCCATGTTGTATGCGCCTACGTGTCCCCCATGTTATGTCATATGTGCATGATCGATATGCATGTATTCCCTTATGATCGATTAAAGACGCAATTATAGGTGTGTCCATCTCTAGTATGCCAGTTTCCAGTTCTCGTGAATACAACGAATATCAGGCCTATGTAAAGCTACGTTGCCACGTTTCACAGTGTGCACGTTAATTCATTGAAAAGTCCCCGTTTCTAGGCCTCAAAAGGGCCCGGACTCAGATTCAACTCCTGTTTCCTGAACCCTCTCCGAGGAGCGATACAGCCCCCACCTGTATCCCTGACCTTTAGCTTACTTTCATGCCTCGCAGTGCCCGGCTCGGCCTGGCTCTGCCTCCTAGTCTGCCAAGAGTATGTTATGATTCTAGTTATCAGTCCAGCCCTCCTTCTCTGCATTCCTAAGCTACTGAATCGCATCAATAGTTTCCGTCATGGTCTAGCCTTTATGTCTCTATGTAAGAGAAATACTGTATTAGTATTATAGAATATTCCCCGCACACGCACTACATGTAGGATTATGTATGCACCAGTCTTAATGTCTGTTAGCCTTTGCTCTGTTAACTTTTGGATTCTATCAACATGTTCTCTAAACACCAGATATTAGATAGGCTTTAGGTACATGTCGCTCTGACACTCCAGACTTTAGTCTCCTCTTCTAGCGCAGAAGTCATAGCCCCCCAGTTCTCCCTAGTAACACGTCATTGCCAGTTTGCGCGCACCACTAGGTTAGAGGTCCCAGCTGCTCAGGTAGCCCCCTCCATGTTTCCGCCCCGTTTATGACATATTCTGTTACGTTTGCATCACATGTCTATGTATCCGCCCTGTATACGCCTCTTGTTACACCCACTTTATGCCTTATCTTTCGCGACTGTTACAAACTCCGCCTACTGCTACGCCTACTGTATTGACTGTAATGTATTTTGTTTAACTATAAATATTGTGCACTGTTATTAAAGTTTGCTAGCCATTCCCAGATCCTGCCCCGGCAGCTGCCGGGCCCTGCCATCCCATTCCCGTACAGGCTGTCCTGCTCTTGTCCTTTATGCTTAATTAAAGCCTGTATACTCTAGCTACCTCGTATCTTGACTCTTATTTATTGAGCTAACCGTTTATTGATTATTGTCAAAAATAGACCAGGTAATAATTTATTTATTTACCACAATGCCAGAAACCGGTCCTCGGAAGCTTGTTTCCGGTTCAGGAAAGGCATTGTTGGGATGCATGGGATTTCTGTTGCGGTGATTACGTGCAGTGTCGGCAGGGGCACAAGTAGTACATATGTGCAGTCAATTGCCCCCAACACGTGCAGAAAGCCTGCTATGGCGTGGTTCCCTTGCTTGGTGTCTAGCTGTTCCTGCGCAGTGTGGGTGAAGTGAACATACAGGTGTATCAAGCTGAAATGAACCATGATGCTTACAGGTATGATAAATCCTGCATAATGAGACCGTAACAGAGGTTTGTGTGGTTGTAACGTTCATTTTCTTTCCTACTAAGGTTATGACCACACGCACTTCTGTTACGGTCATTTTGTGCAGGATTGATCATACCTGTAAGCATTCCGGTTTGTCCAAGTGCAATACATTGTCCCATATTACGTTTGTGACCATACTAACGCTTGACAATTGTCTTCATTTATCAATTCAAATTCAGTCTTGATTCATTAATTGCAGAGTTCAATAGGCAACAGACATTGCATCCAGTGCGGCCCGCCCACACAACGCATCATCGCTGGCTGCGCACACGCTTAGTGCTTCAGGTGCCACTAACTGTGCAGCTCCAGTCAACACCACACGGTCGTGTGGCCTACACTGTGATCAGCAGGTCACACACATATCCAATCCAATCCTGGTCTGCAAGGACACACCATCATTGCTGGCTGTGCACACGCTGAGCTCTTCAAGTGCCACTAACTCTGTGCATCACAACTCATGGACCCTTTATGATTGACTTTCCTGCTGTAGACACCGGACGCAACAATGTCACCTCAGGCAGCAGGAATATCCCGAAGAAACATTAACAATTTCTTCACATGAGCACGCTCATCTCTGGTGCCCCTATCTCAGTGCACTGCAAGTCATGGACCCTTTACGATACAATCTTTTGTGTGTGATTTAAGATCTGGTGCCCCTACCTTAGTGCACCACAAGTCATGGACCCCTCATGATTGAATCTCTGTGTGTGATCCCATGATCACTATTGTAGTTGTTGCCAGCACCAACCATTCCTTGAGGGCTGGCTTACACTCACCGCACACTCATCTAACACGGGCGTCACTGGACATGTGACCGTGGTAATAAAAAGTGGCTGGGTGCACGTGCCCGTAGCCAGTTGCACTATCTATCTAACTGTGTTTGAGTGTTCATTATGTATGCATGATGACCCTGGGCCCTACCACATGACATTGTGCTGTTGACTGTGTATGCAACCATGTTACGTCTGGCAGTGGGGAAGACCTTGATTATGTAACTTTCTCTGGGTCATTATATGAGTACATGGGTAGAGACTGGGTGATTAGAATACTGCAAGGGGAGTGTATGGTGAATTTATAAATGCTTGGAGATTGGCGGAGTGATTGGATAAGTACATATGTTGGCGGAGCCTAACCCCGAGCACAAGCTTTGCTCTAATGGGCTGCCAACCAGTGGCAACCCCCGGCAGAACATCAGGATTGCAAACCAAGCATCTGAAGAGCCAACGCTACACACTGAGCATAAGTAGGCACCGGGCCAGTTCCTGAGGCACCCGCCTTCATTGCAACGGGATCCCCCCAGCCTTTGCTCTAGTACCCTGGGGTCCCGCCCACTAAAATCTGGGCCACTGGCTATCGGGAATACCGAACAGATGCCTAGAAAACCTAGTACAGGAGCTTGAATTTCTCATTGTGGCATACTGCATTCTCATTCAGTGGATACCCTCCCAGGTCGTTGATCTCTGGATCAATGAATTCTGACTGTCGGATCCCCGCAGTCCCTTACACTGGATCCACTAAAGCGAGCTGCTGGGTCCATGGAGCACCGGTAATAAAAGGCCGAAAATCCTGTCTGCAAGATATTCCCAGCCCCAAAGCTGGATCATTGACATATGGTAGAGAGAATCTATGGAATTCTGTAAGCGGAGTCGGCAGAGCCGGCGTACGACAGTCAGGGGCGCAACTAGAACCAAATTTGGGGGAGGCACAAAAAAGCTTCATTAACAGGTAACTGGTCTTTTAAAGACCTGTGAAGTACTCAGGTGCCACGCTGAGAGCCACGCACCCAGCGCGTTCAAACTCGGCGCACACAGCGCGTTCACAAAAGAGGGTCACGCTGAGAGCCGTGCACTCGGCGCATTCGCACTAGGGGGCCGTGCTAAGCGGCACGTTAGGATCGCCACTCCAAACTTTTCACAAAAAAGGACCACTTCCATTAATTTATATACGCCCCGAGGACCCCATCCCCAGGGCATGCCCGATTCTTGAATGTTTTTATTAATCATTAGGAAGGAAGGGCGCTTGGTCCCCCTGCCCTTGTACACTTCTGGCCCCGGTGACCCCATGCCCCGGGGCCCGGCCTCTTCGTTCGGGACCATGGGGGAGCCCCAATGCCCCCAAGGTCCCGCCGGCTCCCTGCCTCCTGCAGAAACCAGCATTGCCTTTGGGCAAGGGGAGCTGCTAACATGCAGCTCCCCTTGCCCAAAAGCAATCCTGCTTTGCTTCATTGAAGCGAGAGCAGGTTTTCCTCCACTTGCTTCAACGAAGCAAACTAGGGTTTGCTATGACAGGGCAGGGCGGGAGACGTGCTTCCACCTTGTCAAAGCAAACAACAATTTCCTGGGGGTGGGCTCCACGGGACGTTGCAGGTGCCGACCCTGGGTGGTGGTGGTCCCCAGGGCCATCAAGGGCTCCAGGAGAGGGGCGGCACTGCCCCCTCCCTCTAATTTCAAAGCCCTGGGGAGGTAGTGGTCCCCGGGGGTTTGGGGGGCCCACAAGGCCCCCCCTGAATATTTAGTTTAAGCCCCGGGGGTGGTGATTTCAACAACTACTGAATGGATTTACACCATTTAAAAAAAAGTCACTTTCTGAACCAAGCTCTACCTTTTTGCCAAATTTAGTGTAATTCCGTTCAGCAGTTTGGGCTGTAGCATGAATCAAAATTTCCTAAGGAAATTAACACGGAGAAAACACTTTTTGGGACCCCCCTTTTTTCTCAGCCCCCGCTTGATGAATCACCCCCAAACATTCAGGATAGGAGCTGACCTAGAGAGACCTTTTCTTTGGAGAATTTCATGAACATTTGTCAAACGACACCAAAGTTATTAGCAAATCAAAAAATGCTTTTCCAAAGGAAACTAGGTTCTAACTATAACTACCTACTGGCGACCGCCAGTAGTATATAGATATATATATACATATTACCTACTGGCGGTCGCCAGTAGGTAGTTATAGTTAGGACCTAGTTTCCATAGGAAATCGTCAACATTCTATTTGGATTAACTTTGGCCCTGGTGGATGAATCTTTGCAAATTTCTCAAAGAAGATGGCTCGGTCCGCTCCGCTCCTTCCCTGAAAGTTTGGGGGGGATTCGTCAAGCGGGGGCTGAGATAAAAGGGGGGTCCCAAAACGTGTTTTCTCCATGTTATTTTCCATAGGACGTTTAGACACGGCTACAGGTCAAACGGCTGAATGGATTTATAAGAAATTTGGCAAAACTGTAGAGTCCGGCTCGCAGATTACGCTTTTTGTGGAATGATGTAAATCCGTTCAGTAGTTGCTGAGAAAATTAAAGCCAAAGTCAATTATATATCTATAAGCGCGGACGGGTGCGCGCACTCAAGCGGCTGCGCGCGAGCGGAATTTTTTTTTGCTGCGTGACGTCTGTTAACGTTCGATTCGAAGGAAATCAGGAAGTGTTGACCGCCATTTTGTCACTGCGAGTAAATATATTGGCATTTCAAAGCGTTGGAACATGGAAAGGGGAGAAGGTAGAGATTGTTTTGCTGCGTAGGTTTTCTAAGGGTGTGCAGTAAGGTCCTTAAAGGCGAAAATATACATATTTTTGTTTTCTCGAAAAAGATGCGGGGTGCGCGCACTCGGGCGCGCACACCTATTTACAAGAGTGTGAAAATGGAGATAAATCAGAAGTTTGAGTGCTTTGATATAAGGTGGCTCTGAAAAGAGCCCTTGTGTTAATTGAGTTGTTTCTGCATTTATAAGTAAGTACCGATGCAGAGTCTGATATAATATTGTTGGCAGCATTTTGAAAGGAAAGACAGGGGCCCATTTTCTGGTTAACAGGCGACCAGGCCAACTTTTCACGCCAGGCCCATTCCTGCAAAGTCGACCGCCATTTTTAGGAGATCTGCAACCACCGGCAGTCACTGGGTTGCAGGAGCAGATGGACTCAAGCCTGTCGGGCGAAGCATCGTTGCACCGCCACAGTGGACGAGACCCTGCTGGGTGAGTGGAGCGTCACTGTACCGCAACAGTGGGCGAGTCCTTTGCTGGGCTCGTGGAGCGTCCCTATACCGCCACAGTATGCGAACCCTTTGCTGGGCTCGTGGAGCGTCCCTATATCGCCACAGAGGACGAACCCTTTGCCGGGTGCGTGGATCGTTGGGGGTGCAGCTGAGGGGCCTCCACCTGGGGAGGCGGGAGAGGCTCGTCCGCGCCGCCTCTCCCTCCCAGTGCACCCCACGGCGTCTTGCTGACATTTGTTATGGCCGGACCAGGCGATGAAGAGAGGGGGGGGGTCGGATATATATGAGTTATACTATTAGGTATGTCACATCCCCCCTTGTGGCCTGCAAGGCACCGAAAAAAGAAGAGAATGGGAAGAATGGGAAGACAACTACATCTCGGGTCGGGCCCATGCCTTCTCTGGCCGATGGCGGCCGGCCGCTCTTTGCCACGGCCCCAGGAACGGATCCCTTGGTTCATCCTGGGGACAGGCCTTGGCGCGTGGTGTCGCCTCCGGACTATTCGCGTAATGGTTTTCCACCCCAGGCCGTTGCCGACGGCTTTTGTAGACTTTCTGACGCTCAAAAACCCTACTAGAAAGCAGCCCAAAAGTAGCCCAACATTGCTACTTTGGGGAAGGAGGGACAGGGACGGCGTCAAGTAGACGGCGAAATGCATTGTGGGTTTGTTGCTGCGGCTGTTTTTTTTTTTGCTGCGTGACGTCTGTTAACGTTCGATTCGAAGGAAATCAGGAAGTGTTGACCGCCATTTTGTCACTGCGAGTAAATATATTGTCATTTCAAAGCGTTGGAACATGGAAAGGGGAGGAGGTAGAGATTGTTTTGCTGCGTAGGTTTTCTCAGGGTGTGCAGTAAGGTCCTTAAAGGCGAAAATATATATATATTTTTTTTCTCGAAAAAGTTGCGGGGTGCGCGCACTCGGGCGCGCACACCTATTTACAAGAGTGTGAAAATGGAGATAAATCAGAAGTTTGAGTGCTTTGATATAAGGTGGCTCTGAAAAGAGCCCTTGTGTTAATTGAGTTGTTTCTGCATTTATAAGTAAGTACCGATGCAGAGTCTGATATAATATTGTTGGCAGCATTTTGAAAGGAAAGACAGGGGCCCATTTTCTGGTTAACAGGCGACCAGGCCAACTTTTCACGCCAGGCCCATTCCTGCAAAGTCGACCGCCATTTTTAGGAGATCTGCAACCACCGGCAGTCACTGGGTTGCAGGAGCAGATGGACTCAAGCCTGTCGGGCGAAGCGTCGTTGCACCGCCACAGTGGACGAGACCCTGCTGGGTGAGTGGAGCGTCGCTGCACCGCAAGAGTGGACGAGTCCTTTGCCGGGTGCGTGGAGCGTCGCTGCACCGCAAGAGTGGAGAAACCCTTTGCTGGGTGCGTGGAGCGTTGGGCGTTGGGGGTGCAGCTGAGGGGCCTCCACCTGGGGAGGCGGGAGAGGCTCGTCCGCGCTGCCTCTCCCGCCCAGTGCACCCCACGGCGTCTTGCTGACATTTGTTATGGCCGGACCAGGCGATGAAGCGAGGGGGGGGGGTCGGAGGCATATGCAAAACATTCCCCCCTTGTGGCCTGCAAGGCGCCGAAAAAAGAAGAGAATGGGAAGACAACTACATCTCGGGTAGGGCCCATGCCTTCTCTGGCCGATGGCGGCCGGCCGCTCTTTGCCACGGCCCCAGGAACGGATCCCTTGGTTCATCCTGGGGACAGGCCTTGGCGCGTGGTGTCGCCTCCGGACTATTCACGTAATGGTTCTCCACCCCAGGCCGTTGCCGACGGCTTTTGTAGACTTTCTGACGCTCA
Source organism: Lissotriton helveticus (assembly GCF_964261635.1). Taxonomy (NCBI): domain Eukaryota; kingdom Metazoa; phylum Chordata; class Amphibia; order Caudata; family Salamandridae; genus Lissotriton; species Lissotriton helveticus. The sequence goes on from NC_136068.1 coordinate 1,769,474,621, forward strand.
GAAACCCTACTAGAAAGCAGCCCAAAAGTAGCCCAACATTGCTACTTTGGGGAAGGAGGGACAGGGACGGCGTCAAGTAGACGGCGAAATGCATTGTGGGTTTATTGCTGCGGCCGTTTGTCATGTAAATAGTTGTTTTAATATATTTTTGTTCAAGAATAAAAACGTTTTAACCTGTTATTTTGCTGTCGTGTGGTATATTTCTAATATTTGTCGCTCTGATGTCATTTCCCCTCCCAAATGTAACATGTGATTGTAATTTACAGCCGGACATTCCGACAGGACATGAGAGCAAAAGGGGGGGGGTCAGATCTGAAGTTGGGCAGGCGATAAGATCACGTTTTGCTATGTGGGGCTATCTATGTTCGTGATGGGGCCTAAAAGGGGGCAAGATGGCGGGGCCACTGTGCCGTGACTTTCGCTTTAACTCCAACAGTGGTGAGGGTGAACACAAATGAACGCCGCTTATGTACATATACATTTTCATTTTCTACACCACATGAAACCTGCGTCAGGTTTCATGTAGGCGTTTTGTTGCAGGGTGGGCATTCATTTGCATGAAAGCCCTGTAAAACTAACACAGTGAAATTTAGAAGATTTCACTGAGTCAGCTTTATAGCATTCCTGAATCAAATCCTTACCCCTGTTTGAAACAGGCATAAGGAGTGATGCACCATGCAATGTGTGGCTTGCTCCTGTGCATTGGAGTAGACATGTCGTGCTTACGACGTGATTCCTGCAATGTGCTGCTTTTGCTCAATGGTGCTCCACATTGTAAATGCGGCACACCATGGGTGGCAGAGCAGCGGTGCACATTAACTGGTGCATCTCTGGGGATGCGCCAGTTAACATAAATCTGCCCCTTTACATTTAAGTATGAGCAGGGGACACAGAGTTGGTGAGGCTTATCCAAGGTTAAAAAGAGATGAGTCCTGTTCACTGAAAACTTGGACATAGGACTCACCTCCTCAGCATCGCTGGACATGGCTAAATAATAGCTGCAAAATGTTACTCTTGTTAAACAATTTTACTATTATAGTCTCTGAGATTTGTCTAATACTCTGCAACATCTCATTGTTGTTCTCTTTCTTTAAAGATAACGACAACATTAACCATGAGTGATAATAAGCAATCCGTTGATCTCGATCTTATCGTTGAACTTGTCATTGAAACGTCAGTGGAAGTGGATCCCTTAGATGAATTAAATCCTGAGGATGATGAAGAACGTGATGAGGATGCCGATTTGTCAGAATTGTATGACATAGGGTGGGAAGCTGACGTGCTTCAGCATATGGAACTATAAACGTTTATTTTTCAAATTTACTGGAAATAAAAAGTGAAAATGTAAACCGTTTCATTTAAAATTAAACATAACTTGAAAAACAGATTATGTGTAGTGTCTTTAATAAAATAGTCAAATATGCTCATAAAAATATTTCTAAACCAATGAAAAGCTTTATTAACAAGTCACATGACCTGTTATGCTTACGTTACGCGCTCCGCGCCGCGCCCCAGATTGTTGGTCATTCAAACTGAGGCTGGCGTCAGCATGAGAGCGCCAACGTCTCGTGGCTACGCTTTGGTCGTTCTGCGGGCAATCATGGCAGTCCTTTTCCATCGGGGGCGGTCGGAGGCCCGCGGAGGCAGAGGGCCCTCCGCAGCTCTCGTAGAATCTTCAAAGTTGAGGAGAACGCCTCTGGACAGGTGTCTTCCATTCAGAAAATATTGTTGGCAGCATTTTGAAAGGAAAGATCTGCAACCACCGGCAGTCACTGGGTTGCAGGAGCAGATGGACTCAAGCCTGTCGGGCGAAGCATCGTTGCACCGGCACAGTGGACGAGACCCTGCTGGGTGAGTGGAGCGTCGCTGCACCGCAACAGTGGACGAGTCCTTTGCCGGGTGCATGGAGCGTCGCTGCACCGCAAGAGTGGACGAGTCCTTTGACGGGTGCGTGGAGCGTTGGTGGTGCAGCTGAGGGGCCTCCACCTGGGGAGGCGGGAGAGGCTCGTCCGCGCCGCCTCTCCCTCCCAGTGCACCCCACGGCGTCTTGCTGACATTTGTTATGGCCGGACCAGGCGATGAAGAGAGGGGGGGGTCGGAGGCATATGCAAGACATCCCCCCCTCGTGGCCTGCAAGGCGCCGAAAGAGGAAGAGAATGGGAAGACAACTACATCTCGGGTCGGGCCCATGCCTTCTCTGGCCGATGGCGGCCGGCCGCTCTTTGCCACGGCCCCAGGAACGGATCCCTTGGTTCATCCTGGGGACAGGCCTTGGCGCGTGGTGTCGCCTCCGGACTATTCGCGTAATGGTTCTCCACCCCAGGCCGTTGCAGTACTCCGTGTAAATTGCAGAATAGAAACTACTAAGAACCAATTGGAAGTGTTGTTTTCAAGTCACATGACTTCACATGCGCGTCTCAGGACGTGTACGCGGTGATAGTATCTAGTCACGTACGCCATTTGGAAGTAGCGGTCTAATTCAGCGAAGTTTCAAAACGTGAAAAGAAGTAAATTCAAACATATTCGGATTTAATATATCTTTTGAGCTCGATTCAAGCATACAATTGTTAAAGTATAAAACCTTTTATATTTTTTTTTAAAATACCAAGGTGTGTACATTCGGTCACACACGAAAGTTTAAAAAGACATTCGGCTCCATTTAATGAAAATTTTCATAATATTAAAAAAGAAGCCTAGGTTTAGTCTGTTTGACGTATTATAAGTTCTTTGATGGGTCTATGAAGAAATTCAATAAGTTCAGATTGCAAAGTTTTCACGAAATATATAGGTGGGTGCGCGCAGTCGGTCGCGCACGAAAGCTTGGAAATGGGCTATCCATTTTATTGAGAACTGTTGCCGAGAGTGCGCACACCGGGTCGCGCACGAAAGTTTAGAAAGGCTATTTTTATTTACAGACAAATTTTAATGCGTTCAAAAAAAGGCAAGGTACATACTTTCTAATTCTGTATCGTTTTACAAGGAGTCTCTATGCAACTTGAACAGTGACGAAAACGGCTTGTTTTCGAAAAAAATATTGCCAGAACTTTATTGACAAAAGTATAGGTTGTATACACGAGATAGTTAGGAATTAGCATTTTAAAAACCAATGAAATTCACTGAAAAAACCATAGGTTTTACACACGTTATAGTTAGGAACTAGCATTTACAAAACCTATGAAATTCACTGAAAAAACCATAGGTTTGACACCAGTTATAGTTAGCTGGAAATTTTATTGATATAAAACCAATGAAATTCCACGTTATAGTTAATTGGACTCACTATAACTTGCGCGTGTAATGCACTGCTGATGACGTCACATATTACATCACTCATGACATCACTGATGACACCATCCTTGTGACACAGTGACAGACCTCCTTTCACTGTAATCTAACCCTTGAAACGCATATTCAAAAATAGAAACTAAAATGTTCAAAAAAATGGAGATACCCATACCAGTTACAACAACCAATTCAATAATTCCACCATCTATATACACCTGCACTAATTCACCAACAGTTCTATATATTCACTCATACATATATTCAGTAATCATATGTAGTGATACACCTACACATCCTGTTACACACCGAAAGTCATCCAAAAATTATTCACACACATACTCACACATGCAAATAAACTATTGAAAATAAACAGCTATACACACACACTATTACTTTGCTTCTAAGGAAACTTACACATACTTACTCTCTTAAAAAATCACTTATAGAAGCACATACTAATTTAAAGAGGAACTCTTATAATCCTTCACTCTCACATATAGTCCCTTATATACATCAATATTCACATATACTACATTAAATCAAATGTAGTTACTGATAAAGACACTAAAAAGACAGTAATTCACTCACTAACACAGACATATGCACACTAATCCACCCATACAGTCCTGCACATATGCTGTCTTCAAAACACATACAAACAGAGACTCAGTCATTCTTGCATCTATGTACTAAGTAATACCTCCACCAAAGCATGCAAACACTCATACTGATACTAAGAAAAACATCTAATAACCTATATACATACACATGTATTTACTCATCAACCCATGCAGCCACTTATACACAAAGTGAAACACTAATACATATATTTAAATATTTAAGCATTACTCAGTAATATATGTATTCACTAAGATATTCAATAATATATACATATATAACACATATTTATTTTTCAGAAAGACACATTCACTGGATGGTGTCATCAGTGATGTCATGAGTGATGTAATATGTGACGTCATCAGCAGTGCATTACACGCGCAAGTTATAGTGAGTCCAACTAACTATAAAGTGGAATTTCATTGGTTTTATATCAATAACATTTCCAGCTAACTATAACTGGTGTCAAACCTATGGTTTTTTCAGTGAATTTCATAGGTTTTGTAAATGCTAGTTCCTAACTATAACGTGTGTAAAACCTATGGTTTTTTCAGTGAATGTATATATATATATATATATATATATATATATATATATATATATTCACAGAAAAAACCATAGGTTATAGACCATATATAGTTAGGAATTAGCATTTACAAAACCTTGAAAATTCACTGAAAAAACCATAGGTTATAGACCATATATAGTTAGGAATTAGCATTTAGAAAACCTTATTTTACTCACACAAAACCATTGAAATTCCATATATAGTTAGTTGCACTAACTATATATCGCGCACCCGCAATCCACTGCTGATCATGTCACATATTACATCATTCATGACATGGTCAGTGACATCACTGATGACATCACTGATGACATCTCAAATGACATCACTGATGACATCACTGATGACAACATCCAGTGACTGTATGTTTCTGTAAAGTTAAAATATGTCTTACATATTGAAGAATGAGTGGATGTATAAGTGTCTGGATGAAGGATTTAGTAGGTGCGTGACTGACTGTATGAGTGAGTGATTAAATGTGTCTCACTGAATGCATGGGTTAGTGACTAAACTGTCTTAATTTGTGCATCATTATGTCTGTTGTGATGTAAACTGCTGCATGTGTTGATCATTAGCTATACGAGAGGCTATATGTGTTATTAATTGGTTGCCCAAGTATTTCTATGGGAGATTGAGTTTGTGTGGGGGTGGCTGGAAGGTGTGTGACTCTATGCATAGATGTTTGAGCAGTTTATTCACTAGGTGTATGAGTTCAAGACTGCATGTGGAAACAGCTACATGGGCAGTTGACTGTGTGCATGAGTGTATTGAGGAGTGAATGGATATCTCAATGCTACATGTCATAGTAAGTACATATGTAAAACACAGTACATTTGAGAGTTGGCATATATAAATAACTGTGCATGAGAGCCACTGAATGAGTGAGTGGTTGTATCGATCATTGTGAACTTGTATCAGGGATTGTATAAGAGAGTTAATATGTGTTAGTATATGTTTCAATAAGTAAGGTGTGTTTAACTGTATAGTTCAAGAAATGGAGGTGAGATTGTTTCTTTGCATGACTGACTGGGTGTGTGAGTAACTCCATGGATGAGTGGCAGTGTGTGAGTGTCTGTATACACTGAGTGTATCTAAGGTTATATCAGAGTCTGAAGAGGTTTATCGTATTAGCACAAGAATGATGTCAAATGAGATGTCATCAGTGATGTCATCAGTGATGTCATTTGAGATGTCATCAGTGATGTCATCAGTGATGTCACTGACCATGTCATGAATGATGTAATATGTGACATGATCAGCAGTGGATTGCGGGTGCGCGATATATAGTTAGTGCAACTAACTATATATGGAATTTCAATGGTTTTGTGTGAGTAAAATAAGGTTTTCTAAATGCTAATTCCTAACTATATATGGTCTATAACCTATGGTTTTTTCAGTGAATTTTCAAGGTTTTGTAAATGCTAATTCCTAACTATATATGGTCTATAACCTATGGTTTTTTCTGTGAATTTCATTGGTTTTTTAACAGCTAATATCTGTAGCTGTAAAATGTATTCTTCTTTAAATCCAAAAATATATTTTATATGTTTATGAATAATTTTTTTTTAAAATATTTTTTTTCCTTCGTTCCCGCTTCGCGAATCGGGAAGCTTCCCGTTAGCTGACCTTGATGCCGCGAAATAGACCGCGAGCCGGTAAACGTTTCTTTACCGCAAGTGCCGCGTTAGAAAACAACATCGTGACGCCTCCCGTCCGCATGACGTTTCACGTTCTCGCGTGATACGTCATATGACGTGCTACGTTAGCGAACTGGTACGCGAAGCGAGTCGCAAAGCGCAGGTTTCTGGAAGCAAACCGGGAGGCCCTGCAAAGCGCTTAACGTAAACACAGCAAGTCATGTGACTTGGTAATAACACTTTTCATTGGTTCATTTCACTTTTGGTTTCCTAATGATGTAAGACTAGGTCATATAATCTAAAATGAACACTTTTGATTGGTTGAGAACTCTTGTTTTTCCCAAATGATGAAAATCCCTCCTTCTTTCCTCACTCTGACTTTCATCATTGTGAGAGAAAGACCCTTTGTGATCACTGAGCAATGGCTTCTTTAGTAGCTTCAGCTGGTGCTTCCCCACCACCTCCACCACATCCAAGAGGGAGTGGACCACCTGCTCAAGTTATAATTCAACAAGAAGAGGAAGAAGAAGAACAGGACGACGAGCACGAAGAGAGGCAGTTTTTGCCTGAGCAGCCCAGGACGTCTCACCGGAAAGAAAACTTCATTTGGCAATTTTTTAAAATTCCCAAAGGTCAGAAAAAAGTAAATGCAAGATACGTAACTTGCCTTATATGTCAAGATAGACTGTCCAGAGGAACCGAGAAAAAATACAGTTTCGGAAACTACACAATGCATCGCCATATGACTAGGTGGCATCCTAACAACTACAGTGCTGCACAGTTTCGGAACGACCTAGATAATCTCCCTATTATGGCCAGAAGATCTGTTGTACCGGAAGTAACGGGACCAGAGGGCAGGGAGATGGTGCCAAATATACAAATGAGATTTGGTGATGTAAAACACATCTGCGTATTTTGCGATGGATTCATTTCCTACGGAGAAAAAAGCATCACTCTGATCAACAGAGCTATTGACTATCATATGCAAGTTTGTACGAAACGCCCAAAATAATAAATACTTCTTTTTTTGTTTTGTTGCTCCTGTTGAGCCCTTTACAATGAATCGTTTTCATTGCCCCCTCCAAGAAAAACCCAAAAGAATATAAAACTGTTCAGAAAAATTCAAAAACAGTAAAAAAATGTTCCGAAAAATAATAAAAAAATATAAAACAACAAAAACAATAAAAAAAAAAGTTCTTTTCAGAACTACCTCCCCGTTATTAAAAAATTGGTACAATATTTGGAACTGTGCCAACCTCTATTTCTCTTAGTTCGCTTCCCAGTTCGCTCGCCGGTACGCGAACCGAAAGCGAACCAAAAACAGTAAGTATAAGGGAAGGAAACAGACACTTATGTTAAAAGAAAGACAGCTATAGGGGAGTAAACTAGAGATACTATTACCCGTAATCCACTGCTGATGATGTCACATATTACATCATTCATGACATGCTCAGTGACATCATCAGCAGAGGATTGCGGGTTTTTTGGCAACGTGCCTTATCCACGGTTTAATAACGCTGCCTTTTGCTTTATATAAGTTTTCAAATTGTATGAAATATATACCAATAGGTCGTTATGAACCTTTAGGTAGTGCTTTTCTTCATGAGGTCTGGTCGCTTCCATACACATACAGATGTTTCAAAGATGATCAAGAAGTTTATCTGAATGGAGAGGAATGCACTGAGACGCCAGATCATTCACTAATGTGTAGGCACATACAGTTACACGGTTCATGCAACAAACACCGACCAAATATGGCTTGCGTGTTGCAAGGCACGCCAGTTCCTGCTATCATCCCCACGTTCAAGTTGTTGGAAAATGGTAGTTATTTGATGCTCAATAATGAAGATTGTTCTGAGTTAATTAAAAGTATTCCTTTTATCGTAACAGTAAGTGAACAGGTTATTTGCTGCAGAAATGTTCTATTTCCTCCCACACATGAACATAGGGAGTTTTCAATCTGGCCACAAATACCAACCTTGGGACAGATTTCAACGGCATGGCAAGAATAAGAGCTCTTTTGTCTCAGAGAGAGGTGGCCTTGAGTTCGGCCCGTGAAACTTTCGTGCTTCACATAGCGAACACCCGTACAGAGGTGCACACACTTTTCAATTCAGATTTGCCTTTCAATTTCAGCAAGATGGTTCCGACTATCTTTAACGCATCCTCCACAAAGACCCTGGCGCACTTTTTTAAAGTTGTTACCAGTGGTCTCGTGACTTCATTTGAGAAAATCTTTGGAGTCATCCCTGCTTCCTTTCATTCTATTTTCTCCACTCTGGTTCGTGGATTGGCATTTTTACTTGCATTACCAGCGGACGCTCTTGTGCTTTTTTACATTTTTAAATATGGATGTCCCTCCTATGCAACCTCCCACCCTGCAGCTGCTGACACTGTTCCGCAATCGCATGCTAGAATATTATGGCACAATGCCGTTGGCGATATTAAGCACGGCATATGGATTATCTTTTCGATTCTCCTACTTCACCTGTGTCCAGCCTGTATTTCACTGCCTGACCTGTGATTTCGATTGGGCCATTGATTTGTGTCTCTGCGGACCGGTTTCTCCTGACGTCGACTTTAATCAGCTGATGACTCCTATCATTACTCACAAGTTGGTTTGTCCTGGCGAAAGGATTATGGCTGTGGCATTGATGCATGGACTACTTGGTCCCTGGAATTTACTGGCGGCAACACAGTCTTTCTTGGAACAGAGCTTTCTTGAAAACCCACCGAGCTGTCCTCTGATGGTGATAGAGGATCCGGTGCTGGGAGAGCACGTATGTTCTTTTCCGCTTTTAAATTGGATGGCTGAACTGTTTTCGGATGAAGACGGTGACTTCCTATTGGAGGCTGTTGCAGCTTATTTTGCATACACAGTTATGTCATAGACCTTTTTCATGTTTGATATGCTGAGTACTAGCATTTCATTGACAATTCATTGACTTATTTGTCAAGTTTTTATTATTTACCTTGCCTATTGGCTTAAGACTCGATAAAGTACTTGGCTGTTTTATTTTTCTTTAGCATTAAATTTTCCTAGTTTTTAATGCTTTACCTTGCGGACCGTCCACATATAAACTTGCAATCTGCTCTCATGAGATGGCACTTCTATTATCTTATTCAGTTCGTTTCCGGATCATGGGGAGCTGTCATCTAGGTCCTGGATATCTTTACACCGTGTTAAGTTAGCATGGGCTCATTACCGGTTTAAACGCCATTTTTCCTTTTTTGCAACTTCTGCACACGACACTTAGTTGTTGCTTTAGCTTTCCACCTAGTAGTTCATCGTGGTTTACATGAGAATAATATGTTATTGCTCTACTATCTGCTTTGCTTGTTAAACTATATCTGTACAGCGAGTGCTAAAGTTTCAAGAACAACACGATACAGAATTGTTATGAGGTCTGATCTCCACGACTTCATACTCATAACATAAGTGCAACTTCTGCCAATTCTGGGCATGAGGCGGGTTTTATATTGCTTTGCCGAACACACATACACAACAGTTGATGCGGTTCACATGAAGAGAGAGCTGGTGTATGCTGATGTGATTCCTTCAAATCTAAGACACTAAAGTATGGGCACGCCCTAAACCAACACAAAGAGACCTTCTTAGCAAATAATATAATATGTGTATTAGGGAGGGTGAGATATAAGCAGCCGCGGGCCGTGGAGGGAGTTACGGTGGGGCAGGGAGGCGGGGAGGGGGAGAAGCAGGGTGGAGCCCTCTCTACCTTGCCCCTCCCCCTCCCCACCTCCCTGCCCCACCGTAACTCCCTCCACGGCCCGCGGCTGCTTATAAGTGTTGCTAACTCTTATTCATTTACAGCATGTTAACATACTGTCACCATTCGCTTTTTATGTACTAGTAACTATGCTGGTAATTTTGCTACTGATAATATGTGTACTTGTATTCTCCACCCTGCTTCTCCCCCTCCCCGCCTCCCTGCCTCACCGTAACTCCCTCCACGGCCCGCGGCTGCTTATAAGTGTTGCTAACTCTTATTCATTTACAGCATGTTAACATACTATCACCATTCGCTTTTTATGTACTAGTAACTATGCTGGTAATTTTGCTACTGATAATATGTGTACTTGTATTATCTAAGATACTACGCCTGAGAAGACGGCATTAGTAAATAAACATTTCAAATACACATGTGTTCTTCTTAACTCCATGTTCTGGTTTCTAAGAAATATATAACGACCGACTGTTCATGAGTTCCACGTATCCTGAGGTACTATAAGTTCATATTCTGGATTGTCTAAACATTGAGAGTTTGTTATATCCAATGTGACACTGTACCTAGCTTGCTAAGGAGTTTTTGATTACTAACGTGAGTTTTGGGACACCCTAATTCGCCGAGGTTCCAATCCTCTGTCCACAGTTCTGTGTGAGAACAGAAACCCTGCGACAGGGGCACCCCCGACCCTTGCTGGAGCTTCATCACACTTGCGATACAACTCCAGCAATGCGCCACCTTTACGGCACAGATACATCACGCATCTCTGCTGTTTTTGCCCCATGATGCGCCGCATTGTAAATGCAGCACACCATAGGTGACGGAACAGCGGCACAGAATGACTAACACATCCCTGGTGATGCGCCAGTCATCATAAATGTATCCCTATGCTTCTTATCTTGTTAGAGATGAACCGCCATATGTATCATCAAAGTTTTTTGCATTTCCTAAATAGCGAACTTTAAGGAATAAATAGCGATTCTTTACCATTCCTAGTTTGCGATTAGCTATTTGCTAATTACAAATTACCCATTCATTTCCTTCATTTCCATAGGGCGGTTGGACTCACTTTTAGCTCGAACGGCTGAATGGATTTCCACGAAACTTGGCAAAATTGTAGGGACTGGTAGCCCGATGTGCCTTTGCTATGTCTCAAGATATATGCTCCAGTGGTTTTTACGAAAATTAACTTTGAAAAATATATATTGGGCTACATTGGCCTATATATATGTTGGAGCCCAAATGTAGCCCAATGTAGCCCAATGAAGCCCAATGTAGCCCAATGTAGCCCAAAGATGGCCGCCAGACACACAAAAAAACAAATGTAGCCCAAATATCAGCCAGATGTAGCCCAACTATAGCCCAGTGACAGAATGACCAATCAGCTTCGCAAACCTCCGTTACGCGAAGCGGAGCGCTGTTACAGATATATATCTTTTTTTGAACGTTAATTTCTCAAAATCCACTGGAGCACATATATTGAGACCTAGCAAAGGCACATCGGGCTACCAGTCCCTAATATTTTGCCAAGTTTCGTGCAAATCCATTCAGCCGTTCGATTATTATTATTATTTTTTTTTTTTGCCCCGCGGGGCCCTTTTAAAACCTCCACATCAAACCTAGGGGGTCAGCGACAATGTACTATGCCCCCTTATGGTCATTTGCCCCTTCGCTTTGGCCTCCTCTTGTCTCTCGATCCTACCGAGAGACAAGATGGCGGCCGCTACGGACTGTTTGGAATGTTGACAGACGCCAGAGAACCAATCAGCTTCGCTTCACAAAGCTCCGTTGCGCGAAAAGTACGCGTCCTGGGCCGCTGCCTGGTCCGCTGTTACAGATATATATCTTTTTTTAAACGTTAATTTCTCAAAATCCACTGGAGCACATATATTGAGACCTACAAAAGGCACATCGGGCTACCAGTCCCTACAATTTTGCCAAGTTTCGTGCAAATCCATTCAGCCGTTCGGGCTAAAAGTGAGGCCAACCGCCCTATGGAAAACTCAATGTTAAAAACACGTTTTGGGACCCCCCTTTTTTCTCGACCCCCCCTGGACGAACCCCCCCCCAATTTTCAGGGGCTGCTCAGAAACAAAATGTGCCATTTTCCTGAAAATTTCAGCCAATTCCGTCCACAAACGCCAAAGTTATTAGACATAGAATTTTCAAAAAACCCATAGAGAAAAAATCCTAACTATATATACCTACTGGCGACCGCCAGTAGGTAATATATACATATATATATATATATATATGTATGTGTATATATATATATATATATATATATATATATATATATATATATATATATATATATACATATATATATATATATATATATATATATATATATATATATACATCACACTCTATTAAAGTGTGATGTGTTTTGGATATGTATACACATATATTTTAATGGAGTTGAGGCGGCATAATGCATTTCGACCACAGTCGGCTTTCTCCGGATGCCTTAGTGTTCAGGAGGCATTTGAAACACCTAAATTTAAAAGTCCAGCCACTTCTCCATTGGTAGGGACCCACTTCGCCCCCTTTCCCTAGTGCTTGCTCACCAACCCGCAATTCATAGGAACTGCAGGTCCCAGGATGCACCTGTGATCCAGGTAGGTGCTGCAGGGGGGATGTACAGTCCCAGTGGAATGGCGGGGTGCAGGACGAACAACGGTGTAACAAGATGCCAAATTCCTGCTTGAATTGATCTCGCAGTGTCTCCTCGCGTCCCCAAACTCCGCATCAGCCCCACGCTATGGAATGGCGGGGTGCAGGACGAACAACGGTGTAACAAGATGCCAGATTCCTGCTTGAATTGATCTCGCAGTGTCTCCTCGGGTCCCCAAACTCCGCTTCAGCCCCACGCTACAATGTAGGCAGAGGCATATATATAGCGTATGCATAGTAAAAATGTGTGGTAAAGGCATGCGTGGTAATTGGCAGCGTTGTAATGTCATACGACTCTTGTGAGACCAGTACTGAACATTTTTTCTATTTTTGTGTAAAAGCACAATTTGAATTATAGCTGAACAGGCCATGAATGAAAAGAGTTGACACAAAGCCCCTCTATGTATGTATATATTTATTATTTTGTATTATTACTTTTTTTAGCAGGTAAACGACTAAATCTCTCTTGAGGCCAGACCTAAACAAGCATTTGCAATGCAATAGGTCTCGCATTAGGAAAGTTTGAGCTATTGGTATTGTAAATGACACATTTTTTATTTATGTGTTGGTTTTGAAAATAGAGAAATTAATAGCTTTGTCATTTACAATGCCAATAGTTTTAACTTTCGCAAATGTGACACCTATAGCATTGGTAATGCAATATGTGTTGTATTTACGTGACTTAGATGTATTGACATTACAAATAACAATGGCTTTTATTTTTTTTAAATAATGAATACGTAAAAGTTATTGTAATTTATAATGGCAATAGCTTAAACTTTTGTAAATAACTTTTGTGAAGATTATGTTCAGTGTATTTTATTGTGACAAAAATACAAGGACAGAAGTGAAATATTAACATATTTTTGGGACATTTGTAATAAAGCTTAAAACATTGAGAGAACATATTTGAACCAGTTGTTGTTGAATGGTTGTACAGATTGATGCTGTGGTGGCGCTGAGTGATGTGGTGGTGACGAGTGATGCTGTGGCATTCAGTGATGCTGTAGTAGACTATAGTGATGTTGTGGTGCCCCTGAGTGATGCTGTGGTGGTGCTGAGTGATGCTGTGGTGATACGATAGATAGAGTGAGGGCGATAGATAGATAGAGGGAGGGCGATAGATAGAGGGAGGGCGATAGATAGAGTGAGGGCGATAGATAGAGTGAGGGCGATAGATAGATAGATAGATAGAGTTAGGGCAATAGATAGAGTGAGGGCGATAGTTAGAAGCGTGCACTGACGTCTGGTGGTGTGTGTGTGAATGGTGAAATTGTGCACTGATGGCTGGTGGTGTGTGTGTGCCTGGTGAAAGCGTGCACTGAGGCTGATGGTGTGTGTGTGACTGGTGAAAGTGTGTACCACGTCTGTTGGTGTGTGCCTGGTGGAAGCGTGCACTGATGGCTGGTGGTGTCTGTGTCCGGTGAAAGCGTGCACTGATGGCTGGTGGTGTTTGTGTGTGGTGAAAGCGTGTACTGATGAGTGATGGTGTCTGTGCGTGGAGAAAGTGTGCACTGACGGTTTGGTTTTCAGTGTGGTTGTGTGTGTGTTTGTATGTGTGGTTGTGTGTGTGGTTGTATGTGGTTGTGTGTGTGTGTGTGTGTGGTTGTGTTTGTGTGTTGTGTGTGTGGTTGTGTTTGTGTGGTGTTGTGTGTGGATCACTGAAATAATATCGAGGGACAGAAAATCGACCATCAAAAATATCGTTGAGAAAATATCGACAGTCAAAATATCGAGTTTCTATCTACAAACAGGTAAGTACAAAAATATCGAGTTAAAAATATCGTTTACAAAAATATAGTTGTAAAAAATATCGTATTTACTAAAAACAGTGGTAAATTAAATTAATATTAATAATTAATTACTAAAATATACTTAAAATTACTTAAATTAACTTATAATAATTAAATAATTAATGAAAGTTAAATAAATATTTTTTTATTTCATATTTATTAAAACATATATATATAGTAACAAAATATAATAAAATAATACCCAAAAACTGAAAACTGACCCTGAACCCTAAAAATACCCCTTTACCCAAAAACCCAAAACTGACCCTGAACCCTAAAAATACCCCTTTACCCAAAAACTGAAAACTGACCCTGAACCCTAAAAATACCCCTTTACCCAAAAACTGAAAACTGACCCTGAACCCTAAAAATACCCCTTTACCCAAAAACTGAAAACTGACCCTGAACCCTAAAAATACCCCTTTACCCAAAAACCCAAAACTGACCCTGAACCCAAAACTGACCCTGAACCCTAAAAATAAAAACACATTTTTTTACTATCTATATTATATACTTACATATTTTCACTTTCTATATTATTTACAGTCGATATTACTTCACTTACCTTAAAAACGATATTTTGGCTGTCTATATTCTGTCCTGTCGATATTTTGTCCAAACGATTTTTTGGAGTCGATATTATGTCCAAACGATATTTTGGAGTTGATATTATGTCTGTGCACCGTTGTGTGTGTGGTGTTGTGTGTGTGGTTGTGTGTGTGGTTGCACTGTAAGGCATTCGCAAGCGTGGCAGTGCTAGAGT
Organism: Lissotriton helveticus; assembly: GCF_964261635.1. Classification (NCBI taxonomy): domain Eukaryota; kingdom Metazoa; phylum Chordata; class Amphibia; order Caudata; family Salamandridae; genus Lissotriton; species Lissotriton helveticus. The sequence continues at coordinate 1,769,489,707 of NC_136068.1, forward strand.
TCACACCTTTCAGTGAGAGACTTTGGGGTAGAGGTGTGCCAGAAAAAAACTCATAAACGCCAGATTGCAGCATAATGTGTACTAAAATAGATCAGCCTAACAACAGTGTGTAAAAGACAATACATAAAAAAATAGTTGTCTAACAATTAGGTGGGTCGGATGGTGGTGTGTCTGCCTGCTAGAAGCGTCCACTGATGGCTGGTGGTGTGTATGCCTGGTGGAAGTGTGCACTGACAAACGGTGGTGTATGTGCCTGGTGGAAGCATGCAAATATAGCTGGTGTTGTGTATGCCTGGTGAAAGTGTGCACTGACAGCTGGAGGAGTGTGCCTGTTAAAACATGCACTGGCAGCTGGTGGTGTGTGTCTACCTGGTGAAAGCGTGCACTGACGGCTGGTGGTGTGTGTCTGATGGAAGCGTGCACAGACAGCTAGTAGTGTGTGCATGATGGAAGCATGCACTGACTGGTGATGATGCCATTTGGACCTTTTGAAGTATTTAGCCATGCAGCACATTATCCTGCGTGCTACACGATCTACTGTTACTTCAGGTGCATTGGTTAACGACCACACACCCAAGGATGGGCTTCCGTACTTTTTAATGAAAATATGAAAACGTTGTGTACGTGTGTCATGTGAAAAAAACAGTGAGAGACAGGTAACAGGTAAAGGGACGTCGATAACAGTGGTGCAGCAGGTGGCGCCAGGTCAACTGCAACCAAATTGCACATGAAAAACTATATTAGATGTTCGTGACCGACCTCACGCTATATGCGGAGCACATGTGGCTTGATTGCCATATGACTGTAGGTAAAAACTCACATGGACAAGGAATTAGTGCATCAGAAGTTCAATGTGATGAATCAAAAAGTTCCACAGTCAGAAGGGACAACATGCGTTACCTGTTTCTGTTGTATCTTTAGCCAAGAATAAAGAAAAAATATAGAAATTAGTCTTTGTGGACTTTATTTGTACATTGATTACATTGAAAAGTTTGTTCTTCCTCGACCGTGATTCAGAAATAAAGTTTTGATGTTTTTTACTTTAAAACTAGGGGATAGTAGGGCCATTTTCCGTCCCTGCACATGTGCACATTACGCTGTCTGAAAGCCCTCAGTGCTCCGTATGGGGCTGTCACATACTCAGCTTCAGGTAGGAAAGCACCTGGGGTGATTCATTCTTTAGGGCTGTTGTCTGTTTCCAGAGCGCGCTGTGAAACGACCACCTGCCCCTGCTGGCTGGACGAAATGCCTGCTACAAGTGGTGTCAGCTTGAAGGCAGAGCCATGCTCTGTGAGAGGATGTGTGGGCAAAGAGGGTGGGGGAGCTGCGGTGACTGTCTGTGGGCAGAAGAGAGGCAAGGCCTCTGCCCAAAATCCTGCCCTGAAGGGATATCCCGGGACTGAGAACGAGAAAAGGCCTGTTCAGGGGTTGGGGATCCCTGGAATGAGAGAATACAAGGTGAAAGGGGAAGGAGAAGCGTGCAACGAAAGAGGGAGTAAAGGTCTACTGAGAGAGCAAATATTGAGAGGCTGAGAAGGGGAGGACATGAAAATAAAGGAGAAACAAGGGGTATAGAGTTCGCGTGATCTGAATATGCAAAGGAGGTGGGGTGATGTGAAGGGAATGGACAGTCCAAAGATATAGAAAAGGAGAGCGGGAACAAATGAAAATAGTGGAGGGAACGGGCAAATAATAAAAAGGGAACGCAGAGAATATGAAGTGAGCAGAGGGAAGAGTAAACCAAGCATTTGCAATGCGATAGGTCTCGCATTACTAAAGTTTGAGCTATTGGCATTGCTAAATAATACAACACCAATAGCTCAAACTTTAAAAATGTGAGACCTATTGCATTGCAAATTCTTGTTTTATCTAGACTGGAACGTACTTTTTATCACCAGACTTTGACCCCGAGCAAGAGAGAGAAAGACAGAATGGACTAGTAAGCGAGATCGGAGAACGGTGACAAAGGGAGAAAGAATGGATGAAAAGGATGACAGTGTGTGTGAGAGGGAGAGGGGGTGCGGTGTGGAAGGAGAAAGAGGTACGAGGTGAAATCAATACTAGGCAGCCTTAGTAGTCGGAGTCATTGGTATTTGGTGACCCCGGTATTCTGCAGCAGCGCTAGTGGGCTGCCAAGAAAAGCTTTATGGCATAACATATACTTTTTTTCACAAATAAAGAAATGGTGATGAGGATGGGTCAGTACTGTCATTAGCCTCCAGTTACGTTTTTATTTAGTATTCACTCTAGGTAGGCCGGTGCACAGACGAGAACATTACTGTATGTACAAAGATCCCAAGTACATACAGCAAATATTGTTAAATGTCCTAAGTGCATAGTTCCTTAAAGGTAATAGTAGCAACCAAGTGGAGCTCTTGTGTGGGGCATGGTGAGTGCAAAAGGAATAGGTGCTTTGTAATGTGCTAGTGAAGGACCCCGAGTGCTTTTCCTTTATACTGTCCCCAAGTGTCCTGCTGGCTAGCAATTCACAGAGTGTATAATTCTCAGAAGTGCTTGATATCTTCTTTACTCTTCACTTAGGTTGAAAAAAAGTTTATACAGGGTCACTCACATCTACCAGTTTTGGAAGAATGCGTGCCCATTTATAATTACGATCTATTCATTGCAACTCAGTATATAGCTGGTTCCAAATTTAGATTGTGCTGGATTCAATATTATGCTGGCATTTATATCCACTACACAGAGGAACAGAAGTGCAGTAGAGCACAAGAGAAATGAGAAGGGAGTGGGGCTGCTGAAATTGACTGTGAGTCCGTTTACCTTCATACCTTTTAGCGGTTCTTGCAATTAGTCACACCACTCACATATAGGCACACAAAGGAGTGACTGGAACTCCGGAAATAAGAAAGGATGGTGGTTCCTTTTGAGGAAAACCTCGCTGATTATTACCCAGAAAGAACAGTAGTTCTGAAGTTTGACAAGTATGTCCGGGGAGGGCTTTAATGGAAAATCCAATTCTAACATAACAAGCACGAAGATCATATGGTAGGTGTGGCCGACAAGGCACAGAAATAAATAAGCAAATAAATAAGTAAACAAATCTAAAGATAAATGGCAACCTCTAACTAAACACGTCACAGTGAGACTACAAAACACAAGGCGAAACAAATGGTAACCTGCTTTACTCTACTCATCTGAGTACCATCACTAGTTGCCGTCCCATGGAAAAGTGGCTTCAGGCGTTATTCTGCACGTAAATAGGCAATCAAACAAGCTATCTTTGAGAAATCTTTGCATTCGTAGTAGGTTAATATATCAAATAACAGTCAACTGAAAGTAATATCAGACATTTAAAACATAACCACCCTTGCTTAGGAGGTGGTGACAGTCCTGCATAGGAGAGTCAGGTAATGGGACGAGAGCTACACATTCTGCTTGTGCAGTCCTCTGCTAGGTCTTTACGACGCTGGTTTCAATATAATGTACTTGTCGTGGTCCTAGAACTTGGAGAAAAGATTCATCCAAAATTTTCTACTGGGAGCTCATTTTTTAAATAATGTTTTCTTTTTAGAATGTGAACCTGTGACCAAGTAGCTTGAAATTGATTTTATATTCACTAAAGATATTGTTGGCACTTGTCTCTGTTTTGGGCCACATTTCCAGGTTTATCGTCTCTTTGTTTTGAGCAAACCTAAGTACTATTCTGCAGCAGAAATTTTCTTAAGACTTGAGCAAAAAACACAGGCTACACACACACATTCTTCAATTTAGATGATGTGGGAGTTGTAAGCGCTGTATGAGAGCAACAAAGCCAATGTAGTTAGAGAACATTGTGCATAACTCCATTCTATGCAAGTTGAAAGTTCACAGCTAAAGATGAACACTGGATGAGCCATCAAGCTACATTACCAGTTTTCAGTAGCTAATTGGTCCAAAATGTCTTGGTAAATTACAAATGAAATCACGGTTCCTTCAAAATATTTCCTTTGATATGTTGCTACCCGCCAGTAGTGCATGCACATAATGTGCTCCAAAGTAGAAATGGCTTAACAAATGTGTCCAGGAATTATGTAATTAGCAGGGGTGATCAAAACCTCAAACTGCCATACATACATATCCTGTAAATTTAGAAAGTTTTCAGTCATAACAGGACAAAACAGCGATTTTTATACATTTTCCGAAGATGCCAGTAACAACCAGAAAATATACGTTTCAACAAAAATGTTGATGCGCATGACTACACATTTTTAATGCAACAGAGTATGGCTACAGACAAATGTGGAAGACTGTTAGGTGCCACTTATTCCATCCAGTGAATTTATGTATGCTCTTTTATGTAAGTGCTGAGAAATGTTAATTGATTACACTAAGCATCAGGTAGCACTTGGGATATTCGAAGTTTGAGAAAAGGAGGCTTCAAGGTCGGACAAGCCACACAATCAGTCAGTGACATGTGGGCTAGTCTGAAAGTCAGTGTGTGTGTGCCGTTTTCTTGTTGGTTGTGACCTTGTTTTATGGTCTGCGAGCCACTTTTATTTTAGTGTCCGGACCTATTTCTGTCCCCGTCCAACCCTGGCCGACTTGCAATTGATGGAGTGTTTAGTAAGAGACACTTGACATCTGGGAAGAGGATAACTTGATCTCCCATAAAACTGTCGATTTAAAAAAAATTGTATTCTGACACATTTTGTATTGTGACATACAGCAGGGACGAGAACTGTGCATTTTCAGAGATATTCTACACTAAATGTTCTGCCAAAAAAGCTGGACCGTGAGGCTGCTTTAACGTGTCACTGCAAATGAATTAAAGTTAGGGACAAGAGTCGAGTAATAATAAAAAAGTGAGAAACTTCGAATGGGTTACTAAGCTAAACTTTCTTTCTATCTACCCCTCAACATCTCTCTGTCACCCCACAAAATAAAAAAAACTTAAATACGATTTTATTAAGTAGACAACGTATTTGCTGGTCGCAAGTGACAGTTTTTGACACAAGTGAATGCACCAGAAGCGCTGTGCGTTTTTATGAAGGCGCCCTAGGATGGGCAACTACACTCACAACCGCACCCAGATGCCAGGGTATGTCAACAGCCCTACTCGCGCAGGTGACGCTGCATCTCCTCCGGGCGGGCGTTGCCCTCCCCCTGCATCAGCAGCGCGCGCGTGGGGCGGTGGTTGCTGCCCTCCCCCTGTGTCAGCGGCGCGCGCTGGGTACTCACAGTCCAGGCACTTCTTCTTGGGGCCCATGATCTCGTGTGTGGTGGCCTTACACACCGTCTTGGTGACAGCCGAACCCGCTATGATGTGCTGCACGGCCGTGATGCGGTCCGTGATGCTCTGCCCGGACATCTTGTTTCCCTCTACTGAGGTCCGCAGCCAGAGCAAATACGGTTGCGCGGTTGCAGGGGGGCGGGCATGCCCGTCCCTCATCTCCTAGATGGCATGTGAGTGGGGGGGGGCGGCGGTGTGTGTGTGTGTGTGTGTGTGTGTGGGCGCGTGTGGGGGCGGCGGCGGTGTGTGTGCGTGTGTGTGTGTGTGTGCGTCTGTCTGTGTGTGTATGCGCATGTGTGCATGCCTTCGGCCGGCATGCGTGAGCACGTCCACAGACCCTGATTGGCTCGTGCATTGGTCTGTACCACTTGGGAGGGAAAACAACAACAATAGGTCTCGCCAAGTGCGAGACCTAAAAAGGTAGGCTGTCATTCTTTTTACAGGAAACTGTGCACTTTAGAGGTCTGACCTTCTATCAAAAGACTTCTCAAAAGTATTGGTAAGTCATTGAAAAAAAATGAGATGCTTCGCTCCGTTTTAGCTGGGTCTGAACTGGGGTGGCAAAGTGCACTAAAGAACGATGATGGATTCAACCCAGATCTGTGACTGGGGGTGAGTGTCTGAAAAGTTTCAGCGTTCCCGTCCAATCTCCATGCGTTTGCTTACACTATTCGATGCAAGAGTATTAAATGTTTAGAAGGGGTGTTTAAATCTAATTCAGGATATGTTTTGGACCAGGATGAAGTTTTAGGGGTGAAACTTAGTCTGTAGAAAGAGTGCCCGTGGAGCTCTACGGTGAAGCATTTAACTATTTTTGTAAATAAAGTGTTAATTATATTTCAAATTGTATATGGTATTAGTGGAGAAGTGTGGCTCACTGGTTAGAGGAGGCAGACCTGGAAGCAGAGGTCAGCCCGGGACCAGGCTTCAATTCCCGGCTCGGCGGGGTCTTGAGTCCCAAAATGTCCATGGACTCGACAATTCTCGCTCCGGTGCCTAATCGATTCATGGGTTGACACTCTGCGACTCTGGGCAATAGCTTGCTTAATCTCCACAACGGCCCCTCGCGGCAGGATGCCTGGCTTTCACCTTGCGGATACCCTGCTGGGGTTATCTCACAGGGGAATACCAGGACGGGTTCCCTAAGCAAGCGCTTAGAAACCAGTGGTGATTTGCGCTATATAAATCCATGTACATTTACATTTACATTTAGTGAGGCTAGTGGGGGTGTGCATGAAAGCTGTGTCTGGCGTGGGTGGAGGACTGTGCATGTAAGAATGCTGTGACGGGCTGTTGTGGAGGCGGTTGCCCTGCGATGGCTGAATTGTATCCCCTTACTCTTGGCATTTCCTTCCTGCGTGGTAAACAGTGTGAATGCCAGTGTGTGTGTCATTACATGTGGGAAGCAGCTTGTTTCCTACTCACTCTGTCGTCTACTCATGTCCCTTTCTTTGCTTGACTGCCCTTTACTCCCTGGTGATAGTCGGTTTGACCTTTCACCCTGCCCCAGCGTGCCCCAAGTCGCGCAGCTTGGCCACGCGTCAGTCTCCCGGCCGCTCGGGCATCGTGGGCGGTGTTTTGTGAGAGACAGACCATGTAACCATCTAGCTTCTCGTTCTGCGCAGAGCCTCTACGAAAGATCTCTTCTACCAGCAGGGTTGTCAGCTGGAAGCTGCACACGCCCCTCGAGCAGAGCAGGCCCGCCCTCTTCCTTGCTGTAGCCGTGCGTCTGCCGTGCCTACTGCTTACGATTTGATTGGCTGAGGCTCGCGCGTGGCCGTCTTGGTGGCGATGCTGTTGTTGTCGTTGTAGAGCTGGGAGCGGTGCTAGTACAAGAAGGTGCAGCAGCCTGGCGCAGAGATGGGGTAGGTGAAAAGGAGCAGTCTGGCTATTTGTGTCTGCGTTTTCGTGCTCTCAGCGTGCACGTCCCCTGAGCAAACGGCTCTGTTAGGTCAGAGTATTCACGAGCTTGCAGGGAGCTCCAAACCCTCACCTTTCATGTTGGGAGGTTGAGTTGTGGTGGTGGGCGCGGGGGGGATAAATAAAGGACGAAGGGCCCCCAACCTCCGGTCTGCTATCTCCTGGTTTGGCCTTTATGGTCCTGGTGCGCTACGGATGAGAATCGCATGTACCCCAGATTATCTTTGTTTGACTCAGGGTGTAATGGTTATTGTGCAGTTTGTTTACGTGTTTTTATGCACCGTCGGATAATGGGAGACCTCGACGCACCGGTGCCTCCAGCGATCAATAGCAAGGATTCGCTGACGCCACCCGCGGAGCTACGATCCATCTAAATACGAAGCCGACACTGGTGCCTGTCATCAAAGTTTGTGTATTCGTGAGATGTTACAGTCCTTCCCACCCTTTGTCCCTCATCTCCTAGATGGCAGGTGAGTGGGAGGGGGGGTGGCGGCGGCGGCGTGTGTGTGTGTGTGCGTGTGTGTGGGAGGGGGGCGACGTGTGTGTGTGTGCTTTCGTGAGTGTGAATGTGGAGCAACAGATGTGCACGGCGCCGGGCTGGACGTGCGCTTCCACAGACCAGAATCGCCGCGCGTGCCCCGGTCTGTCTCCCTTGAGAGGCATCTCGACGACAATAGGTCTCGAGAGCGAGACCTAAAAAAGGATATCATGACTTCCCTTAAACGTAACTTTGTATAGATTTAGAGCCAGATTGATGTGAGTCTGGGTAAGTGTGTTTATTGAACTAATGAGCTAACACTAATAGATTAAAGAACTGGACACAAAGTATTATTCTTTGATGTTAAACCTAAGCAAGAAGGACATGTGGCTGAACTGCACAGTGTGTAACCAGGAAACATGAGCGTAAATGTTCACTTCCTCGTTTAACCAAATCATGTTTGTGTCTCCATTTCCTTGACTGATCAGTTATAGAGCAGATTGAAGGAATGAGTTGAAATTCTTCACTAAAGAAAAACCTCTCTCATACATGGTTTAATAGAAAACAATCTTACCTTATATTTAATAACACTATTGGCAATAGAAACAGTGAACGTGACAGACAGACATCCTTTATGCAGTCATCAGGGCATCATGTTTAAACATTATCATGTTCAATACATGCCACTCAATGCAGCGGCATAATCTTCTGTACTTAATTGAGACACTTAGAAATGCTGAAAAATACCTTTTTCACACTGATGAGTTTTCAGCATATTTTTTACTTTATTCGTTGTACTATTTTTATGCTGAATCTTTAGATGGCTCAGCTCAAGCCAGAACCCTAGCTGCCCTCCTTGAATTTGCTGGCTTCTCCACCTCTAATCGGTGGCCTCAGAGCTGTATTCTTAATTAAGAGGCATAACAATACCCTAACAGGGTTGTATGACAGAAGCACACACAGCTATACCACATATGCCTCAACAACGCAGTCGTAGTAATGAATGTGTCTTAACCACACATTCCTTTATCACGCATGCCTTTACAATGAATTTTGTTGTAAAAACATGATTGCTGAAGGGTTATGCATGGTAAATTACCACTAACTCGACCCTTCATCCCTGCCCTAAAATCCTGCCCTAAGGCCTAAAACCCTACCCCCTGCCAAAAATTATCCAGATGCCAGCCCCACTCCCTGAGCCCTAAATCTGCCCCCCCCCCTGAAAACTACCCCTGGCCGAAGCCCTAAAACCAGCAACAATATCGGAACTCTTGGGGAGGGAAAGCCCCCGGCCCAGTATCACTTGCAAAACAAATCGATAAACATGCGGTGGGAGTGCAACCATAAATAGAGACAAACCCATAAATCGTAAACCCATATAAAACATGGGTGGATCAAAAGGACAGCAATATGGGGTCAGAGAGTGGTATAAAATGACCATTCCATCTTGGCGGAAAAAAGATCCGCCAAGGTTAAATGACCACTCAGGAATAGTGGAAACGCCACAAGGGACAAAGAGATTCCCCAAATATAATGAAGCAAGGGGGATGCTGGATTGCAATAGTCAACCAAAATGTATCAGAACATCAATTCAGAAGCTATCCATGTCTCTTCTGGACATGGATGCCGTATCATTTTATTTTAACTTGCTTGATCCATGGATGTGGATCAGACTTTTTAATCATCACTTGCTGTGGTTTGTTTTTTACTAACTGGTGTCTATAAGCCTCAGACTGTATTGCCACATGGTGTTTTTCAACAAAGGTTCATTTAATGTGCACTATAACCCCTGCCCCACTTTCATGAAACATGAATTTAGCTTAAGGGATATTGCAATTCATTTGCCGATCTTTTTATTTTAATGGTGATTGATACACAGCTTGGGATGCTGTCTCCCCTCCTTCTGATCTCCTGTTTGCAACTGCAAAAAAGGGATGTAAATCTGGCCCCAAACAACAAAACAGTTATAACACCACACAAAGAGATCCCACCCCAGGTTAGAAAATTAGCTGATAGTGGAGAAGTGTGGCTCACTGGTTAGAGGCGGCAGACCCTGAAGCAGAGATCGGCCCGGGACCAGGGTTCAATTCCTGACGCGGCAGGGTCTTGGGTCAATGTCCGCGGACTCGATAATTGTCGCCGAGGTGCCTAGGCTAAATGTAAATGTAAATGTACAGGAATTTATATAGCGCAAATCACCGAGCGGTTTCTAAGCGCTTGCTTAGGGAACCCGTCCTGGTATTCCCCTGTGAGATGACCCCGGTAGGGTATCCGCAAGGTGAAAGCCAGGGATCCCACCGCAAGTGGCCGTTGTGGAGATTAAGCAAGCTATTGCCCAGAGTCGCAGAGTGTGAACCCGTGAATCGAGTAGGTACCGGAGCGAGAATTGTCAAGTCCATGGACATTTTAGGACTCAAGGCCGAGCCGGGAATTGAACCCTGGTCCCTGGCTGACATCTGCTTCCAGGTCTGCCTCCTCTAACCAGTGAGCCACCATGGGTTCCACTCTGCAACTCTGGGCAATAGCTTGCTTAATCTCCACAACGGCCCCATCAGCGCTGGGGATGCCTGGCTTCCCCTTGGAGGTGCCCAGGAGTGACCATCTCAAAGGGAAAGCCAGGACGGGTTCCCCAGCGGTATACAGCGCCAGGACACTCCGAGATGGAGTAACAGTGCGCTTTACAAGTAAACTTACCTTTACCTTTAGAAAAATAGCTCTTCATTTAATATATAAATGAGGCTCCCTGGTTTCCGTTTTTAAAGATAAATACAGACAGAAAACAATGTGTTTTCTGTCTGCATTTATTTTTAAAAGTGGATAAATACAAGAAATGGTGGTTCTTTTACGTGACTCTCTGTGCTGTGTTTCATGAATTAGAGGCCAGCAGCTGAGCAGATGGACAGCATGGGAACTTAAAAAAAAGGATTAAAGTTCTTTAAATAATGGCATATGTCAACATAGATTTATGGTATAATACTAGTATTTACCAGTGGCTGTATTGTTATGTAATATATGACAGCTTAAAAAGCTAAAACACGTCAGACATTAAAGTATGAGTGCGCGTCTATCAGTTAAATAGATATGGAAATGTACAGTTTTTTAACTTCCTGTATTCGCAAAACACAAAATAAACATGGATAAATACACATAAAATGGCCAAAAAATAAATATGGATACATACAGACAGAAATGGCCAAAAAATAAATACCATAAATCCGGGAGCCCTATATATAAAACAAGACAAAATGACAAAAATATAATAAGTATAACTTGAGAGATGAATTTTAAAGAATAAACTGTAAAATAGCGCTTTGAAGCAAAAAGCCCCTATTTGAAATATCTGGTTGCACTAAACTGGGTGAAAGTCAACAGTTCAGGCCAATCATGATGGAACGCAGGTCAGCTACAGGGGACTAGGCTTGACCCGCTGAGAAAGTACCTTGTTGCGCTGACGATGACTATGACGAGATGCAGGGGCAGTGGAGGCAATGTGTTGACGATGGTCCACACATCGACGACGATGTGTCTGACTGTTTTCTCCATTCAAAAGCGATGATGCATTGGTTCTGAGGGCGATGTGCTAGTTCTGAAGGGGATGCGTCGACTCTGCTCTGGCAGAGGATGAATCACCTCCAAAGGTAATGCTCACGCAACCGCAACAATGTGGCGATTCTCCTCATGCAGCATATGAAGCATCGGTTCTGATAAAGCACACACCTTAGGCCCACTTCCAATGGTCCAGGTGTAGGAGCAGGGTGGTTGGAAGTCTTTTATGTCTTTGAGACTTCCGATCAGGAGGCCAGCCGGCTGACTCTGGGGACGAGAGGCAGGTCTAGTCCATCTCACCCAAGCAGAGAGGACAGCAGGCACCCGGTCAGTGGAGCAAAAAAGCAGTTCTTCATGGGCAGCTATCAAGCAGAGTTGCAGTCCTTCAGCAGCAGGTCAGTCCTTCTTCTTGTCAGGGTATCCTCAGGTCCAGGAGTATACTGAAGTGGTAGGGTCTGAAGTCCAGTTCTTATGCCAAGTGGTACCTTTAAAGTGGGGGAGACATGAAAGAAGGGCTTTAAAATGCACAGAAGTCCTTACTACCTGCCCTGGCTCAAGACTCACAACAGGGGTGTGTGCAGCCCTATGTGTGGGGACAGGGCAAGATATAGCCCATTCATGTGTAAGTGAGAGAAATGAACAGCTCTTCCCTCCCATCCTCCCAGGATGCACCATTAGGTCACACCTAAGCTCCCTTTGTGTGTTGCTGTCTAGAGGGAATACACAAGTCCAGCTGTCACCCAACCCAGACGAATGTATGACATTACAACACAAACATTTACAACGCATGCTTTTACAATACAGTTCTTACATCGCAACATCCATTACAACGCATGTTTTTACAACGCATGCCATTACAACGCATACCATTACAATGCATACCATTACATTGCCTAATTTTGGGGGGTAACAGTAGGGTAAGTGTTGGATAGTGTAGGGGTAAAAATTACTATTCCTACTCCCGTGAGTGCAACAGTAGGGTAAGTGTTGGATAGTGTAGGGATTAAAATTACTATTGCCACTCCAGTGAGTGCAGCAGTTGGGTAAGTGTTGGATTGTGTAGGGGTAAAAACAATGCGTTGTAATGGTATGCGTTGTAATGTCATGCATTGTAGTGACATGCGTTGTAATGGCTTTGTTGTAATGGCATGCAATGTGAAGGATGCTGCAATGTAATGACTGCAATGTAAAGGTAGTACCTTGTAACCCAGACATACAATCAGAGGAAGGCTGCAGGCACACAGGTCTAAGAGAAGGAACATGTCAACTTTCTAAAAGTAGCATTTTCAAAATTGCAGTGAAAAATGTGACTTTGCCATTAAAGGGGATTATTATTACAATTCCAAAGGTATTAAACATGACTTATCTAGCACCTTCCAATTGGGAATACATCTTATTAGATGTAATAAAAGGAGAGTTTTTCAGCCTGATTCATGAAGCTAAATTGCACTCGCAAAGGGCCAGATTCTGAGAATCTGGCCCTTTGCGAGTGCGATTTTTGCATTTGGTATTCATGATCCCAAATGCAAAAATCGCTATTCAAGAATTCGCATATTTGCGAGGAATTGGATTTAAGGAATCTCTAATAGAGATTCCTTAAATGCAATTCAACAACCAAATAGAAATAGCGAAATCGCTATATTTGGTCTCAATTTACCACCAGGTCTGACTTGGTGGTAAATTGCGTTAATTGTGTAAAAAGCACTTTAGTGCATTTTTTTCTTTTGCATGTTACACACACACATGTCCTTTGGACATGTGTGTGCGCAACACCTGTTCAAATGTGCATTTTAGGGGTGCTACAGGGTGTCCTTTGGACACCCCTGGCACCCTTAAAATCGCTATCTGATTTGCGAGTAGCAAATTGCTACTCGCAAATAAGGGAGACTCCCCATTCATTCCTATGGGCCTTTTGGCCCATAGGAATGAATGGGGAGTTATTCCTTTTTTTGCGAGTAGCAAATTGCTACTCGCAAATAGAGAACATGTAGGAATCGCTATTTATTTAGCAATTCCTACATGAATGCCGTTTTGCGTGTCCTCAATAGCGAGTCGCTATGATTCGCTATTAGGGCCACGCAAAACGGCCCGTACATGAATCAGGCTGTAAGACTTGGCAAGGGGTTTTAAATGCCACGCTAACATTGAAGTGCAGACTGCACATGCAGGCTCTGTAGTGACAGACCTGAGACAGGTTTTAAATGGCTAGTTACGTGGGTGGCACAATCAGTGGGCTGGGGGGCTGTTAGTACCATTTAATTTACAGGTACTGGGCATATGTAGTGCACTTTACTAGGGACACATAGATATATTAAATATGCGAATTGGTTATATATCAATCAAACCATGTTTAGGATAGTGAGCACAAGAACTGTAGCACTGGTTAGCAGTAGTAACGTGCACAGAGTCCTAAGGCCAGCAACAATGACATCAGTAAACTTGAAGGCATTGGGGGAAGACTAGGTCTAACACTGAACCCCAATGATGTTAGGACGTTCCCCATAGTCTGAAGGTGAGTGATTGTTTCCTATGTCGAGCCTGCCTTCAACAGCCAATCATTGAGGTAATCAACCAATCAATCAATCATGCCATTTGTATAGCGCACTACTCACCCGGGAGGGTCTCAAGGCGCTTGGGGGGAGGGGTATGCTACTGCTCGAATAGCCAGGTCTTCAGTTGTTTCCCGAAGGCGAGATGGTCCTGGGTCAGCCGAAGGTGGATGGGGAGGGAGTTCCAAGTCTTGGCAGCCAGGTAAGAGAAGGATCTTCCTCCGGCGGTGGCTCTTCGGATGCGTGGTACGGCTGCGAAGGCGAGGCTGGTGGACCGTAGCTGGCGGGTGGGCGTGTAGAAGGTCAGGCGGTCGTTGAGGTACTTGGGGCCCAGGTCGTGGAGAGACTTGTGTGCGTGGGTGAGGAGCCGGAACGTGATCCTCTTGTCGACGGGGAGCCAGTGCAGGTTCATCAGGTGGCTGGAGATGTGGCTGCGTTGGGGGACATCCAGGATGAGTCGGGCGGAGGCGTTCTGGATGCCCTGGAGTCTTTTCTGTAGCTTGGCTGTGGTTCCGGCGTAGAGGGCGTTTCCGTAGTCCAGTCGGCTGGTGACGAGTGCCTGGGTGACAGTCTTCCTGGTCTCAGTCGGGATCCAGCGGAAGATCTTGCGAAGCATACGCAGGGTGTTGAAGCACGATGAGGAGACGGCGTTGACTTGTCTGGTCATCGAGAGGGAGGGGTCCAGGATGAAGCCCAGGTTGCGTGCGTGGTCGGTTGGCTTGGGTGCGGTGCCCAGGGCTGGGGGCCACCAGGAGTCGTCCCAGGTGGAGGGCAAAGATCCCAGGATGAGGACTTCCGTCTTGTCCGAGTTCAGTTTCAGGCGGCTGTCCTTCATCCACTCCGCGACGTCTTTCATCCCTTCGTGTAGGCAGGTTCTGGCGGTGTTGGGGTCTCTGGTGAGGGAGAGGATCATCTGGGTGTCGTCGGCGTAAGAGATGATGTTGAGGTTGTGCTGGCGTGCGATCGCTGCGAGAGGTTTCATGTAAACAAGAGACTGACCCCAAAAGATGTGTTGCAACCACCACCATAACTTTAGTGAACATCCAAGGGGTGCTGTGAGACCAAAAGGAAGCACAGTGAACTGAAAATGGTATAGATCCACTGTGAACCATAGATAGCACCTGTGGGCCTGCAGAACAGGGATATGGAAATAAGTATCCTGCAGGTCCAACTCCACCATCCAGTTTCCAAGTTCAAGGACAGACAAGACCTTTGTCAAGATGAGCATCTTGAACTGGTCCTTCCGCTTTGAGAGGGTGGAGATCCAAGATGGGATGGATGCCGCCATCTTTTTGCAGCACCAAACAGTAGAAGGGATTACAATCATGGCCCACTTCCAGTGACGGTTCCCTCTATATGGCTTGTTTGGCAAAAGAGCCTGCACAACCTGCTCCATAAAGACAGATGGTCCTCCATCAGCCATTTTGAGGAAGATGGAAATGGTGGTGGTTTTTTGAGGAATGGTAACCCTGTGACACAATTTACTGGACCCTCTTGTCCAAAGTTATTGCCACCAGCCTGGAAGAAAATGTCAGATTCCATCTCTGACAGGGGGGTAGCGTACTGACAAGGGCACGCTAAAGAGCTTTGGGGGCTGCTGCAGCTGCATGAGCTGGGTACTGGGCTGCACACTGCCACTGTTATGTATGTGTTTGGTGGGTGTCACAGCCCAAAAATGATTGGCAGAATGCTGCTCTGGCTGTATTTGTAGGTAAGACTGAAAGTCACAACCATGACCCCAGAGGAGGCAAAACTGGTGGTTCAGCTGTCGAGGGAGTGAAGAAGGCCCTTGGAGTGCGCTGGGCCCTGCAGTCTTTCGAACCTTGGCTGAATTTGCATAGTCCCCAAAAAGACGGGAGCCGTTAAATGCCATATTCATGAGGCTCAGCTAAAGGTCCCCTCAAAAGCCAGTGAAACGTATCCATGCATGCTTGTGAAGGGCCACACTAGTTCATATAGCTCTGTCAAGCTAATCCGTAGTGTTCAGTCCACAACGGATAGTAAATTTGGCCATATCACAACCATATTGAGACAGGATAGCACTGCCCTTCTCTGGAACCTTGAGGTTCACATGCGCCACAGAGTCATAAAGGTGTAAGAACAGCGGTGGTTCCTCCACTAATGTGGAGGAACATGGCCCCACTGCTCTCCTAGCAGTTCAAAAAGGAAAACATTTGATGATAATAGCACAGCTTTATTATCATTTTATTTTTCCTACTGCAGTGGCTAAGGTCATTATGTGCAGGAGGGGCTGGGCTCTTTGACGCCAGAGCACTGTAGGGGAAGGATTGGTGGACACTCTGTAAATGCGCATGAAGCTTCGCCAGCCGTCTCCAGCCGGCCATCCCATCATGCGTGCTTTGTATGTTCTCCACCCAGGTTGCATTACATCCTGGGTGGAGAACAAGCCCAAGCTCCCACTGCCTGCCTGAGAGCCAAACTATGGCACTCAGACCAATCACAATACTGTACTGCTGTGGTGTGGTTGGCTGTGGGGAGCCTGGGAGCTCGGCTGCTTCCTCGAGGAAGATGAAGAGGACAAAGGAGAGGCGGTGGCCAGCCAGCCATGGCCAGGTAAGTGTGTTTTAAAACAAAATCTTTTTCATCCCTCCCCTCATCTGCCTCAACACCCCCATCCGGAAGCAGCCGCTACTGTGTAAGAATAGTGGCCTAGAATTCAGCTGGTATTGACAGCACAGACTGCTAAACTCACTGACGAAAGGACAAAATATTGATTACAGAGCACAAACAAAAATTATTCAACCAACCTTGTTGTCAGTTCATTTTAATGAACACCGCACCATGCAATACATATAATAAAGTAAGCAACCGTCTGAGTACAAAAGGCAAAAACTGAAATTATCTTGAGTGTGTTGAAACGAAGTATGTAGTGTTTGTTGAAGACTGCCGACATGTGTTTAGTCGTGTAGATGACTTTTTCAATGCTTAATATTGAAGTGGTAAGGATGGTAAATACATTGTTTTAATCCCTAGGTTGTTTGGGACAAACAACAGCAATGGTGGTAGTCCAGCCTTCAGGTTATATTCCCAATTAACCTTTTGACACGGTGTGTCATAGTCAACTGTTGTCGCGTGTGAGAGATCTGGGCATCGGGGGTCCGCACTAGGTTGGCTTACCTCTTTCTTGCAAGATAGATCGCAGAAAGTGCAGTTGTCGACCTAGTATCAACATCAGCGGCCATCACCTGTGGAGTGCCGCAAGGCTCGGCTCTCTCACCGCTCCTTTTTAACATTTACCTGCAGCCATTGATTTCAGCTCTTAATCAGATGGAATGTCAGATTTATAATTATGCTGACGACACGCAGATCGTCATCCAAATAGAGGATTCTCCAGGAGCACAAGCCAGGTTGCATAATATCTTGAGGTACACGGTAAACTGGATGTCCGCCAACTCCTTGAAGATTAATCCTGATAAAACCGAGGTGCTCCCTATAACCATCTCAGGCAGCCCATGGAATGATGGGTTTTGGCCCAAGGAGTTGGGTATGACGCCGGTACCAGCAACCATGGTGAAAAGCTTGGGAATCCATATTGACAGCAATTTGTCTATGAAGAAACAGGTGTCTGTAGTGGTAGGCACGTGTGTTGGTCTTCTGAGACAGCTTCGTAAGATCTCCCAATTGCTGTCGTTTTCCACTCTAAGAAGCGCTATGTCAGCTATGATCCTGGGGCGATTGGATTACGGCAATGCGCTGTATATAGGGCTGCCCCAGCAACAACTCGCGAGGCTTCAGACAGTAGTGAACGATGCAGCGAGACTGATCTTTAAGAAGCCTAGGAAGACGCATGCTTCACCTCTCCTGCGTCAGTTACACTGGCTCCCTGTTAGACAGAGGGCATTGTTTAAAGAATTGTGTATTTCCCACAAGGCACTCTACGGTAACGCGCCCAGTTACATTAAAACCAGACTATCTGGCTATATCCCTGGTAGGGTGCTGAGGTCCTCTGAAGCCACTCTCCTGGTCAATCCACGTTTCCGCCTGTCCACTCTGGGCGGGCGTGCTTTCTCCACTTTGCTTCCAGCAGCATGGAATAAACTACCACCTAATCTCCGTAAGGAGCCTAATCTACTGCCATTCCGCCGAATGTTAAAAACCATACTCTTCTGAGAAGCATGGGGAGTGTTGTAAGTCGGCTACCTGTTTTTTTTGTAGAGTTGGTTTTTTTCTTGTACAAGCGCTTAGAGACCCTGGGGTGATAATGCGCTATATAAATTGAAATAAATAAATAAATTAATAAATAAATACATTAAAATTTCGAAAAGTTTTTCATCAATTTGTAATACTACGAAGACTGCGCATGTTAAGTAATAATGCTTTTCGGTGTATCCAATTTTCACAAACATGTACAGTTACATAATATTGTAAATAGTAGAAAGTCAAAATGCTTGTTTTGTCCCGAACAACCTAGGGATTAAGACAACTAATTTACCATCCTTACCACTTCAGTATTAAGCCTTGAAAAAGTCGTCTACACGACGAAACACTTGTCGACTGTCTTCAACAACACTACATACTTCGGGTCAACACAATCAAGATCATTTGTGTTTTTGCCCTTTGTACTCAGATGGTTGCTTACTTTACCATATATATTGCATGGTGCGGTGTTCATTAAAATTAACTGACAACAAGGTTGGTTGACTAATTTGTGGTTGTGCTCTGTAATCAATATTTCCTCTTGAATTATACGGAGAGATTTTTTCTTTTCTCTATATATGCTAACAGTGGGTGAGTGGCACAGTGTTTTACATTGAGCAAGCCTGTACATATATACTGTAATACCTCTGGAAAGATAACACGCAGGTGCTGGCCTGTGCTATATTACCACTGCCATTTGTTCTCTAAATTGTCACAGACAAAAGGACCCGTTTCCCAATGGTCTCTATGCTTTTGGACCTCCTGTCAGGGTGAGTATTCGGTAAAGATTTTTTCCGAACTTTGCTGAACAAGGCTCTCTGTTGTAGGGTATTGTGTAAGGAAGTCTAGATTCCTGGAGCAGGGCGATGGTGCACAGCACCTGTCAATAAATGTTTTTAATCTTTCCTCTCAAGTGAGTGCTTCTTACATCGATAAGGCTTTAGATATAGTTGTTAAAGACAGAGCAAAACCAACAATTGAATTACAATGGAAAACGACCTCCAACCGGCTTTCCCTGTTCAAACATGGAGCAAAGATTACTCTAAAATAGATTTTACTTCTCGCTCAGCGAGCATGACACAAACACAGATTATTTCTAGCCCCACTTTTACTGTTTATATTTAAACTGTCATTAGATTATAAATGCTGGTCTTGTAATGCTGAAATTAGTAATACTATGCATATGTGTTTTACATTTTTTCTATCTTTCTCCTCACAAAAAACACTTCCAAAATGTTATTTTCATCATCATCCATTATATGTTCACTATACTAAGTGCAGGTAATAGTTTGCTTCTCTGTTTTGTTCTTTTTTGATGGCTATACGTCCTCTTGAATAGATATAATAGTTTTTCTCTGGCTGTTATAATGTATTTATACTCAAATTTACTTCAAAAAAGTATTTTCAAACAAAAAAAAGAAATATATGGAACATATGAAAAGAACATATTTTCAAATTCAGGACAATCTCAGGTATCTATTAATGCAAGTGAGCCCACCCTTGCAATGACTGGCTGGCTGGTAGAACATGCTGAACATGACATTTATTAGAATGTTAATATTTATTTCCAAAAACATGACAATATTCTCCAGTCTCCTTCGCTCAGGACATATCCCTGCCAAGGCTTGAAACTCCCCAACTTTGTTCCTCTGATTCGTATGAGCATGTATGAGTTCCCATGAATGTTTCTAAATGAGTTCAGAATACCCAGATGAGATAAACTGAGTGCAGTGCATTCAGAAATTTTTTAAAGCAGCTGAGATCAAAATGCTGGTATAATCTACCTGTCTTTCTGTTACAGGTTCCACCCCTGGGATCTTACTACAGCTCTATATAGTCTTCCTTGCACGTGAACATATTCCTGACAAGACTTCACCCCCAGGTTTGTTCCTCTAGGTCTCCCAAATGTGGGAGTGGCAGGCAAATAAAGGTTTCATATGAGTTCAATGTGCTCAAAGCTGATAAGCTGAACGCTGTGCATTTAAAAAATGTGGAAAGCAGCTGCAAGCGAAATGTTGGTTTATGCTAGTTATCTTGTGATCATAGGTTTCACCCATAGGCTGTATGGAAACATACAACAGCCATTGGATTTGACAGTGAATGGGACTCCAGATGACCAGCAGTCCAGTGGCAACTGGGCATCTGCCAGCCTGGAGAACATCATATGAGACGCTAACCCTGTAACCAGTACTACCTCACCCAGCTCGGGGACCAAGGAGTGGTTGCAGCAGGATCTCTGTCAACGCCATCACATCCACAGCATCCTTGGAGCACTTTTAGCAACCTTCATCCCTTACATCAGGACCACTCTATAGGAATCCATTGCAATGCAGATAAAGTACTTGGAACTGCTTGAAGACTGCTTCGTCTATGGCGGTTACTCTTTCTGAGGACCATGCTGGTTCTCCTGACTAGCTCCCTGCCAGAGTTGGTCACCCCAAGTGATTCTTCCCGACCGCATTAAGAGTTGGCCACATTTTTCTAAATGTCAAAATTGTTGAATTTGACAGTGCTTGATTGTTGTTGAGCGAAATGCTTTCATTTATCATTGTAAATCCTATACCTCCATAACCATCCGGTGGATCTTTTTCGTGTGGTGTCTAAATTCATATAAAATACAGTCTATTTCATAATGCATACAGCTTGTGTGGGGAATCATCATTTACAATGCATGCGATACATCACATGCCATTACAATGCAAGTCGTTATAGCAACGCGTTGTTGCACCGCATGCCATTACATCGCAAGCCGTTACAACGACTTGCTGTAGGGGGCAGGTGTTTTGGATTTGTTGGATTTTCAATCCAACACCTTCCCTACTGTTGCACACACTGGAGTAGGAATAGTAAATTATACTATCCCAAACTCCAGCGCCCCCCCCTACAGGAAGTTGTTGTAACGACTTGCGTTTTAATGGCATGCAATGTAACAACTCGTTGTTGTAACAACTTGCATTGTAATGCATGCGTAGAATACGCATGTGTTGTAACATGTGCTATTCGCTTGTATGTACCAAACCTGTCATAATATTTCATCACATATGCAAACTTAATTGGCGAATTGGCCCCTAATTTGTTTAGCAGTGGATATGTTGAGTTGTCAAGCTTAATGCTATTGCACTGTGAGATTAAATTGAGTCTGTGAACTAAACTACTTTGTTAATTTCTAGGGCGCTGAAATTGTAAACACTTGCTCCTGGTCACCTGATGTTCAATTTTAATTCCTTCTAACTCGCTGTTGCTTGATGACAAAGGGAGAGCATGTTCTCGGCTCTAATACTTCCTTATGTTCACATACAATTACCTTATTTCAATAGTGTGCTTGCTAGCAGGACTTCTCCATCGAATAAAGAATTCACCCAAATATTTATGATTGGACCAGGGTAGGGCCAGATTGTTGAAGTGTTCCACTGGTCATTTCTTTGGTCGGCTGGAGGCATTGAAGGTTGGTTTTGAAAGCCCATAGTCGCTGCTGGTGCCTGTGTTACTTTCCCCAGCTCCATGAGATTGTTTAAAGAAGGCACATGGAAAGCAGCAGGCCAGAGAAAGAAAGATCAAATACAGGGAAGAGAGAGAGGGAAAAGATGGAGCGAGGAAGATAATGGATGGAAGAAGAAAGAGATAGAGAGAAGAGAGGAAGCATGCAGGCTGGTTTGAACATTTTATGAAGGCTACTATTGATTTCTAGCCTGGACCTGCTCAGGGTGGTCCTTGTCACAAAGGGTGGCTGGCCAACCCCACCTAATTCTTGTTTCTCCCTAGCCGTTGTGTCTCTCAAATGAGGGATGCAACATAGTGGTTGAACGAGCTTACAGATCGGTCACTGTTGGCAAAGGGATAATCTGAGGCCACCAGGTTTGGAAATATAGGCTAGATGGGGTGCAGACAGCTCAGTGGGCTCTAGTTCTGGCTGTAGCTTAGATGACTGTTGCTGGAACTGAGGGGTTAATAGGGCCCAACTAGCCCATCTTTATGTCTCCAACCCACAAACATTTCTATCACTGCTGAAAACTGTAGTTGTAAACAAACTGTTAATCTAGTCACAGAAATAATATTATGGCATACTAAACAAGCATTTGCAATGCAATAGGTCTCGCATTCACGAGAGTTTGGGCTATTGGCATTATACATGACAAAATTCCTTTTATTTATGTTTTGGGTTTTAAAATGTAAATAAAAGGCATTGTCATTTCAATACTAACAGCTTAAACTCTTGCAAATGTGATACCTATTGCATTACAAATGTGTGTTTCTTCTCCCTTTCAAATGTCCCATTAGATCCCTTCTGTCCTCTGCATGCTTCCTCTCTCTGAGCACAACCTATTCTGACACATGCATGTTTGCCTATTGTCTATTATTGTATTTCTTTCCTGAAAATATGCCACAACTCATTTACAAGATTACAATCTCTCCTCCCTTCTCTGAAAGTCATACCTATGCAACCAAACAATACTTTATCTCCTCTAACTCCTCATTGATCCCACCAACCATGTGCATGAGCTCATACTCCCCCACTAATGATCGCAACCAACCACTATTAATTTAGTCCACCATAATGAAACTGAAATGGCTGCATGGATTGCTTTACTTTGAGCTCACAAGACTAATCCCAATAACTAACAGTGATCAACAACACTGGTGTAAACCATTTACCTTGGATCCCGGAGCCGCATGCCTGGTGCAAAGCGCTTCAACTCCTTATCAGGGGCAGTAAGCGCAATATAAATGCAATAACAAATACCTTATATTTGTACCATGAATTCACCCTAAATTTCTATTGCTGGGTACAGACCTTCCTAAAACCAACATGACCTTTTAAAGATTTTTTTAAAAAATTCCTGTATCCCTCTTAAATTTTCCTGCCTAGGATTGACCCCTAACTTTGTACCTCCAGGTCCCTTGTGCCTTGGGGTGCCAGTCATGTATTGCTTTTCCAAAGGTTCAAAGCAACTGGAAATTTCAAAGCAACTGTAAGCAAAATGCCTATTTAAGCTACCTGTCCTCTGGTTATAGGTATCCTCTGTGGGCTTTATGAAACTATACCACAAGCATATATATCTCACATCTACACATGTTAAGGTTTCTATTGCTTCGTAACAGGTCTCCCTCATCCTGAATGGCTAGCCGCTAAACATTATGTCCATCAGATTTGTTTTCCAAAACATAATAATTCAATCCACTCTCCTTGTACAGAAACGCTTCACCCCCAGGCAACGCACACCTGGGTCTACTGAGCATGGGTATATCAGACATTTATGGATTATCCATTACTTCAGGGTGCCCACAAGCAATAAACTGAGTACAGTGCTTTCACGAAATTTCAAAAGCAAATTAAAGTGAAATGCTGGTCTAGGCTACCTGTCTTTGATGTCTGGTATCACCCATGGCTGTATGGAAGCATGCCACAATCATATATTTGTAATATCTTAACATTCTAAAGTATCTATCACTGGATTTACAGCAGACCACCCTAGCCGTGACTTTTGTCTAATTGTTTTGCATTGTTTCCTCAACATATGGTAGTTTCCTACAGTATTCCACACACAGTAACATTTCCCTGCCAAAACGTTGCCTAAATCTATGTTTCCCTGGGTCTCCCAAGTGAGTGGATATCAAAGATAAGGGAAACTACAAACATCAGACATTAATTAAAACCAAAAATACACACTGATGAATGAATGCCATCACGTTTTATTACCAAGAATCCTCTAGGAATTTAAAAGTATTGGCAAAAAAATCACAATCTTTTCATTTTACTTAAGGGAAAACCCCAGAACTTCAGACCAATTGACTAAAGTTTTACCTTCCAATATACCCAAACAACTCCTGTTGAAAACAGCAGCCCACATGTGTGGAAGGTACTATTACGTGGAACAAGAATTGGCCAAAAGGTAGCTGTGTCTCTCAGTTATGAAACGCCCTGCAAGTGAGGTACTGTTTTTATTTGTTAAAGTGTGAGAACAGTGGGTGGTAAGAGTCATGCTGTTCCCCAAAAATTCCACAAATTTCCATCACAGAAATGTGAGGTTATTATTCAACCCCATTTTGACTTGTACAAGGTATTCTGGGCAAGAAAAAATGGTTGCATTCATGTGAGCCACACCACCCAGGACTCCGCCAGGCACCTATTGGCGTCACTTTTTGTTCCAATGTGATCAATTTAAATATTTTAAAACAACTTACAAAAATGTACCTGCTATATATCTTCCTTTGTCAATGACCACAATTTTGTTGAAACTTCTGCACAGTTCACGCTGTTCACTCACTTTGTTTGTGTCACTGCGCCTTTCACTGTCACCAGCAGGCTCAGTGCAAAACCCACTAATGGTTACTTTTAAATACAATGTACTGTAGTGCTGTCATAACTACTTGCAAAAAAGAACCTTTTGTTTCTCTACAAATTTCTTTGGGTCTCCCTTTTTTCCGTTCTTCATTGTGATTAAATTTGTTTCTGAATTTGCCATGTGAAATATCTTCCAGTTGAGACATTGTCACCCCAAATAATAGGCGCCTGATTTAGAGTTTGGTGGACAGGGTACTCATCCTAAACATGACTTACTATCCTGTCCACCTCACCCTAGGTCCGCAAGCCTCATTTAGAGGTTGGCAGAACTTATGTTTTTTATTAATGGAGCCCCCCTTGCCTCCGTCAACCGTAAGCTTCCTCCGACAGCCCAGTGTCCTTTATGTAGTGTCTTTTTTTCTGTGTGTCACAGCAGGAAAAACCTGGTGGTGAGAGACAGAAAGAAACTATAATGACCCACACACCCTGGAAGAAAGCTCCCAGGGTGTGAGAGTCTGCATCAAACTTTATGTACATTGAAAGGAACCACTGTGACAGCAGACCCTTTCAATGTACAGGGATAATTACTCGACTGGCAGTCATTTCTAAATTTGACAGACGGTAGTCAGTCAGAATGGTGGAGATAATGTCCAGATATATTATGGCCTGTCAAACCCAAATCAGTCCTTATACCTTTTGTCAGGTATTCCACTTTCTATTTGATCACATTCTTTTAATGTACTATTCAGTCTCAGCTACTGCCACTATTGAGTAGTGGGGCGGCATAGCAGCAGGATTGTCGGACAAGGAGTGGGGTGGGGAGGTTGAATAATTTTTTTTTAAAACAATTACTTATCTGTTCCTGCTGCTGTCTCGCACTTCAGTGCTTCACCGTTCTGCTGTTCCCAGCAGTCCATGGGGCAATAGACTCCCCATCCAATCCAGACGCTGCTCTCATACTATGAGAGCACTGTGGGGATTGGCCTGGGCTGGCTGGTTTCACACTCCGCTCAGGCACATGGAGTCTGTGCCTTTATATAACCCGGCTGTAGAATACAGCCAGTTTAGAGAAACCTAAGTGAGCATTTCTGTTTGGCCGGCCTAGGACGGGCGGCCCAACAGACATTCAATATTCCTCCTCCTTCTCCCATGACCCAGCCCTGCCCCTCCCTACACATGCTAGCTCAGAGCCGGCACCTGAAAACAAAACAATAGTAAAATACTGTTTTATTT
Source organism: Lissotriton helveticus (assembly GCF_964261635.1). Taxonomy (NCBI): domain Eukaryota; kingdom Metazoa; phylum Chordata; class Amphibia; order Caudata; family Salamandridae; genus Lissotriton; species Lissotriton helveticus. The sequence goes on from NC_136068.1 coordinate 1,769,515,104, forward strand.
TTCAGCTACTGGCTCTGAGTCAGTAGGGTGATGCTCCTCCGCCAATGCGGAGGAGCCGCCGCTGGTAATATTCAGCTTTTCTGGTATGCCCTGAAATGCTGCATTTGATTAGGGCTGACTCGACATATTTTTTCAGCATGCCGAGCTCCACCAAAATCACAAAGCGTGCAGTTTGCAAATGTTGTACAACTGTGCCGGCATGCAAAGTATACCAAAGTGCAGCAAGAGAGATTTCTAGTGCTAAAACCTTTTTTTGGTGGCGGTTACTCTCACTGAAGTTAGTCATAACCAAGTTTTGTTTGCATGATTCTTCACTGTGATATTATTTGCATTTTCCAAATTAGTAAAAATGAATTAGTGTTTTTAAAAAAACTTCACAGAGGGGTGGAAGCAAAGTCCCAACTTTGAATACCCCTACACCAGAGCCAAACGAAATATGACCACCTCACATGTTCGTATATGCTGCAGGGCACGCAGCTGAAACAAAATAATGAAAGACAAAGCAAGGGGGTCATTGCAAGTTTAGCAGAGCTTAAGCACCATGTTAACAAGCATTTGCAATGCAACAGGTCTCGCAATTGAGAGATTTTGAGCTATTGGCATGGTAAATGGCAATGCTTTTTTTTATGTGATCAAAAAACCTGCAATAATAAAAGGCATTGTCATTAACAATACCATATCTCACAAACACACTGACATACACCCAATTTCTGTGGTACTTCCTAGCCATTTATACTAATGAAATATTGAGATTGCCATAATCAGTAATCCGTCTCTGGTGCCTTGATTGATGGAGAATTTAAATGCACCCTGAGAAATCACAGTCTTTTTACAGGGTTCTAGCTCTTGTGGTGCCCGGCTATAAGAGTGAGTACATTGGCAAAGCAGATGCTGTCCTTACGTTCAGTGCCTCCTGTTCAGCGCTCTGTGAACCTTGCAGTTCCGCTGCGCTCGGCTACTTGTTTCTCTAATTGAAAGATCTGGTTGTTTATTACTCTCCGAGCCAAAATGCTGCTTTTAAAAGTAGCAGATGAAAATACCATACTTTTTTAGGTGTTCCAAAATTGCAGCAGCATGCTGCCTGCCAGGATAAAACAATTCCATTATACATTTATGGACACCTGAAATTAGTCAGGTAATTTTTACAGAGAGAGTGGGGTGGAGGAGTGAGGAAAGAGACACAATGAAAGCATAACCAGCGCGGCGCTCATGAAAGAGCGCAGTGCTGATAGAGCTCATACCTCCAGTTTTAACCGGACACCAGAGCCAGTCCACGCCTGGGGCAGCTGTGAGGAGCAAACACAGACCAGTGCCCCTGCTCTGAGGTAAGTAGCACAGCCCTCCCCCTGGTCTGCCTGCTGGCTCTGTTGCGAGGCCGGAGCCTGCTCACTGATTGGGAGTGAGAGTGTAGAGGAACCGGAAAAAACACAACAGCGAAAGCGAAACCAGTGTGGCGCTCGTGAAATGGGTGCGGCGCTGATAAAGTAAGTATGCCCACATTTGTTAAAAAGTACATAAACAGACAGATTCCCGGTGTGCACTCAGGCTCCCGGGCCGTCCCGGCTGAATGACTTCCTAGAAGCGCAGGGCTTGATAGACCTTTGGAGAGATTTCCATCCGACAGCCCAACAATACACTTACCATTCAGCGGTCCATGATAGCCTCTCAAGGATCGACTACTTCCTGGCGTTGGGTCACGGGCTCCTCACTGTTGACGATGTGCGAATTAGGCCAAGAGGTATCTCAGACCATTCCCCATTGACGCTGACTCTCTCCAACCCGGAGCGGTCCCAAAAGCGCATTTACCCGATCTACCCGGGATATCTTAAGGTGCCTCAGGTGACCAAAGCACTTAAAAAAGCAACCAGATGTTACCTCGCAGAGAACGAAGGTTCGGTGTCATCCCCTTCTGTCCTGTGGGAGGCCTATAAAACGGTCCTCCGAGGACAAGCCATTTCCACTATAACGAGGCATAAACGCACCCAGAAGCAAGAACTAATGGACTTAGAGGACAAACTCACGAAGGCCAATGAGGAACACATGGCTGACCCGACCAGAGACACGCTGCACGCGCTTCAGTTGTGTCAGCAACGTCATACCGATCTTTTACGCAGAAGAGTGGGGGACAATTTGACGGCCACGGCGAACAGGATATACGAGGTAGGGGATAAGGCCAGCAAGCTTCTAGCGTGGCTGGAGAAGAAGCGGGAAGGGCAAAGGTCGATCCTATGACTAAAGGACCCGCGGGGGGAAGTGCAAACCCGCCCTTCACTGATAGTTGAACTACTGGCTGATCACTATCACACAGTATACACCCCTGAAATAGAAGTTACACAGGACGTGGCAGAGACGGCTCTTATGGGAGTGCCCACCCCTACACTGTCGCAGGACAGGGTGGAAGAACTAGAAGCGGACTTAACGACTGAAGAGTTACAGGCGGCTATCGCAGCATTGCACTCAGGGAAAGCCTTAGGCCCCAATGGAATACCGATTGAGTGGTACAAAACCATGTCGGAGACGCTGGCTGCACCCCTACTTAACATGTTCGTGGAATGCCTGGAAAAGAGACAACTGCCACCTGACCAGCGCATGGCAACTATTGGGGCGATCCCGAAGCCCGGCAAGCCACCTGAGGATTGCGCATCCTACCGGCCGATTTCCCTCCTCAATGCCGAAAGTAAAATATTGGCGAAACTACTAGCCAATAGATTGTTGCCCCACCTTACACATCTAATTCATCCAGATCAGTCGGGATTCATGCCTCATAGAAGTACGGCGATGAACCTCAGACGCCTGCATGGTGTGATGGCAAGAGCCCCGTTGTTGAAAGACTCTGCAGCAATCCTCTCGTTGGACGTCAAAATGGCGTTTGATTTGGTAGAGTGGCGGTATCTCTTTGCGGTCCTACAGCATATGGGATTTGGCCCGAAATTTATAGCTTGGATTAGGCTATTATACAACAACCCTGTGGCGCGAGTAACAGCAAATGGGCACATCTCGAGAGACATTCTGTTAGCAAGGGGCACGAGACAAGGCTGTCCGCTATCGCCACTATTGTTTGCTCTGGTACTGGAGCCGTTGGCCACGGTCATTAGAACCACCCGGCTACTGCGAGGAATAGCCTGGGAGGGCGACTGGGAGGACAAAGTGTCGCTATACGCTGACGATATGTTAATATACCTAACTGACCCAGCGGAGGGAATTCCAGTATTATTGGCACTATGTGAACGACATGGTGTAGCCTCAGGCTATAAAATCAACTGGACAAAATCGTTGCTCTACATGCTACATGGGACTTCACCGCACTTGAGCGGGGACTGTCCTCTGCTACTAGAGACCGTCTCCTTCCGATACTTAGGAATCCAAATTACACGAGACCACGAGGCCTTTCGGGACATGAATCTGAAGCCACTGCTCGACAGACTAAAAGCGGATGTCCGGCACTGGAAAACCCTTCCGCTAACATTGTTGGGCAGGGCGGCGCTTTTCAAGATGATGGCGCTGCCCCGTTTCCTCTACGTCTTGGAAAATACACCGGCAATGGTCCCACCTTCCTTTTTTAGACAAATATCAGGACAGTTGTCAGGCCTCTTATGGGGGAACCGGCCGGCTAGGGTCGCGCAGGCAAAAATGGTTAGAGACTGGTACAGTGGAGGGATCGCACTCCCAAACTTAGAGTTATACTATTGGGCGGCGCACCACAAGGTGATTAATCAATGGATACATGCTCCACAGACCGACCCGGCATATCTAGCGGACAGGCGACAGCTAGGCACTGCCACCCTTTTGGCCCCGCTTTACAACAAAGGATTAACAGCGAAATTGGTCGGCCCGACTAAACACACTGTAACACTATGGCACAAAGCTCAAAGACGACTGAAATGGGAGGGTGTGATCACACGGCTTACACCCCTGTGGGACTCCAAATCCCTGGGCAATCTACGTAGCAGCAAAGGCTTTACCCAATGGGATAACATCGGGATCTCCATGGTGGGTGACATGTGGATAAGAGATGGGGTGATTCCATTCGCGACCCTGAGCGAGCAGTACGAGCTGGGCATTACTGAAACATACCGGTACATACAGGTTCGGCACGCATTAATGGCAGCAATTACCCCGGGCACTACGGTCCCAGAATCAGCTCCTTTAGAAGACCGACTCCTTACAGACTACATAGAGGCTGGCGCCACCTCCCTCACATATCGCAAACTGGTAAATAACCTGCCTGACCCATTACAGACATTTAGAGGCAAATGGGAAGATGAGCTCGGGGAATTAGATGAGGCAAATTGGAATGCGGCGCTGGCATCGCCCAGAGAAGCTGGAATCTCGGCGAGATTCCGACTAGTACAATTTAAAATATTACACCGGGTATATTACACACGCACCACCCTATGTAAAATCCAGAGGGCAGATCACCCTTACTGTTTGAGAAACTGCGGGAAAGAAGGCACACTATTCCATACCCTGTGGTCCTGTCCCAGCATGGTAGAGTACTGGAGGCGAGTGACGCACACTGTCGCCCAAACACTGCAGCTCCCCATCACACCTGACCCCAGACTCTGTCTACTGCATGTCTGGGGCCCGAACAACCTGACTCCGCAGGGGCGGCAATGGGTAGTTATCGGAATGATGTTAGCAAAGCGGGACATAGCGCAGAAATGGGGGGCTTCGGAGGCACCAACCTTGGCGCAATGGTGCAGAAATATGGACATGCTCATGGTGATGGAACGTGCGGTGTACCAACAAAGAGCCAACCCACGTAAATGGAACAAAATTTGGCTGCCCTGGAACACATATAGGGGGGAAATTTGTGCTCCGCTACCTGAGGACGAGGATATAGATAGTTCAGAGGAGGAGGAGGAAGTAGAGTAGGTGTGGGAAGCGGGAGGGGGTGGCACAACTAACAGAAAGGTTCTGAGACTTCCGTGCCCTCCTGACGTGAATGATAAATATACAACCTGTGAGACACCAGGCCGTACTCGCTACGCTGCTACCATGGAATATAGTAATTCATGTCTTTAGTGCTGCTAAGTTACCAATCTATGAAACTAAAGTTGAATGTTATGTTATAAAAGGAATAGTTGCAATGAAGGTCGGATGTGGCTGAATGTTGACGCGGCACCGGCAATGATATGATACTGTACAATACCTTATTTTGATGCAACAATAAAAACAAATTTAAAAAATAAAAAAAAAGTACATAAACAAACAAATGCGTCCGGCAAGCAGAAGCGGGGGGCAGTTTACTAAAGTAAAAGCATGTCTGCCACACAATAAACAAACAAATGCGTCTGGCAACCAGAAGCGGGCGGCTTTACTGTTAAAAAGTACATAAACAAACAAATGTGTCCGGCAACCAGAAGCGGGCGGCAGCTTTACTAAAGTAATACATCGCCACACAAAAACATTAAAGCTCAAGAGTCACAAAAAAACATGTGCACGAGCAGAATAAGCAAGCAACAAAAATAAACGAAAGAGTTCCAAGACAAACACTTCATTCCACTAGCAGCATGTTTACAGTAGTTAGGCAGTGCTGCATAGCCGTTCCCAAACAAATAGAGTAGGAACTAAAAAACGCATTAGTCTGTGAAAACGAATCAAAGAAGAAATACTAAAGCAGTCCCCAGATCTCTACAACCATTTAATATTAAAATAAATTAATTAATTAGAGAACAGTACATGACCTACTCCTCTGATAGATATCATACAATATCAGTATTAAAGAGGAGGAGGACTAGAGCAAAGGCTAAGTTAAAAAAAGAGGGAAGATAACATCTGGATTAAACTGAGAGAAGCAGTGTCGAAAGGTGTTATATGAAGAATCAATCTTGGAGTTTCCATCCTCCTATTGATTACAACAAAAGGCTAAGTAAGAACGTATTGGTCTCTCATTGGGGAGGGATGAGGAGCTAGATCAAGACCACTTCTAGTTGCTATTGAGGAGCATAAATGGGTTGGCTATATTCAGAATTTATATGCAAGTAATGGAACTGTAATTGATTGTATTGGACTAAAGGAAGACCCCTCATCGTATGGATCGCCATCTGAAAAAGATATTGAAATATTGATCAAGGGGAAGCGATCCTCTTGGGTGATGGGCCCAGATGAGCTACCAATTACAGTTTTGAAACAAAACAGTACAATGTGGAGTAAAATCCTTTACCCGGTGTTCAATTACTGCTATGCAAATAAAATTGTCCTCCCGCCTTGGAAGGGGCGTATATTAGTCCCCCTGTTCAAGAAAGGATACCAAGATGTTCCCCATAACTACCGTTAAATTGCACTTTTAGACACAGTGGGTAAAGTTTTTGCCAAATGCCTCTTGATGCAAATTAATGACTGGGCGGACACGGGTAAAATCTTACCTTTTAAACAAACCGGGTGTAGGACAAAGCATGGAACTATACTAACCTAACGGCACTACAGGTAATAAATGAAAAATATGTTAAAGTTAGAGGAGGAAGAGTGTATACAGCATTTATAGACTTCTCCACAGCATTTGATAAAGTAGATCGCCTTTTGCTGTGGTGAAAACTGTTGGACCTGGGCATGCCGGCCATCCTTTTGGAGTTAGTCTGCGCTCTCCATACTGAGACTTGGTGTAGAGTCTTGATGGGAGGAAAAGAGGTCTCTCCCAAGCAATCCCCACTATAAATGGCTTAAAACAAGGATGTTTATTGGCACCTCTATTATTCTCCCTATATATATCTGACCTCCCCTATGCTCTGACTCTAAGTGAGGGTATCGCCCCATTACTGGGGGGAAATCGATTGTCTGTTTACTTTATGCTGATGACATACTAATAGTGGATTTGGCACAGAGGGGATTAAATAGTCGTCTGCAGGTACTACACAAATATGCAGAGGTCCACTACTTAAAGATAAATGTATCTAAAAGTAAAGTAATGTGCATGCACGGAAGAAAAACTTTGAAGTATGGGAATTTTGTTTGGTCTGTAGGTGGTCAAAATTTGGAAATTGTAAAATCATATGTTTTCCTGGTAAAAACAGTGTGTGGAAAATTAAGTGATATAAAGCCCATATAGAAAAAATATTCGAAAAGCAATTACACAGGGGAAAAGTTTGGGTGTCCTCTATAGATCAACAGGAAGAAGACACTTTGCACTCTTATTAGAGGTATTTTGTGCTACAATTCCTGCTTCCCTGTTGTATGGTAATGAACTACTTGACTTAAGAAAATGGGGCTTTCTAAATACAACAGAAGGAAAAATGTTACGGAGCCTAGCCTCAGTCGACTCTGCTTGTCCTGTAGCTGCACTAAGGTTGGGATTCAGTCTGAGAAGTAGTTGGGCACAGTGTCTCGCAGGGATAGTGCGATGGGTTACAAGCCTTGTAAAGGGTGATCCTGGTACACTAAGATCTTTTATTCGGAAAGAATTATTAGGAAGCCTAAATGAGCAGTCATTAATTGTTAAAAAGTTTAGAATTGCGGTTGATTTGCTACAACTGGATGAATCTGTACTTTTTATCTTATCGCCATATCAATTAAAGGCCACTTTGATACAGGCCACCTGGAAAATAAATTTCACTATGGATAGAGAAGCCCGTATTCTAAAGAGAGGAATTCATCCAGCTATTGATTCCTTTGTGATAAACAAAGTACAAGTTTATATCACTTGGAACCTCCCCCATGGAGTGCGGTGGTTTTGGCTATTATTGAGGCAGGGTATAATCCTGCTAAACAAAATATTATCTAAATGGTATGGTTCCTCTCCAGTTTGTAATTTGTGCAATAATTCTATCCAGGATGTTACCCTTGTGCTATTTATCTGCCCTGCCCTATTATTGGTATCGACGTAAATGGATGAGGCCAATCTGTTTACAATTATCAATTTTTCCTGCCTCTGCATTAACAGACTCCATCTATGAACCACCAAATGAAATGTTTTGACATAGGATTTGTAACTTTTTAAAGTGCTTTTTAGATATGTATTAAAACATTTCTACGGAGGTCATTATTGTTAATATTGGTTTTATTTGATGTTTTCTAATATTTAGTGCATTTGTAATCGTATTTTACTGTTTGTAAATGTATACTTCATTTTTATGTGGATCTCTTTTGAGTTCCAAAATCATAAAATAAACTTGACTGTGAAAAGGAAGAGATTGAAGCAGAAAATCAAACAAACCAATAAAAAGCCAATAGGTGGAATAGGTGTAGTTTCATCACATATACTAATTACTTGATGTCTCAAAGAGACAGCGAATGCGCTGCCTAGGCTAAAAAGGAAGACCTTCAAAAATGGATCCTAGGCGTAGGAAGAAGTAGTAAGAAGTTCAAAGGGAGTTATTAGATTCAACATACAGGAACGTCATACCAGACATCCTCTCCAGTGCAAGTCACACTGAAAAGTCACTGCATCACACACAATCAGCATTTTCATACCCTCTGTTCCAGTGGAATGTGGCGCTGTCAAATTCCAACTCCTCCCAGAGTGGACTTGAGTTACCACACTCTTCCATAAATTGTCAGGGCTCCTGTCCCACTTCCTTATAGGGTGGCCCATGTACCGGAAAAATGCTGCTTTTCTGAATGTGTTTTCTCCCAAAATTTTGGAAGCATACCTGGTAACGGAAAAGAGCCTGAATTCTGTGAATTTGAGGAATTTGGTTACCGAAAAAAATACTTTTCATTAGAAAGAAAGTTGAAAAATCTTCTAAGTTAGCTAAAAGTGGACAATTTAGATGTATTCTATCCAAACAAAGAGAGCCTGAAGGCCTGGATGAGGTTTAGACCTCTAATACAAGCTGAAGCTGTGAAGGTAAATAAAGGGAAGGCCTGGTCCTGCCTGTCTCGGTTTGTATACTTCCACTGCACTTCACAGTAGGGAAATATTGTAATAGCAACAGTGCCTCCAGCCTCTGAGGGAACAGTAAACAAAGAAATAGTAATACATCTGAAACTAAAAGCATACTGATGTGTTTCTTTCTTACCAGAGGCAAGGAGGTGCGTGGGAATAGGTTTGGAGAAGGAACCATCCTAACTTAGTGGTTCTTGCATAACAAAGCAACCACCTCCTCTTTTGCTTTCATGACTTGCATTAATCCTTATCTATTTTTGCCCCATATGGCATGGTTTCTCTTATGCTATGTAGGTGTGAGCCTTGCCAGGGAAAGTCACCTAATTTGCATATGTAAAATGTATGAACTCTAATACTAAGCTTTAGTAATCCATATATGTAATGTGTTCTGCTCATGATAGTTTTACTTACTGGAAATGGCCATCTCTAAGGCGAGTCGCACCTTGGCACTCAAGGTGTAGATTTTGCAAAGCAGCTTGTTGTGACAGATTTATTCACATTCAAATAAAGAGGCTCATACCTAGTATGCTTCTTTAGAGATCTTCTACATCAGCTGGTGGAAGAATCTGTATGGGTGCCGCCGAAGCGAACACCTGAAATGAGAGAAGAGGTATCTCCCATGGGTAGGGTATCAGGACTAATGAAATGCTATGTAGTCGTGTAGTGGAACCGGTGACAACGGGGATGCTCTGTACACTGGAAGCAGCTTTTAGATCTCTAAAGAATCATACTAGGTATGAGCCTCTTTATTCGTGTACACATTTGGAAACCTATTTCCGTTGATCCTCAGTAGAGGCCTGACTGCTGCCTTTACTTACTTTCTAGATTTTACTACTCCATGAATAGTCACGGAGTGACATTCTCCCACCATTAAGGACCCACTGAAGAAAGAAAACACTCTTCCTTTGTGTTCTCAGGTGAGCAGCACCGGGTCCAGTTTGCTACTAAGCCAGGTCAAAGGACGCTATGCATGGCTCCTCTGAATGATCCACTGGGAATGAAACAAATGCAGCTTTCTCTGGTGCCATTGGGCCAAATCACATGTTTTTTTGTGCTTTGCTCCTGGTGGCATACATGTCAACTTTGGTAAACTTGTAAGTGGTGATTTTGAAAAATAGATCAGGAGAATGTATTTTCCACATAGGTTTATATTGTACCACATTATTTACAACAAGGGGTGGTGGTGGACAGAGTCTCTGAATTAAGCAGAATACTCTCACCCAGTCAAGAGATCAGGGCTAGATCCAACACTGTTTTTTAGCTCATTGCACCATCCCAGTTTCAGAACCTGGCTGTATGCAAATTAGTCTGTCCCTGGCCCAGTGCATCATGGGAACAGGGCAGACCAGACTACAAAAGCCAATTCTTACACTGGGAAGGAAACAAGCTTCCGGGGACCAGTTTCTGGCATTTCAGCCGTCTTCGGCCCGGCTTGCTTGAATCCTGATGGTGCAATGAGCAAGGGTCTCACATCTGAGTATACCCTTCCACACTTAGGGTGGACAAAATTATTTACAACAAGGGGTGGTGGTGGACAGAGTCTCTGAATTAAGCAGAATACTCTCACCCAGTCAAGAGATCAGGGCTAGATCCAATACCGTTTTTTAGCTCATTGCACCATCCCAGTTTCAGAACCTGGCTGTATGCAAATTAGTCTGTCCCTGGCCCAGTGCATCATGGGAACAGGGCAGACCAGACTACAAAAGCCAATTCTTACACTGGGAAGGAAACAAGCTTCCGGGGACAGGTTTCTGGCATTTCAGCCATCTTCGGCCCGGCTTGCTTGAATCCTGATGGTGCAATGAGCAAGGGACTCACATCTGAGTATACCCTTCCACGCTTAGGGTGGACAAAATTATTTACAACAAGGGGTGGTAGTGGACAGAGTCTCTGAATTAAGCAGAATACTCTCACCCAGTCAAGAGATCAGGGCAAGATCCAACACCGTTTTTTAGCTCATTGCACCATCCCAGTTTCAGAACCTGGCTGTATGCAAATTAGTCTGTCCCTGGCCCAGTGCATCATGGGAACAGGGCAGACCAGACTACAAAAGCCAGTTCTTACACTGGGAAGGAAACAAGCTTCCGGGGACCGATTTCTGGCATTTAAGCCGTCTTCGGCCCGGCTTGCTTGAATCCTGATGGTGCAATGAGCAAGGGACTCACATCTGAGTATATCCTTCCACGCTTAGGGTGGACAAAATTATTTACAACAAGGGGTGGTGGTGGACAGAGTCTCTGAATTAAGCAGAATACTCTCACCCAGTCAAGAGATCAGGGCTAGATCCAACACCGTTTTTTAGCTCATTGCACCATCCCAGTTTCAGAACCTGGCTGTATGCAAATTAGTCTGTCCCTGGCCCAGTGCATCATGGGAACAGGGCAGACCAGACTACAAAAGCCAATTCTTACACTGGGAAGGAAACAAGCTTCCGGGGACCGGTTTCTGGCATTTCAGCCGTCTTCGGCCCGGCTTGCTTGAATCCTGATGGTGCAATGAGCAAGGGACTCACATCTGAGTATACCCTTCCACGCTTAGGGTGGACAAAATTATTTACAACAAGGGGTGGTGGTGGACAGAGTCTCTGAATTAAGCAGAATACTCTCACCCAGTCAAGAGATCAGGGCAAGATCCAACACCGTTTTTTAGCTCATTGCACCATCCCAGTTTCAGAACCTGGCTGTATGCAAATTAGTCTGTGCCTGGCCCAGTGCATCATGGGAACAGGGCAGACCAGACTACAAAAGCCAATTCTTACACTGGGAAGGAAACAAGCTTCCGGGGACCGGTTTCTGGCATTTCAGCCGTCTTCGGCCCGGCTTGCTTGAATCCTGATGGTGCAATGAGCAAGGGACTCACATCTGAGTATACCCTTCCACGCTTAGGGTGGACAAAATTATTTACAACAAGGGGTGGTGGTGGACAGAGTCTCTGAATTAAGCAGAATACTCTCACCCAGTCAAGAGATCAGGGCTAGATCCAACACCGTTTTTTAGCTCATTGCACCATCCCAGTTTCAGAACCTGGCTGTATGCAAATTAGTCTGTCCCTGGCCCAGTGCATCATGGGAACAGGGCAGACCAGACTACAAAAGCCAATTCTTACACTGGGAAGGAAACAAGCTTCCGGGGACCGGTTTCTGGCATTTCAGCCGTCTTCGGCCCGGCTTGCTTGAATCCTGATGGTGCAATGAGCAAGGGACTCACATCTGAGTATACCCTTCCACGCTTAGGGTGGACAAAATTATTTACAACAAGGGGTGGTGGTGGACAGAGTCTCTGAATTAAGCAGAATACTCTCACCCAGTCAAGAGATCAGGGCTAGATCCAACACCGTTTTTTAGCTCATTGCACCATCCCAGTTTCAGAACCTGGCTGTATGCAAATTAGTCTGTCCCTGGCCCAGTGCATCATGGGAACAGGGCAGACCAGACTACAAAAGCCAATTCTTACACTGGGAAGGAAACAAGCTTCCGGGGACCGGTTTCTGGCATTTCAGTCGTCTTCGGCCCGGCTTGCTTGAATCCTGATGGTGCAATGAGCAAGGGACTCACATCTGACTATACCCTTCCACGCTTAGGGTGGACAAAATTATTTACAACAAGGGGTGGTGGTGGACAGAGTCTCTGAATTAAGCAGAATACTCTCACCCAGTCAAGAGATCAGGGCTAGATCCAACACCGTTTTTTTAGCTCATTGCACCATCCCAGTTTCAGAACCTGGCTGTATGCAAATTAGTCTGTCCCTGGCCCAGTGCATCATGGGAACAGGGCAGACCAGACTACAAAAGCCAATTCTTACACTGGGAAGGAAACAAGCTTCCGGGGACCGGTTTCTGGCATTTCAGCCGTCTTCGGCCCGGCTTGCTTGAATCCTGATGGTGCAATGAGCAAGGGACTCACATCTGAGTATATCCTTCCACGCTTAGGGTGGACAAAATTATTTACAACAAGGGGTGGTGGTGGACAGAGTCTCTGAATTAAGCAGAATACTCTCACCCAGTCAAGAGATCAGGGCTAGATCCAACACCGTTTTTTAGCTCATTGCACCATCCCAGTTTCAGAACCTGGCTGTATGCAAATTAGTCTGTCCCTGGCCCAGTGCATCATGGGAACAGGGCAGACCAGACTACAAAAGCCAATTCTTACACTGGGAAGGAAACAAGCTTCCGGGGACCGGTTTCTGGCATTTCAGCCGTCTTCGGCCCGGCTTGCTTGAATCCTGATGGTGCAATGAGCAAGGGACTCACATCTGAGTATACCCTTCCACGCTTAGGGTGGACAAAATTATTTACAACAAGGGGTGGTGGTGGACAGAGTCTCTGAATTAAGCAGAATACTCTCACCCAGTCAAGAGATCAGGGCAAGATCCAACACCGTTTTTTAGCTCATTGCACCATCCCAGTTTCAGAACCTGGCTGTATGCAAATTAGTCTGTGCCTGGCCCAGTGCATCATGGGAACAGGGCAGACCAGACTACAAAAGCCAATTCTTACACTGGGAAGGAAACAAGCTTCCGGGGACCGGTTTCTGGCATTTCAGCCGTCTTCGGCCCGGCTTGCTTGAATCCTGATGGTGCAATGAGCAAGGGACTCACATCTGAGTATACCCTTCCACGCTTAGGGTGGACAAAATTATTTACAACAAGGGGTGGTGGTGGACAGAGTCTCTGAATTAAGCAGAATACTCTCACCCAGTCAAGAGATCAGGGCTAGATCCAACACCGTTTTTTAGCTCATTGCACCATCCCAGTTTCAGAACCTGGCTGTATGCAAATTAGTCTGTCCCTGGCCCAGTGCATCATGGGAACAGGGCAGACCAGACTACAAAAGCCAATTCTTACACTGGGAAGGAAACAAGCTTCCGGGGACCGGTTTCTGGCATTTCAGCCTTCTTCGGCCCGGCTTGCTTGAATCCTGATGGTGCAATGAGCAAGGGACTCACATCTGAGTATACCCTTCCACGCTTAGGGTGGACAAAATTATTTACAACAAGGGGTGGTGGTGGACAGAGTCTCTGAATTAAGCAGAATACTCTCACCCAGTCAAGAGATCAGGGCTAGATCCAACACCGTTTTTTAGCTCATTGCACCATCCCAGTTTCAGAACCTGGCTGTATGCAAATTAGTCTGTCCCTGGCCCAGTGCATCATGGGAACAGGGCAGACCAGACTACAAAAGCCAATTCTTACACTGGGAAGGAAACAAGCTTCCGGGGACCGGTTTCTGGCATTTCAGTCGTCTTCGGCCCGGCTTGCTTGAATCCTGATGGTGCAATGAGCAAGGGACTCACATCTGACTATACCCTTCCACGCTTAGGGTGGACAAAATTATTTACAACAAGGGGTGGTGGTGGACAGAGTCTCTGAATTAAGCAGAATACTCTCACCCAGTCAAGAGATCAGGGCTAGATCCAACACCGTTTTTTTAGCTCATTGCACCATCCCAGTTTCAGAACCTGGCTGTATGCAAATTAGTCTGTCCCTGGCCCAGTGCATCATGGGAACAGGGCAGACCAGACTACAAAAGCCAATTCTTACACTGGGAAGGAAACAAGCTTCCGGGGACCGGTTTCTGGCATTTCAGCCGTCTTCGGCCCGGCTTGCTTGAATCCTGATGGTGCAATGAGCAAGGGACTCACATCTGAGTATACTCTTCCACGCTTAGGGTGGACAAAATTATTTACAACAAGGGGTGGTGGTGGACAGAGTCTCTGAATTAAGCAGAATACTCTCACCCAGTCAAGAGATCAGGGCTAGATCCAACACCGTTTTTTAGCTCATTGCACCATCCCAGTTTCAGAACCTGGCTGTATGCAAATTAGTCTGTCCCTGGCCCAGTGCATCATGGGAACAGGGCAGACCAGACTACAAAAGCCAATTCTTACACTGGGAAGGAAACAAGCTTCCGGGGACCGGTTTCTGGCATTTCAGCCGTCTTCGGCCCGGCTTGCTTGAATCCTGATGGTGCAATGAGCAAGGGACTCACATCTGAGTATACCCTTCCACGCTTAGGGTGGACAAAATTATTTACAACAAGGGGTGGTGGTGGACAGAGTCTCTGAATTAAGCAGAATACTCTCACCCAGTCAAGAGATCAGGGCTAGATCCAACACCGTTTTTTAGCTCATTGCACCATCCCAGTTTCAGAACCTGGCTGTATGCAAATTAGTCTGTCCCTGGCCCAGTGCATCATGGGAACAGGGCAGACCAGACTACAAAAGCCAATTCTTACACTGGGAAGGAAGCAAGCTTCCGGGGACCGGTTTCTGGCATTTCAGTCGTCTTTGGCCCGGCTTGCTTGAATCCTGATGGTGCAATGAGCAAGGGACTCACATCTGACTATACCCTTCCACGCTTAGGGTGGACAAAATTATTTACAACAAGGGGTGGTGGTGGACAGACTCTCTGAATTAAGCAGAATACTCTCACCCAGTCAAGAGATCAGGGCTAGATCCAACACCGTTTTTTTAGCTCATTGCACCATCCCAGTTTCAGAACCTGGCTGTATGCAAATTAGTCTGTCCCTGGCCCAGTGCATCATGGGAACAGGGCAGACCAGACTACAAAAGCCAATTCTTACACTGGGAAGGAAACAAGCTTCCGGGGACCGGTTTCTGGCATTTCAGCCGTCTTCGGCCCGGCTTGCTTGAATCCTGATGGTGCAATGAGCAAGGGACTCACATCTGAGTATACTCTTCCACGCTTAGGGTGGACAAAATTATTTACAACAAGGGGTGGTGGTGGACAGAGTCTCTGAATTAAGCAGAATACTCTCACCCAGTCAAGAGATCAGGGCTAGATCCAACACCGTTTTTTAGCTCATTGCACCATCCCAGTTTCAGAACCTGGCTGTATGCAAATTATCTGTCCCTGGCCCAGTGCATCATGGGAACAGGGCAGACCAGACTACAAAAGCCAATTCTTACACTGGGAAGGAAACAAGCTTCCGGGGACCGGTTTCTGGCATTTCAGCCGTCTTCGGCCCGGCTTGCTTGAATCCTGATGGTGCAATGAGCAAGGGACTCACATCTGAGTATACCCTTCCACGCTTAGGGTGGACAAAATTATTTACAACAAGGGGTGGTGGTGGACAGAGTCTCTGAATTAAGCAGAATACTCTCACCCAGTCAAGAGATCAGGGCTAGATCCAACACCGTTTTTTATCTCATTGCACCATCCCAGTTTCAGAACCTGGCTGTATGCAAATTAGTCTGTCCCTGGCCCAGTGCATCATGGGAACAGGGCAGACCAGACTACAAAAGCCAATTCTTACACTGGGAAGGAAACAAGCTTCCGGGGACCGGTTTCTGGCATTTCAGCCGTCTTCGGCCCGGCTTGCTTGAATCCTGATGGTGCAATGAGCAAGGGACTCACATCTGAGTATACCCTTCCACGCTTAGGGTGGACAAAATTATTTACAACAAGGGGTGGTGGTGGACAGAGTCTCTGAATTAAGCAGAATACTCTCACCCAGTCAAGAGATCAGGGCTAGATCCAACACCGTTTTTTAGCTCATTGCACCATCCCAGTTTCAGAACCTGGCTGTATGCAAATTAGTCTGTCCCTGGCCCAGTGCATCATGGGAACAGGGCAGACCAGACTACAAAAGCCAATTCTTACACTGGGAAGGAAACAAGCTTCCGGGGACCGGTTTCTGGCATATCAGCCGTCTTCGGCCCGGCTTGCTTGAATCCTGATGGTGCAATGAGCAAGGGACTCACATCTGAGTATACCCTTCCACGCTTAGGGTGGACAAAATTATATACAACCTGATATTGTACCACAGGCAAAATCAGGTCTATTGGCATGTATGTGTGTGGTGGTGTCCTCTAGCCAATAGGAGTGTCCTTTTTTCCTCCTGCCCTTTAAATGTTTGACGTTTTCTAAATAGTTGTTTTTCAGCTGCTCTCCCTACCATGAGGTAGAGCTCAGGGTGTCCCCTCCTGCCCAGATTGTCCTGTTCCTCTGTTTGTACTCCTTCCACTTTTTCATGGCACAGAGTCTTCCTCAGCAGCATCCCACGGCCATGAAGGCAAATGTGCCTCTCTGACTGTGCTCCGCAGGCCCCATGGCCCCCTGGCCATTTTGAAAACTGTAAGTGCCTATCATGTCGTACAAAGTGTACCATGGCGGGGCATGTTAGTTAAATGTCACAAGTGGACTGCTTTCCCCATTTTGCCATTCACGTCTTTTCCTGCAACTTTCCTACTGACCAGTTACATTTGGACCTGCCCTGGACCCTACTGCTGGCCTTTGCTGGAGTGAGTCTAGATCCCGAAGTACTGTCCTTACGGTCCTTGTCATGACTCGCACCTCCTGAGCTCTGTGTTCCCTCAGCCCTGTTCTGCCTACCTCTCCTCATCTTGGCAGTACTCAGGATGGAATCCCGCCTGGGAAAGAGCCAGTACCACTCTTACTGGACAGACATATCCACATAGGTCAAGTCAGCATCAGTCCATGCTATCCCACCACTTCAGACAGCATCCACCCATGAGGGGACCATCCACCCTTCGGGTCCTGCAGAATACGCACTTCGTACAGTCTGTTGGAAATGTTCCCTTTCTGCAGGCTCAACCTTGATTTCTACTTTTTTTCTGAACTCTATGTTTTTTCTGTACCCTATTCATTTTGTTGCTATCTATAGAACTATGTGCACTTTACCCCTGCCAGTTGTAAAGTGACTGCACTCTACCAACCCCCCTTTTAAAATGATGAATTTGGCATACCCATTATATGCAAATTTAACATATTTGTAAGTCCCTAGTATGTGGTTCAAAGTGTACCAGGGTGTGCCAGTTAAATGTTAAAGTGGACTGCAGCCCCCGCTGTGCCACCCACTACAGCAATGGTGTAAACATGACTGCAGGCCTACACTTGTAGCCTAGCAGTGCAGTTTTAATTAGCAAATTAGACCTGTGAAGCTAACCCCCTTTTGACAGGCCTCATCCTTACTTTTAAATGTTAATGTCACCCCTAAGTACCCCTAATAAGGCTTGCCTTGCATGGTATTCAAAAGTAGGAAATGTAAAAGATTAATGTTAAACATGTGCTTACAGTGAAAAGCCTTTAAAACAATCTTCACTGCAGCAGTGAAAAGTCATAAACCGTGTCCGTGGGTCATATCTGCCCAAACGCCGATATTCCGAACGATTGAAAATGACTTTTCTTTAGAAACATTTGGATTTGGATTATCATGTCCTATACTTTGGAATTTTTGAAAGACTGACTTTGAGGATGCTATAAATTACTCAAGTCTGCCTGAATTGTGTAGGTAAAATTGATACCTAGTCACCTTGAATAAGAATGTACTTACAACTCGTCTAATATTTGGAAGAAATATCTAGTTATATGACAACAGGATACCGACATAACTTGAAGGAAATAAGAACGCCCTGAAGAAGTTCTGTTGTACAGAATGAAATGCGTCGGCTGGCTGTGGTACATAAACTTAAGGAAAATAAAAGCATTTGAATATACACCAAGATTCAGCGCTTCAGTAAGGACTTTAAGTGATATGATTTGATTGGACTTGTTGCAAGGTAGAGGTAGAGAGGTAGAGACTAGTAGAGAGAGAAGTAGAGAGAGGTAGAGAGTAGAGAGTGCGTAATAGAGAGTAGAGAGTGAGTAGTAGAGAGTAGTAGAGAGCAGTAGAGAGAGTAGCAGAGAGTGAGTAGTAGAGAGTAGTAGAGTGAATAGTAGAGTGAGTAGTAGAGAGTAGTAGAGAGTGAGTAGTAGAGAGTGAGTAGTAGAGAGTAGTAGAGAGTAAATAGTAGAGTGAGTAGTAGAGAGCAGTAGAGAGTGAGTAGCAGAGAGTAGCAAAGAGTGAGTAGTAGAGAGTAGTAGAGAGTGAGTAGTAGAGAGTAAGTAGTAGAAAGTGAGTGAGTAGTAGAGAGTGAGTAGCAGAGAGAGAATAGGAGAGTAGTAGGGAGTGAGTAGTAGAGTGAGTAGTAGGGAGTAGTAGAGAGATAGTAGTAGAGAGTGAGAAGTAGAGAGTAGTAGAGAGTGAGTAGTAGAGAGTAGTAGAGAGACAGTAGTGGAGAGTAAGTAGTAGAGAGTAGTAAAGAGTGAGAGTAAGAAGTAGAGAGTGAATAGTAGAGAGTAGTAGAGAGTGAGTAGTAAAGAGTGAGTAGTAGAGAGAGAGTAGTAGAGAGTAGTAGATAGTGAGTAGTAGGGAGTGAGTAGTAGAGAGAGAGTAGTAGAGAGTAAGTAAGTATAAGTATAAACCATTTTATAGCGCGCTCCGTTACTGGAGAGTATCCTGGCGCGGGAAAAAGAGAAAAGCAGACAACAGAGCACAGGAAAGAACCTTAGTTTACACTATTAAATAGATGTGTTTTCAGATGTTTTTTGAAGGCAGCTACTGTAGGTGTGGAGCGCAGGTGAAAAGGAAGAGCATTCCAGGCGCGAGCCACAACCACAGAGATCGACTGGCCGCCAAGTCTGGCACGTTTAAAACGGGGAAGGGTCAGTTTAAACAGAGTGGAGGATCTTAGGGTGCGTGCAGGGGCATAACTGATGAATCTTTTTCTCAAATACTGGGGACCCTGATTGTGGGTAGCACGAAACGCCAGTACCAGAGATTTAAACAAGATGCGCTGTGCAACAGGAAGCCAGTGGAGAGTGCGCATCTCAGCGCGCATGCTCTTCCATCTGGGGATGTTAAATAGTAGACGGACAGCCGCGTTCTGGATAATTTGCAGTCGTTTTACTAGATAAGAGGGGATGCCACTGAACAATGCATTTGCATAGTCCAACCTGGCCAGTATGAGTGCCCGAGCAACAGATTCCCTGGCATCTCTTGGGAGCAGGGGAAAGAATTTGCGGAGCATTTTTAAAGTGGCAAAACAGGTACCAGTAAGTTTTTTTATGTGGTGTTCGAATCTAAGAGAGTAGTATAGTAGTAGAGAATGAGTAGTAGAGAGTGAGTAGTAGAGAGTAGTGGAGTAGTAGAGAGTGAGTAGTAGAGAGTAGTGGAGAATATTCCAAAGTTTTGCACAGCACCACTTGCCTCAGCCAAGCTGTGGTTGCAGGTTTCCTCTTTTTGAGTGAGCCCTAATTTTGCCTCATAAAGGCTTTTTGGCAGTTGGTAAACCTTGTTTCATGGACCCATAATTTATGAACAGTTGGTAAGATTTTCTAATAGATTTAGTTCTGTCTAAGTAAAAATGAAGGACTCTTATACGATCGAGGAAGTGTAACGTTCTCTCAGCTGCAGAAGTGGATTTGGAAAAAAGTTAGGTGGAGTAACTGATTGAGATGGAAATCTGAGACTACCTTGGGCAAAAAAGAGGGTTGTGTACGTAAAACAACCCTACTGTGGTGGAAAACTGTAAAGGGTTCTACAGAAGATACAGCTTGCAATTTATTGACTTTACGAGCCGAGGACATTACAACCAAAAAAGCCAATTTCCTTGATAGGTGTTGCAGCGATGATTTATGGATCGGATTAAAGGGTCGACCTATTAATTTGGATAGAACTATGTTCAATGCCCAAGGAGGAGAGGGGTTTCTGTGAGGAGGAAATACCTTTTTGATGCCTTCTAGAAAATCTTTAACAAATGGAATCGTAAAAAAGATTCTTGTGCTGGAGATTTATGCAGTGATAGTTGCTAGGTGAACCCTTATAGAGGACAGTTGTAGACCAGACTTGGCTAGGTGTAGTAAATAAGGTAGAATGATGTCTTCCTGTACTGTGATGGGATCATAAGTCTTTGAACAAGCCCATATGCAGAAACGTTTCAACTTATAAGCCTAGCAAGCTCTTGTAGAAGGACGCTTTGATTCTTCAAGAATGTTCATGCAATCTTATGGAAGATTAAATGTCCATAATGGATTACCTCAAGAGCCATGCTTCCAAATTCCAGGATTGAATCGAAGGATGGAGAAGTCTGCCGTGATGTTTAGAGAAAAGGTCTGAACTGAGTGGTAGGTTATAGATTAGTGGAATAGGACTGTGTACCACCATTGATTTGGCGTGTCCATAGCTATCAGGATCATTGTGATGCATGATCTCAGAGGCCTTTGGATCACCCGTGAAATTAGTTGAATTGGTGAAAAGGCATACAAAAATAGAGTCGACCAGTCTATCAAAGGGGCATTTCCCAGAGACTTCGAGTCGGGATCTCTGGATGCGGGGTCTTTGAATTTTGAGTTTAAGGCAGTAGTGAACAGATCCAGAGTTGGGGTGCCCCATTCTTGGAAGATAGCATCTACCACTTTGTCATTGAGGACACACTCATGGTTCTCTTTGTTGAAGTAGCTGAGGAAATCTGCTTCCACCTTAAGAACTCCTGGGATGTGAAAGGCTGTAATGGAGAGTCCTCTCAACAGAGCCCAATGCCATAGTGTTTGCGCCTGGTAAGACAACTGTCTGGACCTTGTTCCACCCTGTTTGTTGATGTAAAACATCATGGTGGTGTTGTCTTTTTGAATCATGTGGTCCTTTGATTGCAGAAATGGAAAAACACTTTGAAGGCCAGTAACACTGACTTCAGTTCTAGAAGATTTATGTGGTATTTCTTTTCTTTTTAGGACCACAGACCTTGGATGGGCAGATCGTTCATGTAGTCACCCCATCCTGTTAGTGACGCATCTGTGTTGGTTGTCTGAGCTAGGGTTGATCTTTCAAATGGAACCCCTGTCAGCAGATTGTCCGAATTGGTCCAGCATGCAAGGGATTGGGGTGCATTGTATATCAGGAGAATCCGATCTTCTTTGTTCTCAGAGACCATTGATCTTCCAGACATACCTATGGTGGTCTCATGTACAGGCATGCGTTCAGTACAATATTGATGCAGGATGCCATCTATCCTACTAGAGGCACTACCTTGCGAACCCTTGGCCTGATCTGTTGTAGAATTTGGGAACATTTTGTTAGAACTGAAAACACTCTCTACCCTGTAGGATACACTCTTGCTATTAGAGTGTCCAGAGTAGCTCCTAGAAATGTGAGGCACTGAACTGGTGTTGCGCTAGACTTCTGTGGATTGACCTGTGTGGGGTTTAGAATGAAATTGGAATGTTGGGAGCGGGGGATTCGGCGGACAGATGTTGTTGCCTGATATGGAGAGCTGACGGCTGAATAAAGTGTGTCCTACCTGCATTTGTGTTCCGGACATCATTTCAGTGGCGACAAGTGCCTTCAGCACTTCCATCTCCACTGTGTCTCTCCCTACTGCGATCTGGCTGTATTCCTGGTTTTCAACGCAATTCCAAGGGTCCTGGGAAGCTGTTACCTTCTACGATCCGGTGAATTGTCCTCCGCAAGTTTGAGCAGTCCCTCTGCCATGTCCTAGCACAGCACTTGGTAATCTTATGCATACATGAATTTTGGGAAAGGTCTTGTTGGGGGGAGTCAATCAATCAATCAATCAATCAGGGGTTTGTATCGCGTGCTACTCACCCATGAGGGTCTCACGGCGCTGGGGGGTGGGGGGAAGAGCGGCACCGGGTCAGTCGAAGAGCCAGGACTTGAGGTCCTTCCTGAACGTGTGCAGGAGTGAGAGATGAAATGTCCATGGTCAATGGTATTTTACGTGGAGGCGGTTTGCTGGTTGTTGCCGGAATGTTTGAGAAGGAAGTTTTTACATCTTGCACATAGTGGTCATGGAGGTATTACAGCACTCAAACATAGGATCAGGTAAGACTTTTGGTGGCTTGGTGTGGATAGAATGGTGGAACATTTTGTCAGGGATCGCTATGCGTGTGTCATCAGTGATAAGTCTCAGGTCACTGTACCATCCCCCGTTATGTCTGTGGAGCCACCATCCATGCCCTGGAGCAAGTTAGCCATGGACATCTCTGGGCCATTTGCGGTATTGGGAAGTACAACTAAATTTCCTTTGGTACTCGTTGACTATCTGTCTATGTGGACCGAGGTAAAGATGGTTGAGATTGTTTCGACTTCTACTGTTTTTGATTTCCTTAGTGATGTTTTTGCCACAGAAGATTACCACGAAGAATTGGTTACCGACAACAGAACACTGTTAGTGTCCTTGGAAATTAGTGAATTTCTTCTAAAGAATGGTATACGTCACATTCAAACCTCTCTTTACCATTCTTGGAGCAATGGTTTATTAGAGAGGTTTAATCGTGTGATAAAGGATCAGTTGCACTTGGTCTTGGTGAATAACATGAATTGGAAAAAAAGTCATGAAAGACATGTTGGGGGCATAGAACAGCCCTGAATAGTGTGACTGGCGTATCCCCTTTCACCACTTGAGAGGAAGAGTGGCTGGAACAAATTTGAATAGAGATTGGATGAATCAGAAGATGGTGAATAGTGATGTTCTAGGAAAGGTCTTGGATGTGGGAAAGGCTTTGGCTGGTAAAGGGTGTTTGGAAGGTAGTGCTGTCGGTGATGGTAGGTGATTGGGTTTGTGTCAAGAGACCAGGTATTGTGAAAAAATTTCTGGTCCAAACTTTCCATTCTCAAGAAGGTGAGGTTCCGTGAAAATCGTTACGACGTTTTGGGCATCGACGAATATGGACGAGTGTGGTATCTATGAACCGTAAATGACGAGTTTAGTAAGTGTACGCGGTATCGCCATGCTACTCAGAAGAGTTCATCTCATTCACAGTTTTTTTCCAATGAACCCTCGGGTTCCATTTTAGATACGGCATCCATTTTGTTTCTTGCCCTCACGTAGTCAGCGAACAGGCAACTGTCCGCATCGTGACCTTTTGTTCCCAAGCTTCACGGAAGAAGCATATGCCTTTTCATGCGTCTTTTATGAGTAGGGGGAGGATACTGCTAAAGCAGTTGCCTCCGCTCGAAGGTGATTCTGCCGTGCCGGTCTATTGTCACAGCCTCGCACGTGCTGGGATCAAGCCCTTTTAAGCTACGATTACGCATCCAATATTATCCTCACACTCTCTCCTCCCTGTTGTCTGACTTCCCTGCAGCAGTTCTTGTCTCTTTCTTTTGCTTATTTACAACTCAAGTGGAATGTACCTAATGGTGGGAAGATGTGCTTTTACAGTTGGAACTGGTGATGTTAATGTAATTATGTTCCGGGGTTCTGAATACATGAAAGCGATCCTTTTGAATTTTACTGTGGGAACTGAGCTGTAACCTTTTGCTTACATATTGTGCAATGACAAGATCTTGTACAAAAGAGAGCGACCCACAAATGCAATTTGAAGCAGGCTCTTGGAACCTACACTCTGTTGTACTTCCCATGACTTTTGCATCCCTGCAGTAATAAACGCTGATCTTTGACGCCGAAGGAAGTCTCCCGTGTCTCTGTCTTTAGTGCGCCAGAACAGGTATCCCACGAAGGTTTTAGGTGTTGTTCCCTGGCACCGCTGGGCCTTAAATAGTCCAGTCCTTCAGTTGGCGCCCAACGTGGGGCGACATCGGCGGTACCGGTCCAAAGCCTGACGATTGTGAGGAACTTCGTGTGAAATCTCAGAGGAAAAGGTGCACCCCGCTTCATCGATCCTGTTGTCGAAATAAGTGGTCCGAAGATTTTTCCCGTGAAGATTCCCGCCTCCTGACGGCTGCGACGGACCGATGCCCTGACTGTCGACCTGTTTTCGACGCCTGGCGTAGACATTTCGTACAGCGAGACGATAGACGGGCCTTCCTGGAGACGCCATTGAAGCTCTCAGTTAAGTATTTGTGGGTCGCTCCCAGTCCTTAGTTGTTGTTTCAGCTTGTTGAAGCTTTGTTGTTTGCATGGTTCCATTGCATTTGTGGTTCTTAGTTGTTGGTTCTTAGTTGTTATTTGACAGTTGCAATTGCCAAAAACTGAGGGTTTTGTCTTTCATGAAGATTCAGTACTTCGGTAACCCTTGAAGTTTGATACTAGGTTAGTGTGCACGATGCCTAGCCATAGTGGTTTTCTTGGTTTCTTTAAATGTTGCAACAAGGATTCCCGGTTGGAGGACTCGTGTCCGATACCTCCAGTTGGAACTCCGATATATGAGCTCTATAGTCGACATGGTGTGGGCCCTATTATATATAACAAATATTGGGTCCGTTACACGAAAAAAGATGGTGTCCTTAGTTGGCCACCGCACGGAAGTTTTGAACTTGCGATTTTAGATAATCTTGAAGCTAAATTGTTTAAAAAGAAAGCTAGGCCAGCTATGTTTGATTCCTTTCGGTTGTGGCGTAAAGAGGCCAAGCAGAAAGAAATCAAGCAGCTTAAAAAGAATCGAAGAGAAGGTATCGTTCCGATAATGCAAGTTGTACAACAATGTCAGCGAGATAAAGAAGAAAAAGAAATAGAAGTTTCTACTAGATTACATCATATGAGGATAGACAAATGTTATCCCGTTTTACCAACTAGTCAGGATAAGAAAGAAGAGGATTCAAAGGAGGATCCCTTGTTAGCATATTTGATGAAATCGCCGCCCCCTTATGCGCAGGGTGCTACGGCCCCTGTAGTTCCTCCTGTAGTTCCGCCTGTTGTTCCTCCTGTTGTCCCTCCTGTTGTCCCGGCGGCTGCGGGTCAGCCCGTTGTTGGTCCTACGTTTGTCCCACCACCTGTCTCTATTCCTACTGCTCCTTTGCCTGTACCTTCTCAGCCTCTTGTCCCTGCCACCCCGACTATCTTGCCTGCTTCTGCTGTGTCTGCCGTCACTTCAAACGTTGTGGCTCCTGTTCTCCTTTCTCCTTCTGTTCGTAATCGTATCCCTAACACTGTTGCTACCCTTTATTCACCGCTTTCTGGTCAGTTATTTCCATCCGATACTTCTGAAACTCCCCAAAGACGGAGTCAGATCCCTAGTGGAAGGGAAAAAGAGACGTTAGTGACAATGGCACATAGGTGGATAAGACATCCTGCCAACTACCCTCCACGCATGGTTTTCGAGACGTTTTCTCAGTTTAATGAGCCAACACAGAGATTCGTGTTCGAAGAAATGTGTAACTTTTTGAGGGAACAATGGTATAATGACAATTTAGATAACGTACCGCCCGATATGATTGAACTTCAGAGTCAATTTTCGAGCGGTATGATTGTAGGTGGCGATGTACGACGTGCCTTAGAGCGATTGTTATCCTTTAGATCCACAGTGCCTTCTCGCGTGTCATTTAATGACGACTTAGAAACTTGGAAAGCGGCTCCTGGTCAGTATCCTATGAGAGAAGTTCCGCCAGTATACATGCCAGGTGCTCCTGCTGCTAATCCTCCGATTCTTCCACATTTCCAGAGAGTTTGGATACACCTCCCATGGAAGCGATCAGAAGTGTTGCAGGTGAAACAATCTTTGCCTGATCCGCGTAAGAATCCAGCAGGTTATTATAAGGAGTTGTCCCAATTGGTAGATGCTAGTATTATGAACCTTGCCGACATTGACATGCTGTTCGGTAATGTTGTACCACAGCCGGTTTGGGCGAAAATTCGTCAGGAAAATCATGCGAATGAGTTAGGCGGTGATTGGGCTGCACTAATAGCAGCTGATGGCCGACAAGTTGGTGGGGCTAAGCCTGAGCAGTTAATTACGGATCTGCCTCAGAGAATAATTACACTTATGAAAACTCTCATGCCAGCGATGAGGGTGAACTGGGATAAATTATCAGCTTGTAAGCAAAAGAAAGACGAGAGTGTCTCGGACTTCTTTACTAGGTTCGAG
This sequence comes from Lissotriton helveticus, assembly GCF_964261635.1. Taxonomy (NCBI): domain Eukaryota; kingdom Metazoa; phylum Chordata; class Amphibia; order Caudata; family Salamandridae; genus Lissotriton; species Lissotriton helveticus. The sequence goes on from NC_136068.1 coordinate 1,769,541,509, forward strand.
GAAGCATTTGTCGATCATAGTGGTCAGGATATGAGCACTGAGGGAGGTCAGCGGTTATTCGTTGATAAGTTCGTGCTGAATTTGTTACCTGAACTATGCAACAAATTGAAGAATTCAGAAAGTGCATTGGCTGTTTCAACCACTGCACAGATATTAGCAACGGCTCAATATTATGAGAATAGGGAAAAAGAAGAAAGTGATCGTGTAGATAAGAAAACGAAGGAGCTCAAAACGAAGGTTTTGTTGCAGCAAGCGTATCCTCCACGTTCAAATCAAAATGAGTCGCAACAGCAATATAGACCACAATCGCAATCCTCCAGAATACAGTCACGTCCTGACTCCTCTGACTTCAGATCTATGCTTAGGTATAACCAGTGTGCATATTGTAGAAGAGAGGGACATATAAAATATGATTGTCCGGCTTTACGTGATCGCCTTAATGGTGTATCGGCACGAGGGGGTCGTGGTGGTCCTCAACAAGCATCTCGAGGTAGAGGCCGCGGTACCTTTCAAAATCAGACTGAGCGCCCTAATACGTCCTCGGACGCGAATAATTGTTTTGACCAGCGAAATGTAAGGTCCGATAAATCAGCGTAGTATTATGCGGACGACTATTACATTGAACATGAGACTGTTGTAAACGATCGTTACTAGGACAGCCACCGACAGAGAGAGGGAGTAGTATCAGCTCCGGTTGATCAGAGTGGGCCTTACGTCGCAGTTGCTACATCTGGCGTAGTTGAGCCTTTTCTGTTAGACACTGGTGCGACGAAAAGTTCCATCATGCATTCGAAACTCCCTGGCGCACCTTTGTCCGGCTTAACAAATGTTTCCGTTGGATTCTCTGGCGCCCCTGTTAGCAATCCTGTCTCTAGCCCTTTGCCCCTTACAATTGGCCCTCGTGAGCTGGAGGCTCCATTGATTCTATCTACTGGTTGTGGTGAGAATCTTCTGGGCTTGGATTTGTTAAAACGGTTATATGCAACATTGTATTGCTCTCCTGAAGGAGTGGAGCTTACATTAGGTCGGAGAGTAATCTCTCCTATGTACTTGTCGATCGATAAACTCCCGCCGGAATTGAGCTCCCTTCCTGCGTCTCTATGGGCCACAGGTCCCAATGACGTGGGTCTCTTGGACATCCCACCTTATATGATCAAGCTGAAACCAAATGTGCGATTGCCACGTATACCACAGTATCGTATCTCCATGGAGGGAGAACGGGCGCTATTAACGATTGTACACGATCTGATCGAAAAGGACGTCGTTGAAGAAACTCGGGGAAATGTGTGTAATAGTCCTGTGTTACCCATTTTAAAACGAACTGATCCATCTAAACCTCCTGTGTACCGTTTCATAATCGATTTGAGAGAAGTAAATAAAATCGTGATTCCACAGTTCCCCGTGGTCCCTGATATCACGACTTTGTTGACCTTGATTCCAACGTCTGCCTCCTGGTTCACGGTGATCGACCTAAAGAATGCTTTCTTTAGTATCCCGATTGCTGAGGAAAGCAGAGACCTATTCGGATTCTCATTAGGTGGTCACAGTTTTAGACTGAAACGTGCACCACAGGGCTATTGTGAGAGTCCGTCGATCTACAGTCAAGCCCTTAAAAGTCAACTTGATTCATTTATATTACCGGCAGGCGCAGCCTTGATTCAGTACGTTGACGACCTGTTGGTCGCCGCTGATACCGAAGATATTTGTAGAACTGCTACAGTATCATTGTTGCGGCATTTATGTGACTTACATCACAAGGTGTCACCTTCCAAGCTGCAATATTGTTGCCAAGAAGTAACCTACTTAGGTCACTTATTGTCAAAAGAAGGGAGAAGGTTGACCCCAGAGAGAATTGCAGCGATTACCCGAATGACTGTGCCAAAAACTCAGAGAGATGTACGTGCCTTTCTAGGTATCACGTCATACTGCAGACAATGGATCCCAAATTTTTCACTATTGGTGAAACCATTGTTAGCTCTCACGTGCAAGGATGTTCCGACTCCTGTGCCATGGACTGAAGAGTGTCAAAAAGGTTTTTCTGAATTACGTGATGTGTTGTGTTCGGCTCCTGTGTTAGGTACTCCTGATTACAGTAAGCCATTTACACTGTACATTCACGAGAGGGATGGTTGTGCGTTGAGTGTTCTGACGCAACAATTTGGTGACAAACAGCGCCCATGCGCATATTTTTCTTCGACCTTAGACCCAGTAGCTAGAGCTTTGCCGAGTTGTTTAAGAGCAACAGCGGCAGCTGCGGCGTCCATTCGACAGTCCGCAGGTCTGGTCATGGATAATATGCTTACGGTGATGGTTCCGCATGCAGTTGACACTCTTTTGAACCGAACGAAAACTCAACATTTGACGAGCGCAAGGTTGTCTGGGTATGAGCTGACGTTACTGGCTAGTCACATACGGATAAAACGTTGTAATGTGTTGAATCCAGCAACATTATTGCCGATCAACACGGAGTCAAGTGATGTAGCACCACATGACTGTTATCTGAGAACTGAAGAAGAAACGAAGGGTCATATTGACCTAAAAGATACTCCATTGGTAGATCCCGATGGTACTTTGTATGTTGATGGTTCCTGTTTTAAGTTACCGAATGGTGATGTGACGACTGCGTATGCTGTAGTGACGTTGAGTACGATTGTGGAAACTGCGAGATTGAGTCAGAATTCGGCTCAGGCAGCTGAGTTGATTGCCTTGACGAGAGCGTGTGTGTTGTCTAGAGGAAAACGGGTGAATGTGTTTACAGACAGTCAGTATGCTTTTGGTGTGGCGCATAGTTTTGGGCGATTGTGGAAAGAAAGAGGATTTTTTACGTCGCATGGTACGAAGATTCAGCATGGACAGCTTGTGAATGACCTTTTAGATGCACTTACATTGCCTAAGCAGGTGGCCATAATTAAATGTAGTGCGCATCGAAAAGTGACAGATGATGTTGGTCATGGTAATGCGTTTGCAGACGAAACTGCTAAAGAGACAGCTAGAGATCTGACAAATCGATTGTACGTTGCGAATTCAGTAAGATGGCCAGCAGAGACTAGCATGTGTGAGGACACGGTTGAAAGTGTGAAGGAAATACAGAATGAGGCCACTGAAATGGAAAAGACTAAGTGGAAAGAAAGCACGGGAAAGTTAGACGAGAATGGATGTTGGGTTGACTTGTCAGAGAAACAGAGATGGATGTTACCGGATGCATATGTGCTTGCTGTTGTTACAATGGCCCATGGCGCAGCACATATTAGCTCCAAGGGCATATGCAAGTTATTGTCTCCTGTATGGAAGAATGATGGGATTACTAAATGTGCAGAGAGAGTGGTTAAGAATTGCATGGTATGTTTGATGCATAATCCCGGTAAGGGCACCCCCACTCCACCTGGTCATTTTGCCCCTCCTACATGTCCTTTCGAAGTTATCCAATTGGACTTCATCCATATGGAGAGATGCAACAATTTGAAGTATGTTTTGGTCGTAGTATGCGCATTCTCCAGATGGATTGAGGCTTACCCTCTTAAGGATAATACTGCCCTATCCACAGCTAAAATTCTGCTTAAAGAGTATTTCCCCAGGTACGCATGCCTCGGATTGTATGGTCGGACAACGGAAGTGAGTTTGTGGGAAGTGTGATGAAGAGTGTGTGTCATGGTTTAGGAATATCCCAAAAATGTCATAGTGCTAATCATCCTCAGTCAGCAGGTTTGGTGGAAGGATATAATGGCACCCTGAAATTGAAGCTTGCTAAAATCCAGGCAACGACTGGTTTATCATGGCCCGACGCTTTGCCTCTAGCTCTCTTATCGACCAGGGCTACTGTACACTCTCGAGTAGGGCTTAGCCCCTATGAGATTGTGTTCGGCCGCCCTGCGAACATTTGGGGGGTTCTGAGACCTAAAGAGTTTAACAGACTTGAATATCCAATGTTGATTGATTATCTATATGATCTGACTGCTAAATTGAGTTTGATTCATCAACAGGTCTTTGAGGCTCTGCCGTCACAAACAGAGGGTCCTGGTCATCGGCTCCAACCAGGGGACTGGGTCCTCACCCGTAATTTCGGACGAAAACGCCACCTTGAGCCGAGATTTGTGGGACCCTTCCAGGTGCTACTAGCCACGAGGACGGCGGTTCGGCTGGAGGGACGAAAACACTGGGTGCATGCCACCCACACCAAGAAGGTTCCGCTTCCTCTGCCGGCAGACACATGGATACGTAAAGGTTTTTCCTCGTCTGAAACTGACGTTCCCCAGCGCTTTGTCTCATTTAGCGAAGCTCAGCCCATAGGGAACACTTCAGTTTTATCTGACACCCCTGTTGATTCCTCCCAAACAATTTCCTTTCCTTCATCATTGGAGAATTCAAGTACTGAACAATTGCCTGAACAATCGAACACTCTTTCGCCATCCAATCCACTGTTTGAAGATCAGACTCGACCCGGAAGAAACCGATACTTTCTTCGTACACGCAATAAAGATGAATACATTTTTATTATTTTGATTTCAAAATACCCCCTCACATTTTGCCTTGACCATTGTGGACATTTTATTATGTATGCATTTCTTTTCCAGAACAGCTAGGAGACGTATATAAAATTGATTATTTAACTGATTAAAACCTGTCATCTGGGTTGGCCGTAGGGCAGCGCGGGTACTTCTTTCTGTTTAGCAGTTATTGACATTAGGTCAATTTCTTTTGTCGATTTCTGGGAACTCCTGGGAATTGATAATCGCTACTCAGAACGAAGTGCGTCAAGAACGTTGCGGACGGTTGTTAGAGGATGGAGTTCTCCAAGCTGTCGAAGCTAGAGGAAAAGACGGCGCAAAGATCTAAATTGTGCAGCACATTTCGAACAAAATGTTTTTTATTACAGGTTTTCATGTTGTTCCTAACTGTTTCTATGCTGCTGGTGGGTGGAGTATATTTTGGCTTTCAATCATTACTGCCTTCTGCCTTACCTACCTCTCCTTCTCATGATCTAAATTTCGTCTCTACTGTTTCTCCACATTCTTTTCACCTACTGCCCCAACATGAGCAAGTCAGACGTGCGGAATTTAGAAACAATTCCTTTGTGCAACTTTTGCATCAGCATCAGTTGGTGGTAAATACTACAAATTGTTGGGTGTGTGGGCTAATGCCACATACCATGGACAGGGGTATCCCATATTTGGTTCTTCCGTACAGCCCCCAAGGGTCTGCTCGGGCATTCCAAATCATGTTCCGTAGTGCACTAGATTCCTACCCCCATCGAGAGCCACGCTCAGCAAGCTTTGGTCCTGGCCCGTACCATAAGTCTCTGGCGACAGCGATTGCTGATCTAGATAGAGACATTTTTGATGCTTCGCTCATCCCAGAGGAGGAAGTGCAGGCCTATAAGTACCTTAGTGAGGCTGAGTATAGTATATCAGTGGGTGATAGACAGCTTAAAAGCTCATCTCCAATCTGGATTGTACCTCACCTAGGCCACTTTTGTTTGCAAGGTCGTGGCCGAAATCCAAGAGCCCAGCTTGGGAAGAGTGCTTGTGTGGATACTTACGTTCTACCGATGCTCTCTTCCCCTGTCTTTCTGACTGCCAAAGGTACCTATTTTGTAGGTTATGACCGAGCATATACGTGGTTACCTCATGACTTCTCAGGTACCTGCTATATTGCAAATCTCTTGCCCCCGACTTTCACTGTTGCTGCCGACTATCACAAAATCAGAGTTGTGAGAGGTGTCATTAGTAAAGAGGATACTTCCGGTCAAGAAGCAGGAGATTTCTTCAAGGGTTTTCTACCGTTTTGGGGCCCTATGGTCAATAGCAGAAATCTGAGACAGTTAACTCGTGTAGTAGAGTCAACCGCTAACATAACTGCAAGCGCCCTTGGTAATCTGACAGCAGAGCTTCAAGCGGATAGACTTATGACGTTACAGAACCGTATGGTTCTAGACATTGTTCTAGCAGATAGAGGTGGTGTGTGCAAGGTCATCCATTCGAGCTGCTGCATATTCATACCGGATAACGCCCCAACGGTTTATCAAGCCATCTCCAAGTTGCACAAAATCTCGGAGTCCATACACGTGGACGAGGGAGATTGGACGCTTCTAGGATGGTTTTGGGGTCTAATGTCGACTTGGGGTTGGAAGATTCTGATGGTTATAGGGGTTGTTTTGACGTTTCTGTTCACGTGTTGTCTGTGTGTACAGTGTGGTCCTGCCTTATGTGGCCTTTGTGCTACAACGTGTATAAGAAGGCCATCTGTTACCAAAGAGGCATTGATGGATAGAATTATGTTCCAACAACATCTGAATGATCTGATGAGAATCGAGATTGACTCCGACTTCGACTAGTTCTTGCCTACATGAGGGCAAAAGGAGCATCTGAGGTTCCGTGAAAATCGTTACGACGTTTTGGCCATCGCCGAATATGGACGAGTGTGGTATCTATGAACCGTAGATGACGAGTTTAGTAAGTGTACGCTGTATCGCCATGCTACTCAGAAGAGTTCATCTCATTCACAGGTTTTTTCCAATGAACCCTCGGTTCCATTTTAGATACGGCATCCATTTTGTTTCTTGCCCTCACGTAGTCAGCGAACAGGCAACTGTCCGCATCGTGACCTTTTGTTCCCAAGCTTCACGGAAGAAGCATATGCCTTTTCATGCGTCTTTTATGAGTAGGGGGAGGATACTGCTAAAGCAGTTGCCTCCGCTCGAAGGTGATTCTGCCGTGCCGGTCTATTGTTACAGCCTCGCACGTGCTGGGATCAAGCCCTTTTAAGGTACGATTACGCATCCAATATTATCCTCACACTCTCTCCTCCCTGTTGTCTGACTTCCCTGCAGCTGTTCTTGTCTCTTTCTTTTGCTTATTTACAACTCAAGTGGAATGTACCTAATGGTGGGAAGATGTGCTTTTACAGTTGGAACTGGTGATGTTAATGTAATTATGTTTCCGGGGTTCTGAATACATGAAAGCGATCCTTTTGAATTTTACTGTGGGAACTGAGCTGTAACCTTTTGCTTACATATTGTGCAATGACAAGATCTTGTATAAAAGAGAGCGACCCACAAATGCAATTTGAAGCAGGCTCTTGGAACCTACACTCTGTTGTACTTCCCATGACTTTTGCATCCCTGCAGTAATAAACGCTGATCTTTGACGCCGAAGGAAGTCTCCCGTGTCTCTGTCTTTAGTGCGCCAGAACAGGTATCCCACGAAGGTTTTAGGTGTTGTTCCCTGGCACCGCTGGGCCTTAAATAGTCCAGTCCTTCAAAGGTTGTGGAAGCTCAAGATCATGTGATTGTGGTTGCGGAAGGAAACGTATGGAGTAAGAGAAAGGTTTCTGTGATTCCTGAAAATAAATCTTCTGTGGTGCGTGACAGGTTGTGTGGAAATGAGGATGTGGTAACCAAGGATAAAGGTGTTCATCAAGGGCTCGGGAATGGTGGTGTTTAGCAAAAAGGTGAGCTGGACAGTGATGATATTGCTGCTAAATGTCATAACAATGATTCCTTGGTTGATGGTATAGTCAGAAACAGGAAGCTTCCTGTACGATATATACGATATAAGGATTATGTGCTGCAATAGGATGTTTATTCATTGGACATCCAGCGTGTTTTGTGGTTCCACGCCACAGTTATAATATATTGTATGCTTTTATATTTTATTGGTTATTTTCTTCTAGTCATCTGTGTTACTAATTGATTTATAATGTTGCGTGAATGTACCTAATGTATTGTTCTCTTTTTAATATTGTTAAGAAGGGATATATGTTGGGTTTGGAATGGAATGGGAATGTTGGGAGAGGGGAATTGGGCAGGCAGCAGTTGCTACCGGAGATGGAGAGGTGATGGCTGAATAAAGAGTTTCCTACTGGCATTTGTGTTCAGGACATCATTTCAACCTGGACAGCTAGTTTTGCCATGAGAGATGCTCCTTTGCTTTGTGAAAATACTGTCCTCTGTTCAGCCAGTCATCCAGGTATGATATACACAAAATACCTTGTTTTCTCAGTTGAGCCGCAACCACTGCCTGGTATTTGGGAAAGTGTTTGTGGTACTGATTTGAGACCGAAGGGTAACACCGCATATTGAGAGTGGTGAGAGCAATGGTTCTATCTCTATGGCTTTCTTGTGCAGTAGGACATATGTTTCTTGTTTCCTGCAAATGGGCCATTATGGTTTGTTTGGGAGGGGCTGGTGGTGGGGCACTGGTGAAACGTAAAGCGTAGCCGTTTTTAATAATTTTTAGGACATATTTGTCTGTTGCAATTTTTGTCCACTCTTCCCAACGAGACTATACCACCTCTCCAATGTAGTGGATAACTGTGGAGGGGGGTATGTGATCCTCGTTGCTTTTGATTGGAAACTTTTCCCTTAGTTTGCAAGTGCTTGTGTGGAGAGGATCTTCGTCTTTGGTATTGGCTTTGAAAAGACCATTGAGGTTGTCTCTGTTGCTGTTGGTATTGGTAAGGCCACCTAGGGGTTTGATCCCTACGGTACAATTTTTTTTGTCATTAGGCTTGAATTGTTCCAAGAATTTTTTCAGTTTTTCTAAACCCACTGCCTTAAGGGTTTCTGGTTAATTTTTCATACGGAAAATTTCATCTTCCATTTGCTGTCTGAAGAGGGAGGATCCGGTAAAGGGCAGATTAGCGATCTTCAGTTGGGCGTCTGGCTTTAAAGATGAAAGTCTCAACCAGGACGTGCGTCTTAGGAAAATGGAATATGACACTTTACTCCACATGCGTTGAAAACGTGTGCCATTACCCTGCTTTTTTTACTCCACAACAACTATTACAACGCAGGGCTTTGCACCGCAAGTCATTACAACTCATTGTCCATTACAATGCAATTTACTATTCTGACTCCACTGGGGTGTTGTAATGGGGAATGCATTGTAATGGCTTGCGGTGTTAAGCCCTGCTTTGTAAAAGTTACTGAGGTATAAAAAATGCAAGGTAATGACATGCATTGTAAAGCAGTCGGTGTAAAGGATGTTTAACAGGGAAATGCAATGGCAAAAGGTAGTAACGGACAGAACAACCGAGCCAACTGCAGTGCTGATGGATTAGTTTGAAATGAGAGCCCTCTCTGATCATTTCTATATAATCTTGTTGTCTGTGATCTAGTAAATCAGATATGAACGACTTCATTCATTCCCAAATATGATATCCGCACAATAGTGCGTAAATGCGCCTTGAGCGCGCCGAAGGTGCGCCTAAGGTAAGCCCGTCTGCGCACGTCCGCGGCCAGCCGGGCCTAGGGGCATGGCGCTATGCCAATTTTTGTTCTTACTCGGCCGACCAACTCTGCGCTCATCAAGGCCCTTGGCATTTAGACCCTGTAACACAGGGTCATGTCTGTGACATGGGCATTGCTAGAGCTCCTCCCCTACCGTCCCTCCCTCTTAATATACCCTCTTCGTTGCTATCACCCATCTCCCCACCCTCCGGGGCCATCCCTAACACTGTTACTATACCCCCACCTTCCCCCTCAGGAATTACCACCCCGACTATTTCGGCCTTCTTGTTAAATACTCGATCGGCTGTTAAACATCAGTCAGACCTGTTTATTTTTCTGGATACCCACAAACCGGACCTAATGTTCCTAACGGAAACCTGGCTCCGCCCTGATTCCCTGCCTAGCCTATTGGCTGCCCTGCCCACCTCATACTATGTTTTACGAGCGGACCGGCCCCTTGGCAAGGCAGGAGGAGGGGTGGCCATGATTGTCCGTACTGGCATTCAGTTCCAACTACTCCCCTCCCCCTCGATTTTAGAGGTTGATTTTCTGGTTGCCCGTTCTGTGTCTTTTAATACTCCTATCACCTGTGTTCTGATGTACCGCCCACCCCAATCTATGCCCCATTTTCTCCCAGCTTTTCAGGAATTATTAGCTACACTCGCAGTAAGCCATTCATCGGTTCTGGTGCTTGGGGACTTTAATTTCTGGCCCTTTGCTCCAGCGGAAAACGCATCTTCCAGAGAGTTCACCGAACTGCTTGGTAGCTTAAATTTCATTCCACATGTTCATACTCCCACTCATGTTCAGGGTCATACCCTGGACCAAATCTGGTCTCTTAACATTCCTATTCCTGTCCCTATCGTTACTCCCTGTCTATGGTCTGACCACTTCCTGATCTCTTTCTCCCTGGACTTGAGGTCAGCTCAGAAGCCACCTCTCCTCAAGAACACCTGGGCACGTAACTGGGGCAAAGTCGATATTCCATCTTTGTGCTCCTCTCTCTCAACTTCTAGCCCAGCCATTGATAACCTCTCTATTCCATCTCAAGTTGAGGATATAAACAAATGGCTGTCCAGGACATGTGATCAGGTGGCCCCCCTTAGGCGTGTTCAGGTGAAGCGCACCCACCATGCGAACAAGTGGTTTAATCAGGAGCTTAAAGAGAAAAAACTGGCGGCTCGCCAAGCAGAGAGCACCTGGAGACGCACCTACAGTGAGACCTCAAAAATCCGGTATAATTCTTTCCAGGTGGAGTACAAGAGAGCTATTCTGAAGGCTAAAACATCTTATTTTTCAGGCAAGATCATCCAAGCGGAGAATAAATCGAGGGAAATCTTTGCCACAGTGTTCAAACTGGCCTCCTCGGACAGAACAACTGCCAAACCGGTTCCCTCCCAAAAGCTGTGTGATTCCCTGAATGATTTCTTCATTAGTAAAATTGAAGACATCAAGTCCAATATCCCTCCTCCCTCCACATAATTTTCTGACATTTTCCCACCTAACAACTCTTGTCACTTTGACCAATTAACCTTACTATCTGAGGAGACCTTTCTCTCTATTCTCCCTAGTGTTAAATCCGGCTCTCCTGCAGATGTCTGCCCAGCTCACATTATGTGTGACATTTTCCGAAGTTGTCCTCTCCCTCCTCTGACCTTTCTTAATGCGTCCCTCAAAACAGGAACTGTCCCCGCTCCCCACAAGTCAGCCACGATTGTTCCCATTTTAAAAAAGCCTGGCGCCGACCCTACTGTATTGGCAAACTATCGCCCCATCTCCCTTCTCCCCTACCTGGCGAAGGTTTTGGAGCGGCATATCACCTTTACTCTTTGTTCCTTTATTGAGTCCAGTGGGTTCCTTGCCCCCTCTCAAGCGGGTTTCCGCCCCCTCCATTCTACCGAAAAGGTGGTGGTATCCGTTATGGACACACTTAGAGAGGGGCTTGATTCCAACCTCCCCCAAGCGCTGATTCTCCTCGACTTGTCTGCCGCCTTCGACACGGTTGATCACACCATCCTTCTTTCCCGTGTCGAGGCGGCAGGCATCGGGGGCTCCGCCCTGGCTTGGGTGACCTCATTTCTTAGTGGTCGCACCCAAGCCGTCCATCTGGCAGACTTTTCCTCAATGGCTCATAAAGTACGGTGCGGTGTCCCTCAGGGCTCTTCTCTTTCCCCCCTTCTTTTTAATCTGTATATCTTCCCACTTATTTTTGCTTTACAACGTTTGGAGGTCACAGTGTTTAATTACGCTGATGACCTCCAGCTCATTTTTAGTCTGTCAAACTCACCTTATTCTATTCACAACTTCCAGTCAGTGATAGTCTTCATCAGGGATTGGATGAATTCTAACCACCTGAAACTCAACCCTGATAAGACTGAGCTCGTCCTGACTGGAGGTAAACTCAATCCTTGGTCTTCTGCTTTCTGGCCTTCCTCGCTCGGTCCCCCTCCTCTTCCCTCTTCCTCTGTTAAAACTTTGGGGATCACTCTTAATCAACACCTCACTCTTCACTCGCACGTCAGCACGGTGGTTTCTTCTTGTTTTTTTGCGTTGCGTACTATTCGCAAGATTTCACGTTTTTTTCTTCCTCAGCCCTTAAGCTTATTGTCATGGCGATGGTTCTCCCTCGCCTTGACTATGGCAACACACTGTACAATGGCATCCCTAGTTATGCCCTTCGCCGGCTCCAGCTAGTGCAGAACCAAGCTGCCCGCTTGGTTCTTAATTTACCTAGATCCCAGCACATCACTCCGTCTCTTTGTTCCTTACATTGGCTCCCGATAAAAGAAAGAGCCCTGTTCAAACTTGGATGCCTGACTTTCCAGGCTCGTGCCGGGACAGCTCCAGCCTTTATTAAAGCTAACATCCACCATTATATTCCTAGTAGGCAACTAGGTTCCTCCTCCCTTTCTCTTTTAGTGGTCCCTCGATTTAAGAAAAGTAGGACAGGAGGCTGTAAGTTCTCTGTCCTTGCCCCTTCCTTTTGGAACTCCTTACCCCTCTCCATTCGTACATCGGAATCTTATATGGAGTTCCGTGGGAGACTGAAAACTTTTCTGTTCTCACAGGCCTTTGCATCTTAATCCAACTCTGTCCGTGTTGCTGAAGTTGAACTGACCCCGCAGCGCCATGAAACCGCTAGGTAAACGCGCGCTATATAAATATTTTAAAATTCAAATGTGTAGATGCTGTACCACACTTCTTCTTTCCAATTGCATCCATTTGTTTGCTTTCTCGGTCAGGTGGAGCTTAGTCTCTGGAGCAGAGGCATGTTTACTGCAAACTGCTGTGATAATTGCAGAGTCCGGTTTAGGATAAGCTTTGAGTGAGATATTGCTCCTGCATGATGTCTATGAGGCCTGGAAGAAGAGGTAAAGAGGCTTTGGTGTAGCTCTAGGTTGTAGAGTTTCCTGTATAAGAGATACTGACAGTTGGGGGATACCAACTTGGATCTTGAGCATCGAAGCTCCTCTGACTAGAGAGTCCTGAAAAGTGACAATATCATCAACAGGAGTAGATCCAGACAGAGAGCGAGGTGGAGACATTGGTGTATATAAAGAAGAGGAATCTGGAGATCCAGTTCTTGATGAAGTTGACAGTGATAGTTGGCAACCTACGACTCGTAGGTGATTTTATAGGTGAAGGAGCTTTCCATTTGTGGACAGGTGACATTGATGTAGCTCTTGAGTGCCGTTGAACAGGAGAAACATTAAGAACTTCTAAAGGAACCTGAAGAGGATCAGAAGGAGGAATAGCAGGACATATTGGTGGAAGGCCTGTATCCTGCTCCAGTGTGGAAGGGTCCATAAGCTGGGGTGAACCAGATCAGTGAGAAGAGGACAAAGAGCTCTCCATCTGAATGATGTTTGAGGTCATTAGAGAGTGTTCGATGTTGTACATTGCCTCTATGACAAAGCTGGAGATCTTGGAGGAGAGACACGTCTTTTCAAAATTAATTGTTTCAACGTCGAAGAGTGGCATAATATTGACGTTGAATGAAATGACGGTGAACAATGAGAAAGTGACATCGACCAGTGAGATCATGACATCGATTGAGGTCTTGCCGTAGATGCCGATGTTGATAATGAGCATGACGGCGGTAATGTAACCGTGTTCGGCATTGAGATCAGCCTTGCAGTCGATAAAGATGTCAAACTGTGGCGATTTGCTGTTGACTTTGAGCCGTCCTTCGACGGTGAGCATGACATTAGCAGACTTCTCAGCGCTGACTTCGATTGCTTCGACGTCGTTGATGGTGGCGGTGTTGAGAATGAGATATTTTGGGTTTAGATCTCCTCTTAAGTCAGTCTTTATCTGTTTTGTACATTTTCTCAGAAGGATGACGAGGAAGATCTCTCCAATATTCTCATTTTTCTCCTTTCTTTGTTTGCTTTCAAATCCTCCATCTATCCACACAGTCTGATGCCTTCTCAATCCCTAATTGTCCTTTTTGATATTTTTGATATTTTACTGCAAATGCCACAACCTTTTATGAGGTGTTGAGCAGATAGACACACCACACAAACCTTGTGGGAATCGGAGGAAGCTTTCTTTCTACCACAGGAAGGACACTATATGAATAGAGCTGGTGTTTTTGACAGAATTTTCCTCAGAAAAAACTGCAAAAGTAATTAACTTGACAGAAGAGATGGTCAAATGTCAAGAATAAAAAAGAACTGACTTTCACAGGCAAACTGCCACTGCAGTGCATTGTGGGATGGGATCCCTCTCGCATTCTTAAAAGAACAGGTCACATTTTTGTACTTTTTAGAGTTAGCCTATCACGCTGATTTATACTTTGCATTCTACGCTTTCTGGCACACTCCCTTTTCCTCTGAAAACTGTTGTAGACTTTGCAGTTCCTGCCCTCCTGCAGTCTCTACCAACATGCTCCAGGAAAATACAACTCTGACACTCTACACTACAAATTAATGGAAAATGTCTTTCAGTGATGAACACTATACAGATCTTTTTCCTGGATATTCTTCATATATTCAATAAGGTGTTCCGGGGTCTGCGGAGGCACACAGGATTATTCAAGGTTTATGCCTATCAATAAAGAGCCTACGTTGCTGAATGTAATGAACTTCAAACAGGTCTATCTTGACACAGGTAAATGTTAGCAGACATCTGGGCAGGGCCCATCTTTTGTCCCCAAGCCAGGCCAGCATCATTCCCAGTGGGAGAGGAGCTGCCCCAGGTATGGTTCAGAGTGACCACAAAGGAGGGGTTGCTTATTTCCCTGGCCACACACCTAGTGATTGGGAACATAGGCACTGCCAAGGTGGGAGGTGTTTTACCATCTAGGGTTTAGGCAGAGATTATTTGCAGTAGGGCACAGAGGAAGTGCTGCAAACGTGGGTAGAATTGCCCCTGGGAACATTTACCCTATTAGTTAGGGTGGAGCCAGGAGTCACCTCCACCCATAGGCTGGTGCCAGGCATAAATATGCCATGCACAGTACCCTCCTTAAAATGGATGAAAACCAACTGACTCAAGCTCAATACAGTCAAGTTGGAAGTAGTAATCTTCGGCAAAGACACCTTGCTCTGGGACTCCTTCTGGCAGCCTGCCGAACTCGGTCCCACACCTTTCATCCTTCTGAGGTCAATAAAATGAGTACCCATACGCTAGGTGGCAATAAACGTCTGTTATTCAGCGCTAAGATACCCGTTGCGGTGAACGTGCACTTTACAAATACACAATATGTTATGTTAACACTCAACTGAACAGAAGCCTCTTGACCTTACACAACTCAGCATCTAAGCTCATTCTCAACTTTGCACACAATTCCTCCAAAGGCTTCTTTAGATTAATCACTCTTCAATAACACAATATTGATCCAACATACCTCAACAACTGCAAATAATTCCACAAACCTACCAGATGCATCTACTCAGCCTTACTACTACTCACACACACCCTGCACATATGGTAGTTTCTAATTCGCTCCAAAAGTCTGGAACAACCTGCCTGAGCACATCGGAGCCTCCTCCTCAGTTTTTGAATTCTGCAAGAAACTGATGGCCTGGCTCTCCACCTAGCCGTGCTCCTAGCTCAGCCCAAACAGCTCCTGCTTCAATGCCAGGACACCCTCCCGAGTGAGTTGTGCACTATACAAATGCACATAACATAGCATACCACAATATTTTCTGGACCTGTGAAAGAACAGAAGGGGACCGGATCTTCTGTCTGTGACCTGGTGCCTGGGCGACTGGTCCCACCCTCCCTCTTGTACCCAGGACAAGATGAAGACTCTAAGGGGTCTGAGCTCCTGTTCAAGCTACATGGATGCAATAAGTTACAAGAGGCCTTTCCTGCAACTTCCAGCTGACCAGTTCCAATGGGACCTGCCCTGGACCCTACTGTTGGCCTTTGCTGGAGTGAGTCTTGACCCCATGTACTGTTCTTAAAGTCCTTGTTACGACTCATGCCTCCTGCGCTATCTGTTCCCCTGGCCCAGTTTCCCCCCAGCTCATCTCATCTAGGTAGTAGTCATAATTGATCCCCTTGGGCATTCCCTCCACAACCCATTTGCAGTACAGTCACACAAGTGACCCTTGACCCGTCCCTCAACTTCCCATAGCCTCTTGCATAATAATGTAGCAGCGATCCCTTGAGATTAAGGCCTCCTGTCAGTCCTCCCTTGTTTTCCAGTGCGTGTCACTTTTGCCTCAAAATCTTGTAAAATTTGAAATCTGGTGGCCATCTTTGGTGGACTAGTAACAATATCGGAACCCATGTCTATAAGCATTGCTTGGCTTCTACCATACCTGGTTGGAAGTTTCTCGGTCACTAGGAACTTACCTTCTTTGGCTCCAGCGGCGAACTGTCTCTAGCGGCGAACTGTCTCTAGCCAAATTCTGCCTTCTGGCTCCATCTGCAACCCTTCTCCAGATGAATTGCTCTGCTGAATTCTGCCCTCTTGACACCAACTCCCTGCAAGGAAAGAAAAGGAAAGAAATTAGACATCATTGGAAAACAACTCGACCATGCCCAGAACTGCAAATAAGGTCAGTGCACTGAACCTTCTCACAAAGCTTTTGAGGGAAACTTTTGTTAAACAACTAAGATTTGAAACATTTGACCAAGGCTCAAAAACCTTATGTGTAGTGAGCCCTGGTCACTGGTGTTACGTGCCACAGTCTTGAGTTCATCTCTAATGGCTCCTATTCTTCAATAAAGGAGGACTATACCTCAAAAACTCTAATGCTCATACCCTCTATGCTGCAATAGAGGAACCCTGATCTACATTCATACATTTATTAGTAAGACATTCTGTTGGTGGAACTAATGCTTTGTGGGGCGGGAGAAGTCAAAAGGGAAATAAGTATAAGAAACTTATGTTTAATACTTGTACCCGTACAGTGAATTACCAGACAAGAGTCCTAGTCCCCTGAGACCTAGTGTATCTAGACCACAGACGAGTCTGATGTTTCCGCAGACACAAGTCAACAAACCCTTCTCTTCCAACTCCAAACACTCCTCTGGAGGTCAACTGCTAACACAGGAGGGCAACCTTAAAACTCATGGTGCATCCTGAGCGCTTACCTCAGGGGGATTGTGGACCCCCTTTGTTCCTGCAGGACCCCTGGTTTTCAGGTGAGTAGGATCTCAGTGGAACAGTCCTGGAATCTTGGCTGGTGTCAAAGGGCACTCCTGCATTTTTTAAACCTGGGACTTGGAAACTGTTTGACCCCAAAGACCTCCGGACAACCAGGACCAACCTGCGAAACTGATCCGACTAACATGCATTGCTGCTGTGCCACAGAGTCAGGTTGGTCCAGCAGGCGAGGGACCTTCTCTAGGCACGAAATTCAAATTTCTCCCCCTCAAAGTTTTTATGACCACCTGATTCTCACATGCTACAGCACACTTATGCTCTGGACATAGCCCCCCTCCCCCAGTAGTGTTGTCCTTGGTGCATACTGTTACACTATGTATGCCCTTTATTTGTGATGGAGCAAGTTTTCACATATACTGAAACTTGCTCATACTCAGCCCTCCTGAAATAACATGCAACATACTAACCAACATGTTTTGCCCAGCGCTTGGACGCCTCCGGGCAGCAATTCGCGCTTTATAAGTGTACATCCTATCCTATCCTAATATTTGCATCAAACGACATATTTAGCAAGCTGGGGAAGCTTGTCTATGTGCTTTTACTAACCGTAACACGAGTGTCTTAATATGGCCACCGAAAGCGCGGGAACTTTACTGCGCGTGCTTACGCCACATCTACATGGCGTGACGTACATCTGCTTTGGTAGGAAATCCTTGCTTCTGCGCACTAGTGCCAAGATGGCTGCTTCATGCTTACTCATACTTATGCGCATGCTGCTGCTTGTACTAAACTTGTTTGTTCTGCTTAACCATTATTGCTTTAGTATATAAGTAGGCTTAGATAGAGAAATTGTCCGACTTGTCCGAGTAGCTGACCTGTCACTGACCCAACGCATGCTATAGGAGATCGAGAGCAGAGGCGCTGGTGGAGCACACTGTCAGAAGAATCGAGGTGTTGTGGGAAATTATTGATTACCCAGTCGGGGTAATAATTGGCCTAGAGAGAGGGGTGTGATGCTGGTGTTGCATTTAGCGGAGGTCACCTGTCCTGATCTGCACCTGCCTTGTCCCGTGGGCACCTGATTAGTCAGGAGCCCTGTCTTTTGTCCCAGCCCGTGGCCAGGATTGGTCTTTGCACCGTTCTAGGTAAATATAATCCATGTTGTATGTCCTTGTGCTATTTCCCTTTCTACCCCTTTCCAGGTACCGATGTCTAAAGGTGTTGCTGTGATTTCTTGCAAACTTTATATCTTATTAATCATATTTTTACTTATGAAATTTATGGTCTCTGTAATTTGGAAGAAGACTCACTTGAACTTGCATAGATAAAGCATTTAAAACTTTCTCAGAGTCTGTGGGTATTACAGGAAAGGGAAAATTGTTTAAATACTGCTTATTTATTCTAACACCTTTTCGATCCCTAGGACTTATAGCAAAGGTGACAAGGATTGGTAAGTCATGGTTTACAGATATAAGTCCTAAAAGGACTCAAAGTACTGATAGTCAATTAGTTAGTAACTAAAGGCTAGTTCAAAGTGTGAATGTTTTATGGGCCCAGGTGAGTATGGTAAAATTCAGCTAGTGGTCCCGCGCACTCTATCATTTGTATATTGATTGTATCCTCTTCCATTTGCAGTATATATATACTGGGTGGAGAGATAAGGTGTCGTTAAAGTGGTGCTGGCGAAGAGCTAGTGGGCACCGAAGTGTATTTGAGTAAACTGGAACCAACAATAATGTCTTCTAATGACGCGCTGTGTGACCGTGAAGCCGCAGCCGAGGCACTGTTCTTGAATCTCCCTTACTTTCATAATGAATCTAGTTTGCACGCGACCAATGCTATCAACAATGATACCAGAATAATGTTAAAATCTTTGGGAAAAACCTCAAAACAGAGCTCACCAAATGGCGGTAAAAAAAGTCCCTGGAAAAGTATAGAGATGCAAACAGAGTACCTAGAGAGTTACAAGTGATGATAGCACCCACATTTGAAAACCCAAATCCATCAATGCTTCAGGAGTAGGCAGAAAACAACCCGCAAGCCTCCATAAACATGGTACTGATTTTAATTAAATATTCTGAGACAGACCGTGAAGCAACCCTTAAGGAAATTGATCGGCTAAACAGCTAGTTGGACGGATTGGAACAAAAATTTTTTTTTTTTAAAAGGGCCGTGCGGAGATTTGAGGGCGAATAAAGAAGCACAAGGAAGTGATTAAGGCAAGGTAAGCATTCAAATTCGCACGTGACAAAATGATTGAGTCAGGAAGAGTTTTCACTTTTTCAAGAAAATTCGACACAGTAAAAAGACATTCCCTAACTGCTAAAGTGTCAACTATCCAAAAAGCGCCACAGACAGGAAATTTCCTTGAAGGTTCAAACTCCGATGTAAGCTCCATTCTAAGCAGCAGAGACTCTGATGATAACAGAGAGTCAGCACAAGGCATGAGAGAAATAACTTCAACCGACCTTACACCAGCGGAAGAGCTGAGGGGCATATTTGCAACAACTTGCGATAATTATCGCAAACTGCGCTTAGCGCAATTTTTTTTGTCGCCTCCTATCGCTGGATTTTATCGCAGAGATAATGCAGTATTACCAACGTTTATCTCCACGGTGATAAAAAATCCAGCGATAGCGGCGAATCCCATCTTTAACGTGAGATTTCCAGCTATAAAAATCCTATCGCTAAGGAAAATCTCGCTAATAGGGAGGTGGGGACTAGAATCCACCTCCCATTGACTATTATGGCTAAGTCAGGTTTTTACCAGGTGTAAAATCCTTATGCTAATTGCGGTTAAGGTGCATTTTTTTATCGCGTCGCGGGTATTCCTAAAAGGCGATAGCTGTGTTAGCGATTGCTTTCAGTCACTACCAGTTTCTGTACGCTCACTTTGCATGTCATTACCGATACATATCTCTGACATGCAAAGAGGGCCCAAACCGGTCGCTATCACATGGAAGCTGTCGCTAACTGCTGTTAGCGACAGCTTGGTAATTGGGCAATAAAAAATGTCGCCTCTTTATTGGCAAAAAGTGCCGATAAAGCAGCGATCTGGCACTTGCTAATATGCCCCTGAATTTTTTAAGGCAGGACCGAAGACAGACCCTGCGCCCTAGGAACCCTCAACCCAAACAGGGAGAACAAAGAACCAGTGTAGGAAGAGGCCTAGGAAATCAAGGAAACACCACCAACAGAGGGGCGCAAGCCAAGAAGTAGAGAAGATAGCCACGCCAGTTGATAACACTGTCATTAATCTAACGGACACTGTCTTAACATCTGCCGAAATTCAACTTTTATCGCTTGGTTTAACGTACTTGCCAGAGAGTAATTTTAAATTCAAGCAATCCAGGTTCGATTTTTATAAGTTAATTCGAAAATTAAAATTAGTGACATTTTACCAATTTAAGATTGCAATGACCAACACGACCGAAACAACCAGCAAGGGCACAGGTACAACCTGCAGGCGGCAGACGTAAGAACTTTGAGGGTTCTCCAATCACTGGTTATGAAAACGATGATTTTAAACCTCTACACAACAGGTTATGACGGAAGCCGGTATCAAAATCAGCAATACTGCAGCTAGCCCTTTCCGATGAACTTCAACATTTGTACAGATTATGCCCAATTGGTGTGTTCAATGAGTGGATTGTGGAAGAACTAAAGAAACTAAATCGAACAGTGAATCAAAAGGTACACAAAAGAAATATGGAAAAGTTGGGTGACAATAAAGAAATTGTGATCAATAAGGCAGATAAGGGCGGTAACATCGTCTTATGGCCCAAGAATCATTATTTGGAAGAAGCTAAATGGCATCTGGATGACACACCCTGTTATAGAAAAGCAAACATTCAGGATCTACGCAAATTAGCTCTCACAATGGAAGCGATTAGGTTTGCTCACCGAGGATGAAATTAATTTCTTGAAAATGGAACACCCCATAACACCTGTCTTATATTTCATACCAAAAGTCCACAAAGGTACTATACCAGTTCCAGGGAGGTCCATCATATCAGCTAGAATAAGTCTTTTTGAATCAATGTCTAAATATGTTGACTTTTTTCTACAAGAATTTGTGACAGGGCTACCGTCATTCATCTAGGACACAAGTGACCTTTTATGAAAAATAAACAAAATGAAATGGGAGCAAGATTTTTTACCCATAGTGATGGACATAACGTCTTTATATACCAGCATCAAACACAGTGATGGGATGAGAGCTGTTAAACACATCCTCGATCAAATCCCATACATCTGTCTGAACACAATCGAATGGTAATCAAAATGATAGAATTGTGCTTAGTAAACAACTATTTTTAATTTAATAAAGAGGTGTATCAGCAGATGAGGGGTGTGGCTATGGGGGACTGCTTCTCCCCCAGTTACGCATGTCTGTATGTGGGAGGTGCAGGTCCTCAAGAAGCAATTCAAACAAATGTGGGATACACATGTGATGCAATGGTGGTGTTTTATCGACAACGTCTGTATTATGTGGAGAAGCACAAAAGAGGAAGCAGAGAGGTTTGTCCCCTTAATCAATAGCAATGAAATTAATTTAAGGTTTACAGCTCAAATCAGTAGCCACAGTAGAGGAATTTATAGATGTGCAAGTCTACATTGATAATAATTTGATTCACACTAGACTCCATAGAAAGACCACCGCAGTTAATTCTATCCTGCACGCAAGGAGCGTACATCCCAGTCATCTGATACGGAGCATCCCCTATGGGGAGTATTTAAGAATACGCAGAATTTGCAGCTCCGGTAATGACCTTATACAATGTCAGCAAGAAGCAACACAGAGATTCATTGCTCAAGGTACCATAGAACTGACTAAGACAAAGCCATCCAGAAAGCCTATGCACAGACAAGAGAGGCCAGTCTATTGGTTAGAAAGGACATTAATAATCCTACTGTAGCTACTATTAATAAAGTTGAGGAGATATCACAAGAGGTCAGGATGATCACAACATACAGCAAGCAGGAAAAACAGATCAGGCAGATTATCAACACTCACTGGCCGGTAGTGTTAACGGACGTCACACTAAATCAGATTCTCCCAGAAAAACCATTATTAACATTCAGGCGATCACCCTCTATGAGGGATGCACTAGTGATCACAGCCCAGAGTTCACCCCAGCTCAGACATCGTTGAGAACCAAGACCTGATTCTTTAAATGTAGCTTGTGCAAAGATTGCAAATTCGGAGTAAACACTACAGAATACATGACGGCATTCAGCAAGAATCCTGTTACGATCAGAGGTCATTATGCTTGCCGAACCATTCACGCAGTATACATATTAGAATTTTCGTGTGGGCTCAAGTACGTGGGGAGCACTAAGCTCCCATATAATAGAATCTTGCAACATCTGAGAGCAGTGGTGAACTCTGATTCAAACCATCCAGTGGCTCGGCATTCCAAGCTAGTGCATCATAACATCAGGGAACTAAAATATTTTGTTATGGGGCAGTTCCCATATCCAGAAGAGGGAGCAACAGAGAGAAACTGTTCCGACAGCTAGAATCAGAGTTCATATTGTAACTAGATACTAAGATGCCAAACGGATTGAACACCAGTGAGGATTTACACAACTTCCTTTAATTATGTATAGGGCTCCTGGCTTTCCGTTTAAACTGATATTTACATATAAATACAGACGGAAAATAATTTTTCCTTTGTATTTATATTTAGAAGCTGTAAAATACTAGCAATTTTAGGTGCTATCGTCATCCCACTGAGTTGACTTGCCATGCCCCTCACCTGCAAGGCCTTACGGTTTGTGATTTGCTGAAGATATCTTCCAATTAGGGTCTTTTTTGACCTGAGCCAATCGGCTCTTGAAATGCACATGTGCTTGTACTACAATGGAAAAGTTTACAGATGAATATATTGTGTTGACCAATAACAATCGAGCGCATACGTGCATTGTAATTTAAATAAATGTGGAAAAATATTCGTTGTAGCGTCGTCTTTTTGCTTGTGGTAAAAATAAATGTGGATAAATACAGATAAAATGCCCAAAATATAAATATGGATAAATACACACGGAAATGGCAAAAAAATAAATACCATAAAACCGGGAGCCCTAATTATGTATCATTGGCACATTGCTACACATGTGACTACTTATCAAGTGTACAATGTGAGCATCAAAAATAAGATTGCCGGGGAGGAGGAGCTTCGCGGGCATCCAAGATGGTCGTGTGAGTGAGGAGCTCCTGAGACCCGCGCCGCCCTTCGCATTTATCCTTTCTGAATCCTGATTCTAATGATGGGCTAATGAAGACAAACTTTGGCTGACTTCAACATTCTTCGAAAAATCGAAATCGTACGCTTGGGTCCATTTTTACATCGTCTGGAACTTTCACGGCCCGCCCCGAGGCGAGTCCGGGGGCTCGGTTGATTTGTTGGCCGGGGAGTAGTTGAACAACATCGGCCGAAGGGGTTTTCCCCCTGGACGGCCCCTGTCTAACTTTCGGTTTCACTTCCTACTCCCGGCACGGATTGACTGGACTGCGGCTCAGATCGACTCCTGCTCCTGCCTTGTTTTGCAGCACTGTTTCCAGCCATCCCATTTGATCACAGTTTGTTGACATTTGCGCTCATTTGGTCCAGTTTCGTGGCTTTTTGGCCTCATCACATCCGGCCATTTTCACCAGGTCGAGCGGGCCCCTCCTGGGTCCCTATTCCATTATGGCCACTAGACACAACCGGAGAAACGTAAGAGCAAGGCACCGCTTTGTGGGGGCCCATCCCAGACGAATATTATGGACCATTATTCTCAACTAAAGGGATCCCCCGGCAGTGCTTGCCGTTCGCCTGACGATCCTAAGGCTGTTTCTACCGTGACGGAATTATCGTTGCAGGATGTCATGAGTGCCATCACCGGTCTTAAGACCTCCATGGGACAGCAATATGAGGCGCTTGCCTCTAAGATAGACACGGTGGCTGTGGATGTTACGCTAATCAGAGCGGACTTGGCGAAGACCAATGAGAGGGTTAAGGAGTTAAATTTGAAGACTTCCAGCCTGACTACTGATGTTACAGAAAAATCTAAGGGGCAGGGTTTTAGGTGTGAGGTCTAGAATGGGCGCACTGCTAGGTTCACGCACAGCTAGAGACTAATAAGCAGATAAGGTGCATGCAGAAAAGGGGCTAAGCCCTGTAACCCCTTGTGATGTGCTTTGAGAACACACCAAGTAAAGAAGAACCAATTTCGCAGCACACTTATAAAAAGGTAACAGTATAGAAGATGTCACAATGGACATAAAGTTCCAAGTTCACGATTGAAGGGGTTGTCCACAAGTCAAAATATCAAATCTTCTTTTATTTTTCAAACATGCGCCAGCCGACATGTGTTTCGTCGTCAGAAACACACCGTTTCTGCGACTCCTCAGGGCTGGAGAGGATACAAAACAATGGGTGGAGTATACATTGATACGAAATGAACCAATTCGTAAATGTGACTGTATAAAGTGCGAAGGTGTAAGGTGAATAAAGCAGTGCAGATGTAAAACTGTTAACTTAATACTTTATGTGGATGCACACACAACCCCCAAACACCAAATAAGAGAGTGTTCCGGTATAGTTTAGTGGAATGGGTGGGTCGATAGTGTCTATGAACGTGAAAAAACAAAGTTATATAAGTTTAACATTACTAGCAGTCCTATTGGTGTTGCATAGAGAGGAAAAACGTAAGTGACTGCATAAATGTGGGAATAAGAAGAGTTCTTGACCTAATTGTCCTTATTTAGGTCAAGAACTCTTCTTATTCCCACATTTATGCAGTCACTTACGTTTTTCCTCTCTATGCGACACCAATAGGACTGCTAGTAATGTTAAACTTATATAACTTTGTTTTTTCACGTTCATAGACACTATCGACCCACCCATTCCACTAAACTATACCGGAACACTCTCTTATTTGGTGTTTGGGGGTTGTGTGTGCATCCACATAAAGTATTAAGTTAACAGTTTTACATCTGCACTGCTTTATTCACCTTACACCTTCGCACTTTATACAGTCACATTTACGAATTGGTTCATTTCGTATCAATGTATACTCCACCCATTGTTTTGTATCCTCTCCAGCCCTGAGGAGTCGCAGAAACGGTGTGTTTCTGACGACGAAACACGTGTCGGCTGGCGCATGTTTGAAAAATAAAAGAAGATTTGATATTT
The DNA here is from genome assembly GCF_964261635.1 of Lissotriton helveticus. Classification (NCBI taxonomy): domain Eukaryota; kingdom Metazoa; phylum Chordata; class Amphibia; order Caudata; family Salamandridae; genus Lissotriton; species Lissotriton helveticus. The sequence continues at coordinate 1,769,566,482 of NC_136068.1, forward strand.
TGACTTGTGGACAACCCCTTCAATCGTGAACTTGGAACTTTATGTCCATTGTGACATCTTCTATACTGTTACCTTTTTATAAGTGTGCTGCGAAATTGGTTCTTCTTTACTGATGTTACAGAAGTCCAAACAGAGATCGGAAACCTGCGTTCCTCTCATGACATGATGGCACGTCGTCTGGAGGATTATGAAAAATCGGTCCCGTCGCAATAACGTGCGCATTATTGGCGTTCCTGAAAATTCCGAGATCTCTGCTACTGACCTCCTAGTGGAAGATCTGGTCTCGAACCATCTTGTTCCCCCCGGGCTTACCAAATTGTTTGCGGTTGAGCGAGCCCATCGGGTTCCTGGAGGGAAGGTTAAGCCAGGGGCCCCCCCCGAGACCCATTGTGGCCAGATTGTTCCACTTCAGGGACAGGGACGCTATCCTGCAAGCTTCCCGGGACAAAGGCCCGGTGAAGTTCGAAAATTCTACTGTAAACTTCTATCCCGACTTTACTCCATTTGTTCAACGGCAGAGGATGGGATTTCAGGGAGTCAAGAGACGGCTGCGGGACCTGGGACTCAAGTATGCCATGCTGTTTCCGGCCAGACTTCGTGTGGAACATGGAGAACGAACGTTTTTCTTTGATCGCCTGGACAGTGCCAGTGACTGGCTTGACTCTTTGCCTAAAAGGGATGATCGAACTGAGCACCCCGGCGGTGCTGAAGGTGGCTTGTCGGAGCAGGAATGATACTGTGGATCCTGGCATCTGAACTTTTCTACTTTCTCGGCTGAGTCTGGACTTTGGTTCTTTTGTTTTTATTTTATTGATTGGGCCTGAGGGTGGCGGGGGTTACTGGGGACTCTTTCTCCTCCTGGGTTCTTTGTGTAGAGTAGTTTCACTATGGGGCGACAGGCACACTGCAAGTTGGGGTGGCTTCTAAGTCGTACGCAGGGGTGCAGGGTGGGGGGCGTTGTAACGGGCATCGGTTGGGGGTGGTGGGGGGGACTGTGTGTGTTTTTTTCTTGTCACAAGGCTTCATATTGGTTTTTCTTCCTGCTCGTGTCATTTGGGTTCAGGTGTGGGGTGCCCTGCTTCCTTCTCGGGGATGGAGGGTGGTGAGTTGAGACTGTTGTCTTGGAATGTAAATGGGTTGGGAGACAGAATAAAGCGGGGGGTGGTCTTGCAGTTCCTCAGACGCCATTCTCCCGATATCGTTCTCCTACAGGAGACGCATCTGATTGGTAACGTATGTCAAGCCTTGAATAGGCGTGGATACCGCTTAGTCGCTCACTCTGGTTTCACTTCTGGCTCTAGGGGGGTGGGCATTCTCATCCGGTCATCTCTCCCTTTCGAGATCGATGAGGTGATACTTGACGATAGAGGGCGCTATGCTGCCCTCACCGGTAGATGGGAGGGGAAGATGCTCTCCATTCTCTCGATATATGTCCCTCCGGGCCTACAGGCCTCTACTTATGCTGATCTGGGTAAGGTTATATTAGGGCTACCTGAGGGTCTTCTTATCCTTGGTGGGGACTTTAACTCCATTGTCTCTGGTACTGCTGACCGTTTTCCCCCCCGGGATTTGGTCAGATCTCAGAGGTGGCTGAGTGATCTACTGGAGACCTTGGGGTTCATCGATAGCTGGAGACTGATGCATCCCACACAGCTTCAATACACCTTTCATTCCGGGGCGCATGGTAGTCTCTCCAGGCTGGACTATTTCCGGATGCCATCAGCCCAATCCTCCTTCATTAATGAGGTTCGTCATTTTCCCAGGGGTATATTGGACCATTCTCCTTTGTGGCTTCGGTTTCGGGTTGGAGTAAGCAGTGCGGGTAGAGTGGCCCCCATCAACCCATGGCATTTCCGTAATCCTAAGACCCGTTCTGAACTAGTAAAAGCTATTGACCACTATTTCAATGACAATGTGGGGTCTGTTTCTTCTTCTGTTTCGTTGTGGGAGGCTTTCAAGACGGTTATTCGTGGGCAGTCACTTATTGCTGCTGCAAAGAAGGCTAAAAATGAGGAAATTGTGCACACTGAAACTGATATCACTGCACTTGAGAATGGTCTAGGTTCTGGAGTAACACGTTTAGCAGCGCATTCCCTCAGTTTGAAGCAGGCTGATTACAGAGCCCTCGTTACCGATGCAGCAAAGGTGATGTACAGTGAGCAATGGGGCCGGTTGTATGACGTGGGGGACAAGGCTGGTAAATTGATTGCGTGGCTGGACAAGAAAGAGAGAGAGAATCGTGTTGTCCCTGTGATTGAGAGGCCGGATGGTGAGCGTGTTACTGATCCAGGGGGGATTGTTGATTGCTTTGTTGACCACTTTCAAACAGTATATGCCTCAGTCTCTGCCAGAGACGAGGATGATTCCCGGTTACTTCTTTGGGACATTGTGTTGCCCTGTCTTTCAGAGGACGACAGAGACCTCATGGACGCGCCCATCACGGTTGACGAGATCGCGGGTGCTATACGTTCCCTCCGCTCTGGCAAAGCAATGGGCCCCAATGGCTTACCCATTGAATTGTATAAACTACGACCAGACAACATGGTGCCCTATTTAAAGGGGATGTTCCTGGAGGCTTTGGACTCTGGTTCCCTTCCCACAGATCAGCGACTTGCTACCATTGTGGTTCTCCACAAAGAGGTAAGCCTCGTGATCGCTGTGCCTCGTATAGACCCATTTCATTGCTTAACGCCGAACTTAAAATTCTCGCCAAACTGTTGGCTAATCGCTTGATTACGGTGATCGGGGACTTGGTCCATCCGGACCAGTCCGGTTTCATTCCTCATCGAAACACCGCCCTTAATCTACCGAGACTCCATGGAGTTCTCGCGAGGGCTGCGACTCTCACTGAGTCGACCATTTTGGTTTCCCTTGACGCTACGATGGCTTTCGATAACATAGAATGGCCCTACCTTTGGAAAGCCCTCGCGAAGTTTGGGTTCGGCCCGGGGTTCATCGCTTGGGTTAAACTTCTTTATGAGAAGCCCCTGGCTCAGGTGGTGGTTAATGGTAAGGTGTCCGGAGCCTTTACGCTCGGGCGGGGCACCAGGCAAGGCTGCCCGCTGTCTCCGTTGCTCTTCGCCCTCGCTTTGGAACCGCTGGCTGAGTGGCTCCGTTGGGAGCCTTCCATGAGGGGCATTCGGTGGACTCCCAATTTTGAGGATCGTATCCCGCTCTACGCGGATGACATCCTCCTATACCTTACCTCCCCTCGGAAATCTCTTAATGCGCTTTTCGATGTTCTGACCTCCTTCGGAAAGAAATCGGGTCTCGTTATTAATTGGACTAAATCTTGTGTCTATATTTTGGCTGGAGGGCTCCCCCCATTGCCTCGTAGATTTCCAATTCAAGTGACTGAGACCGGCTTTAAATACCTGGGGATCTACGTCTCCTTGGAAGCCACCGCTCGTTATGAACGTAATTTGCTACCGCCTCTTCACTTCAAAGGCTGAAGCTGGATGTCGCTCGCTGGCGTCAGTTGCCACTGTCCCCGCTTGGGCGTGCGGCTCTTTTCAAAATGATGTCTCTGCCCAGATTTCTGTACGCTCTCCAGAACTCATTTGATCTTGTCCCCTCTAGATACTTTCGTGAGGTGGAGGGTCTACAAAGGCGACTAGTCTGGGATGGGCGTGTGCGCATCGCCCTGTCCAAACTCACATTAACGTGGTACGACGGAGGTATCGCTCTCCCTGACATTGGGCGCTACTATTGGGCTTCTCAACTGAGTGCGGTTAACCACGCAACGTATGCTCCCGGTCTAGCCCCGGCCTTTACGATGGATAAACACCTTCTGCCGGGGAGAAATTTTAACAGGGCACTTTATTCCCGGAGGCTCTGTAAACCGCTAACCGCTAACAGGACCCACTAAGATGGCTGTACGAGTATGGCGTGATGCGACTGCGACTGCGGCTCTTGGATGGAATGAAAGGCTTACCCGTGCGACCCCCCTGTATGACTCTGAATGTTTGGGTAATCTGTGGCGAACGAAAGGATTTGATAAATGGGACATGATTGGTATCAGCAAGGTGGGGGATCTCTGGTCCAAAGGAGACGTTAAGTCCTTTGCGGTGCTACAGGCTGAGTACGAACTTGGGGATAGAGAATATTTCCGGTATGCCCACGTCCGACATGCCCTATTATCGGTTTTCCCCGTGGGTACAGAGATTCCGGAATCCTCTCCCCTTGAGGATCGTATCCTTGACAGACATGTACCCGATAGCACAATTTCTTTGATTTATAAGAAGCTAATAAATAATAGAGCTGATCTGCTTGTGCGCCTCAGGGCTTCGTGGACCGCTGATGGTCTAGAATTGGACGACGAGGACTGGCAATCCGCCTTGTCCTCGCCTAAGGTCGCCATACTGGCTCGCCTTCGATTCGTTCAACTCAAGATCCTCCATCGTGTATACGTCACTGGTCCGAGTCTGGTTCGTATGGGTTACTCTATGGATGATCAGTGTAAGCGTGGATGCGGCATGACTGGCACCTTCCTCCATATTCTGTGGGAATGCCCGGTGGTGTGTGACTTTTGGTCCCGTGTACATGCTGTAATGGAAAGGGTGACTGGTGTTGCACTACTGCCCGAAGCCAGGCGTTGTCTCCTTAATGTCTGGGAACCTAATGACTACAATACGGTTCAGATCACCTGGGCGACCCTGGGCAACATGATTGCATAAAGAGACATTGCACAGCTGTGGGGCTCCAATAGACCGCCTACTTTATCATCATGGAAGGAAAAAATGGACTGGTGCATGTTTCGGGAGAAAATTGTTTATCTGTCACGGGGTCGACCCAAGAAATGGAGTAGAATTTGGTCGCAGTGGAACTCCTACCGTGGGAATGTTTGCACCCCCCCACATGCTTTGCTTCCCGATGTTGTCTTGTCCCGGTGATTGACATTCCACGTATTGACTTTTCATGTATTATTGCTTGTCTCCTCGCTGCCCCCCCCCCCCCTCATTATGGATACTGACTGTTTGATATACGCTGGACCGCCTTCTGCACGGACCCATGACCAACTGATTAATTGTCATTGAGCCTTGTGATGTTTGTTGTGTTTCTTGTTAATATTTCAATAAAAATAAAAAAAAAATAATAATAAGATTGCCACCTGTAAAACTCCTCCATAATTATGTAGTGGCAATTGAAATGGTGTTTCAGAATATTCAAATTGCATTTAACATCTTTTTGCTCTCATTTTCGATCAAAAGTCACTGTACATTAGACATGGAACCGTGTTTTTTTCGCTTTACATAGCATTAGTACTTTAACAATTGAATGTTTTATGCTCATTATATTTTTTTTAATGTGCACTGCCACTTTATTAACATACACGAGGCTTCATGGTGGCATTCAGCAGTTTAAAGAAAATAATTGTTTGCATAAGCACTTTTTGCGCACTGCAGCACTTTCACTCAGCACTATGCACTCTATGGGGATATGGCAATATTGAAGGCACAAGCACTTAGTTATCAATTAATTTTATGGGGTCTAAACAATTTTGCAAACAGACGTATTTGTAATCACAAACGCTATCCCAACAACCTGAAATGTTTTAGACATATGCAGTGATTAAGTATAAGGTTTATTTTGTTTGATTTTCCATCGATTGAGGTGACATTGTGGAAATGAGATTGCAAGTAGGCACTCATTGGGTCATCTTATAAAGAGGGATTTATTATTAAATACAACCAGTATGTGAGGTTGACAATTTATTACTATTATTATTATAACTGAAAGAGAACGGAGGTAAAATTCAAACATATTTGAATAAAGTGATATGTCTAAATAATAGGAATATTTAAATGCATCAGCAATGGATGACACAGTGATTAATGATTGGTAATTTTTAGAACATGGCGATAGTCTGTTTTCCATTTTATTGTTTTGAATATCCCTTCCCAATCATGCAAAGGTGATCAGCATACACAATAAAAATGTGAACAGTGGACGCAGCATGTCATGTGATCAAGACCACGCTGTAGTTGTCGAAATGCGTCATGCAAGGCACTTGCCTGGATTATGCGACTGTTGGATAACTTTTTGTTCCTGAAATAAAGCACTTTCGCATTCAACTACAACGCCTCGTGGTCTGTACCTGTTTAGCCGCACCAAGCAATTGTGAAGATCCAGGACTGTGTTTCCCAATATATATATATATATATATATATTATTTTCTGAATTTGTCATGATCAGTGCAAGTTCGAACATAATAAGGCAGTTTATTCCAGTATGTAGGGTCTAGGTAGAAGAAGGATCTTCTACCTGATCCGAGGGACAGTAAGCAAATCCTTTTCACTTGATCTTAGAAGTCCAATTGGACGATGATGGGTGAGCCTGGAAGATAGATAGAGAGGTCCTTTCCCAACCAAAGAATTATGGGTGAGGCAGCAAATTTAAAAACAATTATTTTCTGAATTGGTAGCCAATCTAAAGTTTCACTTTACATTTGCTACCAATTCAGAATATAATTGCTTTAAAATGGTCGAGGATTCTGCTGTGCTGAGACATTATATTGTGCACTGACAAGGGCGCAGATCCATAGTAACACAGTCTGCTTAACAAACTAATATAAGAGACTGTTTATAGCAATGCATTCTGAGGAAAGACTAACCAGTTGCTGGGTGTCATGTTTACACTAGTTCTTGCATAACCTGGGTATGTGTAACTGTTCACAGCTCAACCATTGTCAATGCTAAGTTTGTTTGAACCTATGTGAGATCACACTAACGTTACCTTTCCCAACAGGTGTAATACTGAGCCGTGGACTCGATTTCAGTACCAACACCAACATCATCCCGAGATCTCCCCCAACGAGAAGGCGTATCCGGACCAGTGTGGTTTTCCTGCTTTCTCTATCACAAGTCCCCTTCCCTTCAGGAGCTCCCACCGGTGCAGTGTTATAGTTGCTGCTACCAAGTTTATTCTCAGAGGGCAAATCAGCCGGCTGAAGCTCTTCCAGGAGGACCAACTGGACTTCGTCTGCATCTCACCACACTCAAAAAGGATGTCCTCTCCATAATGCACCCCACTGGATGTCACTTCAGGACAACACTAATGTGTTGCCAGGTACGATGATAACCCCTAAGCTCCTACTCTCCATAGCTGCCAGGTTTCCCAGATCCATGTGTGAGTACCTAAAGCAGTTCTGGTTTTTATTTGAAATTTTAGACTTGTAGTCTTATTTAAAACAGTATAAAACCAGCACTACAAGACCCATAATTCAAAGAAAATACCGGGACTGGCTTACCTAGGCACACATGGACCTGGGAACTTACCAGCTATGAGTCTCTATCTCTATAAAGCAAATCTATCAGCACTCATCCATACTAGCTGTTTACTTGTACCTGAATTGTTAGTCTTACATGACATATATATCCCTTACATATACTCTGTAACACAAGCCCAAAGAATTCATTGATGTTGGGTTAATGTTCATTTTACTACTCTTTCATATACCCAGGTTGGTTGTTTCAGATGGGGACAGAAGTAATTACAAATGCAGTGGGGCAACACATTGAGCATTTCTTGAAATGCAAACCATCTACACAGGCAGGTATGGCATTGCTAACAAGTGAACTACTAACCTATAGAGGACTGTTCTCACTTGTTTTTTAATCCACCATTGGAATGCCAATTTGTGTTTCTCCATGTCTTTTAGTTGCAATCAAATCTAAGCTTCTCAAGTATACAGGTACTCGATTATATACTATTACTTTTTTTAAGGCCTTGTGTTGTTGTTCCAAGCACCACTTACCACATCATTGACTTCTGCTCCTAATAATCTGACAGCACCTGGACTAGGAAATGTTATGATTAGCTTTTATGGTTGGTTAAGGTTTTTATTGACTGTTTGTGAAACGTGGTGTAATTTATGATTATTTAAAATATTCATAGATGTCCATTGAGTATGTTATACTTCATTTCATAGTATTTGTGCTTGTCATGCTGTATGTTTTCTTTTGTAGATATACTGTTTGTTTTGTACTATAGGTGTATATATAGTGGGATTGTATTTGTTATTGGCAATATGTTTTATATAAATATGTGCAATGTTAGTTGTTTTTTCTTCTCTATTTACCACTTAAGAATTAAAAACAAGTTACTTACTTGCACAATATGATTCTATGTCAGGACCGGAGGCGAGGATTATGCTCATCTTTCTTTTACTTCCAAACTCTGCAACTCCAACTTTAATAACAAAAAACTACAAGTCTCATTGTTCGTGTAGTTCATAGGTCATTCCTGATCCACCAATCAGTAGTGTTCATGGTCCTCGAGGGCATGCTGTTGCTAATATCCTTCCTCTTTCTTTCCTGCTCTCAGCAAGCTAAGTACCGTTTTCCCCTCGCTCGTCAGGGCGGGAGGCATTCTGTGTTTAATTGGCTAATTTATATTTATATTTTAAACAGCTTTGCTATCATTGTTAGCATATATGTGCTGCGCGCGAGCGCTTGCGTTTATTTAAGTGTTTTTTCACCAAAGTCAATGCTAAAACAATGAATGTAATTTAAGGTACAACCCTAGAAATGTTGTCACTCTTGTTACAAGGAGAAACATGACCTAACCTGAGGGCCAGAGTCATCTACTTTGCTGAGAATCATAGGGATGTTGTCACTAGTCTGGACTCCAGTCTCGCTTTCTATATTATTTCCCCCCTCTCCCTGTTGTTAGCCTTCATGTCGACCTACTGGGCTGTCAGGAGAAAGAAGGGCCATGGAGGATCAACATCACTCCTACACAGACTTGGGAAAGCAGGGGAGCTCATAAGCTTAAGTCTTGACAGAAGAACTTCTTATAAAGTGGTGCAGTTAAGTGATCAGACCTGCAAATTCTATAACAGTGTTTAGGTTTTGATCTCAACATGAATAATCAGGTGTAGAGGTTTCACTAAAGTGGTATTTAAACAGTACAATACATTTAAGTCATGTAGGTCCTACAAAGAAAGTTTCTATATTTTAGCCCATTTTGGGAGCACTAAACAAAGAGGTCAGATAAGATAGTTGCTTACACATACAATTCCATACTGGACAACTGTAGTCAGCAAGAGTTTTCACTGCCTGGCAGAATGCAGATCTTGAGAGATAGCCTGTTGTCACTTTTGAAAACTTTTTAATTTAATGGACAATTGTCTGAAGGAATTCAGGGGAATGGACATTAGCAACATTCCAAAAATATAATAATTTCTCGGCAATACCACAATTTTAATCGATTGAACCCTACCTCAGGGTTATGTAATGTTCCATTAATGCCTGCACTCTAATCTGAGGATCAAACTAATATTTCTAATTCCATGTTATAGGGCATTTGTAGAGAAGGTGCTATGTACTTCGAGGCGCAGCTAGGAGACAAACTGTCCTCTGATGTAAGTAGTATCAAAGTTACTTAGGTCTGTGTTTTATATTTTAACAGAAAAAGATTCATGCCTGTTAATCAATGGGAATTAATCAAATCTGTCAGGAAGATAGAAAAATGTTAGCGACCGCACAGCAGATAAAAACTAAGAAGTAGGAAGAAGATAAAGGGTAACCATGCAGGAAAGAATACTACGATCTCTTGTCGATCATTGAAGAGATAAAAGCCAGGATGGGAGGGATGACTGATAAGAGCAATGTAGAAGTCTTCTACATGTATCTGATGGTGATCATTCTAAAGATTGGGAAAGGAATAAGGCAATCAGCTTGAACAAAGTTGACAAATATGTCATGTTAAGATAACATTTTTCATTCGACTACTTTATGAAACTTGTTTATGCGGTGCATAGTTGTTGTTGGTATGTAAATAAGGTTTATGACAATTTATTTATTCATTTTTTCCCAAGGAATTGGTTAAACACATCAGATTTCCATCTAGGTTTGTAAATAGTGGCCATGAACAATATATCATTTTAAAAATGCTTGATTTAATACATTTTAGAAAAACATATTGATGTGTGACTTTGAAGTGTGGCGAACTTTGCTGAAATTACACAGCAATAAAAGGTGCACAGAGGCTTCAGAGCAAGAAGGGCTGTGAATAATCCAGTCAACAATTAAAATGAAGCAGTTAGAAGTTTATACTAAATCGTTCTGAATTACGAGAGTATATTTTAAAGATTATTTAAAACAAAAAGAGGACTCGTACTATTTGACATTATATGTTCCATGAAAGCTGGGCTATAATATATTGACTTTTGTGGTTTCATATCAGCCAATTTGGGGGACGTCAAACAATTAATCTTTTGATTATCCGGAACAAATGCGGAAATGAGTCCAATTCTACAGCTCACGTCAATGTCATGCACTTGGATGGGGCTCCTATTACATGCAGGATATTCACTTCATCCGGGATATCATTGCAACACAGGAAACAATGAATTGTTTAATTCAGAGAGAACTAATAGGCTTAATACTGTTGGGTGGCATTCATCCAGTCAAGATCAAGAAGGGATGAATCATACATTTATAAGATGCAATTAAACACTGCATGCCAGCCATCCTAAGAAGGAACAGTTGGCATCCAAGATGCCAAACTCAGCAGCGACGTCAAACTTTGAAACCTCATGGAGGTTGGTTCCAATCTTCTCTTGTAGAGGACTGTAAGGCCTTCTCTTATGGTACTGATAGAGATCGTGGGTCACCCGACCAACAATTTCACCATATAGTTTTCGGGCCCATAAAATTCAATTCATCATATACATTAATCAGGTGACCTCACAAACCTACCACCAGTAACCCTGATTCTTTCCTATTGTATTCTAGTGTACCCGACTTACCATCCACCGTTACGGGTACCTATGACCACGATAGATCAGGGAGCTAGCTGTGAAGAAAGGCAGACAAAATACAAACCCAACTTCATAAACTTTGATCTTTTCATAAAATGACCACGGACAACTGGGAAGTTTTAAGATTTTTTTATCTTAGTAATCAGTTTCTAAGAGCATTAGGCTTACAGTTAAAAGGCAGTCGATAATCAAGATAACGAAAAGCATATAACCATAAAGGAACAATGTAAGGGCAATCATTTAGGTTTTCTAAATAATAGTGAGACAGGGAACACACTAAGTAGAGTAAAAATGGAACTCAAGGATGGACATCTATAAATGGGCAATCTTAAGCACGTATAAGACTTACACTATTGGAAACGTACTTCATGAATATGAATGAAACTTTAGGAAACCTAAACTGGCTATAGGAAGGGTAAAAAGTGGAACCCGCTATAATTCTAACAACATTACTTCAAATCAGAGTGCAGAAGAAAACTTGTAAATCACATTTATAATTCATAGGCAGTGTGGAACGAATATGCTCTAAAAGGTAGGGTAACATAGGAACATGCTATGAAAATAATATAATGACTTTTCATATAGTAGACTGCGGAAAGCATGGAAAATGAACGTATGCAAAGGTATGTCTTTATTGAAGCAAAGACAGAAAATAGAAAGGTGCAGTATAGGTTTCTTGCAATATATTTACCTAGAATGGTGTGAAAACCAACCCTGGCCACGGATCAGTCAATGACAGGAAATAACCCACGGAAGGACAGTCATCAATGGGACAGCAGGTGCAGAATGGACACCCCAGGACAGGAGAGGAAAACCAGATTAGGATCAGGACAGGACCACCAGGATACGACCAGCACTCGCAGTTTGGAAGCAACGCCTGCGCTCCACCCTCTCTGCAGCTATCAGTCAGAACCCCGATTGGGTTAGCGAACTCCCCAGCAAAGTGCTCCGCCAGCACTTAAGGTTTAGTAAAACCTTTGAGTCTATGGTCAAATTCGGACAGAGTGCTCCGCAGCGCTCTGTAAATTCAGTCACCTATTGAGTGCGTTGGGTCAGTAACAGGTCAGTTATTCAGACAAGTCGGACAAATTCTCTAGCTAAACCTAGGCTAGTTATACTGTTTTGGGTCAGGGTACCACCCCCCAATGTTGCAAAGTGTCAAAATCCCCAATTTCGATTGGTCCTAAAGTAGGATAGGTTAACACACCAATCAGAACAGACTACTGTAAGCCTAAATTTACATTCTAGGGATCCGCCTAGCAAGTTTGGGGTTCCCACGAAAAGTTTCACAGAATACAATAGAGAAATACAAATGAAGAACAAATTCTGCTCCATCCTCCTGGGTCAGAGGTGGCGTTCGCAGGAGCATCTTGACTGTGGCTGCCAGCTGGCTGAGTTCCACTGCTCAAGGTTACATTTCTCCCTGGCTGCGTGTTCATGCGCAGAAGGGACCTTCAAGATGGTTCTCGTTTCGTTCGGACCCCCCCAATAATCGCGGTACATGAAAAGTAAGCGAAAACAAATTAAAACATAGAAATAAATGAATATACTACATATCACGATTTTGTACTTTATATTTATCATTATAAAAATATACTATGCGGTTATAGATTAGAGCAACACACAATAACACGAGAGCATCTGCACAAGCTTCACCATGTTAATACACCGACAGCCATCTTGAGGCTATTACGCATGCGCACCCTTTCCCTCCAGAACTGCAACTACGTCACATCACGTGAGTGTGACTAACGCATGCGCAGAAGGAAATCCCAAAGTAGCGGCCATTTTAGAAACGAGAGTTAATTGTTTTAGTAAAACACATAGGCAAGCGTCACTAAGATACACACACATTCAAAATAAATGAAATTAGTAGGACAATACAAATTTTATTACCGGGTTATAACAGATTCGAGGTTCATGACTCGAGCAAGTCGCGTAATATGCAAATTCTTGCTCTATCAATCCCCTCTTTGATGATATTTACTATCATCACAAACAAAAAATGGAACCAGATGCCAACTTCTCTCACACCTTGTACATCTCAATCTCTTCCAACAGGCGATTCATTTTCTCTTTCACTTCTTTATTGGGGTGAGAATTTTTCACCTTTTTGTAAATCTGATTATTCAAGTCTTCCAATTCAAGTTCATCCACACTCCGTTTCACACCTCTTCTATTCATAGTGTATTTCTTTGTGTTTTTGCGACATTTGCAACAGACGAATATGAGGAAAATGATGAAGCCTATCACTCCAATTGGCATCAGTATTTTAAACAATAAGCCTTTACCTAAATTAGCAAACCAATGACCTACATTGGAGAGACCATCAACAAGTCTCTTCCAGGCACTGTCAACCTCCAGTGGTTTAAGTTCCTTTTCCAAATTAGTAATGTTTTTCACATATCTTTTGATCTGTACACTTTTGTCCGGTATGTAAGTGCAACAATGTTGCGCCTTCAGCATCCGGCAGACTCCGCCCTCTTTTGCTAATAAGGTGTCAAGAGCATGTCTGTTCTGCAAAACCATTGATCTGATCGCAACCATTTCGGTATTGACCAACAGAAATCCATGAGCTGTGTCAGTAGACAGCACATCCACTATTGTGGACAATTTGCAAATTCTGTGTGTGTTCAGAACCACTCCCACTCCAGGTATCAGTGCACTAAAAATACTACCCATTATTTCACCTACGCTTTCTCTTTTGCTACGCACTAAGCCATTAGTGTTTTCATTGCTTCCAGGAATTTCATTCACATGGTATATTTTCGGGAAAACAATGCCAAAGTAGCAACTTCCATACCAGTGATCCGGCAATTTGAAATAAGCCTTGTTTCCACATATATAATAAATTCCGGGAAACACAGGTTCTGGCCCATTTTTTAATCCCCAACCTCCAATTACCTTGTAATTGTGCTCACATTGACTGGAACCAATGAAAATGTTATTATAATAACTAGTCCTCTCGCTGTGAAGACAGAGTTTCCCTTTCCTATCGAAATCCAGCAACAAAGCAGGACCAGCTCCACCATTTGAGGTGCTTTCCATGGTTTCAGCCCATTTTGGTGTTTTCTGCTTTTTATCATTTGCCTTTCTTTGGAAACTCTCTCTTCTTTTCTCTGCCATATTTAAGAAAATTTTCTCTTGTTCATGTAATGAACAGGTCAAGTTATCTCTGTGTGCTTCATTTAAGTCTATGGTACCTATAGTCAGAAAGTATTCTCCCATATAACGTGTAACGTCACTTTTAGTATGTACAGGATTCAGATTTCCACGTATAGGAAGTTCAGAAAATATCACGTCATTGTTAGAATAATAGTACTGTAACGGTCCTCTTTTGTAAAATAAGCTTGCTAAAATGCTACAGGAAATTCCATATGTCAGGGGTAGGTGATGATAAGTCACGCCTTCAGCTACAGAAGTAGGTAGCTTCATGCAGACATAGCAGTCTTCTATCTCCATAGTTTCTACATAATGTACTAACAGGTTTGCGAAAACATTTAAATGAGTCTGGTTCTTAACTCCGTGATAATGTAGTCCTTCCTCATCTGGTGCTTCTAAGTCTCGTTTTGTTTGTCTGAGTGCCTTTTCACGTCTTTCTGCACTTCGTGTTGTCAGTTCTTCAGTGTCAATAGTCTGAGTAGGGTCAATATTAGTATTTTTGCTTACCATAAAAGGAATGAAAACTGTTAATCCTATCCAAACTATTATTACTATAGCTACACTACATATACATACTTTGCAGAACATTTTGCAACAACTGTGTTTAGGCCTTCCATTCACTCTTGAATCAGACATTTTGCTCAGAAGAAGTTTTCAACCCCTCTTTGTAACTTTGCACAGGTAGCTTACTCTGAGCAACTTTTCAGGTGAGTTCGTCTTCTTCGGCAGATAGATCGGCAATCTGTTCTCCGTCACTTTCGTCAGAGATATCAAGATCCTCAAATTCTTCCAAAACTAGGTATGTCCATTCAGGATCTTGGTATTTTTCGTTCAGTCTTTTTATTCGATCACTCCTTCTTTTGGAACTTTCTCCAGTTTGCTCTGTAATTCGTGGACTTTTCCTTCTGTCTGCAAGTTTCTCTTCTACTGTTTTTATTCTCAGTCTAAGTCTCTTAATATATCTTGGTTCAATATTTTTCTTTTTCTTGAGTCTTTTGGCTGGCACTGTGATTTGGCTTTCTTCTAATGCTCTTTTATTTTCATTTGTTTGTGGCACTTCTGCTTCTGTCTCTTCCCTTCTTGTCTGACTAGTCCCAGGTCTTGTATCTATTTCTTCTGCCTGGTTACTAAGCTGGCCTGGTTCAGGTGAATTTTGGTCTTGGCTTTCGAATGTTTCTATCTCTGAGTCCTGAACATGTTCTTCTGGTTCTATCTGATCCTGTTCAAGCACTTCGATCCCTTGATTTTCTTCTGCTCGAACGTTTACACTAGTTCTAGTCTGACCCTTTTCAATTTCAGGAGTTAGTGGAGGTGTGTCGATCACTTGCTCTGTCCATGTCTGACCTTCCTCTTCGTCCTCAGATCTGACGTGAATCTCAATAATCTGAGGGTCTTCGCCTGTGCCTATCTCGACCTCTCTATTCCACTCTCTATCTTCGTAGGTTCGCTCTCTTGTTCTGATTGGGTCTTCAGTTAGATCGATTATGGGTATCCAATCATCTTGGCTGGTGCTCGGCTGTTCGTCATCAGCTACTTCAGGACCGACGTCTGCAGACCCCTCAGCTGGACAACCTTCAGCTCCAGGTTCCTCGTCTGGAATTACCTTCTGTGTATGGCTGGCATGGATCCACTTGGGAACGCCTGCACACTTCACCGCTGTCGTGGTTGCCAGTATTATTTGGCGTTTTTCTCCCCACCTCGGTGCAAGGCAGCTCGAACGAGTATGTTTCTTGATTCTAACCCAGTCACCAGGAACCAATTTGTGAACTGCAGCTGTTGGGTTGGCGACGGCGTCTTCCCCAATCTGGCGAGAGATATAACGCACTTGGTCACCTAGTTGCTTGCAGTACTCAAGTACGAAATCATCAGTAATGCTTAACAGTTTGTATCCTGGTACCCACGCTTGTCTCATCACTCTTCCCATCAGGATTTCATGTGGGCTCAGGCCTGTTTTCCGGTCTGGAATACTTCTGAGTCCCATCAGAACAAGAGGCAAGGCATTTATCCAGTTCATGCCCGTAGAGTCACACATTTTTGCTAATCTCGATTTTATGGTGCCATTTATTTGCTCTACCACTCCAGAAGCCTCGGGACAATATGCACAGTGCAGCTTTTGTGTGATTCCAAATGCTTTACAGAGCTGATCGATTACCTCATTCTGAAAATGTTTGCCTCTATCTGATTCAATAGTGACTGGAACCCCGAACCTAGGTATCAATTCTCGTAGTAACAATTTGGCTACTGTTATGGCATCACTCTGTTTGGCAGGGTAGGCTTCCACCCATTTTGAAAATAGGCAGACAATGACAAGAACATATCTCTTCCCCTCGCAATGAGGCATGGTGATGAAGTCAATCTGTATTCTCACAAAGGGACCCCCTGATTTTCCAATTTTCCCCAGTTCAACTACTGTTCTTTTGCCAGCGTTGAACTGCTGACATGTCAAGCACCTCTGGCAGAGTGATTCTGCTACTTTCCTGAACTTTGGATTATACCAGGTTTGTTGAAACACCAGAACCATGGCATCCCTACCAGTGTGTGAATTTCCATGTATCAACCTTGCCATAGAGGCGAGCAGGTGTCTGGGTAACACAGGCATACCATTTGGGCCCACAATGACACCATCCTCACATCTTGGTCGACAACCAAGTTTCCTCCACTTCTCTTTCTCTTTCGATGGCACAGCATGCTGCCAATCTCTCACCTCATCCCAGGTAGGCACTTCTTCAAACACCATAAGTTAGCAGCTGTTTCCAGTCCCTCCCAGTTTGATATTTATTGACATGCGATCCCTAGCACACTGTTTTGCCACTTGATCAGCAAAATTATTTCCCAAAGATACAGCGTCAAGGCCTTTTTTATGGGCAGCACATTTGACCACTGCTAATTCTTTTGGTAATTGGATTGCCTCCAGTAAATCTTGTACAACCCTTCCATTTCGAATGGGGGTACCCGATGAAGTCAGGAATTCTCTTTGTAGCCATAATTGGCCAAAGTCATGCACAACCCCATAACAGTAATGGCTGTCAGTATACACTGTTATTCTTTTGTCTTTTCCCACTTTGCAAGCTCTTATCAATGCAATCAATTTGGCTACTTGTGCAGACTTTACTCCAAATAAACATGATGCTTCTTTAATTTTGTCTAATGCGACCACAGCATACGCAGCACTTAGGCCCACCAGTTCGTGTCTCATACATGAGCCATCCACAAACCATTCCTCATCATGTACAGGCAAAGGTGTTTCTTTAATGTCTGGGCGGGGTTTAGTACTGAATTCTGTCAGGTTAATGCAGTCATGCTCGTTCTCTCCCTCAGCTTCTACAATCCTTGAGTCAGGGAGTAGGGTGGCTGGGTTCAAGATATTACACCTAGTGGTGAATACATTTGCAGCACCCACGAGAATCCTCTCGTATTTAGTCAGCCGACTAGGGGTGAGATACTGGGTCTTGGTCCTGGTCAGTAAAATCACAACTGCATGTGGAACATATACAGTTACAGGATGTCCCATGACAATGGATTCACTCTGTTCTAAACTCGTGCAAGTTGCAGCTACTGCTTTCAGACACCCAGGTAATCCAGCAGCCACTGGATCCAAAGTGGCAGAAAAATATGCCACGGGGCGTCTAGTCAAGCCATGCTCTTGAGTTAGGACTGACAATACACAATTGTCACGAGTGTCACAGAACAGGGCAAACTCTTTAGAATAGTCAGGCATCCCTAAAGCAGGGGCTGTACACAGACAATCTCGCAATTCAGTAAATGCTGTTAAGCTTTCATCATCCCATTCCACTGGGTCCTTTGCTCCTTTCTTTGTCATCTTTATCAAAGGCTTGGCCAGGACTGCGAATCCCACAATCCATTGCCTGCAGTAACCTACAACTCCAAGGAACATTCTGACTTCTTTCTGAGTACGGGTAACTGCATATTTTGAATTATTCTGACTCTCTCTGAGGTGACTTTCCTGACGCCTTTTTCTATCTGGTGCCCCAGATATTTCACCGATTTCGAACAGAACTGCAATTTTTCAGGGGCCACTTTATGTCCCTTTTCACCTAGGTGATTCAGTAAGGCAATGGTGTCAATCACGCAATCTCTATGACTTTTAGACGCCACCAAGAGGTCGTCAATATATCGCACCAGCACAGATTTTCCAGGTAAGACTAAAGATTCAAGGCATTTTTTTAGGATCTGATTAAAGATAGAGGGGCTTTCTGTGTACCCCTGGGGGACACGATTCCAAACATACACGAGACTGTTGAAAGCAAATGAGAAAAGAAATTTGCTGTCTGGATGCAATGGGATCGAAAAGAATGCGTGACATAGGTCTATCACAGTGAACCACTCAGCATCCCAGGGAATCTGATACAGAATCACTGCTGGGTTTGGTACAATAGGACAGCAAGGAACCACAATTTTATTTACCTTTCTCAGGTCCTGCACTACTCTGTATCTGCCACTAGGTTTCTTAATTCCAATTATGGGCGAGTTACATGGACTACTCATCACTTATTGTATGATGTTTGCTTCTAGCAATTTCTGTATTTCAATGGCAACTCCTGCTCTCACTTCGGCACTCATTTTGTAGGGCTTTGTATTAGGGTAAACTGCATTTTCTTTCATGGCTATTTGTATGGGATCTACATTTGCCATTAATCCTACATCCTTTCCAGTAAAGTCCCATACTTCTGGTTTCACTGTCTGTTGAAGTTCTTCAGGTAAGTCTTGTATAGTCATTCGTTTAATTTCTGAGTCAGGTCTGATTAACATTAATTTGTAGATGCCATCTTCGTCTGGGGTTTGAATTTCGACGCCCTTTGGTGTGCAAAAGATAGTACAGTTCATTTTGCACAACAAATCACGTCCCAGTAAGTTTACAGGACTGGTATCACACACGACAAATCTGTGCATTTCTTTAAAGTTCCCTATTGAGATCTCCATGGGCTCGGTAACAGGTGTAATAATCAATTGATTAGATACTCCCACTACTTGGATTGCTTCTCCCGAGAGGGGTAGGTTTGGAACGTCCGCTGTTCTCACAGTAGAACGGGTAGCACCAGTGTCCAACAGAAAGGTGACATCATTTCCATCAACCTTTCCTTCAATGTATGGCCCTGACTGGTCTACCGGCAAGGAGGCGCCAAGTACACACTCCTCGTCCTCCCCTCTCAGGCCCCGTCAGTACTGGTCGTCACAAAGGAAAGTGTCATTCAACAAAAACAGCGAAGTTGCTGCATTTCTGTTCTCATTGCCTCCCCAGATCTCTATGTCGTCACCCTGCGGTGATTTTCCCTTAAAATTCGGTTTTGGCGCTCGGGGCAATTGACTTGCCTTTACCTGCTACTGGGTCTTTCTTGGTTTTTCATTCTGCGTCTGTGGAATTAAATCAGGGGTTTGGGTATTATCATGCTGTAAATATGGACACTCGTCTCGCCAATGCCCAATTTCTCCGCGCTGGTGGCAGGGAAATTTCTTTTTAGCTTCTTCTCTGCTCATTTTTACTTTGGGCTTTCCCCACCCCCAGAGCCTTGATTTTGAGTATTTTTATTCAATTTACTTAATTGCTTTTCCTGCTGTTCAGCTAATTTCACTTGTGCCCACATCACTTTTTCCTTCAAAGCCTTTCGCTTTTCTGCCATTTCGTCCTCGCAGTACTTTGCGTATCGGAGGACCTCATCCATTTTCTTAGACTGCCAACAAATTTTATTATCTTTGATCCACTGACAAATTTCAGGTCTTAAACCATTTGCAAACCTGTAAATGAAATGGGTCATATCCTTCATCTTGATGTTGTCTATACCACTGTATGTCTTAAACACCTGTAATAGTCTTTCATAAAAAGAGTGTACAGTCTCATCCCTTTCCTGCGTGGTTCTATCTATTTTGGTCCAATCAGTTTCTTTTGCGGGCACTTTTTGCTTCAAATGTTGAATTACCTGTTCATATTTTTTCATCACTTCAATAGAGGGTTCCCCTGTTTTTGAGTCTCTCTGGTATTCCTCACTAGGCCAAGCTATGGCGATCTTACACTCGGTCCATAAATCTACAGGGACCACAATATCGAAGAACCCATCCAGGTCCTTCCATAAGCATTTCTGCACTTTTACAAATCTTTCCACTTGCCTGTACCAGTCCACAGGCTTCTCTCGTAATCTTGGAAAATCATTCGTAAAGGACACAATATCCTGTCTGGACCATGGAACGTGCACATATTTTCCACCTTTTTTCTAAAACAACAATGGTCCCATGCAAGGATAAAATACAGTATCAATAAATATAGACGCGAATCCAATCTATATTTTAGAGTGACATGTCCAGCCGGACAGAGGTCATTCAAGTTTACTTAATAAACAAGTATCCAAAATATAACAAGAATACCTTCCACAATGCCCCTGTGAGGTACACAAGCCTGTGCCCAACACTTACGGGGTGAGTACAGTTGAAGAAAGGATAGGAAGGGTTTAAAGGCAAACCAACGTTTTTCTGTTTACACATTCATTGTACAGAAAATATCAAATTGCACCATTACATCAATTTAACAATCAAATATGTTTGTATAAGGTGCATGAGCAAGTCGACGGCGTTTCGGTTCCCCTAAAGGATAATTGGAACCATCATCAGGACAAAAATAAATAATTGCCTTATAACACTAAACCTCAAATTGCCGAGGCAGTGCGAAAAGGACCAAAGGCGAGTCGATGCTCAGTGTGGTCCGGTCCAGCAAGCCTCGAATAAAGGGCTGCCGGAGTCCGTGTTACACAGTCGCAACCGGACGGCGCCAGGGTAAGCCTGAATCGGCGTTCATGGAGGTATTCCCTAGCTAGCCAGGGAATACCTCCATGAACTCCGATTCAGGCTTACCCTGGCTTACCCTGGCTTACCCTGGCGCCGTCCGGTTGCGACTGTGTAACACGGACTCCGGCAGCCCTTTATTCGAGGCTTGCTGGACCGGACCACACTGAGCATCGACTCGCCTTTGGTCCTTTTCGCACTGCCTCGGCAATTTGAGGTTTAGTGTTATAAGGCAATTATTTATTTTTGTCCTGATGATGGTTCCAATTATCCTTTAGGGGAACCGAAACGCCGAAACGTCGTCGACTTGCTCATGCACCTTATACAAACATATTTGATTGTTAAATTGATGTAATGGTGCAATTTGATATTTTCTGTACAATGAATGTGTAAACAGAAAAATGTTGGTTTGCCTTTAAACCCTTCCTATCCTTTCTTCAACTGTACTCACCCCGTAAGTGTTGGGCACAGGCTTGTGTACCTCACAGGGGCATTGTGGAAGGTATTCTTGTTATATTTTGGATACTTGTTTATTAAGTAAACTTGAATGACCTCTGTCCGGCTGGACATGTCACTCTAAAATATAGATTGGATTCGCGTCTATATTTATTGATACTGTATTTTATCCTTGCATGGGACCATTGTTGTTTTAGAAAATTGTTCCCCGAGGTCCAGAGCAGACTGATTTGGGGTCCCTTGTTGTTACAAAAAACATATTTTCCACCTGGCACTTCGCGCATAGGGTATAATTGCTCTGGCTTTTCAGCTTCCTTTAGAACGAATTCTGGGGTCGCTTGTTTGGATCTAGCCTCATCTTTCTTCTTGGCCCACCTGGCTTTCCATCTTTCCACATCTCCCCATTTCTGCAACACTGTCAATAATTCTTTGACCTGTGCCTTCTTTCCTGACACATTCAGGATTTCCAAATCTTTGTCTGAGAAATCTGCTCTGTACGGTTTCTGCAAAGGTTTCGATTTAGAAATATATATTCCAATGCTAGCAGCAGTGTCTGTCAATTTTTCATGAAGTACTCGGGCATTTCGGGTAAGACTTTTGCAAATAAACAACAGCTCTTCCTCAGAGTAGGTATTTAATCTGTCTAATCCTACATTTCCTGCCATTAGCTCTTCTATTTCTACTCTCAATTTGTAGAGATCTAAAGGTTTCGTCTGCGGAGTTTGTTTTTCTAATTCTTGACTCCATCTTTCGATTTCTTCAGGAGTCACCAACGTGACACTCTTAGTACCCGAAGTCGATTCCATTTGAATCTCCCTCGTAGTGAAAGGATTATGTATTTTCTGCATCCTTTTCCCTGTGTTCCTAATGGGCAGATCCAATAGTGAAACCTCAGACTCGCATTCACTCGTCTGGTCATCTACGATTAAGGGTTCTGGTCTTGGCTGTGCTATGACTGGGGTAATAACTGGAGGTTTTGGACTCTCTTGCCGGTCCCCATACAACGGAACCACGGGTCCGATAGTTACTAGGATCGTCAAAGCTTCAGGACTTGTATTTAACTGGGAGATTTTCTGAATTATTTCAGCTCTCTGCTTTGCTAGAGCCTCTCGCTCCTTTTCTTCCAATAACCTGTCTAAGGATTTGTCATGTAACACCTGCGGGGTCAAAGTTGGAGCATAACTCGGGGCAGTGGGATGCGTCTCACTTGGTTCTTCACCATAATTAGGCCTTGGGAACAAACTTCCTGTACTTAGAGATCTTGTTTCCTCCTCATACGGAGGTTTTAAGAACGGCATTCCTGAACTTGATGGTCTTGCCTCACCTTCGTAGGGAGGTCTAGAGCAAAAGTCTCTTTCACGGGAGTATCTTACCTCCCCACTTGCTGGAATCTTGTATCTACGGGACCTAAACTCTCGGTATAGGGAGGGATTTGACAACCCCCTCCTACACTGGCGGATCGGCCTCATCCTGGGGAGGAGGTCTTTCGGGAGTTTTCCCCTTCACTAGAAGGTCGGTGTCCTTCATTATAAGGAGGTGGACTTCTTATAAACATGTCGTCTAACAATTCATCATCCGACTCTCCAATGGGCACCCAGTGTTTACATTTTTCGGTCTTCTTCTCCCCCCCAGGAGGACCACCCATTGGCATCATTGGAAACAGTCCTTCCACAATCATATTCTGTCTCCACTGTTTCATCTTTTTGTCTCGGGTCTCCTGTTTCAATTTCGGATAAAATTTAGTTAACCCTTTATCCATTCGGGGATTATCTCTTTCAAAAGCCTCGTTTTCCCATTCCTCTAGGGCTTCGTACTGCATTAATCTAGGTCTGGGATGTAAATCATTCATTCGGGTTCTCAAATTGAATAGAATCCTGCCGTTAAATGTACCCTCTAACAGAAAAGCCAATACTCCGTCATCTTTCGTGTATTCCGCCCAACCATACACATGAGTGGTACCATTTATCGAACATCATAAAAGATGCGGGAGTATTCGGTGGCGGAATGACAACACCTTCTCTGGTTCTTATCGGTTTGTCCTTTTTGAAATAATTCTTTACTTTGTTTACCAGGGACAATTTTCTCTTATTTCCGTACATTATGTCGTTTTTAACACCTTTCCACTGATCGTTCTCAAATCCCATATACCGCGGATCAGGTCTGGTATGCGGTCTATATGAATGCCACATACGATTCCTACGAGTGACCTCTGTTTACAAAGTCACTTCCAATCCCAGTGCGTCTTTTATTTTCGTGCGACCAATGAAATGCACGAATTCAAATATTCTCGACCAATGGGTGCGCGGCCTTTTCGTGAGACAGGTTCTCACGCTTCGGCACTCACCCCTCCTTTACAATTCCAGCTCCGCTACACACCCGCTGCGTCTACCAATCCCAGCGCGGCACAGAGTGACATCAGAGCAGCTTCGCGACTGACTCCCTCCTTCACAAGGTAACGGAAACTTTCTTTCTAAAGTGCTAGTGCTTGGTTATTTAACAACGAATACACATTCGCCACTGTACTCAAGTGTCTAGACAGGAAAGAATTTGTTTCACTGCAAGTAAACTACTTCCATTTACTTTTCACACACTACGGATAGATCTCTTCCACCTACCCTTCACTCAAGCATTAGAGAACCTGTTACTTCCCTAGACTCATCCACCTTTCCGGGATATATCCAAGTCTAAAGTTTCACCAGCGAACCCCTTTGCTTTCACCCAAGCTCCGACGAACCTGCTACTTCTTCCGGTGTGACCCTCACTAGGTTATGCCACAAT
The DNA here is from genome assembly GCF_964261635.1 of Lissotriton helveticus. NCBI lineage: Eukaryota > Metazoa > Chordata > Amphibia > Caudata > Salamandridae > Lissotriton > Lissotriton helveticus. Next base: position 1,769,590,435 of record NC_136068.1, read on the forward strand.
AGAAGTTTTGCCAATGAACCTCGTTGCTAACATTTATTCAAACATACATTCAGAAAAACCCTAGTTAGTGCTTCCAGTTCTGCCTAACCTGCACCAACTTTCCGGGAGTCAGTGACCTCAAAACAAGTGGATTCTCTTCACCACTTGCCATTCAATTCCCGGGGATTCCCAACGACATAAAAACACTTTACTAACGAGGGGGTTAATACATATATCAGTACAATAATAAGAAAAACAATTTAAAACATTTCATAATTTTCAAAGCAAAGCATTCCACATGAGTGATCAGTCCACTAAAACGCTTTACTTTTAGCAGCAATAGTTTTCTCAACTAGCAGCATCCAACTTTACTAGCCTTACTAGTCCTACCTAACTTTAACTAGTACCTAACCATTACCTCTGCTACCAGAAAATTACTGATAGAGATCGTGGGTCACCCGACCAACAATTTCACCATATAGTTTTCGGGACCATAAAATTCAATTCATCATATACATTAATCAGGTGACCTCACAAACCTACCACCAGTAACCCTGATTCCTTCCTATTGTATTCTAGTGTACCCGACTTACCATCCACCGTTACGGGTACCTATGACCACGATAGATCAGGGAGCTAGCTGTGAAGAAAGGCAGACAAAATACAAACCCAACTTCATAAACTTTGATATTTTTCATAAAATGACCACGGACAACTGGGAAGTTTTAAGATTTTTTTTATCTTAGTAATCAGTTTCTAAGAGCATTAGGCTTACAGTTAAAAGGCAGTCGATAATCAAGATAACGAAAAGCATATAACCATAAAGGAACAATGTAAGGGCAATCAGTTTCGGTTTTCTAAATAATAGTGAGACAGGGAACACACTAAGTAGAGTAAAAATGGAACTCAAGGATGGACATCTATAAATGGGCAATCTTAAGCACGTATAAGACTTACACTATTGGAAACGTACTTCATGAATATGAATGAAACTTTAGGAAACCTAAACTGGCTATAGGAAGGGTAAAAAGTGGAACCCGCTATAATTCTAACAACATTACTTTAAATCAGAGTGCAGAAGAAAACGTGTAAATCACATTTATAATTCATAGGCAGTGTGGAAAGAATATGCTCTAAAAGGTAGGGTAAAATAGGAACATGCTATGAAAATAATATAATGACTTTTCATATAGTAGACTGCGGAAAGCATGGAAAATGAACATATGCAAAGGTATGTCTTTATTGAAGCAAAGACAGAAAATAGAAAGGTGCAGTATAGGTTTCTTGCAATATATTTACCTAGAATGGTGTGAAAACCAACCCTGGCCACGGATCAGTCAAGGACAGGAAATAACCCACGGAAGGACAGTCATCAATGGGACAGCAGGTGCAGAATGGACACCCCAGGACAGGACAGGAAAACCAGATTAGGATCAGGACAGGACCACCAGGATACGACCAGCACCCGCAGTTTGGAAGCAACGCCTGCGCTCCACCCTCTCTGCAGCTATCAGTCAGAACCCCGATTGGGTTAGCGAACTCCCCAGCAAAGTGCTCCGCCAGTACTTAAGGTTTAGTAAAACCTTTGAGTCTATGGTCAAATTCGGACAGAGTGCTCCGCAGCGCTCTGTAAATTCAGTCACCTATTGAGTGCGTTGGGTCAGTGACAGGTCAGCTATTCAGACAAGTCGGACAAATTCTCTAGCTAAACCTAGGCTAGTTATACTGTTTTGGGTCAGGGTACCACCCCCCAATGTTGCAAAGTGTCAAAATCCCCAATTTCGATTGGTCCTAAAGTAGGATAGGTTAACACACCAATCAGAACAGACTACTGTAAGCCTAAATTTACATTCTAGGGATCCGCCTAGCAAGTTTGGGGTTCCCACGAAAAGTTTCACAGACTACAATAGAGAAATACAAATGTTACAAATGAAGAACAAATTCTGCTCCATCCTCCTGGGTCAGAGGTGGCGTTCGCAGGACCATCTTGACTGTGGCTGCCAGCTGGCTGAGTTCCACTGCTCAAGGTTACATTTCTCCCTGGCTGCGTGTTCATGCGCAGAAGGGACCTTCAAGATGGTTCTCGTTTCGTTCGGACCCCCCCAATAATCGCGGTACATGAAAAGTAAGCGAAAACAAATTAAAACATAGAAATAAATGAATGTATTACATATCACGATTTTTTACTTTATATTTATCATTATAAAAATATACTATGCGGTTATAGATTAGAGCAACACACAATAACACGAGAGCATCTGCACAAGCTTCACCATGTTAATACACCGACAGCCATCTTGAGGCTATTACGCATGCGCACCCTTTCCCTCCAGAACTGCAACTACGTCACGTCACGTGAGTGTGACTAACGCATGCGCAGAAGGAAATCCCAAAGCAGCGGCCATTTTAGAAACGAGAGTTAATTGTTTTAGTAAAACACATAGGCAAGCGTCACTAAGATACACACACATTCAAAATAAATGAAATTAGTAGGACAATACAAATTTTATTACCGGGTTATAACAGATTCGAGGTTCATGACTCGAGCAAGTCGCGTAATATGCAAATTCTTGCTCTATCAGTACCAAGGAAGTCAGAGATTATAGGACAATAACTGTAACTGTAACAATGATTGTCACTTACCACTGTATCTTGGAGCCGCAGTTCTGTTTTGCTCAAACTGAATGACCAAGTACCCTCTAAAGCACTTGACTCTTTTGGGGTAGTATGGTCAAGCGCTTAAGGCATTTTCCTGGAAGTGTGTAAGTTAAGTAACTCAGACAGAATATGACACTTTAATTTACAATGAATAACTAGAAATCCTAATAGCCCTTGGTGTATAGAAGAGGTAGTGGGTGCCAAATCATACTAAGTGCCCTTTAGGTGGACAGGTGGTACCAGGTGGGAACACAATATCACATGAAGTGCACATGAAGTTGATATTTCCTTGTGGAAGTAAACCCAAAAGTAAGGAGCACCCACAACATGTTCAGTGGCCAAAGGTCAGTGGCCAGTTGATAACTGGCCTACACAAGTGGGTATAAACTAAGGGTTGAAACAACGAAACGTTCAGAAAAGCTTGACTTAGAAATATGAGCCCCATTGTTCCAGAATTAGGTCCCACTCCAGCCAATTTGATGAAAACTAGGCAGGAGTAGATATCAAGATCCTTGCACTACTTCACTACCCTAGTAGATGTGTGCATGTGTCATGAAAAGAGGCGCTAGGACACACTTGTGAAGTATACATGTCAAGAATTGAAAGGGTTTTCCTTCCATCTGATGGATATTTTTCTTAAAAAACCAAATGTGTCCATATTGATGGGGGCCAAATAATTTTTCTTACTGGAAGTGCATGAAAGGAGTTAATGGGCATTAGCCTACTTCCAAAAGTGTTCACAACTTGGATGCCTTATTAATATGTGGTGTGTGACATCACTAGTTACATCACATACATATTGGATGGGCCTTGGTGAGGTTCCATAGATCCCCCCAAAGGTCTACCCAAGGATCAGCTGGGCAGAGATGTTATTGCCCCATCTCTCCTTATTCATGCGCAACAGCTCAAAAGACCTACCTGCTGGTGGAAAAGAGAGAAGGAAAAAAACAGGAGCTGCCCAGCTTCTCCCACCCTCCCTTCCATCTTACCAACCAGGAGGTGGGGTTTGGAAGAGGAGAAATTAGGACTGTTCCTCGCCTTCCAATCCCCACTTCCTGATTTAATTTCACATAGCTCCTTCATTCACTCTGTCCAAGAGAAGTATTGTGATAAACAGTAATTGTGTGTCCATGCTCTAGAAAAGAGCCAGACACTGTTTAGAAGCGAAGAAAAAAATAGGAGCAGTGTTTGATTCCTTTCTTGGTCACAGACACACAGTTCTGTATTATAACAAGGAGCCACACGCAGATGGGAATTTTGACACCCATTGGAATTAGTCTTCTGGAGAGGAGCCAGACACTGTTTGGATCATTTGTTTTAGCCAAGAAAACAAGAGAGTTTGGCTCCTTGCTGGTTAAAGACACACAAAAGAGTGACCCAGGAAAGAACCAGACGCCACATCACAGTATTATCCATCAAGCACCCCACGAATTTGGACTGTCATAAATCTGACAACTAAAATGACAAAAGCATGCAGCAAAGAGCTGTCTATGTCACCCCTGCTTTGCTTAATGCAACCCTCAAGTGAGATGCTCGAGACAGTAAAGTTTAAAAAATGTGACAATGGAAAGTGCAAGAAAGAAGCCTGGAATTATGTTGATTTTGGGGATTTCTTTAAAGAGGCTGCTGAGCCAGAGTAGGCGATTGGTTACTGTTTATTGCAGCCCTAAAGGTGACAGCTGCCCCTGATACGCATTTAACTTTAACTGCTGTTCATTCTGTTCCACTATGGAATGAAGAAGTATGTGATATCAGGTTGCGGACATCACAATCTTCTAATTTCAACACTACACATATCTTCCCTCTTATAAAGACATAGGAAATAAAATTAACATCACAGAATAATAAATATATCAAAATCAGTAAACAATACTATTCAGATATAGAAAAAGAATTATTACAGAAAAAACATATCTAATTCTATTAACTATACTAATAAAATGTGCAGATTAATACTGAACGGTAAGTCTACTTGCACAAGAAATCCTGGGCCTCATTTATAAGAAATGACGCATCGCTACGTGAAAGCAGCGATGCATAACTTCTCAGTGCGCACTCCTTGCGACATACCTGATGCGTCATATTTTATGTATGATGCATCATGTCGCAAGGAGTTACAGATACGTCAGTATTTCTGACGTATCTGTAAGCGCAAAAGTGACGCATTGCTGGAGTGTGTCACAAAAGTGACGCAACTCCAGCAAGCCCCATGTGAAAGGGCCTGTGTCAGTCTTACGCCTGCTGTGAGGCAAGTGCAAGATTTTGATGCAACGGCGTCCTAGAAGTGACGCAGTGAAATCTCATAGATTTCACTGCGTCACTTCTATGAGGCTTTTTGCGGTGGAACGCCCCCCTTCATACATTATGCCTGATGCAGTTATAATGTAGCGCAGGGGTTTGCAAAGTGACGCATCTGCTTAGATGCGTCACTTTGTACATAGTGCGCAACAGGAGGCAATTTTTACGCTGCCGATGCGTCACAAAAAGTGACGCATCAGAAGCGCAAAACTGACACAAGGCTTAATAAATGAGGCCCCCAGAATTTTGTTTGGTTTAATAATTTCGTGTCCATGTTTTCTCCTTTTAACGCAACCCTCACTGGAAGCTACATTGCTACTAGAATTAGCATTCAACTCATCCTCAACGCCATCAGATGGATATGCTACATCTTGGTCAACTCTTCCATCATCATCCTTCTCCAACCAATTAAACATTTGTGCATTAAAAACAGTGTCACTGTCACTATTGTACTTCACCATTCTGCTAACATGGCAAATATTGCCATCATTAAGACAAGAGGAATACTAAAAAACTTCTTTGACTTCCTTAGGGTCAGAAAACCTACACTCTCCTTTCCCTTTCCTCAATATACCACTCTTTTTAATGTAAACCTAGTCTCCCACGCTGAGGTCAACCTCACATACACAATATGTTTCATCATAATTCTTTCTGTAATCCAACTGAGTTTTCCTTATGTGATTCCACACATCTTCAGAGCACCACTCAATTTGTCTAGTTTTAGTCATGCAAGCCACATTGTCCTTAGGAAATGGCATTCTAACCTTCATAAGAACAAATGAGCTAAACCCAGTAACTTTACTAGGTGTTACTCATTACGTCGACAACATTTTTAATACTTCTCTTTCCCTACTGACCTTATTTTTCCCTGCCAAATGAATAACTACTTTAATGACTCTTTCCACACAATAATTTTCTAGGGGATGGTAATTTGAAGTAGCTCTATTGAATATAAAATTTCTCAAGAAACACCCCTGTACATGAGTGGACACAAACTTGGAGCCTTTGTCAATAATAATTTCCACAGGAAACCCTCCTCTTAAGACAATTGTATCTATGAATTTTACAATAACACTGTCATCCATATGATTCACAAATTCAACCTCAATCCATATAGAAAATACATCCACCATAACAATAATACATTTACTATGTTTTCCTTCTTCAGAAATAGGACCCATTATGTGTATTCCAACCATTTCCCAAGGCATTCTGGAACATCTAATTGGACATAATGGCATGCAAAGTGTCACTTTAGACTTTGAGAATTCTCTCAAGAAGTACAATTCTCTACCTTGCTATCTATTCCAGGGCACCAATAAAAATCTTAAACTTTTCTTTTTGATTTTACATTACCTAGATCAACTTCATGGCAAATGTCAATAATCTTCTTGTGTAAATTGTTAGGGGTCATTACCCTGAAACCCCTCAATAAAATATTTTATATCTTTGTCCACTGCTTTCTTCTCAGGTCAACCCTTCTTCATTTCACGTAACACTTGAAACAATTAATTGTCTTCTTTCCAATTTTCACCCCGATTCTGTCATGTGATACAATGCACTGGGTCATCTGTTATAAAAGCAACTTAGTAATCATCCCAACTATCCCTCAGAATTTCTTTTGAGGGTTGGGGCATTCTGCTCCAAAAAATCTGGTACTTAGTTTTTTGCTACCGGGACATACGCTACACATAATTATAGTCCAAAAGTCTTATTGACATATATGCAATAAGTGGTGTGGCATTACCCTTTGTAGTTAATACCTTGACCTGAGGTTTATGATCACTTCTCAGAATAACTGTAGATCCGCACATGCACTGCCTAAATCATTCCAAACCCCACACATGTGATAGCAGCTCCCTTCCAATCACTGAGTATTTGTCTTCAGGGAGAGTCATTGAATGAGAGGCACATGTGATTATTAGTATATTTCTACTACTCTATTATGTGTACCACTCCAATTCCTTTATTTCTTGCATCAGATAATACTGGAAAGATTAGAATCAAAATCTCAACTTTGATTACATTAATAAAAACATTTTGGCATTCAGATGAGAAGCAAACTTAATTTTGTTTTTTAGATGTTCTCTAAAGTGCATATAATTTAGTTCAACATGTTTTAACAAGTTTCTTCTAAAATTCTGCCTGGACTTCGGTGGCAGAGCACATTTAGGGCATCATTACGATGCCAGTCGGACGAGACTGTAGTGGAAGAGAGACCGTCCAACAAGGACTCGGCAGGCCCCCTGCCCTTATTACAATGTGACTGCCTTCATGGCGTTTACAAAGTGTATATTTTCTATTGCGGCCTGTGCTGTGGGCTGTAGCACAAGCCACAATAGAAAAAAGACACTTTAAAAACATCCCTGCATGGTGTGGCAGGCACCATGCGGTTCACGTCACATGGTCCAGAGATGTTGAGGGAGGCAACATAGGTGCCCCCCAGGTCCCCTTAGCTTAGGGCCAGGGGGAAGTGAGGGCCCACTAGGAGCCCCTAAAGTAATTTTTTGCCTGTCTTTTAATGGCAGACGAACCGCATGAAAAGGCAGGTGGAAAGGGACATTGCAATCCCGATAGTGGTGCCTGAGAAGGCACTGCCCCTATTGTAGGGATTATTGACCCACCGACCGGGGAGCCCGTCAAAAAGCGTCGGTCTCTCCCTCCCTCTGCTGCTGGTTCAATTGCCATCAGAATGACCCCCTAATGACCACCTATATTCCTTCTACAAGTGCTTTATTGGTCTAGTTGAGCAAATCTATATTTACTTAACTCTGCAGTGAGGTGGTTGGTTTTTAAAATATTCAGTACTGTTTTCAACTTTTCATCATGTTCACTTTTTTTCGTTTTACCGAATAACCAGGATATCATCAAGAAAAAAGATGACATTGTTTTCATCCTTGAATATCAAGGATATCAGCCTTTGGAAGAGTGTCACAGTGGAGGCAAGACCAAAATGAACACTACAAAATTTAGAATAGGCAAACGAAGTTATGGAGGTTGTCAACCTCCTACTTTTTTATGTAAGGGAATTTAATGATATGTAGCCTTCAGCTCTATTGTTGAAAACCATCTCACACCCTTAGCCATAGATAACATTTCTTATACCTTTGGCAAAGCAAACTTATCAATAAAAATATTTTTGTTCAACTCTCGAAAGTCATCACAGAGTCTCACCTTGCTATTAGCCCAGCATGCCACATCTAGTGGAGACACCCAATCTGAAGACTCTACTGGTTCTATTTTACCAGCAGTTTGTAACTTCTTTAATTGTACTTCAAGTTGACCTGTCAATGCAAAAGGTATATTCCGGACTCTACTTATGCATGATTGAGCATTTTCCTTTAGAACAATTTTGTGTACAAATCCAAATATTCTTCCTTTGCTTTCTGAAGAAACAGTAGCATATTCAATCCTCATACACTTTTCCATATGTTCATCACCAGTCACTAATAAAAATAGTTCTGGTCAATTAGGAACCAGCATCGTGTCAAGAGCATCCCAAATTAGAGGACCCTTAGTAGGCACATGAAGTTTTCTGTCAGCCTTCCTTCCCTTGAACTCTAATAATAAACATCTAGAACCAAGTCATTCAATTGGCTAAATTAAAATGTTCAGGGTTCATGTCCACAGGTTCTAATAGGTCACCCAAAACACTCACTTTTCATTAATGATGGTGTACAGTGAACCCGAATCTGCAGCAATAGTTAAGCTTACTCCACCAGACAACATGTCACACAGTGTTTTTTCATACCTTTACAATGAACAGCTTCAATAACACCATTAAGTATAATCCATACACATTCGTAATCACTGTCACATATCTGTCCACTAGATTATTCTTTATCATCACAGACACATTTAACCATGTCATTAAAACTTTTCTTTTGTTTTCTATACACTCATGCACAATGCCCCACAATGTCCCAAACCGAACGTATATGTTCATTAACGTGGCACGTTTTACTGTGGGCTAAATGGTCTGAGCTACACACCCATAACTTTTGTAACATCTGTCAATATTTTTTTGATTCCCATCGTTTTTACTTTTACAAAACTCTAGCTATGCTTAGCAATGTCTTTCTTAACTCAATCTTTACTGTTCTTAACCTTAGCTACCACATTGCCAGTGTCTTCAGTGATAGCGGCTTTACCACTTCTACCTCTAAGTTCTGCTTTCTGTACAATAGATAGAACATTCTTTAGTGATGAACCACCATTGACCCATAAATGATCTTGAATGTATGTCCCGAGGTCTGTCCTATGCTAAGGCAAATAGACGGGTATGTATTGCCGTCCTAAAAACGATTCCCGGAAGAGGGCCAAACACATGTTATATATTTATCCTCCAAACTAGCCACCGCCCCTTATCCTAGCTGTTCAAAGGCAGCTGACCTTATTTTACAAGGTGAACATTTTACCAACCAGTTTCAACACAGTATTACAGTGGATGAGACTCCTTGAGTCAAAAACAAGAGTTCCAAACACCATAATTAAGAGAGGTTGTCATAGGTAGAACCCCATTTTCAACCTCAATCACACACCTGGAAAGACTGGCGTATAACTGGACGCTCTAATGACAGAACAGACAAGTACCACTCATCTTCCATTTCCTGGAATCGATAAGCCAACAATTTTTGTCCAGTAGCGCTGAGGAGGAACAGGCCAGCAAAATTCTCTAGCTGGCTGCAGACCCAATGAGATGTCTGGAGGATGGCCTGGATGTATGAGAGAGAGTCCCATCTTGCTGTATCTATGATATCTTGTGTATCCAGGAAACACAGAAGTATCCGCCGGAAGCGAGGCTCTAAACATTATCTCAAAAGGAAATGGTCTTAAAAAGTGTAAAAGTGAATCATTTGAATGAAGCAAGACAAAATAAGTCAGAGCACTTGATCTGGGAGTGCTGTCTGTCTGTGAATCACAAGAGTAGTGAAGTGTCGTCAAATGGATGGGGGAAGCTCTCTTTGGCTTGGCAAGAAAGCATCTCGGGCTTAAGGAAAGCCATGCCTGTCACAAGAGGGCTCCTCTCTGTCTCTCTCTGTGTGTCTGTGGACCAACAGAAGCATCCCACGTTTGATGCTCTGGTGTCAGAGCCACCTCAGGCACATGCGAAGGCCAAGTCACGGTGTTATGAAACTGGGCCCTCTTTCAACGAGGCTGCTTCTTCTGTAAATTAGGGGACGGTCTGCAAGAACCGGAAGACCAATCCCATATTCAGGGCCAGGCTCAGTTCTGCATGCTAGACTAAGGTAGAACATTGGAGTCACAATTCTTTTTTTTTTTTATTTCAGTACATTTTTATTGAAAATTATATTTACATGGTGCAGAGGATATACAGGATATACATGGGAGATAACTGAAGACAAGGTCTATTGCAACTATTTGTGGACAGTTCTGTAAGTGGCAGTTGCTGTCCCCCTCGGAACCATTATCATGTTAAGTATATGTTGTATTTACTAATAAACACGGCCACACACAGAAGGCAGGCACGCACAGACACACACACATATAGAACATTTTTGGTTTGCAAATAACTTTGGCATTGTTTCAAGAATCTTTACGAAACTTTCCAAAAAGGGAGTTCATTCACCTCAGCTCTTTCTGTGATTGTTTTGAGGTGATCAGTCAAGCGGCAATTAAGGACAAGTGGTGCCCCAATACACAACATCCTATGCATTTCCCATAGATTCTTTAGGCAAAGTTAACTGAAAACACTGCCGAACATAACTACACCAAATTCAGCAGGAAGCTAGATCTTGGTCCAGAACGAGTTCTTTTTGTGATTTGGTGTAAAACAGTTCAGTAGTTTTTGAAAAATTAGGATACAAAAATATTTGTATATCTGGATGTTTGGGTTCAAAGAACTCTCGCAGGAGTACCTCAAACCCAATTGTAAAAGAGTCTTCTGATTGTCCCAAGTGGCCTTTTTAACCCCTTAGCCAACTTTTTAAAAAAGCATATAAGGGTCAGGGTAGGGAGACCCTACCCCACTAGCCTTTGTAATGGGGTCGCAGAGGGATCCCCCCTTGTCCAAAAGAGGTAATAAAAAGAGGGCATTTTTGCTGTGACCTTTTTTTTTTACAAATATTTGGTAAGGGGGACATGAGTGGTGCCCACTTCCCAAGTCCATTTTGGGATCCGAGGGCCAACTTTCAGAAAAAGGAGAGTGGGCGCGCAGCACTAACCCTCCCAACTGTAGCAGCTCCCATCCATAGCTGCCAAGTTTTCAAATTGTTTATGTGTGACATCTGCATGCTTTCAATGTACTTATGAGGGACATGCTAGTGCCAAATGTATGCCACTCCGAGTGACACTTTATTGCAAGTAAAAAAAACAATGAAGCCCACGTAAAGAGAACAATATCAGAAAATACCTTGTTATAACAATGAAAAGCTCTAAAAGGGCCTTGAAACAGCTGTAAAAACTGAAAGCAAGCTTAGTAGCTTGGAACCCTCATTACAAGCAGGCGGGGTAATTGCGATGTGTGTGGTAACTGCTGTTAATGCATATAATGCAATTATAGGTTTTGTGATAACTATCCGCTGGTCGAACCTGCTGGAATTTATCTGGGGGAAAATGCATGGTATTTACCAGAACATGCAAATTTTGGTGCAGTAAGTACCAAAATCTATATGTTATCATCAAAAAGACATGATTGACCAATAAGCCAACTTGCCCCACAAACCAGACGGATAAGACACCATTTTAATAACTATAATATCTTAACTTAAGCAAGCAAATCACTAATGTGGACACACTGGTATATGCTTGCTGTTTTTATATTCACAGATACAAATATTAATATATATATTGATTTTTATATACTGATTTTGAAAGTTCCGTATACAATACAGTCCACTGCAATAACGTAGCAGAGTTTTTTCATCAAAAAGTTAACAAAATCTACTCATCCTTTCCTCCCATAGCTACCACCCCTTCAGTCCGAGCCAATACAACCATGGCACGCTCTCCACCTCAGCCTCTACCCACTCTGGATCACTTCCCCCTTCTTGATCTGGTATCCCTCGAATCCGTGGCTCAGAAAGTAAAATCTGGTTCCCCTGACGACCCAGCCCCGCCAGATATCATAATGTCAGCATCCCAGATCACACTGCCGACCATTATGGACGTCTTGAGCGAATCTATCACCTCTGGCACTGTCCCTCCTGCTTGGAAACGGGCCATGGTCCGACCATTGTTAAAGAAACCCAATCTGAATCCCTCCGATTTTAGCAATTATCGGCCTATCTCCTTACTCCCCTGGGTGAGCAAAATCCTGGAAAGATATATCAATCTCCAATTGGTGAATTTCTTAGAAAACCACCAATTGTTAGACCCCACCCAGATGGGTTTTAGACCCAAAAACACAGAACCGAGTCCGCCCTTCTGATGGTCACAGAGGAATCCAGAAAAATCCTAGATCAAGGAGGATCAGTGGCAGTGATCCTCCTCGACCTTAGCGCGGCATTCGATATGGTCAGCCTCGACACCCTGCTGAACCGTCTGTCTAGTGTCGGAATCAAAGATAAAGCCTGGATTTGGTTCAAATCCTTCCTGAAGGACCGATCCTTTCGAGTATTCGATGGTGAGTCAGCGTCCGCTAGTAGACCATTGAGGTGCGGGGTCCCACAAGGCTCCTCTTTAAGCCCTGCACTTTTCAACATCTATATGAGGCCATTGGCTGAGGTCGTCCGTCCATTTGGGGTTAAGATTATTTCTTACGCGGACAACACCCAGCTGGTGGTCTCATTGGCGCAGGAGGCCGACATGCCAATGTCAGGCGGACGTAGAGAGTGCCTAGAGGAGGTAAAGAGCTGGATGTCATCATCATCGCTCAAACTAAATGGAGACAAAACGGAGCTGATGCTCCTGGGCCCCTCCGACCCCAGTTTCTTCAACTCTTTGTGGCCCTCCTGTCTAGGCACCCCTCCGGCACCTAAGGATAACATCAAGAGCCTTGGGGTGTGGCTGGACAGATCCCTCTCATTTAACATCCAGGCCACAAAACTCTCGGCTACCTGTTTTGGTCTTCTTAGAATGTTAAAAAAAAATCTTCCCCTTGTTCCTATGGAAGCCAAGCAGGTAGTCATCCAGGGTCTGATAGAGTCCCACCTAGATTTTAACAACGTCCTTTACCTCGGCGCTCCAGATTACACCTTGCGCCGACTTCAGACTGTGCAGAACTGTGCGGCTCGCACACTGCTCCAGCTTCCTCGCAGGCAATCAGTGAAAGCTGGTCTGGTCAGCCTTCACTGGTTACCAGTACGTGAGCGAATTCTCTTCAAGGCCATGTGCATTGCCCATCAGGCCTTCTGGTACACAGGTCCTATGATCACCCGTGAGCTAGTTACCCACTATCATCCCAGCAGAATCCTCCGCTCAAGCCAGGCCTTTATGGCCACGGCCCCAAGAATAAAAAAGACTAGGTCTGGCGGCAGGACGTTCACCTACAATGCTTCCAAGACCTGGAACACTCTACCCCTTCATCTCAGAGCCAACCCCAACCTCTCCTCATTCCGTAAGCAGCTAAAGACATTCCTATTTCACCCTCCTCAGCAATTCTTTCTGTTTAGCTACGCCACCTGGTCCACCTCTGCTGGTTCCTTAGCGCTTGGACGCCCCCGGGCAACCATTCACGCTTTATAAATTTACCAAATACCAAATACAAATGCATTTTTAGGACTGCCTTTCTTTTTAAGATGTATTGGAAATGGTTTTAAGAAACTGTGCAATATAAATAAAATATTACTTACATGATTGGGTGCATTTATTACACCTGATGGATAAGCTACTTACCTTCTGTAACGCCTTATCTAGTAGAGACTCTATCTAGCCACATATTCCTTACCTTAGAATATTTCCAAGGTGTCAGACTGGATCAGGAAGTTTTCGAGCAGTACCCCTGTGTAATAATGTAATAATCTTCATGGAGTCAAGGTGTAGTTCCAAGTTATTATTTATTGTAGCTGAAGTTACAGATGGTACAGATAAATCAAGGTGGTAGTTAAATGGTTAAATGAGTAATTAAGTTAGCCCCACCAGGAGCTGTCCTCCTGCATGCTCAGCCTTCCATCACCAAGTGAAGACCCATCTCTAGCAAGCATTCTATGACATCTATAACATTCTAAATACAGGCAAGCTGGAAAGCATGAGAAGATAGATGACAGATAGGGAGATTAAAATACACTATACAACACCCTGCTTGCTGGTAGGTGGCGTTGTTTGAATCTGCGTAGGTGTCGCCATTGCTGGAAGTGACATGCGCAGTGCCTATATAGGCGGCACACCAGCACAATGACGTCAGTTCCTTTTTGTGACTTTCCACTTCTGGAGCATAGAGCTGAGATGAAGACTGACAACTTGTGTGAATTTCTAAGGCCTGTATGAGGGTGACCATCACACTGCAATCAGTCTGCATAGCAGGGAGGATTGGAGGGTCATTAAGGAATCTGCGGCTAGATAGAGTCTCTACCAGATAAGACATTACCAAAGGTAAATAATTTAGTCATCTGATAGCCGGGTCTGGTGGGTTAGTGGACCAATGTGTCCACTGTAGGGGCCTATGTTTGACTTCATGGTCACAGGTTCAAATTCCCCAGCAATAATTATTGCATAGCGCGCTTTAAATTATCGCCGGCTAGCACTGGAATATATCGCCAAGCTAGTGCTGTATTATCAATGCTTAGCGCTATGGCGATAAATATTCCAGTGTTAGCTGGGTTTTCCATGAAACATCGCTGGTTTTCCAGCTATGTTCCATGAAAAAAAGCGATAACCTGATGATAAGGCCTTGTGGCCTTAGCCCCACAATCCACCTCCCATGTTAGGTATGACTTAGTCAGGAATTTAACAGACGTTAAATTCCTGCGTTAAGGCATAGTTAATGCTATTTCAAATATCGCTACCCCTCGTTGATAATATCGCGAAGCTGGGTTAGTGATATTTTCCCATGGGGTTTTGTCAGGCACGCCTGGTGGTAGCCACCGCCGGCCCGGCGGGAGCAATCCGTCCGCCATCCTCACTGAAATGACCCCCCGCCACATTAGGATGGCTGGGGGGTCCGCGGCGGACGGGAAGACCGTCCGCCCCTTTTCTGCCGCGGTCGCCTTGCGACGGTGGCGGAAAAGGACTAATATGGTGGCGATGTCTATCAGACACCGCCAGCCATATTAGGTTGGACTCTGGGGAATGCCTTTCCGTGGCGGCAATGCCGCCAAAGAAAGGCATATGGTCTTTGCTTTGGGTGCTCGTTGCGGGCTCCCAGGGTAAAGGAGGGGTGGGGGGTGCACATGGGGGGGGTACCTATGGTACTCCCCTGCGTTTCAAAGTACAACATGGCAGGCACCGCGCCGTGCCTGTCATGTCGTGCTTTGAAATGCACAACATACATTTTTAGCATTGCGGCAGGTGGTGCTTTCAGCACCGCCCGCCGCAATTTTAAAAATGCGGGATGCACCCGCCACTGTGGCGGGTGCATCCTAATTCGACTCACGGGACCTCCGCCCTTATGGCGGACGGTCCCATCCCACGACAGGATGGAGGACAGACAAAGTCCGTCCGCCATCCTAATCGGCCCCTAAGTTACGAATAGGTTCTCTAGATTCTGTTAGGGTATCTATATATTCATTACCTAGTTGTAGTTTTGGCATTTGAGGCCATATTTTCTGGCATTCGTTGGAAGTCAAAGATAATTCAAAGGAAACAATTCAGTTTTATCACGACTAAGGGAGTAACCGGAAACTTTAGTATAGTTTTTTAAATAATTTTAAGTATCTCTGGGATGGCTGGCTGGGTCAACATCTTCAGAAAATATCTAGACATCATCAACATATGCCACAACTTTATGTGGACAAATTGAAAAAGAATACCTTTAATGAATGGGTTGGATCAAATATCTGCAACCATGGTTTGATGACTACGAAGAACAGCAGCAGAGATAGAGGGCAACCATGCCTGGTTCCTTGAGATAATCAGAGGTTTTTGGAACTAATACCATTATTTGCATGTTGGCTGATGGATTTACAAATAGAGCCATTAGCATGTGTTCAAATGTGGGACCAAGATTGCATTTCTTGAGCATGGATTGGAGAAATGTGTAAGAGACCTTATTGAAGGCCATGGTGGACGTCTGAAGTAAGGCCACTTTCTCCAACATATGGCTGAACAGTCTGGTATTATATGAGGTGAATCTTCCTTCGATAAGCCCTGTTTGGTATGGATGTATTAAGGAAGGGATACGTTTATGTAAATGATTGGCTAGCATTTTTGCATGAATTTTACAATGTACATTTATGAGTGATATTGAAAGGTAGTTCTTTGTGTGGGAAGGATTTTTGCCTTCTTTTGGTATAACCACAATGATTGCCTCCAAGGCTGTACCATTAACAGAACCAGATGAGACAAAGTGGGAGAAGAGTTCATGAAGCTGAGGTACAAGAAAGTTCTGATATGTTTTGTAAAAAAGTGTCAGGAAGACAGCCTGAGTCTTACCACTTTTTAAAATTGAACAGCCTCTGAAATTTCGGATTTTTGGATATTTTTGTTGAGATCTTGTCTAAGAATGTCAGTAAGGGGGGGTAGTGTCAGCTTGTCTAGATAGCCTTGACAAACCACAGGATCAGTGACTACATTTGGGTTGCAGTAATTTTCACAGGAACGGCAAAAGGTCTTCTTACCAATAGTATTTGCATCTCCGAATAGATTACCCTGAGGGTCAGTTATGGCTGCGATCTGGGTGAACTGTTGTTTCAAATTAAGATAATTTGCTAAGATTTGTTCCAGCTTTATACTGTTCAATACCATTTTTTGTTTTTGAGCTTTAAACCCATTTATGTGCCCCCTCGCTCAGAATCTTGTTGAAATAACATTTAAAAGATTTCAAGCAGAGTAAAAGAGAGACATCATTTGTGAATATCAGGTTGTGTTTGAGAGCTTTGATCTTCTTCTATAAGTCATTAAGAGTGGAGTTTAGGGATGTATTCTTTTTGGCCAATATGTCAATCATTATACCTCTAATGGTTGCTTTCTTAGCATCTCATATTATTTCTGGATAAATGCCCAGGATAACATTATTTTCATAAGTTCTTTTGTATCTGACTTTTGTAAAATATTGTCATTCATTCACCAAAGTTTGCCTTTAGGGAGGGTACTTTGAGGTTTATTATGTAAGGATATATAGGTGTAATTGGAGATTATAATGGGTTTAGTTGCTGGATTTAAGGTTCACAGGGTAACAGACCGATTGGTTAGGAGGTGATCTATGCTCGTAAAGTAATTGTGTGGATGGGAGAAGGAGGTAAATTCACTACCCAATGGGTTATGAAATCACCAAATGTCCACAAGGTTATGTGTTTTAATCAAGTTTAAAAGTTGTTTGTGGGATCTATTAGCTACAAGAAGATAGTCTATCTAATGTTAAATTTATGGGTAGATTGAAATCTCCTTTTTGAAGTATCTCCTCAGTAAAGTGTTTTGTTTAGGTTAATCCATAATTTGCAAGTTGTCAGAAATTGGGGCATAAATATTTATTTTGAAAATGCTATCTTTGGAGACGACCATTACTAACTTTTCCACCTGACTTGAGATGTTTCTCTGCTTACTACATGATGCATGCTTAATATTAACCTCCAAATATGAACACACATATGTACTCAACCTTATACACTATTACCCGTATCGTACTTGTTATCTGACAGTTAGAGGAACTAACTTTATGTTCTGTGTAATGCCCTTAACCACATGCTGTGTTCTAATTGGTTGGTTTCTAAATACCATATGTGGATCAGAAAGATTGGCTCACTGATTCAGTTCATTTATAGTCTCTCAAAACTGTTCTGAACTTGTTACTTGTTGTTTTGCAACCTGCCCATGTTGAATGTATTCTCCTCCTGCAGAACAGCAGATTTATTTTCTACTCATCACTTCACTTCGGGTGTATGACCTTACAATGCAGGCTATTACAACGCCTGCCTTTACAACGCGGTTTTTACATCGCAATCCATTACAAAGCATAGCGCTTTGGGGTGCTGGATAGTGAATAGTTTAATTTACTATTCCAACTCCAGTCCCCGTGGACACTAGGGAAGGTGTTGGATAGTAAATTAAACGTATTCCCTATCCTAGAGCGCCGCCCAGCGCAATGCGTTGTAATGGTTTGCATTGTAATGACCGCGTTGTAATGGTAGTGCGTTGTAAAAGTTTTGTTGTAAAGGTTGTTCACCCTTCACTTCGATTGACTGGATGTACGTCACAGGCCCACCATTCACTCAAACATTATAAATATTGTGACATATTTTTGTTGGTTAATAATATCTTGGCACATTATTTCTCCAAGATTAATGCGTTGTTTTGTAAGTGCTTTTGATGTACATTGTCGTAATACTAGATTTTAAGTATTCATTATGACCAGGGCTATCGCTCAACTGACACTGCTACTTATGCTCTGGGAATTCTCTGTTCCTTTGGTCTCTCGGGCCTCCACTGCTTCTTTTTTGTTCCATAAGGAGATGGGGTAGGGATCCGGTACAATTTGGAGGAACTAGTCATCTTGGATTGATCCCTCTCCTTCTACTTATCTATTTCTATCTCTCATATCTTCTTTCTCCTAATATATCTCTATCTTTCATCCTCTTCCATTCTCCTCCCCCTTTCCCGTTGAAGGGGACCTTAGGTATTACTGCGTCTCCCAAATGCATCTAAGAGAGGCATTTCTTCTTCTGTGAACACCAAAGTCCTCAATCACCCAGTTAAAAGAAAAACAAATTCTAGTCTAATGTTACAAACTAAAGGGCAATATTATTCTCCTTCAGGAAACTAGAAGTGGTGTCAAAGAAGCCCCTCAATGCAAACTTCTGGATTCACGCAGTGACTTACTCTCCAGCCATTATAAAGAAAAACGGAATCCTTACCTTAACATCTAGGGATTCTAACATTTTGTTGTATGGAATAGTATGTATATCATTGTTGGAATTTACAGTAAGTATGTCATTGTTGCAATTTCCCACTCTGTTACTAGGTGATGTGATTGGAATGTTAGAGGTTCATGAAAAACAGTGCGGAGCTGGCTGGAAGAGGACCTGCTCCATTTTTACTCACCCGTGGGTTGTGCTTGTATTCATAAATAAAAACCTTTCGTTCTCAACTCATCAGCCTATTGATATTCATTACACAGAGGGAAGATAGCTCATCTACAAAGTTAAAAGAATAATATCAGTTTTTCCACAATAAATATTTATGCCTAAACTTCAGACGGCCCTCAATTTTGGAAGTTATGTGTATTTTTAAAGCACACTACCACCCACAAGGGTATCCTGCCTCTGAGAAGAGAGATGTGTGTGCCTTGTCCTGTCTATGGTTGGTAGTTAGAATGGATGTTGGTGATGAGGTAGAAGGGTGCATGGAAATCAATTTACTGTGGGAATTCTAAGGTGAGGTTGAGGATGTCCAGGATGAGAGCATTTTTGGTAAGTAAATTTCATACACTTGAGCTTGATCATGTATTGTAAAGGATAGTTATTGTCAGTTTATTGACCTGGTAAGAGAAAAATGGTTTCCAGATCCCACTCAACTTGATCCCACTTCACTCATGCATCAAGTGTGAGAGTGAAGAGTAAAGGATCAGCCTGGTAAATTGGAGGATACGTTCCAAAGGTTTAGGATGAGAAATTTAACAAACAAATTGAAAAATGAAGAAAAACAGGGAACTTTTAGAAAACTTAGGGTCATTAGTAACAGTATTATTTTGAAGAACATAGCTAGTCAGTTTTTTAAATTCTTTTTAGTAATTAATTTCTATGTACATAAACAGAGTCAATCACATTGCATCATAATAATCATTTATTTCACATCTCATTATCGTATGAGAAGCAGTAACAATATTAATGATAACCAGAATATGTGAAGTTAACAGTCCACACATAGGGCATACCAATGGGTATCATCAACATCATTGATAAAGTGATTAGATAATGAACATTTGTATTGGTTCATAATGAGTTGGTTTGAGTTAGTGATTCGCAGCTGTGACCCATGAGTACACTGCCCATTTTTATGTCATAAAGTAAAAATATGGGGGGTGGTGTTGAAGCGAGATGAGCGATGAGCGATGGGTGAATAGTATTATATTTTTTGTGTTGCGGGGACATAAAATAGTTTAGTATTGTGAGCACCAAGACAGACAATAAGTGGGAGTGATACCTACTTTGTGTTTTTAAGGTCATATTGTGTGATCCTAAAAGATGCAATGAGGACTACCTGTAACACCATCAATTTTCTCAGCAGGCGTGTGGTACTGTATTCAAAGCAGGGGCCCAAATACGATCAGATGTGTCATGCAACATTACCAGTTTGGTGAATGGTGTGAAAGAGCAATCATTGGTATGGTGTAGGAGGTACCATATCATATTCCCTCCCAGCAGCTTGCCAGTCATCAATGGGTCACATTCATGGATTTTAAATCTCCAGCATGTGTCAGCCCTCGTTTGGCTTTGTCTAACCTCGTTTGAATACAAATTGCATAACATTTAGAAATATAATTATGTCACAGAAGCTTCCCTAGGTTCCAAGTCATGTGTTTTAAGAAGATTTTCCCAGCTCTCATTTGTGTAGGTCACGACCATAAGTGTTTGCCAATCGAATTTGGTGTTATTGAGCACTATCATTGAATGTACAAATGAAATGTGTATGTTGTACAGACCCGAGACCATGCCTTTATACTTACTCAAATCATTATATGAGACAGTATTGTTGAATCTTTAAGTAAGACGTGACCTTAATCTAAGGTATTGATTAGATAGTGGTTTAGTTGACTGTATTTCCAGATCTGGGTGTTTAGTAAAGAATTCTCATTTCAGTGTTTCAAATGTGTTCACTGTAACTCCATGTATTAAGTCATTTATGATAGCTATTCCACATGATATACCTTTATGCCATCTGTTTTTTTCAACTAATCGGTTCCATCATTGTTCCAGAGAGTAGCTCTACTGTGGATATGGCACTTGTATCTCCAGGTGCTGTGTGCAAAAATCCAGGATTCTATCATTGCCGTAACTATGTGGGGAAGTCTTTGGCAATTCTTGGTCTCATTCTGTAGACATCTAGAAAGCCAGGCAGGTCTCTATCATTGTCATAGGTTTATTCACATGGACAAGCAATTTTAACACAAGGTTTGGAAGGTATCCGACACCAAAGAAAATGTTTCGGTAGGAGTTCGAGAAGTTGTGTTAGCGGAGTATAATTGGGGAAATTGAGAGAACAGAGTAGTTGGCACCCATGGTTTTGGCACACAGGCTTAATGCACAGTGATAGTGTGTTGAGTAACTTGTTTCTAGGGTGTTAAATTAGCATAAGGAGTAAGTGCACAAAAGCACATTGGAGCATAATAAAATATTAGTAATTCGGAGAGATAATGATATGACCATGAGCAGAGAAAACTGTAGGATTGATGTAGGAGTGGTCGATTACCTATATCATCATGCCTCAACATGTGGTATTTAGCCAAAGGGGTGTTTGGCAAGAGTAATTAAGCAAACAAGTAGCAATTAAGATGATTTCTTGGACTGTCTGAATTTAATGGAAAGGTTCTTTCATACTTTGCACAGAAATAACGACTTTACATGTGGTTTTGAAGACGAATGAGGAAGGTGTGTGGATTGAGGAATGTTCAATGATGTTTCAAGAAAGTAAGACAGATATTTCTGAAGATGTCTAGGTTTTGATACACAAGATTGTACTATTTTGGAGACAAAAACACTTGGTAGTGGATTGGATGCAGCATTTATTCAAGTTAAAGGGCAGTATGAAGAAGTAACAGCTTGTCATCAAGAGCCTTGAAAGTCTAGTTACTTGCTTTAGCATGTGTAAGAAAATGCCTCTTTTTGTATGGTCACCCTCAAGTTTTTTGGACCGATCCTGCTGGTTTTTCGACTCTGAGAGTGCACAGAGCCCTGCTAACCAGCCCTTGGTGCCTGCACCCTTAGCCTTACAAAGGTATGTTGAATTGACTCTTGCCTAATTGGCAAAGCTAATTGTCTAAACTAACTTACCCGTAAGCCCCTAGTAGATGGTACACATGGTACTCAGGGCATGCAAGTTAGAGGGTCCCCCCGAGGATTGCAGCACTGGTTGTACCACCCTGTGTTGTTATCAATCCGATTGTGCCCCAATATACGCCTAGATAGTTACACAACCTTTTACCTACATCTGTCCTACCATTGTTCTACATAACGGGTTTCACGCTGACCTTTTACCTTGCTACATGAATGTTGTGTGGTTTTCTCCGAAAACTAGCCTCATGTATTATGCATGAGGATTCTCGGCATCACAGCAGGATTGCCACCTTCTGCAAAATAACTCTGTATAAGGGTCACCTCTATAGTCATCCTTGCTTGACATGCCCATAGTACACTTCTAGGTAGAACCCCTGAGGGTACCTTTTGGGTATATAAGCACTACATCTTCACTGGGCAAACCTAATCAGAACAACTTCCATGCTGACATGCTGACACAAGACGCTGAGGTCCCTGCATGCAGATACTCCAGCACGCATTGGTGGTCTGACATCCCTTGCGGGGTGCCCATCTCAAGACTAAGACGGGGCCCTTCGTTCTCTCACATCAGTTAATGGGATTGGCTATATAACTACATACATGCTAGGTACACTTAGGTACATTTAGTTAGGATTTGCATAGTAGGAGTAGGCATTATTAAGCAGTATAACAGTCATGGATCCATATGACTGCATATAGTCATTGTTTTAGCACTATGGTATAATTCTACCTTTTCTTTACTCTGTTGGTGCTAATAATAATGAAATCCATTTGTTTTGGTCTCATGGTTGTTGCAGCATACATATTTTACACTAGAATGATGCTGGTCCGAAAAATGCTGATTGAAAATGTCTCCACCGTTTATTCTGTGTATCTCTCTGAAACAAAGTGAGCGTGAGTTGCTAAGCGAAAAGTACTGTGCTGTACTGTTTCCACGATCCCTGAGGGGTCAGAGTTGTGATGTTCGATAGTTGCCAGAAGCTATTCGCTCCTTGGTAAGAGGGGCTCGTAGTGGCACTGGTTTGGTTCTTATTTAATGTCAAAATGGAGTAGTTGAGCCGTGCTTTTCTCAGAGGTCCCTGCTGAACCTGCTGAACGCGGTTATGGGAAGAATATCCACTAAATGTGAACAAATACCCTTCTGGATAGCACAGAAAATAGGACAGTTAGACAGTTATCATCTTTGCTATGTTAGCCCTAAGTGACCAAAGGTATGCCCAGACGTGGGTCCCTTGCTCGCTGTGCCACTGGATTCAAGCAAGCCTGGCCAGTGAGGGTGATACCTCAAACCCATTCCCAGGAAGCTTGTTTCCAGTCCAGGGAGGACCTGCCTGGCAGTTTGGGCTGGACTGTTCCCATGAGGAGCAGGGTCAAGACTATTTAGCATATGGCTTCATCAAACCTTGGGTCACATAGTGAGCAAAAGAACGATGTTTTAAACGCAAATCTCTTAACTGGAGGTGAGAGGTTGAAAAGTGTCATTACTCCGTCCATTACCTTGTTGTGTTTGCCAACAGAATTTAAGACACTATTTGACATCCAATGAGTGGAGAACTCCTTCCGCTGGACTTGTCGGATTTGGAAAGCGTGTCTTGAGAATTACTAGTTGATTGAGGTGAGATTAAGTTGGAGTTTTAGGTATGATTTGGGGTTAGTCTATGGTATCTACTTGCAGTTTGAAAATTTCAGAAAAGGCTATGTGATGGTAAAGGCCTGGATCTCACTAACTCTTCACGTCAATGTTTACGGCTAAGAGGATGGAGGAATGTAATTTTCCAGGTTAAGGACATTAAGGTTGCTTTTTAAATAGGCTCCATTAGCGCTGTCATCAATATTGAAAGAACTGTATTCAGCTCCCAGGCAGCTGATGGTGGGAACAATGAAGGAGCCTTTCAAAAACTCCTTGACTACTCTCTGTGACCATGTAGATGGCTCACTCGGGGTAAACAACCTTTACAACGCAACTTTTACAACGCACTACCATTACAACAAAACTTTTACAACGCTACAACCTTTACAACGCATGATTTTACAACGCAAGATTTTACAACGCAAGTACCTTTACAACGCAAATACTTTTACAACGCAATTATTATGTTTTATATAGTATGTTTTATATTTAATTTTATTTTATTAAAAAAATGTATATTTTATTTTTTTGATTTATTATTTTTATTGTAGTTTAAAAAAAATGTATTTAGTGATGTTGTTTAATAAATTTAAATTATTATTAAATGGTAAAATTACTTTCGTTTCTAAACATAATACTTTAGTATTAATAATTTAAAAAAGAGAAATAATATTGTCAAGATTTTTTAAAATGTTAAAAGGTATGAAATGGTACAAATACTGTATATTGAGAAAATACTTTAGTATTATTGTTTAAAAAAAGAGTATTATTATTGACAAATTTATTGAAAGATAAAATAATATTATTTTGAAACTCAGGTATTAAATTTAATTAAATGTTAGAAATACTCCTGTATATTGAATTAATACTTTAGTATTTCTATTTTTTTTTTAAATGTTAATGTTGACAATTTTATTGAAAATGGTTTTGCAGAAAGTAATACATTAGATAATTAATACTCTAGTATTTAAATTAGAATTTTTTTGGGTAAATATTAAAATGTATTATTACTGTGGGAATAATTAATTATTGTTAATGTTAAGGAAAAAATTATGAGTAAAGGAATAAATTAAATACATAAACATTTTAATAAATTTATAACAAATTTTAACAATTTATAAAATTATTTAAACATTTTTAAAAATGCATTAAAATTGAAAGGTTAAATATAGAAATGAATATAAAAATGTAATAGTTGTTAAATTAATTAATACGAATTTTTAAAACAAAGTTCCCACGATTTTGCATTGTTTTCAATGGAACAAATTGTCCTTTATTTATTTCCATAGATGAAGCTGGTTGTTTCGCGTAACTGAAAAGGAAGGTGTAAAAGAAGAAGAAAGGGTATCTTCTGAAAGGAAATAGAAAAAGCATACAGGTAAGGATAATATTACATTATTTATGAAGTAATAACTTATTAAAAAGATGAATAGATAAAATAAATACAATAATAAAAATAAAGACAACATAGTTTCCTTGTTTTTTTTTTATTTAAAAAAATATAGCAAATAAAGCTTTTTCTTTAATGAAATATTTTATTGTATTTTAATGCATTATATTTATTAAATAAAAAAATATACAAATAATAATGTAATTAAATAGTCTGTTTTTAATCTTTGAAGCTTTCGATGACGTAAGTACGTAAACGTGAACGTAAGCAGCCATTTTGCAGAGCATCGATGGAGGAAGCAGCTGGAAGCTGTTCTGCGTCCAGGTAGGAAACATTTTAAATTTAATTTATACATGTTAAGTTAAAAAGGTACACATATATTGTAAAGAAAGGATGAGGAGAGATTGCAGTTTACGTATGCAATGTAAATATAGTAAAATAGCATATCGCGATCATGTTATTAGAGTATGCCTATGTCGGGTCGAAAAAAGTTAAAGAGAAAAGTTATTTGTGTTTAGAATTTATTGATTTAAAATAATTAAGAAATGTAATAAAAATGTTTTATTGAACGAATTTCTTTAAGAAAAGATGACAATAAAAATGCATTTTTCGATAATATCTTGCTGTTTTCGGTCAACAAAAAAAATGTGAAATGTGGTTATTCAACTTTTAAAAAAAGCTTCTTCGATTTATTACTGTAATTTTGGTTAGAAGCAATTCTTAGATAAAAAATGTACTTTGTTTGCGTTGTATATTGTAAGTATTATGGCTAAGAGTGAGAGTATGATTTTGAAGGAGAGATTAATTGTTTATTTTGGCTTGGTTTGTAAGATGAAATACAATAAACTTTATAATTTAAAAATAAAACTAGTAGAGGTGGAGATAGGGAGAATATGCTTTATTTGGAGGTAGATTTGTAACTATATTTATAAAATTGATGCGGATATTAGAATTAAATTGGTAAATATCTACGGTGATGTAGTGAGAAAATGTTCTGCTAGGAGGTAGTTCTTTATTTAGGATGCCATTATAATGCTATCATATTTTTGAACTATGTAATTGAAAAACCAATACGATGGATCAACATATTATAATACCAAGGAGTGTGAAAGAGTTTGATTTTTGTAAAACATTTTTTGCTTGTAACCAAAATTTATATGAAAATTACATGGTTATTTTTCAACATATTTTTTATTGAAAAAACATAGAAGATATTGCTTTTAATTTAAAATGCATTTTTATTGAAAAAAATATGTTCTCAGATGGTTGCAAAATTGGAATGCATTTTCAGTTTCTGTAAAAAAAAAAATATTGTCTCATTTATACTTTGCATTGTTTGGGGATTTTTGATGTTTCATTAATTGGTGTTATAAAGTTTAAAGAAAGAGAAGAAAAATATATAAGGCAAAAAAAGGTAGGCTGACCCAACGAAAATTTAGTAAAAAAGTTTTGGAAAAATGTTATAGCCAATTGTAATTAGTGTTTGATTAAATTTAGGGCACAGCAGGAAAGTAAGGTGCAAAAGTTATTTAGCAGCTTAGAATGTTAGCCACATTTTCAAGGTAGTCTAGAGCCACAGACAACGAAAACTGTTGCATAATACCCAATAGTCTCTCAGACATTTCCTTTGTTTTTTGTGTATCTCGTGGGTTTAGACTACCAGCCAATGTTTGTGAAAGTCTCATTTCTTGAAAACGTTGCTCCTTCTTCAAAGTTTCCAAAAAAGAGTAGAAATTAGGGTGTGGTTTTCCAATTGTGTGGTTGAAGGAGTTATGACATCCCTCAATGGCATTATTTGTTTTAGCTTCTCCCTCTAAACAGCTTGTGTAACAGTTCCACCACTCCACATGGAAACGTGGCTTCCTCCTGCGACCCGATCTGCTTAGGTGCCCAATCCATGTGTCTTCAAAATAGTTTAGGATGGGTGCCAATTTGTCTTCATTTACATTGTAATAATTTGATTCTGTAATGGCAGTGTAGTACTCATCTACACTTTCGGGAGGCACAAAACAAAGAGCTGTTAATTTTTTTAACTCAACTTGTAGTTTGCTATCTGTTGAGTATTCTGCAACCAGGGTTGTGTTCTGTAACTTACGCCAGAATGCCTGGGAAAAACTGGAAAAAACAACCCTGAATTTGGGTATCCATGTACGTTTTACTGATCACATTGATCATGCTCAATTCAAAATCGACAATTATTTTCCTAGGACTTTTGGTTGTTGTATTTTTAATAACTGATAAAAGTTCAGTGTATGTTGCAGAAGACTTATCAGGCAGTAAACTATATACTAAGGGGATCACATTATGGTTAATTTTAGCGTGTATAGTGTAAATTTGGGTGAAAGGATGGGGTGTACTTTTAAACGTCCCATCCATCATCCAAATTTCACTATTTTCTAACTTAACAAGGTTCCGGGGTGTACTAAAAATTAGAATACGTTTTTGAGGGTTTTCATTGTCATGGAGAAGGAAGGGTTCATCAGCAAAAGAAATAGTAAGTTCATGCGGAATAACAATGTCAGAAAAGGTATGAGGTGTTGGTGTTTGTGTGTTACTTGCCTGCTTTTGTCTTTGTATAATTCGCCTCAGATTAGGAATTATAGGCATATTACTAGCAACATGACTGGGGATATGCTGTGCAATCTCTCTTAAAATGGATCCTGTAGAATCATTGGAGGTGCTTGCAAGTTCTTTCATCTCATTTAAGGTTTCCCTAACATCAACCTCCATTGCATAGGCAGAGTGGTTATGATCAGTTGTTATCTTCATGGGTAACCGCTCTGCCGCTGCAATGTGATAAATAGTATTGCACGCACCTCCAATGATTTCTTGGAAAACGTATCCTTTCTTTACAATATATGTATCCTGCATGCTTAAGTAATTTGTTTCCTTTTCTGGATTTAATGTAAGAAGCTGTTTCCTGAGCACACATTATCTGTGAAGAAAAAATGTTTGATTTTAGTATGTACATTAAAATGATAAATAAGAGATAATAATAATCTATATTTTCCCAACAGCTGCACCTTCGTGGAGTAAGAATAGTAATTCTTCCCCTACACTATCCCACACTTTCCCTACTGCTGCACCTTCCTGGAGTTAGAATAGTATTTCTAACCCCTACACTATCCTTCACTTTCCTTACTGCTGCACCTTCATGGAGTATCAATAATAATTCATACCTTGATACCATCCTACACTTTCTCTATTGTTGCAATAACCTAGAGATAGATTAGTAATTGTTACCTCTACTCTATCCCACACTTTCTGTTTTGTTGCAGTTTTCTGGAATATGTTATTTGAAGTTTTGCCTATTGTTATTTTCTCAAGTTTTTAATTTTCATTTTATTTACCTTTTTATTTCGGAGTCTGGTTTCTGGATTGTTTTCTGGTTTTTTGCTGGTCTTTTTGGTTGTTTGGTCTTCTTGGAATTGTCTTTTGATTTGGTGTTGAGAAGGTTTATGTGAGTATCTGAAAAAATGAGAAAGAAACGGAAATGTAATTTTGTATTTCAATGTTTGTGATACAGTCAAAAATGACAACATTTCTGTGCATAAGTTACATTTCACTTTATAGTACCTACCAACTTGAGTATAATTTCCCTACTGCTGCACCTTCCTGGAGTTAGAATAGTATTTGTTACCCCTACACCATCCAACACTTTCCCTACTGCTGAACCTTCCAGGAGTTAGAATAATAATTCTTACCCCTACACTATCCCACACTTTCCCTACTGTTGCACCTTCCTGGAGTTAGAATAGTAATTGTTACCTCTACACTATCCCACACTTTCCCTACTGCTGCACCTTCCTGGATTTAGATTAGTAATTCTTACCCCTACTCCATCCCAACCTTTCCCCTACTGCTGTACCTTTTAGGAGTTAGAATAGTAATTTTTATGCCTACTCTATTCCACACTTTGCCTACTACTGCACCTTCCAGGAGTTAGAATAGTAAAGTTTACCCCTACACTTTCCAACAATTTCCCTACTGCTGCACTTTCCTAGAGTTAGAATAGTATTTATTACCTCTACACTGATTTTTTTTTGTTTTTTGCTGGTCTTTTTGGTTGTTTGGTCTTCTGGGAATTGTCTTTTGATTTGGTGTTGAGAAGGTTTATGTGAGTATCTGAAAAAATGAGAAAGAAACGGAAATGTAATTTTGTATTTCAATGTTTGTGATACAGTCAAAAATGACAACATTTCTGTGCATAAGTTACATTTCACTTTATAGTACCTACCAACTTGAATATAATTTCCCTACTGCTGCACCTTCCTGGAGTTAGAATAGTATTTGTTACCCCTACACCATCCCACACTTTACGTACTGCTGAACCTTCCAGGAGTTAGAATAATAATTCTTACCCCTACACTATCCCACACTTTCCCTACTGTTGCACCTTCCTGGAGTTAGAATAGTAATTGTTACCTCTACACTATCCCACACTTTCCCTACTGCTGCACCTTCCTGAATTTAGATTAGTAATTCTTACCCCTACTCCATCCCACACTTTCCCCTACTGCTGCACCTTTTAGGAGTTAGAATAGTAATTTTTATGCCTACTCTATTCCACATTTTGCCTACGACTGCACCTTCCAGGAGTTAGAATAGTAAAGTTTACCCCTACACCTTCCCACAATTTCCCTACTGATGCACTTTCCTAGAGTTAGAATAGTATTTATTACCTCTACACTGATTGTTTTCTTGTTTTTTGCTGGTCTTTTTTGTTGTTTGGTCTTCTCGGATTTGTCTTTTGATTTGGTGTTGAGAAGGTTTATGTGAGTATCTGAAAAAATGAGAAAGAAACGGAAATGTAATTTTGTATTTCAATGTTTGTGATACAGTCAAAAATGACAACATTTCTGTCCATAAGTTACATTTCACTTTATAGTACCTACCAACCTGAGTATACTTTCCCTACTGCTGCACCTTCCTGGAGTTAGAAAAGTATTTGTTACCCCTACACCATCCCACACTTTCCCTACTGCTGCACCTTCCAGGAGTTAGAATAATAATTCTTACCCCTTCACTATCCCACACTTTCCCTACTGTTGCACCTTCCTGGAGTTAGAATAGTAATTGTTACCTCTACACTATCCCACACTTTCCCTACTGCTGCACCTTCCTGGATTTAGATTAGTAATTCTTACCCCTACTCCATCCCACACTTTCCCCTACTGCTGTACCTTTTAGGAGTTAGAATAGTAATTTTTATGCCTACTCTATTCCACACTTTGCCTACTACTGCACCTTCCAGGAGTTAGAATAGTAAAGTTTACCCCTACACTTTCCCACAATTTCCCTACTGCTGCACTTTCCTAGAGTTAGAATAGTATTTATTACCTCTACACTGATTGGTTTCTTGTTTTTTGCTGGTCTTTTTGGTTGTTTGGTCTTCTGAGAATTGTCTTTTGATTTGGTGTTGAGAAGGTTTATGTGAGTATCTGAAAAAATGAGAAAGAAACGGAAATGTAATTTTGTATTTCAATGTTTGTGATACAGTCAAAAATGACAACATTTCTGTGCATAAGTTACATTTCACTTTATAGTACCTACCAACTTGAGTATATTTTCCCTACTGCTGCACCTTCCTGGAGTTAGAATAGTAATTCTTACCCCTACACTATCCCACACTTTCCCTACTGCTGAACCTTCCTGGAGTTAGAATAGTAATACTAACCCCTACTCCATCCCACACTTTCCCTACTGCTGCACCTTCCAGGAGTTAGAATAGTAATTCTTACCCCTACACTTTCCCATACTTTCCCTACTGCTGCACCTTCCTGGAGTTAGAATAGTAATTGTTACCTCTACACTGTCCTACACTTTCCCTACTGCTGCACCTTCCAGGATTTAGATTAGTTATTCTTACCCCTACTCCATCCCACACTTTCCCTACTGTTGCACCTTCCAGGAGTTATAATAGTAATTTTTACCCCTACTCTATCCCACACTTTGCCTACTACTGCACCTTGCAGGAGTTAGAATAGTAAATCTTATCCCTACACTTTCCCACACTTTCCCTACTGCTGTACTTTCCTGGAGTTAGAATAGTAATTGTTACCCCTACACTATCCCACACTTTCCCTACTGCTGCACCTTCCTCGAGTTAGAATAGTAATTGTTACCCCTACACTATCCCACAATTTCCCTACTGCTGCACCTTCCTGGAGTTAAAATAGTATTTGTTACCTCGATACCATCCTACACTTTCTCTATTGTTGCACTAACCTGGAGATAGATTAGTAATTGTTACCCCTACTCTATACCACACTTTCTGTACTGTAGAAGATTTCTTTTATATTTTTTTTAAGTTATCCTATTGTAATTTTTCCTACTTTGTAATGTGCCTTTTAAATACCTTTTGATGTAGATATTTTCTTCTTGGTCTACTTTTTGGTCTGGTTTATCGTTTTTGCCTGGTCTTTTTAGTTGTCTGGTCTTCTGGGATTCGAATTTTGAATTGGTGTTGAGAAGATTTATGTGAGAATCTGAAAAAATGAAAAAGAAACTGAAATGTAATATTTGATTTCAATGTTTGAGATACAGTCAAATATGTCAATACCTATGTGCATAAGTTACATTTTACTTTACATTACCTACTAACTTTACTACACTTTCCCTGCCACTGCACCTTCCTGGATTTAGAATAGTGATTGTTACCTCTACAGTATCCCACACTTTCACTACTGTTGCAATTTCCTGGATTAAGAATAGAAATTCTTACCCCTACACTATCCTACACTTTCCCTACTGCTGCACCTTCCTTAGGTTAGAATAGTAATTCTTACTTCTACACTATCCCACACTTTCCCTAATGCTGCACCTTCCTGGAGTTAGAATAGTAAATGTTACCCCTACATTATCCCACACTTTGCCTACTGCTGTACTTTCATGGAGTTAGAATAGTAATTCTTACCCCTACACTATCCCACACTTTCCCTAATGCTGCACCTTCCTGGAGTTAGAATAGTAAATGTTACCCCTACACTATCCCACACTTTCCCTACTGCTGCACCTTCCAGGAGTTAGAATAGTAATAATTACTTTTACACTATTCCACACTTTCCCTACTGCTGCACTTTTCTGGAGTTAGAATAGTAATTGTTAACCCTATACTATCCCACACTTTCCCTACTGCTGCACATTCCGGGATTTAGATTAGTAATTCTTACTCCAACTCCATCCTACACTTTCCCTACTGCTGCACCTTCTAGGAGTTAGAATAGTAATTTTTAATGAACATAGTATAGAAATGCTGTTATGTTAATTATAAAATAATTACCTTCTTTAAAACTCGACGTATGAATTTCCAAAGATGAAAGTATTTAATTTATTTTCGTTATTGAATTTATGTGTGAAAATCAGATTAAATATGTGTGGATTAGAAAATGTTTTTCCGTCTTAATAAATTTGAAATATCATTTATAAAATTTAGAATAGTACCTTGAAATTATTCGTGAAGAGGACTGTGGATCCTTTAGTAAAATCCAATTTTTTTAAACTTGGCTTTTTCGTCACACTTTATACTAGTTCTTCTATAGAATTTTTTTTAACTTTTCGTGCTGTTTGAAAAATAATATATTTTTATATATTTGAAAATAATTATATTTAAAAAACAATTTAATTTAAATAATATTCATTTTTAAATATGTTGTGCTTCTTTTTAATGATATATGTTTGAATAATTATAGTAATATCTTGATGGTAATTTTATTCCTTTGAATTGGAAAATTAAACTTATTAGGGGCTGCATTTTAAATAATTTCAGAAAACGTTTCTGTTATTAGTTTTCGAAACTTACTTGTATTGAGAAAAATAATGCTTCTTAAAGCGATTCGGGTGTTATCTCGATAAAGAGGTCAGAGGGTCAGCTTTTGGCGTCTGGTCACTGCTAGTTGATAATCAACTGAATTAAAAATGGTGTCTTGCTCGTATTTATAAGTTTTACTCAGTGTCACTGTTTTTTTAAAGAAATACAGCGTTGGTATTAATTTATAAAATACGTTTCATTACTGTGGAAAGTTATAATTTAAATAATAATTAAAAGATGTGTAGTTTTCAGTTTATCATTCCGATTTGGCATCTATTTTGAAAGTGGTGTTGTGCTATTATTTTCATGGAAAGAGTTGTAGGACATATTTAGCAACTACACAGTTTAAAATGGCGACTATGTGTATGTAAAATGTTTGTTTTTACGAATAGTTATTTTCTTTAAAATTAATATATTTTAAATTAATTAGATTTTATAATTCATTGCCTGTGTAAAATTTCCATTAGTTACGTTTAAATGACTATTATTTTAATACTTGAGTATTTATTTTAATACTCGAGTATTAATTGTAATAAATGTTTTGCATTTATTTAGATAAACGCTCGGTTTTTCTCTACATATTAAAACACTTCCCCACCCAAAACCCCCTAATTTCCCTACATCCCGTGCCAGGTTTTATTTTACAAAAAAAAGAAAAAGGTAATTTATGCGTTGTAAAGGTTTGCGTTGTAATTGAATTCTTTGTATTAGCACTTTACTACTAATAACTCTAACTCGCGTTGTAACAGTATTCGTTCTAAAAACATGCGTTGTAAGAGCATTTGCATTGTAAAAAAAGCGTTGTAAAGACATGCGTTGTAATAGTATGCATTGTAACGTCATACATCCCTCACTCGGTGTTCATTTGAAACATAGGATAACTGCCAGGTGAGCTCTAATTGAAGCATGCTAAGGCCCGCTTTTGCGGGTTCTCGAAACATTGGGTGTATCTGATGGGCTTGAATATGAATGGAATGGAGTCACCAAACAAAAACAAAACCTTTTCCAATTAGCAGTGTATGTTTACAACAGCAGTGTACTGATACAACAAGTTGATTGTGCCAGGATGTCCTTACAGCCTTGTGTTACCAAATTCATGATGCTCAGGAGACAGGCCGCTAATTCGAAAGATTATGGTTTGGGATGAAGTTTCTGAACTTGACATCTGGAAAGAAGATCCATTTACACCTTCAGCAGGATGAGTGGTTTCTATGCTAGTTGTAGCAGGTACAAAAACTGGTACTGTCTTGGCCAGGGTTCTCTTTTCAATTTGAATGTCAGTTTTGGTTGGAGGGGAATCAGCAGAAATGGGGCATTTGAACGTATTATTTGTACCAAGCGCGAAATCATGAAGGATCAGGGCTTCATTTTATCTTACAGCAGCTGGCTAGCGGCATACATCTGTGAAATGTATTCCTCTCATTTCATGGTAATTCTTGACTTTATTCAAAAATTAGCAAATATGAAGTAAAATACCTTTTTCTTTATAAATGGAACAAATGTGTCTATTTATTTTGTATTCAAGTTGTTTGTTTATATTCAATCACTTTGTTTTCATTAATTATTGAATACTACAAAGAAACTTGCACAAAAATATTAGTGTTCCCTGACAGGGAAATGTTCACACATTCGTTAGATAATCAGAATTATCAGTGTAAAAAAGGAGTGAAAATATAAGTATCCTGCTTAGAGTATTCAACACGGGTGCTTGATTCGCCCTAAACACCTACTACCTAACGGTGTTATTAGCACACCTAGATGTGCATCCAATACAAGAAGAATACTAGGGCTTTTACAGCACACCACTTATTATTATTCAGTCATTTGCATGTATATCATATCTATGGGTATGAATAACCCCATTAACTCCACTTAGAGACACTTTCAACAATAATAATCCAAAATTGAAAATCCAGAACAATCAGTCATCTTGCTGTTAGGTAGCCTTTATTCCAAAATTAGTATTTTCGTAAAAAACTCCCAGCACACGACTCGACGACATGTGTTTCGTCTTTTCAAAAGACTTTTTCAAGGCATATGTAGGGCCCAAACCTGCTCACACATACAATGGAACTTTCGAGATCACCACCTTGTCACTGTGATCTCACGGGCTCCCAATAATATTATATAGTCCTAATATTCCATACATAGCACCCCGATGGTTCAAGTAACAATCTGGTACTCAGTTGGGCAGTTCAGTTGCCAGTGGATAAAATGTAGCTGCTAAGGATGGAATAAATATCTTCCAATCTCACGATCCGTAATAAAATTCAATACACCAACTCTCAAATGTAGGTTGGTCTGGGCCAACTCTTCTCTCAGAGTTACAGTATTCAGGTTGGTGGTGTCACCATTGGAGAAATGATGCCCAAAGTTGTGTATTCGGGCCGGCTCAAGAAGATATCCACTGTACAACCTTCTAAACGCCCAGCACCACTACCTTTGGTCCAACCATAATAAGTTAAGACCCCCTGGGTAGCGTGTCCCGCAGTAAAATGCACATCCCTCCAGCACTGTGTTTCCCTCTGTGGCATTTACATTTAAATGTAAGGTTTCAGGCGGCCCCCAGTGAGCATTTACAAACAAAAGGATGCCGGATGCCCCCTTAACTTCAGCCCAGCTGGAGGTGAAAAAAGGCTAGCTCGCTGCCTGCGTGTTGCTGCTGGGAATGGAAAGCCGGCAACGTGCAGGCTCTGCTGAACGTTTCCCGGTGTCTGAAAAATACACCCGGACAAGTTCAGCATATTTCTGTGGGGCCCAACTTCTTGGCAGGGGGGATGGCGTCCATCCTGTGAAAAGAGTGGAGGGACGCCATGTACCTGCGTGTATGACCCGACTCGAGCTCTGGGTGTAAGTGACAGGATGGCTACGGGGCACTGTCACAGATCAGAAGCATTGAAGTTGCTAAGCAGAAGTGACCCAGACAGCGGTTGAGAATATCTGGCACAGGTCATGGGCACTGGAACAGATAAGAAAGGACACAAATGAGTGGCACTTGCACAAATGACGGGCACAGGTACACGTGAAGGAGTCTGGTCGGGGCACTGAGATGGGCACACATGAGGGAATCTGCAAGGTGAGGGGCACCAATAGATAAAGGGCATTGTTAGCAGGAACCGACACAAGGGAATTGCACTAGTATGATTGTATTTTATGTGGACCTCCGTAGGAGGTCTACACCATAATAAAGTAAACTAAAAACTACAACACAAGCAGAGGTGCAACTAGAGCCAAATTTCGGGGGGGCTACTAAAAATTTGGGGGGGGCTGATTCTTCCAGCAATATGCAGAGTGGAGATGCAGGGGCTCTAAGAAGGGGTGCAAACACAACAAAGCATCGTTAGCAAGTAAAAGGTCTTTTAAAGACCTGTGAAGTACTCGGGTGTGGCTGTATGTGTGCCCGGGAAGCTGTCTCAGCCCGGGCTGACATACAACAGGGGGGGAGACGGAAGCCCTTTGAGCCGAATGGGCGTTGCGTGCCTGGACACAGTGAATTGCACTAGAACATGTATGGGTACAGTTGAGGTGGTCTAGCCCACATATGGGTTGCGAGTTATTGGCATATGTGAAGCAGAGGCGCACATGCATGGCACATCCACATGTGAGATGGGAATGGGCACTGTCAGCAGCACAGATAGGGGCAAATGTAGGTGGCATAGGAAGATGTATGGAGCCCTGGAAAAGACAAAATGCTCCTGTCATAGACAGGAGTAGACTCACCTGGACAGGTGAGGCTCTGCCAGGTGCTCTGCCAGGGGCTCTGGCACAGGTGATTAGCAAAAATTATGATCAGAAGTGAATACTGAGGAGGGGCATCTGAACATTCGATTTTATGGTGAAGTACAGGTGTATGATAACCAGTGATTGGCAAGATTGGGACGTACAGTCTCAGGTGAGAGGTATAAGTTATGGTGCAGTTGAGGGATATGCTAACCACGGATTGGCATGATTGGGACGTACAGTGTCAGGTGAGAGGTGCAAGGTATGGTGCCGTTGAGGGATATGATAAGCAGTGATTGGCATGATTGGGACGTACAGTCTCAGTTGAGAGGTACAAGTTATGGTGCAGTTGAGGTGTATGATCACCGGAGATTGGCATGATTGGGACGTACAGTCTCAGTTGAGAGGTGCAGGTTATGATGCAGTTGAGGTGTATCATCACCGGGGATTGGCATGATTGGGACGTACAGTCTCAGTTGATAGGTACAAGTTATGGTGCAGTTGAGGTGTATGATAACCAGTGATTGGCACGACTGACACGTACAGTCTCAGGCGAAAGGTACAAGTTATGGTGCAGTTGAAGGATATGATAACCAGTGATTGGCATAAATGTAAATGTAAATAAATGTAAATGTAGCCGTACTTGTAAAGCGCACTGATACTCCTGAGTGTCCTGGCGCTGTACTCATACCGCTAGGGAACCCTTCCTGGTTTTTCCCCATGAAATGTCCACTCCTGGGCATCCCCAGGGTGCAACCAGGCATCCCTAGCGCTGTAGGGGGCCGTTGTGGAGACTAAGCAAGCTATTGCCCAGAGTTGCAGCGTGGGAACAATGCTTAGAGTAGGCACCGAGGCGAGAAATCAGGTCCGAGGAATTATGAGCCCAAGATCCGCCGAGACCAGCCAAGGCAGGATTTGAACCCTGGTCCCGGGCCAGACTGCTGCATCAGGGTCTGCCGCTCTAACCATTGATCAAAAGAAACAAGGGTGACTGGGCCCAAAGGGAAAGGAGGGTAGGCAGGGCCACAATAATATAAACAAAAACAATTGCCTATGCCTCGGAGCTAATTAGGGTACACAATGATTTATGTACAAGTAAACCACAGTTTATTAGTTTACCCAAGAACAATTTATGTTTTCATTTGTTGCTCAATTTACAAAAAAGCGAAAATAATCAAAACAGACAGAAATAAGGCCACTATCAACCTCAAGTCTTAGCCATACATGAGTTCAGAACAACAGTTTGTGCATATATACAGTGGACACATCTTTTTGCATATATACAGTGACAAAACATGTATTGGACATTAAACAACAAAAAACAATTTTTTGAACCAACATGTGTCGAACATTAAGACAAAAAGCAGGGGGTACTTTTACCATAAGAAGAAATTACCATAAATACATTTGCAGAGCATGGACCACAAGACCTTACACATTTAGAAATGATTTGGCCCACCAATATTAACCCCTTAATTGCTGCCGTCGGCCAATGGTCGTCACGGCCACTACCTCCCCAGTGCTGCGCACGACCGTTGGACGTCCATTCAGCACTAGTTCCAATGGACAGCGCAGCACTGGGGAGGTTTATTTACAAGCTCTAAAGGGGTTAATGGAAAGGAAAACGAATGTTTTAAACCAGTTCAACTAACATGACCTGAATACGAAGCAATCAGTAAATATCAGGAACATTGCCCATTTCTGCATTAATAACATTGGCCGACTTGGCCAGTGAACGAGAACAACAAAGGGGGGGGTTGCCGACGCGTTTCGAATCCTGTTAAAAGACTTGCAGGATTCTCGTCAGGGCAGTGTAAATCTAGTCCATGGGAACTGTTTAGAAAAAAGAACAAAACAGTTTGTTTTACTACCAAGTGGGTCCTCAAGCCACAACTCTCTGAACAATCCAAGAGACGGAATACTGCGTACCTTGTATAATTCCTGCCCACAGTTACTCCTATGTTATATGGAATGTCGTCTAAGTTGAAGAGTTTACGCTGCAACAGAGTAAAAAGCAAGTCAAATCAAGCGGGGTGGAGGGGGGACCCTACACACTCGTCGTGATTGTGCTAAAATTGGTTACCTGCGTTCTGCGTGGTTCTTTGCCAACCTGCGCGGTGTTTTGCAACACTTAAAAATCCGCTTTATTCAATATCTGGAAGTGAGTAAAGAGGGCGGGATTTAGACAACTGCTCAGTCGGTGACAAACTTGTGGCACACTAGTGGTCAAGCCACCAAGTAGTCGACTTACTTGGGCACCAGTCCGCGGTGGCCGCAGGGGGGGGTTTCTGACTTCTGGCCCGAAGGTGATCAGCCTGAGCGTTTCCAAATAGGCGTTTGCAATTCAAATCATTAATTTTCTACAACAAGTAGACAAAGCACATTTTAGTTTGCTTCTACTACGGTGACGCTCTGGCGCACCGATAGTAATCAATTCCCCACAAGCTTCACTTACTTGGACACCGGTCCGCGGTGGCCGCACACAGGGGGATTCTGATTCAGAGGCCAAGTTTTCACACAGTATGGCATTAAGTTAATCTGTGGAGGCGAAAAAACCAGGCCAAATTAGCGCGTTAATGCGCTGTCATGTGTATTGAGAATCAGCGCCGGTCGCGGTTTCCAACTCTCAAGGGGTTCACTCTTACCTCAAAATGTTTCATAAACCTCCGAAAAACAGCTTACTCCAGACCAGCAGACACAGGGATGTGAATGTCCCTGGCAGTCGCTGGTTTGGATCATGTGATTCGTAAATGGCCAATCAGAATTGAGCACCAGGGTAACGTGCCTTCTGGGATTTGTAGTTTTTAATCATACAAGGCATGTCTTTTTGAAGAAAAGTTACAATGCATTCTGGGGCATGGAGTTTTTAGTAATGCAGGGCGGTGTTTAGGCCCTATTTATTTCACTCAAACTATTCAGTCCCTTGTTGACGCTATCGAACTTGAGGATTAAATATGCCTCCTTTCGCAGCAGCATTGCATCTACATCTTGAAAGTGTTTGGGGTCAATCCATGCCAATGTTGTCCATTTGAAATCATTCTCAGAATGGCCATTATTGATAAAATGTTCCACCATGGGGGCGGTCACGACTTTTTTCTTTAGACGCGATCGGTGCTGGGTAATCCGGACATTGATAGGCTGATTTGTTTTGCCTATATATACTCTGTTGCAGGGGCAAACCACCGCATAGACGACATTGCGAGTTTTGCAATTCGTGAAGCATTCATGCTTCCATCTAATGCCGTTATTCGTGAATGTGTCGCCCTCCAGCGTACTGGAGCACGACACACAATTACCACATTTGTGGTGCCCGCATATCGGTTTCAGCTTCCACTGTGCGACAAGGTCACTCTTGGGTGCTGGAATATGACTGTCCGCCTTGATCAATTGTTGCCCTATGCTTCTGTTCTTACGCATAGCGAAGATGGGTTTAGAGAGGGGGTGCTCCAAAGTCTCGAGTAAATGCCAATTCTTCCGAATTATATTCTTAAATTGGTTCGTGTGTTGGCCAAATGTTGTAACGCAAACCAATTGTTCCAAATCTTTCTTTTCTTTCTTTTTGAATAGTGCCTCTCTTGGAGTGAATTTGGCCCTGTTTCTCGAGTGCTTCAACAGTTTCTTTGGGTATCCTCTCTCTGCCATTTCACTGCAGAATCTTGCGGCGTGGCAGTCAAAATCGCATAAATTAGTACAATTACGCCTGATCCTCAATAATTGCCCGTAAGGCAGGTTATTTTTTAATGATTGAGGATGCGAACTGGAGTAATGCAGAATTGTGTTACGGTCAGTTTCCTTCTTATGCAAGGAGGTTGTTAGCTTAGCTTCACTGGAGCCTACAGTGACGTCAAGGAAAGTCATTTCTTTTGGACTGTGGTTCAGCGTAAATTGGATGTCTGGGTGCCTAGAGTTCAGCCATACATGGAACTGCTCGAGTTCCGCCTGGCTCCCCTGCCACAGGAGCCAGACGTCATCGATATACCTTAGCCACTGAGTGATATGGCCTGAGAATGGGTGGCCACACTTCTCCACATAATTGGGAGGTACAGTCTCAGTCAAGAGGTGCAAGTTATGGTGCAGTTGAGAAATATGATCACCATGGATTGGAATGATTGGGACCTACAGTCTCAGGTGAGAGGTGCAAGTTATGATGCAGTTGAGGGATATGATAAGCAGTGATTGGCATAATTGGGACGTACAGTCTCAGTTGAGAGGTACAAGTTATGGTGCAGTTGAGGTGTATGATAACCAGTGATTGGCATGACTGACACGTACAGTCTCAGGCGAGAGGTGCAAGTTATGGTGCAGTTGAGGAATATGATAACCATGGATTGGCATGATTGGGACGTACAGTCTCAAGTGAGAGGTGCAAGTTATGATGCAGTTGAGGGATATGATAAGCAGTGATTGGCATAATTGGGACGTACAGTCTCAGTTGAGAGGTACAAGTTATGATGCAGTTGAGGTGTATGATAAGCAGTGATTGGCATGATTGGGACGTACAGTCTCAGGTGAGAGGTACAAGTTATGGTGCAGTTGAGGTGTATGATCAGCAGTGATTGGCATGATTGGGACGTACAGTCTCAGGGGAGAGGTACAAATTATGGTGCAGTTGAGGGATATGATAACCAGTGATTGGCATGATTGAGACGTACAGTCTCAGGTGAGAGGTACAAGTAATGGTGCAGTTGAGGGATATGATAACCAGTGATTGCCATGATTGGGACGTACAGTGTCAGGTGAGAGGTACAAGTAACGGTGCAGTTGAGGGATAAGATAACTGAGGATTGGCATGATTGGGACATACAGTCTCAAGTGAGAGTTACAAGTTACGGTGCAGTTGAGGGATATGATAACCGGGGATTGGCATGATTGGTACGTACAGTCTCAGGTGAGAGGTGCAAGTTATGGTGCAGTTGAGGGATATGATAACCGGGGATTGGCATGATTGGGATGTACAGTCTTAGGTGAGAGGTACAAGTTACTGTGCAGTTGAGGGATATGATAAGCAGTGATTGGCATGATTGGGACGTACATTCTCAGTTGAGAGGTGCAAGTTATGGTGCAGTTGAGGTGTATGATAACCACTGATTGGCATGATTGGGACATACAGTCTCAGTTGAGAGGTACAAGTTATGGTGCAGTTGAGGTGTATGATAACCACTGATTGGCATGATTGGGACGTATAGTCTCAGTTGAGTGGTTCAAGCTATGGTGCAGTTGAGGGGTATGATAACCGATGATTGGCATTATTGGGACGTACAGTCTCAGTTGAGAGGTGCAAGTTATGGTGCAGTTGAGGGATATGATGCTTTTGCGCACAGCGTACACGCGCAGCGGAAGCGCCCCATGCGCGCCGAAGGTGCGCCAAAGGTAAGCCCGTCTACGCCCGTCCGCGCCTGGACCGCGCCCAGCGCCAGACCCCCTGGTCCCCGCAAAATCCACTCCACCCGCATAACGTACGACGCCGCAACCCTCTCAGCACTTAACCCCGGCCGACTCCCAAACTGCTACCAAGCCGCCCCAGGTCACACCCATGGACCCTTCACCTGCCGCTCCTGCAAGTTCAACTGCATCAGGACCCACACCAAATCCACTAACTCCTATCAGAGCTCCGACACTAACCACCTGAAATGCATCCTGCTCAACACCCGTTCGGTCCACAGACACGCCATTGACCTTTGGAACCTACTCGACACTACATCGCCGGACATCGCCTTCCTTACAGAAACCTGAATGAACACCTCATCAGCTCCCGACATCGCCATAGCCATCCCGGACGGCTACAAGATCATCCGAAAGGACCGCACCAACCAAACAGGAGGAGGCATCGCCATCGTCCATAAGAACACCATCCGCATCACGACCAGTTCAGACGATAACCTCGCTACCGCCGAACACCTTCACTTCCAGATCCACACTGATCCCAAGACCACACTGAGAGG
This sequence comes from Lissotriton helveticus, assembly GCF_964261635.1. Classification (NCBI taxonomy): domain Eukaryota; kingdom Metazoa; phylum Chordata; class Amphibia; order Caudata; family Salamandridae; genus Lissotriton; species Lissotriton helveticus. The sequence continues at coordinate 1,769,632,907 of NC_136068.1, forward strand.
CACCCTCATCTACAGGCCACCAGGACCCCGCACACAATTCAGCGAAGACATCACTGACTTCATCAGCCCACACGCCCTCCCCTCCAAGGACTACATTCTACTGGGAGACCTCAACTTCCACCTGGAAAAGAAAAACGACAGTAACACCACCACCCTTCTGGACAACCTGGCCAACCTCGGACTCGAACAACTTGTTGATACCCTCACCCACTATGCCGGTCACACGCTCGACCCAATCTTCACCTTCAGCAAACACATTTCCTTCAACCACACCACAGCTCTCCATTGGACGGACCACAGCTGCGTTCACTTCAACCACAAAATTACCACCGACCAGCTCTTCACATCACTTCACCAAAACCCTCCTACCAAACCATCGGACCCAAACCAAGCAGCCACCAACCTCACACAATGGATCACCCACAGCGCCGACGAACTAGCACCCTTGAAAAACCATCAAATCAAGCAAGGTAGCAAAAAAGCCCCCTGGTTCAACGATGACCTTAAGAAATCCCAGAAGTTCTGTCGCACCCTCGAGAAAGCCTGGAGAAAAAACCCTACCACTGACAACCTGACCACCTTCAAGAACGCCACCCGCAAACACCACCAACTAATCCGATCCACCAAGAAATCAGCATTCAAGGACCGACTTGACAACAACGCCCACAACAGCAAGGAACTATTCAACATCGTCAAAGAATTTACCAACCCCACCGCCGGCACCAACGACAACACTCCCTCCCAAGACCTCTGCGGTTCCCTATCCTCATTCTTCCACAACAAAATCGCCGACATACATAACAGCTTTGAAAACCAGTCCGGAGACCAGTCCACTCCACCCACCTCCGAACCAAAACCCCCCTCTAACAACCTTTGCGCCTGGAACCCAATCACCACTGAAGACACCATCCGCCTGATGAACTCCATCCACTCAGGATCGCCAACCGACCCATGTCCCCACCACATTTTCAACAAAGCAGACTCCATTATCGCACCCCATCTACGAGACATCATCAACTGCTCCCTCAACTCCGCTACCTTCCCGGAAAGCCGGAAACATGCTGAACTCAGCGCCCTTCTGAAGAAACCCACAGCAGACCCCACTGAACTTAAAAAATACCGCCCCATCTCGCTCCTCCCATTCCCGGCCAAAGTCATTGAGAAAGCCGTCAACAGTCAGCTCGCCGCCTTCCTCGAATCCAACAAATCCCTCGACCCATCACAGTCCGGCTTCCAAGCCAAACACAGCACCGAAACCGCCCTCATCGCAGCAACAGACGACATTCGAACATTACTGGACAACGGAGAAACAGTTGCCCTTATCCTACTTGACCTCTCCGCAGCCTTCGACACAGTCTGTCATAGCACCCTCATACAACGCCTCAGCAACGTCGGAATACAAGGAAAAGCATTGGACTGGATCATCTCATTCCTCACCGGAAGAACCCAGAGAGTCCGCCTCCCCCCTTTTAAATAAGAGGCTACCGAAGTCATCTGCGGCGTACCACAAGGATCATCACTCAGTCCAACCCTCTTCAACGTATACATGAGTCCCCTCGCATCCATTGCGCGCCAACACAACCTCAACATCATCTCCTACGCAGACGACACCCAGCTGATCCTCTCCCTCACCAAAGACCCAAACACCGCCAAAACCAACTTACACGAAGGAATGAAAGATGTAGCCGAGTGGATGAAAACCACAGTTTAAAACTGAACTCGGACAAAACGGAAGTCCTCATCTTAGGCTCATCCCCCTCTGCTTGGGACGACTCATGGTGGCCACCGGCCCTGGGAACCGCACCCACACCAACGGACCACGCACGTAACCTAGGCTTCATCCTGGACTCCTCCCTCTCAATGACCAGACAAGTCAACGCCGTCTCATCATCATGCTTCAACATCTTACGTATGCTCAAAAAAATCTTCCGTTGGATCCCCACCGAAACAAGAAAAATGGTCACCCATGCACTGGTCACAAGCAGACTGGATTACGGAAACACCCTTTACGCCGGAACCACAGCCAAACTACAGAAAAAACTCCAACGCATCCAAAACGCCTCAGCCAGACTCATACTAGACATCCCCCGCCAAGCTCACATTTCCGGTCACCTGAAAGGCCTCCACTGGCTCCCCGTCAACAAGAGAATAACGTTCCGTCTCCTCACCCACGCACACAAAGCCCTCTACGACCTAGGACCCGAATGCCTCAACACGCGCCTGTCCTTTTACACCCCCACCCGCCAACTACGCTCGTCCAATCTAGCCCTCGCTGCAATTCTGCGCATCCATAGATCCACCATGGGGGGAAGATCCTTCTCCTACCTAGCAGCCAAAACCTGGAATTCTCTCCCCACCCACCTCCGCCTTACACAGAACCACCTCTCCTTCAGAAAGCAACTAAAAACTTGGATATTCGATAAGTAAAGTACCCCCCCCCCTCCCTCAAGCGCCTTGAGACCCTCTGGGTGAGTAGCGCGCTATACAAATTTTGAACTTGAACTTGAACTTATGATAACCGGGGATTGCCACGATCGGGACGTACAGTCTCAGGTGAGAGGTACAAGTTATGGTGCAGTTGAGGGATATGATAACCAGTGACTGGCATGATTTGGACGTACAGTCTCAGCTGAGAGGTACAAGTTATGGTGCAGTTGAGAGATATGTTAACCAGTGATTGGCATGATTGGGACGTACAGTCTCAGATGAGCGGTACAAGTTATGGTGCAGTTGAGGGATATGATAACCAGTGATTGGCATGATTGTGACGTACAGTCTCAGGTGAGAGGTACAAGTTATGGTGCAGTTGAGGGATATGATAACCATGGATTGGCATGATTGGGACGTACATTCTCAGGCGAGAGGTGCAAGTTATGGTGCAGTTGAGGGATATGATAACCAGGAATTGGCATGATTGGGACGTACAGTCTTAGGTGAGAGGTAAAAGTTATGGTGCAGTTGAGGGATATGATAACCATGGATTGGCATGATTGGGCCGTACAGTCTCAGGTGAGAGGTGCAAGTTACGGTGCAGTTCAGGGATATGACAAGCAGTGATTGGCATGATTGGGATGTACAGTCTCAGGTGAGAGGTTCAAGTTATGGTGCAGTTGAGGGATATGATAACCAGTGATTGGCATGATTGGGACGTACAGTCTCAGGTGAGAGGTGCAAGTTATGGATTCAGTTGAGGTGTATGATAAGCAGTGATTGGCATGATTGGGACTTACAGTCTCAGGTGAGAGGTACACTTTATGGTGCAGTTGAAGTGTATGATAAGCAGTGAATGGCATGATTGGGACGTACAGTCTCAGGTGAGAGGTACAAGTTATGGTGCAGTTGAGGTGTATGATTACCAGTGATTGGCATGACGGACACGTACAGTCTCAGGCGAAAGGTACAAGTTATGGTGCAGTTGAGGGATATGATAACCAGTGATTGGCATGATTGGGAGGTACAGTCTCAGGCAAGAGGTGCAAGTTATGGTGCAGTCGAGGAATATGATAACCATGGATTGGTATGATTGGGACGTACAGTCTCAGGTGAGAGGTGCAAGTTATGATGCAGTTGAGGTATATGATAAGCAATGATTGGCATAATTGGGACGTACAGTCTCAGTTGAGAGGAACAAGTTATGATGCGGTTGAGGTGTATGATAAGCAGTGATTGGCATGATTGGGACGTACAGTCTGAGGTGAGAGGTACATGTTATGGTGCAGTTGAGGGATATGATAACCGGGGATTGGCATGATTGGGACGTACAGTCTCAGGTGAGAGGTACAAGTTATGGTGCAGTTGAGGGATATGATAACCAGTGCTTGACATGATTGTGACGTACAGTCTCAGGTGAGCGGTACAAGTTATGGTGCAGTTGAGGGATATGATAACTGGGGATTGGCATGATTGGGACATACAGTCTCAGGTGAGAGGTACAAGTTATGGTGCAGTTGAGGGATATGATGACCGGGGATTGGGATGATTGGAACGTACAGCCTCAGGTGAGAGGTGCAAATTATGGTGCACTTGAGGGATATAATAACCATGGACTGGCATGATTGGGAAGTACAGTCTCAGGTGGGAGGTGCAAGTTATGGTGCAGCTGAGGGATATGATAACCATGGATCAGCATGACTGGGTCTTACAGTCTCAGTTGAGAGGTGAAAGTTATGGTGCAGTTGAAGTGTATGATAGGCAGTGATTGGCATGATTGGGACGTACAGTCTTAGGTGAGAGGTACAAATTATGGTGCAGTTGAGGTATATGATAACCGGGGATTGGCATGATTGGGACGTACAGTCTCAGGTGAGAGGTACAAGTTATGATGCAGTTGAGGTATATGATCACCGGGGATTGGCATGATTGAGACGTACAGTCTCAGGTGAGAAGTACAAGTTATGGTGCAGTTGAGGGATATGATGACCAGTCAATAAATCAATCAATCAATCATAGCATTTATAAAGGCGCTGGGGGGAGGGGAGGCCGTTACTGATCGAAGAGCCAGGTCTTGAGAACTTTTCTGAAGGCCAGCAGTTCCTGAGTCTGTCGTAGGCTGCTGGGGAGAGCGTTCCAGGTCTTGGCGGTGAGGTAGGAGAAGGATCTGCCGCCGGCGGTGGTTTTCCAGATACGAGGAACGGTGGCGAGGGCGAGGTTGGCGGAGCGGAGACTTCGGGTGGGGGTATGGAAGCTGAGTCGGTTGTTGAGATATGTAGGTCCGGTGTTGTGTAGGGCTTTGTGTGCGTGGATGAGGAGTTTGAAGGTAATCCTCTTGTTGACGGGGAGCCAGTGCAGGCCTCTCAGGTGGGGTGTGATGTGACTGCGTCAGTGGACGTTGAGGATCAGTCGTGCCGAGGTGTTCTAGATTCGTTGTAGTCGTCTCAAGAGCTTGGTTGATGTTCCTGAGTAGAGGGCGTTCCTGTAGTCGAGTCTGCTGGTGATGAGGGCCTGGGTGACGGTTTTTCTTGTGTCGGGAGGGATCCATTTGAAGATCCTGCGGAGCATGCGGAGGGTGTTGAAGCAGGACGCGGAGACGGCATTGACTTGCCTGGTCATGGAGAGGGTGGAGTCGAGGATGACCCCCAGGTTGCGTGCGTGATCTGTGGGTTCCGAGACAGTGCCTAACGATGTGGGCCACCAAGAGTCATCCCAGGCTGATGGGGTGGGACCGAGAATGAGGACCTCCGTCTTGTCTGAGTTCAGCTTCAGTCTGCTGTCCTTCATCCAGTCGGCTACAGCCTTCATTCCTCTGTGGAGGTTGGCTTTGGCGGTGTGGGGGTCTTCGGTGAGGGATATGATCAGCTGGGTGGCGTCGGCGTAGGAGATGATGTTGAGGTTATGTTGTCATGTGACGTGGGGAATCGGTGCCATGTAGATATTGAAAAGCGTCGGGCTGAGGGAGGATCCCTGTGGGACGCCGCAAATGATCTCGGAGGATTTCGAGCGGAAGGGTGGGAGGCGGACGCTCTGGGTTCTGCCAGAGAGGAAGGATGTGGTCCAGGCCAGGGCCTTCTCTTGAATTCCGGCATCATGGAGGCGTGCTGATAGGGTGCGGTGGCAGACTGTGTCAAAGGCTGCTGATAGGTCAGGAGGATGAGGGCGGCAGTTTCTCCTTTGTCCATCAGGATCCTGATGTCGTCAGTGGCTGCGATGAGGGCAGTCTCGGTGCTGTGATTGCTGCGAAAACCGGATTGGGAAGGGTCTAGGATGTTGTTGTCTTCGAGGTAGCGGGTTAGCTGTTTGTTGACAATCTTCTCTCTCACTTTTGCCGGGAACGGGAGCAGGGAGATTGGCCGGAAGTTCTTGAGGTCCTTGGGGTCCGCCTTGGGCTTCTTCAGAAGGGTGTTGATCTCGGCGTGCTTCCAGCTTTCCGGGAAGGTTGCTGTCTCGAAGGAACAGTTGATTGTTTTCCGGAGGTGGGGCGCGATGGTTGTGTTGGCTTTGTTGAAGACGTGGTGAGGGCAGGGGTCAGATGGGGATCCGGAGTTGATGGAGTTCATGGTTTTGATGGGTTCTTCATCGCTGACGTTGGACCAGGGGATCAGGAGGCTGAAGCTGTGGTGGTTGCAGGGGTGGTGCGTGCGGGGGTGTGGGAGTTGAAGCTGTCGTGGATGTCGGTGATCTTGCGGTGAAAGACGGTGGCCAGGGAGTCGCACAGGTCTTGTGATGGTGGGATGTCGTTGGTGTTAGAGCTGGGGTTGGAGAGTTCTTTCACGATGCTGAAGAGCTCTTTGGTGTTGTGTGCGTTGTTGTCTAAGCGGTCCTTGAAGGCGGTCCTCCTGGCGGCCCTGATGAGTTGGAGGTGTCTGCGGGTGGCGCTCTTGTGGGCTGTGTGGCTGTCAGGTTTTCGGTTGTGGAGCGATTTCTTCTCCAGCTTCCGACAGGTGCGCTTGGAAATCCGGAGGTCTTCGGTGAACCAGGCGGCTTTCTTGTTGGTGTGGTTGGTTGTGGAGGTCTTGAGAGGGGCGAGGGTGTTGGTGCAGTCGTTGATCCACTGTTTGAGGTTGGTTGCGGCAGTGTCTGGGTTGGTGGGGTCGGCGGGTGGTCTCAGGGCGAGGGTGGTAGTTAGTTGGTCCTTGGTGACCTTGCCCCAGCAGCGGCGTGGCAGCTGTTGGGTGCGGTGGTGTGTGGTGGGTTTCCTGAAGGTGAAGTGGACGCATCTGTGGTCGGTCCAGTGGGGTTCGGTGGTGTGTTTGAAGGATACGTGGGTTCTTGTGGAGAAGATGGGGTCCAGTGTGTGTCCGGTGGCGTGGGTGGGTGTCGTCACGAGCTGTTTGAGTCCGAGGTTGGCGAGGTTGTCGATCACGGCGGTGAAGGTGGCGTCGTTGTTGTTCTTGCGGTGGAAGTTCAGGTCCCCGAGGAGGATCTAGTCCGTGGAGGCGAGGGCATGGGTGCTGACGAGATCGGCAATGGTGTCGCTGAACTGTGGTCGTGGTCCGGGAGGTCTGTAGACAAGTGTTCCTCTGAGGGTGGTGTTGGGGTCGGTGTGGATCTGGAAGTGCATGTGCTCGGTGGTGGTGAGGGTGTCGTCGAGACTCTGAGGGTGTCCTTGTGGATGATGGCGATTCCCCCTCCCACTCCGTTGGTGCGGTCTCTGCGGGAGATCTTGTAGCCCTGTGGGATGGCTATGGCGATGTCTGGTGCTGAGGTGGCGTTCAGCCAGGTCTCCGTCAGGAAGGCGACGTCGGGGGTGATGGAGTCTAGGAGGTCCCAGAGTTCGAGGGCGTGTTTGCGAGCCGAGCGAGTGTTGAGGAGGATGCAGCAGAGGTGGTTGGGTTCTCTGGTTGGTGGTTTGGTGGGCTGGATGCTGGTGAATCTGCAGTTCCGGCATGCGAAGGGCCCTTGGGTGCGCTTCTGGGTGGCCCGGTAGCAGGGGTGGTCTCGTCCAGTGGTGAGTGCGTGGAGGGTGCTGGAGTCGTAGTGCAGTCTGGCATTGCGGGGGGCGCAGTGTCCAGGGGTTCTGGTGCTGGGCGCGGTCAAGGTACGGACGGGCGCAGACAGGCTTGCCTTTGGCGAGCCAGCGGCACACCCACTGCGCGTGGCCTCCATAAGAGGCGAAGTGGAAGGGAGGAGCAGCTAGGAGGCGGGAGCGGGGTGGCCAATGGGCGAGGACACGGGGTACAGAAGGAAAAAGGGGGCATGGCCGCGGGGGAGCAGCGGCGGGGAGCGCTTGGGGGCACAGAGGGCAGAGGCGCAAAAGGAGCGCCTAACAAAATACAGTAAACAGTAAACAAACTACAAGTTACAAGAACAAATGCACAGTTGGGGAGAGAAAAAGGTTAGCAGTGCAGAGGGGGAAAACCAGTTACCAGGGGCACACCAGCGGCGAACCCTTGGCAGCGGCGGCAGAGTGGGGCAGTCCCTCAGGAGGAGCCGTGCGGCGTGGGGAGTGACCTGGGGTCAGGTCACACTCACCTGCGCAGCGCGGCCTCCATAAGAGGCCAAGTGGGAGGAAGGAGCAGCTGGGAGGCGGGAGCGGGGCGGCCAATGGGCGAGGGCACGGGGTACAGAAGGAAAAAGGGGGCGGGGCCATGGGGGAGCAGCGGCGGGAAGCGCGGAGTGGGGGGGCACAGAGGGCAGGGGCGCAAAAGGAGCGCCTAACAAAATACAGTAAACAGTAAAAAAACTACAAGTTACAAGAACAAATGCACAGTTGGGGAGAGAAAAAGGTTAGCAGTGCAGAGGGGGAAAAACAGTTACCAGGGGCACACCAGCGGCGAACCCTTGGCAGCGGCGGCAGAGTGGGGCAGAGACTCAGTCCCCCAGGAGGAGCCGTGCGGCGTGGGGAGTGACCTGGGGCATGATTGGCATGATTGGGCCGTACAGTCTCAGGCGAGAGGTACAAGTTATGGTGAATTTTAGGGCTATGATAACCATGGATTGGCTTGATTGAGACGTACATTCTCAGTTGAGAGGTGCAAGTTATGGTGCAGTTGAGGTGTATGATAACCAGTGATTGGTATGATTGGGACCTACAGTCTCAGGCGAGAGGTACAAGTTGTGGTGCAGTTGAGGGATATGATAACCATGGATTGGCATGATTGGGACGTACATTCTGAGGCGAGAGGTGCAAGTTATGGTGCCGTTGAGGGATATGATAACCAGTAGGCATGATTGGGACGTACAGTCTCAGGTGAGAGGCACAAGTTACGGTGCAGCTGAGGGATATGATAACCATGCATTGGCATGATTGGGACGTACAGTCTCAGGTGAGAGGTTCAAGTAATGGTGCAGTTGAGGGATATGATAACCAGTGATTGGCATGAGTGGGATGTACATTCTCAGGTGAGAGGTGCAAGTTATGGTGCAGTTGAGGGATACGATAAGCAGTGATTGGCATGATTGGGACGTACATTCTCAGGTGAGAGGTGCAAGTTATGGTGCAGTTGAGGGATATGGTAACCATGGATTGGCATGATTGGGACGTACATTCTCATGTGAGAGGTGCAAGTTATGGTGCAGTTGACGGATACGATAAGCAGTGATTGGCATGATTGGGACGTACATTCTCAGGTGAGAGGTGCAAGTTATGGTGCACTTGAGGGATATGATAAGCAGTGATTGGCGTGATTGGGATGTTTAGTCTCAGGCGTGAGGTTCAAGTTATGGTGCAGTTGAGGTGTATGATAACCATGGATTGGCATGATTGGGACGTACAGTCTCAGGTGAGAGGTGCAAGTTACGGTGCAGTTGAGGGGTAAGATAACCGATGATTGGCATGATTGGGATGTACAGTCTCAGGTGAGTGGTCCAAGTTATGGTACTCCAGAAGGGAAGTAGAGAACAGTTGATTGGTATAGTTAGGTTGTACAGTTTCAGGTGATGAGTACAAGTTATCGTGCAGTTGCAGGGGACTAGAACTGGCCTGGTGGGTATGTAGAAGCTCAGATTAGTGGTCCAAGTTATGGTGCTGCTGAAGGGTAAGAAAACAAGTGATTGGCGCAGTTGAGGGGCACTAGAACAGGAGAATAGCACAAGCTTGGCTGAGATGTGCTGGAACAGATGAATGGCATTGGCGAGTAGCACAAGAACACAGAGAACTGTACGGAATGGGCAACTTGGGCACTTTTCCAGGGCCCCACCTTCCAAGGGGCCCCAGGGAAAGTAAACGTTTTCTCTAGTCACAAGCGTGGCCAATTCCTCCATCTCAGCTTTTAACGCATTGTGTAATATTAGTTGGCATTATAGGCTTAGAATTATCTGAAAATAGGCATTAAAATAAAAAGCTGTTCCGAACAGTGGTCCCCAAAACCCTTAAGATTGCACTACTGGAACAAATATGTGTAGCCCAGGACCCCCAAAACCCTTAAGACTGCACTGCTGGAACAGGTGAATGCGCAGCGCGCGGGCTCAGGTGAGTAGGCCGGTTGCTGGCACAGGTGAGCAGCCTGGCAGGATGGCCTGACTTGAAACACGTCGAGCCTCTCACCTGCCGAGACAAGGAAGCGGTGGAAAGTTCCCACTGTGGCCCATCTCCAGTTGCAACAACGCTCAGTAGATTTCCACAGGTACCAGGATGTTGGAAAGACCCATCAGTGCATCTTAAGTCACGCCGAGTCACGTGAGGAGAAAGGGACTGTATTGTGTTTGTCTGGTGCCCAGGAGGTGAGGGTGTCGCACACAGTGGCAGGAAGGCTCTGGGGAGGTGCCAAGTGTCGTCGGTTTTCCGAATGTGGGCGGTTCAGGGAAGGTGAGGACACTGGCCTCTAGTTCCGGAGTCGCTGATTGTGGAGGAAAAAATGTGCGTCAGCCCCTAGAGCGGCATCTTCTTTGGAAGGGCCGGCTTCCGCTGCTGGTTGAGCGGAACTACCAGCTGCATGTCGAGGGCTTTACCTGGGGATTAGAGGGTTCCGATTGCTTCCGGTCCAGCGCCCAGAGCCTGGACAACAGGGTGCGGTGGACGTGTGCGCGTGCCAGAGAAGGGCTGTAAAACTGCAGTGCATACATGGCTGCCCTGCCTACACCTTAGGATGTCAGAATTAGTACGTAAGAGCTTAGGTGCTGCAGGAGATCAGCTCCAGCCCCTGCCACAAGCCCCCGTAGGAAGGACTTCAACTTCAGGTAACATTTTTAAATAAAAGTCATAAAATGACATACATCAGATTTTGGAAGTTATTCCCTTTTTCACGGAAGTCCATGCCTACAAACCTGTGAGTAAATTAAAAAAGTAAATGTGTGAAGTTCCGGCCGATGCCCTTCGGACTGCGTTTTCAGTTCAGCCCCAAACCAGAAGGCAAAGCAGCCAACAGGATTTGAAAGAGCCCCAGTTTGAGCTTTGAGGACCAGGGGAAGGACTCTGGGGCCTTTATCTGGAAACAGATGTGCCATACTCCAGTATTAGGTGTGACTTACTCCTGGGCCGTGCCTACTCAGGAAGACATTGAAGTAAAATAACGGTGTGTCTTCCAGCTTAAGAATACTTCTGAAGGGCAAATCCTGAAATCACAATAAAGCAATGACTTAAACTTATTTTTTGAGGTTAGGGGCATTTCTGGCTTTGAAAACATCAGAAGAAGTCTGAAATAAATGGAGCACTTATCTTGGCCAGCTGTCACACTGACTCCCTTCACTCCATGATAAGTGCTTCCCTTCTGCCTCTCAAAAAACATAGTGGTGCAAAGTTTTGAAACTTCCTATTTAACTACGAGTAACACTGAACTTTTTTCTCTTAAAAACAAATTACCTTCAGATTTTTCTGTGGTTATAATACCTTTTTTACACAGCGAGTATCCGCAGCTGGGGCCTGAGTCCTACAGATGGGAGATCTGCTATTTACATCTGCTATACACAATAATACATAGCCAGACATCTGTAGAACCCTATGGTAAAAATGCCAGATGTTCTGACACACATAAATTGTGCAATATACACCTGTGCACCAGGATGTAGCATCTTCCCCAGCCCAGGAGCATGAAAATGAATATCCCACACACAGAGCTCTGTAACAGACATCTTTATTCTTCAATATAAGACTACCTTCTGCACTCCTTACGTCATAATCTTTAATAACGACACCTTAATACCTACCAACAGATTACATAATCCCCCTTAGAGTCCACCCAGAACCGCGAGTGTCATAGCGCACATACTGTTGATGACACAACACCTCCCCCTTTGGTAAATAAAAGGTACAAACAACATGAACATTATATTTCTTTGTTGAGTCTTTGAGGAGCTTGAACTGGTCTGCCACTTTGGGTGGTCTGAGGTAGTTGAGTTGCACCTTGATTCTGCCCTGATGACACAGGTTCAGATGTGTGATCTGGACACTTAGGCAAAGTTGGCTTGTTCATGGTCTCGGGAGCTGAAAAAATGTTGAAGTAGGTGTTTAAAATGGGCAGAGTCCCTAGTGATGGACTTTTAACGACGCTGCACAATCACCATTTGTCCTTAGTAGGTTACAACTTTCAAAGGGTCAACAGCAAACGAGGGATTGTTCCCCAATTTCGTTTCTGTTTGACTAGCACCCAGTTCCCTCTATTGAAGGTTGTTTCCTTGGCACTTTGGCATTGATCTGCATTTGTTTTCATCTTTTACTTCTGAGAAGTGTCCGTGTGATGAACCATATCAGCACTCAGCTATTGGACCAATGTCTATTGCGGTAGTTTGGTTCTGCTAGCTCTCCCAGATAGCAAAAGTGGGATGTCTCTCACCAGTGATGGAGTCAATCAATCAATCATGGGTTTGTTGAGCGCGACTACTCACAAGCGTCTCAAGGCGCTGGGGTAGAGGGGAGGTGCAGGATCCAGTCATCAAGGAGGGTTCTATCGAAGAGCCATGTTTTGAGGTTTCTCGTGAATATGGGTATTGGTGTTGTCTGTCTGAGGTGGAGCGGTAGGGCGTTCTAGACTCTGGTCATGAGAAAATAGAAGGAGCTGCCTCCCGATTTGAACTTCCTAGTGCAGGAGAAGACACGGCTTGGGAGAGCTGGGCTAATCGTAGGGGTGCATGGAATTTGAGTCGGCTGTTCAGGTATGCTGGCCCGGTGTTGTGGAGGGCTTTATGTGTGTGGGTGAGAATCTTGAAGGTGATTCTAGCCTCAATGGGGAGCCAGTGGAGTGTGCACAGGTGCTGGGAGATGTGGCAGTGTCTTGGCAGGTTAAGTATTAGTCTTGCTGCGGTGCTCTGGATGTATTGTAGCTTGCGGGTGAGGTTTTTGATGATTCCGGCATAGTGTGCGTTGCCGTAGTCAAGTCTGCTGGTGACGAGGGCGTGAGTGACGGTCTTTCTGTGTTAGAGGGGGATCCATTTGAAGGTTTTGCGTAGGAGGCAGAGGGTGTTGAAGCAGGTGGATGGGATGGAGTTGATCTGGCGGTCCATTTTGAGTTTGGAGTGCAGGATGATTCCGAAGTTGCATACGTGGTCCGTGGGGGTGGGCGGGCTACCGTGGGCATAGGGTCACCAGGTCTCATTCCAAGCGTCAGGGTGTGGGCCCATGATGATGACTTCTGTTTTGCGGCTGTTGAGTTGTAGGAAGCTGCTCTTCATCTATTTGGCGACTGCTTTCATGCCTTCTTGAAAGTTGTATTTGGCTGCATTGGGTTTGTTGGATAGGGAGAGGATGAGTTGGGTGTTGTCTGCGTATGAAACAATGTTGAGTCGCTGGGTTCTGACGATGGTGGCGAGCAGAGCCATGTAGACATTGAACAGCGTGGGGCTGAGGGAGGACCTCTGGGGGACTCCGCAGGTGGTGGTGTAGTGTCCGAGAGGAAAGGAGGGAGTCTGACCCACTGCCTTCTGCCGGAAATGAATGAGTGGATCCAGTCGAGGGCCTTGTCCCGGATTCCTGAGTCATGAAGTCTGCGTGTTAGGGTGCTGTGAGAGACTGTGTCGAAGCTGCTGAGAGGTCGAGGAGGATGAGGGTTACTGTCTCTCTGCTGTCCACGAGGGAGCGGATGTCCTCTCTTGCGGCGAGGAGGGAGGTTTCTGTGCTGTGGTGTTTTCTGAAGCCGGATTGGGAGGAGTCGATGATGTAAGACCCTTCGATGAAGGTGGAGAGTTGGCTGTTGATGGCTTTCTCTGTGACATTTGCTGGGAATGGGAGCAGGGAGACTGGTCAGTGGTTTTTGTGGTCGGTGGGGTCCGCCGAGGGTTTCTCTAGCAGGGCGTTGATCTCGGCGTGCCTCCAGTCCTCGGATAAGGAGGCGTTCTTGAGGGAGCAGTTGATGTTGTGGCAAAGCATAGGTGCGATGGTGTCGGCGGGTCTGTTGAAGATGTGGTGAGGACAGGGGACCCATGGGGGTCCCGGAGTGGATTGACTTTATCGTCTTCAGTGTGTCTTCACTGGTGAGGGCTGTCTAGTTGTCAATCTTTGGCTTCAGGGTGTCGGGGTGGTTGGTGAGGGTTCATTATGTTGGCTGTCTTTGTCAAAGTTGTCTTAAATTTTCTTGATTTTGTGATGGAAGAAGGTACTGAGTTTGTTGCAGAGGTCTTGTAAGGGAGGGATGTCTGTAGACTCGCTGATGGGTTGGGAGTGAGGAGTTGATTGATAGGCATGAAGGGCTTGATGCAGGGCTTGATTCAAATAATTCCTTCTGGTTTTTTTTTTAGAGTTTTATATAGCGCGAACTAGACCCGAGTCATTGGGTTTCAGAGCGCTTTACATGAGCACCAGTTTCGTTACATGAGGACACATTCATTGTTGTTAGGCACTGGGAGATTAAGTGTTTTGCCCAGAATCACAGGATGTTGAGCGTTGTTACCGAGACTCGAACCCGGTTCCCCAGCTTTGGGTTGACCACTCTAGCCGTAAGGCTACATCCTCTCCCCTAATCCTCTCCCCTTCAATCGATGTTCACTAAATCACCTTTCTGAGGGAGCCCATAAAGTGTTCAGCAGAACCATTGGCTTGGGGCCACACAGGTGCCCTCTTTTGACCCTTGACACTGAGTTGAATGAGAAACTCATTCAATTCTTTGCTATTGAAAGGTGGGCCATTGTCAGATTTGAGAATAGTGGGATGCCTTACACTGCAAAATTGTCATCAAGCCACTCAATGATTTTGTCATGGGTTGTTGATTAGTCTTCCACCAACGGAAAATGCAAGTATTCCTCAGTGACTACCATGAGATGATATCCATTTCCTAGAGGCCCAAAGAAATCAACTCTCACCCTCTCCTAGGCATGCAAAAGAAGGTCAGACATATTCAGACTATGCTGTGTCACCTGTGGGGATAGGAAGTTACAAAGACGTTTTCTGCTTGTTGAGCATACCCTGGGCTGTGTTTGCTTTGCTTACGCTAAGTTGGCAAGGTATGCCCAGACGTGGGTCCCTTGCTCACTTTGCCACTGGATTCAAGCTAGACTGGCTGATGGGGGTGTAACCCCAAAACCAGTCCCAGGATGCTTGTTTCCAGTCCAGGGAAGATATGGCTTGGCAGTTCGGGCTGAACTGTTCCCATGAGGCACAGGGTCAAGGCTAATTTGCATATAGTTGTGTCTGACCTCGGGTGGTGAAGTGAGCTAAAGAACTATGATGGATTCAACCCAGATCTGTGACTGGGGATGAGTGTCTGAAAAGTTTCAGCACTCCGTCCATCCTCTCCTTTTGTTTGCTTTGTTCACCCTAAGTTGGCATAGTATGCCAAGACGTGGGTCCCTTGCTCACTTTGCCACTGGATTCAAGCTAGCCTGGCTGGTGAAGGGTGTTACCCTGAAACCGCTCCCAGGATGCTTGTCTCCAGTCCATGGAAGACATGACTTGCCAGTTCGGGCTGGGCTGTTCCCATGAGGCACAAGGTCAAGGCTGATTTGCATATAGCTGTGTCTGAACTGGGGTGGTAAAGTGAGCTAAAGAACGTTGATGGATTCAACCCAAAACTGTGACTGGGTGTGACTGTCTGAAAAGTTTCAGCACTCGGTCTATCATTTCCTTGTGTTTGCTTTGTTCGACCTGATTGGTTAGCCACAGAGAGACTGACAGCGATATCGAAGCAGTGATAGGGCTGAGTTCTGGCTCCTTGATCCTTTGGGAAACATGTGTTGGTCCATCTGGTGAGGTGGAGCAGCAGCATAGGGAGCCCACTGAAGCGTGCTACACAGAGCGATATGGTAGAAGTCAGGACATGCCCAAATAACCCTGTAGAACCTGGGTGCAGTGTACTACATAGGGAGAAGCGTTCTCTATAAAGATGAATAAGGACAGTTATTTCTGAACAATCATAATTTTTCCTTACTCCAGATAGCAGACACAGAGCATTAAGAACAGACATAGTCAGAGAAGTCGCAAAAAGTTAACATCAAATTATGAAAAACAAAACAATAGTTAGAAATTGAAATGAATAATATAACAAATTATAGTACATTTATTTAATAAAATAGTTTTTTTTCCCAAAAGAGTTTGAGTCCAAAGACACTAGCATACCTTCTGCCTATAGATTTAGGTTGAGCCTAGCGCAGCGCAGCGCCCATGCGCTGACCTATAAGGAGGCCTTTTGGAATCACTCCAGACTTCCCCCAAACTTTTCCGTGTGGTTTTTCAACTTCCACACATTTTATTGGCATTTGCTTGTGGCTTTCAAAAATGAAAGCATGCAATTGGCCATAGTCGGGTGCATGTTCCACCTTTTCTCTAAATGTTCACTCCCACGGCCTCCAGCTCTCTGGAGCTAGCAGCGGCGCACAGGCTGCCAGCTGCATTCCTCCCTTGTCGTGGATCATGTTACAAATTAAACATAGCGCGGTCGCTTTCACTTTCGTGGCTGTGCATGCTTGTCTTCCACACTTGTCTGTGGTTCTTTTTCATGTTCACTCCTTTATTTGTTTCTCGCACTTTTTAACTTGTCAGGCTATCTCCCATTGGTTTATTTGATTGCAAGCACATCATCGTCTTAAAAGGCAGCGCACATCTGCAAGGCAGGCATAGTCATGTCAGCTTAGCAGACCGCCATACTTCCGGAGCATTACCGGTGTGTGTACCATGGACACTATGCTTCCAATTCTAGAGCATTACCGGTGTACACCATGGTACAATAGGGTTTTACTATCTGAGTATTACCGGTGTGTATATCATGGCACACTACGCTTCCACTTCCGGAGCATTACCGTTATGTATACCATGGACACTACGCTTCCACTTCCGGACCATTACTGGTGTATATACCATGCTACACTATGCATTTACTTCCGAAGCATTACCCCGTGTGTATATCATGGCACATTATGCTTCCACTTCCAGAATATTACCGGTGGGTATACCATGGCACACTATGCTTCCACTTCCAGGGCATTGCCTGTGTGTATACAATGGACACTATGCTTCCACTTTTAGAAAATTACCAGTGTGTATACCATGGTAGACAAGGCTTTTACTTCGGCGGTATTACCGCTGTGTATACCATGGCACACTAAGCTTCCAATTAGGAGCATTACCGGTGTGTATACCGTGGCACACTATGGTTCCACTTCCGAAACATTACCGGTGTATATACAATGGACACTGCACTTCCAATTCCGGAGCATTACCAGTGTATACCATGGTACAATAGACTTTTACCTCCTGAGTATTAACAGTGTGTATACCATGGCACACTATGCTTCCACTTCTGGAGCATTACTGGTGTGTATATTATGGCACACTAGGCATTTACTTCCGGAGTATTACCGGTCTGTATACCATGGCACACTATGCTTCCACTTCAGGAGCATAACCGGTGTGTATCCCATGGCACACCATGCTTCCACTTCCGGAGCATTACCGGTGTGTATACCATGGACAGTATGCTTCCTATTCGGGAGCATTACCGGTATATACCATGGCACACTACGCTTCTATTTTTGGAGCATTACCGGTGTGTATACCATGGACACTATGCTTCCAATTCCGGAGCATTACCGGTGTATATACCATGGCACACTACGCTTCCACTACCGAACCATTGCCGGTGTTTATACAATGCACACTATGCTTCTAATTCCGGAGCATTACCGGTATATACCTTGGTACAATAGATTTTTACTTCCTGAGTGTTACCGGTGTGTATACCATGGCACACTACACTTCCGCTTCCAGAGCATTACAGGTGTGTATACCATGGACACTATGCTTCTACGTCTGGAGCATTATCGGTGTGTATACCATGGCACACTAGGCATTTACTTCCAGAGCATTACCCATGTGTATACCATGGCACACTATGCTTCCACTTCAGGAGCATTACCGGTGTGTATGCCATGGCACACTACGCTTCCACTCCCGGAGCATTACCAGTGTGTATACCATGGACACTATGCTTCCAATTCCGGAGCATTACTGGTATATACCATGGTACACTAGGCTTTTACTTCCGGAGCATTACTTGTGCGTATACCATGGCACACTCTTCTTCCAGTTCTGGAGCATTACTGGTGTGTTTACCATGAACACTGTGCTTCTTATTCCAGAGCATTCCAGGTGTGTATACCATGACACTACGCTTCCACTTCTGGAGCATTACCGGTACGTATACCATGGCACACTAGGCTTTTACTGCTGTAGCATTACCCATGTGTATACTATGGACATGACACTCCCACTACCGTAGCATTACCGGTGTGTATACCATGGCACACTACGCTTCCATTTCCGGAGCATTACCGGTGTGTATACCACAGAGACTATACTTTTACTTCCGGAACATTACCAGTGTGTATACAATGGCACACTAGGCTTTTACTTCTGGAGCATTACCCGTGTGTATACCATAGCACACTACGCCTCCACTTCCGCAGCATTACCCGTGTATACACCAAGGTACACTAGGGTCTTACTGCCGGTATGTTTACAATGGCACAATACGCTTCCACTTCTAGAGCATTACCGGTGTGTATACCATGGAACACTACGCTTCTACTTTTAGAGCATTACCCGTGTGTTTACCTAAGCACACTACGCTTCTACTTCCGATTACTAAAATGCCTCACTTCCGGAGCATTACCGGTGTGTTTAGCATGGCACACTATGCCTTCAGTTCTTGAGCTTTACCAGTGTGTATACCATGGACACTATGCTTCTACTTCCGGAGCATTACTGGTGTGTATACCATGGACAGTAAGCTTCCAATTCCGGAGCATTACCGGTATATACCATGGCACACTACGCTTCTATTTTTAGAGCATTAATGGTGTATATGCCATGGACACTATGCTTCCAATTCCCGAGCATTACCAGTGTGTATGCCATGGCACAGTACACTTCCACTACCAGACCATTACCAGTGTGTATACAATGGACACTATGCTTCCAATTCCGGAGCATTACCGGTGTATACCTTGGTACAATAGACTTTTACTTCCTGAGTATTACTGGTGTGTATACCATGGCAATCTACGCTTCCACATCCAGAGCATTACCGGTGTGTATTCCATAGACACTATGCTTCCACTTCTGGAGCATTAGCGGTGTGTATACCATGGCACACTAAGCATTTACTTCCAGAGCATTACCCATGTGTACACCATGGCACACTATGCTTCCACTTCAGGAGCATTACCGGTGTGTATGCCATGGCACACTACGCTTCTGATTCCGGAGCATTACTGGTATATACCATAGTACACTAGGCTTCTACCTCCGGAGCATTACTGCTGTGTATACCATGGGACACTATTCTTCCAGTTCTGGAGCATTACCGGTGTGTTTACCATGAACACTGTGCTTCTAATTCCAGAGCATTCCCGGTGTGTATACCATGACACACTACACTTCCATGATTTAGATGCTGGCGCCGATTTATTTTTAAAATTTGTTACTCACCAGCTATAATACTGTTTTAGATCACATTACTGCCAGAGCACTTTTTACCTTTCTGTGGCCTCCCTCGCCCCGTTCCACCGTGGCTGATTGTGCCGATTGTGTGGAGGGCGAGGCGCCATTTTGGGTTGTGTCCCGAAGCGAGGTTGGGCCGGAATTAGCTGTCCAGCTTATCGGGGGAGCACGCCATATAACGATAGGCGGTGAAGGGCTCGCCGTGGATCATTCAGGTGGTGGCAGCTCCTGTAGTCCACTGGGGATTCTGTGACAGCGTGGGCAGCTTTACTTTTGAGGCGCCCAAAACCATTTCAGAGCCTGTTTGAACTACGCTGACAGCGCTAGCATGATTTAGATGCTGGCGCCGATTTATTTTTAAAATTTGTTACTCACCAGCTATAATACTGTTTTAGATCACATTACTGCCAGAGCACTTTTTACCTTTCTGTGGCCTCCCTCGCCCCGTTCCACCGTGGCTGATTGTGCCGATTGTGTGGAGGGCGAGGCACCATTTTGGGTTGTGTCCCGAAGCGAGGTTGGGCCGGAGTTAGCGGTCCAGCTTATCGGGGGAGCACGCCAAATAACGCACATGTGTCCCCGTGCGCGCAGCGGACGCGTGCAGCGGACGCGCAGGTGGCGCGCCAAAGGTAAGCCCGTCTGCGCCCGTCCGCGCACCGACAGCGCACAGGGCCAGAAGCGCTGGCTCTAATGAGGCAGGGTCTAGGGACGACATAATATGCTACAGACGTGAGTCATTGCTTATGCTTAATGACAATCTATGTAACACCAATAAGCACTGGGATGTATTGCACTCTAGGTCACGAACCTGCCCCTTCTGCCGCTTTCATTTCAAGACATCCTCACCTGCCTCCACCATTTCCTCTCGCTCCGAATACAACGCCAACATTCGTGCGGCCCATATTAATGCACGCTCACTGGTTAAACATACAGAAGATGTACATGAGCTGATTGTAGATGAGAAGCTAGATCTTCTGTATATTATGGAGACATGGCTACATGACTCCTGTGCTCCGGTGATAGAACTAGCAACTCCACAGGGGTATAAGATCGCTAGACTAGATCGTAAGTCAGGCAGAGGAGGCGGCATCGCCGTGATTTTCAGGGAAAGATGGGCACTTCTAAAGGAGTGCACAGGGGAAATTCTTGAATGCGAACCGCTGGAGTTTTCCCTAGCCTTATCTCCACACTTTACTCTGGGATGGGTTCTGATCTACCGTCCTCCTGGTCCGCCAGGCACTTTCATCAAATCTCTAGAGGTGGTCATTACCCAGAGAGCGCTCAGGTTCTCTAAATTTTTGCTGCTAGGCGACTTCAATATACACTTGGAGAACCCACTGGCCCCCGGGACTAGAGATATGATAGACCTCTGTGAACTTACCCACCTTACTCAGCAGGTGCACGACCCCATCCACACTTGTGGCCACCTTTTAGACCTAGTTTGCTCTAACTTTAATCTTGATATGGGGGTTCCACGGCCAGTGACTTGGTCGGACCACCATCTGATTAGTTTTTCGTGAGACATTTGCAGCCCCCCCTGCTTGGAGGGAAAACCCCTGGCCCTCCCCCGAAAAAGATCAACATCTCAGCCCTGGCCACAGACCTGGCTCTTACGTCCCCCGCCAAAGCCTCCAACTTAGAGAGTGTAGTAGAGAGATTCTCGGAATGGATTAGCGAAGCCGTCCATTCGCTCCCGCAACCTTCGTTGAGTGGTCGCACATGGGTCGCCCCATCGAAACCATGGTTCACTGACCACCCAAAAACATTGAAGCTGGGTTGCAAAAAATTGGAACGTGCTTGGCGCCTGGAGTTTTGCCCTCGAGCTAAGGCTGCTCTTCGCACCGCCCAAAGAGAATATTATGCTGCCATTAAAGAAGCCAAAGGCAACTTTTTTGCAGACAAAATATCCAGAGCTAACAATAAGAGTAGAGAAATCTTTGCTATTGTTCGCAGCTTTATGTCACCGGTGGCTGAGCTATCCACCGCCCCCATCTCTTCTGAATGGTGCGAGGAGTTGTCTACTTTTTTTATAGATAAAATCCACAAAATCCAGGCAAGTCTACGGACTCCAACTCCGGAACTACATCTCTCCACTCTGCTGCCGGCTCAGTGTTTCAACATGCCGAGCCAGCTCTTCACGCATTTTGATCGAGCAGAAGAGAAGGACGTTCTGTCCATTTTGAAATCTTTAAAATCAGGGTCACCAGTGGGCCCTTACCCTGCGAGAGTTTTGAGCGGGGTGGCAGAAATAATCGCACCAGTAGTAGGGGCCTTGGTCAATGAGTCACTTCAATCAGGTATAATGCCGCTACGATGGAAACACGCTAAAATCCTTCCCCTTATCAAGAAGCCCACGGCTGACCCGCCCCTATTGTCCAACTACCGCCCCATCTCTCTACTCCCAGCCCTGGCCAAGGTGTGCGAAAAGGTGGCCTTCAGACAGCTGGAGAAATTTGTTGAATCATCCGGGGCACTACACCCTGCTCAATCTGGGTTTAGAACATCATTCAGCACCGAGACAGCGCTGGTGGAGATCGCGGAGGCCATCAGAGAATGTCTGGACGGGGGCGGCAGGGCGGCATTGATCCTGTTGGATCTTTCTGCCGCGTTTGACACGGTACCCCACCTCCAGCTACTCGCCAGGCTGTCGGATATTGGTATTACGGACATGGCCCTTGCCTGGGTTAAGGCTTTTTTGGAAGACCGGTCCCAACAGGTGTGGATGCCCCCCTTTCATTCATCCCGCAGTGATGTGGCCACAGGGGTCCCGCAGGGGTCGACATTGAGCCCCCTGCTTTTCAACGTATATCTGACCGAGAGGATGGGTGCCAAAATTATGGCCTATGCCGATGACACCCAGCTCCTCTTCACTTGGAAGGGGGATGACCTCCAGACGGATGAGGCTCAGCGTTGCTTATCTTCGGTGTTTGCATGGCTGGCCCAGGCAAGCCTGAAATGCAACGAGGACAAATCAGAAGTACTCCGATGTGGCCAATTCCCGGTGGCATTCAGGGAATCCCTATGGCCCAAGGGGTTCCCCTGTCCTAAAGGGGACTGTGGTGTAGTCAAGAACCTGGGGATCTGGTTCGGAGCCGATCTGAGTTTTCGCGAACAGATCACACGACTCTCAGGAGCATGCTTTGGTGCACTCAAAGCACCCTCGGGAAGTTCTTCCCTTTTCTTCCCCGCGCAGCAAAGGAGGCTGTAGCCAGGGCGCTCATACCCTCACGCCTTGACTATTCTAATGCCCTCTACATTGGCACTCCTGGTTTTCTCTTGGGGAAATTACAGGTTGTGCAGAACGCTGCGGTCAGGCTCCTCTTTGACATACCGAGGAGACTAAGTGTCCCCAAACAGCTGGACGACCTGCACTGGCTCCCGGTTGCTCAACGAGTGTGCTTTAAAACCTTGGTCTTAGCCCATAAAGCCCTACATGGTCCCTGCCCCTCCTACCTGAGTTCTAGATTTGCGTTTTACCTCTCGACCCGCAACCTGCACTCCGCTGTGCAAAGGCGGCTGGTAATCCCTAGGTTCCAGGGAGCACGCCTGGGTGGTCAGTCCCTGGCGGTAAAAGCGTCTACCATGTGGAATGCTCTGCCTGATGCGCTAAGACACACGAGGGAACTAACCACCTTCAAAAAACTCTTGAAAACATACATGTTCAAACAAGCTGCATAGCCTCCCCAGTCTGCGATGTCACTGTTCCCCCAACGCGCCAGGACACTCTTGAGGAGCAGTGCGCGATACAAATCTATATATAACATAACATAACTTCCACTTCCGGAGCATTACCGGTGCGTATACCATGGCACACTAGGCTTTTACTACTGGAGCATTACCCATGTGTATACCATGGACATAACAATCCTACATCCGTAGCATTACCGGTGTGTATACCATGGCACACTACGCTCCCACTTACCGAGCATTACCAGTGTGTATACCATGGACACTATGCTTCCAATTCCGGAGCATTACTGGTATTATACCATGCTACACTAGACTTTTACTTCCGGAGCATTACTGGTATGTATACCATGGCACACTCTTCTTCCAGTTCTGGAGAATTACCGGTGTGTTTACCATGAACACTGTGCTTCTTATTCCAGAGCATTCCAGGTGGGTATACCATGACACTACGCTTCCACTTCTGGAGCATTACCGGTGTGTATACCATGGACATGACACTCCCACTTCCATAGCATTACCGGTGTGTATACCATGGCACACTACGCTTCAATTTCCGGAGCATTACCGGTGTGTCTACCACAGAGACTATACTTTTACTTCCGGAACATTTCCAGTGTGTATACAATGGCACACTAGGCTTTTACTTCTGGAGCATTACCCGTGTGAATACCATAGCACACTACACCTCCACTTCCGCAGCATTACCCTTGTGTATACCAAGGTACACTAGGGTTTTACTGCTGGTGTGTTTACATTGGCACAATAAGCTTCCACTTCTGGAGCATTACCGGTGTGTTTACCATGGAACACTAAGCTTCTTTTTTTAGAGCATTACCCGTGTGTTTACCATAGCACACTACGCTTCTACTTCTGATTACTAAAATGCCTCACTTCCGGAGCATTACCGGTGTGTTTACCATGGCACACTACGCTTCCAGTTCTGGAGCTTTACCAGTGTGTATACCATGGACAATATGCTTCCACTTCCGGAGCATTACCAGTGTGTATACCACGAACAGTATGCCTCCAATTCCGGAGCATTACCGGTATATACAATGGCACACTACGCTTCTATTTTTAGAGCATTACTGGTGTATATACCATGGACACTATGCTTCCAATTCCCGAGCATTACCTGTGTGTATACCATGGCACAGTACGCTTCCACTACCAGACCCTTACCGGTGTGTATACAATGGACACTGTGCTTCCAATTCCGGAGCATTACTGGTGTATACCTTGGTACAATAGACTTTTACTTCCTGAGTATTACCGGTGTGTTTACCATGGCACTCTACGCTTCCACTTCCAGAGCATTACCGGTGTGTATACCATGGACACTATGCTTCCACTTCTGGAGCATTAGCGGTGTGTATACCATGGCACACTAAGCATTTACTTCCAGAGCATTACCCATGTGTACACCATGGCACACTATGCTTCCACTTCAGGAGCATTACCGGTGTGTATGCCATGGCACACTATGCTTCCACTTCCTGAGCATTACCGGTGTGTATACCATGGACACTATGCTTCTAATTCCGGAGCATTACCGGTATATACCATGGTACACTAGGCTTTTACTTCCGGAGCATTACTGGTGTGTATACCATGGGACACTATTCTTTCAGTTCTGGAGCATTACCGGTGTGTTTACCATGAACACTGTGCTTCTAATTCCAGAGCATTCACGGTGTGTATACCATGACACACTACGCTTCCCCTTCCGGAGCATTACCGGTGCGTATACCATGGCACACTAGGCTTTTACTGCTGGAGCATTATCCATGTGTATACCTTGGACATGACAATCCAACATCTGTAGCATTACCGGTGTGTATACCATGGCACACTACGCTTCCATTTCTGGAGCATTACCGATGTGTATACCATGGACACTATGCTTTTACTTCCAGGACATTACCAGTGTGTATACAATGGCACACTAGGCTTTTACTTCTGGAGCATTACCCATGTGTATACCATAGCACACTACGCCTCCACTTCCGCAGCATTACCCGTGTGTATACCAAGGTACACTGGGCTTTTACTACCAGAGTATTACCGGTATGTTTACCATGGCACAATACGCTTCCACTTCTGGAGCATTACCCGTGTGTGTATACCATGGAACACTATGCTTCTACTTTTGGGGCATTACCCATGTGTTTACCGTAGCACACTACGCTTCTACTTCCGATTACTAAAAATGCCTCACTTTTGGAGCATTACCGGTATGTTTACCATGGCACCCTACGCTTCCAGTTCCGGAGCATTACCGGTGTGTATACCATGGACACTATGCTTCCAATTCCGGAGTATTAACTGTGTATACCAATGTACAATAGGCTTTTACTTCCTGAGTAATACTGGTTTGTATACCGTGGCACACTACGCTTCCACTTCTGGAGCATTACCGCTGTGTACACCGTGGACACTACGCTTCCACTTCTGGAGCATTACCGGTGTGTATACTATGGCACACTAGGAATTTACTTTCAGAGCATTACACATGTGTCTACCATGGCACTTTATGCTTCCACTTCCGGAGCATTACCGGTGTGTATACAGTAAAATACTACGCTTCCACTTCTGGAGCATTACCGGAGTGTTTACCATGGACACTATGTTTCCAATTCCGGAGCATTACAAGTGTATAGCATGCTACACTAGGCTTTTACTTCTAGAGCATTACCGGTGTGTATTCCATGGCACACTACGATTCCACTTCCAGAGCATTACCGTTGTGTATACCATGGACACTATCCTTCTAATTCCGGAGCATTACCGGTGTATACCATGGTACACTAGGCTTTTACTTCCGGAACATTACCCATGTGTATTCCATGGACACGATGCTTCCACTCCTGGAGCATTACCGGTGTGTGTACCTTGGCACACAACGCTTCCACTTCTGGAGCATTACCAGTGTGTTTACCATGGACACCACGCTTCCACTTCCAGAGCATTACCACTGTGTATACCATGGCACACTAGGCTTTTACTTCTGGAACGTTACCCATGTGTATACCAAAGCACACTATGCTTCCACTTCTCGAACATTACCTGTGTGTATACCTACTTTTGGAGCATTATTGGTGTGTTTGTCATAGCAAACTACGCTTCCGCTTCCGATTACTAAACATACCTCACTCCCAGAGCATTACCGGTATGTTTACCATGGCACACTACATTTCCAGTTCCGGACCACTACTGGTGTGTATACCATGGACATAATGCTTCCAATTCCGGAGCATTGCCCTTGTATACTATCACAGAGGGCATGTGGTGCTAAAGTACTTGGCACATATTTTATCAAGAAGATGCCCTAGCAGGCCTGCAATTTCTAAAGGTGGGCGGGGCGCCAACTGGTGCAATGGGGTCATAAGAGCTACTCACATTTCGATAGTTGGTGCAATACTGTGAGCAAATCTCTTGCACTTTTTTTGTGATTCACAAACACAAGAACAGGCCTAAGTGGAAAAATTATGTTTTAAATTGGGAACATTGTCATTCTATTAATGATACAGACTCGATAATGAGGCAACTTGGTTTACACTTGGCGTGCCTGCAAAAAGGGGCCTCATATTTCTATCTGGGTTCAGAGTGGTACTGCCTGAATAAGTGTGGCTTACCTTTAACATTACCAGATGACTCCATAATATCATCAGAGACACAGTGGTGAAGTCATGGTCTTTCCCTTTTTCTGACAGTGCTCTCAGGTGTATTAGTCCACTTGGTAAAGCTTATGTAATGCAAGACTATCTATCCCAGAATGCCTTTTGTGTTTAAGGAAAGTCGCGAACAGAAAAATAGCATTTTTCCTGATACAGGGTCCTCAGTACCTTTACTAGACTTCTTAGTGAAGTATAAAGGCACATGAGAAAGGGCCCTATGCAGTCTGTGATTCCTAATTTCAAGCCCTAGCTCCCACCTGAGCCAACTGTGATCTGTGACTGCTGCGCTTAATCCCACAGTCAGACTCTGATAATAATTCAGTTCAAGAGGCCTTGACATTCAAAACACAATAAGCAGGAAGCAGTGGTAGAAGTAGGGAAAAAAAAGTAGGAGAACTGTGTACGGAAAATCAGAGGGCGAGAATTTCCTGAGATTTCGGTCTGTGGGCGGAGTCAGAGTGGTGGCCAGAAAGAGCAAAACTTCCCTATTTTTAGTATTTCTTTGGTATTTCTCTGACCATTTAATTCAACCAATAGATACACATGTTTAATTAAAGTTCAATATGAGTTATTGACATTAAAATACATTCACAAAGTGTGATGGGGCATATTATCAAGGGCTTAATCGTCGCTTTAGCGGCACATTTTGCAGCTGAAGCGGCGAAAATCAAATCACCCTATTAACAATGTGGCACTAGCATGCATTAGCGCATGTTAGCAGCTGTTTCAGTGACGCTATGCATCTCAGCGATATATGTCGCTAATGAGATGCAAATTAGGCGTTCTGCGGCCTGCAACCCCTTAACGAAGCAAAAATTCATGCTAAGCTCTCTTTATGCAAGATTCTAACACCTCCTAAAGTACTGACTTAGCCATCCCCATAATGGGAGGTGGACCGTCAGTCTAAGTCCACCATGGCGTATCTACCAGAATTTCCCTATCTCTGCAGTTATAGCGCTGGATTTCCAGCGATATCCCCCCAAAACGCCACGATCGTTGGATTTTTTATCGCCCTGGTGATAAGCGTTGTTAATAACGGGCTAGCCGGGCAATAAAATCCAGCGATAGCCAGCGATAAATAAAACCGCGCTAAAGGCAGTTAGCGATATTTATCGGCATCTGTAGATAATATGCCCTGATATGTTTTAAATCACAGAATATGGCAAATACACTTAAAAGTGGGATCAAAAGCCATTTGTCTCCGAGCCATTTGATTTGATTTGATTATGGATTTGTAAAGCAAAGTGAATGCCCATGGGCGTCTTGGCGCTAAGAAGAGTACTTGACCGAACTGCCCAGGCTGGAGCACGACTATCCCAAACTGAATAACCAAGTTTTTATCTCTTTCCGAAAGGAAAATAGCGAGGGGCAATTCTTGATTGAAATTGGGAGCTGGTTCCATGCCTTCGCTGCATAAAGCAGGAAGCTTTTCCCTCCCCATCTGAGTTGTTTATATCTATGGACCTGGATCAGATTGAGGTTGCTGGATCTCAAGGACCTGTTCGGCTGGTACCTTACCAGGTGGGTTTTTAGAGACTGCGAGCCTGCACCGTGCAGGGCCTTATATGCTAGACACAAGGATTTGAATTTTATTCTATTTTTCATAGGTAACCAGTGCAGAGCTCTCAATCCATGGGCTATGGACTAGTGTTTGGGTATGTTCAACACTAGTCGCGCTGTTGCATTCTGTAATTGTTGAAGTTTCATGAGGTGCGCATACAGCGCATTGCAGTAGTCTAATCTTGATAGCGCTAGCATTGTTACTACTGTTTTGCATGATGTCAGTGGGATGAAAAGTAGCAGCTTCCTGATCATCTTCAGAATGAACCATATCGATGATGATAGTTTGTTGGTTGCGTTCCTCACCCACGTACACAAGTCTCTCCACGACCTGGGCCCCAAGTACATCAACGACCGCCTGACCTTCTACACGCCCACCCGCCAGCTACGGTCCACCAGCCTCGCCCTCGCAGCCGTTCCACGCATCCGAAGAGCCACCGCCGGAGGAAGATCCTTCTCTTACCTGGCTGCCAAGACTTGGAACTCCCTCCCCATCCACCTTCAGCTGACCCAGGACCATCTCGCCTTCAGGAAACAACTCAAGACCTGGCTGTTCGAGCAGTAGCATACCCCTCCCCCCAAAGCGCCTTGAGACCCTCCCGGGTGAGTAGTGCGCTATACAAATGGCATGATTGATTGATTGATTGATTGATTGGTTTGTGCTTCATAGGACAGTTTATTGTCTAGGAATATGCCTACATTCTTTACTTTGTGTACTGGCACAGGGCATTGCCCTAGATTGTCTGGCCACCAGTCCTGGGACCAGGAAAACCTGTCTGAGCCTAGCAGCATCACTTCGCTTTTGTCACCATTTAGCTTAAGGCAGTTAGTCTGCATCCAGCAGGTGATCTGTTCCATACAGTGTTTAAATCTGGTCACTGTCTCTTGTGTATTATTAGAGATGTAGACCACTATGTGTGTGTCGTCTGTGTATGAAACTGGGAGAAAGCCACAGTTTCTAATAATAGCCGCCAGGGGTGCCACATAAAGATTGAAAAGGGTGGGGCTTAGTGACGACCCCTGGGGTACCCCATACGGGGATCTAAAGGCTTTAGATTTAGCTTCTCCCAGTTCCACCGTAAAAGACCTGTTAGATAAGAAGGATGCTAACAGGGCCTGAGCTGTCCTATGTAGTCCAGCCTCATTGAGCCGGTTAAGTAGAGTGTTGTGGTTTACTGTGTCAAAG
Source organism: Lissotriton helveticus (assembly GCF_964261635.1). Taxonomy (NCBI): domain Eukaryota; kingdom Metazoa; phylum Chordata; class Amphibia; order Caudata; family Salamandridae; genus Lissotriton; species Lissotriton helveticus. The sequence goes on from NC_136068.1 coordinate 1,769,662,257, forward strand.
GCCGTCGAGAGATCTAACAAAACCAGGGCGGCCTTCCCCCCAGCATCCAGAACACTCCTGAGCTCCTCAGTGGCCATCAGTAGACCGGTCTCTGTTCCGTGGCCTTCACGGAAACCGAATTGTGAGTAATCCAGTACATTTGCTTCTGCCAGGAAACGCGACAGCTGTCTGTTTAGAAGCTTCTCTAAGACTTTCGAGGCAAATGGTATCCTCGCAATTGGCCTATAATTTCCTGGTTCTTGGGGGTCTAAATTGGATTTTTTGAGGAGGGGTAATACCGAAGCTGTCTTCCAAAGTGCGGGGAACTGGTTGGTTTTAATTATATTGGTGAAAAGGAGGTATAATTGCTCGCTCAAAAGGTCGTCAAATAGGTGCATCACCTTCGGTGGACAGGGATCAGATGTGCCACCCGATTTTGTTGACCTGACCACCTGAAGTATCTCTTCGTACGAGGGGGGCTGAAAAAGAAAACTGTGACCATTTAGATGGAGGGAACTCTCTTCTTGTGTCTGTATTTTATTCTGCTTTTGCCTGTCCGCCTTCGATCCTCTAAAGGATTCGTAGACAGCAGATACTTTTTCGACAAAGAACTGGCCCAGTATATTACAAAAGTCTGAGCTCATTTCAGTGGGCATATTGGTGTTTGTGTTAGTAAGTTTTTTGACTGTCGAGAAGAGTTCTTTATTAGAGTTTTTTGCTTCTTCAATTTTTTGTGTAAAATATTTACTTTTCTCAGGCAGTATTAATTTTTTGTAGATACCTAGAGAGGCTTTGTATTCTTCTTTTGGTCCCTGTTCGTATGCTGATCTCCTTTTTTCTCCAACTTTCTACAGTTCTGTTTTTGTTCTTTTAGAGCCTGCGAAAACCAAGGTTGGGATGGCGTCTTTCTCCTGTTTTTTTTATTTTTGGGGGGGACTGTTATATCTGTAGCTAGATGTATCCAGTTTGATAATTGGTGGGTGGCAATGTTGCAGTCACTGTCCAGCGTTGGAGTAGATTGGATTAGCAGATTTTTCAACTTTGCGACATCAACTTTGGACCAGTCTGGGTAAGTGAGCTGTTTGTGGCATACTGCCGGTGACTCCTCATTTTTTCCTACCTCTAGAGTGAATATTATTGCCTTATGATCAGACCACGGGATTGGAAGAATCTCCGGCGTCCGGATGTGTTTATTTGACGTGAAAATCCCATCAAGTGTGTGACCTGCCTTGTGGGTGGTGTGCTTTACTAATTGCTTCATATCTAGATTCATTAGTGCCTCTGATAGCTGTGTAACTTTAGGGTCAGAATCGTTTTCTAGATGCAGATTAAAGTCGCCTAGAATTGTAAGGTCAGCATTCCTGACGCTGTTTTCTAGGAAGGGGTTCAGAATTTGAATCAGAGGGGTCTTGGCCTTCGGGGGTCTATAGATTAGAAGGCCTCTGAAGGTTTCGTTCTTGGAAATGTCAATTTGAAAATTGAGTATCTCGCAATCTGGGCTGCTGTTTACATTAGTGCCCTTGGTTCTTAATTCATTTCTATATATAATTGCCAGCCCACCCCCTCTCTTATCCTTTCTATCTGCTCTGATAATTGAGTAGCCGTGTGGAATTGTCAGTGCAAGATCAATATCTGAAACTTCATCCGCCCAGGTTTCTGTTATGAACAGTAGGCTAAGTTTTTGGGATTCTACCAACTCTGACGCCTCTGTTTTGTGTTTAATAAGAGACCGTGCATTGATTAAACCTGCTCTAATAGTCGTCTTCACTGGCTCCTCCTTACGTAGAGAGGTAGGGGTTATGGCCTGTGTGGTGGGAAGAACCGATTGGCAGCTGTGGCAATGGTTTGCTAAGCTCATGGCGGGTCTAGGAGGGCAAGACAGAACAAGCCTGAGCGCAAGTATTTCCTCTCTCGAGTAGCAGATTCTCGCTGGGCCTGGGGAGACACTTACAGGGGGTATGGCCCTGGGCCCGAAGCAGGCGCGGACGGGCGCAGACGGGCTTGCCTTAGGCGCGCCCGCTGCGCGCGTTCACGCTGACATTGTCTTAAATGGTCTCGTGCCTCCGGTCAACTAGACCGCTGAGCGCTCGAGCACCGGAAATGCCCCCTGCCGGAAGTAGGAGCATCTGTCCCTGTCTCCACCCTCCGTTCAATCGGCACTTGCCGTGACGGACCGGGGTGCATGGGGCAGCGCAGCGGCAATGGAGGGTTAAATGCAGGTGAGGAGAGGACAAGTGAAATTCTTAAAAACAAAGATGCAGAAAGAAATTTTTAAAAAGTAAAGTACGATCTACTCAACGCAGCCTTACTTTCAATTGTGCAAGTAGGAGAGCACAAGTGAGTTACTTGTAAACAATGATGCAAGGTGCCTTTTTAAAACGTAAAGTGCGATCTAATTCAGCGCAGCCTTACTTTCAAACGTAACATATAACCCAGGTGCATACAAGTTTGAGCAGCCTTTCTCCACTCGTGCCACCGGTCTAGTAATCAGACCAGTGCCTTTGCGGTTGGTTCTTAAATGGTCTCGTGCCTCCGGTCAACTAGACCGCTGAGCGCTCGAGCGCCGGAAATGCCCCGCGCTGGAAGTAGGAGCGTCTGTCCCCGTCTCCACCCTCCGTTCAATCAGCACTTGCCGTGACGGACCGGGGTGTGTGGGGCAGCGCAGCGGCAATGGAGGGTTAAATGCAGGTAAGGAGAGCACAAGTGAAATTCTTAAAAACAAAGATGCAGGAAGACATTTTTAAAAAGTAAAGTGCGATCTACTCAACGCAGCCTTACTTTCAATTGTGCAAGTAGGAGAGCACAAGTGAGTTAATTAAAAACAAAGATGCAAGGTGCCTTTTTAAAACGTAAAGTGCGATCTAATTCAGCGCAGCCTTACTTTTAAACGTAACATAAAACACAGGTGCATACAAGTTTGAGCAGCCTTTGGAGCCATGGAGTTTCTGTCATCAGCACTTCTCCTCCCTTTTTCCACAACAGCAGTTCAAACATGAATGGCAAAATATCCTAGTTTGCAAATGTTTTCCACTTAATTATGGCTGTACCATATTTGCTACATCATCCACTGCATAATCTAATCATTTCACTCCAAAAATTGTTTGTAGCTCAAACAGATAAAAAAATGACTATAAAAATGTGACTTATGTTGCTGCGATGTAGAGGGCCCTTTGCAAAGGTTGACTAGTCGCCTTTCTCACTGCTGTATTTGTATGTTACACAGGTACTAATAAGGCAAAATCTTTGCAGAGTCTGTTAGTATGTATAAACATGTCAAAATAAACTTTCATAAAATGTACTACATTACTCTGTAGCATTTTTTTACTGCATAATTTAGTCAACATTGCGCCATAATTTTGTCCTCCATTGCTGCATAACTCCAGTGACCCAAAAGCAGCACATGTTATAAGTGCTTGTGCATGAGGCAGAGACCATGATGTTTGCTAAATTAGGAGCATATTACCAACAACTAGCAATATTTATCGCTAAATGGGCTTAGTGAGTTTTTTTTTATCACCTAGCATCGCCGGATATTATCGCAGAGATAACGTGCTATTAGCAACGTTTATCTCTAAAGCGATAAAATATCCTGCGATAGCGGCGAAATGCGTGAATATCGCTGAGAATACAGCGATATTCACGCATTAACGCCAATAGGGTCTTAGCCATAATATGTACCTCCCATTGGATGTAATGGCTAAGAACTGGTCTCAGCAGGCGTTAGCTTTTGTAGATATTCCCGCTTTCCATCGCTACGCCTGCGTTGATAATAGGCGATAGCGATGTTAGCGACGGTTTTTAGTCGCTAACAGGTTGAGTACGCCCACTTTGCATGTCATTAGCGATTAATATCGCTGACATGCAAAGCGGGCCCCAAACCGCTCGCTATCGCCTTCAAGCTGTCGCTAACTATTGTTAGCGACAGCTTGCTAATAGGGCGATAGGATTATCACGCTTAGCGACCGAAAACGGCCGCTAAAGCGGCGATTATCTCTTATCGCCCTCCTTGATAATATGCCCCTGGGTTTGGTGTGCATGCGAATTCTACATTGACAATCCTTGGTAAGTTGCACTGCTACTGCTGAAAAAGGCCAATGGAGGTGCCAAAGTATGAGGGGGACTGGCCTCCAAGGTCTTGTGACCTCAATGACAGAGTCATTGTTGCTCTATGGTGTGCTGCTACATAGGTCTGCCCGCAAGACTGGAGGTGAACTTCAGTATGGATTGTTGTGGACAGCCCTTCAAGGTTAAGCATACTTGCCACCGCAATGGTCCACCTGCTGGCGCTAAGACACCAGGATTTCAAAGGTTTATCGGGGCCTTCTAAGGTGTATCATGGGAATGTGCTCTGTCAAGAGAGTGAGCTGGTGAACTGGTCATGAAGGCTGAACCTGGTTCTCCAGTTCAAAATTCGGCAGCTCTGGTCAGAGTGCCACATCCTCTCCCCCACTGAACACCATACTGCCCCACTGAGAGAAACTAGCGCTGCCTTAAGGTACAACCCAATTGTGCTGTTACTCAATTTAAATTATGCACTAGACAAGAGTAATATGCTACCTGAAAAAAGTAATAACATCTTGGAAAAAGCAAACACTCATAGGGAATGCAAGGATAAGTAAAGCATGTGAAATGTAAGCAGGAACAGCATGGTTACCTTAACGCTTTTACACTCATTATTCAGTCATCAGCAAGAGATTGTGCCTGAAAAGTTCAGGACATGCCTACAAGACCCGGAAGGGACCCGTTTCAATGTCCATTGCTTATATTCTTACAAAACTTAAGCAGTTTGCTTTAAAAAGACCACATCCCTGAACAAACAGCAGTGGTATACATTTTATAATCTAAAATAAATAAAACATATGAAAAAGATCACATTAAACGTTTCCCACTCCACCCATCATCCAGGTATTGCAGTCCCTCTAGAAATGGTGCCCTTCCCCACCCTGGGAAAACAGTGGTGCTCAAAGAAAGAAAGTAGCGCTTCACTGCAAACTTTGTAAAGTGGAGCTAATGTGCAAGGGTGTAAATAACACCTATCTGGCCTGTCTGTGACCAGTCTTTATTGCTTTAATTAGTTATTTAAGTATTTTTTGCATTTGGATACTTTTTTCTCTTCATTTCGAGATTGCCCTTTGGAATAGAAAAAGGTCAGAATATGATGACATTTCCATCCAAAGTGTTTACTTCTTTTTTTGGAACCATTTCATAGGGGAACAAATAAAGATAAGGAGAGGCAAGAGAGGGTAAGTGCTGTCTCTTGAAAAAGAAAGTGAGGAGGAGCGAGACAGAAAGTGAGGAAGGAATAAAGAGGGAGAAAGGTGAGGTGGGCTGCTGCCAGAAGCAGAGAAGGAGAAATGGACACTTCTCTGTGCAGGAAGGAAAAGAGACAGGATTGCTTTCCTTCTCTGCCCATCTCAGAATGGCCGTGCCTTACTGCAGCATAACAAGTGTCCTCTGTGACTGAAGGCAGATCACAGGTAAAGAGCAGGGCCATTAACGGTAATGCTTACGCATGCTAATGGCACTGAGAGTAACATAAGGGAGAGGGGAAATTCTTTTGTCCCCCATCCCCCCATCCTTGTCCCCCAGGTTCCCCAACTCCAAAATCTGGGGGGGATATATCCCCCACGTCCCCCACACTTCCTACGCCCATGCCCGCAGCCCCGAGGACCGCCACCTTCATGGAGCTATATTGATTAATAATACATGTAATTTGAGATGTCATCAGTGATGTCACCAGTGATATCACTGACCATGTCTTGAGTTATGTAATATGTGAGGTCATAAGCAGTGCATTGCGGGGGCGCGGTTTATAGTGAGCTCAGCTAACTATAACTGCTGAATTTCTCTGGTTTTGTACAAGTGAAACATGAGCCTAACTATAACGTCTCTGGAACCTTTGCTCTTTTCAGTGAATATATATATATATATATATATATATATATATATATATATATATATATATATATATATATATATATATATATATATATATTCACTGAAAAAACCATAGGTTTCAGGAGTTATATAGTTAGGAATTTGTTTTTAAAAAACCTTTGAAATTCACTCAAAAAACTATAAGTTTTAGTGGTGTTATAGTTAGCTGGACATTTTACTCATACAAAACCAATGAAATTGCTCCTATATAGTTAGTTGTACTAACTATATTTTGCGCACCCGCAATCCACTGCTGATGATGTCACATATTAGATCATTCATGACATGGTCAGTGACATCACTGATGACATCTCAAATGACATCACTGATGACACAATGAGTAAAATGTCCAGCTAACTATAACACCACTAAAACTTATAGTTTTTTGAGTGAATTTCAAAGGTTTTTTAAAAACTAATTCCTAACTATATAACTCCTGAAACCTATGGTTTTTTCAGTGAATTTCAAAGGTTTTTTTAATGCTAATTCCTAACTATATAAGGCCTGAAACCTATGGTTTTTTCAGTGAATTTCAAAGGTTTTTTAAATGCTGATTCCTTACTATATAAGGCCTGAAACCTATGTTTTTTTCAGTGAATTTCAAAGGTTTTTTAAATGCTAATTCCTAACTATATAAGGCCTGAAACCTATGTTTTTTTCAGTGAATTTCAAAGGTTTTTTAAATGCTAATTCCTAACTATATGAGGCCTGAAACCTATGGTTTTTTCAGTGTTTAAAAAAAAAAATTGATTGGTTAACTGGCTTATTAAGTGTATCTTAGTGAATACATATATTAGCGAGTAATGTTTAAATATTTAAATATATGCATGAGTGATGTAATATGTGATGTCATCAGCCGTGCATTGCAGACGTGCAAGTTATAGTTAGTCCAACTAACTATAACGTGTGAATTTAAATGGTTTTATGCGAGTAAAATTTCCAGCTAACTATAACTGGTGTGAAACCTATGGTTTTTTCAGTGAATTTCAAAGGTTTTTTAAATGCTAATTCCTAACTATAACTGGTGTGTAACCTATGGTTTTTTTAGTGAATCTATATATATATAAAATTTCTATGGCAAAATGAAACTCCTCATTTTGTTCCTTTTCAAATTAAATGTATTAAGTGTTACCACTTTATTCCAATCAAGATGACTTCAGGTGTGCCATACTTTTGTCATAAGTAAGACTGTTAGCGTTCTATTTGTTCTTTATTATATATATATATATATATATATATCAAAGCTCCAAGCATCCACAAACGGTAAGTCTGTATAGAAAGCAGCACACGCAGGGGGTGATTCCTCAAAAGATTTTAATGGGGAACCTCACAGCATACGACGCGTTTCGCCAGAGGGCTTCGTCAAGTAATGCAAAGAGCCAAGGCGCTCAACTCATTTTTAAAACAAACCAGGGTGCATCCACATGATTGTTGAAAAGCAAAGAAGGACAACATTTGTGGCATCAAATGGATCAGCCATCTTTGAATGGTAAACTCAGGCATGTGCGCATGTATAAACACATAAAGAAAACCATCGTTTCTAAATATATATACACATATATACATTATTTACATGAGATTCAACATAAATATGCATAGAATAACATGTGACATCTCGCCCGAAAATGGGCATAAACATTCCCTCCAAAAGCCTTCAATGCAAAGTGATGATCATGGGAAGCATAGAAGGACTATAAATGAGGCGACAAATGGGTCGGCCATCTTAAGATGTTAAACCCAAGCCTGTGTGCATGTATAAACGTAAACACAAGCACTCATTTCTAAATGTATGTACAAAATTTTGTTTACATGAAACCCAACACAAATGTGCTAGCAAAAACCTGAGATATCTAGCCCGCAGATGGGCATAAATAATAATCCCTTAAGCCTTCAATACACAATACCGCCCTGAATGGGCAAAACACAGGAAAGCAGTGATAAAGGTACCATTGATCAGAGTACCTAACAATGGCGCAGTGTTAAAAATCCTCATGAAATTAATCATAAAAATACATTCATTCTGCAATGACATGACATGTGACAAATTCATCAATATCATTCCCCACATTGGGCTATGTATCAACTGCTACTCCTGTTAAGAAAATATATCGAGTGGATGCACCCACAAATACCAAAATCAAATATTATCTACAAATATCTAAAACCAGAGTTACTGACATGAAAAGAGACCTAAAGAGAAACTATTTACATATGAGAAAATGTCCAGATACAAAAAGAATCACAAGCAGAGCAGACATGATTAACCCAAATGAACCGAAAGTTCTTCATGCATATTAAGGCCATTCGGGTACTTGCTCTGTAGATCAATGATATATCTGGACTCAAGTCTCCGCAGTTTTTGTAAACGATCGCCCCCCCTAATGCTAGCTGCTACACTGTCGAGACAGATGTAAGTTAACAGATCCCTGTTACTCTTATGTTTTTTCTCGAAGTGCCTCGCTACGGGGTATGTGACATCCTTTTTAGCTATTGCACGCATGTGCTCTAATATCCTTAGCTTCACAGCATTGGTGGTACTGCCAATGTAATTTAAGCCGCATGGGCAGGTGAGACAGTAGATTACATATGCAGTAGAGCACGTCAGGAACTTCATTATCTTTTTGGGTGTAGAAAGACCTGGCACCTTATAAGCAAGCGTCCGCTTGCTATGTTTGCAGGCCTTACACCGGCCACATGGATAGAAGCCATTCAGGACAGGGAGTTTCGATTTTTTCTCAGGAGCAATATAATGACTTGAGACCAACTGGTCTCTGAGAGATCTCGCCTTCCTGAACGTTACAAGGGGATTACTGGGTAACTCGGCCTTGATGATGTTGTCTGACATAAGAATATTCCAATTCTTTTTGAGTATCTTTTTAATTTGCCCAGCATTACTGGAAAAAGTGGTAATCAGACGAAATGCACCGTTTTTGGTTTTGGCAGTTTTTTTCGTCTCCAACAGTGATTTCCTCTGCATCTTATTGGCTCTATCAAAAGCACTGCTGAGCACTTTTTCACTATAACCCCTTACCCTGAATCTCTGAAGACTAGCAGCCGCTGCCTTCTTAAAATCATCAGGATTAGAATTATTACGCCTTAGCCTCAAAAGTTCCCCGTACGGTATACTTTCGACCAATTGGCGTGGATGGCTACTAGTGGCAAACAGGGTGGAATTACCTGCCGTCTCTTTTCTGAATAATTTGGTTTGCACCATACCCATGTCATCAATATACACTGTCAGATCTAAATAATTGACAGAGCTCCTACTGATATGCCCTGTGAATTTTAAATTCATATCATTGTTGTTTAGCATATCTATGAACACATAGGCAGATTCTACAGGACTGTCAAGAATAACAAACAAGTCATCAATATAACGATGCCAACTAATAATTCTATTTTCCCACTCCGGATCAATTACTTTCCAGGTGGCCTGTTCTTCCCATCTACCTACAAACAGGTTGGCAAAGCTGGGAGCCGAGCACGCTCCCATGGCGACTCCTGAGATCTGCCTGTAAAGCTGGTTGCTGAAAAGAAAGATGTTATTTTTCAAGCTGAAATTCATGAAGTCAAGTAACATCTTATTGTGTTCATAATAACAAATAGGACGTTTATCTAGAAAGCTCGCCATAGATCTTAAACCGTCCTCATGTGATATACATGTGTATAAACTGGCGATGTCCAGTACCATCATGCAATAAGTCTCTTTCCAAACAATAGTATTGATGAGAGTCAAAAAATGTTTGGTATCTCTAAGATACGAAGGCAATGACGTGACCAAGGGGGAGAGGAACGAATCCACAAAAATTGAGAGGTTTTCCGTAAGACTGCCGTTGGAGGCAACTATGGGCCTTCCTGGTGGGTTACATAAGTCTTTGTGTACCTTAGGCAGGTAGTAAAAGGTGGGGATGACAGGGCTAAGGCAACGCAGAAACAAATATTCATCTGTGCTGAGCATATTACTGTTGTACCATTTGGTTATCATTTCATGGTACTCACCCACACTTCGGTTGTAATCAGTCTCACCCACCTTGATGTAGGTGTCAATGTCACCGAGAAGTCGTTTGGCCTCGTTCTCATATTGTTCGGCAGTCAAAAGCACAATGTTACCCCCCTTATCAGAGGGTTTACAGACCAAGCCAGAGTCTGAGCACAATTTGTTGAGAGCGATCTTCTGTTTATTGGTGAAATTGTCATTTGACAAAGCATGTTGTTTCACCTTACGTAATCTGGTGAGGTCTCTCAAAACAGCATCTGAAAATATATCAATGGCATCAGTACTCATCATCGGCATAAAGGTAGATAGGGGTTTAAAATCACTACATCCCCCTTCCTGTCGAATATTGGAGGCCGCCAGTATCTGGGTGTTCGTAATTTCTACTCCCTGATCCAAGTTAATCTCTCGATCAAGGCTCTCCATGGCCTGCAGACCCCTCAATTCTCGACATCCAAGACTAACGCCAGTGTTTTCGCTGCTGCGCACTGTGCTCTCTGTGTGCGGCTTCAATTTGAAAAATTTATATAATTTTAGTTTGCGCGTGAACTTGAAAAGGTCTATCCGCGTCTGAGCAAATTCGAAATTTCTTTGGGGACAAAAAGATAGACCCAATTGAAGAATGGAATGTTCTTCAGTGGTGAGTACTTTATTATATATGTGTATATATATTTAGAAACGATGGTTTTCTTTATGTGTTTATACATGCGCACATGCCTGAGTTTACCATTCAAAGATGGCTGATCCATTTGATGCCACAAATGTTGTCCTTCTTTGCTTTTCAACAATCATGTGGATGCACCCTGGTTTGTTTTAAAAATGAGTTGAGCGCCTTGGCTCTTTGCATTACTTGACGAAGCCCTCTGGCGAAACGCGTCGTATGCTGTGAGGTTCCCCATTAAAATCTTTTGAGGAATCACCCCCTGCGTGTGCTGCTTTCTATACAGACTTACCGTTTGTGGATGCTTGGAGCTTTGATTTATACAACGGGCACACCCCCGTTTTGGCGTGCACCCGCTCATGTGTGCAGCTAGCTGGTGTTTGGAGCTGGACATTTGATTTACTGGCTGCACCGAGTTTGCCATCAACGTGTACCGCATTTACCGGATCTCAAAGACATCGCTGTGAGGTACAGCAACACTCGCATGAATTCAGCGTGTCATTTGCATTCGGGTAAGAAGCGGAATTTGCACAACTGACGATTGGACTTCTGTTGTGCATTGGCATTTAACTTCGAGCGAGGGGGGGGAGGCAGCTTGTTCAAATACAGGTAGTTGCGGCTGCACTACCTTTCATTATGTTCAGCGAGGCAGAGAGGCGAGAGGCGGAACTTGGAATGTTCAAAAATAAGAAAAAACCAGACGGGACACTTAAGGCGGGCACTAGTAACGCTGGAGGGGGCAACACCACGTTAAACTCAAAACTGGCCACGTTAGAACGGCTTTACGAGAGAGAAATTCGTAAGTGGTGGGAGGCAACATCACTGCAAAACTATATTGATGTTGACCGAGTCCCTCGTGGCTTGAGAATATACACGATCCCAGCCTATGAGAATCCGGACCCCAAATTATTGGATGCTTGGGCAGAACACACCGCAGCATCCTGTAGGGGTAGTCTACAGATACTAGTTCGCTTTGCCTGGAGCGATAGAGATAAAGCTCTGACTCAGATCAAGGAGTTGGAGGACGAACTACTGAAGGAAGAGGATCAGACCGGCTTGGAGGATAAGCGTGAACTAATCAAAAAACGTCTGAAAAAATATGAACAAAAAATAAAACAACGAAAGGAAGAAAAATTCGAAAGGGACGAAAATGACTACAAAATGGGGAGAGTATTAACTTTTGCCAAAAAATACGATCACACCAGGAAACAACTGAGAAAAAAGGCAAGTGGTCCCAGCATTGAGGAACCTCCAACCTCTGAATCGGATGCCAATGCGGATGACGCCATGAGTGAGGAAGGGAGTGAAGAGGCTTCTTCTTTTCAGGTGGAATATCAAGTCATGCGCAACAATTTGCTGGAAGGCAGCAGGGGCAAACCCCCGGACAATCAAAGACCAAGAGGAAGACGAGGAGGGGCGGCTGCAGGAAGAAAACCTCCAGGTTCACCACCAGTAACACGCAGCATGAAGACCTATGCAAAGAAAAAGAATTAAGCTGGGACTCCAAAGATTCCAACACATCCGACAAACTAACTATCATCAACCTAACTAATAAAGTACTCACCACTGAAGAACATTCCATTCTTCAATTGGGTCTATCTTTTTGTCCCCAAAGAAATTTCGAATTTGCTCAGACGCGGATAGACCTTTTCAAGTTCACGCGCAAACTAAAATTATATAAATTTTTCAAATTGAAGCCGCACACAGAGAGCACAGTGCGCAGCAGCGAAAACACTGGCGTTAGTCTTGGATGTCGAGAATTGAGGGGTCTGCAGGCCATGGAGAGCCTTGATCGAGAGATTAACTTGGATCAGGGAGTAGAAATTACGAACACCCAGATACTGGCGGCCTCCAATATTCGACAGGAAGGGGGATGTAGTGATTTTAAACCCCTATCTACCTTTATGCCGATGATGAGTACTGATGCCATTGATATATTTTCAGATGCTGTTTTGAGAGACCTCACCAGATTACGTAAGATGAAACAACATGCTTTGTCAAATGACAATTTCACCAATAAACAGAAGATCGCTCTCAACAAATTGTGCTCAGACTCTGGCTTGGTCTGTAAACCCTCTGATAAGGGGGGTAACATTGTGCTTTTGACTGCCGAACAATATGAGAACGAGGCCAAACGACTTCTCGGTGACATTGACACCTACATCAAGGTGGGTGAGACTGATTACAACCGAAGTGTGGGTGAGTACCATGAAATGATAACCAAATGGTACAACAGTAATATGCTCAGCACAGATGAATATTTGTTTCTGCGTTGCCTTAGCCCTGTCATCCCCACCTTTTACTACCTGCCTAAGGTACACAAAGACTTATGTAACCCACCAGGAAGGCCCATAGTTGCCTCCAACGGCAGTCTTACGGAAAACCTCTCAATTTTTGTGGATTCGTTCCTCTCCCCCTTGGTCACGTCATTGCCTTCGTATCTTAGAGATACCAAACATTTTTTGACTCTCATCAATACTATTGTTTGGAAAGAGACTTATTGCATGATGGTACTGGACATCGCCAGTTTATACACATGTATATCACATGAGGACGGTTTAAGATCTATGGCGAGCTTTCTAGATAAACGTCCTATTTGTTATTATGAACACAATAAGATGTTACTTGACTTCATGAATTTCAGCTTGAAAAATAACATCTTTCTTTTCAGCAACCAGCTTTACAGGCAGATCTCAGGAGTCGCCATGGGAGCGTGCTCGGCTCCCAGCTTTGCCAACCTGTTTGTAGGTAGATGGGAAGAACAGGCCACCTGGAAAGTAATTGATCCGGAGTGGGAAAATAGAATTATTAGTTGGCATCGTTATATTGATGACTTGTTTGTTATTCTTGACAGTCCTGTAGAATCTGCCTATGTGTTCATAGATATGCTAAACAACAATGATATGAATTTAACATTCACAGGGCATATCAGTAGGAGCTCTGTCAATTATTTAGATCTGACAGTGTATATTGATGACATGGGTATGGTGCAAACCAAATTATTCAGAAAAGAGACGGCAGGTAATTCCACCCTGTTTGCCACTAGTAGCCATCCACGCCAATTGGTCGAAAGTATACCGTACGGGGAACTTTTGAGGCTAAGGCGTAATAATTCTAATCCTGATGATTTTAAGAAGGCAGCGGCTGCTAGTCTTCAGAGATTCAGGGTAAGTGGTTATAGTGAAAAAGTGCTCAGCAGTGCTTTTGATAGAGCCAATAAGATGCAGAGGAAATCACTGTTGGAGACGAAAAAAACTGCCAAAACCAAAAACGGTGCATTTCGTCTGATTACCACTTTTTCCAGTAATGCTGGGCAAATTAAAAAGATACTCAAAAAGAATTGGAATATTCTTATGTCAGACAACATCATCAAGGCCGAGTTACCCAGTAATCCCCTTGTAACGTTCAGGAAGGCGAGATCTCTCAGAGACCAGTTGGTCTCAAGTCATTATATTGCTCCTGAGAAACAATCGAAACTCCCTGTCCTGAATGGCTTCTATCCATGTGGCCGGTGTAAGGCCTGCAAACATAGCAAGCGGACGCTTGCTTATAAGGTGCCAGGTCTTTCTACACCCAAAAAGATAATGAAGTTCCTGACGTGCTCTACTGCATATGTAATCTACTGTCTCACCTGCCCATGCGGCTTAAATTACATTGGCAGTACCACCAATGCTGTGAAGCTAAGGATATTAGAGCACATGCGTGCAATAGCTAAAAAGGATGTCACATACCCCGTAGCGAGGCACTTCGAGAAAAAACATAAGAGTAACAGGGATCTGTTAACTTACATCTGTCTCGACAGTGTAGCAGCTAGCATTAGGGGGGGCGATCGTTTACAAAAACTGCGGAGACTTGAGTCCAGATATATCATTGATCTACAGAGCAAGTACCCGAATGGCCTTAATATGCATGAAGAACTTTCGGTTCATTTGGGTTAATCATGTCTGCTCTGCTTGTGATTCTTTTTGTATCTGGACATTTTCTCATATGAAAATAGTTTCTCTTTAGGTCTCTTTTCATGTCAGTAACTCTGGTTTTAGATATTTGTAGATAATATTTGATTTTGGTATTTGTGGGTGCATCCACTCGATATATTTTCTTAACAGGAGTAGCAGTTGATACATAGCCCAATGTGGGGAATGATATTGATGAATTTGTCACATGTCATGTCATTGCAGAATGAATGTATTTTTATGATTAATTTCATGAGGATTTTTAACACTGCGCCATTGTTAGGTACTCTGATCAATGGTACCTTTATCACTGCTTTCCTGTGTTTTGCCCATTCAGGGCGGTATTGTGTATTGAAGGCTTAAGGGATTATTATTTATGCCCATCTGCGGGCTAGATATCTCAGGTTTTTGCTAGCACATTTGTGTTGGGTTTCATGTAAACAAAATTTTGTACATACATTTAGAAATGAGTGCTTGTGTTTACGTTTATACATGCACACAGGCTTGGGTTTAACATCTTAAGATGGCCGACCCATTTGTCGCCTCATTTATAGTCCTTCTATGCTTCCCATGATCATCACTTTGCATTGAAGGCTTTTGGAGGGAATGTTTATGCCCATTTTCGGGCGAGATGTCACATGTTATTCTATGCATATTTATGTTGAATCTCATGTAAATAATGTATATATGTGTATATATATTTAGAAACGATGGTTTTCTTTATGTGTTTATACATGCGCACATGCCTGAGTTTACCATTCAAAGATGGCTGATCCATTTGATGCCACAAATGTTGTCCTTCTTTGCTTTTCAACAATCATGTGGATGCACCCTGGTTTGTTTTAAAAATGAGTTGAGCGCCTTGGCTCTTTGCATTACTTGACGAAGCCCTCTGGCGAAACGCGTCGTATGCTGTGAGGTTCCCCATTAAAATCTTTTGAGGAATCACCCCCTGCGTGTGCTGCTTTCTATACAGACTTACCGTTTGTGGATGCTTGGAGCTTTGATTTATACAACGGGCACACCCCCGTTTTGGCGTGCACCCGCTCATGTGTGCAGCTAGCTGGTGTTTGGAGCTGGACATATATATATATATATATATATATATGTAACAAGTCTGCTCTCACAGTGAAGCGCCCACACGTCGATTTCAACTTTAACCTTTATTCATGTCAACTGGCAGCAACGAGTCCAGCGCGTGGGCAAATGCAAAATTATTTCAGGAGATACTCTTCCCTTCTTTATGGCAGGCTGTGGGGGTTAGAACCAGCTGCCTCACATTCTCGTCATTTTAATTCATTGCGTGACACCGCCCTCAGTGGCGTGCTCGTTGCTGCCAGTTGACATGAATAAAGGTTAAAGTTGAAATCGACGTGTGGGCACTTCACTGTGAGAGCAGACTTGTTTTGATATATATATATAGACACATATATATACATATATATGTATATTCACTGAAATTATATTCAGTGAATATATATATATATATATATATATATATATACATATGTATTGCCTCTGATGAAGTAGCAATACGAAACGCGTCAGGCTGAATTTCACTGTTTGCTGTTTTTTGCATCCATTTCGCAAGCTGCGCTCCTTCAAAGAATAAAAAGCTGAATCCTTCACCTTGCTTATGGGCCCCTCTTTTCCTTTGGGCGAACTAGGTTTGGATTTTGTAGCGGCGTGCCAGAGCTGTGGAGGTTAGCCCTGGGGCTGTTCAAGCCCCCCACGGAGACGCCTAACAACGCCACCGCCTTGGGAGCGAGGAGCATTTGTTGGGGCGTTACAGACAGCTGCGGTGTTGTGATGGAATACTGCATACCCCACTGTGGTTTTATTTTTCATTGAACAATGTGCTTCAAGGCAGGCCACTCACCGGAGAAGGACAGGACTCTGCACTACAGGTACCACAAAGCCCTGCGATCTGCCACGCCCACTAGGGCGGGTACCATTGATGCAATTTGGCCTAGAAAAGTGT
Source organism: Lissotriton helveticus (assembly GCF_964261635.1). Lineage (NCBI taxonomy): Eukaryota > Metazoa > Chordata > Amphibia > Caudata > Salamandridae > Lissotriton > Lissotriton helveticus. Next base: position 1,769,678,762 of record NC_136068.1, read on the forward strand.
TTGCCTTCAAGCCTCAGTCATTGCTTCTGATGAAGTAGCAATATGAAACGCGTCAGGCTGACTTTCACTGTTTGCTGTTTTTTGCATCCATTTCGTAAGCTGCACTCCTTCAAAGAATAAACAGCTGAATCCTTCACCTTGCTTATTGGCCCCTCTGTTCCTTTGGGCGAACTAGGTTTGGATATATATATATATATATATATATATATATATATATATATATATATATATATATATATATATATATATATATATATATATATATCCCAACATTCTCTTTGCAGAGAATAATTAGCCGCACACCAACAACGAAGCTTGCATTCTTTAATGCAATCGGCAGTCCTGACATGTTTCTTTCTTCTTAGAACTTTCTCAAAGGTTGTGCCTCGCGAAAATGACATCCATGCTGCTGATCGTGAACCAAACAGGAGAATGCACTTGATTTTATTGCTCGCCCTCGATGGAACGCCCCAGTGAGTCGCAGTGCATTATGGTGCTTGTGGTTCAGAGCATTTTCTTTTCCTTTTTGCCCTCCATTGGGAATAATTATTAGATGCTTAAGATCAAATGCAAAGTCAGTTGTGCCTCATGAAAACCCATTTTGAGATGTCATCAGTGATGTCATCAGTGATGTCACGACCATGTCATGAATGATGTAGTATGTGATATCATCAGCAGTGTATTGCGGGCGCACAAGGTATAGTTAGCACAACTAACTATAACAGAGGAATTTCTATGGTTTTGTACGAGTGAAATGTACAGCTAACTATAACACTCATGAAACCTATGGTTTTTTCAGTGAATTTCTAAGGTTTTTTAAATGCTAATTCCTAACTATAACGTCTCTGAAACTTATGGTTTCTTCAGTGAATTTCAAAGGTTTTTTAAATGCTAATTTTTAAGTGCAATAGTAGTTATACCTATTTTTTGTACTGAATTTTTACAGATTTTTAACTGTTTATTAATAAATATTTTATTTATAAACACCATTATATATTTTTCTGAAAATTACAAAAAAATTAAAAGAAATTTAAAACTGAAATATTTTTAATTATTTTGTTTTTTTTGTATTTTAATATATTTATATAATTTTCTTTATAAATTTAGTAAACATTTATTGGGGGAGTTGCGCACCCAAAGCGTACCTACTGCCGCGGGTTCACGTATTCTAGCTGCAATTTTGGAAAAGTTGTGAAGGATCCGCATATGGTGAGTAACGAGTGCGTGTTTTTTTTTCATTTACGTCATATACGTGTAAGGGTTCACCAGGCCTATTCTGCAGGAGCGCCAGTAATCCGAAGATAAGTCCTCAACCTTCCGCTACGACCTTCTGCCTCTATCAGACACTAGAGAGCAAAAGGTACGTAGGTGAAAGAAGGGAAACAAAATAAGGAAAGAAGGGGATGGAATCTTGGCTTTCCGCACCTCTCCTCAACCAGCTGGGTGTACTTGGATAGAGTAAAGGAAGATATGTTATAAGCCTTGCAACAAGATTTATACTGGCATAGCAATGTCTTAATGTCTCAACATATTCACCTATTCTCCTGTGTAACTACGTCTCGCTTGACGTGGGGGAAAAAACAGGAACCATGGAATGTATAGTCTGTAAAAAGGTAATGCAAACACACTCAGTAAACAACAACCTGATAACGACATGAATAAGGATGTAGGTAATGCTATCTTACCATTATGTACTCTGATAGGGATTAGGGATCCTATGTCAGGATTGACGGATGGTCCATAATGGGGGAAAACAATAGGCCTGAAAACATACACAAGACAGTCTTAGCCAAAAGCAATATCCAAATAGCATGTTAATACGTCAATGTTGCGCTGCGCACTGTTACCGGGACCCAGGAGAGTGTGGAGCTGTTGTTATGACAAGTAGATCCAAAATGCTGGTGAAGGAAGCCGGTTTCCAAACTAATAAGGGGTCAAGTAAGCTGGTTCCAAAATGGAGAAGAGGACAAAAGGGTAGGTTGGTCTACAGGAGGAGGGAAAGTGGAATCGCAACACCCTTGAGGTCTTGCCGTTGGCGGAACGGACAAGGCAGCGTCCGGCCGGCCGGCAGGAGTAACTCCGGCCGACGGGCGGACCACCACACTCGGCCGTCCGGCCGAGCAACCAAGAACGACGAAGGTGACGCTCCCAGTATCCCTTTGGAGGGAAACCACGAATACGGTTAGGTGCACAAACCACCGGTAAACGCGCCGGGTATCCAGACTCTGAGCAACTCTGATGGCTGGGTATTTCCAGGACGAGTCGGCACAGCAAGGGGTAAACGCCGGTACGAGCTTCTTAACTCCAGACGCTAAGCACACAGTACCGGGTAGAAACAAAGGACGGCAGAATCCGAAAGCAGAGGTTCGTCGGGAGGCTGTCTCTAGAACGCGAAGCACAGTCTTAGCCGAGAGTCAGGCTTTTATTGTCTGCCTGACGTACGCACACATGCGCAATGGAACACTGCCATCTTGGGAAGGAATCCGACAATCGTGACAGTACACTCCCCCCATGACGCCCCCCCCTGGTTTGGGTTTATCCGGATGTCTTTGATGAAAGAAACGAACCAATCAGGGGGCTTGTACTTGACTTGCTGGTTTCCAGGTTCGCTCCTCAGTGCCATAGCCTTTCCAATGGATTAAGTATTGAAGGCATCTTCTGACTCTTCTGGAATCCAGAATAGCCTCAACTTCATATTTAGAGTCATCCTGAAGAGAAACAGGGGCTGGTTTCACTGGTAGCCTAGTTCCTGGTTTAACAGGCTTCAGCAGTGATAAATGAAACACAGGGTGTACCTTAATGGAGGCGGGGAGTTCCAATTTCACGGCTACTGGGTTTATCACCTTATGGACCTTGTAAGGGCCTATGAATTTAGGGTTAAATTTGCAAGGACCTCTAAGGGACATGTATTTGGTCGATAGCCACACCTCATCCCCCTGAGTGTATAGTGGTTCCAATCTCCTATGTAGGTCTGCTCCTTCCTTATATCTGACTTGTGGTGGGGTAGTGTGGCTCACTGGTTAGAGGCAGCAGACCCGAGAGCAAAAGTCGGCCCGGGACCAGGGTTCGATTCCCGACGCGGCAGGGTCGTGGACCTTGGTCAGCGGACTTGATAATTCTCGCTTCGGTGCTTACTCTAATCAGGGATCACACTCGGCAACTCTGGGCATTAGCTTGCCTAATCTCCACAACGGCCCCACCAATTCCGGGGATGCCTGGCTCCACCTTGGGGACTCCCAGCAGGGACCATCCCACAGGGAAAGCCAGGACGGGTTCCCCAGAGTTATACAGCGCCGGGACGCCCCGTTGCTGGGGCAGCTGTGCGCTTTACAAGTATACTACATTTACATTTACTTGTGCCTGCTCTAGGTTGTCTAGTGTTTTCTTGTGTATGTCTTGTATGTCCTGAACAAGATCAGCTACCGCTGGAGTGGGGCAATCAACAGAAGGCACAGATGGTAACATCTTAGGATGATACCCATAGGAACAAAAAAAGGTGTGTATTTGGTGGAAGCGTGTTTACTATTGGTATATGCAATTTCTGCTACCCATACCATCTCATGCCAATCTGCGAGAGAATGTAAAGTCTGGTTTCTGATATACTGCTCAAAGCACTGATTGACCCTCTCAGTCTGCCCGTCCGACTGAGAGCGGTGGCTGGAAGACAATCTAACGTCTATCTGAAGAAAGGAACACAAATTCCTCCAGAAACGAGAGACGAATTGGGCTCCCCTGTCAGAAATCAACACCGAAGGTAAACCATGTAAACGAACCACCTGATGCAAAAAAATGGGTGCTAACTCAGCAGCAGTGGGCAAACCATGTAAGGGAATAAAATGTGCAGTCTTAGTAAACAAATCAACCACTACCAATAACGTGTTATGTTTCTTTCTAGTGAGCGGCAATTCCACAATAAAATCGAGGGACACCGTATGCCAGGGACCAGAAGGAGCAGGCAAAGGCAGAAGTAGACCCACAGGATTCTGATGGGACACCTTACTTTGAGCACATACGTGGCACGTCTTTACAAAGTGTTCAATATCATTGAGCATGGTAGGCCACCAAAAACGCCCACGCACTGAATTGATTGTCTTTTTAATCCCCGAGTGCCCTGCTAGGGGGTGCGAATGGTACCATTCTAGCACTTGGCTCTGTAGTTCTTGGGTGGGTAATACTAAACCTCCTTGTATATAAATATAGCCTGCTTTGTCTGTTGTCTCTCGGGCACCTATTATTTCTTGCATAGTGTCTGAGGACTGGTCACTCTTAACTTGAGCTAGGAATCTTTCTTCCGAAAACACCCTTCCTATTATCCTGTCTCTTGGTATGATAAGAGGTGGATCCGCTGGCTTAGAGACAAAGCATCTGCCTTACCGTTCCGTCTTCCAGAACGATACTGTATAGAGAATTCATATTCGCGAAAAAACTGGGTCCAATGTAACTGTCTAATTGACAAGGCCCTAGCAGACTTCAAAAACTGGAGGTTGCGATGATCGGAAAATACAGTGACAGAATGGTGTGCTCCTAGTAAGTACTGCCTCCACTCCTCAAAAGCCTTCTTAATAGCTAGGAGTTCCTTATCACCCACTGCATAATTGTATTCAGCAGGTTAGAATTTATGGGAGAAGTAGGCAACCGGATGGAATTCTCCTGTCTTTGGGTCCGCCTGAGAAAGAACCTCCCCAACTGCCACTAGGGAGGTGCCCACCTCTACCACAAAAGGAAGGGCAGGATCGGTATGACGTAACACAGGTGCTTGAGTAAAAGCGTGTTTCAGTTTCTTAAATAAATCATCTGCTTCCTCAGACCAAGAAAAGGGAACCCCCTTCCTCAATAGCTTCATTATAGGTGTCACCAACTCCGAGAAGCCATTGATAAAGCGCCTATAGAAGTTGGTGAAACTCAGAAAGCTTTGGATTTCCCTGACGGACTGAGGCGCTGGCCAACGGAGGATGGCTTCTACTTTTTGCGGATCCATACACAGACCCAAGGGGGAGATGATAAAACCTAAAAAGGCTACTTTCTGAGCATGGAAGGTACATTTCTCCAATTTACAATACAACCGGTTATCGCGGAGGCATTCCATTACTTTCCATACATGCTGTACGTGTTCTGACATGGAAGGAGAAAAAATCAGTAAATCGTCTATATAGGCGATAACGTAGTTGTCAAGCATGTCCTTGAGCACTTCGTTTATAAAAAACTGAAATGCTGCAGGGGCATTACAAAGCACAAAGGGCATCACAAGATATTCAAACAGCCCATATTTTGTGCAAAAAGCCGTCTTCCATTCGTCTCCCTCCTTGACACGCACCAAATGATAGGCTCCACGTAAGTCTAGCTTGGTGAAGACATGTGCGCTACGAATTCTGTCAAGGAGGGAGGCGATAAGAGGCAAAGGCTATCTATTCTTGATAGTTATGTCATTCACGGATCTATAGTCGATGCAACATCAAAGACCACCCTCTCTCTTGGGTATGAAAAACAGCGAAGAGGATGCAGGGGATCTAGAGGGACTTATGAACCCCTTATCTAACATAGTGTCTAGGTACTCCCTTGAATAAAGGTTTTCTTTCTCGGTCCAAGAATAAACTCTACTGCATGGAATCTTAGCCCCTGCTTGCAGGTCTATTCGACAATCGTATACTCTGTGAGGGAGAAGATTGTCTGCTTTTTCTGCATCAAAAACTACCTGTAGGTCTTGATATTCCGACGGTAAGTCATTACCATCTTCATTAACCTTTTGAGCCACCTCTTGCATAGAACTCAAGAGATGATTCCCAAAAGCATCAGGACGAAAGACTATTGTAGACTTTTCCCAATCTATAAGGGGATTGTGTTTCTTCAACCAAGGTATACCCAATAACACAGGAAACTGCGGGGAGCTAATCAGGTTGAACTCAAGGTCTTCTTGGTGCCCAGGTTCGATTCTCATGTGAAGAGGCACTGTCTTGTGGGTGATAGGCCCTGAAGTTAGCGGACTGCCATCAATAGTGGTCACAGTTTCGATTAAGTCTCTCTTGATTCTAGGTATCAGATTTTCTTGTGCCCATATTTCATCCATGAAATTTCCTGAGGCCCCCGAATCTATCGTTATAAAGACATGATACTCCTGTTGATTCCATGTTAGATGGGCCAAGACATACAGATGATTAGTAGGATTCATCCTTATTTCAGACGAGGAGACGGTTGAGCCAGAACTACCTGGGGTCCTTGTCTCACAGGGCCTCGGGCACTCTAGTTTTCTGCCCTCCTAGCCGGAGTAGGCTTTGTGGGACAGGTCCTGTGGAAATGACCAGCCTTACTGCAGTACAGGCAAAGCCTGTTATCTCTTCTCCATTGCCTCTCTTCAGGGGTTAAGGGACCTCTCACCGTACCTATCTGCATAGGTTCACTCTCATCAAGAACTTTAGCTGGTTCCGCCCTCTTTTCCCTAAAAGGTGTATTCTTAAGCTCTAGTCTACCCCTCTCTCTTTTTCTTTCCTGTAAACGGTGATCTATTCTCACAACCAAGTCAATGAGTTCTGTACAAGATTCAGGCGGGTCTACGATCTGTGAAAGGGCGTCTTTTAACTCATCTTTTAATCCCTTGTAAAAGAGAGTACTACGTTTCTCTTCAGGCCAGTTAGCTTCCACCACTAACCTTTGAAATTAGGTAATATATGTAATTAAATCCTTAATTCCCTGCCTAAGAGCGAGCAATTCCGTATCAGCAGAGTGTGTGTAAGTATGCTTGTCAAACAATTTACGAAACTCTCTCTTAAAGGCCACGAAACTATGCAATAAGGGATCATCTCTATCTACTAGAGGAATGGACCAGTTAGCTGCCGTACCACTTAAATAAGATATCATAAAAGCTACTTTGGACTGATCTGTAGGAAAACAATTGGCCTTACATGAAAAATGGAGCTGGCATTGGCTAATGAAGGCGGCACAACTAGCGGCATCACCAGAAAACCTTTCTGGTGGAGCCAATGGTACGGAAGATAGGGTGGTGACATGCACCACTGGCGGAGCAGTACTAGGGCCTCCGCCTACCACCCCTGTACCTCTCTCCCTCTGGAGAGCATCTACCCTAGTAGCCAATGCCTGGGTTTCTGCCTGCAGATTGCCTATCATATTGGCAACATCTGCCAAGGAGACCTGACTTAATTACATGACGCTCGGGCAGAACACACCACGTGGGCTTCGCGTTCTGTAAGAGTTCACCAGGCCTATTCTGCAGGAGCGCCAGGAATCCGAAGATAAGTCCTCAACCTTCCGCTACGACCTTCTGCCTCTATCAGACACTAGAGAGCAAAAGGTACATAGGGGAAAGAAGGAAAACAAAACAAGGAAAAAAGGGGATGGAATCTTGGCTTTCCGCACCTCTCCTCAACCAGCTGGATGTACTCGGATACTGTAAAGGAAGATATGTTATAAGCCTTGCAGCAAGATTTATACTGGCATACCAATGTCTTAATGTCTCAACATATTCACTAATTCTCCTGTGTAACTATGTCTCTCTTGACGTGGGGGAAAAAACGGGAACCATGGAATCTATAGTCTGTAAAAAGGTCATTCAAATACACTCAGTAAACAACAACCTGATAACCACAGGAACAAGGATGTAGGTAATGCTATCTTACCATTATGTACTCTGATAGGGATTAGGGATCCTATGTCAGGAGAGACAGATGGTCCTTAATGGGGGAAAACAATTGGCCTGAAAACATACACAAGACAGTCTTAGTCAAAAGCAATATCCAATTAGCATGTTAATACGTCAATGTTGCGCTGCGCGCTGTTACCGGGACCCAGGAGAGTGTGGAGCTGTTCTTCTGAGAAGTAGATCCAAAATGCTGGTGAAGGAAGCCGGTTTCCAAACTAATAAGGGGTCAAGTAAGCTGGTTCCAAAATGGAGAAGAGGACAAAAGGGTAGGTTGCTCTACAGGAGGAGGGAAAGTCGAATCGCAACACCCTTGAGGTCTCGACGCTGGCGGAACGGACAAGGCTGCGTCCGGCCGGCCGGCGGGAGTAACTCCGGCCGACGGGCGGAACACCACACTCGGCCGTCCGGCCGAGCAACCAAGAACGACAAAGGTGAGGCTCCCAGTATCCCTTTGGAGGGAAACCACGAACACAGTTAGGTGCACAAACTACCGGTAAACGCGCCGTGTATCCAGACGCTGAGCAACTCTGATGGATGAGTATTTCCAGGATGAGTCGGCACAGCGAGGGGTAAACGCCGGTACGAGCATCTTAACTGCAGACGCTAAGCACACAGTTCCGGGTAGAAACAAAGGACGGCAGAATCCGAAAGCAGAGGTTCATCATGAGGATGTAACTAGAACGCGAAGCACAGTCTTAGCCGAGAGTCAGGCTTTTGTTGTCTGCCTGACGCACGCACACATGCGAAATGGAACGCTGCCATCTTGGGTAGGAATCCGACAATCGTGACAATATGTACAATGTTACGTGGTGTACACGACCGGTATACCGGTCCGCGACTCCTGCTCCCGCACATTCTCGAAACATGCGTATTATGGTACGCAACGCTTGCGCTGTGGTGGGCCCCACGCGACGTCATATACGTCCTGGGGCACGCTCGGTGCTTGACTCCCGTGAAATTTTTTATGTTCTAAAACGATATGTACATGTCTTTAATGTACATATTAGGGCAAACGATTATCTAAGGTATTCATAAAAATAATATATTTCTACTTGTAACAAACATATTGTTTTTAAATATATTTTCGCGAAGTCGCATCGGGTGCGCGCTTCATAAGAGCACGGTGCGCGGATCCCATGTGACCTAAACAAAAAAAGGATTTGATTGGTTCATGACATTTCCCACTGTAACTATTGAAGGACCCCACCCATTTTAATTATTCTGTTTGGAGCAGTTGATGAGAGACATCTCTTCTTCTACCAGAGTTGGTTTTGGAATTTTGTTGGTGTTTTAAAAAAATTGCATTGGAGAAATGGGATCTGGTTCGCAAGCTCCTCATCATTCTTCAGATCAAGATATCTTGGAGGAAGATCCACCCAAGCAGAGGCCTGAATCAGTGGTATGGAAAATTTTCACCTTTCCTGCTGGAGAAAAAAAGGTCAACGCAAGAAAAGTCACATGCTTGCTGTGTGACAGGGCCCTGTCGTGAGGCAGTGACAAGAAATACTCCTGTGGAATAGCGACTATGTATAAACATCTGCGGACCATTCATCTGGCACGAGAACAAATGAGGCGTGCAGCAAAAAATCCACCAACAGGCATTGCTAGCACCTCCGGAGTGTCCATTTCAGCACCACCAGCAGACATTTGCCCAGAATTTTCTTTTCTGCAGCAGCACTGTACTAAGTGCAAAACCATCATCTGTTATGGTGAACAGTCAGTGGATGCTATTTGTGCAGCTCAACGGAACCACAAATGCAACTTTTTTTAAAAAAAATTGTTTTTGGAATTCCAAAAGCTAACTGTTTACTTAGTTCGTTTTTTGTTCAATTTAAAAAAAAACACCAAAAAAAGTACATTTTATAAAAAAAAACTACAAAAAGGTAGAAAACAAAAAATAGAAGAAAAAAAAGTACAGAACTACCTTATTTGGTTTAAAAAAAGAACTATAATTGCATAGTAATCTCTGAAAGTTTGGTTGAATGTATGTGTAGAGCATGATTGACTGAAAGAATGCATTAGTACTGTATGGTGAATTTATAGGGGCAGATCTATGAGGAAGTGCTGCAGCGTGACACTGCAAGCCCTTTAGCTGCACCGCGCTGCAGCACTTCTGAAGCACAGGGATGTGGCATATTTATATGAATATGTCGCAATTCTGTGCTCCCTCTGCACTAGCACACAAGCTGCAGCCATGCAGTGACGCAGGCACCCTGGCACCATGGTGCAAGGATATATGTGTCATGGGGAGATTGTTTTTGTGCAGGAAGGGACTACTTCCTGCACAAAAGCAATCACTAAAGGCATTTTCCCTCCTTCAATGTGTGCACCATGCATTGAAAGATGAAAAAATGGGGAGAAATGAAAACATTTCTCCTTGTTGTTCCTCTCTACACCACATCTAGGGTGGCGCATCATTCACACGTATCTACAGATTTACACTTTCTCGTAAGTCTTGAGATGTGTTATTCCATGGGTGTTGTGTGGGAACAGACACAGCAACACCCATGGAACACCCCTTCAATGCAAAGTGCTGTGTTTGAATGGGTCGTATTTTCAAGGAGAGGAAAAGCCACGCAGGGTGGCTTTTCCACTCCTTGTAAATATGGAGGAGTCCCCAGCGCCATCACTACATTACAAAAAAGTGACGTACTGGTGGCGCATTGGGCTTGTAAATCTGTCCCATTAGTGCTTATGTATTGGCAGAGTGATACAATAAGAACATAGTGCTGGGTGGCTGATTGACGAACTGCATGAGACTGACAGGAGGTATCCTAGGCTGCATGAGTACTACTTCAGTATTTAGAGGAGTGTACCAATAGTATATGTCTGCTTAGAGGTTTGTAGGGATTTTTCACAGAATAGTGTATGTGTACTTGTGTTGGTGCCTAGGTCATTCTATAAGAACATCACTAGTAACTAGAATGATGACAGTGCTGCAAACTATGGGGCAGATTTATGAGGCCATTGCGCCACGTTTACGCCGCTGTTGCGTCACGCAAGGCGGCGTAAACGTGGCGCATCCCTACGAACGATTTACAACGTGACGCATCTAGGCAGATGCGTCACGTTGTAAAGCCCTGCGCCGCTTGTGGGCGTTCCGGCGCAGGGTGGGCGTTCCTGGGGCAGGTGCGCCTCGCAAAAGTGGCTGAGTGAAATCTATGAGATTTCACTCAGTCACTTTCAGGCCAATGCTGCGTCAAAAGCCTGCGCCTGCTTGAAGCAGGCGTAGGTCTTGACGCAGCATTGTTAAGATGGGCACTCCCGAGCCTTGCTGGAGCTGCGTCGCGCTTGCGACGCAACTCCAGCAATGCGCCACCTTTACGGCACAGATGCGTCACGCATCTGTGCCGTTTTTGCCCCATGGTGCGCCACATCATAAATGCGGCGCACCATGGGTGGCGGAGCAGTGGCGCACTGTGGCGCATGTTAACTGGCGCATCCCTGGGGATGCGCCAGTTAACATAAATCTGCCCCAAAGTGCTTAGGTATTGTCTCAATGCCTGAGTCATTCTGCAAGTGCATAGACAGTGACTAGGTTCCTAAATTGCTAGTAATTGACAGTCGGATAGGTTTATAAGCACTTATGTTTCAGCAGAGTGATTAGATAAGGACATGCTTCTGTCAGGATGATTGTAGGAGTGGACACAGACTCACAGTGTGATTCCAGACAAGCATGACTATTACCTGGACTTTTGCAGGAGTGACTCAGTAGTCTGCAAGGGTTTAAGGGGCTGCATACATTGTGCACATTTGACTTACCACTGCTTGTCTCAATGCCTCAGTCATTCTGCAAGTGCATAGACAGTGACTGGGTTCCTAGAGTGCTAGTAGTTGACAGCAGGATAGGTTTATAAGCACTTATGTTTCAGCAAAGTGATTAGATAAGGACATGCTTCTGTCAGGATGATTGTAGGAGTGGACGCAGACTCACAGTGTGATTCCAGACAAGCATGACTATTACCTGGACTTTTGCAGGACTGACTCAGTAGTCTGCAAGGGGTTAAGGGACTGCATACATTGTGCACATTTGACTTACCACTGCTTGTCTCAATGCCTCAGTCATTCTGCAAGTGCATAGACAGTGACTGGGTTCCTAGATTGCTAGTAGTTACAGTGTGATTCCAGACAAGCATGACTATTACCTTGACTTTTGCAGGACTGACTCAGTAGTCTGCAAGGGATTAAGGGACTGTATACATTGTGCACATTTGACTATAACACTGCTTGTCTCAATGCCTGATTCATTCTGCAAGTGCATAGACAGTGATTAGGTTCCTAGAGTGCTAGTAGTTGACAGCAGGATACGTTTATAAGGACGTATGTTTCAGCAGAGGGATTAGATAAGGACTTACTTATGTCAGGATGATTGTAGGAGTGGACACAGTCTCACAGTGCGATTCCAGACAAGCATGACTATTACCTGGATTTCTGCAGGACTGACTCAGTAGTCTGCAAGGGGTTAAGGTACCGCATACATTGTGCACATTTCACTGTACCACTGCTTGTCTCAATGCCTGAGTCTTTTTGCAAGTGCATAGACAGTGACTGGGTTCGTAGAGTGCTAGTAGTTGACAACAGGATACGTTTATAAGCACCTATGTTTCAGCAGAGTGATTAGATAAGGACATGCTTCTCTCAGGATAATTGTAGGAATGGACAGAGCTGCTTTAGAGCCATAGAACAGGTCAGCAGAGCTGCTTTAGAGCCAGAGAACCAGGTTAGCAGAGACGTTGTAGAGGCAGAGACCCAGGTCAGCAGACCTGCTGTAGAGCCAGAGATCCAGGTCAGCAAAGCTGCTTTAAAGCCATAGAACCAGGTCAGCAGAGATGCTGTAAAGCCAGAGAAACCAGGTCAGCTGAGCTGCTTTACAGCCAGAGAACCAGGTCAACAGAGCTGTTGTAGAGCCAGAGAACCAGGTCAGCAGAGCTGCTCAAGAGCCTAAGACGCAGGTCTGCAGAGCTGCTCTAGAACCAGAGAGCCATGTCAGCAGAGCTGCTCTAGAGCCAGAGACCCAGGTCAGCAGAGCTGCTCTAGAGGCCGAGAACCAGGTCACCAGAGCTGCTGTAGAGGCAGAGAAACCAGGTCAGGAGAGCTGCTTTAAAGTGAGAGAATGAGGTCAGCAGAACTGCTTTAGAGCCAGAGAACCAGGTCAGTAGCACTCTTTATATGGAGAGAACCAGGTCAGCAGAGCTGCTTTAGAGCCAGAGAACTGGATCAGCAGAGTTACTCTAGAGCCAGAGAACGAGGTCAGCAGAGCTGCTTTAAAGCCATAGAACCAGGTCAGCAGAGCTGCTTTAGAGCCAGAAAACCAGGTCGGCAGAGCTGCTCTAGCGGCAGTGAACCAGGTCAGCAGACCTGCTTTAGAGGGAGAGAACCAGGTCAGCAGAGCTGCTTTAGAGCCAGAGAACCAGGTCAGCAGAGCTGCTTTAGAGCCAGAGAACCAGGTGAGCAGAGCTGCTCTTGAGCCAGAGAACCAGGTCAGCAGAGCTGCTTTAGAGCCAGAGAAAAAGGCCAGCAGAGCTGCTTTAGAGCCATAGAACCAGGTCAGCAGAGCTGCTTTAGAGCCAGAGAACCAGGTCAGGAGAGCTGCTCTAGAGGCAAAGAACCAGGTCAGCAGAGCTGCTTTAGAGCCAGAGAACCAGGTCAGGAGAGCTGCTCTAGAGGCAAAGAACCAGGTCAGCAGAGCTGCTTTAGAGGGAGAGAACCAGGTCAGCAGAACTGCTCTGGAACAGAGAACCAGGTCAACAGAGCTGATTTAGAGCCATAGAACCAGGTCAGCAGAGCTGCGTAAGAGCCAGAGAGCCAGCTCAACAGAATTGCTTTAACTTCAACTAGGGCGAGACCTATTGTATTATCAATGCTTATTTACTGTGGTTCCCTCAAGAGGGCATTCAAATGTGTCACACATTTGCCATAAATTCTGAAAGTTAGCACTCTAGTTGCTCATTAGATCACTATAGTAAAGCTACTGCTCACCAGGGAAGTCTGCTGCTGGTATTCAAAGTGCATGTTTCAGTCTGCATGTTAGAATTCTTTTTAATGAAATAGAAGAGGATTTGAGAAGTCACTCAAAATGTGCCCTAATGTTTCTTTCTGCAGCACTAATCATACTTTCTATGGCAAAATGAACCCCCTCATGTTGTTCCTTTTTAAATTAAATGTTTTAAGAGTTACCACTTTATTCCAATCAAGATGGCTTCATGTGTGCTATACTTTTGTCATAAATAAGGCTGTTAGCACTCTAGTTGTTCTTTAGAACTCTGGGAAGCTGCAGTAGTACACAAAGGAATCAACTGACAGTCTCTGCCCTTGTTTTATGTACATGTTTTACTGAGAAAGTCAGACTTCTTGCTCACATGACTGAGAAAGATAATGTGAATTTACAGAAAATATGCTCTCAGTTTAGCTTATAGATCACCTTCCAAACCTCTGTGGGAAAAGCATGATAAAATAGTTTTCTCTCAAACATGATTCATGATATCCCAGCAGAAGACTTTTTCACATGGTAAAATCACCTTAGAACACACCACAAATCCTAAAATGAGTATGGTACCATCAACGAATGATTTATAATGTAACTAAAGTCTTAAAACCTTCTATTAACTACAATGCTTTTTAATGAGGTGCTATCATGTATATTGGTCCCAAGATTGCTGCCAACACTTCTTGGATGAAGTGCTGACAGCCAATAAGATCTCACGATGAGATGTGTCGTTAGGCTCCGCCCAGATATATATGTATTTTTTTCCTTTAATATCTAAAAAACTACTAAGCAGATTTACACCATTTAACCAAAAGGCACGAGTGTGAACCAAGGACTACCTCTTTGCCAAATTTGGTGTCATTCCGTTCAGCAGTTCGGGCTGTAGCTGCGATTAAAGGTTCCTATGGAAAATTGCATGGAGAAAACACGTTTTGGGACCCCCCTTTTTTCTCGGCCCCTGTTTGACGAATCACCCCAAGACTTTCAGGATAGGAGCCGCCTAAAGCTGGCCATCAGTTTTGAGAATTTTGTGAAGATTCGTCGACCGGCGCCAAAGTTATTCCAAATAGAATGTTGCAGATTTCCTATGGAAAATAGGTCCTAACTATAGCTACCTACTGGCGACTGCCAGTAGGTAGCTTTGTTGCTAATTAGCATGATAGCAGCTCCTCATGTGGAAAAGCAATGCCGGCTCCCGAGGGACGCGGGGAGCCGGCGGGACCATTGGGGGATTGGGGTCCCTGGGGCTACAAGTGACCCAGGAGGAGCCCAGGGGGGGCCATGCGGCCCAACTCCCCAAAATTAAAAAATAATAATAATAATAAAAAACAAAACAAAGGCCGGCCCCGGGGGATGGGGTCCCTGGGGCCATAAGTGGCCAGAGGAGGGGGGCAATGCAGCCCCCTCTAAAACAATTTTAAAAAATTGTAAAAGACCATGCCCCGGGGATTGGGGTCTCCGGGGCAGATTAAGGCCTCGGGAGGGGGGCCGCGCGGCCCCCTTCCAAATTTTTTAATTAAAAAAAAATCCTTAGGGACCCTGGGGGCCAACTAGCCCACCAGGTGCTTACAGTAAGCGCCACTGTGCTGCGTTGCAGAGAGGTGGTGCAGGCTGTGCCCCTTTTTACACCTCTCTGCAAAGGCACTTACTGGACGTACCTAGTGTGCTAATTTGCCCCTAGGGACCCTTTAGGATTCAAGGGGACTTAATCTTCCATCTTAAAACGGCCACAGGGCGTGTTTACACAGGGGTGAAGGGAGGGGACAGGGCCTGAGGTGACGTGTGCAAACACGCCCTATGGTTCGTTTTAAGTTGGGGAAATAATTCCTCATCAATTCTGAGGGACCCTGGGGGCTAACTAGCCCACCAGGTGCTTCCAGTAAGTGCCACTGCGCTGCGTTGCAGGGAGGTGTTCCAGGCCGTTCCACTTTTTAAACCTCTCTGCAACGCAGCTCTGCGGCGCTTACTGGAGGTACCTAGTGGTCTAGTTGGACCCTAGGGACCCTCAGGACTCAAGGGGACTTAATCTTCCAACTTAAAAAGGCCACAGGACGTGTTTACATAGTGGGGAAGGGAGGGGACAGGGCCTGAGGTGACGTGTGCAAACACGCCCTGTGGCTCGTTTTAAGAGGTTGTTTTAATCCCCCTGCCCTAATATATACTAGGGGCTTACAGAAGAGGCCATGCTAATCACAGGGAGACACCAACACATAGTGTTCCCTAGTGTATGTAGGTGTTTTCACTGTATTCTAAGTGTCTTTTACCATAGCACTGGCTCAGTTACCACCAGTACCCGTCTGAAAAAGTTGTGGGTACAGGATGATTTTGCAACAAGGCCTATTTCTGCTCTTCTGTTTGTTCTTTCTGTACGTTTCCTTCTTCCTGCACTTTTCTTCGTCTTTGTTGACTTCAGTTGCTTCTTTCTGCATTTCTTTTTTTCCTTCTGCGCGTTTTTTCTTCTTTCTTCACATGTCTCATCTCTGTAGGCATAGTTAGAAATTAACATTTAAAAAACCTTTGAAATTCACTGAAAAAAACATAGGTTTCAGGCACGTTATAGTTAGGAATTAGCATTTAAAAAACCTTATAAATTCGCCGGAAAAACCATAGGTTTCAGGTGCGTTATAGTTAGCTGGACATTTCACACATACAAAACCATAGAAATTCCCCCGTTATAGTTAGTTTAGCTAACTATAACTCGCGCGCCCGCAATGCACTGCTGTCTGGGGTGTCCATGTCACCCCTTATCTCCTCTTTCAGGCGGCTGCCCTCAGGAAGAAAGAATGGTGCCTTCTGGTTGTCATAGTCATTTTGACGCCACTGCATTAGTTGGACCGAATAGGTTTCCTTGCAGTTAGCGGATGCCATAGAGTGCAGCAGACATACCTCCAGATTACTACATGGCACACAAAATGTCGAACATATGCTTCTTCTTCCTGGGATCACAGACACCATGAGATCCTGGTGTAAGGTGGAGCTTGTCAACATAAAGTTTTCAATCCTAGATCGTGGTCTCCCTAATGTGAATCACATGAACTTTCTAATCCACTATCCGACAGAGACTCGTTCACTAAGGTCAGGTCCTGTCTTTGGTTCATCAAAGGCAGCATCCTTTTGTTGTGATTTGTCCTCTATGCAATCTTGGTCCACTTCTTTGTGGAACATCTGACTCTGGACCTTTGATCTTGCTTGGCTCTTTTCTGCCTCCTGATTTCAGGTGGAGTTGATCACCTTGCTAATTATTACCAATGCTGAGTCTACTTCATTAATCTATATACTTTTCCCTCTTAGCTATGATCCTCTAAAGCCTGTAACCTCTAACCAAAGCTATTTTGTGCAGGGCTACACCATGACTACTGAGAGGAGTTGCAGTTTCGTCTGGAAATCTCAAAGGTACTCAGCAGACCTACATTGGGTCCAATTCTTAACAGAAGAAGATACTTTAAAGCCAGATTGCCTGCTCTCCATTCCAAAAAGTTGACGTGACACAACCCCTTCTTCTTGAACCCTGTCTTCTGCACTCTGAAGAGATCTTTGCGAACGCCTATTCCATCAGGGAGGCATCTCTCACAGTTCTTTGTGTCTGAATATCTTGATGGAAAGGAATAATCTTCAGCAGATTCTGTGGCTGGCAACACCAGGGGAAAGACTAAATCGCAGACTGAGAATAAGTTAGTTTGTCTTTCCAGCTGCCTGATTATTGACACCATTGGTCGTCCAGTAATTGCTGAAGAGCCTCATGTCTAATATGAAATACAAAACCAGGAGGATACCTAAAGGAGAAAGGAGAAGAGAAGAGATATGCCATGCAGTAAAATCAGATGCTCTAGAAGATCGGTAAACCAAAGATGAATATATCAGATTCTCTCCTCTGAAAGTTACAATCTTGCCACCTAAATGTCCAGCACAGTGTCCAGGTAGTGAATGTACTAAATAGGGCTACAATTGATATCATGTGGTTGATTTACAACTCCAAATGATAAACGATGGTTAATGTTAATTGACAATGGTGTAGGGCATCCATTGGAGTGGAAACATTGATCAGCCAGTCGTGTATAATACAGAGACAGCTTCTGTTTCATGAGGTACTTCCCTACTTCTGCCATACACTTTGACTGGAACTGTTTATTGCCCATAGGAACCTTAGCAACGTCTGATGTTTCACTGCAAATGAAATTTGCAAACAGTGTCCTGTAGGTCTGTGGTACACATCTAATCTCCTTGATTTAACTGAGGAAAACGTCGAGGCTCGTGATTTTTTCTTTCTGGTTTTGATTTGTTGGATAGTTTGAGTAACAATGGGTTTGAACCCTTCTTTGATTTCTTTTTTCCAAACCGAACCAAAAAGTGTCAGCAATACATTCTCTCTCCCTATTGATGACAGACGTCCCCCGCGGCTTGTTTTTCCAATCAGATAATTACTTTCAGTAGATGTTGTCCGCAATGGAATCAGGAGGATCTTTTTGGAGAAATAACTAAAGGAGACCACAGCAGGAGAGAATAGCCATCCTTAATATTCAGCACCCATTATTCTCTTCCTACTTTCTGCCACTCACAAGAGGTTTGTGATATTTCCCTCCACCTGTGTCACTAAAGGAGAATGAGGAAGAGGAGGATGAGACACTGCCTCACTGGAGACTTCTATGCCGCTGCTGAGGGTTGATGACCATTTCTTACTTTAGCAGCAATACTGTCTATGCTGCTGGTGTTGTTGCTAGTGTAAATAAGGGGTTTGGTGTCTCAGAGAGTAGAAATGCCTGTCAAAAGATCTGTAATGGTGTTTCGTGCATTCTCTTCTTTCTGAAAGCCAACCATTTTCAGTGTCTCCATCTCTATTTTGATGTGGTGCAACTTGCTGTTTTGCCTCATGTTTAAAGCCAGTTAACTGAAGCCAAGACCTGTGTCTCAAGGCTAAGCCAAGACTGTAGTCATGAGCCTCTATATGAGAGGAGTTAGATGCAGGACTAATAACCAAGTTGGAAACCAGCATACACTCATTCAGGAGTTCCTGAAAATCTTGCCTATCGCCTTGGAGCAATCATACCTGCCTAGCAAGGTGGAAATGCTGGCAGCTGCAAAGGTTCCTCACATACCTGCTCATGGAGTACCGGAGTGTGCTCTCCTTATCTTAAGGGACCGGGGATGAGGGTCCTGCTGAATGGTAATTCCCAGCCACTGACACCATTACCGAGCCTGGGTCTGAGTACACTCAAACGAAAAGAGGGTCATATCTGGAGGCTAGCATTTCTTTAAAAGCCTTGTAGCAGCTGATTTGGCAGAGGAAGATGCAAGAAACTCTTGGTCTGCCTATTCAAGGAGACCAGACATCAACAGAAGAAGAAGTCTGAATTCAGACCGAGGAAGTAAGGTTTCACGTGTAACTAATGCAGCGGATGGGGCTGCAGGTATTGTGAGCAGGAGCAGCCAAAAGATGTATCAGGGTCAAGTATGTAAGCTGGCAAATTGGCCCTTACGTACACCTAATCAGGAGTTCAAAGGAGTCCTCACCTCTTAAGCTTGGTAACTTACTCCTTCAAAAGATGCATTCTGCTTGACATAGATGAACTTGAAGCTACCAAATGCAGAGTGTTCTTCAACATTGTTGCAGTCTTTGACAATGAAAGATTCCGCTTTGACGTCAAGCAGTGGTTGGACGCAAGTGGATTCATCAAATGATGGATGGGTGGAGAGAGGTTGAATGCCTCGGAGGTGTACCTGCTGTCAATGGCAGCACATTGCCATAGTGCCCGTCCTTGCATCGAAAGAGAATGCTGTCTCTTCTCCTGGGCATGTCTCTCCTCCGTGGTATGTCTATTTTTATATCTACCTTTCTGGGAAATTTTTGGGGACAGTAGATGGACATTTTCTTAAGTAGTTGACAGGAGAAACAACCTTTACAACGCAGTCATTACATCGCACCCCATTTACAACGCAGTCATTACATTGAAACATCCTTTACAACGCATGTCACTACAACGCAATGGTATGCGTTGTAAAGGTATAATGCGATGTAATGGTTATGAAATGCGTTGTAAAAGTATTTAAAAAAAAATTGTTGTAATAGCATGCAATGTAAATGTATGCATTGTAAAGGAGGTTGCGATGTAAACACTGCGTTGTAAAGGTATGCGTTGTAAAGGTATGCTTTGTAACGTCATACATTCAGTTGACACTCTTCAATGTGATGATCCTCAGGAAAACTGGTGATGCATATGAGGATTAGCTTGAGACTTCTTCTCGCCCAAGGTATAGCATTTCACAAAAAGCAAAGGACTTTTTTGAAAAAATATAAACAAATCCTGTTGGGATACTTTCACTAAACATTGTAAAGGTCAATACTGTAGAGTGAAATGATTTTAGAAATGTTTGGAAGGGTTTTCAAAAGATGAAAAGCCATGAAGGTCGAGCACACTGCTCCACGATCCTGCCACAAGGAGCTGAAAAGGTCTATGATTCCTCAAAGCTGGGGCTTGGCCGGCAAGATGGCCGACCAGATGTGCTCAACTGGTGATCCTGGCCCGCTTGCAACATACTGAACAATCCTCCCGCCTGCTGTGGAATGCAAGACCCCCTTACTGGCTCCTCATCTGCACCGGAGCCCGCTGGGCAGGTGAGGGGGCACTATAAAAGGCAGTTGGTGCCCTGGGAGCTGCCTGGGAGACTGCTGCAGTGTGGTGCAGCCGGTGATGGCTCGGAGAACCAAGCCACTGCAAGGCGGGGCGGCCCGCCTCTAGTCCTGCTATCAGCCTTGACAGATGGCCTCCATCAGCTGTGGAAACAGCTGGAGCACTGCGGTGGTGTCTGTCCTCTGCTCCAGGCCGACCCATGGTGAGGTCCAGCATATGGGTACTGTGCCGGGGGTCTCAAGTGGGCCAAGAAACGTGGACTCCTGTCCAGGGACGGCATCCCTTCACCTTCAGAGTTTGCCTCATGGGATATCTACACCAGGCGGTGTGTCCTGGATCCATCCCCTCACGTGGGGAGCATCGGCGGCGATTGCGTGGCTTGTGGCTGACCCAGAGGCCTACTTGGACTGGACGAGCCGGCCCCCCTGTGGTGCCTGGAGGGGCCGGGTGCCTTGAGAAGTCAAATAGTAGCCACATAGGAGCGTGGACATTCCCTCTCCCCCCAGTTGCCCGTGCTGTCAGAATGCCCTGATGTGGGGGGAGATAGAGAGGCCTTCCAACTGTGGTGCTTACATGCATCCATCGCCCAAGCCTAAACACCTTTGGAGCCTTAATTTCGTCTGAAGAGCATTGAAAGAGAACCAGCAGCGGATTCTTTGTTGGGTGGTGTGTCCCCTTCCCCGGACCCCAATGAGTGGCTGTGAATGCTCCTGGCCTTCCATCTCCCCTGGTTTGGTGATAGATGGGGTCTATTTCTTTCATCCACCCTTTTTTCACTTAAAGTGGCCGCCACTGTGGAGGGGGACATTGGAGAGTGATGAACGGGTGCTGTTGGGGCGCTTTGGCCTGCCCCTCCCCTGGCTGCAGAGATTTTGTGTACACGTAAGGCACTTGGAGGTTGGGAAAGGCGCCCATCAACAAGAACACCACAGCTTGGACCTGGCTGCACTGGGCTGCAGCGCACTGTTTCGGCCTTGAGACTTTGTGTACTCAAGTGTACTCCTGTGGACCCGACCCAGTGTGGAAGTTTAAGACCTCCTCTTTGCGACACACAAGAGTGACAGGTGGGAGAGTACTCCGTTGCCCGGAGCCTGAGGTGCGGAATTGCGTCATCGCACGGACCGACTTTAATCTCCCCTCCACCTGAAGTCTACCGTGGACAGAGATAGGGTACCCGCAGCCCCCAACAGACCGACATGGACAAGTACACTGCCATCAGCCCAACTTGGGCGCAGTCGAGCACAGCAGGGGGTGATCTTCAGGCACCCCAGGGACCTACTGGTGTGCAGATACTGGCAGCTATTGAGAACTCCAGCACCAACGCCCAAGCCAAGGTAGAATCTGTCACTTTGGATGTGAACTGTGTGAGAGCTGACCTCTGTAAGGTTGCAGATATGTCTAAGGAGACATAACAACATGTGGTTCAGATCTAGGAGGAAATGTCGTCCCTTAAGACCATGGTGGCAACCCTTAAGACACAGGCCCCGATGCTGAAGGCACATGTGGATGAGGCTGAGGTTCCTGCCCGGAGGTGCAATCTGCAGTTCATGGGGTTCCCAGAGGAGGTGGAGGGCTGTTCCTGGGTGGTGGCTCAGAGAGAAGATCGCAGAGACTGCCTTGTCCCCGGTGTTTGTGGCAGAGAAGGCGGATCTCTCATTTGCGCTGACACTCCTGGTAGGGGGGTCCGACTCAGACAATAATAGCTAAACTCCTTAACTACAGGGACAGGGATGCCATTCTCTGGGAGGTTAGGCACCAAGGAGACCCACGTTTTGACAATCATGTGATTCATATTTTTCCCGACTACTCCCCGCTGGTCCAGCAACAGAGGCAAACATTCTCAAGTCAAGCAAAAACTGAAAGCCATGTATGCCTTTCTACCGAGCAAAACAGAAGGTGCTTCATGATGGATGGGCACATTTCTCACCACCCGAGAGGAGGTGTGGGACTTGTTGAAGGTACAAGGGGAGGGCTGTCTCCTTGGCCGTGGTCCTTCAGACCCAATAGCAGAATCCCAGAGAAGGTGACGAAGCGTCGCCCGTATCCAAGGAAGTGGCAGAGGTCGGCCTCCAGCACCCGGGTGGAGGTGAGATATGACGGAACATTGGAAGTGGAGTCCCCGAGGCAGGAGAGGGAGGCAGCTAGAGCACTTGACGAGGCAGGCACTTCGGCAACGTCAACAGATAGTGAGTCAGAGATGGTGGAGGACACGCTGAATTTGGGCACTAAAACACATACTCTTTTTCAGCCCATGCTTGGTTGCCTATGCTCAACCTGCGAGGTCTGGAGCTGCCTTATTGACTGGGTTGGGACCATAACAAGACCTACCAGGTCATGGTGTGCTTCCAAAGGATGTAAGAGGTGAGCTGGGATGGACACTGTGAAGATGGCCTGTGACATAGTAATCTGTATTTGTCCTATGGAGGTGATGTTGTTTGTCCTATGCAGCTGTATTTGTCCTATGGAGGTGATGTTGTTTGCACAACATGTGGGGCTTTCGGGGGTGGGAAAAAATTCTGTTGGCTGGACAATGGGCCATGTGATCCCCTGCTTCTTATCTTGTCAACTGATTGGTCTTCTGTATGACTTATTATTTTCTTTCTTCTTTCCTTCATCTTATGTTTACTCTACTTCGGGTTGGGTTGGACGTCACTTTTCCCAGGTCATCCCCGTCTGCAGTAGTTCAGATATCAATGGGGTGACCGGGGGTTCATGAGTGGGCAACAGACCTCCTCTGCCTCATTAACAAGTGGTTGTCCAGTTGTAATGCTTTCCTTGCTCATGTGAGGCGGCGTGGGGTGGCTGGGGTGCTAAATTGGGGTGTTGTTTGGAGGGGTTCAGTTAGATCTAGTTCATTTACAAGCGAGGTGACAAGTGGACATGCCCACTTGCTGGGGGGTCGGAAGCAGCGGCTGGCGCCGCACAACAATATGACACAGGGTGAGAAATCAGGCACCCCATGACACAGCATATTGTCCAGGAATTTTAATGGGCTGGGAAGTAAAGAGAAGCCAGGCTTGGTCATGCGCTACATATGACATTTTCAACCTGATGTGGTCCTGCTACAGGAGACTCCCCTACAGGGAACTCAGTGTAGCTTTTTGGGTAAAAGGGGCTACACGGTCTTAGCACACGCTGGATACACCTCCGGTGCTAGGGGTGTAGCTACACTTGTAAAAAAGCACCCACTATTCCAGGTGTCTATAAGGTGGATCGATCAGTGCGGCAGATAAGTGGAAGAATAAGGCAGTACGTCCTTCACATTGCTTTTTCAACTTTGCCTGCAACAGCCAGTTCTGGACCAGGTGGCGGTGATACTTTTAGAGGCAGGTTCAGCTGTCTATGTGCTGGGGATTTTAATAACATCATACTCCCTACCATGGTTCTCTCAGCTGTCCATGTGGTGGGAGGGGATTTTAATGATGTCATGCTCCCTACCTTGGATTGCTCACTCCCTGGGTCTCTATGATCTGCGGAGATAGCAATATCTCGGAAACAGAGCCAATTCCCACTTTTCTGGGCACACAAGGTCTTCTCCCAGCTAGACTCGAAGCAACTGTCACAGAGGCCTTTGCCGGCTATTACGCCTAGTTTTATAAGGACCGCCCATGGCCGGACGCCCCCAGCTAAGCGGACTACTAGACCAGGATGGACCTGCCGGTGGTACCCTCTAAAGATTGACTGGCGCTTGACACTGACATCACTCTAGACGAAGCCACGGCTGCCATTGCCAAACTGAATATGGGAAAGACACCGGATCCCAATGGTCTCCCAGCAGATGTTTTCAAAGGATACTCTAACCTATTGAACCCCCATATGCTCACCCTGTTTAAAGAGGCAAGAGACAGTGGAATGTTCCCTTTGGACCTGCAGTGCACAACCACTGTTGTGATCCACAGCAGCGTAAGCCTGAAACAGAGTGCACCTCTTACCGGCCCATCTCTTTGTTAAACATGGAGATAAAGATACTAGCTACTGTTCTTGTTGCGCTACTTCAAGCAGTGATCATCCTACTCATTCACAGAGACCTGTCTGGCTTTATGCAAGGTAGAGCCATGAGGCTTACATTGGCCCTTTCTCCACCAAATGCTTTACAGGTTCGGCTTCGTCCCCCGCTTCTGGCAATGGATTGCTCTACTATATCAGACTCCCACAGCAGCGGTCCGAGTGAAGGGGGTCCAGTCCTAGACATTCTCCATAGAACCTTGCACTCGGCAAGGATACCCCTCGCACCCCCCCCTTTGCTCGCTATCAACATCAAGCCATTGGCGGCGCTTATCCATTCCCACCAAAAAATCCGGGGATTCAAGATCTCAGAGGTGGCTGAGGAGGAGGAAATGTTTCTCTCTATGCCGACAACATCCTGTTTTATGTCACCAGCCCCGGAATCTCTATAACTTTGATCCTTCATACTCTCTAGACCTATGGGCCGCATTCGGCCAATCATATTAATTGGAACAAGGTGGTGCTCTGTCATCCGTACACCCCTTTGGGCTCCACCAGTCTCCCTCGAGCGATCCAGGTGGGTACTGAGCGTTTCTCATATCTGGGCGTGTATGTGACGTCTCATCAGGAGCACTGTTTCAATGGAAATCTTGGGAGGGTGATTTATACCTTCCAGTAATCCGCAGACTGGCCGGGCTGCCCCTAATGCTACTGGGAAGAGCCACTATTTTCAAAATGATTGCCATCCCAAAGGTCCTGTATGCCATGCATAATAACTATTACCCAATCCCTGATGCCGTCTTTGCCAAGTTGGAGGGTGACATGCGCTCACTGTTGTGGTGTGGTAAACACTCTAGATTAGTCTCTCTCCACTCTTCAATGCAACCCCTGATGGAGCAAGGTGGAGAAAGTAAATTTTGTATACCCCTTGTGAAATCACACTTCGATAACGTATAATCTGAACTAATGGAGTGGTGCATGAGACTAATCAATCTAGAATAAGATGCAGGAAATACACATACATGTGGGAACTAATCTCTGCTTATGTTGCAATTATAACTAACTAACTATGTAATTTTGTCGTGTCCTGTACTAATATGCTGCATTGATATAATAGAATGAAACATGCTTTTGTCTATGTATATGTGGCCTGAAAATCGGACCTAAGTGAGTATATTACGCATAAGTGTCGCTTATTTGCTAAATAATCACTAATAGGAAAAACCTTAGTAAGGGGGGAGGTAAACAGAAAGGCTATTTTTCTAAAAAAATTAACATTTATTTGTGTTTGTTTCTATGGTAGCTCCCATTCTGACTCGAGAGGCCTGTGACAAAATGGAGTCACTGGTTTACTGTCACCGCATGTGCAGCAGAAGAGATGAGAATTAATGCGAGCTGCTTGGGCCTGTACGGAAGGCAGTTCAAGGCCGCTGTGGCCTGGAAGTCTAGATGGCTGCCAAATGATGAGAGCAATGGTTCTGAACGTGAGAACTTTACTTGAAGTTGCAAATTAAGGAAACTCGACTAGGCCGGACTATGAAAAACAATGGGGGCGTTAAAAAACCCCTGACAGGAAGAAAATGTATAATGTGGTGATGAGGTTATGCTCATCCACCCCTGAACTGACCAATGAGGACTCGACTTTTCTTTAAAAGTTACTCTTTTAGATAGATAGAGCTAGTGAAAAGGGTATAAAAAGTGCAGAGTTTACCGAGTAAAAAACTTCTTCTGATTTTCTACCAGAGTTGCTGACGTTCCTGTGATGTAAGATTCTGTCTCATGACTTATGATTTTTCTTTGCTGGAATGGCTCTTTAGTGAGGGATTTTAGTTAGGGAGTTGGAGAATGGATTTTGGGAACTATCTGTCTTTTGCTAATACTTGCGTTCTGAACCTAAAATGTTAATGCTTATTTCTGAAATCTTCTAAAATAAATGAAATTAATTGTTTTGAACTAAGTTTTTCGTTTAAATGTCATTCAAAGATTAAATAAATAAAACAAAAATAAAGAGAAGAAACTTTTGGACATGTTAAATTTTGCTTTTAATAAAATTAGATGTACGGAAAATTAAGCTGGTCTTGAGTTTTCCTACGCCTAATTTTTTACTAGCAGATCCATCGACCCTTATGGCGATATGTCTAAATGTATATTTTCTGATGATAAAACCATGGTAAACTTTTATAACTGCAGATATAAAAAGTACAAACGTTCAGCTTTAATTTAGATATTTCGCTATGATACAGCAGCTCTCCATTGAAATTCACTGATCCCTAGTGCAAGGTAGAAGATTGTGTGTATGAAACTCACAGTGATATGGGCCCCACTAGTGAGTGAATGTATGCTCTGGTGTTTCAGGGATAAGTGATATGGTTTCAGAAATTATTTCTGGAGTAGCGCTGCATCACCCCTACAATGTGGGTATAGCACTCCTGGATGTTAGGGCCTATAACTGGGTGATACACCTGGAGGCGAGCAACGATTGGGCATTCGCCTCTCAAGACCATTCCACTTATAAGTTGGAATGTGACCAATTTACTAGCCGCTCTTTTCTTTACCTTTTATATGGAGGACTCCAATGACTGCTGCTGGCCACTCCAGTGGTAATAGCGGCCTGGCGGAGAGCCACAGGCAATTTGGGATGGGCAAACAAGGTGATGAGTGACGCCGCTCTCTGAGGGGGCATGGTTAAAGTTAATTGGGAAATTAAGGGTCCTTGGAGCCTGGGACCTGCTGGGATCTTGCTGGTGGGGATCTCCTTGATGAAGGTGAGTTGGTGTTGTTTGCACCCCTCTGACGATAGTACTCTATGCATACAAATCAATTCTTGAAATATGCCCAGCTATGGTAGGCAGAGGGCATAGAGACACCGGACTTGCCCGAATTCGCCCCCTTGGAGGGTAGGATACTGCAGGAAGAATTATCTTCCAAGGCAATATCCCTCACATATAAAACAACTAACAATAGAGTTTGTCGGCCAGACCGGCCAGACAGAGAACGAGGGTGCCTCGAGGTGGAGAAATTGTAGGATGTAGACTGGGAGCCAGCCTTGATTTGTATTGCTGGTGCGGGCGGGGGATTTGAACCTCTGGTCTAACAGAACTCTCCTACCGACACCGCCATTTTTGGACGGTTGCGGTCTAGTTGTTTAGCTGACACTGGCTACAAAACGGGATGCTGCGCTAGCGGGCGCGAACCCGTAACAGAGCTGCCATGCTGTCCCTGTGTCCTTTCTTGCTGCTATACCCTCTGCTCTACCGCCATTTACTTAAAAAATGCTGCATTTTAAAAATACTGTTTTTTAGCTGTGTATTTGAATTTGAATGTGGGAGTGTTTTTTAAAAAATTGTCGAATTCTGTTGCTGGTGCGGGCGGGGGATTTGAACCTCTGATCTAACAGAGCTCTCCTACCGACGCCAACATTTTTGGTCAGTCGTGGTCTAGTTGTTTAGCTGACACTGGCTACAAAACGGGACGCTGCGCTAGTGGGCTGCGGACGCGCTCCAAAGGCGCGCCTAAGGCAAGCCCGTCTGCGCCCATCAGCATCCTGGAGGCGGCTGGTGCTGGAATCCCTATCGGTCTAGCCCCAGTACGACCTACACAGCTCAATTATGATAGGGAAGCCTTACTTAGCATTGGTAGAGGAATGTGTTGCAAGCACCATTGTTTTATGCCGCTAAGTGATGAGGCTGTTCCCTGCAAAGACTGTAAGTGGCTGGCTCCTCATGCCCTAGTGAATTGTAATGGGCCACTGCTTCCAGTTACCAATAAAGTCCAAAGGGGAGAGGGTGGCCTGTCCCTACTTGCGTCTTTACTTAACACACACTCAGTTTCAACTGTAAGAATTACTAAGGGACTCTGATATGATGTTTTTAACCGAAACTTGGTTGACGGAGGCCTCGAACCCCACCATCACTGGCGCGATCCCCTCTGGTTACCAGATTTTCAGGAAAGATTGCTGCAAAGGGAGGGGGGAGGGGGGTGGCCCTAATATATAAAAGCACCCTCAACTTTGTACCCCTAGACCTTCCAGAAGTTGAGGGCACTGAATCTCTGGGCTTCCTTCTAACTATCTCGGCCTATCAGTCCATAGCTGGAATGGTCATCTATCGCCCGGCAGGGCCTGCAGGGAAGTTTTTTCGGAGGCGATTAGCCACCTTACCTCTCTCTTGGCTGTTAAATACAGACACTGTTTGGTCCTTGGTGACTTTAACTTCCATATGGATAACCTTTCAGAACCTGAGGCTCTTAAACTGCGGTAATCCCTTGATATACTTAATTTGTCCTCGTTCGTCCATCTACCCACGTATGAGAGGGGCCATACATTAGACCAGATTATTTCTTCTAAACTAATAGAAGTTGAGGCCCCTCTCCCCCTTACCTGGTCCGACCACTGCTTGATAAACTTTTGAGTCCCCAGGGAACTTAATAATTCCCGATCACAGGAAAAGATCCATGCTGGTAGTTTTAGACTGCTTAATCTGATCACCCCCGAGATGATGCAAAGCGATTTGCTATCGCATCCTATCCCTAGTTGTGGGAACCTTGAAAGCAATGTGCACTCCTTGGAGCAATGGCTGCTTACTAGAACCTCTGAACTTGCCCCTCCCTCTTTGAAAATGGCCAAGGAGAATTGCGCCTCGGCCCATTGGTATACTGAAGCTCTAAGGAAAAGTAAGAGTGCTTGTAAACAATTAGAAAGACTATGGCAAACAAAATATATGGCCCAAGATAAAATAATTTTTAAAGCGGCCCAAAGAGATCATTATCAGAATGTTTGCGAAAACAAGAAACTCTTCTTCTCCAACAAAATTGGCCAGGCTGGTAATAAAAGTAAGGAACTTTTTAATATCGTCAAAAAATGTTCTTCACCGGCAGCTTTCAGATGCCCGTTCGTTCCCACTTCCTCCTTTTACTATAAAATTAAGGAAATACAAGAATCTTTTGAATTACAGCCATTGGCCCCAGTAACGGAGCAAGTTCTCCCTAGTGGTAAGGTAAACTTAGCTCCCTCTCTTACGCAGTTCCCTGTAATCCCAATGGACCAATCATTAAGGCTTATGAAGTCTTTGAAGTCGGCTTCTCCAGCAGACCCCTGTCCTGCCAAGGTACTGTCGGCAATTGCTGAGGTGATCAATCTAACTGTAAATCGGATCCTTAACAAATCCTTGAAGGAAGGACATATGCCTCTTTGTTGGAAACATGCCAAAATTCTTCCTTTGCTAAAAATAAACCTCAGCTGACCCTGATGTTGCTGGTAATTATCGACCCATATCTTTGCTTCGTTTTTTCTCCAAGGTTTCGGAGAAATATGTCAACTCCATTATTGCAAAACATATCGAGACCAATCATCTGTTGTACCCTAGTCTGCCAGGTTTTTGGGCAAATTTCAGCACTGAATCAGCCCTATTAGAAGTGGCTGAAACAATAAAAGCCACACTTAACAAGGGTGACAATGTGGTCTTGGTTCTGTTGGACCTCTCTTCGGCTTTTGGCACTGTTCCCCACAATAGACTGGTGTAAAGACTAGCGGAGGGTGGTTTCGGTGGCACAGCCTTGAGATGGATTAGGTCTTTTCTCAGTAATCATCTGCAGACTATATGGTCCCCCCCATTTTCTGCTGATATTCCTCCTATGAATGTCGGGGTCTCGCAGGGACCTATTTTAAGCCCAACTCTATTTAACTTATATCTGGCCTCTATTGCACTTTGGGCAGAACAATACAGGGCTAAAATTATATTGTATGCAGACGATACCCAGTCATGCAATTAATGCTTGTCTCTCAGAGGTTTTTTTGTGGCTAAAAGACAATCAAATGAAATGTAACCCGGATAAGTCTGAGATAATCTTTTTTGGCCACCGCCCATGTGAGACTTGGAATAGCTGGTGGCCGCAGACCCTGTCCCCCCCTAGCTCTTCCATAACTACGGTTAAGAACCTCGGAGTCAGACCAGATGCTATGCTTTCTATGAAATCCCAGATTCGATCTGCTGGGACTTGTTTCAGGATTTTAAGAATGGTATGCAACTTTTGCCTCTGCTATCTGTCCCTCACAGAAAAACCATTGTCCAGGCCTTGGTTACCTCGCGCCTGGACTACGCAATCTCTCTATACCCGGGACATCCTAGCTACCTAATTGCTCGTCTGCAGGTGATCCCAAATACGGCGGTCAGTGCGATTTTTCTGGCAGCCCCTAGGACCCTTTGCTATCTTCCCTACACTGGCTTCCTGTTCAGAAGAGAATTCAATATAAAGATTTGACTCTGGTTTTTAAGGCTTTTAATCAGATTGGAGCTCCTCACCTTGGACTAAGATTTCCCTGCTACATTCCTCAACGTACTCTGAGATCCTCCCCTCAAGTTCTGGTCCCTGTTCCGAAGGTTTCTCTCGCTAGGATTGGTGGTCGTTCATTCCAGGCTATTGCCTCCCTTCTGTGGAACGGCCTCCCCATGGACCTTAAACAGGTTCAGGACCTCCTTACCATTAGAAAAAGGCTCAAGACTTGGATTTTCCAAATCTAATATGTTTTGCTGTTGGCTGTCTCCGCGTTCCTCACACTTTGACTGTTATGTGGTTCTTTGGTTAGCGCCGGGAAACTCTTGGGAGTAGATGTGCGCTTTATAAATACCTAACTAACATAACATTCACCTGAGGGAGGTTGTCATAAAATCCCACCTACGTGTGATCCTACACCGGGTTCACTCTCTGTCAGCTGGTGACCTTTAAAAGTGATCGGCCGTAACCCTTGGTTCAAATTCCAATGAGCTTCTACTTGAAGGGTTCTGGCACACTTTTTTGCACTAAGGGCCTCGTTTAGAAAGATTTGGCGTAGGGCAGCGCCGCAAGTCTTATTGCTGTGCTGCCATGTATGAGATATGGTACATTCTTGTCTGTTCAGCCAGCTCCGGTGCACAACACATGCTCCCTTGATCTGCATTGTTAGCAAGATTTTTTTTGTGCAGGATGCAACACCTTTCTGCACAAAACAATCCATGGGGGAGTTGTCCTTGTTCTGTGTGCCGCAGAATGTAACACTCATGGAAAGAGGAAAAAGTTAGGAGAAATTAAAACACTTCTCCTTGTTACGCCTGATTGGGGAGGCATAAGGTGTTGGCACTGCCCCAGGTTTACGTGACTTTGTAAATATGGGGCTTCATCAAAATTCATTGGTGTTGCTTAGGAACACCCATCCGCAATGCACCATGCAACATCTCCTTGTCACAGAGTAAGGCATGCAGCACTTTGCGCTGCCTTGTCCTACTCCATATCTATGAGGCCATGCAAAGGCCTGCAGGGTAGCTTTGCATCACCTCATAGATATGACTGTGAGGCCCCGTCCACCAAAACGTTTAAAAAAGTGAAGCATTGCCAGTGCAGGCCTCTTGTAAATAACCTCACTCAGTCTCACTCTGTCTTGGTAATTCATGCAGTCTCGCTCAATCTACTCTGACCCAATCTGTCTCACTCAGTCCCACTCATTCTGAATTACTCAGTCTTAGTGTGCCTCACACACCACAACACTCAGTTACACTCACTGTAATTCTCCCTCACTCACTCACATTCATTCTCACACAAACTCGCTCTTACTGTCACTCATTCTCACTCACTCTGCTTACTCCTTCACTGATTCTCTCTCACTTTAACTTACACATATAGTCACAGAGACATGTTCACAGTCTTGGAATGGCGCAGGCACCTTCAGGCACCTGTGCCAGAAATCAAACAATATCATTAGCTGCCTCGGTTTGTTGCTGGGCCCAACGCACTCTTGATAGAATAAAAATTGGACTACAAACAAGGAGGGTATAGCATAGCTGTGGAGCCCATAAAGGAGAGCCGTCACTTTCACTTATCTACCCATTTTATCCATCCATTTACCCATCATTTCAATTATCCATCCATCCTTTCGCTTTTCCACCCACCCTTTTGCTCCATCTAGCCATCCTCCCCTTGGTTTATCCATCTATCTATTCATCCATCTATCCATTCATCCACTCATGTGTCCCTCCATTTACCCCTTCACTCAGCCATCCATTCTTTAACTCACCCATTCATCTATTCATCCATCCAGCCTGAATATCCCTGACCAGCCACTTGCCCCGCAATTTGATCTAGCCATAAGTTTCCAACCACTTCCTCCTTCACTTTCCCAAGTACCTAAGGTTAAAGCAGAGATGACCAAATTCACTCAGGTTGAAAATATAGATGTTATGACCATATTAAAAACTCTGAAGTCAGGGTCACCTATTGATCCCTGCCCTGCGAGGGCCCTGAATGGAGTGGCCGAAGTTATTACCCCTATGGTCACTGCCCTGGTCAATGAGTCCCTTACCTCAGGAATTTTGCCCTCCAAGTGGAAGCAAGCCAAACTTCTCCCCCTGATAAAAAAAACCTCCGCAGATCCATCGATCACCTCCAACTACAGGCCGATATCACTCCTGCCAGCCCTTGCTAAAGTTGGCGAGAAGGCTGCATTCCGGCAACTTGAGAGATTCGTGGAATCCTCTGAAGCTCTTCATCCGGCCCAATCAGGCTTCCGCTCCACTTTCAGTACTGAAACTGCATTGGTGGAGATGGCAGAGGCCATCAGGGAATGCCTTGACGGAGGCGGCAGAGCGGCCCTTATTCTTTTGGACCTCTCTGCCGCATTCGACAGGGTGCCCCACCTCCAGCTTTTATCTAGACTGGAGGACATTGGCATCTCTGGCACAGCATTAGAATGGATCAGGTCTTTTCTATCTGACCGGACCCAGCAGATTTGGTTACCCCCCTACCACTCCTCTAATCGAAGGGTAGAGACTGGAGTTCCTAAAGGGTCGACCTTAAGTCCCCTTTTATTTAACATTTATCTAACTCCTCTGATCCGGCTAGCAGAGAACTGGGGTGCTAAGATTATGGCCTACGCCGACGACACCCAGCTTCTCTTCACCTGGAAAAAGGAGAACTTGTGCACCTCTGGAGTACGCCAATGTCTATCCTCTGTATTTGCCTGGCTAGCTAGATCCTGCCTCAAATGCAACGAGGAAAAAACAGAAATTCTGCTCTATGGCCAATTTCCCACTGACTTTAAGGAGTCTATTTGGCCCAGTGAATCAACATGCCCATTAGGAGAGAGTGGGATAGCCAAGAACCTGGGCATTTGGTTCGGAGCTGACTTATGTTTTCGCGACCAGATCTCACGACTGGCGGGGACGTGTTTCGGAACCCTGACCACTCTTCGAAAAAATGTTCCCCTTCTTCCACAAACGGCCAAAGAAACGGTAGCCAGAGCTCTGGTGCTCTCCCATCTGGACTACTCAAACGCTCTTTATATAGGGGCGCCTGACTATCTGATCAGAAAGCTACAGGTAGTCCAGAATGCTACGGTGAGACTCATTTTTAACATCCCTAGGAGACTCAGCGTTCGCAAACAGTTGAAGGAGCTTCACTGGCTTCCTGTGGCCCAAAGAGTGCACTTTAAAACTTTGGTCCTCGTCTACAAAGCCCTCAATGGACCGTGCCCTCCCTATCTAGCCAAAAGATTCACTCTCTACCTCCCGACCTGTCAGTTGCGATCTACCTCCAGAAAGCAGGTGGTCGTCCCCAGATTTAAAAGAGTTCGCCTGGGTGGACAATCTCTGACGGTAAAGGGAGCTCAAATGTGGAACGCCCTACCAGACGCCCTCAGACACGCTCCCAATCTGACCAATTTTAAGAAACTGCTTAAAACTCACCTCTTTCAAATTCATGAATAGCTGACCCCTTTTTCACTCAGATCTAGTTTCATCCAGAGCCAGGACAGTCTTGACTATCGGAGCGCATTATAAATCCACATATAACATAACATAATTCAATCTATCACTCACTCATCCATCCATTCTTTAATGCAGACATCCATCTACGCTGCCTGTCACTCATCAATCCATTGTTTTATTCATCCAGCTTTACAACCATCCTTTCACTCATTCATCCATTCTCTCATCCATCCATATTTTCACTCAAACCATGTATCCACTCATCCATCCCTTTACACTTCTACTCATCCATCCATCTTTTCACTTATTCTTTTATCTATCCATCCTTTCTCTCATCATCCATCGATCCATTCTTTCACTCCTCCATCCATTCACTCTTTCACCTATCATCCATCCATTCACCCTTCCTTTCACTCATACTCCCTTTCACTCTTCAATTCTTCCATCCATTGTATGACTCATTCATCCGTGCATCGATCCATTCACCATTCCATCCATTCATCCATCCAACCACTAGTGCAATTGTTGTCCGCAGCTGGTTCCTTTCTTCTCTTAGGCCATTACGGAGTTGAGATAAGGAGCAGTCTGTGTGCTCAGCTCCATAATGTTTTTTCAAAGTGAAACCAAATGCAGTACTAAACACGTGTTACTGCCAGGAGAGCACCCCCCCCCCTGCACCATTCCTACAGTCTGTCCCACTGTGATAATCAACAAACTGCTGTCACCCACTCCCTCCTTGTCCTCATCGGCCAGCCCCACCCCCATCCATTGAAGTGCATGGCGTTTTGTAACTCCTCGGTCATTGCTTATAGGCAGAATCCTTAATACCTGATATTTTTTTCAAAGTTGGCGTGCATGCACTCTTTGGGTGCTACGTCCCAGTGCACAAGGGTAATACATAAGCAAGTTGTGACGCGCAGTTTGCGAATCAGTGAAGAGTTGCAAAGCCTTATATACATGTGTGATCCAAATATTTCACGTAAACCCTTTCTTTGTTCAAAAATTCATCCACTTTATTACAAATAATTTTTCACAGTTCGTACATCACGTCAAAGGTGCTCTGTGCCATTAAATTCATGCGTTTTTTTCACTCAAAATCTTCAATAAAACTCTTTGAAATAAAAAAAAAGCTTTTTGAAACACTCGATTCCTTCGTCACATGCAAATTCACCCAATGCATTTCGGCCTATGACCTACGTCAGGGGTATCTATGATGTAAAAGATATATGTCAACCAAACATTTCATGATGTTCATAAGGAGAATATTACCCACCCTTTGGGTTTTGTAACTCCTCCCAGGGCCACTGTTCATGCGACCCAAAAGCAACCAGATCCATGGCATTCTAATTCAGCACTCCCTCCCATGTGATGTTACTGCTGTAGCTTGTGCCTGCATGTCGAAGAAAAACTCGCCCGGCTGGCGCCAGCGCTGTAGGTCGTCTGCAAAGGTCACTAGAGTTCACCCAGGAGATTAAGCACACTGCCTTAGCATTCATTTCTTTTTAGAATCTCTGTCCTTATTTCCCCTGTTCTTGCCTCTTCCCCAAAGGTGGTAGGGCAACGCCCCTTTTGCCCATGAACACCAGTCGCCCTTGGGTCTACTACGACAGGGTGCACCTGCACCGTATGGGTAGGGCTCCCTCCCGGCCTGTCTCCGGTGTGGGGATGGGAGAGGTTCCCACGTACATATGCTCTGGAGCTGCCCTACTATAGAGCAGTCTTGGACATGGGTGGTGGGTGAGACGAGCAGGGCGGTGGGTGCAAGTATTCCTCTCGACCCCAAGTACATCTGATAGAGATCGCAGGTCACCCGACCAATAATTACACCACTTTGGTTTCGGGCCCATATACTTCAATTCACCATATACATTGATCGGATGACCTTACAATCCACTACCAATAATCATTGAGTCCCTTTCGATTATTTCCAGTGTACCCGACTTACCATCCACCGTTACGGGTACCTATGACCACGATGGGTCAGGGAGCTAGCTGTAAAAGGAAAGGCAGCAGAATACAAAACCCAATTTTAATAACTTTGATATTCATAAAATAACCACGGACAACTGGGAAGTTTTAAGAATTTTATCTAAAACTCAGTTTTGGAAAATATAAGGTTCACAGTTAAGAGGCAGTCAATAATCAAGATGACGAAAATCACATAACCATAAAGGAACAAAATAAGGGCAAACATTTAGGTTTTCTAAATGATAGTGCGACAGGGAACATGCTAAAATTGGAACTTAAGAATAGACATCTTTTAAAGGGGCAAGTTTATGCAAGTATACATTTATACTACGGGAAACATATTTCAATGAATATGAATGGGAAATTAGGAATCCTAAACAACTATAATAAGAGTGAAAAGTGGAATACTCTATAACTCTAGAAATTTACTTCAGTCAGTTCTATATGAGAAAATTATAGACCACATCAGAAAATTGCAAACTGCAATGGAGAAAATGATTTCTAAAAGGTAGGGTAACATAGGAACATGCTATGAAATTAAATGCGAAATGACTTTAGGATATGCAAAGGTTGCGGAAAGTATGGAAAATTATCATATGCAAAGGTATGTCTTTATTGAAGCAAAGACAGAAAAATAGAAAGGTGCAGTTTTAGAGTTTTCGGCAAGATATTTACCTAGACTGGTGTGAAAACCAACCCTGGCCACGGGTCAGTTAAGGGCAGGAAATAACCCCAGGAAGGACAGACATCAACGGAACGGCAGGTGCAGAATGGACACCCCAGGACAGGACAGGAAAACCAGATTAGGATCAGGACAGGACCACCAAGGCACGACCAGCACCCGCAGTTCGGAAGCAACGCCTGCGCTCCAGTCAGAACCCCGATTGGGTTAGCGAACTCCCCAGCAAAGTGCTCCGCCAGCACTTAAGGTTTAGTAAAACCTTAGAGTGTATGGTCAAATTCGGACAGAGTGCTCCGCAGCGCTCTGTATTCAGTCACCTATTGAGTGCGTTGGGTCAGTGACAGGTCAGCTATTCAGACAAGTCAGACAAATTCCCCTGGTGAACCTAGGGTAGTTATACTGTTTTTGGGTCAGTGTACCACCCCCCAAATGTTGCGAAGTGTCAGAATCCCCAATTTCGATTGGTCCTAAGGTAGGATGGGTTAACACACCAATCAGAACAGACTTTTCTAAGGCCTAATCTACATTTTTGGGTACCGCCTAGCAAGATTGGGGTTCCCATGAGAGAATACACAGAATACAATAGAACAATATCATTGTAACAGTTTCAGAACAGTTAACTCCATCTTGCTGGGTCAGAGGTGGCTTTCACATGAGCATCTTGACTGTGGCTGCCAGCTGGCTGAGTTCCACTGTCCAAGGTTATTTTTTCTTTGACGGCGCGCGCATGCGCGGAAGGGACCTTCAAGATGGCTCTCAGTACATTCCGACCCCCATTTCCCACGATACATGAAAAGTAAGCGAAAACAAATTAAAATATAGAAAATAAATGAATGTATTTCATGTCATGATTTCACACTTCAGGTTTATCATTATAAAAATATTCTATGCAGTTATAGGTTAGAGCAACACACAATAACACGAGAGCAACTGCACGAGCTTCACCACGTTATCACATTAAGCTGCCATCTCATGGCTATTACGCATGCGCACCCTTTCCCTCCAGAACTCTAATTACGTAAAGTCACGTGAGTGTGACTAACGCATGCGCAGAAGCAGATTCTAAAGCATCGGCCATTTTTAGGGACGAGGGTTAATCGTATTAGTAGAACACATAGGCAAGCATCACTAGGATACACACGCACATTCAAAAATACATAAAATTAGTAAAACGTACAATTGGGATTACAGGATTATAACAGATTTCGAGGTTCTTGACTCGAGCAAGTCGCGATGCGAAATCTTGCTCTATCAATCCCCTCTTTGATGATATTTACTATAATCACAAAATAACGAAACCAGATGCCAACTTTCTTTCACACTTTGTACTACTCTATCTCCTCCAACAGGCGATTCAGTTTCTCTTTCTCATTTTTGGTAGGGTGAGAATTTTTCACCCTTTTGTAAATCTGATTATTCATTTCTTCCAATTCAAGCTCATCCACACTCCGTTTCACACCTCTCGCATTCACTTTATACTTTTTGTTGTGTTTGCGACATTTGCAACAGACGAATATGAGAAATAGGATAAAACCTATCACTCCAATTGGCATCAGTACCTTAAACAATAAGCTTTTACCTAAGCTAGCAAACCAATGACCTACATTGGAGAGACCATCAACCAGTCTCTTCCAGGCACTGTCAACCTCGAGTGGTTTGAGTTCCTTTTCCAAATTAGTAATGTTTTTCACATATCTTTTGAGCTGCACACTTTTGTCCGGAATGTAAGTGCAACAATGTTGCGCCTTCAACATCCGGCAGACTCCACCCTCTTTTGCTAATAAGGTATCAAGCGCAAGTCTGTTCTGCAAAACCATTGATCTGATCGCAACCATTTCGGTATTGACCAGTAGAAATCCATGAGCCGTGTCAGTAGACAACACATCCACTATTGTGGATAATTTGCAAATTCTGTGAGTGTTCAGAACCACTCCCACTCCAGGTATCAGTGCACTAAAAATACTACCCATTATTTCACCTACGCTTTCTCTTTTGCTACGCACTAAGCCATTAGTGTTTTCATTGCTTCCAGCAATTTCATTCACTTGGTATATTTTCGGGAAAACAATGCCAAAGTAGCAGCTTCCATACCAGTGATCCGGCAATTTGAAATAAGCCTTGTTTCCACATATATAATAAATTCCGGGAAACTTAGGTTCTGACCCATTTTTGAAACCCCAACCTCCAATTACCTTGTAATTGTGCTCACATTGACTGGAACCAATGAAAATGTTATTATAATAACTAGTCTTCTCGCGATGAAGACAGAGTTTCCCTTTCCTTTCGAAATCCAGTAACAAAGCAGGCCCTGCTCCGCCATTTGAGGTGCTTTCCATGTCCTCAGCCCATTTAGGGGTTTTCTGTCTTTTGTCATTTGCCTTTCTTTGGAAACTCTCCCTTCTTTTCTCTGCCATGTTCAAAAATATTTTTTCTTGTTCATGTAATGAACAGGTCAAGTTGTCCCTGTGTGCGTCATTTAGGTCTATGGTACCTATAGTCAGAAAGTATTCTCCCATATAACGTGTAACGTAACTTTTAGTATGTACAGGATTCAGATTTCCACGTATAGGAAGTTCAGAAAATATCACGTCTGAGTTAGAGTAATAGTACTGTAATGGTCCTCTTTTGTAAAATAAGCTTGCTAAAATACTACAGGAAATTCCGTAAGTCAAAGGTAAGTGGTGATAGGTCATGCCTTCAGCTACAGAAGTAGGTAGCTTCATGCAGACATAGCAGTCTTCTATCTCCATAGTTTCTACATAATGTACTAACAGGTTTGCAAAAACATTTAAATGAGTCTGGTTCTTAACTCCATGATAATGTAGTCCTTCCTCATCTGATGCTTCTAAGTCTCGTTTTGTTTGTCTGAGTGCTTTTTCACGTCTTTCTACACTTCGTGTTGTCAGTTCTTCAGTGTCGGTAATCTGAGTAGGGTCAATATTAGTATTTTTGCTTACCATAAAAGGAATGGAAACTGTTAATCGTATCCATATTACTATTACTATAGCTATACTACATATACACACTTTGCAGCATGTTTTGCAACAACTGCGACTAGGCCTTCCATTCACTCTTGAATCAGACATTTTGCTCAGAAGAAGTTTACACCCCTCTCTGCAACTTTACACAGGTAGCTTACTCTGTGCAATTTCAGGTGAGCTCGTCTTCTTCGGCAGACAAATCAGCAACCCGTTCTTCGTCACTCTCGTCAGAAATATCAAGTTCCTCAAAATTTTCCAAAATCAGGTATGTCCATTCAGGATCTTGGTATTTTTCATTCAGTCTTTTTATTCGATCACTCCTTCTTTTAGAACTTTCTCCAGCTTGCTCTGCTATTCGTATGCTTTTTCTTCTGTCAGCAAGTTTCTCTTCTACTGTTTTTATTCTCAGTCTTAGTCTCTTAATGTATCTTGGTTCGATATTTTTCTTTTTCTTTAGTCTTTTAGCTGGCACTGTGAGTTGGCTCTCTTCTAATGCTCTTTTGTTTTCACTTGTTTGTGACACTTCCGTTTCTGCCTCTTCCTTTCCTGTCTGACTAGTCCCAGGTCTTGTATCTATTTCTTCTGCCTGGTTACTAAGCTGGCCTGGTTCAGGTGAATTTTGGGTTTGGCTTTTGAATGTCTCTGTTTCTGTGTCCTGAACACGTTCTTCTAACTCTATCTGATCCTGTTCAAGCACTTCGATCCCTTGATTTTCTTCTGCTGGAACTTTTACACTAGTTCTAGTCTGTCCCTTTTTGATTTCAGGAGTTAGTGGAGGTGTGTCAATCACCTGTTCTGTCCCTGTCTGACCTTCTTCTTCGTCCTCAGACTTGATGTGAATCTCAATAATCTGAGGGTCTTCGCCTGTGCCTGTCTCGACCTCTCTATCCCACTCTCTATCTTCGTAGATTCGCTCTCTTGTTCTGATTGGGTCTTCAATGAGATCGATTATAGGTATCCAATCATCTTGGCTGGTGCTAGGTTGCTCGTCATCAGCTACTTCCGGACCGACATCCGCAGACCCCTCAGCTGGACAACCTTCAGCTCCAGGCTCCTTGTCTGGAATTACCTTTTGAGTATGGCTGGCATGGATCCACCTGGGAACACCTGCACACTTCACCGCTGTCGTGGTCACCAGTATTACTTGGCGTTTTTCTCCCCACCTCGGTGCAAGGCAACTCGAACGAGTGTGCTTCTTGATTCTAACCCAGTCACCAGGAACCAATTTGTGAACTGGAGTTGTCGGGTTGGTGACGGCGTCTTCCCCAATCTGGCGAGAGATAGAACGCACTTGGTCACCAAGTTGCCTGCAGTACTCAAGTACCAAATCATCAGTAATGCTTAACAGTTTGTTTCCTGGTACCCATGCTTGTCTCATCACTCTTCCCATCAAAATTTCATGGGGGCTCAGGCCTGTTCTCCGATCTGGAATACTTCTGAGTCCCATCAGAACAAGAGGCAAGGCAGTAATCCAATTCATTCCAGTTGAGTCACACATTTTGGCCAACCTCGATTTTATAGTGCCATTTATTTGCTCTACCACTCCAGAACCCTCTGGACGATGTGCACAGTGTAACTTTTGTGTGATTCCAAATGCTTTACAGAGTTGGTCCATCACTTCATTCTGAAAATGTCCGCCTCTATCTGATTCAATAGTGACTGGAACCCCGAACCTAGGTATCAATTCTCGCAGTAACAATTTGGCTACTGTTAAGGCATCACTCTGTGGGACAGGGTAAGCTTCCACCCATTTTGAAAATAGGCAGACAATGACAAGGACATATCTTTTTCCCTCGCAACGAGGCATGGTGATGAAGTCAATTTGTATTCTCACAAAGGGACCCCCTGACTTCCCAATCTTCCCCAGTTCAACTACTGTTCTCTTGCCAGCGTTGAACTGTTGACACGTCATGCACCTCTGGCAAAGGGATTCTGCTACCTTTCCTGAACTTCGGGTTGTACCAGGTCTATTGAAATACCAGAACCATGGCATCCCTACCAATGTGTGATCCTTCATGTATCAATCTGGCCATAGGGGCAAGCAGGTGTCTAGGTAACACAGGCATACCATCCGGGCTCACAATGACACCATCCTCACGTCTTGGTCGACAACCAAGTTCCTTCCACTTCTCTTTCTCTTCCCAGGGCACAGCATGCTGCAATTCTCTCACTTCATCCCAGGTAGGCACTTCTTCAAACACCATAAGTTGGCAGCCGTTTCCAATCCCACCCAGTTTGATATTTATTGGCATGCGATCCATAGCGCATTGTTTTGCTACTCGATCAGCAAAATCATTTCCCAATGACACAGGGTCAAGGCCCTTTTTATGAGCAACACATTTGACCACTGCCAAGTCTTTTGGTAATTGGATTGCCTCTAGAAGGTCTTGTATAACTTTTCCATTTCGAATGGGAGTACCTGATGAAGTCAGGAATTCTCTTTGTAGCCATAATTGGCCAAAGTCATGCACAACCCCATAACAGTACTGGCTGTCAGTATACACTGTTATTCTTTGGTCTTTTCCCAATTTACAAGCTCTTATCAGGGCAATCAATTCGGCTACTTGTGCAGACTTCACTCCGAATAAACAGGATGCTTCATTAACTTTGTCTAAAGCAACCACAGCGTAGGCAGCACTTAGGCCTACAAGTTCGTGTCTCATGCATGAACCATCCACAAACCATTCCTCATCATGTACAGGCAAGGGTGTTTCTTTAATGTCTGGGTGGGGTTTGGTACTGAACTCTGTCAGGTAAATGCAGTCATGCTCGTTTTCTCCCCCATCTTCCATAATCATTGAGCCAGGGAGTAGAGTGGCTGGGTTCAAGATATTACACCGAGTAATGGCTACATTTGCAGCACCCACGAGAATCCTCTCGTATTTAGTCAGCCGACTAGGGGTGAGATACTGAGTCTTGGTTCGGGTCAGCAAAATTACAACTGCATGGGGAACATACACAGTTACAGGATGTCCCATGACAGTGGATTCACTCTGCTCTAAGCTTGTGCAAGTGGCAGCTACCGCTTTCAAACACCCAGGTAATCCAGCAGCCACTGGATCCAAAGTGGCAGAAAAATATGCCACGGGTCGTCTGGTCAAGCCATGCTCCTGTGTTAGGACTGACAATGCACAATTATCACGAGTGTCACAGAATAGAGCAAACTCCTTGGAATAATCAGGCATCCCTAGAGCAGGTGCTGTACACAGACAATCTCGTAATTTAGTGAATGCTGTTAAGCTTTCATCATCCCATTCCACAGGGTCCTGTGCTCCTTTCTTTGTCATTTTTATCAAAGGCTTTGCTAGGACTGCGAATCCCACAATCCATTGCCTGCAGTAACCTACAACTCCAAGGAACATTCTGATTTCTTTCTGAGTACGGGGTAACTGCATATTTTGAATTATTCTGACTCTCTCTGAGGTGACTTTTCTGACGCCTTTTTCTATCTGGTGCCCCAGATATTTCACTGATTTTGAACAGAACTGCAATTTTTCAGGGGCCACTTTATGTCCCTTCTCACCTAGGTGGTTCAGTAGAGCAATGGTGTCAATTACACAGTCCCTATGACTTTTGGACGCCACTAAGAGGTCGTCGATATATTGCACCAAAACAGACTTTCCAGGTAAGACTAAAGTTTCAAGGCATTTTTTCAAGATCTGATTAAAGATAGAGGGGCTTTCTGTGTACCCCTGGGGGACACGATTCCAAACATACACGTGACTGTTGAAAGCAAATGAGAAAAGAAATTTGCTGTCTGGATGCAATGGGATCGAGAAGAATGCGTGACATAGGTCTATTACAGTAAACCACTCAGCATCCCAGGGAATCTGATACAGGATCACTGCGGGGTTCGGGACAATAGGACAGCAAGGAACCACAATCTTGTTTACCTTTCTCAGGTCCTGCACTACTCTGTACTTGCCACTAGGTTTCTTGATTCCAATTATGGGTGAGTTACATGGACTACTCATCACTTCTTGTATGATGTTTGCTTCTAGCAATTTCTGTATTTCAATGGCAACTCCTGCTCTTACTTCGGCACTCATTCTGTAAGGCTTAGTATTTGGGTAAACTGCATTTTCTTTCATGGCTATTTGTATTGGGTCTACATTGGCCATTAATCCCACATCCTTTCCTATAAAGTCCCATACGTCTGGTTTCACTGTCTGTTGGAGTTCTTCAGGTAAGTCCTGTATAGTCATTCGTTTAATTTCTGAGTCAGGTCTGATTAACATTAGCTTGTAAATACCATCTTCGTCTGGGGTTTGAATTTCGACGCCCTTTGATGTGCAAAAGATAGTGCAGTTCATTTTGCACAGCAAATCACGTCCCAGTAAGTTCACTGGGCTGGTGTCACAGACGACAAATCTGTGCATTTCTTTAAAGTTCCCTATTGAAATCTCCATGGGTTCTGTAACGGGGGTACTAATCAATAGATTAGACACCCCTACTACCTGGATTGCTTCTCCCGAGAGGGGTAGGTTTGGAACGTCCGCTGTTCTCACAGTAGAACGGGTAGCACCAGTGTCCAACAGAAAGGTGACATCATTTCCGTCAACCTTTCCTTCAATGTATGGCCCTGACTGGTCTACCGGCAAGGAGGCGCCAAGTACACACTCCTTGTCCTCCCCTCTCAGGCCCCTTCAGTACTGGTCGTCACAGAAAAAGGTGTCATTTAATAAATACTGCGAAGTTGCTGCATTTCTGTTCTCATTGCCCCCCCAGATCTCTACGTCATCACCCTGCGGTGATTTTCCCTTAAAAGTTGGCTTTGGTGCTCGGGGTACTTGAATCGTTTTTACCTGCTGCTGGGTCTTTCTTGGCTTTTCATTCTGCGTCTGTGGAATTAAATCAGGGGTTTGGGTATTATCACTCTGTAAATATGGACACTCGTCTCTCCAGTGCCCGATTTCTCCGCACTGGTGGCAGGGAAATTTCTTTTTGGCTTCCTCTCTGCTCATTTTTGCTTGGGGCTTTCCCCCACCCCCAGGGCCTTGGTTCTGAGTAGTTTTATTTAACTTATTCAATTGCTTTTCTTGCTGTTCTGCGAGCTTTACTTGTGCC
Source organism: Lissotriton helveticus (assembly GCF_964261635.1). NCBI lineage: Eukaryota > Metazoa > Chordata > Amphibia > Caudata > Salamandridae > Lissotriton > Lissotriton helveticus. The sequence continues at coordinate 1,769,723,399 of NC_136068.1, forward strand.
CACATAACTTTCTCCTTCAGAGCCTTCTTCTTTTCGGCCATCTCGTCATCAGAGTACTTTGCGTACCGTAGGACCTCGTCCATTTTCTTGGACTGCCAACAGATTTTGTTATCTTTTATCCATTGACAAATTTCAGGTCTTAAACCGTTTACAAACCTGTAAATAAAATGCGTCATGTCCTTCATTTCGATGTTATCTATACCACTGTATGTTTTGAACACCTGCAACAGCCTTTCATAAAAGGAATGCACAGTCTCGTCCCTTTCCTGCGTTGTTCTATCTATCTTGGTCCAATCAGTTTCCTTTGCGGGCACTTTTCCCTTCAGGTGTTGGATTACTTGTTCACATTTTTTCGTCACTTCCTTAGAGGGTTCTCCTGTTTTCGAGTCCCTCGGGTATTCCTCACTAGGCCAAGCTATGGCGATCTTACACTCAGTCCACAGATCTACAGGGACCACTATGTCGAAGAACCCATCCAGGTCCTTCCACAAGCATTTCTGCACTTTTACAAATCTTTCTACCTGCCGGTACCAATCCACAGGCTTCTCTCTTAATTTCGGGAAGTCATTAGTAAAGGACACAATATCCTGTCTGGACCATGGAACATGCACATATTTTCCACCTGGCACTTCGCGCATAGGGCATAACTGTTCTGGCTTGTCAGCTTCCTTTAGAACGAATTCGGGAGTTACCTGCTTAGACCTGGCCTCATCTTTTTTCCTAGCCCATCTGGCTTTCCATCTCTCTACATCTCCCCATTTCTGCAACACTGTCAATAGTTCTTTGACCTGTACTTTCTTTCCTGACACATTCAGGTTTTCTAAATCTTTGTCTGAAAAGTCTTCTCTGTAGGGTTTCTGCAAAGGTTTCGATTTTGAAATATCTATTCCCATGCTAGCAGCCGTGTCTGTCAATTTTTCATGGAGTACTCGGGCATTTCGGGTAAGACTTTTGCAAATAAACAGCAGCTCTTCTTCAGAGTAGGTATTTAATCTGTCTAATCCTACATTTCCTGTCATTAATTCTTCTATTTCTACTCTTAGTTTGTAGAGATCTAAAGGTTTCGTCTGCGGAGTTTGTTTCTCTAATTCTTGACTCCATCTTTCGATTTCTTCAGGAGTCACCAACGTGACACTCTTAGTACCCGAAGTCGATTCCATTTGAATCTCCCTCGTATTAAAAGGATTATGTCTTTTCTGCATCCTTTTTTCTGTACTTCTAATGGGCAGATCCAATAGTGAGACCTCGGACTCGCATTCACTAGTCTGTTCATCTACAATTAAGGGCTCTGGTCTTGGCTGTGCTATGACGGGAGTAATGACTGGAGTTTTCGGACTCCCTTGACGGTCCCCATACAATGGAACCACCGGTCCGATAGTTACTGGGATTGTCAAGGCTTCAGGACTGGTATTTAACTGGGAGATTTTCTGAATTATCTCAGCTCTCTGCTTTGCTAGAACCTCCCGCTCCTTTTCTTCCAATAATCTCTCTAAGTATTTGTCATGTAATACCTGCGGGGTCAGAGTGGGAGCATAACTCGGGGCAGTGGGATGTGTTTCACTTGGTCCTTCGCCATAATTAGGTCTTGGGAACAAACTTCCCGTGCCTAGGGATCTTGGTTCCTCCTCATATAGAGGTTGTAAGAACGGCATTCCTGAACCTGAGGGTCTCGCTTCACCTCCGTAGGGAGGTCGAGAGAAAAAGTCTCTTTCACGGGAGTATCTTGCCTCCCCACTAACTGGTATCCTTGGATAAATATCCCTCTTCTCTACAGGACCTAGACTCTCGGGGTAGGGAGGTATGAAGCAACCCCCTCCTGCACTGGCAGATCTGGCCTCCTCCGGGGGAGGAGGTCTTCGGAAAATTTCCCCTTCACTAGAAGGTCGACGTTCTTCATTATAAGGAGGTGGGCTTCTTGTAAATATGTCATCTAACAATTCATCATCCGATTCCCCAATGGGCACCCAATGTTTACATTTTTCTGTTTTCTTCTCCCCCCCAAGAGGCCCACATGCTGGCATCATTGGAAACAGTCCTTCTACAATCATATTCTGTCTCCACTGTTTCATCTTTTTGGCTCGGGCTTCCTGCTTCAGCTTTGGATAAAATTTAGTCAACCCTTTATCCATTCTAGGCTTATCCCTTTCAAAAACCTCAATCTCCCATTCCTCTAGGGCTTCATACTGCGTTAATCTAGGTCTGGGATGTAAATCATTCATTCGGGTTCTCAAATTGAATAGAATCCTGCTATTGAAGGTACCTTCTAACGGAAAAGCCAATACTCCGTCATCTTTCGTGTATTCCGCCCAATTTTCCAACCATACACATGTGTTGTACCCTTTATCGAACATCATGAAAGATGCGGGAGTGTTGGGTGTCGGTATGACAACACCTTCTCTAGTTTTAATCGGCTTGTCCTTTTTGAAATAATTCTTTACCTTATTCACAAGAGACAATTTTCTCTTGTTTCCGTACATAATGTCGGTTTTAACACCTTTCCACTGATCGTTTTCAAATCCCATATGCCGTGGATCTGGTCGAGTATGCGGTCTATACGAATGCCACATACGATTTCTACGAGTGACTTTGTTTACAAAATCACTTCCAATCCAAATTCGTCTTTTATTTTCGTGCGGGCAATGAAATGCACGAGTTCAAATATTTTTCGACCAATGGGTGCGCGGCCTTTTTGCGAGACAGTTCTCACGCTTCGGCACTCACCCCTCCTTTACAATTCCAGCTCCGCTACACACCCACTGCGTCTACCAATCCCAGCGCGGCACAGAGTGACGTCAGAGCAGCTTTGCGACTGACTCCCTCCTTTACACGGTAACGGAAACTTTCTTACTTTCTAAAGTGCTAGTGCTAGGTTATTTAACAATGAATACACATTCGCCACTGTGCTCAAGTGTCTAGACAGGAAAGAATTTTGTTTCACTGCAAGTAAACTACTTCCATTTACTTTTCATACACTACGGGTAGATCTCTTCTGCCTACCCTTCACTCAATCATTAGAGAACCTGTTACTTCCCTAGACTCATCCACCTTTCCGGGATATATCCGAGTCTAAAGTTTCACCAGCGAGCCCCTTTGCTTTCACCCAAGCTCCGATGAACCTGCTACTTTTCCGGTGTGACCCTCACTAGGCTATGCCACAATAGGAATTTTGCCAATGAACCTCGTTGCTAACATTTATTCAATCATACATTCAGAAACCCTAGTTAGCGCTTCCAGTTCTGCCTAACCTGCACCAACTTTCCTTGAAAGCCAGTGACCTCGAAGCAAGTGGATTCTACTCACCACTCGCTATTCAATTCCCCGGGGATTCCGACAACACATATAACGTTTTACAAACGAATGGATTAATACATATAACAGTATAATATGAAGAATAACGATTTTAAAACATTTCATAATTTTTCAAAGCAAACATTTCAAGTGAGTGATCAGATCACCCGAATTGCCTACTCTCGTTAGCAGCATCCAACTTAACTAGTCTAACTAGTCCTACCTATCCTTTAACTATTCCCTAACCATCCTCTGTGCTACCAGAAAATTACTGATAGAGATCGCAGGTCACCCGACCAATAATTACACCACTTTGGTTTCGGGCCCATATACTTCAATTCACCATATACATTGATCGGATGACCTTACAATCCACTACCAATAATCATTGAGTCCCTTTCGATTATTTCCAGTGTACCCGACTTACCATCCACCGTTACGGGTACCTATGACCACGATGGGTCAGGGAGCTAGCTGTAAAAGGAAAGGCAGCAAAATACAAAACCCAATTTTAATAACTTTGATATTCATAAAATAACCACGGACAACTGGGAAGTTTTAAGAATTTTATCTAAAACTCAGTTTTGGAAAAAATAAGGTTCACAGTTAAGAGGCAGTCAATAATCAAGATGACGAAAATCACATAACCATAAAGGAACAAAGTAAGGGCAAATATTTAGGTTTTCTAAATGATAGTGCGACAGGGAACATGCTAAAATTGGAACTTAAGAATAGACATCTTTTAAAGGGGCAAGTTTATGCAAGTATACATTTATACTACGGGAAACATATTTCAATGAATATGAATGGGAAATTAGGAATCCTAAACAACTTTAATAAGAGTGAAAAGTGGAATACTCTATAACTCTAGAAATTTACTTCAGTCAGTTCTATATGAGAAAATTATAGACCACATCAGAAAATTGCAAACTGCAATGGAGAAAATGATTTCTAAAAGGTAGGGTAACATAGGAACATGCTATGAAATTAAATGCGAAATGACTTTAGGATATGCAAAGGTTGCGGAAAGTATGGAAAATTATCATATGCAAAGGTATGTCTTTATTGAAGCAAAGACAGAAAAATAGAAAGGTGCAGTTTTAGAGTTTTCAGCAAGATATTTACCTAGACTGGTGTGAAAACCAACCCTGGCCACGGGTCAGTTAAGGGCAGGAAATACCCCCAGGAAGGACAGACATCAACGGAACGGCAGGTGCAGAAGGGACACCCCAGGACAGGACAGGAAAACCAGATTAGGATCAGGACAGGACCACCAAGGCACGACCAGCACCCGCAGTTCGGAAGCAACGCCTGCGCTCCACCCTCTCTGCAGCTATCAGTCAGAACCCCGATTGGGTTAGCGAACTCCCCAGCAAAGTGCTCCGCCAGCACTTAAGGTTTAGTAAAACCTTAGAGTCTATGGTCAAATTCGGACAGAGTGCTCCGCAGCGCTCTGTATTCAGTCACCCATTGAGTGCGTTGGGTCAGTGACAGGTCAGCTATTCAGACAAGTCGGACAAATTCCCTAGGTGAACCTAGGGTAGTTATACTGTTTTTGGGTCAGTGTACCACCCCCCAAATGTTGCGAAGTGTCAGAATCCCCAATTTCGATTGGTCCTAAGGTAGGATGGGTTAACACACCAATCAGAACAGACTTTTCTAAGGCCTAATCTACATTTTTGGGTACCGCCTAGCAAGATTGGGGTTCCCATGAGAGAATACACAGAATACAATAGAACAATATCATTGTAACAGTTCAGAACAGTTAACTCCATCTTACTGGGTCAGAGGTGGCTTTCACATTTGCATCTTGACTGTGGCTGCCAGCTGGCTGAGTTCCACTGTCCAAGGTTATTTCTTCCTTGACGGCGCGCGCATGCGCGGAAGGGACCTTCAAGATGGCTCTCAGTACATTCCGACCCCCATTTCCCGCGATACATGAAAAGTAAGCGAAAACAAATTAAAACATAGAAAATAAATGAATGTATTTCATGTCATGATTTCACACTTCAGGTTTATCATTATAAAAATATTCTATGCAGTTATAGGTTAGAGCAACACATAATAACACGAGAGCAACTGCACGAGCTTCACCACGTTATCACATTAAGCTGCCATCTCATGGCTATTACGCATGCGCACCCTTTCCCTCCAGAACTCTAATGACGTAAAGTCACGTGAGTGTGACTAACGCATGCGCAGAAGCAGATTCTAAAGCATCGGCCATTTTTAGGGACGAGGGTTAATTGTATTATTAGAACACATAGGCAAGCATCACTAGGATACACACGCACATTCAAAAATACATAAAATTAGTAAAACGTACAATTGGGATTACAGGATTATAACAGATTTTGAGGTTCTTGACTCGAGCAAGTCGCGATGCGAAATCTTGCTCTATCACATCCTGGTGGGAGTGCCGGGTTATACTGATTGTCCCAGGGCGCCGCTTCTTTTCTGTAATTTGGGGTTGATGGTCATCAACCCGGATGGGGCATGACCCTGGGGGGCGCCGGGACCCCTGAGATTGCTGAAATAGAGAAGGGGAATAGACCTCTATATGGCGGCCGAATGGGTCACTTATACCAGCAGAGGTTGCCCATGCATATCCCACAAAGTATGGGGAAAGTGGCTGAAATACCATTATATTCAGCTTTTGGTGGGAGATACGACTTTCTCTGCATAATTGACTTGTGGTATTCTATGTGGGGTGCGTAGCTCTGTTCCTAGTAGTGATTTCTTCTGTATTTGAAACCGCTGTGCGAGTGCCCCTGGTGCTTGATGGGGCGGGTGTGGGCGTGCCTCCCTTACAGTTTCTTGTATTTTGTTGGCCGGAGCAGTGTTGGCGCCTATTTGAACTGGTTTACTGTGTTATTTATGAAACACTGCACAACCAAAAAAACAAATAAAGATCTTTTTTAAAAAAAAGATGTATTCCTTAAAGGTGAGGTTTTCCATTCCTTGGTTTCTGCAGCTTCTCTGTTTTCCTTTCTTTTCCTTTTTCAAAAGCGTTTTCAGCACATGTATATATATGCAGCACCTTTCGGTCAGCCTTTTTTTAGTCATTAGTGCAGTGGCGTAACGAAACTGAGGGGGCACCCCTGCAAAGTACATAGAGGGCCCCCACCACCCCCCACACTCTGGACCCATTCAGGAAATCTAAAGCCAGGGGCCAGCCACTCATGCACAGTGCTGGAGGGGGCCCTCTGGAGCTTGGGCCCCCTGCACCAATGGGTGTGCAGGGGCTATTTGTATGTCACTGGTGAGAGAATAGGTGAATGAGTGGGTCTGGTAGCTCAGTGGACTAATTCGTCAAATGAAGGGGCTTGTGTTTGACCTCATAGTCACAGATTAAAATCCCTGCAGGTTCACTCAGACTTTCATCCTTCTGGGGTCGATAAAATGAATACCATTGAGTTGGGTAACAATATACATCTGTATTCAATGCCATGATACCCTTGTGCATGAACGTGTGCTTTACAAATGCATATGTTATGTGAGAGGATAAGTAAGTGAGAGGATAGATACATGGGTGGATAAAAGGATAACAGAGTAAAGGGACATTTTTGAGGATGGATAGATGACAGAGTAAATGGAAATCTGAGGAAGGGTGAAAAGATGGAAGAGTAAATGAAAATCTTAGAGGATGGATGGATGGATGAATAAAATGGCCAATGGATGGAATGGTGAACGATTGAAAGTTTGATGAAATAATAAATGGATGACAAAATGTAAAGGTGAAATTATTGATAGCAGAAGGTGGATGGGAGGGTGAAAGGGTGAATGAATAGATGCTTGGATGGAAGAGACAGAGGAGCACTTCTAGGGCACAGGGGAAAAGAACAGGAATGCAGCATATCTCATAGATACGACACATTCCTACACTTTTCTTTTAGTGCAGGGCAGCAGTGCAAGATTCCTTGCAACGCTGCCCAACGACAAAACCTCGTAAATGAGTCCTCTAAATCTTTACGGCATATTATCGATGGAACTACATATTCGGGACCTAGACTATGTAGTGGATCATACTGATAGAACATTGTTATTTTAGAAGACAGATTATATTGAATAGTGAGACATTGCATTTGGGTATGAGTGAGCAAACAGGGTCAGTTGTGACCAGCTTTTAAAACACTGAAGTGAAATATCGAAGCAGACTCGCAACCTGCTCATGTGTGTTACATCCTGCACAGTGCACAACATCACGTAGAGTGGGGGGGGCATGTTAGAGGAAAACAAGTCTCTAATGTCTGTATCCTAGTCACAGGGCGTTTTCCCGGGTGAAGTTCTGATAATAGCAAGGAAAAAAATTAAGATATTCTGCAATTATGCACTTAAAGTGAACAACTCTTCTCCTCTCATCTCACCCCTCCCACACATACACAAAGGCCAGGTTAAGTATATAAAACCTGAGGCTTTCTACATTACTCGCTGGTTGACCCACACCTGGTCCTAGGCCCAGCTGACAGAGTGAAGGCACTCTGCTTGCAGGAGGGGACGCCCAAGCTGGAGTTCTGCTCCCCCTCACACTTTAAACAGCAAGTCTGATGTTCAGATAATATCTGTACATCCACTGTCCCTGCTTTATGAAGTGTAGTTGACAGGGATAGTTAGAAACACTAAGTGCATGCTTTGTCCTACTATAATATATTGTATAGGTATGTACAGTGTTGGTAGAGCACTGCCAGGGACATTGAGCTTGCCCTTTCCGTACTAGTGTGATAGCTATAGGGGCCAGCCTTTAATCATCCATAGGCTAATGACTTCTTGAAGTGAGTAGACCAATAGAAACCCACAGAACAGCTGCAGATATTTGTAGTAATATTTATCTAATTGCCCAAACACAGCATCAGCACCAGTCGTAATTCTTCAGAGGGAAGGAACTCTGGTGTCCACCCTTGATTTATCTAAGCTTAAACTAACTTTTCGCTCTTATAATGGCTGCACCATCTCTGGGCTGAGGCCAATGTGGCCACCTGGACAAAGGAGTCCATGACTACAGGAAGGCCCATGGAGCGGTCACTCTCTAAGAAGATCTCGCTCTGTGTCTTGATAAACTTTGTGCTGCTGGTGAACGATGCCCAAATGATGGAGCAGGCATGTCGACTTCCCGTCAATGAGGTGACTGGTCTATCCAGAGAAGGAGACCTTATTCTAGGTGGGATCTTCCCCCTTCATGATGACGTGGAATTCCAGCAAGCCAACTTCACTGTGACACCTGCACTTATCACCTGCCAGAGCAGTAATGCAATCCTGTATCGTATTCCCCCTTTTTTACGCCATCTATTAGGGGCTTCTACCTGCCCCCCTGCTGGTCTTATGCTGTCTCCACATCACCACCCATTGCAGCTGACAGCACCAGCCCTCAGCTATCTGGATCCCACCCGGTTTTATACCCACGCTCGCGCTGGGGGCTTCTCATCTCTTTGGCACTTGAGGGGGAACATTGAAGCTTTGCTGGCCCCTCCCCTCCTAGGTCCACCTACTCTACTGCTTTCAGCACTACTACCGGCTCTCGTTCCTTCCTCCATCGCTGCCAGGCCCGGACTGGCGCTTCCGGGCACCGGGCAATCCCCCGGTCAGCTGGAGGGTTTTGGGGGCCGGTTTTTCAGAAAAGGGGGCCGGTTTTGTGTCTGGGGGCCGGTTTTGCCCCCGCGGCGCGCCGGCGGCACAAAGCGTGTGGTCACTCTTAGTTGAAATCAGGGCAGGGCCGGCCGGCAGCCCGAGCAAGCCCGGCACGCACTCGTTTTGCATTGCAGGCAGCAGGCCTGCACGAACGGACCCCCCCCCCCCCGCAGGCCTGATTGTATGTGTGCAGCCAGTCAGTGTCAGTGCTGTGCACTCTGGTGCACTCACTAAGTCGACTCGGGTCGGGTCCGCAAAACAAATAGAGAATAGAGGAGGGCAGGGGGAGGTGCCTGTGCGCAGCGCGCAGAATTATGCCTGCCCCCTCCCTCCTCTGCCGCGTCTGCGCGCGGCGCGCCTCACTAGGGTGCGGCTGGTGTCATTTCTCCTCCTCCCGCATGCGCATTGGCAATTTAGTGCGCGTGACTGACGAGAGGAGCGAGCAGCCTGCAGCCAGTCGGTGCGCACGTCTCACCAGGCCCATAAATTAATTTTATTCCCCTGGCTACTAGCCCGGCGCCGCCTAGGCCTAGCCCGACCCCCCTGTGTGTCGCCCCCACCGTCCGACCCCTGCCGTGACCTCACTGACCGTCCGACCCCAGCAGCAGTGGCACAGCAGACACTGGACAGCAGGGCCGCCGGCGCCGCCTGAGTGAGGTGAGTGACGATGATCATGACGCAGTTTTAATTTCTGCCCGCCCAGCCCCCCCGAAAGTAAAGAGCAAGCAGCTTGCTTCTCCAGCGCTAACTTGACCAGGCAGGCCCTGGTGGCAGTGGACGACGGAGGGGGACAGGAGAGTCACAGGACTTGTTTGTTGCATGATGCAGGCCTGGTTGCATGGTATGGATGGTGGCAGCGTGTGACGCCAGTCGCCAACTAGTCGCATAGCTGCCAAGGTTTCAGATTGCTATGTGTGACATTTTCATAATTCCAGTGAAATTATGAGTGACATTTCAATGACTGTCTGTGAGTCAGGGAGGGCAAAGGACCAGGCGAGTAAGTGTGAGGATCATGTATGCAAGAAGAGGAAGGAGGGTGATTGATAGAATTCTAGAGAGCAGATCCCAGAAGAGAGGATGGTGTGAGACAGCAGACAGGGCAATTTTTAGGGATTGGAATTCCACGCATTCTACCTAGGCCGTTTCCAGCAGAGGGCGTCACGTTATCAGTAGAAGCAGCAAATGTGGCATCATTGCTAGCGTGGGTGACACAAAAAATATACCAAGAGCTAGGAAAGTAAATATGCTTGAGCTGACCCTAGGTGGTGCAGAGGGAGGAAGAAACAGTAGAAAGTATAATGTAACAGGAGGTAGAATATGATAAGCATAAAGCATGACAGAAAGAATGTATAATAGATTAAGTTGCGATAGAAGAGGGCGGATGAAGCATGTGTGAATGAAGAGTGTGAAGAAAGTGAGGGTAAGAGAAACTGGTGTAAAGACAAATGAAGGTGAAATGAAAATGAGAAGAGACTCAAAGGAGGGATAATAGCCAAGAAGGTGAACATTAGGGACAGTGCTTAATTTGTAAAATATGAAGTGCAGGTGCTCAAATGTTTGTTGGAGGCTACACCTACTCTTCACTAGCTCCACCCACTTCCTCCACAGGCTCCACCCACTTACACTATTAGCTCCGAGTCCGCGCCCATCTCTTGCTCTGTCATCTCTCTCTCTGTATCTGACCTCGTCCTCACCCCTCTTTACCTCTGTCTCTCTCTGCTTCCTTCCTACCCTTACTCCCTACCCTCTTCTAAGTTATTCTTCACCTCACCTCCTTCTTGCTGCCATACTTCTGTACATCCAACATGTCAGCTGACTCACCCAGCCGCACCGCAAATTTTTGCACATTAATAACGAACCCAACATGTGAATCGGATCTACAGAGTCTAAATATTTGATAGAATCGAGCACAGCTTGTATTTGACTGATCTGATTTCTGAAAAATTATAAAACAGTGATTTAGTAGTGCCTGTTTACATTCCACATGTTTTACTAAATCTTGCATTCCTTAAGTGTGTTAGCTATTTCCAGCATGTTCTGTTTCTTTTCGTGTAGCCTATTACTCTTTTATAGTGCATACTTTAAACTGAGTCGCCGCCAGTATTTGTAAAAGGCCATGACAGAGTACTGAAGTTGAGGCTGAAGACAGTGCGAGTTTCCTACAGTTCCTGCCAGTGTGTCAAAAAGGGGTGCAGAATACATGCTCATTCAATCCTTGGCCTCTCTGCTGAGAGCACAGAGCAGTGGCCATGTATTCCAGTTGCAGTTGTGATATGCAAGTATGTATGATGAATGTACTCAGCAGTTGAAGTATTGGCAGGGCGGAAGTAGCAGAGTTCTATAATACAGGGCAGGGAATGTGCTGGGATTATCATTATGCCACATGTTTATAAACAGTTTATTTGAAACAGGGCTTAGGGTATATCACGGCCGTCCCTGCTCAGCTTTATCTATTTTTTAGATCATGATCATTTGGCTGCCGGGCCTGCCTACCCCAGGCCATCATGACCAGACCAATAAACAGAATGATAAAAAAAAACGTCACGGCGCCTGCCAGGCCCTGCCCTGGCTGCCTCACTTGCGCACTGCACCCCAGTGGCTCCCTCTAACCCCACAATCAGGGTAGGATGTGTCCCCTGCTGCTGAGGGCTGTAGACTGTACCCCTCAGAGGCTGTCCCTAAATCCACACTCTGGATACGTGCCCTCTGCTGCTGAGGGCCTATAGACTGTAGCCCTCACTCAGAGGCTGTCCCCACCTCCACATCCAGGGTAATACGTGCCCCCTGCTGCTGAGGGCGGCAGACTGCACCCTAGCAGACTCCCCGTCATTCACAGCAACACAGTAGTTAGTGAGGCCAAGATCTCGGGGTCATGTGTGCATGCTTCGGTGGGGAGGGGCGGGGGAGAGGGGTGTGTGGGTTGTAACAGCAGGTGGGGCTGCTGTTGAAACCGCCCTCACCCAGCAGGCAGCTTGTTACTTAGGCGCTGCTGCTTGTTTACCACCCTGCTGCCGGGGAGGTCTTGACATCCACATTTTCGCTGCTGAACTTGAAGACGGGTCCCTCAGTTGCAGAGTGGTCATATCAAGAGATAAGGTCGCAGAATGGCCACCAGCACGCGCTTTGCTTGGTGTCACCCCAGCCCCCCCACCCAGGCCTTCGGCCACTTCTGGGCCGTGAGACGAGGTGAGTATAACCAAGGCCACGTCTCCCGGGGTGCTTTCATGATGCACATGGGCTGTTTCAGTTCACGCCGGGTGGCTCTGCAGTCACTGACTCTGCCCCAGCCCCACCCCCAATTGGCTTCTCTCTCGCACCGTCCTGTTAGGGTTGGACTGACTGGGCCAAAATACAGGCTCGATCACCAAAGAAATCGCCCGTTTGTTGTAAGCGATCTGTTTTAAAGAACAACAAACCAGTAACAGTGTGTAAACTGCATAGGATTTTACATTTCTCCTCATAAATTATAAAGATTATCCCATAAAAAAATCGAGGGAAATAATGGTCACAAATAAAGCAGTTTAAGACACGTTATTGAGCTCCTCCAGTCTAGGGGCCTTGGTAGTGTGAGGTGTATGGGGGAGGCTTGTTTTGAGCCGGCCCTTCTGACATGGCAGTAATGTCTGATTAACCTATCCGAGCCTGTATTTTTATATGTGACTGATGGATTATCCGGACAGTCAGTGGACTGTTCCTTGCCCCATCAGCCTCCCAAAGTCTTGTGTCTATTTTTGGTGCTCTCTGAAAGAATGCCTATGAATACATATGACTGGGTGGGTAACCTGATGTTCTTTAAGGTCATCATCTACTGTTTACTGTGCTTTGAAAGTTGATACAATTTGAATATGTAATGAAAAATATGCTGTAAAATTCACCATTTTGGTCTGTCGTTTTTTCAAAATTTTCTTGGGGGGAGAACCCCCCCAAACCCCCCTAGTGGCCGTCGGGCTCGCTCGATGCGCTCGCTCGCTATGCGCTGGACGGGGGCTGGTCTGCTACGCGCCGGATGGGGGCTGGTCTTGCAAAATTTACCAGGGCTGCTTTCAGTTCCCAGTCCGGCCCTGATCGCTGCTCCTGCTCCCTCTCCCCCCCCCGCCCCCCCCACCCCCTCCTCCAATCTCATCCACATCCAGCCCTGCCAGTGCTAAGGGATATTTCCTTAACGGTTCCACAGCAGCCTGTTCAGAAACAAAACATATTTCAACTACACATTTTCGCATGTTGGGTGAGCATTAGATTATAAACTATTGCGGATATTTTATGGGCCCTGATAGTTGGGCAAGCATGCCTAAAAGTTTTGCACAGAACATACTAAACAAGCAAAGAGCTAGAAAAACTTACTTCAATAACGTTCATCTCTAATCTCACCGAGGTTGAGTCAAGGCATGCGTTTTTAACACTTAAACTCTTATCACGAATCCAGGGCTACATTTTGAACCTCCTGCAAGCATGTATACACAGGGATCGAAATTATCAGTTGTATTATAATTATCACACCTGCCGAAATGGATGGGTGCAAAAGGCCGGAGAAAAATGCAAACATACGGAATTTGGTGTGTTCAAAATCGATTCTGTAAATTATGTTTTGATTTTTTGCTGAAAACTGGGAATAAAAGGCATTTCTCCCTTCCGCGCCTCTCCATACCACCAGAGCCTGAGAATGCACAGCCGGCTTCATAATCAATAGATCCTCCGAGTCCGAGTCCTGAGTAGGACACACGACATACTCACTCACCTTAGGCCTGGCTGGCCTGCAGCTATGGAGGTGAGCGGGGCAGGCAGCAGAACATTTAAATTATGAAGAGCCGCCAGGCCAGGCGTACTGCGCAGTGCCACCAACTATTTATTAATTCAAAAAGGCTCAGGCAGGCTGGCCGGCAGGGCGTGCGCATGGAACCATAATGAATGTTTAAAATAAAGGCTGAGGCCCGTCACCGTCCGTGGCGTGCAAGCAGTTTGTAGTCCTGCTTACTGCATCTTCCTCTGCCGAGAGTGTGAGTGAGGGGGGCCCACGAGCCTGAAGGGCCCCTGTGGGGGCCTGTGTTAATACGCTCCTGTAATTTAATGTTTAAAAAGAAGCCGTCGCCGTCCATGGCGTGCGCGCAGTCGTTTTAAATGTATGCTTGGTCCCTTGCTTGAAATGGTTGCAGCCGTCTTCCTCTGCTGAGAGTGAGGGGGCCCCTGGAGCCTGGGGGCCCCCCCCGCACCGTATGGGCTGCGGGGGCCTGTGTTACGCCCCTGCATTAGTGTGTTTAAGTGCCATTCACGTTGTCCTTCTGCCCACTGGGCCATGCTCAGGAAGGCGCGAAAGACAGCATGGTAAGTCAGACACAAAAGCACAGGGGCATATTACCAACGATTAGCGATATTTATTGCTAACGAGGCTTAGCAATGAATTTTTTAACGCTAAGCATCGCCGGAAATTATCGCAGAGATAACTTGCTATTAGCAAGGTTTATCTCAGAAGTGATAAAAATCCACGCGCTAACTGCCAAATGAGATTTTATCGCTGGAAAACCAACGATAATCTCTCGAAGTTTGGCGTTAGTTTGATGATAGGGGCTCACAAACTTAGCCATGATATCCACCTTCCATAGAATATCATGGCTAAGTCAGGAAAATACCAGGTGTAAAAAAAGCAGCACTAACCGCAGTTAGCGCTGCTTTTTTTTATCACTAACAGGGTTAGCGAAATCCTTGATAATAGGAGAAATGTCGCTTAACAACATTTCTCCTATTATTTTTCTCTTGAACGCCCCCTTTGCATCTCATTAGAGATGCAAGGAGAAGCGTAGAGAAAAAGGGTGCTAACATGCGAATTTGCGTGTTAGCACCCTGTTGCTGATAGGGAGATAATTTTATCTCCGCTTTCTTGGCTTTTAAAGCCAAAAAAGCGGAGATAAATCCCTTGATAATATGCCCCACAATTTACTGTGTTTTTCCACTTTTTAAAATAAATACGGACAGGAAACACAATATTGCCTATCTGTATTTATCGGTAAAATCAGTAAAAACGGTAAAGTGGGAAGCCTTGCGTATAATCTGGGGTAAGGGGTCCAGCCCACGTCCAGGGTATTTACCTACCTGATCCCATTTGTTTTTGACACACTGCATATTTTTGTAGGCCTATGAAGGCCCGTCCTATTGACTTTGCCAATGCTTGTTGTAAAGAGGTCTCAAGCCACGTGAGGGAGCGCGTGGCATTTCCTATAGCAGACGATCCGGCAGGCGCGAAGTGGGCATCTTAGGCCTGAAACACAACGTGGGCTTGATTTTGCACGTCATGGACACAAAAGACGATCAAACACACTTTTCGGGGAAAACTTGAAGCGCCAAAGTTAGTGCAATGGTTCCAGTGTCTCTACCGTGCATTGCCCTTGGAGAACATATGCGGTGGCATTCAGCAGCAGAGACACGTTTTCTATAGAATGTGGCAATCGCTGATAACATATCTCTGCAGCAGAGAAAACGGTGCGCGCGCCCACGCGTCTGAGAGTTCGTCAGTTATTAACCAGAAAACGCGGCTGAGCGGCACCGATAAAAGGGGGAAAGGCAAAATAGAGGGCGATCACCTGCCTAGCCAGAGTGTAAAGGGGAGGAGAGTACTATATATGAGTTAGACATTCAAAATGTGTTGTTTTGTATGTGTTTGCTAGATATGTGTAAGAGACACACAAATACATACTTCGCGTAAATGCCATGGAAATTACAATGGAAATTACAAAAATATTGAAAAAACATATTGTGGGAGGTTATATCGTCCAAAAACAAGCACAAATATTGTTTTCTTTATATACAGTTCAAAGTAGTAAATGTTAAATATTCTACTATATAAAAGTAATATAATGTAGTACACGTTCCAAACATTATTTAAAACTATATATAAATATATATTTATATAAAGACTCATACGTTTATGTTAATTTTATTAAACTTCCTACTAAGTTCCACCAAGAAGCCCAACAACCAGCAACTCAAACATAACTTAAATAAATCGCTATTAACTATTAACATAATTAATAATTAATTAAATAACTAACCATTAAAAAAGAATTAACAATAATTTGTAATTATGTATAACTTAATTAACTTTCCACTCTATACCCCTACAAGCTTAGCAAACTGCTCCTAAAATATGACTTACAGTTTTAATTTCAAAACATAACACTTCAAAAATATGCATGAATCAATACATTAATTAACATTAAAAAATAAATTAACAGCCCGCTACAACACTTTATTACTAATAATATTTGTTTAAATTACTAAATCATTCAAAATTACAAACTATAGTTCATGACATTAATAACTATTATGCTAATAATACTAACACCTAGAATTAATGTACTAAAACACAATATAATTAAAAACAATATTTTTTTCATAATACTGAGCAAATTTTAAGCACAATGATTTACTTGAAAACAATCATTTTTACCAAAAAATCACCCCAATATTCTTCACAGTGATATTCTATAGCACCATATTTTTAAATCACAATATTTTTTCAAATATTTTTGTTCTCTGATATTTAAAACTCAATATTTTGTCCAGACACTGAAAAATACATTTTAATGCCTCTAAGATTGTATGTACTGAACATAATAACACAGAGAAACAACTCGCTTATTATTAGTAAGGATGTCTCTTCAATCTGACCTTACTATTCTACACAAATGTAACTCCATATATTGGTTATATAACTTTTATTATAACAAGTATATTTGAAAAAGAAAATTGAATAACCACCGATGTGCAAAGTATAATATGCTAATGCTAGTGGGGAGGGCCATCATGACTTACTTCATGCTTTGCCTCTCCTGCATCTCCTTAATCATGGTCTCTCCCCACTCTCAACATTGGTAACAAATTTATTTATTTTTTGTGTACTTATATAGCGCGGTCCTGTCGCCCCAAGGGCATCCTGGCGCTTGAGATCCGGTCAACAGCACTTCCACTGCTCAGCCAATACTAGGAAAAAGATGGGTTTTTAGGGCTTTCCTGAACGGAAGGTAGTTCCTAAAACTTCTTAAAGGAAGTGGCAGAGAGTTCCAGAGTTTGGCCGCTGCGACACTAAACGAGCGGCCAACCATCCTTACTCTCTGGAACCTCGGAACCACCAACAGTTGAGCCGAAGAGGAGCGAAGGGGCCGCGGGACAGAATACCAGGCAAACATATTTTGCAATGGCACTGTGCCCTGTCGATGTACCGCCTTAAATACTAGGCATGCCGCTTTGTACACTACGCGCAGGTGCACCGGCAGCCAGTGTAGATCCCTTAATGCTAGGGTGGAGGAGCTGAGGTTAGGACGAGAGAGAGCCAGCTTAGCGGCCATGTTCTGCACCCGTTGTAACTTCCCCAGCAGATTTTTTGGTGCCTCCAAAAGTAGCGCATTACAATAGTCTAAGCGACTCAGTATGGTCCCGCGAACTACTTCCGGCCTGGCCTGTGCAGGGAGAAGGGGCAGTACTTTACGCAACATGCGTAGCAGCATCATGCATGAAGAGATGGTCTTGTTGACATGCATGTCCAGCTGCAAATTTGGGCCGAAGATCACCCCCAAACTCCGCAGCCGATACCGTCTCGGGAAACGTGGAAACGTGGAGGGCCAGAAATTCTCCGGAAGTGCCCGCGGAGTCCGGTCCATGGAGCAGTGGAGCACCTCAGTCTTTGTGCTGTTAAATTGTAGGGAGTTGGCCCGAAGCCAGTCCGCCGTAGCTGCCATGCAGCGATGGAATGTCTCCAGCGGGACCGCATTACTTCCTTCCAGGGAGAAGACCAGCTGGGTATCATCAGCGTAATTAAAAGCCGAGATACCGAAAGATTTTATAAGCTGGACGAGAGGGCGGAGGTAGAGATTGAAGAGTATGGGGCTGATGGCCGAGCCCTGTGGGACCCCCTGCCCTACTTTCCGCAGCTCTGACCGAAACGGGGGGAGCGTGACCTTCAGCTGCCGGTTATTAAGGTAGGATACCAGCCAGTCTCTTGCCCTCTCTGTGACCCCGCACTCCTCGAGCCTCCTGATGAGGGTCCGATGGCAAACCGTGTCGAACGCGGCCGACATGTCGAGCAGCACCAAAAAGGCTGCCCGACCACTATCGACTCGCGAACGAAGATTGTCCAGAACGGTTACCAGTGCGGATTCCGTCCCATGCGCAGGGCGGAAACCAAACTGCGACTCATCGAACCATCCAATTTCTTCCAGGAAGCCTGAAAGAGCGCGGGTCACCCACTTTTCCATGATCTTAATAGGAAAAGGGAGCAGGGAGATAGGCCTATAGTTGGAAAGACAGGCGGGGTCCAGAGTCGGTTTCTTAAGCAATGGTGACACGACTGCCAGCTTCCAGCATTCAGGGACCGTTGCCGAGTCCAAAGACTGGAGGCAGATGGAATACAAAGGCTGGAAAAGTTCCGCCTGAAATGTCTTCCAGAATTTGGGAGGCAATGGATCAAGCGGAGAGCCTGAGGTCACCGTACGTGCCAGACTGCAGAACTCCTCAAAAGAGGGGGTGGCAAAATGTCTTAGTTGGGGTCGACTGGGCGCCGCTTCCGGAGCTCCTAGGCTGGGAACATGACCACTCGGCCGGGGCCAGCTGGGCGAGGTATCCTGGGCTACCCAGGCTACATGACTAGAGGCGAGCCTGCTTTGCCAAGTTGGACCGGCCCCAACGCCCAAAACCACCGAGCCAAGGGCATGTCCACTCAGCAAGGGTCGACTGGAAGGAGTGTCCGGAGCTCCCAAACTAAGGTGTGGGTCACTCGGCTGGGGTCGACTGGGTGGCCCGTCCGGAGCTGCCAAGCCGGGGGCAGATACAGCCGGCCGGGGTCGACTGGACGGGCTAACCGGAGCTCCCACACCGAGAGCAAGAGGCACTGAGTTTTTTAGACCTTCCAAGATCTTAGCGGTCTTCTCCTCAAAAGCATCTGCCAGGGAGTCACACAAGGCCTGCGACGCGGGGACCTTGTTAGCCACGCACATAGGTTGGGTTAAGTCCCTGACGATTTTAAACAGGGCTTGTGACTTATTCGGCGCCTGGTTCAAGGTGGTTTCCAGAAAAGCGGCCTTAGCCGACCTGATCTGCGCCTTATAGCTCTGCAGTGCCAGCCTGAATGAGGCCCTCGCTGAGGACGAGTACTGCTTCCTCCAGGCTCTCTCGGTGCGTTTGCAGCTCAACTTCAGCTGCCGCAGCTCCTCCGTGTACCAGGGACAAGCCCGGTTCAGTCTGCCACGAGACTTACGGAGGGGCGCCGCCTTGTCCAAGGTATTCGTAATGCACTGGCATAAGGTGGTGTAGCTTTCCTCCACCGAGTCACTCAGACAAAAGTTATCTGGTAGGAGGGAAGGCAAAGACGATGAATTTAATAGTCGAGACCAAGGTCTGCCCAGTTTAGCCTGTACGGCACCAGCTTTCCCAAAGGAGTGGTCCCCCAGACGGAGAGAGAAAGCAACCAGAGAGTGGTCAGTCCAGCATTGACATAGGATATCATTGACCACAACTAGTTGTGCGTCTGCGAAGACCAGGTCCAAGGCATGACCCCTCCTGTGAGTGGCTGACAGGACCAGTTGTTGCAACTGAATGTCACTAAAAGCTTGGCAAAGTGTCGTAAACGCACTATCCAGCGGACCACCCGACCACAGATTGAAATCCCCTAGAACCAGTAGCTTGGAGTGAGTATTAGAGAGGTCATATATCAGGTCGATGAAATCTGACAAGGAAGGTACCGAGCCCGGCGGGCGATAACACAGAACGCCCGTGAGCAATGTTCTCTCCAGATCTTTGAAAGAGAACCCCATCAGCTCAAAGCCCGAAACCCCTCTAATTTTAAGTTGGGAAAACCCCAGCATTTCTTTATAGATGACACCAATTCCACCCCCCCTGTTCTTCAACCGAGGAGTGTGGGTGATTTTAAAACCTGGAGGGCAAGCCAGGCCCAATTCAACCAGGCAGTCCTCCCGCGTCCAAGTTTCCGTAAGGAACAGGACATCGAGCCCCGAGGTCTCGATGAGGAAGGCAATCTCTGTGTGGTGCTTGCAAAGCGACCGAACGTTAAGCAGCCCACAAGAGAGGGTATAAGGCAAGGCTAAAGCACTACCCTTCTGACTCAGGAGCGCCTGGCTCGGTCTGAGTTCCAGTAGGGCAGCCCGAGAGTAAACTAGACGTGGAGAGTGCGGGGGGGCAGAGGAAGCGGCCCTATGCGCGCCCGTTGCGCGAACCGGCGCAAACGGGCTTACCTCTGGGGCACCTCCGGCGCGCCTACGTCGCACCCGCTGCGCGCAACCGCTGCGCACTTGCGCCTCCATCCTTTTATGATATTGGACCGAGCGGGAGTCCGCCTCCTGCGTCCCTTGCCCTACGCAAGATGGCGCCCGAAGTGCTCCCAGCCTTCAACCCCACCCAAGATGGCGGACGGACCCACTAAGCTGTCTGAATCCCGCCGAATGCGGGTGAAATAACAATTAGGGTGCGAGTGAGCCTGACTGTTCCCCGGCCGAGAAGCCGACACCTGAGGTAGGCAGCGCGAATTAAAGAGCTCTAGCATCTCTGTGGAGAGTTATCAGCAGCGCGACAATTTTAAAATAAGCACAAGTTAAAAAAGCTGCAACAGCAAAGAGCGCGTGGATCAGAAATCTGATCTGACCGCACCCTCGGAGGCTTAAGTAAGCTCACCAAAGTGCGGGAGTCCGCCTCCTGCGTCCCTTGCCCTACGCAAGATGGCGCCCGTAGCTGTGTAATCGGGCCTAGTTAGCATAAGAAGAGCATTTATTGATTTGCTCATAACTTTGGCCCTATTTGACGAATTATCCCGAAACTTCCCCAAAAAACATTCATCAGCCTCACCTCCTTACTTGAAAGCTTTAGGATGAACAGTCAAGTGGGGGCGAGAGAAAACAAGCATTTGCAATGCAATCGGTTTCGCCTTTGGGACCTTATGTGTATTTAGATATGCAGCACATTGGGCTGGGTGCTGAAACATCTACTGTTGCTTAACATGGAGGGAAAGTAAGCACCAAACTGCGTGACACACCAGGTATGGGAGGGAAGACATGGAGAGAAATATTGCCTTTCAGCGGGAAATGGTACCGTCCAAAGCGGTGCGCCTATCACTGAAAATACAAGATTTGAAAAAATATTATTTTCTACAGGTGCTTGTGGAAGACAATGTCTATGGACTGGAATCTAGAAATGCTAAAGAGATTCTGGTATTTACTGACCTCTGCTGGTGGTTTTCTATCAAAAAAGTTAAACAGAGGCAGTTGCCAGAAAAAAAAAAGAAAGTCCCTCAGCAGAAAGCAATTGTGGTATTTTACTGACCTCTACTGGTCGTTTTCTATAAAGACTGTTAAATAGAGGCAGTTGAACAAGCAGAAAGCAGTTCTGGTATTTTACTGACCTCTGCTGGTCGTTTTCTATCAAGACAGTTAAATAGAAGCAGTTGAACAGAAAAAAAGTCCCAAAGCGGAAGCAGAGAAGGCCTAGGGCTGATCTCCAGAGCCCACAAAGTATATTCACATATAAAGTATATACAAAAAGTCTTGAATGCTCGACCTAAAAAGGGGGTCCAACACATGTTTTACACATACAAACAAGAGATGAAAGAAAGGTCCCTCCCTAGCATGCATAAAGATAGTTGCTTAATTAGAAAGCATGCTTTTTATGATTTGGTGTAAAATAGTTCAGCCATTAATGGGAAATTACGGTTAAAAAAAACAGAGATTCTGACAAAAGGAGCATTTTTATTGGCCCAAGGGCTTTTTTTCCCCATCATCTGTCTCGGTACCATAATATGGGAGCAGTCACATGGAGCCAAGCAGTCTCATTTGCTGGCCACAACCCAGAGAAGTTGTGCCTGCCGGTACAGTAAACAGGACTCGGTTCCAGTGTTTTGAATCTTGAAAAAAAAAATCCACGTGGGCAATTTAGGGGCACCCTTGGTCCCTTGCAGTTATGGGGTGCTCCTAAAGTGAGCTCCCAGGGGTCAGAAGAACAATTTTAGCCAGTCGTGCAGTACATCTGCAGGCGCCAGTGCGAACCTCTCGTGTGCTTTCACAGGATTCCCACAAGAGCACATAGGGTCTGCACTGGCTCCAATGAGAGCACTGGTGGACCTGTGAAAAAAGTTTTTAGAAAAAAAAAAAACAACACAAGCCCAAGATACGCACATCCAAGGATGTACAGATATCTTCACGGACAACATACTTCCTCCAAACCCCAAAACACATTTAGGGGCCTATTACGATGGCGGATTTCCTGCATCCACCGGGCCGGCGGAAGCCACCGCCGGCCCGGAGGATGCGGGAAATCCGCCGCGGAGGCTTGAAAGACCCACAGCCAAATTAGGATGGCTGGGGGGTCTTACAATCTGTCCTCCGCTTTTCCGCCGCGGTCGCCTTCCGACCGCGGCGGAAAAGCATTAACATGGCTGGCGGTGTCTATCAGACACTGCCATCCATATTAGGATGGAGTACAAAGTATGCTTTTCCAAGGCGGCTTTTCCGCCTTGGAAAAGCATACAGAGCTTCACTTCGGGGGCCCACTGCGGGCCCCCTGGGTGAAGGGTGGGTGGGGGTGCACATGGGGGTACCTATGGTACCCCCCTGCATTTGCGTGGACAAAGCGGCAGGCACCACGCGGTGCCTGCTGCTTTGTGCACGCAAATGCTGTGAATGCATTTTGAACATTGCGGCGGGTGCAGCTTCAAGCTGCACCCGCCGCAATGTTAAAGATTGAGGATGTGACCGCCAGGGTGGTGGTCACATCCTAATTGCACAGGAGGGAACTCCGCAAGCAATGCGGAGGTTCCCTCCTACTCTATGGTGGCGGACGGACTCAGGTCCGTCCGCCATCATAATCGGCCCCTTAGTTGCCAGGTTCTTACTATGCACCCCTTTCACCTTGTACAAAATTCTTTACGGAGAGGCCACTCCCTTCAGACACCCAAGCTCTGTTAAGTAGCCTTGCCCTTACGACGGACACCCATTACCATATACCGAAGTCTTCATGTAGAGCAGACTCCCTCCAGACACCAAAGCCCCAGGAGGCGGAAAGCCTTTACTATGCACACCCTTTGCCTTGCACAGAAGTCTTCAGGGAAAACCAACTCCCTCAAGAAACCAATACCCTTAACTTTACAAAACCCCTTTTATGCACCCCATTCACATTGTACTGAGTTCTTCATGGAGAGTCAACTCCCTTCAGACACTGAAGCACCGTTAGATGCCATGCCCCTACTGCATAAACACCTCACCATGGACAGTAGTATTCGCAGAGAGTCCACTCCCTCCAGACACCCTAGCCCTATTAGTTTGCCAAGCCCCTTCTATGCACACCCTTCGCCTTGTACAGACGTCTTCAGTGGGAGTCCACTACTTAAAAAATAAATTAGGTGACCAAGCCCCTACTATGCACATCCCCCTTGTACAGACATCTTCATGGAGAGCCAGTCCCACCAGACACCCAAAAGCCTTGTTTGGTAGCCATGCCCCATCTACATGCACTCTTTACTTTGCACAGAAGTATTTACAAACAGTCCACTTCCTCCAGACACCCACGCCCCTTAGGTGTATAATCCCCTACTATGAACACGGTTCATCTATCTTCTACAGAAGTCTTCAAGAAGAGCCCACTCCCTCCAGACACCGAAGCCCATTTGGTGACCTAGACACTATTAGGCACACCCTTCCCTTTGTACAGAAGTCTTCATGGAGAGCCCAGACCATCCAGACACCAAAGACCCATTAGGTGGTCATGTCCCTATTACGCACACTCTTTGCCTTGTACAGACGTTTTCATGAAGAGCCCACTCCCTCTAGAAACCCAAGTTCCATTAGGTGAATAAGCCCCCACCATGCATCAATTTTGCTCTATGCACAGCTCTTCATGGAGAGCCCACTCACTCTAGACACCCAAAACCCCCTCGTTGGCAATGGCACTGCCCCTACTACACACACTCTGCCTTGTACAAAAGTATTTACAGAGAGTACACTTCCTCCAGACACTCTAACCCCTTTAGTTGGCCAAGCACCTACTACGAACACTCTTCACCTTATAGAGAAGTCGTCCCAGAGAGTCCACTCCCTGCAGACACTCAAGCTCCATTGGGTGGACAAGGCCCAACTGTGCACCGACTTAACCCTGTGCACAACTCTTCAAGGAGAGCTCGCTCCCTTCAGACAGTCAAGGTCCATTAGGTGGCCAAGTCCCTACTACGCACATCCTTCCACTTATACACATGTAGTCACAGAGAGCCCACTCCCTCCAGACACCCAGGCCCATTAGGTGATCAATGCCCTAGTACAAGCACAAGATAGGTGGCTGGAGAAGGTGGACGCACACACTTAAATGTCAACAAAGTACCAAATGTCCCAATAAGCACATATGCGTGTATCAAGAGGGAGAGAGAGGACCAGAAAGCTAGTCCTTATCCCCCGAGTTATATGTCAATAAATCAAAAATGGACTAGCTAAATAATCAGAAGAAAATAAATTATTTTAATTTATCAAGGACTCAAGTATGCTTTGTCAATGGTTTGTGGCACCTGGTAGGTGTGCTCATAAAGCCCTCACCCACCAACCTAGTTGGTGGCATGCTTCATCATCGGGCCCACCCAGTGACACCTAGCGTGTCCCGGGTGTGCTTCGACGCCTGAAGACAGCGGAGCAGGTATGTCGCTGTGTGTGCGGTGAAGACTGTTATGGATTGTGAATTTAAAACGGCTTGGCGGGGATCCCAGTGCCCAGGGGCAAATACACTTTATTAGCTGGGTCACCGTCAGCGGTTAAAAAATAAGGCTTATGGGATGTTAGAGGCGAGTTACGACCTCCCACATCCTGGGGTGTGTCAACATGTTTCAGCCAGTGCCTTATTACTATGCTGGCTTTCTTCAGGACGGATAAAAAAGGTGTGTGCAATTAAAATTAGTGGGTGTATATCCAGACTATGTGTATACACGCCCTAAAGTGTTTTTCTATGTGTGAGTGGGGAATTCCCATCAGCTAATAAAGTGTATTTGCCCCTGGGCACTGGGATCCCCGCCAAGCCGTTTTAAATTCACAATCCATAACAGTCTTCACCGCACACACAGCGACATACCTGCTCCGCTGTCTTCAGGCGTCGAAGCACACCCGGGACACGCTAGGTGTCACTGGGTGGGCCCGATGATGAAGCATGCCACCAACTAGGTTGGTGGGTGAGGGCTTTATGAGCACACCTACCAGGTGCCACAAACCATTGACAAACCAATAAGCACATAAACATTAAGTAACGGGTGCTCAAGAAGGAGGAAGTGTCACCACTTCTTCTTCTGTTGGATCAGGTCCTGGTCATAAGTAAAATACATTGAGCACTCCAAAATAAACCAACTTTGAGTTTCGTAGTATGTTTCATTAACAGCCTTTATTTCTCTCAAATCGTCTTTCAATTCTCTGCCAATGTTTTTCATTTTTGCTGCAGATTTGGCAGAACATGCCTTAAGAGTCCTCCCTGAACATGAAGTGGCCAGGAAATTGTCACCTGTGTCACACTGACCTACTCACCACATGTACAAGAGATATTATCGTGAACTATCAATAAAGACGGTACTTGTTATACATTATATCTATAGCAGGTCTAGTCGCCAGTGGCACAAACCAATCAAGGATCCCAGAGGACAGAAACTGAGTATACCATAGAAGTGTCAAAGGTTGAAAATGTTGCGTGGGTTTTCTCAAGCAACGCCCATGGCTTTTCTGAAGCAGCCCCAGAGTAACTTAATCACGCAAACCTGCGGCTTCACCAAAACCTTAATGTTAATGTTATTGGAACTTATAGAGTGCTAACTGATACCCGAATGTGTCCTGGCGCTATGTGAAGTCCTAACTGAAAACAGCGTCAGTGCAGGTACTAACGGGAATTATTTTGAGAAAAGCCATGTTTTTAATGCCTTCTAAAAGCCTAGAAGATCAGTCATACTTCTCAAGTGTATTGGGAGGGCATTCCAGGCTTTGGCTGCATTGGCAACAAAGCTTCTGCCACCACAATTTGCTTTTTTCACCCGGGGTGCCATCACAAATTTTGCATCTGATGACCGCAGTGCTCTTTTTGGTGTATACCAGTGAAATCCGTGTTTTAAGACGTCCGGCCCGATCCAGGCAGGGCTTTGAAGACCAAACATAAAGCCTTGAACTGAGTGTGCTTCCTGACTGGCAGCCAGTGAAGTTTTTTTATTTTGTCTGAGATAGATTCAAACTTTGGTGTGCCTGTGAGGAGCCTGGCTTACGCCTCCCCAGAACAGGCATATCGTGGAGAAATATTTGGATTTCTCCTTGGTTTTTCCTCTTTCCATGTGTGCTGCATTCTGCCGCACTAATAGTGAAGAAAACTCATCTCGGGATTGTTTTTGTGCAAAAACAATCCTGCCTGCAAAGGAAGCACCCTTGCATTGTGGTGCAAGGGTGCCTACGTTGGCGCCAGGCAGCAAAGTATGCACCAGAGCAGGGGTAAAGCACAAGAATGCACTATATTTCATAAATACGGGGCATTTCTGCCCTTTCACATTGGCGTAGGGTAGTGTAGCAAGAACAGTTGACGCGCTGACCAATGCCAGTTCCTCCAAAATGAGGTCCTCAGTGCACATGAAGCGATGATTTAAAAACCCATGTTTCACTGAAATTATTTAAATCTCATGAATTATTTCCATAATACCTGGAAAAAAGTGGAGTAGTGTGGCTCACTGGTTAGAGGCGGCAGGCCTGAGAGCAGAAGTCAGCCTGGGACCAGGGTTCAATTCCCGACGCGGCAGGGTCGTGGACCTTGGTCAGCGGACTCGATAATTCTCGCTTCGGTGCTTACTCTAATCAGGGGTTCCACTCGGCAACTCTGGGCATTAGCTTGCCTAATCTCCACAACGGCCCCACCAATTCCAGGGATGCCTGGCTCCACCTTGGGGACTCCCAGCAAGGGACCATCCCACAGGGAAAGCCAGGACGGGTTCCCCAGAGTTATACAGCGCCGGGACGCCCCGTTGCTGGGGCAGCTGTGCGCTTTACAAGTATACTACATTTACATTTACATTATCATTCTTATGAATTATGACTTTAATTCTGATTTCATTGTACACATCTAATTGGTCATAAGTATGACAATGCATTTAAATAATGAAACAGACTGCTCATATTTACATTTGCTCTTAGTTCGAGCCACGTTTTTTCCATGAAATGTTCATGAAACTTAAATATTATTTTGAAAATACAGCACATTGTAATTTGAACAACGAAGACAGTAGCAGTGAAAGCATTTACATCTACTTGCAAAGGACGCTTTTTACACAGTAAAATGTTGTCTATAAAACCCACATCATTAACACCATAAGTGAACCTTTTTTATGTAGGACAACACTTTAGCCAGAGCCGCTGGAAGTATGCGATTTTGTGGCTGCTCCATTTTCCACATAAATATGGATTCTCCAAATTTGTCACATAATTCATCATGTGCTGCACATTCTGCAGATTTCAACGGAAAAATTATTTCTATCTGAAACGGACCAAAACTTGCAGCAACATGTCCCAGTGGAATGCCCTATGCAGAGGTTGATCGGTCACTTTTCTGTTGCTTATTTCTGTATCTGTGTGTCAAAGGGGTACTAATCAGGTGAGGTGACACCTTTGCACAGATAGTGCCAATGGGTAAACATTTCGCAATCACGAGGTAATACTACCACTAAATGTGCCACAATACGCCACATAATTTTGCAGCAAAGTCGAATCTGACACATAATTTGGTGCTTCCCTGAAGCATAATTTCAGTGTCCCTCACAATAGCCCAGTACTGTCTCAGACTTTACCAAGCTAATTCTCCAATTAAATAAAAAAAAGAATCTTTTTGTGCAACCTGCATCAATATAAAGAAGATGAAATACTTAGCCATGTTGCACTTCATTGTCCATTTATATAATCACTGGATTATTTTGAAATTTATAAACCACTCGGCTTTGTACCTTGATGGCCCTTCCTTAATGCTTTATTGGACCATTACAAATTGGCTTTATACGTGACTTTCTACCACATAATAATAGTTTAACCAGCTAAATCAGTCCAGACAGGATTGGAACCCGTCACTGGCAGATTAGATACAGGTCTCAGAAGCTAACCTTTAATAGGCTGATGAGTTGCAAAGGTTAGAGAATGTTTAATAAACCAGAATGCCTGAGGCAGAAAGGTGCTAAATAGGCCCTTTGCTGCAGGATTCACCTTCATCGACAATAGCAGTTCGAGGCTGTTGTTGTGCATCTAAACAAGTAGGCGGCCTACCCTCCCCAGAGTGAACTGGCACTGATCACCAAGGTCAACCTGTGAATCGGAGGCAGCGCTGAGAAGACACCAGCAATCGAGCATTCCCATCACCGCCAACGAGTGCTCTCAACCGCCAGGGTCAAATTAATGAACCATGTGTTTATTATAAGGCACTTGTGTTACCAAGCAGTCTCGCATGGCCCTTCACAGCATGCTTTCCTTCCTTCCAGCAATTTATTTGCAACTGTAGTTAGGCCTTGTAATTGTAATGAGTCTGTCAGCCATTCACGTGAAAGTGCGAACAAAAAACGTAAGAATCAAGGCATACATTTCATATAGAGCTGCACTGGCATTTCCAGGCGCAACAGCTGCCTTCTCCTGCAACATACGTCTGCATTTCCTCCGGACCATTTCTAACATTAGACATAGACTAGGCGGCCGCCTAGGGTGGCAAAAGGGCCAGGGCGGCAAAGGTGGATTTAAAAAAAAATTGATCCTATGAACGTAGTGCTAGGTGGCTGCCTAGTCTTGCCTAATGGTAGAAACAGCCCTGAGGGTCCTAAGCATGCACATACAAGTAGCACTAGAGGAAATCATGCAGAGGGCATGGAGGAAAAGTCAATAGTCTTTGAAGACGCTGATACTCGGCCCTGCTTACTACTATGGGAGGATTAGTGTGCACCAACCTGATATCAAGTGCTTAGCCTTGTTCTTCCACTTGTCTTAAGTTTGAAGAAGATCTAGAGGAGTTAACTGAAGGAGTCAGTGGGAACAAGAGTAGCTGTGCAGGAGGAAGAGATGCAGGAGGCGCCAAGGGAGCTGGAGCCACAGGAACCACCGGTTCAACTTGGAATTGAAGGAGACTAGAGAGCTTCTTGATTAAGGCTGGATTTTTCAGGTGAATAGTTCCGCAGGGAGCGAGGCCAAACCTCAACTCGTGGCTGGGCGTAGTTTATATACCCTCTTGAAGGCTCAATGGATTGAAGGAAATACCTGTTAGTACCCTTGCTTTGACCTTACAGTTGGAATGAATTCACCAGCAAACAAGTGTATCGTTTTTGCTCGAACGTGCATTATGGAAAACAACAACATGGCCCCACTAATAGCGGGACCAAGGCACTCTATTGGTTTATGGGATACTGGGGGAAGCTTGCATAGACTCAATGGAAAACCACACCAAGGCCCTAGTAAAAGCGGGTGCAAGGTACTCTATTGGTTCACAAGTTCTGGGGGGATGCTTGTATGGAATCACAGGCTTTGGCGAACATCAATCACGGTATCATAGCGTGCCATTAAAAGTCACAGGAGTAATACAAAATGAGCTCTGTGGCTAAGCTTACTACTCAGAGGGTGCCTGAGGGAGTTGTGATAGATGGGATCTAAAATACTTCTTTAAAGCTATCACTTAAAATTTCATCCATTCATTATGAAAGCATCCTATAAGGACTGTGGACTTAAAGTAATTCAACAAGCTGCCCTGCGCCCAATTTTCTATCACCATTCAAGTGATAGCAGACCTTTGACCACACGTTAGACACATAGAACATAACAATTAACCCATATTTAATGGATGTTACCCTCTTTTTACTGGTATTCACCCACCTTAACCACCACAGTTCCTTCAAAGACTTTAATAGGGTTAACCTCTTTTCAAATAATTGAATACCATGCAAAAATGTTTCGGCCTGATTCTAAGTTTGGTGGTCCTGTAATTGGCCGCCACACCAGCGCCCCGCTCCAGGACCACTAAACTCAACCGCCCGCCACCTGCCAGATTACGAGTAATCTTGTGGTCTGGTAGGCGGTTCTTTGGCGTTCCAGCAGTGGTGCCTATTAAAAGGGCAAAGCGATGAGAACACCAAAGCTCATTCCTGCACGGCATGGACTGTAAAGTCCATTCCAGGCAGGAAAGGGGGGGGGGGGATGACTGCACACAGGGCACGACATGTCCCCCTCCCCCCCGCATGCACACCATTGTCCTGAGGCGATTGGGGGCCCTCTTTGGTTCCTCTCCACCACAGTTTTCAGGGCAGGCTCACCTCAATGAAAACCATGGCAGAAAGGAAACTCGTAATATTCTTGGTTGTGCAGCAGTAGCACCGCCAAGCATATTACGGCCACAAAACCGCCGCAACACCGCCAGGGATCTGCAGCGGTCCCATGGTGGTCCGACCGCCCAACCGGTAATAAGGAGGTCGGACCACTGGTGTGGTGGTCCATCGAACCGCCATAGTCATAATTTGGCCCTTTGTACCTTATTCACTTCAGAGGGGTAACATTTACTATTCCCACTCCAGTCTGTGCAACATTAGGGAAAGCATTGGAATTTGGATGGGTTGAATTTGTTATTCCTGCTTGAAATAGACTTTGGAGTGGTAACATTTACTATTCTTACTCCATCTGTGCAACAGTAAGGAAAGCGTTGAATTTCAGAGGAGTGAAGTTTAATATTCCCACTCCAACCAGCACAACATTACAGAAAGTATTGGGTTAGGAGGGGTTAATTTTACTGTTCCTACTGCAGTCTATGCAAGAGTAGTGAAAATACTTCACTTCAAATACATTACATATATGAGTAACCCCTTGAATGTAGAGAACATTTTTTTTTTTTTTAAAGAACCTT
Source organism: Lissotriton helveticus (assembly GCF_964261635.1). Taxonomy (NCBI): domain Eukaryota; kingdom Metazoa; phylum Chordata; class Amphibia; order Caudata; family Salamandridae; genus Lissotriton; species Lissotriton helveticus. The sequence continues at coordinate 1,769,754,203 of NC_136068.1, forward strand.
TATTTGTTTCAGCATAGAAATACAACCATAGGCCTACAACCAATCCGGCCGGCCGCTACGCAAAGCAGGAGAAAGGGCAATAGAACATACAAGATGCAGCGGTCCGGGGTTCGAAGGCTGAGCAATAGCCAGGATATGCCATACATTGAAATCACCGCACAATAATAAGGAGCAGAGACGGTTCATTTTGCAATAACAAAAATAGAAGAGAATCAATGTCGCAGAGTCATACACACCCCCAGCACAGCGAATTAGTAACAAAAAGGTATGCCAGCAATATAGAAAAATCAAGAATGACGGGGAAGGGGCGGCAGGGCAAGGAGAGACTCAATAAGCACTAAGCAATCATGGCGAACTAGTCCCACCCATCAAGGCAAAACACACTATGGGAGACATGAAAGACAACGACATCGAAAAAGAAAAGGGCAAAGGGCCATAGAAACAACAAGCATTGAAAATGCAATAGGTCTCGCAATAGAAGAGTTTGACATTTTTCGTTTTGCAAATGGATGAGTGGCGTTGCGTGGCTGAGTGGCGTTGCGTGGCTGAGTGGCGTTGCGTGGCTGAGTGGCGTTGCGTGGCTGAGTGGCGTTGCGTGGCTGAGTGGCGTTGCGTGGCTGAGTGGCGTTGCGTGGCTGAGTGGCGTTGCGTGGCTGAGTGGCGTTGCGTGGCTGAGTGGCGTTGCGTGGGTGAGTGGCGTTGCGTGGGTGAGTGGCGTTGCGTGGGTGAGTGGCGTTGCGTGGGTGAGTGGCGTTGCGTGGGTGAGTGGCGTTGCGTGGGTGAGTGGCGTTGCGTGGGTGAGTGGCGTTGCGTGGGTGAGTGGCGTTGCGTGGGTGAGTGGCGTTGCGTGGGTGAGTGGCGTTGCATGGGTGAGTGGCGTTGCGTGGGTGAGTGGCGTTGCGTGGGTGAGTGGCGTTGCGTGGGTGAGTGGCGTTGCGTGGCAATGTTTTTAGAGTACAGGGGTTTTCTTGAAGGCTTCATATTTGAAACAATTTCTTTCAATAAATGTCCATCAAAATAAAATTCTAATGCTAAAAAATAAATAACTTTTTTAATTTTGAATGATCTTTCTCGTATGTTTACATGACAAGTGTTCCCCGATTTACGCGCAACATCTTTGTATGGCTCAGCTCTTGTTATGGTTCTTTTAACAAGCCAGACCCCATGCTGATACAATAAAAGCGGAAGATATATAAAACAAAGGTCCTTTGCCACAGAGTACCCTATTTAACCGCCTCAGCAAAAATTAGACCAAGGAAGATCGCATTAATATGGTCCGCTACTGTAACACTGAGCGCATGTGTTTATACACATCAGTTTGTTTTATATTACACATGACGATTCATAGAAAAATATAAAAAATAAATGCCTTATACTATCAATGGTTTTATATATTTTAATGATAAGCAGCTCTAATCGACATTAAGATATAGGTAAACAACATCACTTGTGCTTGCAAAAGCTACATATAATATACAACTGTTTGTAATACACGCCCGATGTGTATACTAGCAAATGAAGGTAACCTAAAATTCAAGTGTGATTTTAATGTAGACAGCAGACTAAACAGAGGCCATACAAAGTGTTTGAAGTACGCACTCGCTTTGCATGTAAGTAGAAGGAGATGGCAGAAAAACAAATAGTGTGAATTGAATGGCGCCAGCAAACTAAAGAGAGACTAGACAGCCTGTTTGTGACGGGCGCTTGCTTCGCATGTAAGTCGAGGGAGATAACAGTGGAAGGAAAGATATAATGTAACAGAACACACAAAAGAGAGGACAAATAAAAAGTGTTTATAATGCGCACGCGGTTTGCACCTAAGAAAACGAAGAAATCAGCAAAATAAATAGTGTGAACTGAATATTTCACCCCCGTGATCGATGTGCTAGCGGGGGCTTGTGGTGGAGAGTGGGGAGAGAAGCTGAAGTTTCAGTAAGCGGGGTTGGGTTCAAATTTGGATGAGTGAGGGACGTGGGGAGGATCGCATGGCTCGGGAGGAGGCTAAAGGGGGATGGGATTGTGTCCCGGGCTGCGTGGTTCAATGGAAGTGAAGGAATGCGGGGGGGGGGGGTGGTAATCGGCGGGGCGCAGGAAGAACTGGGGGGGTGCTCGCATGAGTTGGGTAGTCGCATGCAAAAGCCTTTCATCCTTCTGAGTCCGTTTCGGTTGGGGTACAGTTAAAAGAAAAACAAGTCGGATGGGGTGGGGGGTGGGGGAGAAGGAGAGTGAGCAGCTTGAGGCGCTATTGATGAGTTGTAAATGGTGGCGCCGTCGATAAGAAAGACTGTACTCGTGGCTGTGCCAAGTGGGCAAAAACTCATCAGACTGAACCTTCCACTTGTGCGGTACGAACAAAGCAAGAGGCAAACTGTTGGCAGACCGAGGGCCATCGACAAGAAGGTGCATCCCTGCCGTGTAAAGTAGCTGTAAAAAACACGCAGCATATGTCGGCCGGAGCTAAAAAGAAAAGAAAGGTCTAATATTGCAATGCTGGTCAGCGCATTTAGCGTCACGAAGCCTCGAGTAATGTGATAAAACTTATGTTGCACATAAATCAACATGATGTAAATACAAACAAGTGAAAGCGGGATGTAATTAGGGGGGAGGAGAAGTCTGGGCAGGCAGGATGACTCAGGGGAGGGGGCTGAGCGGGGCAGAGCGGCATGTGGGTGTGAAGAAGCCGGGCCTTTGAAGTGAAGCTAAGCTTCACTTCAAAGGTGTCGGAGGAATGCGGGCGGCTGTGCACGCGCTTTTAAGCTCAATGCACATGCGCATTGAGCTTAAAAGTCACGGGCACTGCAAGGAATCGCCACGATTCCTTGCTTCTTAGTTAAAGCTTGTATAAGCCGCAATAGGCTCGCAAGCTCGATGCGCATGCGCATCGACAGGCGAGACCTAAAAAGGGAGAACAAAACAACACACCCATCCCCCAACCCTGCACCCCTGCAGAAGGCTATGGCCTACCCCCCCAGCAGCGAGCCTGTCGCCCTAAATAAGAGACCCGAAATACAGAGAAGAAAAAGAGAAAAAGAAAGAGAAAAAATGCGGGAGGAGGGCCCTCAATCTAATGTCCCAGCCCCCCCTAGCCCCGCAGGCAAAAAAAACATCCAAACGGCAGCAATTGAGAAATACAAATAACGGCAGTCATGTAGAACGCAATCAATTATAGCTCCGCGAAGCGCACCCCTAAAGCCCCATAAACCCGCCATGAGTCTCTCCATGTCCCAAACAAAGTCACCCCTGGCCTCTTCTGTCAATAGTACCAACGTTGAACCAGCCTGCAGACAGGATACAGAGTAGCACAGAAGGTCCGACCACACCGGAAGGACCTGGCAGTGCCGTCGTTCCATAGGATACAAGCCACCGGAGTCTCGCCAATGATGTATGGCGGGAGACGGACCATGTCAACATCAACAGCGCCAAGAGTCTCAAATCAGGATACAGTCCCGCCATCTTTAAAGAGGGAATCACACGAAGCAGGAAGCGCTGAAACCACGCCGGGGTCGTCCAAACCATGGACCGACGCTGGTCCCCCACTCGCGGTGTAGAGATAGGCCCCAAGGAGACAATCACACGCGTAACCGGTGGAGCCACAGCCAGCACATGAACCAAAGCTACCCTCGTCTCCACGAGTGCAGATGCATCCGGGGAACACGTCAATGTATCAAAGGCAGACACAGCAGCGCCTCCACGAGAGCGATCTGTGCCGACACAAAATGGCGGAGCAACAATGGCGGCCATCCGTTGCCCCAATTCTCGGGTCTCCCGGATCAGGGTAGTCTGCAGAGTTGTTAAAGAAGCCAGGACATCTCTGGGAGTGGGTGGTTTCTCATGTTGCCAAACCCCAGGAGTCTCTCGCACACTGGCTTCCCTGCCCGGGCGAGGGGCACGCAGGAGGGCAGCATTCGCCATCTCAGCCATTCCAGTTTCTCTTCCCTCCACCTCACCGCGGGATCGGGCCCAACACCCGGACACCGCAGGCTCCACAGCGGGATCTCAATAGTCGGGGCTGGCGACAGAAAGGAGAGGCACCAAAAGGCTAGACCAGCCCCCGTAACTCCGCAGGAGCCACCCACGGGCACCCGGGGTGGGCCATGGACATGACCGGGTATCTCACCGAAGGGGAGCTGGGCATCACAAGTTTCTCTCCGGCCCAGCTATAGCACACCTTCCGCCGGGCAACCCACTATGGGGAGTGGGTGGATCTCATCTCTGTTGGCTCGCAGGATCTCAGGTTCTCCCCGACCGGATTCCCAGCGCAACCAGAGGCCGTAGGCAGTGCGCTTCCGGTCGGACACTCCACTCACTCGAGGTCCCGGTCTCAACACCTCGAAGGCCGCCAAACAATCGGGGACAGTTCTTCGGGTCCACTGCACGGAGGAGCCTCAGAAGCAGACGGTAAGTGAAAGCCACTCTTCACCTACTCAAATTAACAGACGCCGCTCAGGAGAAATACCAGGATATACGTGTGGGGCGGGAGGGAGCACGGAGCCGAGCGTTTATGCAACCATCCCGATCGCCATCTTGGCTCCTCCCCCGTAGAGAACATTTTTAAACTCGTAATCTAAAAATTTATTAACATGAAAAATATATCTGTATTGAAAAACCTCAAACAAATAATCTATTTACATAAATACTATTCAATAATTACCAATTATTAAATAATTATGAATTAATAACCTTCTCACCTTATACCCTACCATCCCACACCTAAAATATAACTACAAAAATAAGTATTCCATAATTTACATTTTTAAACTACAATTAAATAAGCAATTTGCAAATAATAATTAATAGTTAATTATTTATTACTTAATTAACATCCCACCCTATACCCATACATACCTAGCATCTCACAAATAAAATATAAAGAAAATAAATCAGCATTCTATATTTTACATAATTAAACATAAGTAAAATAATTACCAGTTAGTAATTCATTCTTAATTATTGCTTAATTAACTTCCCACCCTCGTACCCTACATAACTAGCAGCCCACAACTAAAATAGAAGTAAAATAAATAGGTGTTCAATAAAGTACATAACTAAAAATCATTTAAATAAATAATTAACAATGAATCATTCATTGATAAATAATTATTACATACTTTCCCGCCCTATATCCCTACAAACCTAACAGCCCTCAAGTAACATGTAACAAAAGTATATTAGCATGACATAATTTAACTAAATAATTTCAATCATGTAATGAAATATAATTGATTAAGTAATTCAAATTATTTATTCCCTAATTTACTTCCCACCCAATCCCCTGCAAACCCAGCAACCCGCTACAACATTAACAATTACTATTAAAGCTAAATCACAAAATATTACTTTTAATAATATTTAATTGTATTATTTTAAAATGAATAACATTTATATAAACAATAGTAACACATCAAATTATTATATCAACTAAACTACATTAAAGTAATAAAAAACAATGGGCTAGATGTAGGTAACTTGGAAATACCGATTCCTAAATACTGAATTTTACCGATTCGGTATTTAGGAATTGGCATTTCAGATGTAGGTTATAATTCAGTAAAAAATACCGAATTCTTAATATTCATTATCACCGAAGCGGTAAATGAGATTCGGAAATAACGAATACCTACCCATTCATTCCTATGGGCCTGGAGGAACATAGGAATGAATGTGAAGACATTCTGTATTACCAATGCGGTATTACCAAATCTGTAATACCAGGAGGTATTTCAAGGGTGCAAGGGTGTCCTAAGGACAACCTGTTTCACCCCTGAAATGTGCATGTGTGCACAGGTGGCACACATGCATGCCCTAAGGGCATGGATGATTGCCACATGGCACATTTCAAAAAGCAAAAAAATGCTTTTTGAAAGGAAATCTCTATTTACCCTAAGGCTGAGGTGCACTGTTTTAAGTGCTACCGACATTGCATTTAAGGAATCAGTATTACCACTATATTAATGAATACAATATTAAAAACATCAATATTCTCTTAAAAATGATTACTTACAGAAAAAAACAATATTCTTGTCAACAATATTCTTGCATCACAATATTTATGCATTACAATATTTTATTTCTGTTTTCCGATATTTATAACTCAATATTTTGTTCAAACAGCATTGGACTGGCACGCAGTTGGCATCCTCCAGGATATGGAGAAAGAGAGAGTGGACATAGTCCTTGAGTCCTTAGGAAGTAAGCCTTTGGGAACCCCTTTGATGTGAATATTGTTCCATCTTGAGTGATTTTCCAGGTCCTCCAATTTATCAGTGAAGTTCATATGGCGTGCTTCATGGGCGGCCATTCTCTGGGTGATATCATATTGGTTGTGTGTTGTGGCAGCAATGTAATTTTTAACTTGGTCAAGGTGGGTTTCTGCTGTTTGGATTCAATAGTCAAGTTTCCTGATGGTGCTATTCACATCTTAGTGCCATATCTGTGCAGAATTCCTGTGGAGTTTTGTGGATATCTGCTTTGGTGGCTGGGGCTTGCATAACCACCTCAGAGGCACTGAGGGGTCAGTTTAGGGGGGCTTCTCTGATGTTTCAGCAGTCTGAAATCTGGTTGGTTTTTGGGAGTGTAACAGGTCCTTGATGGAAGACGTCTTGGGGGTTTTATTTTTGCCTGTCGCCATTGTCAGTACTTAACGGCAGGGGTTAGTCAGCATCTTGGAATTTCCCATATATCACGGGTGTGAGGATCTTGGCACAGAAGACTCCTGACATAGTTTGGTAAAGAGAGAGGGAATTGTGCCACTATGCCAAGTTCAGATTAGCACAGCTCTCAAGTTCCACTTGTTGATAGGGCTAAAGAGTGTTGCTGAAGCTAGACCCGATTCACGATGGGCCCTTTTACGCTGAGGTCTGGTGGTCTCCGCTCAGTCAAGCAGTGTCCTAGATGTTGAAGCACTGGATTTAACATTATGGGCATTGTTTGGCATTTGGTCTCTAGTTGGCAGAGTTATTCATCCTGTTCAAGTATGGGCTACAATCCTAGTCAGGGTAAGTCAGATGCATTACAAATACTAAATTAACCTGTGCTCCTACTCTTGTCGTGTAGTTCCCACGAATCCATAGGATCTGCATGTTTGTGGAAATCATAAACTTTGGGTGAGGTGCTTAGACTGATTCAATGAACTCAGTAGGATATGTTGGCCTAAGACCAGCTAGCTCACAGTGCCACCGTAAACCCCCCTAACACAAATAGGGAGAAAATGGTTTCTGGCAACCACTGAACATGACAACCCTGACCCCTCAGGGATCGTGGTAAAAGATCTATAACCCTATCTCTCAATCACTCATGCACTCTTGTTCTCAGAGCAGTATACAGAGAATATACGATGGGACGTTTTCAATATATTAATTAAACAAACGTTATTCTTGCATTCAATGCATGTGCTGTGATAATCAGTAGACAGAAGCAAATTAAAGTGATTAAAAGCACTAAATATCAGATATAGTTCTACCATGGTGCTAAAACAGTGTGTATATGAAGGCATATAAAAATAGGTAGTAATCAGATGTACTCCTTCTATGCAATCCCTACTCTATGAGAGTCTAGAGTGTATTTTGGTGTGGAACCAAGAATCCCCTAATAGGATGATCCAACCCCATTACCTGTGGAAATAATGAAGGATGCTGTCTTGGACACAAGCTGGACACCCCTCATGGAGATGTTTGGCAGCTGCTTGGCGAAGCCTCAGCATCCAGGGACCCCTTGACGTCAGCTGAAGTGTCTCTTCTGTTAACCCCAGAAAGTGCTTCTTTATTCATAATAAAAAGCTTTCTTGTGAAGTATATGCAGATTAGTGTTGTTATGGGTATGCAGATAGCCCTGTCGCCTGTACAGTGTGCGTAAAGGCCTTGTACTCAGTGTTTGAGGCATCACAATAATGTTCAGTGAAACCAGAGGTGTAAGCATAGCAATTTCAGAGAAACTAATCCAACATTGTCACGCATGCAGAAATGTGCAAAAGGTCACAGTTAAATATTATTGTGCAGAAAGAGGGCAATGTAAGAACATGTGCAGCGTTGCTACGGTGGCCTATCTCGGGAACATAACACTCTGATAGCTTGGCTCAGGTTTAACTTAAGAAGCAATGTGTATAGTAGTTGTGCATTACGTAATAGAGTAAAACAGTGAAAACACAACACACAAATAAAACACATCAGGTTAGACAACAACTAGAGCTTCAATGAACAAAACAAGACCAAAATGACAAAACTCCAATAAGTAGACCCAGAGTTATGCATTTTTAAAGAATATCTGAAATATAGTGCTTAGAGTCAAAAAGGGCCAACCGGGGCGATCTGGTCATGCTGGACTTGGCCTAATCTGAAAAGTCAAGACTACCAGGATAGAGTGTGAGTCAGATACAGAAGCCATGCAGGCTCCACTGAAACACTACCTTCACAGAGAAAAGCATCAAAGTCGAGGAGCAACTGTGAAGGGCAGTCAGAGGAGATGCGTCATCGTCGATCCGAAGGATTATAGGCTATGTGTTGGTTCCGAGTCACGCAGTTCGGAGATGGGTCAGCCTGGAACACCCCTACGATGAAGGAACTTCATTGCCATCGAAACTACGCTGTCGGTGCCATGGAATCCTCAAAGTGGTGTAGGCAAATGTGACATTTCTGACTAATGCAAAGCAGGCAATGCATGAATTCTACAGGAAAACAGCCAGAAAACCCACTTCCAATGGCCCAGGACTGGATTGGCACCACTTGTCGGGGCAGGACTCACAGTTGGCAGGGTCCAGAGGCTGTAGCAGGGTTGAAGGAAGTCAAACAAGGTGGGCAGCATGTCAGGCACAGCAAATTAGGAGTCAGCAAAGTCCAGAAGACCGACAGTCCTTTTAGCAGCACAGCTCTATTTCTTCTTGACAGTGCCCTCAGGTTCAGAAGGTGGTGTCACAGGTCCAGTACTTGTAACCAGTTGTGCCTTTTAAGTGGGGAGACTGCAAAGAGAGGGCTTTGAAGTGCATAATGACCCTGCCCTTCATGCCCTGGCTCCAGACTCACTACAATGGGGTATGCAGGTCTTTGTGTGGGGACAGGCCCAGCCAGTCAGTCAGTCAGTCACACAGCTTTATCGATCTTTTTAAAACGGATCAGAAAAGCACAAGTTATCTAAAAATTCCAACACAATATATACATATATATATATATATATATATACATATATATATATATATATATATATATATATATATATATATATATATATATATATATATATATATATGTATATATATACACATATATACCTATTCAGGTGCAAATGTCAGCTCCTCCCTACCATCCTGCACAGGATGACCCATCAGGATGTTAATGGTCCATCAGGATGTGTATGGCCCATCCGGCACACCTCAGCCCCCTTTGTATGTGACTGTCTATAGGGAATGCACAAAGCTTAGCTTTCACCCACCCCATATGTGTATTCAGAGATAGGCAGAGGCACAGAATGGTTAAAGTAAGAATATTTAAACTTTCTAACAGTGCAATTTTCTGACTTACAACTAAAAACCAGACTTTACCGAAAGTTGTGATTTTAAATTGTGAATACAGAGACAGATTCGAAATATCTATATTTTCTCAATTGAAAATTACACTTATAAAATGGATTAAGCTAATCCTAATGTTAACCCATGGGAGGGACAGGCCTTGTAGTAGTGAAAAACCAATTTAATCGTTTTTCACTATCAGGACATGTCAAACTTAAGAGTACATGTCCAACATTTTTATTACACTGCACCCTGACCTTGTGGCTTTCCAGGGCCTACCTTAGGGTTGACTTAAATTTATTTAAAAGGAAGGTTTGGGCGTGGCAGGAGGGTTAACTTGCCAGGTCAACATAGTAGTTTAAAACTGCATATACAGGCTCTGCAATGACCGGCCTGAGACATATGTAAAGGACTACTTAAGTGGGGACACAATCAGTGCTGCAGGCCCACTAGTAGCATTTAATTTACAGGCCCTGGGCACATGTAGTGCACTTTACGAGGGACTTATAAGTAAATTAAATATACGAAACAGGTGTAAACCAATTATACCATGTTTTAGGGTGAGAGCACATGCACATTAGCACTGGTTAGCAGTGGTAATGTTCCCAGAGTCCTAAAGCCAACAAAAACGAATTCAGAAAAAAGAGGAGGAGGAAGGCAAAAGGTTTGTGGGGTCCCTGCAGAAAGGGCCATTTCCAACATTCATGGGTTTTCTTTTGCCCTGTTGGAAAGGTAAAAAAACGTCCACACAGCTAACTCTTTCTCTAGCAGTGGACTGTGGTGCTGTGGATGTGCTGTCCTTATCCTGGGATGCTGATTTTATGGTAGGCCAAGTGCTTGCACTGGCTTATGGCTGGTACTCCCCAATTTGATTCGATGCTATAATGGATCTGGATTGCAATGTTTACCAGGTGCCTCTGTCAAAGAACAATGGCACATGATATTTAGGAAGTTTCTTCCTGTTTATTTCCATAGTCTGCAAACTTATTGTTTGAGTAGTATTTCCTGAATGGCCAATCAGATCGCTGATTTCATTCTTTTTTGTTTTAGGTTCCGCAGTACTCCAACAGAACCAATGTAGCCATTGAGAGAGTGCTGTGTTACTCTTGTGAGGGCTTTACTGCCTTTATGTGTCCTGCGGGACCCAGACGTTTAAAAGAAAGATGCGTTTACTTGGAAGAAGTAATTTTATTTTAACTTTCAGCCTGGCGCTTTCCTCACAGCGGCAATAGGTAGTATCTCTTGTGGTTTGTGTTATGTTTTGACTGAACAGTTATGTGCTGGAAGAGTTCCAATGGCTAAATGTTCAAGAACCTTGAGGAACTGGACCCCCTGCCAGGGGTTGGGTGGCTGTAACTGCAAAGCTGTATTAAAGGCTAATATTGACACTTTATGGACTGTTTAGTCTTCAAGATTGGCGACAAAGATGGGATCCTCTGTTTGCTACAATAAGTCTATGAGCTCCAACCTCTGGAAGCTATTTTGCGTTTAAATAGGGCAATGTTTGCCTACTCACCAACTGAAGCATTTCTCCCTGAGGCGGAAACCGGGGACCTTTAGCGCTCTCTTGCGCTTCTACATTTTTATAACCAGTGTTATTGATTAACGAATAATATTGCCACAATCTACCCTGTGCTCGTGCATTTGCTGTACTACCTGGCACTGAAGGATCAAGGATTATTTTAAAGACTTGTAAATATCTTAAATCGCAGTTTTTATTCCTGTTCCTTACCTGGGGCGAGACTGCTTCGCTCCAGGCAGCGTCACGAACGGCCCACACAGCGCTGCTCGTGCTAGACGCTGGTCACTCCCCCCACCCACCGGAGCCGCCATCTTGGGTAGGGAAGGGCGACGGTCCAGACTATCGTCCCTCCCGCCCTCCCAGGCTACTTAAGGGTTCCCATACCCTCACAGCGGTATTGTCTGCATTTCTCCCTGAGGCGGAAGCCGGGGACCTTTAGCGCTCTCTTGCGCTTCTACATTTTTATAACCAGTGTTATTGATTAACGAATAATATGGCCACAATCTACCCTGGGCTCGTGCATTTGCTCTACTACCCGGCACTGAAGGATCAAGGATTATTTTAAAGACTTGTAAATATCTTAAATCGCAGTTTTTATTCCTGTTCCTTACCTGGGGCGAGACTGCTTCGCTCCAGGCAGCGTCACGAACGGCCCACACAGCGCTGCTCGTGCTAGACGCTGGTCACTCCCCCACCCACCGGAGCCGTCATCTTGGGTAGGGAAGGGCGACGGTCCAGACTATCGTCCCTCCAGCCCTCCCAGGCTATTTAAGGGTTCCCATACCCTCACAGCGGTATTGTCTGCATTTCTCCCTGAGGCGGAAGCCGGGGACCTTTAGCGCTCTCTTGCGCTTCTACATTTTTATAACCAGTGTTATTGATTAACGAATAATATTGCCACAATCTACCCTGGGCTCGTGCATTTGCTGTACTACCCGACACTGAAGGATCAAGGATTATTTTAAAGACTTGTAAATATCTTAAATCGCAGTTTTTATTCCTGTTCCTTACCTGGGGCGAGACTGCTTCGCTCCAGGCAGCGTCATGAACGGCCCACACAGCGCTGCTCGTGCTAGACGCTGGTCACTCCCCCCACCCACCGGAGCCGCCATCTTGGGTAGGGAAGGGCGACGGTCCAGACTATCGTCCCTCCCACCCTCCTCACGGCCACCTCAACTATGGATAAATACAACAGAACTGCCCGTCCGCGCAGCGGGCGGGCGCAGCGGGCGCGCCGAAGGCGCGCCAAAGGCAAGCCCGTCTGCGCCCGTCCGCGACCGGACGGGACCAGGGGCCACCCCCCCTGTTCAAATCAGAACGGATGGCGCTTCACCTATACGGTACGACTCTCTCTCCCTGAAAAATCTAATGCCACCTATACAAGATCTCTGTCGGCACTCAATCCATCCGAATACAACCACTGGCACTTGCTCTCATTGCAAGTTCACATTCTCTAGTCATAGGGGCATTTCTCACACTGCCAAACCCTATAAAATGTTTCTCTTAAACTGTCGTTCTCTCACAAAACATGCAGTTCAAATGTCACTTCTTTTAGAAGAAACCAGTCCTGATGCTATATTTTTGACAGAGACCTGGCTTAAAGACGCATCTGACCCGGACATTACTGCCCTTATGCAATTGGGATATGTACTTCACAGGATGGACAGACCAGAAGGTAGAGGTGGAGGCCTAGGCATTCTTTTTAAAAATCACTACCATTGTAGGACTAGCCCGACCACAATATCCAATTGTGAGAGCATGCATTTTGCTCTGGACTTTGCACCCACCGCCACCTTCTCTGGTATCCTCATCTATCGTCCTCCTAACCAAATGGGAGAGTTCCTTGACTCACTCCACTCTAAAGTAGCAGAATTAGTGGTCATACGATCTCATTTCTCCCTATTAGGAGATATCAACATCCATCTGGATGACACAAGTAATTCGGCGGCCAGATCTTTGGTAGATAATTTGGCGGCCCTCCAAATCACACAGAAGGGTTTTAAACCCACACATGAAAAAGGCCACCTTTTAGATTGGGTATTCAGCAATGACCAAAGACTCGAGGTAGGGACTCCTCTACCCCTTATTTGGACAGATCACTATTTGATCCCCATACAGTGGATGCCAGTCACTGCGGCCCGACTCTCCCTCGCACTATTTTGCAGGGGAGAGAATGGACAAAACTTTCCATTGACCGGTGGACTAAATCCCTGTCCCCGGCTCCCTCCCAAGTTGAAGCTGACCCTACGTTTCTTTATGATAATTACACCAATTGGCTGCATACAGCCTTGGATTCTGTCGCACCCCTGAAAGACCTTAGAGAAAAGACTAAATCAAGGGACTCACCATGGTATACCCCTCAACTCAAGGAGTTGAAAAGAGTTTGTAAGAAATTGGAAAGAACATGGAGGGTTTCCCGCAACAATCTAGATAAAATCAACCATCAGGAAGCAATCAAAAAATATAAAGCGGAAATTAGATGTACAAAAGCCTCTTATTTTGAAGACAAAATTACCACTGCCTCTAATTCTCCTAGAGAAATTTTTAAAATTGCAAAATTCCTAATTGACACCCCGTCCATTCCCCTTGATCCTAGCAAAGCTCAGACACGTTGTGACAATCAGGCGGAATATTTTTATAAGAAAATACAGAACATTTCTTCTGCATTTGATTCACCTAAGGTAGCCTATGATCATGGAACTATCTCACCATATACTACGTCCCATAAATTGGATGAGTTCCCTCTGCTTAATGAGGACTCTCTTGATACCCTCATGCGGAAAGTTAAATCTGGGTCACCTATTGATCCCGCCCCCCCTGCCATCTAACTAAGATTATAGACACTATTAGGCCTGTCATTCTTAATATTTTAAACTCTTCCATCACTACAGGTCTAGTCCCTTTGGCGTGGAAACGCGCCCAAGTTAGAGCACTACTAAAAAAAACACCTTGGACCCAGACAACATGGCCAATTATCGACTGATTTCACTCCTCCCCTGGGTTAGTAAATTATTGGAGAAACATATCAACGCCTCCATCACACAATTTTTGGAAAACAACGTTTTGCTTCACGACTCCCAGGCAGGTTTCCGGCCCAAGTTAGGAACTGAAGCTGCTCTTCTGACGGTGACTGAGGTGGCAAGGAAACAGATGGACCAAGGCGGCACTACAGCAATTATGTTGCTTGATCTTAGTGCCGCCTTCGACACTGTTAACACCAGCATTCTTCTTCATCGCCTACGCCAAATAGGAATTTCAGGGAAGGCCATACACTGGCTTCAGTCCTTTCTGGAGAATCGTTCCTTTGAGGTAGTAGAGGGCACCACGCATTCAAAAATCTGGCCCCTTGATCGAGGTGTACCCCAGGGCTCTTCTTTGAGCCCTACCCTTTTTTTTTTTTTTTTTTTTAAAGACCTTTATTGTACACTTCTGGCATGACACAGCGTAATGCCTACAACCCGTCCGGGCCGGCCGCAGCAGAAATCGAGGTCAGGTATTGACAGTAGGATAACACAGCCGCATGGCCGACAACCCGGGGGTCCGGCGGCGAATAGAAACTGGGTGCATTGTGTATCGAGTAATTCAGGCATACGATATGGCTTAGGTCTATGTTTTAAACAACAACCAAATAACAAAACTTTTCCGTGAAACGTAAAGGCACGTGCAGCGTAATCAATCTATCGCAGATGAGAAAACAGACAGTCACACCTTGCAGTATATCGTAAACCAGCCGTGTGGCCACCAACCCCCTCCCACCTCTCTGTATCCGTCCATCAAGGGGCGGAAAGGAGCATACTAGGTGACACAGCCATCAGGACAGTAGACCAGGCTCAAACCTCAATCAGAAAGGGCTTCATCCTGGTTAATTCGCGGTGGTTCACATATATCCCCCTAAATGTATTCCATGCCCCCCATATTCGCCCCCACTACGCCGGGCAGCCGCGATGAACAAACACCGCCCTTTCTGCCACCATGGCGTCATCCATATCTTTGCACCAGTCTCTCAGCGTGGGCAGGACGTTGGAACCCCACAGTTTGGCAATATTGCGCTTCGCCACCATCATGCCCAGCACAGCCCAGTCCTGCTGACGATGTGTTAGATCTTCTGCCTCCCAAATGTTTAACAGACAGCGACGTGGGTTGGGCAGTAGGGAAATCTCTGTGGTTTGGGAAATAGTCCGCATAACCGCCGCCCAGTACGTGGCTACATATCTACAGTCCCAGATAGTGTGGTAGAACGTCCCCCTCTCCCCGCAACCACGGAGGCAAAATTCGTGAGAGGTTCTCCCTATTTTATGAAGAACCGTTCTGGTATAGTATGTGCGGTGAACGATTTTCAACTGAACCAGTTTATGTCTGGACGGAATCGCCGATTCCTTTGTCGAGGAGAGTGCCTCCTGCCATTCTGAGTCATCAAGGTCCCCAACATCTCCCACCCAACACAAGCGTAACTTAGACCGCATGTCAGGGAGATTGTTGACCAATTTCCGATACGTGAGGGATGTCGCTTTGTGGGGCATGTGTTCCGTAAGCAGTCTGTCCTCTAGAGGGGTGGAGTCCTGTAGTGTTGTCCCGGTCGGGATGGTGGAGAGAAGCGCGTGTCTTATTTGCATATATCTGTAATATTCTGATTGGGCCATATCATGTTTGGTTTGTAGAAAAGCGAAGTCCACTATGGTGCGTTTTCTCCAGAGATCACCCACCACGGATATGCCTATGGAGTCCCATGCCTGGAACCCCTTACTATTACCCATGAACCCTAACCTGTGTGAGTCCCACAGGGGTGTCATTAGTGTAATTGTGTGTGCGCATTGAAGGTGTCTGTGTGCCTTGTACCAAAGCTGGACCGTGTGACGGGTTGGGCCTATCAGATCAGACGGAACTCTACGACTATACAGGTTTCTCAACAGTCCCCTGGGTTCAACACCATGCCTATCTGCCAAAAAGGCGGGTTCAGTCTGCGGGGCGTGGAGCCAGTAATTAATTTGCTTAAGGTGGGCCGCCCAGTAATACAATTCAATGTTGGGGAGCGCTATACCCCCATCGTACCAGTCCTTCACCAGCTTGCATTGCGCGATCCGGGCCGGTTTCCCGTCCCACAGTAGAGCAGATACAGCTGCCGCAATGTTTTTAAAGTAGGTGGGGGAGACCAGGAACGGTGTGTTCTCGAGGAGGTACAGAAAACGGGGCAATGTCATCATTTTGAATAACGCGGCTTTCCCAGGAGAGTGAGAGGGAGGGAGCGCCACACCTACACGTCCCTTTTGAACCGCTCCAGAGGGGGTCCCAAATTGAGGGCGTGAAATTCGTCCGGGTCAGAAGAAACCTGGATTCCCAGATATCTGAAGGGGCTGCAAGTATATCGCAATGGACAGTCCGCGAGCCCTACCCTTTTTAATGTTTATATGCAACCTCTTGCCGACATTGTGCATTCGTTCGGTCTAGACATAGTGACCTATGCCGACGACACGCAATTGGTTGTATCAATGAACCAGTCCAATACCTCCCCCCCTAACCTCAGTAAATGTCTGGTAGCAATCAATCAGTGGATGACCTCTTCGCACCTGAAGCTCAACGGTGAGAAAACGGAGCTTATGATTCTGGGCAATTCAACTATTGCTAGCCCTTTGTCGGACTGGCCCCCATGCATAGGAAACCCGCCTCAACCTAGAACCCAAATAAAGAGCCTGGGCATGTGGCTAGACACAAATTTAAATTTTACACAACAAGCAACCATTTTGTCCGCCACCTGCTTCGGCTTTATGCGCATGCTTAGGAAAGTGTTGCCACTCCTTCCCGCTCAAGCTCGCAGAATAATGGTGCAAGCCATTATTTTATCTCGCCTAGACTATGGGAATTCCTTATACCTGGGGGCTCCTGTCTCTACTATAAGGAAGCTCCAGATTACCCAAAATGCGGCAGCCCACCTTTTGCTAGGCCTTAACCAGCGAGAATCAGGCACAGCGGCCTTGAAGAAACTTCACTGGCGTCCCATTAAGGCCAGAGTACTGTTCAAATCTATGTGCATTATGCACAAGGCCATGTGGAAGACCGCTCCATCTATGATCTGTTCTTTGGCGACCCCCTACCTCCCTCATAGATCCCTGAGATCTAGTACAGCTTTCCTGGCCACAATAAACAAAATCAAACGTACTAGAAGGGGCGGGCGATCCTTCTCCTGGAACGCCGCCAAGGCCTAGAATTCCTTGCCTACTACCCTTCACAGCGAATCTAACCTTCTGAAATTCCAGAAAGATCTAAAAACTCTTCTTTTCATCTAACTTGGCCTTCTCAGCCCACATTGGTCAGACAATATAGCGCTACGAGGCCTCCGGGTTGCTTGCGCTTAACAAAACGCAATTAATAATAATAATAGAGAGGAGTCCTAGACTATTGTGCACCATCAAGGATTTATATTTTGCTAAAAGGAACTCAGCTGGCAATTCTTCATTGTCTGTGGTTGTGTGGCTATCTACAGCGTAAGTCTGAATTTTCCCTTTCTGTCTGTCTCTGCAGCCAGCTCCAATTCCAAAGAGATATATCAAATTGTGAAAAGCCTCACCAAGCTTCCTCAACCTTCTTCAACCAACTACAATCTGTAATCTCGTTGTGATGATCTGGCGGAGTTTTTCTTTAAAAACATTTACTTAATTTACTCATCTTTCCCGGACGTGGATTTGGACATCTATGCGGAATCGCCATCTTCACCTTCTCAGGAAACTACTTGTCATTCTCCACCCACACTAGATGAGTTCCCCTTGTTAAACTCAGAAACACTTGCCCCTCTAATGATGCAAGTGAAATCAGGTTCTACCTGTGACCCTGCTCCTCCCCGCATACTGGCCTCTGTCACTCACACCATCATTCCCACTATGCTGGACGTACTTAATGCCTCCATCTCCACAAGCACTGTCCCACCTATGTGGAAACAGGCCATGGTGCGGGCACTCTTAAAAAAAAAAACTTGGATACTAACAACTTTAACAACTACCGCCCATTTCACTGCTCCCCTGGATCAGCAAAATCCTCGAGAAATATATAAACGGCCTTCTAACAACTTTTCTCGAGAGCAACCATCTGCTTGACCCAACTCAGACGGGCTTTCGCCCTAAGCATGGGACAGAAACCGCCCTGCTTGCAGTGATGGAGGAAACTAGAGAGATCTTGGATCGAGGGGGATCGGTGGCAGTCATCCTCCTCGATCTAAGCGCTGCATTCGATACGGTGAATCACAAAATTTTACTGCAGAGTCTCCTTAATGTAGGAATCACAGGCAGAGTGCTAGCGTGGTTTAAATCTTTCTTGAGTGACAGAACCTTTCAAGTTTATGAAGAATATACCATCTCCTCTAGCAAACCCCTGGGCTGTGGAGTCCCTCAGGGCTCATCCCTGAGCCCGACGTTGTTTTAACGTCTATATAAGACCACTGGCTGAGCTCGTCCGTCCATAGGGTATTAAGATCATTTCCTATGCGGACGATACTCAGCTGGTGGTCTCCCTGGCGCAGGGAGACGACTCACCAGCAGAGGTGGATTTGGCAGGTTGTCTAGAGAAAGTGAAAAACTGGATGACCTTGTCATGTCCCAAGCTCAACGGAGACAAAACAGAGCTTATGCTGTTGCGTCGATCTGCTCCAGTCTCAATCCGTTCTATTTGGCCCCCCTGTCTAGGCTCGCCACCAGCCCCTAAGGACATCATAAAGAGTCGTGGAATCTGGCTAGACAGGTCCTTAACATTCGACAGCCAGGCAACTGTAGTGTAGTTCCTATCATCCCAATAGGCTCTGCGCATTGGAATAATACCTACAGCAGTAAAGGCCTAGGCCAGACGTTAACTAGGTCTACTACTGTCGATACTAGACTTAAAGTTTTGGGTTTGCCAGCTTAGCTCAGAGTTCACTAGAAACTTTCTCGAATGTTCAAGGAGGACTTAACTTCCCTGATTAGACAAGAAGGGATTTAGTTTCTGACAACCATAGAACATGACAACTTTGCTCTCCCCTAATCAAGAGTAAATCTCGAGAGTCGTGTGAACAAAAGGCAATTTATTTTACTCAGTCAGTACGTGCATTCTTAGTCTCATCAGAATGTAGAGAAAAGGAAGAGACGGGCGTGTTCAATAAAAAGGTGTTATTTATTGATCAGTCTCTTTTCTCATACAAGAGAAATGGATCGATATTATTGCAATACTTATAGCTAAGTAAAGTGCATACATTAAAAGCAATAGTATAAAATAATACTGTAAAAACATTGATATGGTTTCTAAGCCATAAGATGTTTTAAAATGAATAAAATATATTACATACACATATACATTTGACTAAACGTACTCAACTGGTGTTTCTAGATACGCCTACCCCGTGTACCTGACCTAAGTCTAATACGTGGGCGGGAATAGAAAGTTACAGTTTAAGTTAAGTTTGTTTTTGCCAAGTGAATAACTAAAGAATTCTCTGTGAGGGGTCATTCAGTTCTGTACCTGGAAGTTAGGATGAATGAGGAATGGTATCTCTCTCTCTGGTCTCGATATTCCAGGCTGCCTGCGAGGGCTGCCCAGAAACGCCGGTGCTGGATTCTCGGCAGGAGAAAGCAGCGCGTCTCTCAGCGCGTCAGGAAGGCGGGGCTGCTGCCAGCGGGGTCTGCTCTGCTCTTGGCTTCGGCAAGTATGGCTGCTCCGTCTCGTCACCACGCGTGTGTTTGCATAGGGCAAGATCGGTAATATTTATACCTTTAAGGTGCCGAGATTGACGTAAGGATGGACATAGATACGTCAATAAGGATGTCATACGACTTGCTCGTTAGCACATTCTTTTACTGAAGTTCTCTGTGAAATCAAAACAATGGCCGCAGGGTTTTGCCCAGGTTGTCATAGGTTTGATTTGTTATGAGAACTCCGTATGCCTTATCAGGGGCTGGAGGAATATCGCTTGTCTAATTAGATCGCAAGCGTTATGACCTAATCAGATAACACGTTCCTGTGCCGTAGTGTGACTGCGTCAGATAACGGTATCTGCATCATGGGGGTTTTCTGCCTCATGGGCTGACTGCTAGTTAACTTGTTGGTTTGTTTAACTAGAATAGGGTCAGGAATAGGGGGATCGATTCAGAACCTATAGGAATACATGACACCCACTCCACGCTAACTATGGACATATTTACTAATCTAGGCATAGTATAACATAGTACAACATACTATAGAGTAGTGTGTATACCTTACCACCCCAAAATACATAAATGCATTTTGAAATTCTTCAAATATACGGAAAATTTGCAGACATATATATTGTATGCACTCAAGCTATGGAATAATGCTAAAGTAATCACGCATTTGTATACATTATTGCTTATTTGGTATATGAGAATTACACATGAAATGGTTTCTTAAATACAGAAAAAAGTTTCGAGACCATTCCATCACAGAATAAAATATTTGTGAACATACCAGCGGGCAGCTAAAGTCTATAAAGTATCTAAAAATAGAAATCTTAGTTCTTTAGGAATAGTTTCTTACTTTAAGCAGAAGATAAGTGTCCCGAAAAACCGAAAAAATGAATTGGGGCTTCTGAAAGAGTTGCTGTCCGTGAACTGGAGTGAAAAATAGTTCATGTGACTTTATTATTTAAAGTTGAAGGCCGAATTCAGGGAACGCCGTGTGCGAGCTTGCTCAAAAGTCTCTATTTCTGTTCGGGTTAGAACATCATATCATTTAGGCTTTCGAAAAAACTGTCAACAGCTTCCTGGGAAAGTTCCACTAACTCGGAAATAGGTGTAATCATGCATTCTTGTGCATGATTGTCTCCATTGACATTCTGATTCGCATTGCTCACAGAAGGTCGTACCTGTTCGATGCTGCTTTCATCTTGAACTTCACTACCCATCAATCGTAGTGGTGAAGCTTCCACGAATGCCGTCATCAGGATTGGTAGCCTTTGAGGGCAGCACAAAGCATGAACCTTGATCGGGCTCAACAATGTTTCTGCATCCATTGGCGTATCCGATTGTAGCGTCAGACAGGTGTCTAACACGCATTCTTCTCCGCATAGCAGACACCTTAATACAGGTAAAACACATCTTTGCCACATTGGTCGAAATGATAGAAACCAAGTCATGTTCAGGTCTCTAAGCCAGGAGAGTCCCAGGATTTTTGATATCCGGTCCCGGTATCCAATGGCTAGGATTGTTTCTTCCCTTGTCGCAAGAGTTTTGTCTGTGACATGGGTTGCCATAACGAAAAATAAGGACTAAGAATAGGATTCCTGCAATTAGTCCCAAGATCAGGGGAAGTCCGCCAAAAATCGAATGGACGAAATCTGGAAAAATACCCAGTATGGCTTTGAATGGTGTTAATGCCATCGAAAATACTGTCTTAAATACCTTTGAGACCCCATTGGTATCAGAAATATTTAAGATTTCATTCAGGATTTCCGCGAAATGTACGGGGGAATTAGTTGATAATAATGTATGTATCTCTGCAGTCGTCCTTGCGACTTGTAGATCATACGTTTCTTTTGATGACGAGAGCCTGGTAGGCGTCTGAAGAAGCACTGTTTTCATTCTGCTTAAAGTATCTATTCGAATAGAAGTAATTTTCAAATCGGGCCATGCCCTTGCCTCCCTGTCTGGGAAGGAGCTGGGGAACAACGAGCGTCCACAGCACTTGACCTTCGCAGTAGTAGTTACTAGATAAGGAGTCCCGGGCATAAGACTACAACATCTGTGGTCTACAATAAGAATGTAACTCCCATTATAGAGTCTTTGAAAGAATGGTTCTATATCTGTTGCAGGTGCGCCTTGCTGGTGACATGAAAGGTTGTATGAATTCCCTTCACAGGCTCCATGCAAACTAATTCCGTTACACAGAAGTGTGCCACTTAGTGACATCGCACAATTGTTGCCACTAAGAAACACTTTCTGTCCTTTATTACTGACACATGCATGTGAATAGGGCAGGTTCCATGTTGTTTTAAGGTACCCCTTTCCCAATTTCTCGTACATGCCAGCCTGTATATATTTTTGGCAGTATTGAAACCTGAAGGTTGAGATTGGAATATTTATTATCCCATGTATTATCCATTCACTGACAGGTCGTTCTGACATTGTCACTGGTAATCTTTCGAGTTTTTCAATGCTCAAGATTGTATAATCAGCACCCTTTTGTGCCATACTGATTTGTCTATCAGTAAGGTTAAAGATTTGGAATAATGACGTTGTGTTGATTAGACGCCAAGGCACATAGCCTGAACGCAGATTTTGTAACGTCCAGCCAAGCTGTACAATAGAACGCAATTGTGACTGACCGTGTTGTAATAACAGTAAGTCTTGCGATAATATATCGATTGCTGAAGACACAATGCTGTCCAAAGAAAAAATTCTGGAGGACAGAGTCATTAACCCATTGTCCACTACAGAAAGTGATTTTTCCAAATTAATACGGTCAATTTCCCGTATTCTCTCTGCTGTTTCAATTTGAGTAACCTTCCAGGCCTCATTGTATGCTGCATATACAGAGGCTGCTATGAAACGCTTTTGATGCTGTTTGCGTGGTCCCATAGTGAAATCACGCAAGTCAGCACCATCAGTAAGTAAAGTTAGGTGTTGCTTAATTTCTGCCAGTGTGGAAGTTTGTAGCCATTGAAGGCATAATTTGCCCACACTGTAGGTGGTTATTATCCCTGGGTGATGTCTTTGAGGATATCTAGGGTGTGGCCTGGTCATTTTGAACCCCTGCGTTTTGTTCAGGAATCTGTCTTGACAGTTATTAGTATCTGTGGGCCAGATCAACCACTGTTTCCAATCAGGATGTGTTCTGTTTTGGTTTAATATATGGTTTACGTCTATCTCTTCATCTGTAGAAGTGTTGCTAAACATTGTTGGCTTTGGAATAGACGGTTTATTTAAATCTTTGATTTTGGCTAAGCCAAGACAGGTGGTCTGTTGAACAGTGTCATTTAAAAATATCATTTGTTCTGGGATCATGCAGGCTCTAAACAAAGCTTCTATACCCTGTACTTGCCATTCTTTTGTACCCCAAACACTTTTCAATTCAACATTTTTGTCCCAATAATCAAATCCAAAGGTATTCATTTTTTCAAAGAATGAGTCTGAATATAACAATTTTGTGTTGGTTATCATGGTCTTGGTCCCTGTCTTATTTAACAATTTAAAATAAAATGCTTCAGCATTACTTGTGTTAAAACCTGAAAAATATGAATATTTGTCGTAAACGGTTCTTGAGCTCCCTTTTGGAGGTGTTGCACAATGTTCCCATTGCTTATAATTTAAAACATTTCTAGGTTGTGCAGATCTATGTAAAAAATGGTTACCATAGTGGTTATAACAGTACATACTATCATAATTGGTAGAACCCTGCAAATAATCATGTTTGGTAAATTTAGCAGACATTACTAAATCAGACATCATATTATTAATGCTTTCGAAGTCCCAATCATCAGCAAATGAGTTTGGTTTTACAAAGTCACTCAAGGAGATCTTAATTTGGTGTGGATATTTCAGGATCTCGACCGGACCATAAATTTCATAGTCAGTGTTGTCCCAGGCTACCCCACCAGGTTTCGGATTGGCTGTGAAGTTGGCTGAAGAAAGTTCTCCATTCTCGACGTGTGAAGATGTGTGTGGTTTGAGGATCAAGTTGATTTTCTGACTTGCTGTGTCCATTTTAGCATATTTTCCCTCAATGAAGCGTCCCAAAGTAAGTACCATGATGAGCCAAAGTATGAGGATAAATGCACCAAAACCCACCCAAAATTCAATCCATGGAGAAATCAGATATGTTTCTTTCAGTTGTTTCAAAAGTTCTTTAGCTTTATCTTTAAAGGTTTTTGATGATGGCTGTGTTTTTGATTCACTGAAGCCTTCAGAGGAATCATCGAAGTTTATGAAGTAGCCGGATGCAGTTCTGTCAATTGTTCCAATTGGTTCAGGATTTCTTTTTCTTGCATTTTCACTTGGTACTTCATTATAGATTGGTGTGTCCCTGCTAAATGTTTTTATTTGGGTTTTCAGAGGTCTGAGTTCTATTGCATTGCTGCATAGTACTTGATGTTCTTCTGTAGGCGTTTCGAATGTGATGAGCCTCTTCGTAAGAACCTCTGTACTGGTAGCAAACCTTGGTGTTCTGCTACTTATTGGGAGTCCACTTGGCCTACTGTTTGTTATCGGCCACATGTTGTGGTTTTACCAGGTCGATGGATACAACTCGGTTCTCCTTTTTACCAGCAAGTGGCGGTAGTACAACTGATCTTGTCCCGTTGACAGACAAGACAGGAACTGCTTTTCTGTAAGAAGGCCCAAATTCCTTCTTTACCGCGATCTTCTCCCTGACTAGATCCCCGACTTTAGGAATCCAGACAGGTCTTGCTGGGACAGGTGGTGGTTCTTCAGTGGTTGTTGGCTGTTGTTTCAACTTTATGTTGCTCAGGTCTTTTCTTGTTTTGTTAAAGTCCTGCAAAATAGCCAAACGGTCTTTGATATCAAAGCTTTTTTCTTTCACCACTGAAGTCTGACTGTCAAGGTCAGAGATAATCATCCTAGTTCCGAATAATAATTCGTACGGACTGAATCCCTTCAGAGAATTTCTTGGCAAGTTATTGAGACTACGTTGGACACTTATTAGATGTTTGACCCACCCAGCTCCCGTACCTAATATCCTTTCCGTTATAGATTGCTTTATGCCTTGGTTTTTTCTTTACACCATCCCGTACCCTCAGGAAGGAAGTGAGAAGATTCCCGCTGGGCGATGCTCATTTGGCCATGTTTCCCCCCATGCTTGAGGGCTAGAGTGGAGACAATGGTCAAACATAGCATGCTCTTAGCGTATATGCCATTTAGACTCGCAAATCTTTATATAACAGTCCGGACGTCAGCCGAGTGCTGGTGATCTACATTATAAGTGGAACTAGCCTGTATAAGTTAGTCGCAACCCTTCCTTTTTACTCCTGATTTTTCCTGGAGTAAACCGATGAGGTATTAAACTGTTTCTCTCCCCACTGCGATCTCTGTTGCAGTTTGGGCCGTTTTTTACAAACATGGTGTGACGCAGACTCATGCCTGGCCACCAGTACCGTGATTGTAATTCTTCCAGAGAATCTTTTAGTTTGAGGTGTCTGAGACCCTCGCCCATATGTGCGTCTGCGATTAACAAGTTTCTCCTGTCCATGTTTGGAATCACTCTATCCCCCACTCCAGGGATTCGAGCAAAAGGGACGGAGTTTGCATCGATTATGTATGTATAATTGAGTGGATAGTTGATCGGTAACGCTGAGCAGTCGCCTTTTGATGACGTTTTCACCGCCAGCACTGTTTCACTGTCAATGTATTTTAATGTACGCTTTTTTCGATCTACGGGAGCCGATTTAGTGGCTGCCGCTGTGGCTGTCTCAGCCAATGAATTCCCTGCAACGTGAACGCCATCACGCTGATGACTCAGTGAGTGTGTCACGTGAGTCTTTGGTAGTTCTTTTTGTAAAAGAGCTATTTGTTCCCAGAGCAGTTTCTGCTTTATTGGTGCATCTGTGTCATCTTTGTAACCGTTTTGAATCCATGTCTGCAAATCCTTGTTATATGATTTGACGCAGTAATATGAATCTGACACTATAAGTGTCGGGAATTCGCGATCCGCATTATCTAGCGCCATTTTCAATGCTATTATTTCAGTTTGTTTTTCTGAATTAGTTTCTACTGAGTGTGATTTTGTTAATAGAGGTTTTAGTTTACCTCCGCGCCACACTTCTTTTGTAATCTCACATGTGGGGTTATATGCCTGTTCTCCCCAAACGGGGGGTTGAGCATGTCCGTCTGTATAGATTACACAGGCGTAATGTCGTAAAGGCAGAATATCGATTGGCAGAGGGAATATTCTTTCATATTCTAGATTTTTTAATTCTTCTAGTTCTTAGAAAATTGTCAACCAGGCTATACTTGATAATTCATATCCTACGTACAAGACTGTTAGATGGGCAATTCTGGATTTTTTAAAGTTGAATTTGTAACCCTCTGCTGCGAACCCAAGTATTATGGTGTTCACTCTCTTCAAGTGAGTCTCCAAGTCATCATCTGTTAAGTAGATGTCATCGACATAAGATAATGCTTCATCGTCATATAGTTGTAGTAATTCTGTTACTCTCGCTGAGAATACCCCCGGGCTGTTCTTGTACCCCTGGGCTAACCGACAGAATTGTTTTTGAGTGCCATTTATTGAGAATGCAGTTAAATATCTGCTCTCTGGTGCTATTTTTTGACAAAAGAATCCATTAGAGATGTCCAAGGTTGTTTTGTATTTTTTGCGCACTATGTTATTCATTAGTGCAGCACTGTGTGAGTTTTGCACTGCAAAAGTTTTGCAACATGTGTTAAGGTGTCGGTAATCCAAAACTAGACGATATGAATTGTCTGGTTTGGAGACCGGAAACAAAGGGTTGTTCATTTGTGAGGTGCAGGTTTCAATCACCCCCTGGTATTCTAGCTGATCTAGTATTTCATTTACCTGTTTTTTAGCTTCTTGCTTAATTGGGTACTGCCTTTGTGCAGTTGGTTGTGATTTTAACTGGATTTTGTGAGGAGGAGAGTCCTCATCCCATCCTACATGATTTTTATATAAGGCAGGAGCTAAAGCCACTGCCCATTTTCTAGCAAGTGTGTATTTTTTATGAATCGGGATATGATTTGAGAAGGCAGGCATAATTATTTCTTCGCCATGAGGGCACTCCCTAACAAACTCTGGTGGCCAGTCTTTTTCAGCTAGAAGGATGTCATAGCCCTTGGAGAGATTATCCCAAAATAGTCCCCTTATTTTCCTAGTCTTATCTCCCTCTATACGTAATGTTATCTCGTATATCTTGTGAGGTTTGCTAACTCTGGTGTCCGCAGTTTCCACTTGAAGATATTCATTCGTGTCCACTGTCTCCAGATGATTCATAAGGACTTTGCGAGCTATGCTCACTTCTGCTGCACTGTCTAGCATTGTCTGAGCCCACTCTCCGTTTTTCAGTTGTGTCCTCAGTATTCTCGGCATTGTTAACTACCTTGATACTGGCTACCTTCTTTTTTGGAAATTGTAATTTCTTTTTTAGCTGAGCAGGTTCCTTGTCTTTGGACTTGGTGTGCTCTTCTCTTTGTTCTGATCGTCCTCTTCTTTCCGATTTCTGCGAGGAAGTCTGAAAAGATTGAGAGGGACGTGTATCAATGTCTTGATATCTATCAGGCTTTTTTATATTATCCCTATTTCTAAGGTTATATCTTTTCCCAGAGGGGTCACTCTGGGGTGACCAGTGTCTTTGGTTCGGAGATTTCTCTCTTCGCCTAGGAGACCTTCCTCTGGACTGGAATTTCTTTTCTTTAGGATTGGATTGTTTGTTTCCATCCCAGTTCTTTTTTGGTGAGTTATTATTAAAAAATATTTTTTCTGGACTTTCAGTCAGTTGTGGTTTTACTGGTATTCCACCTAAACTATCTCTACCTAGTTCCTCATAGGATTTTTCTATGATTCTGGCAATTTCAGCTGGTTGGTCTGCTATATCTGTCTCTTTTAACCTCTGGCGGATCGCCACGTTTGCTGCTTCACCTTTTATGTTGGCTAGTAATATAGCCGAGACCTGCTTGAAGTCTTTCAGTAATTTCCTACCAAGAGTTAAAGCGGGTTCAGGACCATATTCATCTTGAATTTGTTTTAGCACATCTGGTATTACCGAAATGGATGGAACACCGTGCGTTTTTGTGTAGATGGAAGCAAAGACTGTACCCCAAGTGTCACAGTCCTCTATGTGTGGTGCGATTCCCATTGGGAGACAGATAGTCATAATCCTGTGCTTTTCTAGCGGGGTGGTGTCAGGAAACACCGCCTCTATTTGGGTAATTTTCTGTGCCAACCAGAATGGTATTTGTTCCCGTTTAGCCGGTACTTTACCTAGGCAGGATTGGATGTTCTGTGGTGTAATTTTATTTGTGTTCCCCTGGTGAGGGGTCAGCTGTGGAAGTTTAATCGCTGGCTGAATTGTTGATGTCCGCATCACATACTGAACTAATTGTCTATGAATTTTTATTAATTGTTTTAGCTGTGTTAAAAGGTTTGGTGCAGACATCCCATCGATGTCTGGATGTGGTGTGTATCCGGCTAGGACCGGCCACGTTGCTCCTGGTCTACCTAAAGGACCGAGCCTGGTGATGTGATTGTTATGTTTTAGGGCGCCATCAAATAAGAGCAAATGCTCTTGAAATTTGAGTGGTACTTCCACCTCCTCGAAAGGAGTGTACTCATTAGGAGGTTCCTCTATTTTGTAATAGTGGAAGTACTTTGTTACAGCATTTGCTGCTAGAAAATGTATCCATGAATAGTATACCTCTGTCTGCCGATATTCGTGTGCCTCAATTACGAATATGACTGTGCCACCTCTAGGTGTCAGTCCATTTTCTATAAGTTTCAGGGTTATAGATCTCCTTTTGATGACCGGGATGAGTATTATATCCCCGTCCGCATCTAGTGCTGCAGCATCAGCCGCTGCGAGTTCAGCTGCTAATCTAACTGCCTCTCTTTCTTCTTCATTGTCTGACATTTTACTGTCCTGAAGGTTATTTCTTTTGTTTGCAGATCAGGTTTCTTATGGAAACAAAGATTAGATGCACAATATTTTGGAACAGTGTATCCTTCAACGTTGACTATACCAAGAACCATACATAGGAGTTCCCTCCTGCGAGGTCTGGCGGATATAACCTTTCACCCACTCCAGACGTCTTTGGAGTATTTGGGAAAAGGGGTCTGAGTGAGAAAGCACGACTGAGTTACTCTAAATGTCTTACGTTAGTTTTATCGCCCTTTCCAAACGCGTTGGGCACCATGTAGTGTAGTTCCTATCATCCCAATAGGCTCTGCGCATTGGAATAATACCTACAGCAGTAAAGGCCTAGGCCAGACGTTAACTAGGTCTACTACTGTCGATACTAGACTTAAAGTTTTGGGTTTGCCAGCTTAGCTCAGAGTTCACTAGAAACTTTCTCGAATGTTCAAGGAGGACTTAACTTCCCTGATTAGACAAGAAGGGATTTAGTTTCTGACAACCATAGAACATGACAACTTTGCTCTCCCCTAATCAAGAGTAAATCTCGAGAGTCGTGTGAACAAAAGGCAATTTATTTTACTCAGTCAGTACGTGCATTCTTAGTCTCATCAGAATGTAGAGAAAAGGAAGAGACGGGCGTGTTCAATAAAAAGGTGTTATTTATTGATCAGTCTCTTTTCTCATACAAGAGAAATGGATCGATATTATTGCAATACTTATAGCTAAGTAAAGTGCATACATTAAAAGCAATAGTATAAAATAATACTGTAAAAACATTGATATGGTTTCTAAGCCATAAGATGTTTTAAAATGAATAAAATATATTACATACACATATACATTTGACTAAACGTACTCAACTGGTGTTTCTAGATACGCCTACCCCGTGTACCTGACCTAAGTCTAATACGTGGGCGGGAATAGAAAGTTACAGTTTAAGTTAAGTTTGTTTTTGCCAAGTGAATAACTAAAGAATTCTCTGTGAGGGGTCATTCAGTTCTGTACCTGGAAGTTAGGATGAATGAGGAATGGTATCTCTCTCTCTGGTCTCGATATTCCAGGCTGCCTGCGAGGGCTGCCCAGAAACGCCGGTGCTGGATTCTCGGCAGGAGAAAGCAGCGCGTCTCTCAGCGCGTCAGGAAGGCGGGGCTGCTGCCAGCGGGGTCTGCTCTGCTCTTGGCTTCGGCAAGTATGGCTGCTCCGTCTCGTCACCACGCGTGTGTTTGCATAGGGCAAGATCGGTAATATTTATACCTTTAAGGTGCCGAGATTGACGTAAGGATGGACATAGATACGTCAATAAGGATGTCATACGACTTGCTCGTTAGCACATTCTTTTACTGAAGTTCTCTGTGAAATCAAAACAATGGCCGCAGGGTTTTGCCCAGGTTGTCATAGGTTTGATTTGTTATGAGAACTCCGTATGCCTTATCAGGGGCTGGAGGAATATCGCTTGTCTAATTAGATCGCAAGCGTTATGACCTAATCAGATAACACGTTCCTGTGCCGTAGTGTGACTGCGTCAGATAACGGTATCTGCATCATGGGGGTTTTCTGCCTCATGGGCTGACTGCTAGTTAACTTGTTGGTTTGTTTAACTAGAATAGGGTCAGGAATAGGGGGATCGATTCAGAACCTATAGGAATACATGACACAACCAGGCTATCTGCCACCTGTTTTGGTCTCCTTAGACTCCTTAGGAAGATTCTCCCCCTGCTACCCTTTGAGGTTAGGCAGATTGTGATTCAAGGCCTGATTCAATCTCGCCTTGATGTTGGCAATGCTCTGTATTTAGGAGCCCCAGAATTTACCTTGCGTAAACTACAGATAATTCAAAATTGCGCCGCGCGTACACTTCTGCAGTTACCACGCAGGCTCTCAGCCAAGCCTGGGCTGAAAAGCCTGCATTGGCTTCCTGTTAGGGAGAGAATCAATTTTAAATCTTTGTGTATCGCCCACCAGGCCTTCTGGGAAACAGGCCCAGTGATCAATTACTCTCTGATCACCCCATATCATCCCAGCAAACAATTGCGCTCATCTCATGCTTTTTTAGCCATAGTTCCCAAGATCAGGAGATCAAGAGCAGGAGGTTGCTCGTTCTCCTTTAATGTGGCCAAATTGTGGAATGCCCTTCCCCTTTATCTGAGATCTAATTCTGACCTGCCCTCCTTTCGTAAACAATTAAAAACGTTCCTGTTTAATAAATAGAGCTCTCCCCCGGCCCATGGGCCTCCGTAGGCAGCACCTTGGTCTCAGCGCTTGGACGCCTCAGGGCAGCTATTCGCGCTTTATAAAATCCATTTTCATTTCATTTCATTTCATGCACATGCTATGCTGCCTGCGTTTTAGCTGTATTTTGGCCCTAGGAGTAGTGAAGATTCACCAGGAGGACTATCCTGCTGAGCAATATGTTTAACTTCACATATGGTAATGGGAAACATAAATCAATGGAGAGTCCGTGTTTGTTGTGCGTTGGCGCTAGTCGAAGGATGACTTGGCAACACACGCTGCAGTGCTTACCTCTCTTGCTATAGAGGTAACGTGGAGCAGGGAGTGACTTAAGCAGCACACATTAAGCACATGGCTGCCAATGCACCCTGACTGGATAGCGTGCACACCTTGATATGATCTGCCACCAGGAAATTTGTTTCTGGAGAGACCCTTCCCACTGGAATTGCTTACAGAAAGTTACCACTCTGCAAAGCCTGTATAGGAGTAGAAATAGGACTGGAAGCAGAATGCTATGGAGGACTGTTTGATACTCGTGCATTGGATTAAGGGTTTGCGGATTGACTGAGTTCCCCGCTTTGACAACTGTGACTTCTTTATTTATTTGAATTCTTTTTTTGGTTGTTTGGACAGTGGTGACTACTTTCTTTGTTTTCATGTATTATTTCTAAGGTGTTCAGTAATGGATGTACAATCAGTTTCAGCACCTCTTAAGCTCCTGCAAAGTCCTTGTATTCCTATTGTTGATTAGAGGGATTGGAAGGAGTTGTTTAAGACTTATTTGGAGGCAGTGGGTGGGGATGTGTTGGTTGCCAAACGCAAATTGGCCATAGTGAAACATAATTTGAGGGATGAGAGAAGAAAGGTACTGAATACGTGGCCCATTCCAATGAGCCAAGAAGGTGATAGAGATGATGTGTCAGACGCAGATTAAGTGTTTGACAATTATTATATGGATGCAATGAGAGCCTTGGAAGAGAATGTTTGCAAAAAATGAGTACTGTGGTAGAAAGGCACAATTGTTTCTTCCCTGCCCAGTTACCAGGTGAAAGTATAGAGCATGGATACTCACAAACATTTTTCCAGGGGCCAAAACGTTTGCGCTGTGATGTGCCCGAGGGCTGCATTCATGCCAGCAGGGTGAAGGTAATGCGAGAGGGTTGGGGGATTGGCAGTAAGGTAGGTGTAGGCTAAGCAAAGGATATAAATCTAGTGGCGGAATTAAACATGAAACAAAAACAAAAACTTTGGATTAATCCTGGCTTCTCCACTTTTCCAAATTGGGTGACCCTGGGCAATTGTTTAATTTCACGTTCCCTCCTTTTTCTTTCAGTGTGTGCTGTGTACAAAACCTCCTCCTATGTTTGGTTTAATAAACTATAATGTTGTTCATGTATAAGGGGAACCCAGGCCACCTAAAAAGTGCACATAACAACTGACTTGCCTCTTTAGTTCACTATTAGTGCTATTAGTATAGGTGAAAGAATTAATGTTTCTAAACTCAGGTTTGAAAACTATCACTTTTAAATTAATACTTTTCAATGCACTGATTTAATAAATTTCTTCTAAGGTGAAAAGGTTCTGCATGTTAATTCAATATACTTTTTGAATTTTGAAGAGACTGTCATATTTTTACACTTTTTGCTGAAAGATGTGTTTAAAAATGAAAATGCGTCTATACTTAAGCACAGTGCTCCCTAGTTACTTCCTTCCTTTAACACCAATTAACCTTGAAATAAATGATTGCCTGTCTATTTAATTATATAAAAACTCGTTTTGACTTCTGCGGCAGAAACATACAATGTGCAGACAGCCAGAACTGCTTCAGTGATTCAGAGGCTGCTATTGGTGCAAACTCTTACTCACTTTGCTGATACCATGCATACAATTTTTAATTTGTTGTCAACAACTGGTATTGTGCATCTTTTCAAGAACATTGGATCTGGTCTGGTGACAGGATTTAAAGCAGTGTTTGGACTGATACCATAGTGTGTTCACTCTTTGTTCCTCCAGTCTCTTTGGAGGGTTTCCGCCCATTCTACTGTTCATTGTCTGTGGTATTGCCATCTTTCACCTGTTCCAATGAGGAAATCAACAACATGGAATACACATAGCCAGGTGAACAAAGATGCAGAGAGACCCTAGCATGTTATCTGGAATAGGATTGGCTTTCTTAACTTAGTGAGAGTTGGATCCTAACTTTTCACAAAATAGACAGTCTACAAGTGAATCTGCGTTCTGGTGCATAAACTGTAATCATCTTGGATCTAGAGCAATCTCCAGTGGCTTTCCTAGATTTGGAAATGTTGCTGCACCCAGTGTACTCACACCAGAGACAATGGGGAGTAATGTGTTAGTCCCTACTACAAAATGCGAACTCTGATGGACACTCTTTGGCAAGCTGCTTGATGACTGACTGGCTTGACTCCGTGTTGTTGTTCGAACCTCTAAATGCAGCACTCTCACCATCGCTGAGTGCTTTGAAATTACAATCCATTGCTCGTCCATCCAATGGACTCGGTACAGTGCTGCTCACATGCATCGGGCGATGGTCAGTTAGAGGCTGCTATAAGAGTGATTTGTGACAGTGATGCAGCTCGGGGATGCGCAGTGGGAATCAGGACAAGACCACCAAGGGAGAGACAATCTGCAGATATTTCCACCAATGACTGCTTCCGAACAAATCGGATGTAACCATGACAGCCACCCCATTCCCAGCCTGCCCCCAGGCCTCAGCTGCTCCTCTGTGTAGTGCTGTGCAGCCCTCCTTGAGGGAAGAAGCGAGGTGCCCCAGCCCAGCTGGGACTGAGGACAACAGCTGGACCCTGCAGATGCACAGCGTGGGCCAACGTGGGCCCACAGCTGGAATAGGACCTCCCTTTGTTTGAAGGCGAGAGGTATCGAGAAGCTAAGGCCCGCTATCCCGGTCCTTGCAACAAACGGACTCCCTCCAATACCGGATTAACAATCAGAGGAAAAGTGACACGCCTGATGAAAATCTGACCCCCTTCATCCATGTATGTCACCCCACAATCCAGGCACCAGCAGAACTGCTGTGCATAGGAATCTCAACCTACCCCCCCTCAAAATTGATACAACCGGCATGCCAACTTGGAAATACTAGGCCTGTGTTTTTTACTTTTATTTTAGCTTTTATATGAAATCCGATTTTTCATGAGGACGGTTAGCAATTCTTCACTGGTAGGGGGAAATCTGTGGTAGGTACTTTCTGTCTCAAAATAAAGAATAAAGGCACTCTACTGGAAAGGGCTGGCACATTTACAGAAGTGTGGTTATGTAAAAGTGCTGCTGGCAGGCCAGTGCTTCGTCAGCTGTAAAAGTGCACATACTGAAGGTTTTACTTTTCACAGTGTAACACTCCCGTAGCATTTCAGAATTCTGCATCTTGCATACGTGTGCACAATCACCAGTCACAGTGTCTGTGCATAAAGTGTCTCCGTAGACAATCAGCTTTGATTGTCCCTGTGCCGGGTGGGTCCCTCTTCCCTTGTCAACTATCAATGCTCCGTGATCTGTGCACAGACACTAAGATCCCAGTGATCAGCAGTACACAGAAGGTCCAGGGATCCTAGTCCTGGATATATTTGCCGGTATGTGGTAATGTCCAATGGAGAAGCTTCGCTTGCGGCACTGGGCCTTTCCAGCCTCGTATTTGTAATTGTACAGAGGGGGGTTGGGCATATGCTCCTCCTTATAGAATATGGATAACTTTATTTAATACAGGTGATTTCCTTTGTTCAAATCTGATGTGTGAAGGAGATGCATTTGTCTTGTGTTATTTTGAAAGAAAATGCTTTTATTGTCATTGACATCCTTATAAGAAACAAGTTACTTACCTGTAACTATAGTTCTCCAATATTGGAATCGGTCATAGATTAACATGTTTGAATCTTTCCCTGTCATCGAGATGGGAGTCCCCGGTATTATAAAAAATAATAGTCTCCATAGACATAAACACGTAAGGTCTAGGCCTAATAATCTTTTATAACATATCTATGTCCTTTAAGAAAAAGGAGCAAACACTTAACTCAACCAATCAGAAGAGACCACCCTGTAGAACCTTCCTGAGAAAGGCTCCAGACCCTCAGATTTTCCAAGCACAAAGGCGTATAATAGAAAAAACTGAGATAAGTAGTGAGCCTTCTCCAGGGGAGGCGGGCGGGTCGCATGTGAATCTATGAAAGATTCCAATACAGGAGAACTATAGTTACAGGTAAGCAACTTGTTTCTTACTCCAGTATTGGAACTTTCATAGATTGACATGCTTAAATCAGAACAGTTAGCAGTAAGCACCACATTGTCATGCCATAAATTACAACCGTAAATGCATTCTTAAAAGCATCAATCATGTACAACAATATCTACATATAAATGCATAAACAAAAGTAAAAAATTCAACCATTGAAAAGGTGAGACAGTTCAGGATGGTGAGAAGGAACCCAAGAGGAAGGCTCACCTTATTGAAAGAGATGACGGAGAACTGCTTGTCCTTCTGCCGCACCTCGCTTATTCCCAGCATCCAAGCAGTAATGCCTGGTGAATGTGTGCGGCGTCTTCTATGTTGCTGCACTACAAATATCCGGCTGGGACATTCCTGCAAACAGCGCTGTAGATATGGATATCGCTCTTGTAGAATGGGCACGGACTCTTGATATCAGAGGATGACCCGCTTGTTGATGACAGAATACAATTGCACTTGAAATCCACCTAGAGATGCTCTGTTTAGTGATGGAGAAACCTTTTCTAGTTGCATTGTGTGCAATAAGGAGTTGATTTGACTTACGAAATGATAGTCCAGTTCAAGTAAAATTTTAGACACCTTTAACATCTAGAGACTGCAGAGCATGTTCCGCTGCAGTTTGCAGATTTGGGAAAAATGAGTTCAGCACAATAGTTTCATTAAGATGGAAATCCGAAGGGACCTTAGGGATACATTTAGGATTTGTTCGTAGAATAACCTTGTGTTTTTTAATTTATAAGAAGGGTTCTTCAGTAGTGAAAGCTTGAAGTTCCCCCACCCTTCTTGCAGAAATAAGACCAAGAGAAGAGCCACCCTCCAGGATAGGAACTTCATATCTATTTTATGAATAGGTTCAAACAAGTGTTTCATTAGTTGACTGAGCACCATACTTAATTGCCATGTAGGATGCGGTGACCGTAATGGAGGAAACATTTGAAAAAGCCCCTTGAGAAACTGTTTTATAATTCTGTAGGACCATAGAGATTGCCCTTTAGCTGTTTCGCAGAAATTGAAAATAGCAGCCAAATGGACCTTATTTGACGCGTGGGCTAAACCTGACCGAGCCAAGAGAAGCAAATAAGGCAAGACTTCCTCAGGGGGATAATGGAGAGGGCTAACGTTAGATGAGGTACATCACCCGCAGAATCTTTTCGACTTCAAGGAGTTAGCCTTGTTAGTACTATCAGCTCTTGCTTTATCCAGCACCTGTCTACAGTCCTGTGGGATTTTCAGGTGTTGAAATTCTCGGAACTCAGGCACAAGGCTGACAACTTCAGAGAACTGGGTTTTAGATGACACACTTGTCCCTGGTTCATTGTCAAGAGAGATGTAATTGGTCTGAGGTGAATCGGAGACTTGACTGACATTAGGTGTACCAGTGCTGGCGAGGCCAGGCTGGAGCTATCAGAATGACTTTGCAGGGTTCTGTCTTTATCTTTTTTTAAACTCGTGGCAAAAGAGAAATGGGGGAAAGGCGTAAGCAAATATGCCGGACCAAGCATTACCCCATGAACCCCCGATGGTGATGTCAACTTGCGTAGTACCGGCATTTCACTTTTTCTGGAGATTATTATTATTATTATTGTGTCTTTTATAAAGCGCGCAGCTATCCTAACGGGCTGTCCTGGCGCTAATTGATTAACAAAAAGATCCCTGAGAGTAGAGAGTTACAGGCAAAATAGGAAAGTTTTCAGAGCACGACGGAATTCAGATTCTGTTTTACTCATGCGCAAATCAAGCGGCAGTTTGTTCCATCTTTGGGCGGCACATAGTTCAAAAGATTTGCCTCTTGAGCGAACTTTTTTGAATCTGGGGGTTGCCAGTAAAAATTTGGTGTTAGAGCGAAGGGCTCTCGCATTGCAGTAGGGGCGAAGAATGGATCTATGTTTGGCTTGCTCCATTGGAAGAAAATGTTGTCAAGAGTGTGCTGGTCCAGCTCCC
The DNA here is from genome assembly GCF_964261635.1 of Lissotriton helveticus. Taxonomy (NCBI): domain Eukaryota; kingdom Metazoa; phylum Chordata; class Amphibia; order Caudata; family Salamandridae; genus Lissotriton; species Lissotriton helveticus. The sequence goes on from NC_136068.1 coordinate 1,769,791,221, forward strand.
ACTCGTGGTAAGAAGTTTTTAGCCTGCTCAATTTGTCCGCTATGACATTTTGTTTTCCTGGGATGTACTCTGCTGATAAATACACTTTGTGATGAATTGCCCATTACCATATGAGCTAGGATTCCTGAGAGAGCAGGAGAGATCATGTTTGTTGAGGTAGTGCATTGTTGTGGTATTGTCCATCCTGACAAGCACCGATGTACCCGGTATCTTTAGAAAACAAGCCTGCGCACACATCTTAAATACGTAGTAGAGTGATTACCCTGTCTCTCAAAATCCGACAAAACATATACAGTACAAGTATAAACTTTTTAAGAAGCAATAAACAGTTTAGAAGTTGTTATGTGTTCCTCTTCCGGTCCCAGATGCTGTGATCGTTCTCGTCGGACCAGCGTACTTGCTTGGTCAGTGGATGTAGTTTACACACACTTATTCTTTCTTCTGTCTGGAGTACTTCGCTCTACAAAACCTCCTTTACCAGCCAGGACGGATGTGCAACCGGTAGAGAGATCATAGATCTCCTCTGTATTGCCTCAAGTCCTGATAAAGCCTTGGGTTATTCACCCAGATGAAACATGTGTTGGCTGTGCAACCTTCCAAGAATAAAGAAGAACACATAACAACTTCTGAACTGTTTATTGCTTCTGAAAAAGTTTATACTTGTACTGTATATGTTTTGTCGGATTTTGAGAGACAGAGTACTCACTCTACTACGTATTTAAGACGTGTGCACAGGCTTGTTTTCTAATGTATAAGACCTTTGGTCTTTAAGGTAGGGGGTTCTGGGTTAACACCTTCCTGTACGCACCGTCCCATTACATATGACACAGTGACTGGCGTTTCACCCTGGGCAGGCGCCACCATCCTACCGACTCACATAAACCCTGTACCCTGTATCTTTGGCAGAAAAGCTTGGAGTGCTAGGTAAACTGCCCGCAGCTCGAGAAGATTGATGTGAAGATCCTTGTAGGAATACGGTCATTTCCCGCTGACCTGTAAGTCTTGTAGGAAAGCACCCCAGCCCTCTAGTGATGCGTCCGTTGTAATCACAAGAGGAACAGCCTGTGATAGGAACGGCAGACCTCGCAATAGTCTGTGAGGTTGCGTCCACTAGTTCAAGGCCGTTATCATGAAAGGAGTAATTCGAATCAGATCGTACCTCTATCTGTATCCATTGTTTGTACAAAGCCTCCTGAAGAGGATGCATTTGAAGCCAACAGTGAGGTATGAGAGGGTACACAGTCTAAATATCGATTCCTAATTGTCGACCTACGCAAATATCGAGTTGGAAATATCGAAGGTACAGCATTTCGATGTCAAGAATATCGTTGGACAGAATATCGACCCTTAGGTAAGTAATATTGAATTTATTTATATCGATCTAAGTAATATCAATAGCATATAACTGGATGTAACTAATTTCAATGTTACTAGTATCGATATTTGTATTATTTTTATGTAATTAATTATATATGTGTGATATGTTTTTGTTAAGTATTTTTTTTAATTATATGTGTATTATTTTTATATATTAATAATGTTATTTTTAAGTAAATTTAATGTTTTAGTACCGGAGCGGGTTGTGGGTTTATAGGGGAATAGGGTGGGAAGTAATTTAAATATACTTAATTAATTAATAATTTTTAGGAATTATAAATTAATTTTAATTAATTTTTGTTTTTATTTCTGTAGCGGGTTGTGGGTTTATAGGGGAATTGGGTGGGAAGTAATTTATTTGTTATTAATTAATGATTCAACATTTTTTTTTGTTATGGATAATTATTTTATTTATAATTAATTATTAATTGGCAATTAATTATTTAAATTGATGATTTATTTATTTTTTAATTGGTAATTAATGTTTTTAATTGTTATTTAATTTTTTTAATTGGTAATTCATGTTTGTAATTGGGAAATAATTTTTGTAATTGGTAATTAATTATTTAATTGGTAAATAATTTTGTTAATTGGCAATTTATATTTTTAATTGGTAATTATTTCGTATTAATTGGAAAATATTTGTAATTAATTGGTAATCAATGTTTTATAAAAAGTATTATTTGGTATAAAAATAATTTTATTTAATCATTTTTAATTGTGAATTAATTTTTAATAATATTTTTTTGTAATGAAAAATATTTTATTGTTTAATATTTATTGTTTGGTGAGTAATATTTATTAATTAATATTTATTGGTATTTGTTGTTAATTTACTGTTAATTAATTATTCAAATGTAATTGCTTTTAATAATTAGTAATTGTTTGTAAATGATGTAGATTTATTTTAAAATTTAATTATACATTATTTTAAATATAAAAATTATTTATAAGTATGTTGTATTTAAATTCTACGCTATCCAACGCTTTCCCTACTGTTGCACCCTCTGGAGTTGGAATAGTAATTTTTACCCCTACGCTATCCAATGCTTTCCCTACTCTTGCACCCTTTAGAGTTGGAATAGTAATTTTTACCCCTACACTATCCAACGCTTTCCCTACTGTTGCACCCTCTGGAGTTGGAATAGTAATTTTTACCCCTACGCTATCCAACGCTTTCCTTACTGTTACACACTCTGGAGTTGGAATAGTAATTTTTACCCCTACGCTATCTAACGCTTTCCCTACTGTTGCACCCTCTGGAGTGGGAATAGTAATTTTTACCCCTACGCTATCCAACGCTTTCCCTACTGTTGCACTCTCTGGAGTGGGAATAGTAATTTTTACGCCTACGCTATCCAACTCTTTCCCTACTGTTGCACCCTCTGGAGTGGGAATAGTAATTTTTACCTCTACGCTATCCAACGTTTTCCCTACTGTTTCACTCTATGGAGTTGGAATAGTAATTTTTACCCACCCGCTATCCAACGCTTTCCCTACTGTTGCACTCTCTGGAGTGGGAATAGTAATTTTTACCCCTACGCTATCCAACGCTTTCCCTATTGTTGCACTCTCTGGAGTGGGAATAGTAATTTTTACGCCTACGCTATCCAACGTTTTCCCTACTGTTGCACCCTCTGGAGTGGGAATAGTAATATTTACCCCTACGCTATCCAATGTTTTCCCTACTGTTTCACTCTCTGGAGTTGGAATAGTAAATTTTACCCCTACGCTATCCAACGCTTTCCCTACTGTTGCACTCTCTGGAGTGGAAATAGCAAATTTTTACCCCTACGCTATCCAACGCTTTCCCTACTGTTGCACTCTCTGGAGTGGGAATGGTAATTTTTACGCCTACGCTATCCAACGCTTTCCCTACTGTTGCACCCTCTGGAGTGGGAATAGTAATTTTTACCTCTACGCTATCCAACGTTTTCCCTACTGTTTCACTCTCTGGAGTGGGAATAGTAATTTTTACCTCTACGCTATCCAACGTTTTCCCTACTATTTCACTCTATGGAGTTGGAATAGTAATTATTACCCACCCGCTATCCAACGATTTCCCTACTGTTGCACTCTCTGGAGTGGGAATAGTAATTTTTACCCCTATGCTATCCAACGCTTTCCCTACTGTTGCACTGTCTGGAGTGGGAATAGTAATTTTTAACCCTACGCTATCCCACGTTTTCCCTACTGTTTCACTCTCTGGAGTTTGAATAGTAATTTTTATCCCTACGCTATCCAACGCTTTCCCTACTGTTGCACTCTCTGGAGTGGGAATAGTAATTTTTACCACTACGCTATCCAATATTATCCCTACTGTTTCACTCTCTGGAGTGGGAATAGTAATTTTACATTCTACGCTATCTAATGTTTTCATTACTGTAGTTTTTTTAAAACTTTAAATAGTAGTTTTATTTATTTATGTATTTAATATTTTTTGTATTATTTTAGATACTGTTGTATTTAATTAAGTTTAAAAATATTGAAAGTATATTTAATACCATTACCATGTGTTCGCCATTGTTTGACTGCTTGCCATGCCCCCATCCCTCTACATTTTGCCTCTCTGTCCCAACTTTTACTTTCTTAACCTGTTTTTGCTGCTTTCCTCTTCATCACCCACTCTGTGACGTTTGTGCCATTTTTCATGTCTCTCTTTGCGATCTTTCGGTGCTCTCTCACCCACTTGTGACCCTTTGTGCCGTTTTTCATCTCACTCTCCCTCTTGTTGGGAACTTTTATGCCATTTTATTTCTCTCTCACTATTTTGTGAACTTTTTGGCTGCTTCTTTTCCATGCTTGTACCCTGTCAGTGCTCAGCTCCTCTGCTTTTGTTATCTGTGCCGCCGCACTGTGTATCTGTATGTTGTCTACTGTGCCCCTTTTACGCCCTCTCTGCACCCCTTGCCTCCTACTCCTACTCCTTACCTGACCTCTGTTCCATTTTCTCCATCTCATTTTATTCCAGACTACACTTCTTCCGGCCCCACTCACCACCCCTAAGCTCCTCCCAGGACATACGTAATGGCGGCTGCATCATGGCCACACAGCAGATGTTTGCAACAGGTGCACTGCTGCCACATCAAAGGTGTGCCAAGGCCAAGCCCGCCTGTGTCTGGACTGCGCCCAGCGCTATGAACCCTGGTCCGACCAATACCCAGCAATACTCAGCATCGCTCCTCCAAATTCTCAACCTGGGATTGCAGTCTCCAAACTGCTGATGTGCAACACTGAAGAAGGACTCTTCTCATGCAGCCACTGCCGTTTCAGATGCAGCAGCTCACCCGCCTCACAAGCACTACCTACACCCACACCTCTGAAAAGTACAAGACTACCTGCATGGAGCATCTGCAGTTGAAACGACTCGCTCCTCTCCCTAGAGCTGAGTGGTCGCTCCCCAGTGTCCCTCTGAGATATCTGGTATCGTTTTGGCGCTTTGCTTTACATAATTGCAACTTTATTTGTGCCTGCTGCCTGCCTGATCGCCACTGAGCTAACTTGCACTTTATTTATTTATTTGGCTGACTCGAGCCTGTTTGCGCATTGTGCCGCTTTGCTCCCACAACTGCATAATTATTTGTGCCTGCTGCCTGCCTGATCGCCGCTGAGCTTACCTGCATTTTACTTAACTATTTAAAGTTTATTTCCACTCGGTTTGCGCGTTTGCTGTGCTCCCCCCTCCGCCTCCATTTTGTTTGTTGTTGTGCTCATCTTTAGCCCGCCCTGCCTCCCAGCTGAGACGCCCTCCCACTTAGTAGAACAGCGCTTCTCCACCTGAAGACGCCGTGACTCGCTCCTCTCCCTAGAGCTGAGTGGTCGCTCCCCAGTGTCCCTCTGAGATATCTGGTATCGTTTTGGCGCTTTGCTTTACATAATTGCAACTTTATTTGTGCCTGCTGCCTGCCTGATCGCCACTGAGCTAACTTGCACTTTATTTATTTATTTGGCTGACTCGAGCCTGTTTGCGCATTGTGCCGCTTTGCTCCCACAACTGCATAATTATTTGTGCCTGCTGCCTGCCTGATCGCCGCTGAGCTTACCTGCATTTTACTTAACTATTTAAAGTTTATTTCCACTCGGTTTGCGCGTTTGCTGTGCTCCCCCCTCCGCCTCCATTTTGTTTGTTGTTGTGCTCATCTTTAGCCCGCCCCGCCTCCCAGCTGAGACGCCCTCCCACTTAGTAGAACAGCGCTTCTCCACCTGAAGACGCCGTGACTCGCTCCTCTCCCTAGAGCTGAGTGGTCGCTCCCCAGTGTCCCTCTGAGATATCTGGTATCGTTTTGGCGCTTTGCTTTACATAATTGCAACTTTATTTGTGCCTGCTGCCTGCCTGATCGCCACTGAGCTAACTTGCACTTTATTTATTTATTTGGCTGACTCGAGCCTGTTTGCGCATTGTGCCGCTTTGCTCCCACAACTGCATAATTATTTGTGCCTGCTGCCTGCCTGATCGCCGCTGAGCTTACCTGCATTTTACTTAACTATTTAAAGTTTATTTCCACTCGGTTTGCGCGTTTGCTGTGCTCCCCCCTCCGCCTCCATTTTGTTTGTTGTTGTGCTTATCTTTAGCCCACCCCGCCTCCCAGCTGAGACGCCCTCGCCCCTCCCCCTCCACCATCCATATATGACAGGTGTTTTCGCGCGCAGCGTTCACGCGCAGCGACCGCGCCCCAGCCGCGCCGAAGGTGCGCCAAAGGTAAGCCCGTCTACGCCCGTCCGTGCCTGGACCGCGCCCAGCGCCAGACCCCCTGCTCCTCGCGCTGCCCAGCCTTCCCGCATTACCTACTATGCCGCCACCCTCCTAGCCCTCAACCCCGGTCGCGCCCCCAACTGCGTCCAAGCAGCTCCTGGACACACCCATGGACCTTTCTCCTGCTACTCCTGCAAATTCAGCGGCACCGACAACATCTCCGCTACGACCACACCACAGATTCCCGACCCCAACCACCTACAATGCATCCTTCTCAACACCCGCTCGGTCCACAGACACGCCATTGACCTATGGAATCTACTAGACACCATCTCTCCAGACATCGCCTTCCTAACGGAAACATGGATGAACGCTTCCTCCGCCCCAGACATCACCATTGCCATCCCTGAAGACTATAAGATCACTCGCAAAGACCGTACCGGCCACACAGGAGGAGGAATCGCTATCGTCCATAAGAAATCAATCCGCATCTCAACCAGCTCTGACGCCAAACTCGCCAACTCCGAACACCTTCACTTCCAGATCCACATCGACCCCAAGACCACACTCAGAGGCACCCTCCTCTACAGACCACCAGGACCCCGCGCAAAATTCAGTGAAGACATCACGGACTTCATCACTCCACACGCGCTCCCCTCCAAAGAATACATCCTTCTGGGAGACCTCAACTTTCACCTTGAAAAGATCAACGACCGCAACACCACCACCCTCTTGGACAACCTCGCCAACCTCGGACTTAAACAGCTGGTCACTTCCCCCACCCACATCGCAGGTCACACACTCGACCCCATCTTCACCTCCAGCAATCATGTCTCCTTCAGCCACACTACGGATCTCCTCTGGACTGACCACAGCTGCGTTCACTTCACCTACAACAAGCCAAAACCCACCAACCACCTCCAACCAACTCTGCAAAGAAACTGGAACAAAATCACAACCGACCAGATCTCCTCATCGCTCCTTCTAAACACCCCAGCCCACTCCTCTAACCCAAACCAAGCCGCCGCCAACTTCACCCTATGGTTATCCATCACCGCCGACACCTTAGCACCACTGAAAAAACGTCAAAGCAAAACTGGCAACAAGAAGGCCTCATGGTTCAACGATGATCTTAAGGAGTCCAAGAAACTCTGCCGCTCCCTTGAAAAGGCCTGGAAAAAAGACCCAACCACCAGCACCAAGGACGCCTTCAAAAACGCCACCCGCACTCACCACCAACTAATCCGAAAGGCCAAGAAAACAGCATTCAAAGATCGACTTGACAACAACGCCCACAACAGCAAGGAACTTTTCAACATCGTCAAGGAATTTTCCAATCCCTCGGCCAACTCCAACGACATCACCCCCTCTCAAGCCCTCTGCGACTCCCTAGCCTCATTCTTCCACAACAAGATTGCAGACATCCACAACAGCTTCGACAACCCACCCAACCATATGTTGAACATTCTCCCCCCTTGAACACCCTAAACGACTGGAACCCAATCTCCACTGAGGACACCATCCGCCTGATGAACTCCATCCACTCAGGATCCCCCACAGACCCATGTCCTCACCACATCTTCAACAAAGCAGACTCCGTCATAGCACCGCACCTCCAAGACGTCATCAACTGCTCCTTCAACTCCGCCACCTTCCCGGAAATTTGGAAACACGCTGAACTCACCACCCTTCTGAAAAAACCCACAGCGGACCCCACCGAACTCAAAAATTACCGCCCCATTTCACTCCTTCCATTCCCGGCCAAAGTAATCGAGAAAGCTGTCAACAACCAGCTCGCCGCTTTCCTCGAAGACAACAAATCCCTCGACTCCTCACAATCTGGCTTCCGAGCAAAACACAGCACTGAGACCGCCCTCATCGCAGCAACAGACGACATTCGAACTCTACTGGACAATGGAGACACAGTCGCCCTCATCCTCCTCGACCTCTCTGCAGCATTCGACACAGTCTGCCACAGCACCCTTTTACAACGCCTCAGTATCATCGGAATACAAGGAAAAGCACTTGAATGGATCACCTCGTTCCTCACCGGAAGAACCCAGAGAGTCCGCCTCCCACCATTCAAGTCCGAGGCCACTGAAGTCATCTGTGGCGTACCACAAGGATCCTCACTCAGCCCCACCCTCTTCAACGTATACATGAGCCCCCTCGCGGCCATCGCCCGCCAACACAACCTCAACATCATCTCTTACGCGGATGACACTCAACTAATCCTTTCTCTCACCAAGGACCCTAGCACCGCCAAAACTAACCTACACGAAGGAATGAAAGAAGTTGCTGAATGGATGAAACACAGCCGTCTGAAACTGAACTCAGATAAAACAGAAGTCCTCATCCTAGGTACATCCCCCTCTGCATGGGACAACTCTTGGTGGCCGGAAGCCCTTGGAAAAGCACCCATCCCGACAGACCACGCACGGAACCTAGGCGTTGTCCTGGATTCTTCACTTTCAATGAACAGACAAGTCAGCGCCATATCCTCATCCTGCTTCAACATTCTTCGCATGCTCAAAAAAACATTTCGCTGGATCCCCACCGAAACCAGGAATACAGTCACCCATGCTCTGGTCACGAGCCGACTGGACTACGGAAACACCCTCTACGCAGGTACTACCGCTAAACTCCAGAAGAAACTCCAACGAATCCAAAACGCATCAGCCAGGATCATATTAGACATCCCGCGCAACGAACACATCTCTGGTCACCTGAAAGACCTCCACTGGCTACCCGTCAATAAGAGAATCACTTTCCGACTGCTAACCCACGCACACAAATCACTCTACGACATCGGACCAGAATGCCTCAACTCACGACTGTCCTTCTACGCCCCCTCCCGCCAACTACGTTCTTCCAGCCAAGCCCTCGCCACTGTACCTCGCATCAACAAGACCACCATGGGAGGCAGATCCTTCTCATACCTGGCTGCTAAAACTTGGAACTCACTCCCCACTTACCTTCCCCTTACCCAGAACCACCTAGCATTCAGAAAGCAACTTAAAACGTGGATATTTGACAAGTAATCCTCCTCCCCTTCCTAAGCGCCTTGAGACCCTCTGGGTATGTAGTGCGCTATATAAATTCTCTGACTTGACTTGACTTGACTATATTGACCAATTTTACCCTGAATAGAATGCTAGTCTCCCACCCACCAGGCCTACAAGCAAACTTCACAAACAACATTGTCGATTTCATCGCCCCTCTCAGAATCAATTCCAATGCTCACATTCTTACAGGAGACCTCAACTTCCACTTGGAAGGTTGGCCCAACCCCAATTCAGCCACACTCCTCGAAAGCCTCGGGAACCTCAGACTGACACAACAAGTCACCAAGCCCACACACACCGCTGTACACACCCTTGACCCTGTTTTCACCTTGTTCCTCAACATCAAGGTTGGCAGAGCCATGCCACTCACCTGAAACAACCACATAATCTTCCACTTCCAGATCAACACCCCACTTAACAAGTGAGGTGTTGGAAAAACATTACAGGAACAACCTGGTCACACAACCTACGCAGGAACCAGCACAAACACACTGGATACCTAGCCAGAGACATCAACCATTTTGACAAATGGATCTCAGAATGTGCTTGTGCCTTGGCACCCAGCAAACAATACCACCAGGTGATAACTCGTAAGCAGGCTAACTGGTACATGAGGAACTCTGATCAACCACGAGATACTGCAAACAACTAGAGCAAAAGTGAAGAGTTAACCAGAATGAATCTGACAAGATCACCTGCAAATGCGCACTAAGATGCTACTGCCAATAAATCAGAGATACCAAAATGATGGCCCTAGCTAAGTGCATAGCACTCAGCTTCAAAAACATCAGGGAGATCATTGTAATCATCAAAGACTTCCCCTCCCCAAAAGCCACCAGCACCAAAATCAACCCCACTTTAGTCTTATGTGACTTCTTCAGCAACAAATCGCAACTATCTACAATAATTAAAACCCTCAGCTGAACCCCAGCAGCCTTGCCACTAGCCTCTAGATGGAAGACACAGGCAGCACCATGACAACATGAAAACCAATCACCACAGAAGAGACAGCTACCATCATGAGTACCCTGGGGCCCCTGCGAACATCTATAACATGATCAGTGAAACACTCACCTGCATTATAAACACGACAAAACACGGGTTGACAGAGCACAACACAACAGAGTTTCATAAATAACTCAAGTGAGTCTGCTTTAAGTTAAACAGCACTAATACAACTCCAATGATATAAGCAACAGAAGTTTTATTCTCAGATCTTCACCAATGTTGACACGTAGAAATAACACAAAAACAGCCGACACATGTTTCGTCTTGAAATACAGAGGTGCTGGCTGTTGTACACCACTGCCATCAAGTGCTTTGTTTTGCATCCTAAACACCTCCAACACCACTGCCACCTTCCTGGAAGCCTGGAAACATGCAGCAGTCAACTCATTCCTAGAGAACCCCTTTTCAGGCCTCATACAGCTGGCAAACTACCACCTAATCTCTTACCGTACTCAGCTGCGGTCATGGAAAAAGCAATCAACAAGAGACTCACGGACTACCTCAATGAAGATGAGCTTTTATGCACCACACAATCAGGCTTCACATCCAACCACAGTATTGAGACAGCCATCATCGCAACAACAGACAATATCAGGATGATCCTCAAATGAGGGGAAACAGCAGCCCTAATCCTGCTCGACCTCTCAACAGTTTTTGACTCAGTCTCCCACTCTACTCTGATCAAAAGACTGCACAAGACTGGCATCCAAGGACCTGCCCTCAACTGGATTTGCTCCTTCCTAGCCGGAAGAACCCTGAAATTCCGCATGCCACCTTACACTTCGGAAGCCACGAACCTCATCAGTGGAGTCACCCAAGGATCTTCACTAAGCCCTGACTCTGTTTAACATCTGCATGGCACCACTGGCGAACCTCTTCAGAAAGCACAGCATCGACATACTCACCGACACAGACAACAGACAACTACTACTGCCCTCACGGACAAGATGCTGAGGGCAGGAATTAACTTCTCTGCCTGCAAGACTACAGTGGCCACCTAGATGAATTGAACTGCCCAAGCTGAACTCCGATAAGAAGGAAGTGATGATTTTCAAAAAGAAGACCTTGTTGTGGGTCTCCACCAGATGGCTGACAGACCTAGGACCGGTACCCACCCCACCTAGAAATCATCTTAGAGAACATACTCGACATGATGACCCAGGTCAAATCCGTAGCCACAGCCTTCTTTTATACCCTGAGGATGTTGTGAAAAATCTTCAAGTTGCAACAAGATAACACCAGGAAAACAGTAACATCGGCCCTCATAATCAGCAGACTTGACCACAGCAATGCACTAGATGCTGAAATCACCAAACAGCCCTTGAACAGACCTCAAATCATTCAGAATGCAGTGCCTAGATTCAACCTCAGCCTACCACGCTGCACCCATATTACACCACACCTCAGGACGTTCCACTGGCTACACATACACATGCACTCAATTGAAACTCCATGCAAACACCCATACATGCACTACACAACAGAGGCCCCACCTGCCTTAAAAGTTACATACACTTCCACCAACCCAACCAAACCCTCTACTCAGCCGAACTCTCAGTGGCATACCTACCCCTGCATGCTCAATTTTGATTTCCTTTCATTTTTATAAAGCGCTATCAAATGCCAGAGGGGTCTTGGAGCTACCTACGACACAGGCGACTGAGAAGAAAAAGCATCAACTTTCCCAGACAACATTACTCAGAGATCCAGGGAGAACAGCCAGGTCTTTAAGTCCTTCCTGAACCTAAGCAGAGAGATCGCATTTTTCAGTTCCCAGGGGAGACGATCTATTATAATACTGTACACCGTGTCAGACTCCTGCCTCCCCAGGTAGTCCGTCTGTGAAGGGGAACAAACAGATCTCGAGCTGAACTTGAACTGAGAGTTCTATTTGGGAGATACCATCTAATCCTGTCTCTAAGGTACGTCTTGCCCTGCAGGGTCTTGTAGGCTGTGCAGAGTCACTTAAAGACTATCCCCTAGATTCATCAAGGTCCCCATTTGCGAGTCCTTAATAGCGATTATTAAGGAATCGCTATTAAGGACTTGCAAATCAGGATTCATGTAGAAATCGGAAAATAAATTGCGATTCCTACAGCCTCCTTATTTGCGATTAGCAAATTGCTAATCGCTTATAAGGAATAACTCCCCATTCATTCCTATGGGCCTTTAGGCCCATAGGAATGAATGGGGAGTTATTCCTTATATGCGATTAGCAAATTGCTAATCGCAAACAAGGATGCGATTTCAAGGCTGCAGGGGTGTCCAAAGGACACCCTGTTGCACCCCTGAAATGACATTGGACGCAGGTGTTACGCACACACATGTCCCAAGGACATGTGTGTGTGTAACATACAACTTAGAAAAATGCAATAAAGTGCATTTTTCTAAGTTTCCGAGGTTTGACTTCGCGATAAATAGCGGCCGAAAATTGCGAATTCGCTATTTTTAAATGTTTAATGAATTGCATTTAAGGAATCTCAAATAGAGATTCCTTAAATGCAATTCATCGCAATTTTGCGATTTTGCTATTACCGATTTTTGCATTTGGGATGATGAATCCCAAATGCAAATATTGCGCTCGCAAAGGGCCAGATTCTCAGAATCTGGCCCTTTGCGAGCGCAATTTTCAATGATGAATCTATCTGTATGCGTTTTCTCACTGGCAGCCAATGAAGACTAATGATGGCTTGAGAGACTGAGCCAAATCTAGGAATCTTTGTGATAAGTCGAGCTGCCACATTTTGTAAAGTCTGCAACTTTTTCAGATATTTCTTGGGTAGATCCAAATTAAGCCGATTACCGTAGTGTGTTCTTGAAATAACTAATGCTATGACCACTGTCATGTACATGTCTGGTGGTAGAAATTGGGCGATTTTCCTAGATACACGCAGAGAGAAGAAGGCTGTTAAAACAACTTTATTTATTTGCTCCTTATAGGATAATCGCTCGTCAATCACGACACCCAGAATGTTTACCTTCTGGAGTGGTTTGGGGAGAGAGTCCATTTCTTCGGGCCAACTTCTAGGGAAGGAGAGGAGAGCAGAGAGGTTGTGCCTTCTCAAACCTCTCCCTCAAAGCATGGAACTACCTTCCACAGCACACCAGAGGCTCCCCGTCACTTCATGAGTTCTGCAAGAAGCTGAACTGCTGAAGACCTGGCTTTTTTAATAAAACCCCTGGCGATCTCTGCCTACCCACCTGTGAAGCGCCTTTGTACCCTCACGGGTGATTAGGACGCTATACAAATCTGCATAACATAACAAAACATAACCTTTCGTTTTGATTCTAGCGTAAGTGGTGCCATTCACATGACTTAAGTCTCTTTTATCACTAGAGAAGGCTGGCACGCAGCTAGAACCGAGGTGCCATGCAGGCGGTACACGTGGGTGGTTCTAAAGTGGGAAACCTCTTGTGGCTCTGAAGGATGGATGTGCTCACCTACCATGGAACGAAGGTTGCTGTGCAGGATGTAGTAGTAGTGCCAGTGGCAGAAGTCTATTTTTTTTACAGAGTGGGTGGTGCAACTCTAACCCAGAACTGAAGTGCCACACTATTGGCAGACATTGTTGTGGCTCCAGAAGAGGGTAATGCTCATCTATTGCCAAACTGAGATACCATGCAGGTGGGGCCCTTGGAGACTTTTGTGACTGTAGGGGTGGGTGGTGCCCACCTAGCACATAACTGAGGTGCCATTCAGTTAATACTAATCTACTCTGGCTCTAGAGGGGGCTGATGCTCACCAAGCACAGACTGAGCTGGTAGATGTCTATTTCCAATCTAAAGGAGAGTTGTGAGCTGTGTATTGCTCAAGTCCCAAAGCCTAAATCTAACCTTGTCGAAGTCCATAGGCTACGCCCACCTGGATAAGGGGCACTTCGGGGCAGATTTATAAGCCCCTTCCGCCTCTTTTACGTGGCCGTTGCATCACTTTTGTGACGCAGCGGCGGCACAAAGCCAGCGCCATTCTGCGGTGTATCTACAACGTGATGCATCTGGGAGATGCGTCACATTGTAAAGCCCTGTGCCACATGTAGACGTTCTGGCACGGGGGGTGGGGGCGTTTTGATGCAGGAACACCTACTTAAAGTGGCTGTAGATTTGACCTAAAAGCACCATATGTACTTTAATATGTCACATAATGTTATTTACAATGGTGTGTTAAAACAGAACCAAGTCTGTAAAACTGAATACTAGTACAGACCGCCTTGTGCGCCCTTACATAAACTCTCTCCTCTTGTTTTGTCTTGTCTCCTGTGGGTCACTGGCTGTGCCCACTTGTGTATAAATGTTGATTATTTGAACCAAAACACTGAAACTAATAAAATCCTGTCCGGCTGGACAAAGGACATACGTACTATTTAGTATATGTCTATCATTTACTTGATCCTGTAGAACTAGGGTCCACTGTTTTTTGCAGTAGATTTCACTCAGTCACTTTTAGGGCCATGCTGCATCAAAAGCCTGCGCCTGCTTGAAGCAGGCGTAAGGATTGACGCAGCATGTTACAGATAGGGCACCCCCGAGCCTTGCTGGAGCTGCGTAGCGCTTGCGATGCAACTCCAGCAATGCACCGAATTTTCCCGCCGGGGATGCGTCACGCATCTGCCCATCCGAGCACCAAGGTGCGCCGCATTGTAAATGCGGCGCATCAGTGGTGGCGCACGGGTGGGCAGATGCGTCGCAACTCTTCTGGCGCATCTCTGCGGATTAGCAGAGATGCGCCAGAAGTCGTAAATCTGCCCCTAGGTCCTTACCTGCTTCATTCTGTGTATGTCCAGCATCAATCTGTGCACATTTCTTTTCCTTGGTGAACTCAGACGTGTTAGCAGGCACATCAACCACGAGAGCTGAGTACATCTTTCTCTGAAAGACAAGAACATTGTAGGAAACGATGTAATAGAATTACGGTTGGTTTGCTGCCAAATTTAGTAGATGCCCTTGAGTTGGCATTAGATGGCAATAAAAAAGCAGGTGTAGCCCCTGAATTTCGAAGCTGGCAGATCGAGCGCCACCTGTCAGGGTGCGAAAGACTTATCGTAGGCTCATAAAGAACTTACAGCCGGCCCACCGTTTAAGAATGGTTGGTTTTATTGTCACTCCCATTCGCTTCCATTCTTTTCGATGGCTTGTCTTTCTGTTCTTGTGTTTGCCCCTCTCCCAGAGCATACCTTCTTTACCATGCTTTTGATTGGCTGACTTCTTTCTACCTTTCCCCTGCTTACTTTTAAGTTAGGGAATTACTTTTTTTTCCTTTTGGCAAACCACTCCATGAGATTGCATGTGTTTTCCAGCTCTCTCCCTCGTGCTGCTCACTGTCTCTCTCTGGTGTTCCCCCCCATCAAAGTCCTCCCGCAATGTGTGTTGCTCTCTCCCCCCCTCTTGTGCTTCTCCCCTACCACGTGCTGTGTGTGCTCTTCCTCGTGTGCTGCTCTCCCCTTCTCTTCCTACCTGGATTTATTTGTATTTTATCCCCCGCTGACTTCCCGTTGCTCCTCTACAACCCTGCTTCCCTACATACTCTGTGGTTTCTCTGTCCCCTCAGCGCCTGCGGTCCCTTTTTTACTATATTTAATTTTGCACAGCTAGGCACCAAATTGCTGCGTACCCCTTGCTTTAAAAGATTCTTTTTCGTGAGTAAAGCTTCATTTTTTTTATATGTACCGATCTGTCCCAGGGTTAAAATTAGGTGAGAATTACAAATGGGAGAAGTAATCTTAAAACACAAAATACACCCCAATCTAGAGAGGTTAAGGAAAGATGGCAGATTCCTCTCTCTCGCCATGTCAGTCAGGGCAGCCTCGCCCAGTGCCCTGCAGCATACTTCCGATGACATCCAGAAAGGTTTTTTTCCAGCCAGTGGAGAGTGAGACCCCTCCCGCCAAATACTTTGGAATGATGGCGCACCTAGTTGCGCTCTCAAAATATATAGGAAGAGTGGGTGGTGAAGGTATAACAACCTCCCCCCTCCCCATCCCCCCGAATCAGAAAATAATACTGGAGAGCCCCCGGGCTAGTGACTGGTCGTATGCCCCAACGGGAGAGCCCTCAGTCAGACGTGACAGGCGATGGATGCGGGATTGTGGGTATCCAGCCGCTGTGTATAACAAATAGTCACAGACAGACGTGGCTGTCACACATGACGGAGGTCCTGCAGACATGGGAAAAAGTGTGGAATCTACTAGGGGGGCAACCGTGCTGGACAAGAGAAACCCCACTCTGGGATTGTCAAAAGTTGCGGCAAACAAGCAAACTTGAGGGGTTTGGAGGATGAGACGCGATCGGGACCAGTAAATTGGGGGATGCCTGGGCGACGACGGCCATCACGAGCTTGGTGGCAGCTAGTAACCGGCGACTAAGCACTCGGATTGCTGGTTATATTGAAACCTGCCATTTACGAACAGTTCTTAATTTTGTCTTTTGCTTTGTCTGGTTCATCATCAGGACTGAATCAGAGAGGATGTGAGTAGAAACAGCCTTTCAGAAGTGAGGGAACAGGAGGAATTGAGGGCACAGCGGATTAAAGTTCAGCGCCTCGCAGGCCGTCGAGTTACCAGGTTACCTGGTGGTTTAGTAATAATAGTAAACGGCCAGGTTTCAACTTCGAAGGATGGGGAATGAGGGCTCCACTCCACTTGATTGGAAGTGGTCGCGGAGGAGGACACAGATTGAGCCAGACTGTCAAAAAGAAGGGGATGGGCCCCACCAACAACAAAAAAGAAGAAAAACTGGGCAGCTCCTCTAACCCTCACACAACTGTACGTGGCAGTGGAGAAATACACTAACTCAAGCATCCTGGCAATTCGGTGGGTGGTGGTGGCGCCAACAAAGAGCTGGAGAAAGCAAGTGACAAAAGCGCCCATCCGGCAGGGTGAAAACTGCAGAAACATAGCGTCCAGAATTTAAGGGCAGAGTTCGGTTCCGGGAATGCGCTGGACTGCCAGGCCACAATAACATAACCCAGACTAGAGGCAGTGCGGACATCGCTGTCCTTCGGAGGGAAAGCAAAACTTTGCTTCAATTGTTGGGCAATCAGGAACATCCGCAGCGTTTATGGCACCCGGCTCTGCCACACTGCAATAGCCCATACAGTAGCCCATGCACCCGGGTCTTTCCTCAGTGGCCATCTTCCTCCACAAGCTGATCAGCAGCCGGGCATAGTTAAGCAGTAACCTGTTTTTTTGGAGTGATGTCTTGACATTGTGAGTAACATTCTAGGTACCTTAACATTGTGAGTAACATTCTAGGTGCCTCAGGATTTTGAGCACCATTCTAGGTGCCTTGAGATTGTGAGTACCATTCTAGGTGCACTGACATTTTGAGTAACATTCTAGGTGCATTGAGATTGTGAGTACCATTCTAGATGCCTTGAGATTGTGAGTACCATTCTAGGTGCCCTGACATTGTGAGTAACATTCTAGGTGCCTTGTCAATTCAATTTCAATTTCAAAGCTTTATTCGATTATTAAAAACAATCACAAAAGCATACAGTAAAAAATACAATAGAGAATACTAGACAGGCAACAAACAATTCAATGGATAAAAACAGCTCAATTAATAGCAGGGTTAAAAGACCAGGGTTTTCCTAAGGGAAACAGCTTTTAGTAAGAAGGTAGCGGTAAAAAAACAGGTGTCCAGAGTATCTAGTGCAAATAACAGTTTCAGTGCTTGGGCTGTAGTAAACACAAAGTATTTCTTAGAAACAGGTTTGAGGTAGTAACGACGTAGGTGCAAGTAAAAAGGGCAAATAAGCATAAAGTGCAGTGTGCTTTGCTTGGTTAGGCCATCACAGGGGCAAGGGGATTGGCTATGAATTTTCATCTGTGGAATAGCCACTAGATTGTGTACAATACCTAGCCTCAATCTAGTGAGGACGAACTGATGGGATTGCTTGGTAATAGCCTTTAGGTACATAGGCATGCCCCTGTCTTCCAACATATTAGATTGATAAAATACATGGGTTGACATGTTGTTACATTCGGCCCTGCGCAAGTTAGATTTGGTCACTAGAAAAACATTTTTAAGTTCCTTTTTAGGTACAGTAACGGCACTATGGGGGTCATCAATGATATCAAGGTTAAAAATTTCACTGTAAGAAGATGAGACATAACTTAACCATGGGATCTTGCGGACGTTGTCCAACCGAAGACAGTCTGAGATAATCTGCCTAGTAAAGTCAGTCTCATCCTTAGCCCAGATTGACCTCCAAACCAAGAGAGGTCTCATTCCCATTAGGTCTGTAAGATGATTCATACCCACCTCTCTATGGCTTAGTTCATTAGATGCCGATGAAGGTAGACAGAGGAGTCTTTTCAGGAACTGGTTCTCTGTGACTTGCAAGACCCTGTGATTACAGTAGCCCCATATACCCGATCCATATAAAGCAATGAATACACATCTATGCCTATAGATATTCAACATGTCCGGAATGCGGCGGCTACCTAGCTTAGAAGCAAAGTGAAAAACTCCGGAGGAGCTTTTGCCCATCCTAGCATTCACATTTAAGATCTCAGGTGCCCAGGTCCCTTTGTTATTAAAAGTTACACCAAGATAACAAAATCTGTCCACTACCTCTATTCTGTGATTGTTAAAATGAAATGGCTCAGAAAGTTTCATCCGTTTCCCACAAGCCATGATGAAGGTCTTAGAATTGTTGATTTTCAGTTTTCTCCCCTTAATAAAATCGTGAAAATAATTCATAAGGTTTTGGAGTCCGTTCGGGGTGCGGGAGAGTAGAACTGTATCATCAGCATAAAGCAGAACCGGCACAGGATGACCACCAACCTGCGGGGAGTCTGCTTTCACCCTCTTCAATTCCGACTCCATAGAGTTTATAAATAGGGAGAAAAGCAAAGGGGCCAGCACACAGCCTTGTCTTATGCCTGAGTTAACCCTAATTTTCCCGGTACATTCCCCTGCCTTGCCAAAACGGATCTGGGCTGATAGTTTATTGTAAAGTCTGGCCAGGAAGTGTATAATTGCAGAAGGGGCTCACATTTTTAGTAATGTGGACCATAACAAGGTATGGTCCACTAAATCAAAGGCGCTCGAGAGATCAGCGAAACAGAGAAATAAAGAACCCTGTTTCTCTTTGGTGTATTTCCCGACGATGAGGTCGAGATCAATACACTGCTCTGTTGTCCCGAGGCCTTTGCGGAAGCCATATTGGGATTCGGCTAAAATTTTGTTGTCCTCCGCCCAATCCTCTAGGCGCATCAGTAGAACCCTACTCATGATCTTGAGGGAGGAATCCAGAAGGGAGATAGGGCGGTAGTTTTTAGCCTCTCCTCTATCTCCCTTCTTATAGATAGGTAAAATTATGGATTCACTCCAAGTAGGAGGTGTACTATCCCTAACTGAGGCATTAAACACCTGTGTCAAGAGTGGGCTCCAGAGTGTCAGGTTAGATTTATACAGGTCAACCGGGACCCCATCCGGTCCCGGTGCCTTCCCCCCTTTACTCTGTCTGATGGCAGTTTCCACTTCTTGAAGGGTAATATCCAGAGATGATTTTAATTCGGACATGGGGGAGGGGGAACTAGCACAATCCTCCCTGGCTGGGTCAAAGGTTTCAGTGAAATGTGCAACCCAGTTTGCTTCGCTAACCTGCGCTGACAGTTTAGGGAAGTCTTCTTTTACAAGAAAG
The DNA here is from genome assembly GCF_964261635.1 of Lissotriton helveticus. NCBI lineage: Eukaryota > Metazoa > Chordata > Amphibia > Caudata > Salamandridae > Lissotriton > Lissotriton helveticus. The sequence goes on from NC_136068.1 coordinate 1,769,811,010, forward strand.
GGGCTGTTAACCGTTTTCCAAAAGAGCTTACTATCATGTAGTATAGCGGCTTTAGTCAGGTCACCCCAGGCTTGCTCCCTTAGCTCTTGTTTTCTGCGTGTTAAGTGTTTTTTATAAATCGCTCTAAGGGATATAATGGCCACTCTGTCTCTGGGATGTTTTGTGAGTTCCCGCTTGAGTTCTCGAAGAGATTTGGTACACATACTATCAAACCAACCAACATTTTCCTTCCTATTTAGGTCTTTGGTGATGGTAAGTGATCTTTTTATGGTAGTACCTAGTTCCACAAAATCGGCTATAATGCACTCTGGGGATGCCTCGGGGTCCAAACATTTAAGTATAGCCACAGACCCCGCTTGTACAATTTGATGCTGCAGTTTCTCAGAATTATCCATACACCATTTGATACGAATACCATTTTGCCTACAGGGTGTTACATCATCAACTAACAAGCGTTGAGCGTTAACTGGGGCCCCCCATATAGAAATCAACATGGTAATAGCATTATGATCGCTACTTCCAAGATCGGCAACAATGGGAACCTTACAGAATGGGACAAAATGTACAGAAACTAGTAAGTGGTCGATAACAGAGGCCGTATTCAATCCTACAAAAGTTGGTACTGGCTTACCCATATCGTCAGCGGCCGGAGAGTGTATCGAAAGATCCAAGTGTAACATAAGAGAGTTAAGGGAGTCACCATAGGGTGAGTGTGTAAAATGTGCCCGATTATCCCCATTATCCTCGTCAAACCCGCAAATTCTAGTAAATGAGTGGGTACAGGTGCGGATGTTAAAATCCCCTCCCCAGATGATATCGAAGGGTTTCTGAATGCCTTTACAAATTTTACTCACAGCAAGACCCAACTCGTCCACCACAGAGGTATTAGAAGCATCAAACAAATTGTTGTAATGGTTGATCAACATAAGTAAATGACCACTTTTATGTTCCAGCATTAAAATGTGCGAATGGGGACCCACGGTCTGATGTAATTTCACACGAACAGGGAGATTCACAGAAAGTAAAATTACTAACCCCCCTTTGGCCCTACCCATATTAGACCTTTGTGCCGGGTTGTTATAAGACACAAAACCATCGAGGATGATATCAGTAGTTACCCAGGTCTCTTGTAAACATAAGACATCAAACTCAGAGAGGGTTTCGCTCCAGCCCAGGGACGACATTTGCCGGCTCCAACCAGCAATATTCCAGCTGGCAAATTTAAAGCCAGGAATACAGGAGGCTGGATCAATGGACTCGGGAACATTGGAGAATGGGGGCATAGTGGCAACTAGGGAAACAGTGGAAACGGGAAGATGGGGAGGGACAGGGGTGGTTAGCTCCCTGGGGGTGGGTGTGCACCCAGGTAGAGATGGAAGATGTTACGGGTACTAGACATTGGCCCATAGCTGCCACTAGGCTGTTGTCAACGGTGTCGGTTCCCTTGGGAAGTAAATGTACCATGGTAGTGGTAAGGATCGTTACAGGTGCTGGAGTGAAAGGTGAGCAATTACCCAATGCTGCAACTGGACCGTAACCGATAGTAGGGAGGATAGGGACCGGGACAGGGGTTGGAGGCAGTCAATCGACTCCATCCAGCCCGTTAAGGCAGTTGTAACGGTTAAAATCGCAGAAGGGGGTATCCGGGGGCAAAATAAACGGTCTTGCTTCATACCCACGGAATCTACCCCTCCGGTCAACCCTCGTCCAATTACCTCGGCCTTGGTCATGGTGCATATGGGTAGGGGGGAAGAAGGAGGACACAGGATGTGTCTGGATGGTGGAATCGAGAGATCTATTAAACCCAGCGCATATGTGCAAAACTGTCCTAGGGTCTCGAAAACTCACCGTGATACAATCCCCTGTTATAGACTTTCTGGTTTTACCCAGCCAGGGTACCCTTCTCACCATGATAATTTCATTATTAAAATGGGCCGGGAGAGGTCTGTTCCAATTCAGCCATTTGATGACTTTGCTTTTAAGTGAATGAAAATTCTCACTTTCTCCAGCCTCTGAGGGAGGGACACCGGCCATGACTACCATGAAGCGATTAGCTTCAGGAGGCAGGTCGGGTCTATGTGGTCTAGGAATGAACTTTTCGGGGGGTGGGGGAGCTATATGACCATTAGATGTAGCCCCATTACTAATGGTCGTAGGGTGTACTGGACCCACAGGCAGCAAAGGTGGAATAGTAGAATAGCTACTTTGTGGCAGGGCTGAGTTGGCCATAGGGGGTTGCAAGGGGGGGACAGCAGTGATCACTGAAGGTAGTCCTAAATTAGTAGGGGGAATATGAAGATTAGAGGGGTTAGAGGGTGAATTAAACTCAGGGAGTCTGGCTAGAATAGCAGCTGTGGTTTTCTCAATATTGGACAAACGGAGTTCAATGCATTCCAGTTTAGACTCAAGGGGGGATAAAAGGGATTTAAGAAGGGCTCCCAGGGTCTCTAAAGAATATTCCATGCTATGTAAGGAATGGGGTGACCCAAGTAAGGGGTTAAGGGTTTCGTGTCGAAGTTTGGCAGATTTTAATTTGCCTCCTACTTCTGAATTAAGTGGCCTTTTGCGTTTGATTGCTGCCCCCTCATTAACCCCATTTGGTATAGAATCACAAATAACAACTGGGTCCGGGGAAATGGGCATATTAATGTCATGAACCATATCAGTTTTAGGAGAGATTTCATTAACCAATATGTCCATATCAGGTGACGCCGAGTGGATCTCCACAGATGTTAAAGATGAGGTCGTCGTGGCAGTAATACTAGTCTCTTTAGGCCGGACCGGGGTTTTGGCACTAGCCAGAGTACCAAGGGAGGATCGTTTGTTGGATGATAGTTCCCTAGATAAACGCCTCTCGAGGGCGTTTATTTCAGTGTCAATAAGGGTATTAGCTCTTACTAGAAATGTCTCCATACCTCCAGTGATAGCTGCTCCCGCTAAGGATGACTTGCTCCTTGTTTCTCTGCAGGACATCTCCCAACACTATGGATGTACAGCAGAGAGCAATAACAAAGACGGGAGGGGCCAGGCCCGGCCACAATCTGGCACGAACGGGCACAAACGGGCCCGCTCTTGGCCCGGTCTTCGCCCGGCGCCGCTCCCGCGCGCTCCTGCGCAGCGGGGCACAGCAGCCAATAAGTAGGGGCGGTTACAGGCTGTGGGCAGAGCAACAAGGAGAGTGGACCAGATGGTATCCGTAGGTGAGGCAGGGACTCCTGGGAGATGGAGTCCCTGCAACGCTCGCAGCCCTGTTGCGTGCCCCCAGCAAGAGCCCGCACTCGCCAGCTCCTTCAGGCGTCCAGTGACCTCAGTCCCAGAGTGCGATGCGGCACCCCCGGAGCGGGTGCGGCGAGGTCAGGGAATGCGGCTGTCAATGAAATGCTGCAATGGTCCCAGCAGGAAAACTTCCCGCAGAGCAGAGTCTTCACAGGTACACCCACAGGTGCCTTGTCATTGTGAGTACCATTCTAGGTGCCCTGACATTGTGAGTAACATTCTAGATGCCTTGAGATTGTGAGTACCATTCTAAGTGCCCTGACATTGTGAGTACCATGCTAGATGCCTTGAGATTGTGAGTACCATTCTAGGCGCCTTGAGATTATGATTACCATTCTAGGTGCCTTGAGATTGTGAGCACCATTCTAGGTGCCCTGACATTGTAAGTAACATTCTAGGTGCCTTAACATTGTGAGTACCATTCTAGGTCCCTTGAGATTGTGAGTACTATTCTACGTGCCCTGACATTGTGAGTACCATTCTAGGTGCCTTGAGATTGTGAGTACCATTCTAGGAGCCCTGACATTGTGATTACCATTCTAGGTGCCTTGAGATTATGCGTAACATTCTAGGTGCCCTGACATTGTGAGTACCATTCTAGGTGCCATGACATTGTGATTACCATTCTAGGTGCCTTGAGATTGTGAGTACCATTCTAGGTGCCCTGACATTGTGAATAGCATTCTAGGTGCCTTGAGATTGTGAGTACAATTATAGGTGCCCTGACATTATGAGTAACATTCTAGGTGCCTTGATGTTTTGAGCACCATTCTAGGTCCCTTGAGATTGTGAGTAACATTCTACGTGCCCTGATATGGTGAGTACCATTCTAGGTGCCTTGAGATTGTGAGTACCATTCTAGGTGCCTTGAGATTGTGAGTAGCATTCTAGGTGCCTTGAGCTTGTGAGTAACATTCTAGGTGCCCTGACATTGTGAGTAACATTCTAGGTGCCTTGAGATTGTGAGTAACATTCTAAGCGCCTTGTCAGCGTGAATAACATCCTAGGTGCCTTGAGATTGTGTGTTACATTCTAAGTGCCTTGACATTGTGAATAACATTCTAGGTACCTTGAGAATGTGAGTACCATTCTAGGTGCCCTGACATTGTGAATAACATTCTAGATGCCTTGAGATTGTGAGTACCATTCTAGGTGCTCTGACATTGTGAGTAGCATTCTAGGTGCCTTGACATTGTGAGTAACATTCTAGGTGACTTGAGATTGTGAGTACCATTCTAGGTGCCCCGACATTGTGAGTAACATTCTAGGTGCTTTGAGATTGTGAGTACCATTCTTTGTGACCTGACATCATGAGTAACATTCTAGGTGCCCTGACATTGTAAGTTACATTCTAGGTGCCTTGAGGTTGTGAGTACCATTCTAGGTGCCCTGACATTGTGAGTAACATTCTAGGTGCCTTGAGATTGCGAGTAACATTCTAGGTGCCTTGAAATTGTGAATAACATTCTAGGTGCCTTGAGATTGTGAGTACCATTCTAGCTGCCCTGACATTCTGAGTAACATTCTAGGTGCCTTGAGATTGTGAGTACAATTCTAGGTGCCCTGACATTATGAGTAACATTCTAGGTGCCTTGATGTTTTGAGCACCATTCTAGGTTCCCTGACATTATGAGTAACATTCTACGTGCCTTGAGATTGTGAGCACCATTCTAGGTGCCCTGAGATTGTGAGGAACATTCTAGGTGCCTTGAGATTGTGAGTAACATTCTAGGTGCCTTGAGATTGTGAGCACCATTCTAGGTGCCCTGACATTGTGAGTACCATTCTAGGTGCCTTGAGATTGTGTGTAACATTCTAGGTGCCCTGACATTGTGAATAACATTCTAGGCGCCCTGACATTGTGAGTACCATTCTAGGTGCCCTGACATTGTGAGTACCATTCTGAGTGCCTTGAAATTGTGAGTACCATTCTAGGTGCCCTGACATTGTGAGTACCATTCTAGGTGCCCTGACATTGTGAATAACATTGTAGGTGCCTTGAGATTGTGAGTACCATTCTAGATGCCCTGACATTGTGAGTACCATTCTAGGTCCCTTGAGATTGTGAGTAACATTCTACGTGCCCTGATATTGTGAGTACCATTCTAGGTGCCTTGAGATTGTGAGTACCATTCTAGGAGCCCTGACATTGTGATTACCATTCTAGGTGCCTTGAGATTATGAGTACCATTCTAGATGCCCTGACATTGTGAGTACCATTCTAGGTGCCTTGAGATTGTGAGTACCATTCTAGGCGCCTTGACATTGTGAGTACCATTCTAGGTGCCCTGACATTGTGAGTACCATTCTGAGTGCCTTGAAATTGTGAGTACCATTCTAGGTGCCCTGACATTGTGAATAACATTGTAGGTGCCTTGAGATTGTGAGTACCATTCTAGATGCCCTGACATTGTGAGTACCATTCTAGGTGTCTTGACATTGTGAGTAGCATTCTAGGTGCCTTGATATTGTGAATAACATTATAGGTGCCTTGAGATTGTGAGTAGCATTCTAGGTGCCTTGAGCTTGTGAGTAACATTCTAGGTGCCCTGACATTGTGAGTAACATTCTAGGTGCCTTGAGATTGTGAGTAACATTCAAAGCGCCTTGTCAGCATGAATAATATCCTAGGTGCCTTGAGATTGTGAGTTACATTCTAAGTGCCTTGACATTGTGAATAACATTCTAGGTACCTTGAGAATATGAGTACCATTCTAGGTGCCCTGACATTGTGAATAACATTCTAGATGCCTTGAGATTGTGAGTACTATTCTAGGTGCTCTAACATTGTGAGTAGCATTCTAGGTGCCCTGACATTGTGAGTAACATTCTAGGTGACTTGAGATTGTGAGTACCATTCTAGGTGCCCCGACATTGTGAGTAAAATTCTAGGTGCTTTAAGATTGTGAGTACCATTCTTTGTGCCCTGACATCACGAGTAACATTCTAGGTGCCCTGACATTGTAAGTAACATTCTAGGTGCCTTGAGGTTGTGAGTACCATTCTAGGTGCCCTGACATTGTGAGTAACATTCTAGGTGCCTTGAGATTGCGAGTAACATTCTAGGTGCCTTGACATTGTGAATAACATTCTAGGTGCCTTGAGATTATGAGTACCATTTTAGCTGCCCTGACATTCTGAGTAACATTCTAGGTGCCTTGAGATTGTGAGTACAATTCTAGGTGCCCTGACATTATGAGTAACATTCTAGGTGCCTTGATGTTTTGAGCACCATTCTAGGTGCCTTGAGATTGTGAGTAACATTCTAAGCGCCTTGTCAGCGTGAATAACATCCTAGGTGCCTTGAGATTGTGTGTTACATTCTAAGTGCCTTGACATTGTGAATAACATTCTAGGTACCTTGAGAATGTGAGTACCATTCTAGGTGCCCTGACATTGTGAATAACATTCTAGATGCCTTGAGATTGTGAGTACCATTCTAGGTGCTCTGACATTGTGAGTAGCATTCTAGGTGCCTTGACATTGTGAGTAACATTCTAGGTGACTTGAGATTGTGAGTACCATTCTAGGTGCCCCGACATTGTGAGTAACATTCTAGGTGCTTTGAGATTGTGAGTACCATTCTTTGTGACCTGACATCATGAGTAACATTCTAGGTGCCCTGACATTGTAAGTTACATTCTAGGTGCCTTGAGGTTGTGAGTACCATTCTAGGTGCCCTGACATTGTGAGTAACATTCTAGGTGCCTTGAGATTGCGAGTAACATTCTAGGTGCCTTGAAATTGTGAATAACATTCTAGGTGCCTTGAGATTGTGAGTACCATTCTAGCTGCCCTGACATTCTGAGTAACATTCTAGGTGCCTTGAGATTGTGAGTACAATTCTAGGTGCCCTGACATTATGAGTAACATTCTAGGTGCCTTGATGTTTTGAGCACCATTCTAGGTTCCCTGACATTATGAGTAACATTCTACGTGCCTTGAGATTGTGAGCACCATTCTAGGTGCCCTGACATTGTGAGGAACATTCTAGGCTCCTTGAGATTGTGAGTACCATTCTAGGTGCCTTGAGATTGTGAGTACCATTCGAAGTGCCCTGATAATGTGAGTACAATTCTAGGTGCCTTGAAAATTTGAGTACCATTCTAGGTGCCCTGACATTGTGAGTACCATTCTAGGTGCCTTGAGATTGGGAGTAGCATTCTAGGGGCTCTGACATTGTGAGTAACATTCTAGGTTCCTTGAGATTGTGAGTAATATTCTAGGTGCCCTGACATTGTGAGTACCATTCTAGGTGCTTTGAGATTGTGAGTTCCATTTTAGCTGCCTCGAGATTGTGAGTAACATTCTAGGTACCTTAGATTGTGAGTGCCATTCTAGGTGCCCTGACATTGTTAGCAACATTCTAGGTGCCTTGAGATTGTGAGTACCATTCTAGGTGCATTGAGATTGTGAGTAACATTCTAGGTGCCTTGAGATTGTGAGTACCATTCTAGCTGCCCTGACATTCTGAGTAACATTCTAGGTGCCTTGAGAGTGTGAGTACAATTCTAGGTGCCCTGGCATTATGAGTAACATTCTAGGTGCCTTGATGTTTTGAGCACCATTCTAGGTGCCCTGACATTGTGAGGAACATTCTAGGCTCCTTGAGATTGTGAGTACCATTCTAGATGCCTTGAGATTGTGAGTACCATTCGAAGTGCCCTGATAATGTGAGTACAATTCTAGGTGCCTTGAGATTTTGAGTACCATTCTAGGTGCCCTGACGTGGTGAGTACCATTCTAGGTGCCTTGAGATTGGGAGTAACATTCTAGGGGCTCTGACATTGTGAGTAACATTCTAGGTTCCTTGAGATTGTGAGTAATATTCTAGGTGCCCTGACATTGTGAGTACCATTCTAGGTGCTTTGAGATTGTGAGTACCATTCTAGCTGCCTCGAGATTGTGAGTATCATTCTAGGTACCTTAGATTGTGAGTACCATTCTAGGTGCCTTGAGATTGTGAGTACCATTCTAGGTGCATTGAGATTGTGAGTAACATTCTAGCTGCCTCGAGATTGTGATTACCATTCTAGGTGCCTCGAAATTGTGAGTAATATTCTAGGTGCCTTGAGATTGTGAGCACCATTCTAGGTGACTTGAGATTGTGAGTACCGTTCTAGGTGCCCTGACATTGTGAGTACCATTCTAGGTGCCTTGAGATTGTGAGTGCCATTCTAGGTGCCTTGAGATTGTGAGTAACACTCTAACTACCTCGAGATTGTGAGTACCATTCTAGGTGCCTCGATATTGTGAGTAATATTCTAGGTGCCTCGAGATTGTGAGTACCATTCTAGGTGCCTTGAGATTGTGAGTAACATTCTAGGTGCCCTGACATTGTGAGTACCATTCTAGGTGCCTTGAGTTTGTGAGTAATATTCTAGGTGCCTCGAGATTGTGAGTACCATTCTAGGTGCCTTGAGATTGTGAGTAACATTCTAGGTGCCCTTACATTGTGAGTACCATTCTAGGTGCCTTCAGATTGTGAGTACCATTCTAGGTGCCCTAAGATTGTGAGTAACATTCTAGGTGCCTCGAGATTGTGAGTACCATTTTAGGTGCCTTGAGATTGTGAGTAGCATTCTGGCAGTTTTAGAAAAAGCCTGGTACATCTGACCAGCCTTGCCCTATGTGACAAGCAGGTGGCATGTCTGAGCAACACCCTTGCATTTTAAATCTAGCTTGATGGCTCAATGCGTTAGGCACTCAAGGCTGATGTGCAGTGCCTTCGACAGGCAACTAAATTACATTTCAGATATGTCCGCTCCCCTTTTCATCCTTCCAAGGTCAAAAATGGCGCACTCTTGCTCTCTGCACGAGTGACGGCTGTTAACTACATCACTTAGAGTGAACACATACTGTGGTGTGAAATGCTACAGATAACATTCTTATAGTATGCACAGTACACGTGCAATCTCACCGACGGTACCATACGCTTTGGAACATTGGCCTGGACGCTAGCACGCCAGTCTGCACACTGGCACCATCCGTGCACTACTCTGGCAGGTTTCAGCCGCACCATCGCGCACTGGGCCAGGCCCGCTCCTTTTCTAGCCGCATAGCGCACTGAAGCAACAGTGTAGTGTCTGAGCCGCACGCTGTATATTATCAGAGCAAACATCCCGCCACACTGAGCAGATCTGAGCACCAGCCTGGCACAGAGAGGTGCCAGTGCGCCCTGTCTCATCTGGGCAGTGCACTTGTGCAGCGAGTCCCGCCCTTGCATGTTTGATTCATAGAAACGTGCCTAACAGCTTCACCCTGTAACGAGCACAGCAGACTGAGGGGCTCAGGTGAAGTACTAGAAAGTGTAGAGCGCTGACGTACAGAACGTTTCCTAAGCTCCGGACACAGCGCGCGGACATATTTCTCAAAGTGTGTTTGATCTCCCTTCCCCCCGATGTGCCAGCAGCAGTGCCGTGGGCAGGGCAGGGAGCCCCACATGACTGGGCACCCAATGATTGCACGCTGTGCGCCAGAAGGGCAGCAGGGGCAGGAGGCGGGGCTCTGATCTGCCCACTATCTGCTGCCAACGCCCTGCGCGGGACCCCGGGAGGGTGCACGGCAGATAAGGTACCCGTGGCCTCCTCCTAACCTTCAGCAGGGTTTGTTGTTACAGCGCCCGGGGCTCCCCGCTGCATGCCCTGCCGACCTAGAGCCCTGCACACAGCTCTGTCAAAGCCCCGCAGCCCTGACGCGAACCACCCCAGCTATCGCAGGATTTATGGAGAAGCACAGCGGTGCACAATGCCCCTGAAACTCCAACTGTACTAGAGAGTGTTGGGGCACACACACAGCTCTTCCAAAGGATCTCCGCTCTGATCTGCCTCGGCCCCCTGCTCACCCACTCTACAGGTACCGACACACAACTGCCTGAACCGCCTGCTTCCCCACTACAGCTATCTACACAGAACTGCTGAGCCCCCTGCTTCCCTGCTACAGGTATCTACACACAACTGACTGAGCCCCCTGCTTCCCTGCTACAGGTATCTACACACAACTGACTGAGCCCCCTGCTTCCCTGCTACAGGTATCTACACACAACTGACTGAGCCCCCTGCTTCCCTGCTACAGGTATCTACACACAACTGACTGAGACCCCTGCTTCCCTGCTACAGGTATCTACACACAACCGACTGACACCCCTGCTTCCCCACTACAGGTATCTACACAGAACTGCTGAGCCCCCTGCTTCCCTGCTACAGGTATCTACACACAACTGCCTGAGACCCCTGCTTCCCTGCTACAGGTATCTACACACAACTGCCTGAGCCATATGCTCCCCGCTACAGGTATCTACACACAACTGCCTAAGCCCCCTGCTTCCCTGCTACAGGTATCTACACACAACTGACTGAGACCCCTGCTTCCCCACTACAGGTATCTACACAGAACTGCTGAGCCCCCTGCTTCCCTGCTACAGGTATCTACACACAACTGCCTGAGACCCCTGCTTCCCTGCTACAGGTATCTACACACAACTGCCTGACCCATATGCTCCCCGCTACAGGTATCTACACACAACTGCCTGAGACCCCTGCTTCCCCGCTACAGGTATCTACACACAACTGCCTGAGACCCCTGCTTCCCCACAACAGGTATCTACACAGAACTGCTCAGCCCCCTGCTTCCCAGCTACAGGTATCTACACACAACTGCCTGAGACCCCTGCTTCCCTACTACAGGTATCTACCCATATGAAGTGGTGGTGTTAAGGGTGTAGGTTTAAAAACTGTCCTAAGTGTCCCAAAGTCCACAAGTAATTTAATCATGGGCCCTTGGCAGTGTTAAAATCAAGGCTGCGATTGTGTTTGGAGGTGGCTCTGGGCTCCCACACCCTTAACATCACCACTGCACACTCATTTAACAAAATCCGCTCCGCTGTAAACAGACGTCGCAGCTCACCTGAGGCACACTCTGTGCCCTGGGTGGGGCTCGATGATGAAGCATGCCACCAACTAGGTTGGTGGGTGAGGGTCTTCATAAAAAACAAAGCTGTTTTTGCTGACACACATTACATGAATTCTACATAATGTCTAGCTCCTTTTGATTATCCCTACCTACGTACAAATGCCTGAGCCCCCTGCTCGCCCGCTACATGTACCTGCACACAACTACCTGAGCTTTTGCTACCCACTACAGGTATCTACACACAAGGTCCTGCACCCCCTGTCAGTACCGGAGGCGAGGATTATGCTATCCTTTCTTCGCTATAAACACCAAATTTATAAACAGCAGCCATTAGCACAAAAAACTACATTTCACATGAAACCAGGGAAAAAATCAGAACAGCAAATTTCATTAGTCCCTTTACAGTGTCCACATTACTGCTAGCGTCCCTGGCTGCCTGCTACGCCCAGAGTGCCTGGGTCTGCATTTAAAAATTCCCCAATTGTTTATGAACGTCCGTCTGGGCCGGTAGTGGTGCGGTGTATCAGAGCATTGCTCAGTTACAACCTGAAGGGATTCTAGTCAGGGTGGGTGGCGTGCTAGGCTTACTGGCCTTCGCAGGGGCACCTCTTTGCAGGCAGTGCATACCCTGTGTATTTGCTGGGTGCTGGGTGTCCTGAGGCCCGCGCCTTACCAAATTGTGTGCCTCTAGCCACCAAAAATTATCTTGGAATCCCTCAGCCTAAATTTTCCTGCTCCCCTAGGGGCGCCTCAGACCTTGTGGTGTAGTAATTACCCCTAGTAGCTTAACAATGGGGCAGGATTATTACGAGGAGGAGGACTCTTAGCCTACTTATAGTGGGACAATAATTTCTATAAGGCAGTTGATACCTCCATTTACCGGGCCGGCAATGAGTTACTGACACCCATGGAGCAGAGGTTGGCCGAAATGATTGCGCAGGAGTGTGCCAAGATGGCATAGTCGAGTGCAGATACTTCCCCAGCCCCCCAACCCAGGATAAGGACCCCTCCCAAGACTCCAGAAATGGCCCAGCCCCTCCCAAGAAGAAGTGAAAAAGGGGTTGATAAGGATGCCTTTGAGCGCCTTAAGAAAAACTTCCTGGCTAAAACCTGACAGGTAGAGTCCCCACAGGAGCTCCCGCCCCCTGACTCTGTTCCCCCTCAGCCAGACTTACCGCAGCCCCAGGAAGAAGACTCCCCTGAGGAGTCAGATGAGGAAGCAGGTTCCTCGAGATCATGGCAGCCGTCAGGCCCTCTGGAACCTCCTAAGGAGGGCATGTCAGACATGCTGGACCCAGACGATTTAGTCCACCCAAGGTCAGCGGAGTGGACTCCCGCAGGTAAGGTAGTGTAGTATGTGGCGGCGCACCTCAGGAAACCTTTGGAGAACGAATCCCGCAGTAGACTCAGGGCTGAGTCCCTCCACGTTGGAGGGGAAGGTGGCACTTATGCCAGATATCGATGCCAAGATGGCCACGTTCTTGGCTAAGTTTGTTAAGGATCCCAAAAAGGGGATTCATCGGTCCTGGCGGGCTTGCCAGAACAAGCTTCTGGATGGCATTGGTCCCATGACCAAGATTTTGAACATGGCTGAAGAGGCCCGACTGTCCGGTTCCCTGATTGCTCCGGGCAGCCTTTCGACATGGGTGCAGCAAGCCATCTGTTTCATATAAACCTTGAGCAGGACCAGATAAGGAGAGAAGAACATACTCAGGCAGAAGTAGACGGAAACATTCACAGTCCTGAGGAGAGACAGACATGTGAAGAAGAATACGTTCAGGCAGAAGAAGAACAAAATATATTAAGACCTGGACAGGACCAGTTAGGAGTAGAAGAACACGTTTGGGCCGAAGAAGAAAATCAAATTGAAATAAGACCCAAGCCAGATCAGATAGAGGAAGAAGAACGAGGAAGAAGAACAAGTTCAGGTGGATAGACAGACATTAAAAGGACCTGAACAGGAACAGTCAGAAAATGATTCTGAACAAGAACAGATTGTGCCTAGACACCCTGAGAATTAAAGGATTTAAGAAAAAGACAAAGAGGGTGAAAGCGCAGTTCAAATTAAGAGGGCCAGGTGAGGTGATAACTGGCCAGGTGGAGTGAAAAGATTGAGATATTCTTTAAGGAAAACACATGAAAGACCAGAACAAGTGAATGAGGTTACAAGCCAAACTTGGTCTAAACAAACAAATGAGAAAAGCTTTTAAAGTAGCTCAAGACTGAAAAGTTTAAACAATAAAAATAAGGCCCCTGAGTGGGCCTACGTAATTCTAGAGGGGATGCAAAAACTTAGACTTGAGTGAAAAGTCTGAAGAATTTGATGCTGTACAGATTGATGAGGGAAAAGTGAGGCCTCCTTGAAAAGACAAGAGTTGGAATTTACCAAGAAAGAAAATGTGAGAAAGTGACTCGTAATATACTGGACCAGAAGAAGGTACAGTGTGTATAGAGTCCACAAACCCCAGAGGTATAACAGAGGTTAAAGCCAGGTGTGACCTTACTCTCTAAAGTGGTAGCTTGGTCGAGCAGTAAGGGAGTACCAGAGGACAGTGTAAAGCATTTGTTGTACACACTCAGTCAGCAAAAGGTTTCACACACTCAAAGACTGAACTCCAGCCCAATGGTTTTTATGTCACAGATATACGGCCAGATGTATAAACGCATTTTCCCATAGACAGTGAATAGGTAAAACTGTTTGATACATCTGGCCCATTGTTGTTTTTTTTCTAGAACCAACAGGTATCAAAATATACTGCTCGTAGGCTAAGACTGTCCTTGAACGCTTGTCCCTGCGCCGGAGTGCGCTGTAACACTGCCTGACATTGCTGGTTTTCGGGAGATCTGGAACAACGCCTGACAGGAGGAGGAGACCAGGGATTCGGGACTGCGAGGTCCTGCGGGCCTTGCAACAACATCATTGGCCGCAGCTGGGGCCTCTTCCCGAGCCCGCCCACTGCCCCTTCATCACGCCTCGCGGCCCCCGCTTCGCGGGAGCCGCTCGTAGGCTGAGACTGTCCTTGAACGCTTGTCCCTGCGCCGGAGTGCGCTGTAACACTGCCTGACATTGCTGGTTTTCGGGAGATCTGGAACAACGCCTGACAGGAGGAGGAGACCAGGGACTCGGGACTGCGAGGTCCAGCGGGCCTTGCAACAACATCATTGGCCGCAGCTGGGGCCTCTTCCCGAGCCCGCCCACTGCCCCTTCATCACGCCTCGCGGCCCCCGCTTCGCGGGAGCCGCTCGTAGGCTGAGACTGTCCTTGAACGCTTGTCCCTGCGCCGGAGTGCGCTGTAACCCTGCCTGACATTGCTGGTTTTCGGGAGATCTGGAACAACGCCTGACAGGAGGAGGAGACCAGGGACTCGGGACTGCGAGATCCAGCGGGCCTTGCAACAACATCATTGGCCGCAGCTGGGGCCTCTTCCCGAGCCCGCGCACTGCCCCTACATCACGCCTCGCGGCCCCCGCTTCGCGGGAGCCGCTCGTAGGCTGAGACTGTCCTTGAACGCTTGTCCCAGCGCCGGAGTGCGCTGTAACCCTGCCTGACATTGCTGGTTTTCGGGAGATCTGGAACAACGCCTGACAGGAGGAGGAGACCAGGGACTCGGGATTGCGAGGTCCAGCGGACCTTGCAACAACATCATTGGCCGCAGCTGGGGCCTCTTCCCGAGCCCGCCCACTGCCCCTTCATCACGCCTAGCGGCCCCCGCTTCGCGGGAGCCGCTTGTAGGCTGAGACTGTCCTTGAACGCTTGTCCCTGCGCCGGAGTGCGCTGTAACCCTGCCTGACATTGCTGGTTTTCGGGAGATCTGGAACAACGCCTGACAGGAGGAGGAGACCAGGGACTCGGGAATGCGAGGTCCAGCGGGCCTTGCAACAACATCATTGGCCGCAGCTGGGGCCTCTTCCCGAGCCCGCCCACTGCCCCTTCATCATGCCTCGCGGCCCCCACTTCGCGGGAGCCGCTCGTAGGCTGAGACTGTCCTTGAACGCTTGTCCCTGCGCTGGAGTGCGCTGTAACCCTGCCTGACATTGCTGGTTTTCGGGAGATCTGGAACAACGCCTGACAGGAGGAGGAGACCAGGGACTCGGGACTGCGAGGTCCAGCGGGCCTTGCAACAACATCATTGGCCGCAGCTGGGGCCTCTTCCCGAGCCCGCCCACTGCCCCTTCATCACGCCTCGCGGCCCCCGCTTCGCGGGAGCCGCTTGTAGGCTGAGACTGTCCTTGAATGCTTGTCCCTGCGCCGGAGTGCGCTGTAACCCTGCCTGACATTGCTGGTTTTCGGGAGATCTGGAACAATGCCTGACAGGAGGAGGAGACCAGGGACTCGGGACTGCGAGATCCAGCGGGCCTTGCAACAACATCATTGGCCGCAACTGGGGCCTCTTCCCGAGCCCGCCCACTGCCCCTTCATCACGCCTCGCGGCCCCCGCTTCGCGGGAGCCGCTCGTAGGCTGAGACTGTCCTTGAACGCTTGTCCCTACGCCGGAGTGCGCTGTAACCCTGCCTGACATTGCTGGTTTTCGGCAGATCTGGAACAACGCCTGACAGGAGGAGGAGACCAGGGACTCCGGACTGCGAGGTCCAGCGGGCCTTGCAACAACATCATTGGCCGCAGCTGGGGCCTCTTCCCAAGCCCGCCCCCTGCCGCTTCATCACGCCTCGCGGCCCCCGCTTCGCGGGAGCCGCTCGTAGGCTGAAACTGTCCTTGAACGCTTGTCCCTGCGCCGGAGTGCGCTGTAACCCTGCCTGACATTGCTGGTTTCGGGAGATCAAGAACAACGCCTGACAGGAGGAGGAGACCAGGGACTCGGGACTGCGAGGTCCAGCGGGCCTTGCAACAACATCATTGGCCGCAGCTGGGGCCTCTTCCCGAGCCCGCCCACTGCCCCTTAATCACGCCTCGCGGCCCCCGCTTCGCGGAAGCCGCTCGTAGGCTGAGACTGTCCTTGAACGCTTGTCCCTGCGCCGGAGTGCGCTGTAACCCTGCCTGACATTGCTGGTTTTCGGGAGATCTGGAACAACGCCTGACAGGAGGAGGAGACCAGGGACTCAGGACTGCGAGGTCCAGCGGGCCTTGCAACAACATCATTGGTCGCAGCTGGGGCCTCTTCCCGAACCTGCCCATCGACTACTTAAGACAAGGCTATCTACGCGGGACGCGCGCGGGCGGCGCCGGGCGAAGGGCGGGCCCGTTTGTGCCCGTTAGAGACCGGTATAGACCGGGCTGGGCCCCCCCTAAAAAGAACCATCTTCCAGGTCTACCCCTAAACTTCAGTTATTCTTCCTTTTTGTTCCACAGCAATCTTGGTTTTTTTAAATTTTATTTATCTTCACGCGTGTATTGCCTTTATTCCAACTTAGGCATCACCTCAACCTCTATTATGTCTACACGAGGAAGCAGAAGCAAAACTGCTGCCAAGGATGGGCAAATTATAGGCCCCCTAGATAACTTCATCACTAGGGCCAACTCGTTCATAGATCAGAGTATCTCCCTCATAGAACGTAGAGTGTCCCAAGATCTAGCTAATGCAAAAAGGTCCTCTATGGGACATCTGGCGGATGCAAGAACTCCTGATAAACTCAGGGACCCTGGTCCGAGTGAAGGCCGTGGCCAAAGGCATAGCCTACCAACCACGGTCGATCTATCGGTCTCACAGTTTTCCGAATCACTACTAACTTTGGACTTAGAAAAGACTCCAGATCTAGCGATCCATACTACCCCAGAAGAAACAAGACAGTCAAGAGGGAGGAGAGAGGGAGCAATAAGGAAAAAAAAAACACAGCCCCAATCAATCCAAAATCTAAAAAAGTAAATAAGGCTCCTAATAAGACAGGAGAGTCCCGATCTCGTACCCCTTTAAGAGGAGACCAGGAAGTTCATACGGTGATTGTTCACCAAACACCACATGACACCCCGCCCCCTATCAGCGTGGAAATCGTAACTGATCTACCATTAAGAAAGGAGTCAGATGATATTCCTAATTCTAACACCCAATTACTAATAAAAATTGGAGACCTATTCAGGCAACTACTCACACCATTAGAAGCTAGACTGGCCCAAATAGAAAAAGCATTAGCTGAACTGACAACCTCTGTTAAAGCTAAGCCAAACCAGGGGGGACAAAAGACAGGGGGAGGCAAGCAGCCTTCCTCTACTTCTATTGTCCAAAACAGACAATCTATTCCCCCAGTAGTTAAACCATCTCAAACTATAGTGACCAAAAGCAAGATAAAAGAAAATCCCGTAAGTAATACCCCAAATACCATCACTAACACTAATCCGGAATCTAACAACATGGGTCCAAAAACACCAGCTACACAATCAAACAGAGGGTGGGACAGAGGACCCTCTGATGGAAGATTTTCAGTTAATCTCCCACCAGAGGCCAGTCCTTTTATAGTCGTAATGACCGGCATACCGGAACTGGTGGATCAAACCAATGAAGCAACCTGGTCACTAAAGAACAAGGTCCAACATTGGCTCAGTGCGAACCGCCCACCTCCGTCTTATTGTTCAACCAAGATTCTGATGGTGAGAAGAGCTCCTTGGGTAGGGCATGGTAAAAAAACAATACAGGGTGACTGTGTCCTTTTCACCTTCGAAGATCCTAGACTGGTCGACCACATCTGCTCATGGTAACACCCGAGTCTAACAGGCGGCATAGGAATAAAGCGCCTTTCCTTCTTCTACCCCCCGAGACACTGTAATGGTTACCATTACGACGGATCTTGGCACACAGTAGGCCCTCGACATCGGGGTAGAGAAAGGGATGAGTGGGGAGGACCATACCAGAGGGATCCCTATAGAGAGCCATTGTCCTGGGAGGGCTGGAGTGGTATCCCAACGATGAACGGATATAGTGGCCTCGAGCTAGTTGATTGACCACTACAGGTTGAAGACCATCCTAGCCCCAAAAAAATGGAACTAGAGTGTAATCCCGGACCACAAATAATTGAAGTTCTCAATAGGGCCCCTCAAACCTTGAACGTTGTCTCCTGGAACATTGCCGGCCTCCGTCCCAAGATTGAGGAGGGGACCGCCATGAGCTTTCTAGACAGACACCAAATTGTATGTCTCCAGGAGACATGGTCACCAACGGAACTCCACCTCTTGGGTTTTAGGACGTTTATTTCTCCAGCATTGGTAGGGAGTATGGGCAGAGCCAAGGGGGGATTAACCATTTATATAGCAAATACCATTCAGCAATTAAAAATAACCACTCTTGAACTGGATGTAAATTTACAGCTTCTCTCCGTCTCCTTACCTAAAAATGAGACTGTCCTGCTCATTAATTTCTATAACAACTTGGAGGAAGGAGAATTCTTGAGGGTGATATCAAATCTCAATGAAAAACTCTCCAATTTTAGACAGGCGAAAGGAGGGAAAGGCGCCGTCTTTTTTCTATGGGGGGGGGATTTCAATCTACATCCCTGTTCACATTCCGGTAAAGACTGTGGTGGGATGGTCAACGAGTTGGATATCCCCCTTACCCATTTTTGCCATACCAAATCAGGCACAGCTATGAATGATTTATTGTCAGACTTGGGCTTTTTAATAGTTAATAATCTGAATTCTAAAACTAAACAGCTAGAACCAACATATGTAGGGAGGGGATACCAGTCTACTGTTGACTATATCCTTCTATCAGACGGCCTGTTAAATAGGACTACACTAAGTGATCATTCGGCTATTAGGATAGAACTCAACCCAGTCCACCAACAATCCCTTGCCTCAACGATAGCCAAAGCTTTGCACCAGAATAAACTACATCTGGCTCAGCTAAATGGTTATACTTTAAAATGGGGGAAGATAAACCCTGGGCAAATTACTGAAGAGCTAATTAAATCAGCCTACTCTTATATCATAAAATGCCTTGATTTAACTACGACAGAGGAGGAAGTCTTAAGCAACTTCTCTAAAATTCTAACCACCATTAAGGGCCTCCTAACAACAAAATCAAAAGTAGAAACATCAAATAAGGAAGGTTGGTTTAACCATAGCTGTACTCTGGCACACAATAAGTTAAAAGTGGCCCTGAACATCGAAGATAGAGATCCACAGCTAATTGCCAGACTCAGAAAAGAATATCTGTCTGTGAGAAACCAGAGAAAGGCTGAATTAAAACAGGCCCTGTGGGACGAACTACACAAAAGTGCCCTAAACAAAAACAGCGAGGCTTTTTGGAGAGTAGTAAAATCCCCTTTTTTAGTTGATGATAACCTTCCAAAAATAGAAGTGGCCATAGAAGAAGGAGCTTGGGTTTCTCATTTCTCAAAAATCTTCAAGAAACAAACATATTCAGAAAGCGAAGAAGTAACTCATCCAGCTGTCGTTTACCCCATTTTAATAGAATTTGATATTTCCAAAGTCCTTATGGCCCTAAACTTAAGTAAAAATGGAAAAGCTCCGGGCCCCGATGGAGTCCCGGTGGACATCTTTAAACACAACATGGACCTTTGGGCCCCTATACTTACCAGGGTGTGCGCGGCAGCCGCAAAAAAGGGGCTCCTGGAATCCTGGACCAAGTCCGTCATGGTCCCCATTTTTTAAAAAGGAGATCGCCAGGAGCCTACTTGCTATGGCCCTATCTCACTGCTGGACTCACTGGGCAAGGTAGCTGGTAGGGTCATCCTTGAGCGTCTCCAGCAGTGGGCAGAGGATAAGGGTGTTTTGTCCGATTTACAATTTGGCTTCCGGGAAGGCTTCGGTACAGTAGAGCAGGCCTTAAACCTGTCAATGATTCTGGGAAAATACATTCATGCAAAACAAGATAAGCTCTATATGGTGTATGTGGACCTCTCCACAGCCTTTGACTGCGTGTCCCATTCAAAACTCTTGTTAGTATTGTCACTAATGGGAGTGGACCCAAGGCTTCCGCGAGAGTCCGTTACGGTGTAAGGAGCGAGTTGACTGCACCTTTTGGAGTAGAGCGCTGAGCCAGGCAGGGATGTGTCCTGGCCCCCTTTTTATTCTCCTTATATACAAACAGCCTGGAGACGGAGCTTCTAAGGGGGGCCCAGGACCTCCCGCAGGTGAAACAATGCCTGATTCCCGCTCTCCTCCATGCAGATGACGCCGTCATTATGGCCCGTACTCCGCGTGAGTTACAAAAGGCGTTGACCAGGTACGCGGACTTTATGGGCAGCCTTGACCTCCACATTAATATTAAGAAGACCTTTGTAATGGTGGCAGGCAAAGGGAAAAAACGACTCAGGGATATATCCCTTAATAACCAAAATCTTGAATTGACGGCCCAGTACCCATACTTAGGTATTACAATAGACAAAAAACTGAATTGGAAAGCGGCAGTTGAGGCCAGAAAGCATTCCTTTAAGAGGGCAATAGTTGCTTTGATGTCCTTCTCACAAAAATTGGGGAAACGGTCGCCTGTGGAACTACTGAAAATCTATAATGCTAAATGCCAGACAGCAGCTCTGTACGGGGCTGGCGTACAGGTGGCAGAAAACTCCTTTTTAAGATTCCTTCTGGTGGCACCAAGGCGAATTTCCACATACGCATCTCACATTGAATTAGGCATACCACACATTGAGGACCTGGCAAAAATCCAACTATTGCTATTGTGGCGGCGCATATGGACCTCTGACAAAAACATGTTAACTAAAGGGATTGTGGCAGATTCAATGGCATTAGATTATTCGGGAAAAATAAAATGGCTTGCCTACATCAGAGATTTTCTCACTGACTTAGGCCTAGAGGCATACTACATTACACCCGAAAAGATCAGCGAGATATCCAAGAAGGAGCTGAAAGAAATGGCTTTGAGCCATTTAGAAGGACTAAGGCTCATCAGTGAAATAGGGAAAAATTCTGTCCATCACACAATTATGGTTCAGTCCACTGCCACAATTCAGCCTTATCTAACACTTCAAATTGGCATTTTTGACCGTTTTCTACTAACCAGATTTAGACTAAACCTTTTCCACCGGCTAGTAGCTTTCCCCATGAGAAACACCTGGGAGCAAACGTTAGGCCACTGTCTTTGCGATGACATATCAGCTGAGACTACTATTCATACAGTATTGTTCTGTAAGTATTATCATGCTCATCGCAGAATCTGGTTGCTACCATTGTTGAAATTGTGGGGTTTAAGACAGTGCCGCCCTGCCATGCTGCGACTCCAATTCCTAGATTCTGAAGCTACCTGTTATCATGTGGTTAACTTTTTAAAATGTATTTTTAAACATAGAAATAATCTGCGAGGAAGATGTTTATAACACAGTGAAATGAATTTAATGTAAAGAGAAGTGATTTATTTCTAACCATTCTTCCTCAGCTTTTTACTGTAAATATTGTTTTTTCTATTTTCTGACATAATGTGGACAATATTGTTTTTATGGATTTCTACTATGAAATACTGAATAAAGAAATTTATATATATACTGTTCTCAATCTGAGAGGTCTCAGATGAGTACTTTGCAGAAAGGCAATAAACTTTGTAAACACAATAGGTACAGGGGTTGCAGTAGGCAACACAATTCTACACACAATTTAGTGTTGAGCTCAATGGATTTTCTTATGTAAACACAGTTGGTTACTATGTAGATTACTTTGGTAATTCCAGGACTGGCTCCTAGATTCAGTACTGGAGTCTAATCTGAAAACAGTTTAGCAAAAACCTGTTAGGTATTGCAGTGATCTTTCAGGAATAAAAAGCTATTTTAAAAGTCCACACTTAGAAACAGAAATCTGACAATGTTATCCAATGGGAGAAAATTCAGGTTGCAGGTAAAGTACGATCTCGTTACTTTTGTACTCCAGTACTGGGCTCCTGGGGCCAGCACTGGGGCCTCAACTTAAAACAGGTAAGTAATTATGTTTCAGTATTTTGTATGATTTTTAAAGAATATTTATAGTTTTCTAAAGTAGACACAGAAGAAATTTCATAGAAAAGCAGACAATGGATTCCTATGCAGAAAATACAAGTTACTAGTAAACCAGATAGGGATTACTTTTGCGGTTCAGTACTTGGCTACAAGGTACAATACTGGCTTCTCTCCTGATCACAGGTGAGTACTTCGGAATTCGGATGATTTTATATGAATATTTTAGGTTTTCAAAAGTAGACAGAAGATTTTTCGAGTCAAACCAGTCAATGGTATTCAGCGGCAGGTAAGTGAGCTACCGGTTTCCAGGTGAGTACTCGGTTGGCGAGGTTAAGGTTCTGGGCATAGATTCAGGGGTCTCCCAAGGTCAGGTTGGTACAGTTGGTTCACCCTCAGCGGCGCAGGGGGTGTTCGGGTGCAGAGGTAGTTAGGCCCAATGTTATCCAATGAGGGGCAGGGGGCTTCTGGCTCGCAGGCCACGCGGCTGTGGGAGCTGGGCTCCTGGTCACTTGCTCAGGGAAAATGGGGAAGTAGAATAGGGTACAGATTGCACTGCCAGGGGCACTCGGGCGGCTGAGTGCAGGGTGCTTTTGAGCCGTCGGGCGCTCAATATTATTCAATGGGCAAGGTAAAAAGGGAACAAAGACTGCAGACTCGGGGACGGTGATTCTTCAGGTGCGACCACCAGTTCGATAGGTAAGTTGGGATCCTGGAGAAGAGGTAGGTACCCCAAAGGGAGGCACAGGGGGTCGCAGGGTGCCGGGTGCAGGGGTGTCTTTGGGTGTCGGGAAATCTTACCCTCTGCTGGTCGCGGTTGGAGGGATCCCTGGTTCTGAGGCTGCAGGCGTCATCTGGTTAGTCGAGGAGGGTCTTTGGAACCTGGACTTCGGGTCCCAGTCGCCGGGGGGACGTCCTCGTGGTCTTGTATCACTCGGGCATGGGCCGAGCTCGGCAGGTGCAGAGTGGGCTGGTCCTGAGCTTCCAGGCTGGCAGCAGGGGGGTTGTTGCAGCAGAGCCTCTGCTAATGGGAGTCCCAGGCTTTAAGAGGGTCAAGACAGGCAGGTCCTCTGGGTGTCCCAAGGTTGCTGTCCGTAGGAGTCGCCGGGCTTTAGGCAGGAGCAGGTTCCTGGATCGACAGGCCGGTAGGGCTGGAGCCAAGTCAGTTATTGTCGTCCTGTTGTTACCAGCTGCACGGCGGGTCTTCCTCTTGGTCTTCTTTCTTCTTTTCTTATCGGGATCTGCGGAAGGAAGGTTCAGGGAGTCCCTAAATACTGAATTTAGGGGCGTTACAGGTAGGGCAACGGCAGGGACCAATAGGTCCATGTCCTGGGGTGGGTAGAACCCCTAGCCTGCTCCTCTCCTGTGGGAGGGGGGCAGGAGCCTAGCTGTGATTGGGCAGGGCTCCCCATCATTGTTGCAGGCCCAGGAGAGTGGGGGGCTCTCCACCCAGGGGACCAGCAACATGTCAGCTGTGTGGCAGCCTCTGCAGCCACTCAGCCCAGACATGGATTGTAGTTTAGGTTTTCAGGGGGCATCTCTAAGATGCCCTTTGGTGCATTTTACATTAAATCCCACACTGGCATCAGTGTGGGTTTAATGTGCTGAGAAGTTTGGTACCAAACTTGTCAGTCTTCAGTGTAGCCATTATGGTGCTGTGGAGTTCGTAATGACAACCTCCCAGCACCATATACTCTTAATGGCATCACTGCACTTACAGTGCCCAGAAATGGCCTTGGGTACTGTAGGGGCACAGGGCTCATGCACCTGTGCCCACACCTCTGGCATAGGGCACCCAGCTAGAGGGGTGACTGAAGTATGCCAGGGCAGTGTGTTCTGTGGGAATGGCACACAGGGATGTGTGCCATGTCGACTCTTTGTTTAGTTCTGTACTTAGGCACTCAGCCTCCAAAAGCAGTCTGTCGGTGTCAGGGTACAGGGCCCCTGAGGGTGGCACAATGAGTGCTTCAGTCCTCAGGGGTCTTCTCTGGTCACCATGCCCTGGGTACCATTAACTGGGGGCTGACAGGTGGCCAGAGATGCCAATTGGGTTTTACTTTCAACACAGTTTTAGGGAAGGAATACAGGCCCTGGGTACCTTGTTGGCAGGAACCCAGGGCACACTCACTCAAAGCACATCAGCAGTTCAGAAAAAAATGGGGGCATACCAATGCAAGAAAGATGGCACTTTCTCACAGAAAAGAAGAGCAATCTTCTTAGGTTAAAATGGCGGAAAACAGAGTCACTAAGCGACCAAAACAAAGTTTCTTGAAAAGAAATTGTAAAGCTTGTATATGCAGCATTGTATTAGTGGTTATACTATGGTTATTATTAACAATAGCTGTACCTTTACTAATGATAGCAAATAAAAAGTATGATACCGTTACTTATGAAAAGACAGCCACCATGAAAGGAGATAGAGTAGAATTAGAAGCATCAGATGAGGTAGATTTTCATCACACAGTATTAGATAAAGATACTTCTTTAAATGTATTTACAAAATTGTTATTTCAATACGTAGATACGATGGAGATTAGTGACTGTTATGTTTGTATGAAATTACCAGCGTCAGTGTCAGAAGGGGTCCCCTATCACCATTTACCTCTAACGTATGGCATATCATGTAATATTCTAACAAGTCTGTTTTATAAAACAGGAAAACGTCAGTATTAGTATTCAAACTTAGATGTAGTATTTTCAGAATCTCCTATGAATCCGGTGCTCAGTAGGAGTCAAGATGCACAGTTTATGGGTGAATTTTTCTTAACAATGAAGTCACTAGATTTATTTATTTATTTTAGTAGTTTTGTATAGCGCTAGCCTGACCCGCGGGTATTGTAGCGCTTTACAGAGTAATCATTGCAAAGATAACAAACTAGACAAGAGAAAGAGATAAAAAATAATGCATGGCGATGTTGAGGGGTCAGCTTCGTAGTCGAGGGAACATCTGTTTCGTAGTCTCGCTGACATGATGATGGAGCGGAAATTGAGAGTCTGTTACCCCACTCTGAGTGCTCCTATTGACTCCCTGGCACGATTGGGGAACAGGATTTTGAGTTGGCTTTTGAATTTTACAAAGGAGGGAATGGTTCTGATGTGGGGGGGAATGGAGTTCCAGATTTTGGCACGCTTCCGGCGAAGGATCAAGCTGCCGTTTTTATTTTTTTGAGTTTTTGAGTTTTTGGCAGGATGAGAAGGAGGGAGTTTGAGCTTTTGAGGTTCCTGGCCTGACCTTCTTTTTTGAGTTTGGCCGCCAGGTAATCGGGTTTGCCGTTATGTAGGGCTTTATGAGTGAGGCATGCTACTCTGAAGCTGATCCTCATTTCAACTGGGAGCCACTGAAGTTCACTGAGTGCAAGAGAGATGTGGTCAAATTTCTTGATTCCGGTGACCATTCTGGCTGCCGCATTCAGAGTTGTTTTGATGGGAGCTTGGTGTGACTTTGCAGTTCCTGAGAGGACTGCGTTCCCATAGTCCAGCCTTGACAGTACCAGTGTTTGAGTGGCCTGTTTGAGATCACCAGGCGGAATGTAGGGTTTTATTTTGTTCAGGAGTTTAAGGTTAAGAAAGGCGCTCTTAGCCGAATTCTTGATGTGTCTGGTCATGATATAGCAAAGGCACATAACGATAATTTAACATGTACATTACGTGAAGAAGAGAAAGGGTTTTTGAATTTAGTTGAGGAGAGAAGACAGGATTTCCAAAAGAAAGCTGCTGAACATAAAACCAGTATACCACCCTGGGCAGAGAAAGATGGAATTTATACAGCTGGCAAGGCTCATGCTTCGATGTCCCTAGACTTTGTGAAGAAAGGGAAAACCTTCCTCCATAGATTAAAGACAGAATATAATATCGTATTTATTGGTTCCAGTGACTGCGAACATAACTTCCTGATTTTGGGAGGTTGGGGACTAAAAGGGAGAACTGATCCAGTATTTCCTGGAGTTTACTACGTGTGTGGGAATGATGCTTATTACAAGCTGCCTGCACGGTGGAATGGGAATTGCTATTTTGGGATTGTAGTTCCAAAAATATATCATGAGAAGGAAATCACTGGAAACAATGAAAACACTAATGGACTAACACGAAGAAAGAGAGCTAGTTTTTCAGAAATAATAGGTGATATATTTGGTGCATTGATACCTTCAGTGGGAGTAGTCCTGAATACACATAGGATTTGTAAATTGTCAACAATAGTTGATCGTCTAGCGACTGATACTGCTGGGGGGTTCTTGATGATTAATACAGAGATGGTTGCAATTAGGTCTATGGTTTTACAAAATCGACTTTCCCTTGATATCTTATTGGCAAAAGAGGGTGGAGTCTGTAAAATGATAAAGGTGCAACATTGCTGCACATACATTCCTGACAAAAGTAAGGAAATTAGGGGGTAAATTAGGAATATTACAAAACTTCAAGAAGTATTGAAACCACTGGAGGTTGACAGTGTATGGGAAAGACTAACAAAGAGTATCTTTTCAATAGGGACTTGGTCTACTGAATTAGGGAAACGTTTCTTAGGACAAATAGTTCTTCTGTTATCTGTCATAACAATAATAGTTCTAACAATAGTGATATGGTGGAAATGTTGCAGAAATAAACTGAAAAGAAGGAGATATGAAGTAAACAGAAAGGGAACAAAAAGGAAGTATGAGGAAATCCAACTAGAAGAAATGAAAGGGAAAATTTACATGAAAATTAAAGATTTGAAAGGAGAAGAAACTGGTAAAGATCAGAAGGAGGGAAAAGAAGCTGAGATAGTGCTAAAGTTGGCTTCTGGTTTGGGATGGGTGATTTGTGAGGGCTTTAAAATGCCATCAGAGAGGGAATTGATGGAACAAGGACCCGTAGAAAAGAGACTTGTTTGGAAGCAGTCTTCTTATTTACTTCCCTAACATGTTATTAATTTCGTATTGTGTAAATCTAATATGCACCACACAAAATTGAGGGATAGTGAAGCTTGCATATATGTTTACTAACATGAATAACAAACAAATTCTCAAAATGGCTGTTAACGAGAAATCTTTATTGTGCATGTGTCAGCTGCATCTACGCAGTATGACGAGCTGTCGCTTGGAGGGAAATTCTTGCGCATGAGCAGAAGGTACTAATATGGAGTCTTGAAGACTTACATGCTTTGCATCTGCTTGCTTGAAAATAAATCGAGTGAAATTCCTAATACTAATATGGGGAAAGTATTAATAAATAAAGGGGATTAGAGTAGAGATGGGTGGTATACAGTGAAATCATTTATTCTTGAATGTAACACCTGTCTTTCTGACGTTATTATCAGAGCGCATTTGGGCCTCTCAAGTATTAAACTGTGTGGGGCAGACGAATCTGTTCCAAAGGATGTGTGCACTTTTCCAAAGAACATAAGAGTTTCTTCACTTCTATATACCAAATTTGAATACATTCCACAATACTTCTTCATAATTTTCTTAGAATTATGTTTATTTGATCCATCAATTTTTATTCCAATCACAGATCAAAATCACGAATTTCACCCATGCTGAATCAAGAAACCATTGTTCAAATTACCCAATGCATTTCAGGTCTAATTGTGAACTTTCATCAGGGTTCTATGAGAAAAGAAAGAAACAGAAAACTAGTAGGCTAGTGAACAATGGTTTCTTGATTCAGCATTGATGAAAATTCATGATTTTGATCTGTGATTGGAATACAAATTGATGGATCAAATAAACATAATTCTAAGAAAAATATGAAGAAGTATTGCGGTATTAAAATTTCGAATATAGAAGTGAAGAAATTCTAAAGTTCTTTGGAAAAGTGCACACATCCTTTGGAACAGATTAGTCTGCCCCACGCAGTTCAGTTTTGCATGAGTGCTTTCAGACAAAGTGCTTGGAATGAGTAGCACACAAGATAATTTTGTTAGAACTTGAAAATATTGATAAAAACGAGTGCACCGAAGAATTCATTGAATATATTGGTGTCTCAAGTATGACAGAAGTAAGCAGAACCATGTGATTGAATCATTCATTTGCACATGCTAATTGAGAGTGAACCTGGAACGACGACTACAAACTAAGCCAAGGTCGCTGAGAGCCCTGGCCTTGGAAATAAGTGGTGAAAAAATCACAGAAATGAAAGAATATGTGGAAGCTATTATATATGTTACAAATATAATGTGAATGGGATGTGAAATAAAGTTTGAATAAAGAATTAAGAGGATGGGTTTTGCAAACAATAAGTTAATAGAAATTGATGTCATGAAAGCATGGTGTGATGATCATCCTCCCCTTGCCTGACCAATCTGAGTTAGTATTTTACAGTATTGAAACATAAATGAGTGGTCCATGAGTAGCAAAAAGGTATAATTGAGGTAGTTCTAGTTGGTTAGATATGAATGGAGCTGCTGAAGAGAAGAGAGAACAGAGAGTTGAGCTGAGAAGAGATTGAGAGAGAGAGAGAACCAGAGAGACGTCGATGCTGAGATGCTGTGAGCAGTGAGTGCTGTCAGAGTAGCCAGAGATACTGAAGAAGAATCAAATGCAGAAGCCTGACATCCTAAATTATTAGGATTAGAAAGAAGATCGCGCAAGAATCTCGAGGAGGACGAGAGTGTCAGTGAGGGGTGCTACGTGACCATAGGTACTAGAGTGGTCATCTATCCGTTCCTGAATCCTATCCTGAAGTCTGTGTCTCCTGAACTATCCCAGGGGACCCCTACCAGCCCTATGGCCAGGGGTCTGATCGTCATACCATTCTTGGTAAAGTATATTTCTTGTTCGTTATTGAATGATCTTTTCTCTCTGTCCTCTCTTTTTTAGGCATAAGTCATTACAAGTATCTTAAAGTATGTGTTGATGCATACTTTGATTTTTCTTCCCTATGACAGAAGGGGACTGTATTGTATTTTTGAAGTGGTTCATATGCTCAAAGTTCAGATACAATTTTAAAAAGCCAAAGGAGTATGTGGTTAGTTCAATTTAAAGCATAAGTAAGTTAACTTTATGTCATCAACACTATCAATTAGTTCAACTAATGGTCCATCAACCAAAGGAAATAACTTTTTGATCTGTAATGCGTTAGTAAGGTGTTTTAGACTAATCCTGAACATTGATGAAAACATATAAAACAGGGACATCCAGCGGTTTTGCTCAACTGTGAGTTTGATGGGCCCAGGTGAGTATATGGTAGTAGAGTACTTGTTGTGGGTGAACCTCTGGATCAGTAGCACCTAGAATTGATAATGGCACCCTGCAACCTTGAACCTGAGAAACATTCAGTGTTTCAGATGTATTGGGACATGAGAAAATGAGTCTAGTAGATCCAGGGAAGACAGATGGTTCACATTGTCCACTAGTTGCAGAATCTCCTGAAGAGAAAACATCCTGAAGGCTTGTTGTTTGGGGAACTTGTTCGAAAATCTGAGATCCATCAATTGCTTCCACTTTCCTGACTTCTTTTTGATCAGAAAGAAATGGGAATAGAAACCTCAGTTGGGTTGATTGTAAGGCACCTCCTCTATTGCTTTTTTGGAGCGAAGCAATCAGATTTCTCTTTTGTGAATTAGAAGCTGATGATAGGAAGTCTTTCGTGGAGGAACATTTGGAGGCTTTTGAACAAATTTCAGGGTGTCACCATGCTAGAATACGTCTAACACCCGTTTGTCAGAAGATATGAGCTTCCATTGATTGAAGAATTTGGATAACTCATGACCTAATTGAAGTGGGACTGCTGTGACAGGGGTCTGTGGTACATCATTGTCTCCTGTTGGTATCTTGAGACCTTCATCCTGCTGAAGGGCATCAATGCCACGGATGTCTAGAATATGGGGACATTGTGGTTGGTATGTAGGACTAAGTGGAATATGGTGAGCGGAAAACCCTGTTATGAGCAGTGGTTAATTTGTAAAAAAAAAATAAAGTGTTGGGGTTCTTGTCAGGAGGCAGCTTGCACTAGCCCATTTCTCTTGTAGCGAGAAAGCAAAAGACACACAATTGATAATCGTAATGCTGAACAAATCAAAACATTCACCCCCAGTCAAGAGATCTGGGTTAAATCCATCATTTTGTTGCTCACCGTTCCACCCCAGTTTAGACCTGGCCATATGCAAATCAGCCTTGACCCTGTGTCTCATGGGAGCAGTCCAGCCCGAACTGCCTTTGGGTGGCGTTCGCGCAATAACTGCCAATGTTCATGACTAAGTGCCGGTGGTGAGCACGGGAAACCGCGGGCTCAAATTAAGCACTTGATGTTAGTAGGGTTGAAAACGTTGCTGGAATTATGGACGAGAGGTATACTGGCCTCTACCCCTGCCTTGAAAGGGCTGAAGCCTCCTCTGCTGCAAGCTGCTGAGTGTTTTGGCCGTGACTTTGTCTGACTTGATTGACTACACTGCATAGTCGATGTGTTTCCCAAAAAGGAACTCTCCGTCAAACGGCATGTCCAGTACCTTGGCCTGTACCTCTCATGGAATGTAGTCGCCTTAAGCTAACCCTGCTGTCTCAATACAGCTGCTCCTGCCATCCATCTAAATTCTGGGGGAGAAATATCCTTGGCCACATCTATTATCTCAGACCAGGACTTTTCACCTTCTGCCAGAATCTCTCTCAACTCTTTTTTTCTTGTCCTCCGGGAGATACTCCAACAGAGATGAGATGTCAGACCACTTACGTTTTGAAATGACAGCCACCACAGACACTGGAGTCTTCATTAAATCTAGGCCCTCTTGCAATATAAAATCCACGATAGGGATAGCACAAGTCGTGCATTGTGTTCCTGCTTTAAAATTGTAAAGGAAAAACTCTGTTTGCTTAGATAGCATAGGAAGGTCGAAGAGCTTAGATTCTCAAGCAGGTCGTGGAAACTGCCTATATTTACACATGTTTATTATTCCAGTGCTGGGGTAGGAGATGTTGCCATAATGGGACGTTATCATCCCACTCATAATGGGCATTAGGATCTGTCTGAAGCCCCTCCTCTTCTAATTGCTGGTCATCAATATCCTGATAAGTATCCGGAATTAATACAGTTGGAGGTATGGGCCTGTCTTTCTGAGGCCCAGGTGTAGTCTGTGGAGCAGGAGGTGTGTCGGATACTTCCTGCCACGGTGGAGAGTGGTGGGCAGAGTTGGCCTCAGGGAACCATTTGTTATAGTCATGGAGAATCATACGCAAGTTTGTGACCAGTGAAATCGGATCATTGATGGAAGGTTCTTGAACATGATGCTGCTCATCCTCTTGTTTCTCATAAGGATAATACTCCTGGAATGTATCAACTCGTTAAACAGAGGGACGCCCCCTATAGGAGACAGAGTAATTGCCTTCAAGGACGACTGACTGATCACCTTCCGGTGCCTTGTCCTCAGAATCCTGCCACTTCAAAATGTAAAGGGTTGTATGCAGGGCCAAAACTAGCTTTAACCTCAGATTCCTGAAAATCCTTGAGGCAATGTAGAATTGTTTTTAAAGTCCTGATTAAGGTATGGAGTTTTTCCCCTACTTGGAACATGCAGGATGTCCTTTTCCCCCATTGATGGAGTCATCGACGGCATTGTCGACGGGATCGCTGACGCAGCACTGATGACGTGACGCTGAGAGGAATCTTCGTTGATGGGTCAGCAGTGGCTGCAGCCATCAACAGTGAAGTGGTCGATGAGGAAATCTTCATCAATGGAGACAGTCTCATTGTCACTGACGACGGTGTGGTCATCATGGTTTTTGTCAACGATGCGGCCACTGGCATCGTTTTGAGCGTCGATGTAATGGAAGTCGCCGTCAACTGTGTGGCTGCTCCTGGAGAAGTAGACATTGTAGACGGCAAGTTCTTCACCAACAGTGTCGTCGACTGTAGATTTTTCTTTGAAGAGGCCTCCTTCAAGGGAGTATGAGGAGCAGAAGGAGGTGCTGAATCAGACCTTTGATGCGAGGAAGAAGGACCAGCTGTCTCCTTTCTTGATCTTTTTCGTCTTTAATTTCTCTGATGTGAGACCTTGATTCTAAGGTATTTTACTAGTAGTATATTTATGACTGCAGAGTCTCAGCATATAAAAAGATAGGGCAGTCCTATCTTTTTATGTGTGCAGTTTCCGCAGCCGTAAAGATACAACTAGTAAAATACCTTTGTGAATAGCACACAATCGTAAACTTACATAAAAACTTAACTTTACATTTGTGAATCAGGCCCTCTGTTGCAAAATACCTCAACTTGAGGTCAGTCCTATGCTGCATGTAGGAAGGTTCCTTCACACTGCCTCTCCATAGACACTCACTCAATGTGATTCTAGCAAAATGTGCAAGTTGTATGCGCGTAAATCAGAGATCTAGTCTCTTCGCTCACTCGTGAGCAAGGAGACTAGATCTCTGAAACGCGTCGAGTTTTGCCGCTGAATAAAGGCACGCTATCATAAAGGATTGTGGCCTGGATTTCGTTTGTTGAGTGGATACATTGTTACAACGAAACTGTGTGGATATATATATATATATATATATATATATATTGTCATGGAATCGGCTGGGTGTTCGGTCTTGCAGGCAAGCTATCATTGCGGCTTTGAGCCCAGACAACACAAACCTAAACATAAGGCTGACAAACTTGATCCAGCTGGCATATCGCAACTTTAAACAAAAGTGACCAGCTATAGCTTTCCCCTAACCTTTTTTTTTTTTTTTAAATTAATCAATGTTCTTAAAACAAATAATCTCAAACCATCAGATAATCAGAGACAAGAACAGCTAAATAACTTTTTTAGGACCATGGTTTGTCTTATGTAATTACAGATCAGGGGATCAGTTTTAATAATATTTTTAATAATATTTGTAATTAAAAGACCAAGGAAGATGATTATGCATGCTTCTGCTGTGTATTTGACTGTCTGTATTGCTTTTAATACTTGTAAACAACATGAATTGGGAATTTTTTTTTTTGAAGATATTTGTTTATATCTAAATAAAGATATTTTACTTACAAAATATTGTCACAACAAGTTATCTCCAAGTTATCTCCAACAAGGAAAACGCCGCACACCACTTCAATGTTAGTAAGTTCAATTTATTTTCCTGTAGGTTCTCTCCCATCTACGCATTTCGGACTATACAAGTCCCTGGACACGGTGTACAAACAATTGTCCTTTCTTTGTTTTGCACATTTATACTGACATCCTCACCTAGCAAGTTACGGTGCATTGTGGGAGCAGTAGGCAAATGCAGTTTTATACTGTTTCACAGCTTTATCGCCGTGTTACTGGATTGCAAGCATCTCACTGTGCATTATATTAATTACGGGTTAGAGTATTTTGTTACCACATGTATGTAAGGCATGATTGACACATTAAGTATTCGCATTAAGTAATGGAATTAGCAATCTGCCTACATATTGATGACTGGTAGTCATGGGTTTAGTGATGGCTGAGTGCCATACGTCAACTTGATCTCATGCATCCATATGGTGCCTGCCTTCCAGCAACACTTTGACAAAATAAGAAAATTAATCTGCTATCAATTACACATTTTTAAAGTATCATTCAAATACTGACTATGAATGTTAAATTTGCTCTCTTTATATTTTTCACTTATTTAATTAATTTTCATTGTCCAACTTGCCATGAGTTGGATTGTTATCTCCTCTATTTTATACAGTTCATATTTATAAATGTACATACATCTCATCATCCCCATTTAGGCCCATGGGGTGTCTAGTTTTAAATCTAATTATCAGCTTTGATTCAAGGCGTCGCAGTTTCATAGTTCGATCACCACCTCGTTCATTCTCATTGATCATTGCTATGCCTGCATATCTGATGTTTTTCCACGTTCTTCCGGGATGTGTCTTTAAGTGTTTAGCTATAGCACAGCTGTAATCATCATTGGTGATTGATCGAATATGTTCGAGAATTCTCTTTTTCAAAGCACAAGTTGTTGAGCCAATGTACTTTTTGCCACAGAAGCACTGTAATTGGTAGACGACAATTTGTGACTCACAGGTGATCCGGTCTTTGATCTCAAATTTCCGTCCTTTGGGATCTGTCAAGCTTTTTAGGTTTTGTCCAATTGTGCATGCCTTGCACACTTGGCATTTTGTAAATCCATGCTGTCTTTTTTCTAGCCATGTCAATGGCTTTATTATTCGGAAATGACTGTTAACCACAGAGTCTTGTATTGAAGGTGCTTTACGAAATGTTATCAAGGGCCTTTCTCCTATTAGAGATCCGATGTCTGTATCTTTTTTTAACACATTCCAATATTTGCTCAGAATTTGTCTTATCTTGAAACTCTCTTTCGAGTATGTCAGGATAATTCGCGGTTTATCTTCATCCGTTTTGGGTTCTTTACTTTTTGATATCAATGTTTCTGTTCTTGATTTATTTCTTGCTCTTCGTTCCCCATGGGCAATGTCTGAATGTTTGTATCCGCGAGTAGTAAACCGTTCTTTTGTTTCCTTGAACATTTTATCCATTTCTTCATCTTCCGAACAGTTTCGTCTCATACAGAGAAATTCTCCATATGGTATGCTTCTCTCCAAGGCAGTGGGATGGAAACTGGTACCCAATAAGACACTGTTTGTAGAGGTTTTCTTTTTGTAGACTGTTGTTTCAAGTTTATTATTTTTGACGTAGACCTTGGTGTCTAAAAAGTCTATTTCCTGCTTGTGAATGTTGTAAGTAAATTTCAATCCTACTTGGTTTTGATTGAGAGCTTCAATGTATTCAATTAGTTTGTTCTTTGGACCGTACCAGAGGACGAAGAGATCATCAATAAATCACAACCATAACACCATGTCCGTGGTGTATTGTTCATTTTCCTCTACCCAAGCTATGTTCTTCTCCCACCATCCCATGGTGAGATTCGCATAGCTTGGGGAAAAAGACACGCCCATTGCACATCCACATGTCTGGGCGTATATGTTTTTATTGAATAAAAAGATGTTATTGGTCAGACAAAATGTAATCATGTCAATCAACATGTTAGTGTGTCTAATTTCTGAGATTGGGCGTTGTTGTAAAAAATATCTGATTGCTTTTAGCCCAATGTCATGATGTATCGACGTGTATAAGGATACCACATCTATTGTTACCAACCAATATTCTGGATGCCAGTTCGTGTTCATTATGTTTCTGAGGAAATCTCCAGTGTCTTTTATGAATGAACTAAGGGAAGGGACAATAGGCGCCAAGAAATAGTCAACATATGATGCCACGTTTTCACATAAAGACCCACAGCTGGAAATTATTGGTCTAGCTGGTGGATTATGTAGAGTCTTGTGAATCTTGGGTAAGAAATAGATTGTTGGGGTTATAGGGTGTAGTACTGTCAAGTAGTCTCTCTCTTCTTTATTGATTAATCCCTTTTCATACCATTCACTGATTTGTTTGTGTAGTGTTAGCATCATTCTGGCAGTGGGGTTGGTATGCAGTAACTCATAATTAGCCTCATCGTTGAGTTGTCAAATCGCTTCTTTCACATAGTCTGATTTATTCTGAATCACTATGTTTCCCCCCTTATCCGCTGGTTTGATTTCGATTAAGGGGTTTAGCTGAAGGGATTTGAGGGCTGCTCGTTCTTGTTCACTCATGTTTTCTTTACTAGTATTGATATTCGTCATCATTTCCAGTTCCGCTACTACTAGATCGTGATACACATCTATACGATTGCCAGGATGTATTATTGGGCAGAACTTTGATTTTCTTTTGAAGTTGGTTTTAGAATGTGAAGATATAGGGATTCCCATGTCTGTTATTATTTGAGTGTTAGTCAGAGTTGTCTCATCTGTCTGATGTGCAAGATGATATGCAGTTTCTAAGCTTGCTGCATCCGCTATTGTAAAAGTTTCTGATTGTGATGGACTTTGTTCAATTGTCTCTTTTTTCTTTTTGACGAAGAATTTCTTGAGTTTTAATTTGCGTATGTATTTGTAAACGTCAATTCTTGTTTCGACTTCGTCTTGGTGTTTGTCTGGACAAAATGATAGTCCTTTACTTAGAACAGCTTCCTCAGATTCAGTTAATTGGTGATCAGATAAGTTGACAATGACCTTGGAATCCTTTTTTTGAGCTTTGCTTTTAGTTTTTATTACTTTTTCGGTGCCAATCTGTTGCGCAGTGGATATCTTCGACTTTCTGCTTCTCCAAGTTTTCCTCCTTGGTTTGAACTCGCCATTTGTCCTCTTCCTCCTCCTCGTGTTGATTGATTTCCTCTGCCTCTTCCCCCAGTTTTCGGAGTCTGTTGGTCCTTGTAGAGAATTTGCATTTCCTCTAAAAAAGAGAACTTTCTAATTCCAGCTGTATTCTTCTCACCATCACTTACTTCTGATTCAGGCTCGCTTTGTGAGGCTGCACTGTCTGAGGTCGGTGTGGCTGTTTGTTTCTGTTTTTTTAATCCCTCAAATCTTTTCGCGAAAGTGAAAATGGTCCCATTTTCAAAATCCGCCTCATCCCACCTGAATTTACGTTGTTTTCTCTCTTGTATTTCGGTATCGTGCCTGTCTAAGTTTTTATCCATTGTTGTTCTTAGATTTTTTAATTGTATCCTCACTTTCTCCTGAACTTTGTATTTGTTTCTCTAGTTCATTGATTTTGATATAAAGCTCATCCATATTTATTTTAGCATGTTTTATAATGATATGGATCATTCTCCTTGAGCAGTCCATGTTATTTTGCCCCCATTCTTCGAGCATTGCAGGGCTCGTGTCTGGATGGTTAGGGAGAGTGAAGATCCTGAGTCCTCTTGGCACTAATCCTAGTTCTGAGTATTTTTCCAACGTAATGATTTCCCACCCACGTGAGATTTCTTTCCTGAGCAGTTTTTCTAATTGTTGGAACATTTGTTTGATTGTGGCATTTTTGGGCTTACTTGTGCTTGTTTTGCTTGATCCACTTGTGCCAGGCGTTTGTTTGGTAAACATACTTTCAGCTTTCTCCAAACGATCAGCTGCTCGTTTTTCCATTTTGGTGGTGGGTGGACTAAGCTGCAATATCGTGTTTTCTCAAGTCAGTTTTAAAAGTTCAGTTTCCGTGTAATTGATAAAGTTAAAGTTAAGGTGACTCGTTTGTAAACTTTGTGGGAGATTGTTATTCGGTTCGTGAGTTCTAAGCAATTGATGCTTACTTTGTGCAGGATTGAACGTTATTGAAGTGAGTGTTCAGTTTACTCTCGATTCGAGTAAAGAAAGGGACTCCAGTTTGTTGTCAAAGCAATAGAAGTCCGTTCCAACACTCGCCACAGCAATCAGCAAGTGCACGCACACCAGGACATCGAGATTATTCAGTTCACTTACCGGGAGACTCCCGTAGCTGATTATGTTCTCCGACACATGCAGGCGGCGCTCGACCGGTTAATCCCGAGTCCGTTCGTAGCTCTGGTTTGCGGTTTGTGTGTCTTTACTCGTGTGCATGCCCAAAGATCTCAGTGAATGCAACGCTTCGTCAGGAAACAGTTTCACTCCGCTGCATGCTCGGGGGCTTCCGATATTGTCATCAAGGTTTTAAAACATATCCACGATATTTTTGACACAAGAATGCTGGGCTCTCCCCCGTATTTAATTAGTTTTTACGAGCAAATGTCCCAAGCGGGGGGAGCGTCCCTCGGCTGGCGCTGGCGGCGAGGATCAGGACAGCCTCGCTATAAATTGTCACAACAAGTTATCTCCAAAAAGGAAAACGCCGCACACCACTTCAATGTTAGTAAGTTCAATTTATTTTCCTGTAGGTTCTCTCCCACCTACGCATTTCGGACTATACAAGTCCCTGGTCACGGTGTACAAACAATTGTCCTTTCTTTGTTTTGCACATTTATACTGACATCCTCACCTAGCAAGTAACGGTGCATTGTGGGAGCAGTAGGCAAATGCAGTTATATATATATATATTTTTTTTTTTTTACGAAGCTTTGATAGTCTGTATGGGGTGAGGGGTGAGGGTGTTTGCAATAAAACATCTTTAAATATCGGATTACCTGTGTGATTGCCGTTTTTCTGACGACACAAAGTTGGAGCGTGTTGCAATATATATATATATATATATATATATATATATATATATATATCTCCAGCTCATAGGTGTACCAAAATCCCGAGGCTCTCCCGGGCGGGTGCCGTTGCGCGTCGGTACTGACGCGTTTTAATGGCAGCTCCAATCGTTCTTCTTTACCAAAAACGATAACGCACTCACGGAGGTTATGCAGCAACAGTTTAATCAGCTACGGCCAAGAAACAGACGCGTTTCAGACCTAAAAGTCCTTCGTCAGTGTTTACAATTCCATGTCCTTCTGACACATTATATACACCTTACTTCGGGGCCCCTATGTAACTGTCAGATGATCGCACTGTTTTAATTATGGTGTTCTAATTTCTATAATTAAATTGTAATATCTGCAATTGGGGCAACAGTGATGCCGGTGATATGCTGATACACAGCGAGATAGAGTACAGTTAGACCGGCAATGGTATGATGTCAGAGGAAATGACACATTGGAAGTGTGTAACTATTTGAAGAAAATAACCCACTTAGTAATGGCTGCCCGTTGGGATGTAAATTACTTGTCCATCATTCCTTTTCACCAACAGGAAGTAAGGTGTATATAATGTGTCAGAAGGACATGGAATTGTAAACACTGACGAAGGACTTTTAGGTCTGAAACGCGTCTGTTTCTTGGCCGTAGCTGATTAAACTGTTGCTGCATAACCCCCGTGAGTGCGTTATCGTTTTTGGTAAAGAAGAACGATTGGAGCCGCCATATATATATATATATATATATATATATATATATATATATATATATATATATATATATCCCAACACCTCGCTGTCACTCCAACACAGGAAAAATTAGCACGGACCCAAGTAAGTGCAAATATGATTTATTTGCCAAAGTCTACCATAACGAGTTTCAGCCGAACAAGCGGCCTTGACAATGTTTGGACATTAACACAGCGTTTTAAAGTGCCAGTGCATCTAATTAACAATGGACATAGAAGACATATTTCCATATTTTTAGGTTTCACAGCGTAAATGCCTAAAAGAAGTAATTACATTATTGGCATCATGTTTAAAAATGTATTGACTGTAAAATACATTGGTATTTAGCAAAATCATATTGACACAAATGCCTATTATTAATATTGTCAAACATAGTACATCACGACAATCACTGCATAAATGCTTAGATAGAATGAGCCCCTGTCTAGTCCAAAGTTTAAAAAATATTGAAAGTGACGTAATAAAAGTGCCTCCTCCTAAAGGTGTGGAAATGAAAAAAATATATACAAATAATTAAACAGAATAAACAGAGAATAGGTGCTGATTTTAGTCCTCACTCTGAAAAACACAAACAGGAATTGCAATGATATTATGTAATACCGGGGGTTAGAGGAAGTGAGTACTACTTCCATTAATAACACTTTACCTTAGCCTGTTGGTTCCATATTTTTTACCATACAGAGATAAAGCCCCTTACGTATTTCAATGAAACGTAACGATGTGCTACAGTACCTAATTTCAAAGTGCCAGTCTATATTACAGTAAAAAAAATCCCTGGGAGCATAGGGGTATAGATCTGAGGTTGATTCATTCTGTTATTTTGAATATGGTCTGCATATTGGTGAAATATGCAGAAATTGATCGCAATGAGATTGTGGCCCAAATTGACTTATTGATCGCAGAATTGGATGCACTGGACCAAAAGGATCTTGTCAGAAATTGCAGAGACGAGATTCAAAATTGTCTGGATAAACATGAGAATGTGATAATGAATAGAAAGATTACAAAGTTTGCACGTGATAAGCGCGACTACGAGACTGGTCGTATTTTCACATTCGCTAAACGGTTTGATACAGTGAAGAAGTTTACGATAAACAAGAACCATCCACCTTTAATCTCTATCAATCAGGGTACCGGTGCAGCATCCATTTCTGGGGAGAGTTGTCTTTCAAGCAGTGTGGAATCCATCCCTAATGATCAGCCACTTTCAATGGTTCATGAGCCCCCGAGTTTTAGTCCCTCTGAAGAGTTGGGGTTTATGATAGAGGACCGTCGGCAAACACTCAGGCCAAGAATACCTGTGTACAAACCCAACCTCAAAATGCCGCCGGAGAAACAAGCAATGCAAAGAAAGGCGGAAAGCCCGGCAGTTTCAACAAAATAAACTAGAAGCTAAGGAGGGTAACACAGAAGCACTTAACACAGCAGCTGCTAATACTGTTATCAATGTGACGGAGCTAGAATTAAATACTGTAGAACTTCAATTACTGGCTTTGGGACTTTCTTTCTGTCCAAAAAAGAATTTTAAATATGTTCAATCTCGAGTTGACGTCTTTAAATTCATTAGAAAGCTAAAGTTGGTAAAATTTCATAAATTGAGAATTTTTAATTCTAGAGCTTCAGTTGTTGATGCAACAAATCAACCTAGTGCTGTGTTTCAGATTACTGATGTTCCTTTATTAAGAACTGTGAATGACTTGGCTGAAGGGAATGATATTAGACCCCTTAGCACTCAGGAGGATCTAATAGGTATGGGCATTACCACTACCAAGACTGCCACGACCCATTTCTGTCCGTCCTCTACTTTTATGCCCATTATGGCTAGAGATGCAATTGATGTATTTGGTGATTGTGTTGTTGGTGATCTAAAGAACCTTCATAGAACATATCTGTCTAAAAACAAACACAGACAATACAGAGAACAACAATATTCACGCCTTATGGATAAAATAAACAGTAATAAAAATATTATTGTTAACAAAGCTGATAAGGGCGGAAATATTGTGCTCTGGCCGCGTGATGCATATATGGAGGAGGCTAAAAAACAGCTGAGTGACACTAGGTGTTACAAGTTGGTAGCTTTTCCCATTTTGCTCAAAATCAAAGAACAGGTTCTAAAAGAACTCTCACAGTGGAAGAGGGAGTGTTTAATTAATAAGGATGAATTCAATTTCTTGAAAACTGAGTTCCCTATCACTCCCACGCTATACCTTTTGCCAAAGGTGCACAAACAAGTCACCCCAGTTCCAGGGCGCCCAATAATATCTGCCCAAGGTAGCTTATTGCAGGCTATGTCCAAATATGTTGATTTTTTTCTCCATGATTATGTTACTAACCTTTCTTCGTTTATCAGGGACACAGGCCATTTCCTGGAAAAATTGAAAGAGGTCAAATGGGAAGATGATTATCACTTTTTAGTGATGGACATCTGTTCATTATATACCAGTATTGACCACCAGGTTGGTTTCAATGCAATTGGCCACTTCTTATCGGACAGGGATGTTTGTTTCAATGAGCACACTAAAATGCTGCTGCGTATGACAGAACTTTGTCTAACTAATAACTTCTTTATTTTTAATAAGGAATTATATCAGCAGCTACGAGGTGTGGCGATGGGGGCGTGCTTCTCCCCTAGCTATGCGTGCTTACACGTAGGCTGGTGGGAGAAGTAAGTCCTGGCCCAGACTTTCGTAGATGAGGTCTCTGATCACCTCATCCGATGGTGGAGATTCATCGATGATGTTTGTGTTGTATGGAAGGGCTCGAAAGAATCTGCTTTGGAGTTCGTTAATAAGATCAATGTGAACTCATTAAATCTTGAGTTCACTGCTCAAGTTAGTAACATAAAAGTCGAATTTTTAGATGTTGAAATCTATATAGAAGAGAATATTATCTGTACTAAATTACACAGAAAAACCACATCTGGAAACTCTATACTCCATGCCAGTAGCGCCCATCCTAAGCACCTTATTAAAAGTATCCCCTATGGGGAGTTTTTACGAATTAAGAGAATCTGCAGCAGAAAAGATGACTTGGACATTTGTCTCACTGAGTCTATGGATAGGTTTCTTGCCAGAGGGTATGACCCTAAGGATTTACAAACTGCATTGGCTAAGATGAAGAAAGGGAAAGCATCGGAGGATGCGCTAAACATAGATGAGACGACGAAACACCCTGTTGTCTCAACTAAACCTGTGGTGAGACTACTGCTACTTGACGCTTGAGGCTTGAGCCGAGCGGTCATTAGTGCAATTCTTTTAGCTGTTTTAAAATTTACGATTTGTATAAACTTGCCTTTGTGTCCTATCCCCCCTGCACCAGCGCGCGGTTTTAGCGCGTCGCTGTTTGTCTCCACCGATTGAGGGTGAAGGCATCTATCTCATTCACTATTTTTAAATCACTTTAGTGCATTTACCAAAGTTAGTGCTGCCTTGCCACAGAGAGTCCAGTCGATTTCGGGGCCATTCTAGCTGGGTCACGGGCATAGTCGCTGTGGCGGCCATTTTGGGTAGGGCTTCCCTCCCATTGGGGAGAGAGTCGACACTATAAAAACAGGTAAGCGCTCGTATGCGCGAGACTACTGCTACTTGACGCTTGAGGCTTGAGCCGAGCGGTCATTAGTGCAATTCTTTTAGCTGTTTTAAAATTTACGATTTGTATACACTTGCCTTTGTGTCCTATCCCCCCCTGCACCAGCGCGCGGTTTTAGCGCGCCGCTGTTTGTCTACACCGATTGAGGGTGAAGGCATCTATCTCATTCACTATTTTTAAATCACTTTAGTGCACTTACCAGAGTCAGTGCTGCCTTGCCACAGAGAGTCCGGTCGATTTCGGGGCCGTTCTAGCTGGGTCACGGGCATAGTCGCTGTGGCGGCCATTTTGGGTAGGGCTTCCCTCCCATTGGGGAGAGAGTCGACACTATAAAAACTGATGGTCATGGCTCCGCGCAGCGGACGCGTTCAGCGGGCGCGCCGCATTCGTGCCGGAGTCAAGCCAGAGTCCAGCCCGTCTGCGCCCGTCCGCGACAGATCGGGACTCGGGGCAGGTTCTCCTTGCCCTTCTACGCCAATTGTCCTTTCTGGACCAGACAGGTATCGCTCACAATACAGTAAACAAGAACTCTTATCTTTACGCCCTAATGTGATAAACAGTTGCTATCACTCATTTCATGCTGATTCACTACCCACGTCATGCGGTACATGTGATCAGACCTTTCATCTCCCTAAGAGGACTACCCATAAAACATCTACATCTAGCATGCTTTTACTTAATTGCAGGTCATTGAAAAAACATAAGCTGGAAATATATGACTTATTGACTACTAATCGTCCCGATGTGCTTTTTCTCACCGAGACTTGGATGGATGAAGACTCTACCCCTGAAGCCCTAGAGGCCATCCCTCCCGACTACTGTCTACTTCGTTTAGACAGACTTAAACAAAGAGGGGGGGGGCTAGCCCTCATATATAAGTCTAAGCTAGAACGCACTCTAGTGAAAGCCACGATACCCAATAGCGAAAGCGGCTTATTCACCATTAAAATGGGACCTAGAAACATCATAAATGGTCTGCTGGTGTACCGCCCGCCGGGCAGTGCGGGACAGTTCGGCAACCAGCTCTTAGATTTCATTACTCAACCTGCTCTCCGCTACAAAAATTTTATTATTTTAGGCGATGTAAATCTTCATTTGGACGATAGTGAATGTAGGGAAGCCCAAGATATGGCCGCATCCCTTACTACTCTAGGGCTTAACTTACAATCTACCGCCCCGTCACACCAACCTGGCCACCTCCTAGACCCTATCTTTGCCAACTGGGAGGGCATTAAAGTCTCCTCCCCTGTCAGAATAACCTGGTCAGATCACTATATCATCCCGTTTTCTATTGACACTACGCCTCCAGATAATAGAGTTACCAATCCCCTCCCTGTGAAGCGGAGAAAATGGAAATGTTTTAATCAAGAGGCATTTCAATGTGCCCTACTTGATAATCTCCCTCCCCAAAGTAGCTCTCTTCAGGAGACTTGGAACAGTTACGAAAAATGGGTGACTGATGCTCTGGATGTGATAGCACCCTGGACATCCAGGCCCCCTGCTAGGCAATCTAAAACTGCCCCCTGGTTTTCGGAAAATCTTAAATTAGCCAAAGCCAGATGCAAAAAATTGGAACGGAGCTGGAGAAAACATTACAACCCAGAGGACAAATTACATTATAAAAGTGAACTGAATAAATATCAGAAATTGGTTAGATCTGAAAAAAGCTGTCACCTCAAGAATAGAATCGATGAAGCGGTCAATCCCACCAAAGAACTTTTTACCGTCTACAGAGAACTTACGGTTCCGACCA
Organism: Lissotriton helveticus; assembly: GCF_964261635.1. Lineage (NCBI taxonomy): Eukaryota > Metazoa > Chordata > Amphibia > Caudata > Salamandridae > Lissotriton > Lissotriton helveticus. The sequence continues at coordinate 1,769,855,112 of NC_136068.1, forward strand.
GACTTGACGCCCAAGACACACACTCCAAAGAACTGTGTGACGCTATTGCCGACTTTTTTGTCGGCAAGATCGATAAAATCCATGCCACCTTTATTAAGGACGAGAACCTTTCGAGCAAACCTTCAGAAACCAAAAACATCCACATGGGGAATTCTCGTCTCACATGTTTCACTACCCCTGAGAGACAGGAATTATTAAGCATTATCAACAGCATTCGATCTGGATCGCCTTGCGATGTTTGTCCCCCGACCCGTTTTAAAGGAGTTATGGAAAATATGATAATTGATCAGATTAGTCTTATTGTATCTCTTTCTTTCCAAGAATGTCTAGTGCTGGATGCTTGGAAAACGGCTCAGGTCATTCCCCTCAAAAAGAAATCCAACATCCACATTTCTCAATTCCAAAATCTCCGCCCCATTTCCCTTCTTCCCTTTTGTGCAAAGATTGTGGAGAAGGTGGCGAATAGACAGCTCATGAGGTATCTGGAGGAACAATCTCTCCTACACCCCACTCAATCAGGTTTCAGAGCGGGCTACTCTACGGAGTCAGCCCTACTCTTTTCCACGGAGTGCCTTAGGAAAATAGTGGATGCAGGAGAGACAGCAGCGTTGGTTCTATTAGATCTTAGTGCAGCCTTTGACACCGTGCTGCACTCAACGCTGCTGTCTCGGCTGTCCGATATGGGTGTGGAGGGACGGGCATTAGCCTGGATTAAGTCCTTCTTGGCCGACAGGAGCTTCCAGTTGCATTGCCCCCCTTTTAAATCCTCTCTTAAGAAAGCAAGCCATGGGGTTCCACAGGGCTCGAGCTTGAGCCCTACCTTATTTATTATCTATATGGAACCCCTGGCTCGCATAGTGGAGGCATTTGGGGTGGGCATTGTCAGCTACGCTGATGACACCCAATTGATGTTCAAGGTCACTAGAGTCCTGGTTATCTAGCGATTCCAGGCCATTCATATTGGTATACACAGTTAGCAGGCACTGATCTAGTGCAGCACACATATCGAGCAAGCGAGTAAGACGCATTTAAATAGAGTGCAATACCCATATTCATTCATCATCAAGCTCACGCCTGACCACAGAGAAGATGCCACCAATTTCTCCAACTGTCTGTCATCTGTGGCAGCTTGGATGAACAGCAATTGCCTGCGCCTTAACGGCGATAAAACCGAACTGCTGGTAGTAGGGAAATCCGCCTCAGCATGGTCACACTTGTGGTGGCCTGCGGAATTAGGCATCCCTCCTTGCCCTGTGGACTCAGTGCGCAATCTCGGCATCACACTCGACTCTAATCTCTCCTATAAATCCCAGGTTAACAAGGTGACAGCCAGGTGTTTTAGCACACTGAAAGTTCTCCGCAAGGTCTTAGACATTCTCCCCATCGAATCCAGAAAGACCATAGTCCACGCCTTGGTAACCCCCCACCTTGATTACGGGAATGTGCTGCTTTTGGGGTTGAGCAAAAAAGACCTCCACCAACTTCAGTGTGCTCAAAATGCCGCTGCTCGCCTTGTGCTCAGACTCCCTCGCAGAGCTTCTGGGAAATCTGCGCTGGCCAAACTCCACTGGCTCCCCATCAAGGAGCGAATAAAATTCAAGTCCCTCTGTTTTGTGCACCGTATTGCCCATGGAAAAGGTCCGAACTATCTGAAAAATCTTTTCACCATACATCGTCCCATCAGGAACATGAGATCATCCGGGACGATGCTGTTTAAACTTCCCAAGGTCACCAGAGACAGGATGGGTGGGTGTTCGTTCATATACCTGGCCTCCAAATGCTGGAACGAACTACCGCTCGATCTTAGGATGGAACCCTCGGAAACGAGGTTCCGGGGAAAACTCAAAACATTCCTTTTTCCCCCGGTATAACTCCATTTTCATCCCTCTGCACCTTTTGACTTCCTCGCTCGTTCCTTGGGCAATTTAGCAGTATTAAGCGCGGGGACACACTGTTTGGTTGTAGCCAGGCGCTTTAAAAATGGTTTTATTATTATTATTATTATTATTACTACGTTCAGTAGCCAAGATAGAGAAATAAGAAAAATTGTCAGTAAATATTGGCCAATTTTAAGAACGGATTTCACATTAGCTCCCGAACTTACAGTACAACCAACAATTACTTTCAGGAGAGCACCCTCTATGAGGGATGCGTTGGTTAGAACAAGTCCTGAGACAGTTAACCCTGTGAACTGGTTAACAAATAAGAAAGGCTTTTTTAAGTGCAGTTCATGCCGTGCATGTAAATTTGGGATAAATAAACAGACCTTTGTCGATCCGTTCTCTCATATGTCTAATCAAATTGCAGGCTATTTTACATGTAAAACTGAGTTTGCAGTTTATATTCTTGAATGTAATTGCCAGCTCTCCTATGTCGGCAGTACTAAACTTCCTGTGTTCAATCGTATTTTGCAGCACTTGCGGGCATTCTTAAATTCGGACCCTTCCTATCCGGTAGCTCGACATTTTAAACTAGTGCATCAAAACAATCTTCAGGATTTGAAATACTATGTTATTGACTCCGTTCCCAAATCCATAAGGGGTGGGAATCAGGAGAAAAAATTACGTCAACTTGAAAGTCAATACATTGTACGGCTGAATACTAAAATGCCGAACGGTCTTAATACTGGGGTAGATCTGGTAAATTTCCTTTAAGAATGGCCCATTGAGCAGGGAGTGCCCCAGGGGTCGGCCCTCAGCCCCACCCTGTTCAATGTGTACGTTCAACCTCTGGCAGAAGTAGCCAGGAGACGTGGAATGTCACTCGTGTCCTATGCTGACGACACCCAGCTAGTGGTGGCACTGAATGACGAAAATGGTCTCGGTGCTCATAACTTCAAACAGACTCTCGTCGACATCACTAGCTGGATGACGGCGAACTACCTCCAGCTTAATGCAGGAAAAACCGAAATCCTGTTGGTGGGAAAAAAAACAGCTGCGTGGGGAAACAGCTGGTGGCCAGAAATCTTCGGCCAACCCCCAGAGCCGAAAGACTGTGTAAAAAATCTGGGAGTCTGGATAGACTCTGCCCTGAACTTCGCCCACCGTACCAAAAAAGTGGCGGCCACTTGCTTTGGCATTTTACGAAATCTTAGGCCAGTATTAAAGTTCTTTGACCATCAAACCTGCCAGCTGATAGTTCAGTCTGCCATCCTCTCGCGGCTGGACTATGCCAGCTCCCTTCTGCTAGGGGCTAACGTAGCAGAGAAAACCAGACTCCAGCGAGTCCAGAATGCCGCCGCCAGGGCCCTGACCGGACTTCCCCGCCGTACGTCAGTGGCGAGCGTCATCACAAAACTCCACTGGCTCCCAATGGAGAAAAGGATCCATTTTAAAACGCTTTGCCTAGCATTCAAAATTTTAAAAACTGCCTCCCCCCCATGCTATGCCCACTCTTTTCAACTTACGTTCCCCGACGCGCTTTGCGATCTGAAGGACAGAACTTAACGGTCATTCCTCGCATCAAACTAGCTAGGATGGGCGGCCGTTCATTCAGATACCTGGCCGCAAAACTCTGGAACGGCCTCCCGGACCAGATACGAGGTCTGAATGATCTGCTATCCTTCAGAAGAGCCATTAAAACACATCTCTTCGGTTAAATCGGTATTTTCTCAGCACGCTTCCCCCACTTCTGCTCTCATACAGAAAGCGCCGGGATGCCCCTTAGCTGGGGCGGCCGTGCGCTATACAAGCACATATAACATTAACATTAACATTAACATTAAGTGTTAAATTTAGTCCACTTTTTAAACATGAATTAGGAAATATGTTGGCCATTATGATGACAAACAAACTATCTTTGGCAATGTTGCAGATAATATGAAATTGGTTATATAAATTTGAGGTTCTTAACATCTATGTGTATATATATTAATGATGAATTTTAGGTATCATGACGAGATATTTATTGCATTTTAATTGGTCTTATGAATTTCACCTGATATTGTAGAGTTTTATTGGTTTAACTAGGTTCTTAGTTTTACCAGTAGTTTTCTCTGGCAGGGGTGTAATTAATTCTCCAATTGTAACTAAACTATCGTGACCTTTGTTTTCACATATGATTATTGCACTCTAGATTTTAAAACGTTGCTTGAGATCTGTTTAACAATCTCTAAAGATCTCTAAGACTGCATAAAAATTATGACATCCTGTTTTGCTGCTTTGCTATAGATTCGCATCCGTTAACATAATTTTAATTTGATTTTTGACAAGTATTTGAGTAATCTATTTGTACTTTGTCATTACACTTGGGTGTACCTTAATTTTGGCTCGTTTTTTCTCCCCTGAAGAAATTCAGAAATATGAGATATTAACTTGCTGCTATTATTGTCAATATGGGCACTAGCCCTGGATTTGTCATTGTATTTAGGAACTCAAACAATACTGTGTGTGAATTTTCTAGCACGTTATTTGCAAAGTCTGTTTTTCATTTCTATGAATTGTTGGGGAGTTTTTTAAATGGAGCCATGTGGTATTTAAGGGCGTGGGTTCTCTAAGCATGTCATGTGATCAAGGCCGGGGCAACCTGGTTGAAACGCGTCATGTTGGAGGAGAATAAAATTGCACTTTAAGAACTTACCTTTTGTTGCGGTCCGTTCCTGTTTGAGAAGCGCTGGGTGGAGTCTTGCCCTACTTCGTGCTCTCTAAGGACTTGGTTGTCATATATATATATGTATATATGTATATATATATATATATATTCTTTACCACACCAAACTTCTGATGAAAGACGGCGCTGACTCCGTGACTCTTAATCCAAACAATTTATTTGATGATCAGTTGCTGCTCAGACGCGTTTCGGCGGCTTGCTCCCGCCTTGTTCACTACATCTGTAATGGATTTTACTTGGGTATATATACATCTACATGTTCCCATGGGTTCAATTAACATACTAGGTTTAACTGGCTGTTGCTATAGTTTCATGGTCACTCCCCCTGTATCGACATAGACAAGTTCATGACTTGCACATTTAAGTTTCATGGCAGTCTTTTTTCTCATTTTTAAATTAAGGAAAACGTGGTTACATTAAAGTGAAAATAAAGTAACATAACACATTACTTTGTGTCCTTATTTCGTAGCATTACATAAATATGTCGAATGTTGAATTACACCCACATCACATCATCCGTTTCACCTCAGTGTTCTTGAGTGCATTTTTACTTCTGTAAACCAAGTCCCGATTGAGTACTTGAGGGTCAGCTCATACCTGGCTCTGTTCGTGAATGTCATGTGGGCCTTGATTGGCTTAAAAAACACAACGTGGATAGCCATTCTTGCTGCTCGTGTGTGGTCGTGCAGGGAGGTACAGACTACATCACGGTTTGCTAGTTGTTAGGTATTGCAGGTGTGGTCCAAACACTAACATTCGGACTGATGCGTTGGGTGAGTGTTGATACACCCTCTTGTTTTGTGTACCTAACTCGGAGGACAGTGCCTACTGAAATCACAGTGCTTGACACTTAATTGATATTTTCGACACAAGAATGCTGGGCTCTCCCCCGTATTTAATTAATTTTTACGAGCAAATGTCCCAAGCGGGGGGAGAGTCCCTCGGCTGGCGCTAGCGGCGAGGATCAGAACAGCCTCGCTATAAATTGTCACAACAAGTTATCTCCAAGTTATCTCCAAAAAGGAAAACGCCGCACACCACTTCAATGTTAGTAAGTTCAATTTATTTCCTGTAGGTTCTCTCCCACCTACGCATTTCGGACTATACAAGTCCCTGGTCACGGTGTACAAACAATTGTCCTTTCTTTGTTTTGCACATTTATACTGACATCCTCACCTAGCAAGTAACGGTGCATTGTGGGAGCAGTAGGCAAATGCAGTTATATATATATATATATATTTTTTTTTTTGCGAAACGAGTGTGTATGGGGTGAGGGGGTTTGCAATAAAACATCTTTAAATATCGGATTACCTGTGTGATTGCCGTTTTTCTGACGACACAAAGTTGGAGCGTGTTGCGATATATATATATATATATATATATATATGTATATATGTATATATATATATATATATATATATATATATATATATATATATATATCTATATCCCAACACCTCGCTGTCACTCCAACTCAGGAAAAATGAGCACGGACCCAAGTAAGAGCAAATATGATTTATTTGCCAAAGTCTACCATAACGCGTTTCAGCCGAACAAGCGGCCTTGACAATGCTTGGACATTAACACAGCGTTTTAAAGTGCCAGTGCATCTAATTAAAAATGGACATAGAAGACATATTTCCATACTGTTAGGTTTCACAGCGTAAATGCCTTAAAGAAGAAATTACATTATTGGCATCATGTTTAAAAATGTATTGACTGTAAAATACATTGGTATTTAGCAAAATCATATTGACACAAATACCTATTATTAATATTGTCAAACATAGTACATCACGACAATCACTGCATAAATGCTTAGATAGAATGAGCCCCTGTCCAGTCCAAAGTTTAAAAAATATTGAAAGTGACGTAATAAAAGTGCCGCCTCCTAAAGGTGTGGAAATGAAAAAAATATATACAAATAATTAAACAGAATAAACAGAGAATAGGTGCTGATTTTAGTCATCACTCTGAAAAACACAAACAGGAATTGCAATGATATTATGTAATACCGGGGGTTAGAGGAAGTGAGTACTACTCCCATTAATAACACTTTACCTTAGTCTGTTGGTTCCATATTTTTGACCATACAGAGATAAAGCCCCTTACGTATTTCAATGAAACGTGACGATGTGCTACAGTACCTAATTTCAAAGTGGCAGTCTATATTACAGTAAAAAAAATCCCTGAGCATAGGGGTGTAGACCTGAAGTTGACTCATTCTGTTATTTTGTATCAGAATAGCATAGGTGTGCAAATATGCTGAACTGAAGTGCAAGTTTAGTGCTTTACAGGGGAACAAAATTTGTTGTTTCTGTTCATATTTAAATGTAGGTTCTCTCCCACCTACGCATTTCGGACTATACAAGTCCCTGGTCACGGTGTACAAACAATTGTCCTTTCTTTGTTTTGCACATTTATACTGACATCCTCACCTAGCAAGTAACGGTGCATTGTGGGAGCAGTAGGCAAATGCAGTTATATATATATATATATTTTTTTTTACAAAGCTTTGATAGCGAAACGAGTGTGTATGGGGTGAGGGGGTTTGCAATAAAACATCTTTAAATAACCTCTTACCTGTGTGATTGCCGTTTTTCTGACGACACAAAGTTGGAGCGTGTTGCGATATATATATATATATATATATGTATATATATATATATATATATATATATATATCCCAACACCTCGCTGTCACTCCAACTCAGGAAAAATGAGCACGGACCCAAGTAAGAGCAAATATGATTTATTTGCCAAAGTCTACCATAACGCGTTTCAGCCGAACAAGCGGCCTTGACAATGCTTGGACATTAACACAGCATTTTAAAGTGCCAGTGCATCTAATTAAAAATGGACATAGAAGACATATTTCCATACTGTTAGGTTTCACAGCGTAAATGCCTTAAAGAAGAAATTACATTATTGGCATCATGTTTAAAAATGTATTGACTGTAAAATACATTGGTATTTAGCAAAATCATATTGACACAAATACCTATTATTAATATTGTCAAACATAGTACATCACGACAATCACTGCATAAATGCTTAGATAGAATGAGCCCCTGTCCAGTCCAAAGTTTAAAAAATATTGAAAGTGACGTAATAAAAGTGCCTCCTCCTAAAGGTGTGGAAATGAAAAAAATATATAAAAATAATTAAACAGAATAAACAGAGAATAGGTGCTGATTTTAGTCATCACTCTGAAAAACACAAACAGGAATTGCAATGATATTATGTAATACCGGGGGTTAGAGGAAGTGAGTACTCCCATTAATAACACTTTACCTTAGTCTGTTGGTTCCATATTTTTGACCATACAGAGATAAAGCCCCTTACGTATTTCAATGAAACGTGACGATGTGCTACAGTACCTAATTTCAAAGTGGCAGTCTATATTACAGTAAAAAAAATCCCTGGGAGCATAGGGGTGTAGACCTGAAGTTGACTCATTCTGTTATTTTGTATCAGAATAGCATAGGTGTGCAAATATGCTGAACTGAAGTGCAAGTTTAGTGCTTTACAGGGGAACAAAATTTGTTGTTTCTGTTCATATTTAAATATATCCATGGATCAACATATAGATGTAAAAATGTTATAAATTGATTGATGCCTTCCCCCCTTCCGCTCCAAAGCCACCAAGATCATCTGCGTTGTACCCCTGGGCTCATCCCTCAGCCCAACTCTGTTTAACATCTACATGGCACCGCTCGCCCACGTCACCCGTCGGCACGACCTCAACATCATCTCCTACACCGATGACATCCAGCTGATCCTCTGCCTCACCAAGGACCCCCACACTGCCAAACCCAATCTTCACGAAGGAATTTATGCCGTCGCTGAATGGATGAGGAACAGCTGACGGCAGCTGAACTCGGACAAGACGGAGGTCCTCACCCTCGGATCCACCCCTTTGGCTTGGGATGACTCCTGGTGGCCGACCACCCTGGGAACTGCCCCAACACCCACCGACCACACACGCAACCTAGGGGTCATCCTTGACTCCACCCTCTCCATGACTAAACAGGTCAACGCCGTCTCCTCCTCCTGCTTCAACACCCTCCGCATGCTCCGCAGGATCTACAAGTGGATCCCCACTGAAATGAGAAGAACGGTCACCAGGACCTCCTCAGCAGTAGGTTGGACTATAGAAACGTCCTCTACGCAGGAGCCTCAGCCAAGCTCCTGAGACGGCTCGAACGCATCCAGAACGCCTCTGCACGCCTGATCCTCGCCGCAGCTACATCAAACCCCACCTGAGAGACCCTCACCACAGTCCCCCCTTCTGAAGAGCGACCTCCGGCGGCAGATCGTTCTTCCACCTCGCCGCCAAGACCTGGAACACCCTCCCCATTCACCTACGGCAGACCCAAGACCGGCTGACCTTCAGAAAACTCCTCAAGACCTGGCTTTTCGAGCAGTAGCAGCATTCCCCACCATAGTGCCTTGAGACCCTCAAGGGTGAGTAGGGCGCTTTACAAATGATATGATTGATTGATTGATTGATTAATTGATGGTAAGACATAAAAAAACATGATGACCATATATCCTAGACCAAAATCTAAAATATATCAATATGAATGTAATACTGATAAAACACCCTATAAAAGCATTAAAAAGCAGTATGTTACTCGCACAAAGGTGACCTTCATTGACTCATACAAATGCAGTAAGCAGACATATTGCAAAAATCTTAAACTAGTTTTAAGAGAATTATATATGTTCATAAAAAATACAAACTTCTAAAAGATGATATTCATGAAATAGTGGAGAATTCTGGAGGATTGTCAACCAACCTTTATTCACAGGGGAGGATAACTCCCCCTTAGAAACTAATATTCCTGATGAGGGTTGGATTAAGTATTTTAGAGACATCTATTCAGCTCATAATATTGCTGTTACTAGGGAACAGGAAGATAATACTATTTCACTAGGGAACTATTTGCACTTTGAAGTCTGTGAAGTATTATCTGCAATAGAATGTACTTTAAAGAAAAAGGCACCAGAACCAGATGGCGTTCCTGCTGATGCCTTTAAATGCTTCCCTAACTTCTGGTCAAGATTGCTCTGCAGGGTCTTTAATGCCTTAAACCGTGATAATATTCCCAAGTCATGGAAAACATCAATAATTATTCCTGTTTTTAAAAAAGGAAACAGGCAGGATCCTGCATGTTACAGACCGATTTCGCTGATTGATTCTTCAGTTAAAATTCTTGGGAGAGTCATATTGGTGAAATTGAATGAATGGGCTACTGAGAATGACATCTTGAGCAATGTGCAATATGGGTTCAGATCTAAAAGAAGTACCCTGGATCAGTGTCTTAATCTTCACCTCTTGATCGAGAAATACACCAGGGCCATGGACGGGTCCATGTACCTTGGGTTCATGGACCTTTCCTCGGCGTTCGATATGGTCAATAGATCCAAGCTCTGGTTGAAGTTACTCGATATGGGTCTGGATAGATCCATAGTTAATTTACTAGCTGATTTACACACTGGCCTTACCGCTAAAGTTAGAGTCACAATGAACGGAAGGTGTACAGACGTCTTTGCGTCTGAAAAAGGAGTAAGACAGGGATGTATCCTGGCACCACTGTTATTTTCGCTTTACGTGAACTCGCTGGAGCCAGCCCTCAGGGGCGTTACTAACGACATCCCACGAGCAGGAGAGCAGGGGATACCAGTCCTCCTTTATGCGGATGACGCCGTTCTTCTTGCTCGTACTGGGGTGGGGCTTCAACGACTCCTGGATGCCTTTGAATCTTTTATGGCCTCACTTGACCTGAAAATAAATGCAAAAAAATCACAGGTTATGCTTATGGGTAGGGCCTCTAGGAGACCCTTCCATAAAATTTTCCTTTGTGGGCAGGAAAAGCTAGCACGTGTTTCCTCCTTTCCCTACCTGGGTCTCACCTTTGATGACAATGGTAGCTGGGGCCCTCAAGTTATAAATAGAGCATCAATGTTGGCTAGGACATCTGCTGCCCTCCAGGGGTTTTCTAAAAAACTGGGGGGTAGGCCATTTGCAGCTATCAGCAAAATATATAAAGCTAAATGTATTTCAGTTGCATCATATGGTGGCTCAGTGTGGGGTTATAGGGGTATGGAACCCATACAGACAATGGAAAATAAATTTTTTCGATCTGTTTTGGGCGTCCCCCAGTCAACCCCGACCTACACAGTTCATATGGAATTGGGGGAAGGCTACATTTCAGATCTCATTAGAACAGCTCCTTTAGTTGCTTGGATGAGGATGTGGCTGAACCCAGAAATTCCTCTTAATCATACCATACTGAGGGACTGTATGAAACTAGATAATGCACATAGGATTAGGTGGTTGATGTACATCAAGGAAAACTTTTTGAAGCTAGGGAGGCCTGAATTTTATACTGCTACTGATTCTCTAACGCTAAAAGATATAGTTTACATTAAAGCTGGAATGAAGGAGCTCCTAACCTTGGAGAGGGAAGAAATTGAGTTGAAGAAACCTTGTGTCAGGGCCAGTATATTGTTGGCTATACCCAATGGTCCTGACAATTATCTTAATGTGGTGACCCATCCTTACCACAGGTTTATCTTAACTCGTTTTCGATTTAATTTGATTAATTTTAGCTTGGGGTTTTATCCTGTTTGGAGCAGCCCTGAAAAGGCACCACCATGTTCTTGTGATCATTTTTCCGAGCAAAGTACCATGCACTTTATAATGTTTTGTAGCCACTATAATGAAGCTCGGAAAATGTTTCTTGTACCTATACTCAAGGAGGCAGGATTTATTTTGGTCAGACCTGCTCTTATTTACTTACAAATGCTACAAACTCCCAGGATCATGTTTTATGTGGCTAGTTTCCTGGTGAGAGCTATTAGAAGCAGGAATATTAGACTTAAAAATGTGCCTACTTGCCCTTGTAGTACAGATTAACATTTTAGCTAGTATGTTGACCTTTCGGGTCAGCATTCTTAGAAGCGAAGTAACATGGTCAGTAGTTGCCTGTTCTAACTATTTTTCATGGGACACCCCTAGCATATTTTTTTAATATTTCTTAGTATTTTTGCACTTTTGCACTTTAGCACTATGCACTTTCTACCAGCTAGACTGATGTTAAAATGTAATATTGTGTATGTTGGTCTCATTAATTCGTCGCTGGTTCCTTTTTAAACTTGTCATTTTTAAACTGTTTCTTAAATGTTTTTAATGTATGTGTTGTTATTGTTTTATACATTTGTCATTGTCTTTGTATGATATTAAGTTATCGCAATAAAGTATTTGACTGACTGACTGATATTCATGAAAATGTGTGCAGGTCCTCAGTGGTATTGAGTCCTACCGGATTCTTAGAGTCGAATTCTAGTATGAAACTTGCTTCCAGGCGTCTTAAATTAGCTTTCCTATCACCCTCTCTTATTGATATATGGATTGCTTCTTTAACATAGGATGTTAGTGGTCTGGGATTGCTATAATGAGTGGTATGAAAGTGCCTGGCCACTGGGTAGCTTGGTTTTTTTGTAGGTATCAAGGACCCCCTGATATGGATCAAACTCCTGGGTCAGGGAAAACAATTTTTGTGTAAAGGTATCTACCCAGGCAGAAAATTGGAACAAAAAGCTGGCTATTCAGAGAAACATATTCATAAACACATAATCGATAAAATTAAAGCAATGGACTGGAGTGATATCAAAAAAGTTAATTTTTAATATAAATATAAAAGATGTATGGATACATGTGATTCAATAAAAGAGGTTACACAATACGAGTAATTATTACTTTATGTGGCTTTTCATTAATAAATTTAAAGCAGACATATCGATATACATAAAAAAGGGGCTTTTTCTTAAAAATAAATTCTCTGGTTTTATGAAAAATAAGGCTGTGTGTCAACGCGTTTCGACAAAGTCATTTGTCTTCATCAGGACAGATCGATATTCAGCCACATTTTCTAAAAAAAGAGATTATGGACCGATAGGTTCGTGGTAGATGAAGGGAGTAAGGCACCTCTCCTCTAATATCCGGAGTCGGTATGTGATAACTGTTTAGACAGTATTCACTGCTTCCATCTTACTTCTACCTACAACTACTTTTCATCAACTTTTAAAAGCGAGGGAAACCCCAAACGTTCTCCGTTATTTCCATTAAAAACAATGTTACAGTTGATAAAGCCGGTTGTTCGTTTAGCTTTCGCAGAGCGCTCGGAGAAACGCAGGAATGGGCGGAAACCGTAGTATGTCTTAGCTCCGCTTTCGTTTAAAAGGCGGCTGTAGTTCAAAGGCGGCTGTAGTTCAAAATGGATGCCTGTTGAACGCGACAACGCCCGCGTTGTGATATGCGCGGAGTTCGAAACGTCTCTACCTCCCTCAGTGGGGAACCTCAGTGGTTCGTGTAGAAAAGGGTAATCACCCTTTTCTACACGAACCACTGAGGGAGGTAGAGACGTTTCGAACTCCGCGCATATCACAACGCGGGCGTTGTCGCGTTCAACAGGCATCCATTTTGAACTACAGCCGCCTTTGAACTACAGCCGCCTTTTAAACGAAAGCGGAGCTAAGACATACTACGGTTTCCGCCCATTCCTGCGTTTCTCCGAGCGCTCTGCGAAAGCTAAACGAACAACCGGCTTTATCAACTGTAACATCGTTTTTAATGGAAATAACGGAGAACGTTTGGGGTTTCCCTCGCTTTTAAAAGTTGATGAAAAGTAGTTGTAGGTAGAAGTAAGATGGAAGCAGTGAATACTGTCTAAACAGTTATCACATACCGACTCCGGATATTAGAGGAGAGGTGCCTTTCTCCCTTCATCTACCACTAACCTATCGGTCCATAATCTCTTTTTTTAGAAAAAGTGGCTGAATATCGATCTGTCCTGATGAAGACAAATGACTTTGTCGAAACGCGTTGACACACAGCCTTATTTTTCATAAAACCAGAGAATTTATTTTTAAGAAAAAGCCCCTTTTTTATGTATATCGATATGTCTGCTTTATATTTATTAATGAAAAGCCACATGAAGTAATAATTACTCGTATTGTGTAACCTCTTTTATTGAATCACATGTATCCATACATCTTTTATATTTATATTAAAAATTAACTTTTTTGATATCACTCCAGTCCATTGCTTTAATTTTATCGATTATGTGTTTATGAATATGTTTCTCTGAATAGCCAGCTTTTTGTTCCAATTTTCTGCCTGGGTAGATACCTTTACACAAAAAAAACACTGGGTAGCTTGGATCAGTAGTGGTAATCGCCCGGCTATGTTGCAATATATTATTTTACGGACGGCTAGTTTAGTACTTCCAACATATTTTATCTTACAGCTACATTCTAAATCATAAACAGAAAAATCAGTCTTACAGGTGAGATGTTGTTTGATCTCACGAGCCTTTGTAGAAAAGACTGTAGTGTAAGATTTCATATTTGTACCAAATTGACATGCTTTACATGATGAACATTTGAAAAAGCCTTTTCTAGCCGTTAACCACTTAACTTTGGAATATTCTTCCTGGCTATTACTCACCAGCATGTTGCCCATGCTCACATTTTACCTGAATGTTATGGAGGGATTCGAGGGTTCTAACCTTCCAATTAAAGGGTCATCTTAAATGAAATGCCAATTACTCTCACTATGGCTCTAATTTGTTTTTCATGTTGAGAATATGAAAGAATGAGTCTAGTGGACTGTAAGGTCTCAGTTTTCTCACTTGTCCTTTTGACCCTGTAAGTTAATAAGTCATCCCGGGCCCACGCCCTGGACCTTCTTATGGCTGCATCTACAATCTCTGTCCTATACCCTCTAGTCAAATATCATGCCCGGCTTTCTGCTTGTTTATTTAAAGTATCTTCATCGTTGCCGCAAATGCGTCAAAAGCGTAACATCTCCCCATAAGGAATACTTTTAATAAGATGGGGCGGGTGAGCACTCGACGCATGAAACACCGTGTTGCCGGCTGTAGGTTTTCTAAAAAGGGTAGTAGGTAAAAGATTGTTAGCAACATCTAAAAATGTCCCTGAATGTCTGCTGATGGTCGAAGTGAAATGTAAATTAACATCATTATCGTTAATCTTGTCAATGAATTTAATAGCGCTTTCCTCACTTCCATTCCACACAATAAATAGATCATCAATATAACGAAGCCAGGAAATAATATTAGTGTCACAGATGTATTCAAATTGTCACATGAGAACGAGCTCCTCCCACCAGCCCATAAATAAACAGGCATAACTGGGGGAGAAGCTGGCTCCCATGGCTACTCCCTGGATTTGCTGAAACATTTGTTCATTGAAAAGGAATACATTATTTTCTAAACAAAAGAGTAGCATGTCCAATAAATTAAAAAAAATATATATATATATTCACAAACAAAAACAAAGGTTATTGGGACGTTATAGTTAGGAATTAGCATTTAAAAAACCTTAGAAATGCACTGAAAAAAACACAGGTTACAGGAATGTTATAGTTAGGTTGACACTTCACATGTAGAAAACCTGTGAAATTCACCCATTATATTTGGGTGAGCTAACTATAACTCGCGCCCCCCCTAATGCAATGCTGATAACGTCACATATTATATCACTATGACATGGTCAGTGACACATCACTGATGACATCTCAAACGACATGCAGCATGCAATACCAGGAAAGGGGCACTTAGTAACAGTTTATTTTAATTAGCGTATCGACCAACACTTTGCATATCTAACAACCTCAGAACCCACTAATTATTCTCAGCCACATATAATTATAAAGCACACACATATACGGAGATCATGTTATTGCATTCTCTATCCTCTCAAATTAGCACATCTTTGCTCACCAAGCATGGCATTGGTTAAAGCACTTGTACAAAGAGCAGCTGGGACAAGTGGCAGCCATGTCAAAGCCTGTAAACCAAACTAAATAGGGGGAAGTGGCAGCATACCATTAACCTGCACCCTTTCATTTGAGGTAGTATACAGTAGTCTTACCCACAATAGGAACTTTGAGCATAGTCCATTATACCAAATCAAAAGTCTTTTGGGCATCAAGTGATGAAAGTACAATCTGTTCCCTGACTCATTTAGCATATTTCAGAAAACTCTTCAGTCTACAAAGGCACAGTTTTGTTGACCAGTAAGGCATACATTCAGACTTATCTGAATACATGAGTCCATTTTACTATTGCCATCCTATATAATTGGTTGGCTGGTACCTTCGCCAAAATGTTAATCTCAGTATTTTGCGGGAATATGGCCTATACGTGGTGCATTTCTGAGGTGCTTTCCAGACTTTATGCAATAGTGTTAATGTGGCCAATCATGGCCATACTTAAGGCTGGTTGCACACTCCCAATTAATGTAGCATCTTCAAACATACACAACAAATGTGTAGGAGGCTGGCTCAGTATATGGTGTACACCTATTGGTGAGGCACTGTTCACTGAGTCCAGGCAACCCTTAGTGATAGCATTAGTGGTTCCTGATAACCAAAGCTCTCAAGTGGTTGCAGTGGAATGCAGCCCATGCTTATTCAGGAGGGTTTAAAGTGGGTACATTACCACACAGGTAAGTAAAGCACATAAAACACATGTGTTCCTATGGGGGGGCAAACCATATGCTAAGCAAATGGAATGCAAGGTGAGTAGCAAACCATGACTTACACCCTAGGAAATAGGGACCAGTGGGAACACGGAACCACTACCGGTAAGTAACTAAGATTTGCTAGGCATCTGTCTGTAGAGGTAATACCCCAGGTCAGTGTCCATAGGATAACGTGGGGAAATCACAGTTGGAGTTTTACTGCTTCAGGACCCTTCCCAGAGGGCCCAGAGGAAACCTTTTGGAACCAGGGAGGTTGGAGGACAACCCCACCCATGGATACCCAGCGAACCAGGATACCTACACCAGGGAGCCCAGGTGCATAGGTGCAAAGTGGTGTCAGAAAAGCCGTTGACGTCAATGGGAAACCTCAAATGTCCAGCTGCTACAGAGTCTCATGGACCAGGTTAGTGGAATCCAGATGTGGATTGCAGATGAGGTACCTGCAAAAAGAGGGTACAGAGTCCAAACCACCCGGATGTGTCAAAGACGAGCAGTAGCACAATGCCAGTCCTTGAGAGGCACAGGAGACATTCACGAGCTGTTTTGCACCAGGGCAGGAGCCTGGACTGGGGCAAACCAGTTTATGTAAGGAGGGCACAAAATGTGTGCTTCTAAGCAGTCTGGAGGCACTTGGAAGCACCCCCACCCCAATCTAAGACACCTATTTCTAAAGTACAGGACATTCTTTGTTCTGCCTTCCCCTGCTTGACGTAAGCTCAGCAGCAGGAGGGTAGAACAGTGTCTGGGGTCAGCAGCAGCACTGCTTGCACGCAGACCCTGCGAGGCTACACAGGTAGACAAGGAGGGGCCCTTTATGGGGCCCACAGTACGTGGGATCATGGAACTAGCACAGGAATTAGAGTAGTGGAATGAATACAACATTTTGATACCAAACATGACCAGTTTCTGTGAAGCCATTATGTAGCTGGACATCTCAACTTTGTCAGTGTCCACTACATACCTTAAAATGACTTCCCTGCACTTACAAAGCCAGAGAATGGACTTCGGGGTTTGTAGGGGTGTCTCTGCTTGTGTAGGGGCACCCTCAATCTTAGAACCATACACCATACCTGTGGGCTATAAGGCCTACCCCAGGGGTGACTTATAGGTTTTAAGTGAAGTGACTGGGATATAAGGAATACCTTATTCCTGAAGCGAAAGGTTCATGCACCATTTCATGCAGGCTGCAATGGCAGACCTACAGACAGAGTTTGCATGGGCTCCCATGGGTGGCACAATACACACTTCAGTCCATGGGAGACCCCTGGTGTAACAATGCCCTAGGTACATTAGTACCATATACTAGGTTCTTTCAGGGGTACACCAGTTGTGGGGTGTATAAAGTACTTGTCAATGAATTGAGAAGAGAGAGCACAGACACTGGGGCTCTGATCCGCAGGATTCCATTGTACTACAAACAAAAGACACTGACACCAGGCAAAAAGTAGGGGTAACTAAGCCAGAACGATCTTACTTTGCTACAAAATCCCCTCCCAAATGAAAGAAGATAACACTAACCTTGCCCGGTCGAGTCTTCATTTCCTAGGTGAAAATATCTGGAAAACCCATCTGCATTGGTATATCAAAGTCAAAAAGATTTATTGCATAATAATTCAAATTATTACAATTTACACATGATAAATATGAATTCGAATTTAATACATTGTACTAAAGTTATTTCTCTTCCCCACTTAAGAAGTGTTGATGAGGTGGTTTAAAAAACTTTCTTCCAGAGATACTCCCCCTGTCTAGAGTTCTTAATTTAATTTTGCGAGTTCATGCGAGCTTTTGCAATTCCTAGCGTTAAAGTGGCCGAATGTCCCATCTGTTGGCCTGCCCCATGTTCAGCCAAACTCAAATGTTTTTTCACCTCTGCCAAGAACTTTGTTCCCCTACACACCATGATTATAGAACTCCCTCCCAGCCAACATGTTACAGCTTGTCTGCATGAACGGACCCTTAACTCATTAAAGAGGGATTTCAGAAGTCTTTGCCTCTGTGCCAGAAGTGCCGGGCAGACACACAGAAAGAAAATGGGCTAATGATTCAGATTTATACCCACAAAGTCTGCATTGCTCTGTCTGATAGGCTCCTTTCCAGGAGGGTAGAAGGTCCTTCGAGATGTGCATGCCCCTCCTGTAGTCCATGAAAGCTCTTTTTAGATGCCCATTGAAATGGGAGGAATGATAGGCTTGTAGTTTTCCTGCTGTGAAGGAGTTTATAATGGACCAGCCGTGTCGCCGTTTTATCAATGTACCTTCCCGGCTTCCCAAGCTGCTTCCAAGTCCAGCTCTTTCACACAGACTTTAAGGTACTTTCCCCAGGTGCACGGGGTTCCAGACTCCCCTCGGTTTTTTATTTCTTCCCAGCTTAGCCAGTCCATGGACGCTGAATCTGCAGATCTGAGTTTGTGACACAGTTTTACGAAGCCGCTTATGCTTCTGTATTTCTGGTTTTTCAGACCAAATTCGAGCCTGACTTGCGAAGCTGAGGCACATTTTGGGAGCTTAAAAACCGCCTTATAGATTTTAGTTTGTAGGTCGTTGAGTACGTCTGCTTCCTTGCCACACCAGGTGGCCAGACCATAGGACAGGGTGGGCAAGATTTGGGCCGACAAGACTTCCAACAGATGCTTATAATTTGGGCAATCCATTTTTGCTTTTAGTGAGCGGTAAGCGAGAATTAGGGTTTGAGTTTTTGCACGTATAGCTGTTTTGTGCTCCATTTGTTTCGCTCCCTGAGATATTTTGATTCCGAGGTATTTGTAGGACCCTTCTTCTTCCACCTTTGCCCCGTTCGCCGTCCATGTATACCTAAGTTTTTTACGGTCTACTAGGAGGACCACTTTTGTTTTATCTTTGTTTAGGTCCAGACCTTCCTTTTTCAGGTATGCTGCTAGTATATTTAGTGCTCTTTGTAAACCTATTGGCGTTTTACTCAGCAATACTATATCATCTGCGTATTGCAGACAAGGAATACGATGATTAGACAACGATGGTGGGTGAACTTCGTTCGTCTCCAGTACTTTTGAAAGGTCGGAAAGGAAAAGATTGAAAAGTGTGGGAGCTAAAACACAGCCCTGTTTTAGGCCTTGGTGCGTCGGTATGCTCCCTGTTGTATAAGCTCCATTGCCCAGTTTCACTCTTGCCCAGGTGTTATGATCTAGTGCTTTTAGTGCCTTTAAGAGATTGGTTGGCACACCCCAGATCTTTAACTTTCCCCATAATCGATCTCTGTTGACCCGGTCGAATGCTGATTTGATGTCGACAAAACAGGCGTACAGCCAAGCTCCTTTTGCTACCGCTCTGTCCGTTAGTAATGACAGGCAGGTCAGGTTAGTAATTGTTCCCATTTTCCGCCTGAAGCCTGTTTGGGTCCAGGGGATTCTATTTGTTTCTTCGATCCAATCTTGCAAGTTTAAAAGAATGCAAGAGGCATAGAGCTTAGCCTCCACATCTATTAGAGATATTAACCTGTAGTTTGATGGTTTTCGGTGGTCACCGTGTTTGACAATTGGGTGAATGACACTGCCCTTCCAAGATGACGGGACCTGGTCTTCTTTAAAGATGTGATTAAAAAGTGGCGCTAGACTCTCTGCCCAGAAGGATGGGTCGTGTTTAAAGATGGCGTTTGGCAGCACGTTTGGGCCAGCTGCACCTTCTGCCTTTAGTCTTGATATTATTTTACATAGTTCGCCCTTGTTGGTTAATTCCGGAAGTATGGACGCCTCTTTTGACGCCTCCTCCGTCGCTAAGCCTTTGGTGTCTGTGTTGATTATTCCGATTGAATCTTCCTCATTTGGGTTTAATACCCTTGAGTCATTCGTCAGGTCTGCAGCTGATGTACCATATAAGGTTTGTACGTGCAGAGACCAGGAATCAGCTCCCACTCCTGCTTCCTGATGGAGTTTTGATCCTTTATTTAGATCGTTTATAATGCCCCAAAAGTCCCGACTATTAGGTTGCTTCCCTGCACTTAAAAGTTTAAACCACAACGTTTCCTTGTGGGCGGACTTTGCAGCACTCAGTGATTTTCTGTAAGAGCTTCTGGCTTCGATCAGGTTTCTCTTGTTTATCTGTAGCCCCAGTTTTTTTTGTCGGGCTAGTGCTCGGACCTCTTTAGCAACCCTTCTTTTTTTTGTTCTTAATTCCATATTAAACCAGGGCTCCTTCTTGAAGGTGCACTTACTCTGTTTCCCTGATGTTGCTGGAAACTTATAAAGCAAGTCCGAAGTCAATTGCTCCCAGTTTCTTACCAGGTCTTCATCTTTTGGGGACCCCAGATTGAGTGATCGGGCTTTAGCGACGGACTGAACTTTTTCCAACCCTTCTGCTCGCCATTTTAATTTCTTTAAGTTGTATTTTGAAGCATGGTGTAATAAACTGGGCATATTCGGTGCCAGGGTGGGCACGGTGTTCAAGGTAGTTATTTGGGGGAAATGATCACTTTCTGGCCGTTGAGCGATTTGAAATGTCTTGATGCCTGGGATGAGCTCATCACTTACTATGGTGTAATCAATTGTGGAGTTAGCCCTTCCACTCAGGAATGTAGTGCCTGCTGGCCTGTCCCCCCTTATGTTCCCATTCAAAATCGTCAGACCTAGTTCTCTTAGGATGGTTACTAGCCTTGGACCGCCACTGGTCAATGGCGCGTTTCCTTTTGCCCCCTTTTTACCAATTAGATCGCAGTTGAAATCCCCAGAGATGAACAGTGGGCATCCTAAGTGTGTTCTTTGCAACAATTTTATCAGTGAAGTTAAACTTGCGTGCTTTTCTTCATGATGCTTCCTGTCTGGGTGGATATAAACATTAACGATTAGAATTTGCCACTGTTCGGACCCAACTGTTGGTGATTCGGACATTTTTGTCGCTTGGACCCAGTTGAATCCCACGTCCAGTACTTCCGCTTCCCAGTTATATTTTTGGGCTATATATGTTGATAAACCCTCCCGTGGGTGCCCGAAGTTCGAGATTCTTTCTGCCAAAATATGGTTGTCCTTAAATCCTGATATTACGGTGGGTGATAGTTTCCATGACTCCTGTATCAGTATTACATCTTGTTGATAGAAGAAGGCTTGTGTGTCATGGTCCAGCTCCATTTCTTGGAAGCCATGTACGTTCCATGAACAAAGTGAGAGGCTCGTTGGTTTGTTAGCACTCTCCTTGTCCTTCCTCATGCCGGATGTCATCGAAGATTTTTGCTCCGGGTTAGGTGGCCTTATTGCCCAGGACCATGGGAACCCAAGACCAGTCCATTCGTTCCCGGCCACGCAGACTTGTTGTGTGCTCCATTTCTTTTCGATATACCCCATCCCTTGTACTTGATGAAACTGGTGAGGTGGCACGTGCGCCTAGTAGACAGGAAAAGGGGGATCCTCTTTTCCCGTTCCCTTTTGTTTCTTTGCGCAGGCTGTTTTGTAATGGATAGGGGTATAGTGAGCGTATATGTTGAGCGATAGATATACCCCATGTTTCAAAATGGGATTTTGTGGAATATATCTTATCTACGATCGCCTTTGTGGCCCATGTCATAACAGTGTCTTCGGTGTCTGGATGCTAACGATTTTTTTTAAATTCGACAGCCAGAAGATCCTGTGTTGTTATCTCGCTTAGTGCTGATGTTGCATGAAACAATTTTAACAGGTTGCCTCGATTAAGGATGTCCTGTGGTCCCTTTGTTGGGTATTCTGGGGTAAATGTTAATTTGTATTGAGGTGAATCAGGGTGGTAAGGGGGTTCTTTAGACCGTTGTGAAAAGCCTACTTTAACCGAAGGAGGATTGATTGGTTCACAAGGCTTGGATTTTATGAAGGAGGCTTCCTGTTCCTGGTCCGTTTTCACCAACTCCGTTGAGTTTATGGTACTTTGATTTTGCTTTGCTTTGCTTTATACTGCTCTTTTAGAAAGAATATGGGTTCCTTATGAGATGGCGCGCAGATACGCTCATTTTCCAAAACTGTGACACATATACGTGATTGTGCGATGTTCGACCATGGTTCTGATAAATTTTCTTGGTTTCCATTTGTGGTTGTTCTCGGTTTTGCCGATGTGTTCTGCTCGTTGGCGATTGTTGGGCCGTGGTTTATATCTGTTTTAGGCAAATTTTGCGTTCCGGAGTTTTCCCCTGATTCACGTTTTGGCTTTGGTTGCTCAGGGGCTCCGTTATCGGTATCTGTAATATTGATAAGGTCAATAGTTCCTTGCCGTGGTTTTTGGTATCTCCTTAAGGCTGAACTTGTTACTATTTGTTGGCTATGGGCTGTGGTCGGTTAAAAATTTGTAGTGCAGGGTTGGTTTGAGAGTATTTTTGTGACTTCTTGACTTAGTTCTCCATCCCTCCAAAGGATTTCAGTGCCCATTTTGTCTGGCGGGTGAATTAGTCCCTCCTTGTCGCCTTGCGACAAGGAGGGTTCGTTAGCACTAACGCGTTGGTTTCCTGCTGGTTTGTTTTAAAAATCGGGAAGAATTTGCCTTGATCTATGGTTTGTTGCTGTTTGTACTTTAATCTTGCTTTTCTGGCCTTTTTCTTTTGTCTCTTTGTTGGATTTTCCTCCCTGTACTGTTTTGCTTCAAGGACTGATGCCGGCTTTTCTGGACCCGCTTCCCTTGGGTTATGTTCTGTGTCTAGTTGCGGGTTGCTGCTTATAGGCTCTTTTCTACTCGTCGTGTTGACAGAGAGTGACTTTTCTGAGATTAGGTCATATTCTTTTTCCACCGGGTAGCGGGAGTGTTTTACCTCCCCTAGGATGGCCGTCAGGATTGTCGGCAAACTTGATAGTTTTTCGATTATGGTTCCACATCCACAATTACACGATTGTTTGTTGAAGCAGGTATAAGCATCTAATTTCCCCTGATTTGTTATTAGTGACGAAATTGAATCCAATTTTGTATTTATGCCCGCTATGTGGCCCGCCACTAACGTAATAAGGTATATCTGCACCTCCATTTTATTAGATTGATAGTTCAGGACCTTTATGGCTTGATCTAGAGAGCTTAATAAGGTCTTCGTCCATGGTGTGGAAGGGTGATCTCCTTGTGTCTTACTTAGGTCTTTGAAGTCTGAGCCCATCGTGCTGCCTGATGAAATGGTTATTGGATCAGTTGGATTTAGATGACTGTAGTTTATTGGCATGATGTTGCTGTCGTTTATTGTAAGGTTTTGTTGGTCTCTTTTTTCCACTGGGCATCGTGGGGTGGACATAGCCAAGCCAGGGCTTAGATGTTGATGTTTCGCACTAGGTCCGGTTCGTAAGGCTCTGCCTTGAGTATCTAAGTACATGGAAATTCTCTCTGTTAGTTCCTCCAATTCAGAATTGTTTGATAAAAACAGTGGTTTTTACCATGGGTCCCCATTGCGTGGGGATTTAGGGGATGGATTACTGTGACTTGCTGGTCCGTCCTTTGGACTTGTTGAGCCTTTAGGAGCCATTCCTTCAACCGGTTTAGTGGGCGTTACGTTGTTGTTCGCCTTCCGGTTGGTGTCCTTTACGAGGGGATCATCCACGATGTCCTTTGGGTTTTCGGTGTAGCCTTTTGCCCCTGAATGGGGGTTTGGATGATGCACTTGGGCGGTGACTACCGTTGATTTCCCCTGTGGTGGAAGGCCCCTTGGCTACGTGGAGGGATTTGACCCTTGTTGATCGTAGATCCTGTTCGGCCAGCTTTTGGCCGGTGAGGAGGGTGCATTAATTGGGGAAATAGGGTTCGGCAAGCTGATTGCCTCGGCTGTTGGTGCGTAAATCGCAGCGATTGGATCCTTTAAGTAAAAGAATTTCAAGAGCCCCGATTTTCGTGTGGGATTCTGTGTGGTTTCTGGAGTAGGTGCTGAGACCAACCTCTCCCTTGGACTCAATTGGACCCCTGTCGTTTTGTCTTCAGCGTTTGGCTTTCTTGTTTTTTTCTTTTGAGATTTTTTGCATTCCGCCGGTTGTCGCATTTTCCTAGATCTCATTTCCCCCGCTAGAGCTGGGAGGATGCTCTATCTCCTCCTTTTGCTCTTTCTTGTGGCTCTTTACCCCCTCCTTGCCCCCCTTATGTGCCTTGACGGAGGGGTGCTAAGGTCTTGGCTTGGACCGGTACTGACCGACACAGGAGTGTGTGGAGGATGAGCGGAGGTTTTTATAAAATTGTGGGCCAGCAGTAGTAGGCTGGATCCCTCTTTCCTCCCGCAGATGATCTTCGTCCTGCTGGCACTTCAATTCGATTGCCTAACTAACTGTTATCTGTCTTGCTGGGGCTAGACTGTGGCCTGCTCACCGCTGTTCGTTGCCCTTGTCTCCCTCGTGACGCAAGGGTAGTAGCCACCTGCTGTCTTGGCTCTTGCTTGCGCCCCCTCTAAGCCTCCTCAAGCCCCGCTAAGTCCTGCGGGGTACTGGAGGGGGGGGCCACTGTAGTCAGTAGTCAGCAGTACTCCGGGGTCCGGAGCCTGGGGTAGGTACTGGTGTATACTGGTGTATACGGTACGGGTACAGGTCGGGCGGGGTATTTGCACAGGGGTTTGCGCAGGGCTAAGCTCTCACCTTGCTCCTTTCATTGCCTCCCGCCCGCTTCTTGCCGTGGCTCTCCACTCTCTGCTCTCTTCCGCTGGGGATCTCCTGTGAGCCGATTGCCTGCCCTCCCTCCCCCGCCACCTCGGGTCCAGGGGCACTTGGTTTGAGGCCGGTTCTAGGTTGAGTCTAGTTCGGCTCTGGCTCGGGTTGAGGCACGGCTTGATCTAGGGCTCGGCTCGGCGGAGGCGGTGCCGCGGAGATGCTCGGGTATGACTCAGAGGTGTGGCCGGGTTTGCTCGAGTCTACTCAGGTTGCACTGGGTTCCGGTGGCTTTTCTCCAAGATCTGAGCTTTTGTCGCGGCTCTTTCCCGCGGCCGCCTGCAGCCCCCCCGCGGCCTCTATTCACGGCGTTTTTGGCATTTTCACTTCTCCTGCTGTGCAGCCGCTCTGATCACTCTGTGTGTCCACTCGGCTCGGCTCCGGCGTTTCTCTGGCGTTCTCCGATTGCATTGGTATGGTTACTTCTAGGTGTATATTCCGCTGAATAGTACATCCTCTGTAGGGAAATGGACCACCTCAAAAGTTTAGGGTTTTCACCCTTCATCTGTTTGTTTGAGCTATTGGAGGGGCTTGTGGTTTTTCTGTACAATGAAGTGAGTGTAAAGCAGGTAAGGCCTTTTCAAGGCCCAGACTGCTGCAAAAGCCTCCCTCTTTATAGCTGACCAACGTTTCTCTCTGGGGGTCAACCATCTGCTGATATAAGCTACTGGTCGATCATGGCCCTCGTCATTGAGTTGTGATAACAATGTTCCTATTCCTACCTCAGAGTCATCTGTCTGAACAATAAATTGTTAGGAGTAATCAGGACGCTGCGGAATGGGAGCTGAACACATGGCCTTCTTTGGGGCATCAAAGGCCTCTTGACAGCTAGCTGTCCAATTCACCTTCTTAGGCATCTTCTTAGAGGTGATATCATTGAGGGGTGTCACAATGGACCCACACCCCTTAATACATTTTCTATAATACCCAGTCAGGCCCAGAAAAGCTCTGGCCTGAGTCTGGGTAATGTGAGAAACTCAATCCATAATTGTTTGCATTTTGCTCTCCAAAGGTTGAACTTGGCCTCCACTTAACAGGTGGCCCAAGTACACAACTTTGCTCTACCCTATCTGGCACTTGCTGACCTTAATAGTGATGCCTGCCTTCTGCAGGGTATCAAGTTTGCTCCTGAGGTGGACCAGGGGATCGTGCCAGGTGGAGCTAAAGCCAGCAATATCTTCTAGGTATGCTGTGCTAAAGTCTTGCAGACCTCTCAGAACTTGATTCACAACCTCGGGAAAGTGGCAGGTGCATTTTCCAAACCAAAGGGCATTTCCGTGAACTGGTAATACCCACCAATGGTTAAAAATGCAGTTTTGGGTTTCGGAGTATCTGTGAGCCTGATTTGCCAATATTCTGCAGTCATGTCAAAGGTGCAGAGTTACTTGGCAGAAGCCAGTGTATCTATAAGTTCATCTGGCCTGTGGATGGGATGAGCATCAGTCTTGGTGACTGCATCAGTGCTGATATCCTCAAGATTGGACTATTGCAATGCCCTTTTTACCAGTGCTCCCAAGCGCAGTATTCAAAAGCTACAGACTGCTCAGAATGCAGCAGCAAGAGTACTGCTAGGTGTTTCTAAATTCAACTCTGTCTCCACAGCTTTACTCTATCTTCACTGGCTGCAAGTAGCCAAGAGGATCCAGTTTAAATCACTCTGTATTGCCTTTAAATCACTTAACAACCTAGGGTCAATGCAACTGGCGAAATATTTTAAGCTATATATTCCTGCAAGTTCCCTTAGATCTGTCAAACATGGAAACATAATTGTTCTTAGAGTTAGCAGGGCTAGGTGGGGTGGCAAGAGTTTCACTGCTACAACTAAGCTGTGGAACTACTTGCCAACCTCGCTTAAAAAAGTCTAGCCTGTTAAAATTTAGAAAGGGCTTAAAAACGTGGCTGCTTAAGGCATAATTTTCATGCTTAGTCCTTCCTGATCTATATGTGTTAAGGGCAGCGCCTTGACAAACCAGGGTATTTGTTGCACTTTATAAATTCAGCATCATCATCATCATCATTGAGGCCTCTGTAGTCTATACAAAACCTCAGCTCTCTCTTTCCTCCCTGGAAATGAGGCTTGGGCATAAGGTGTACCAGACTACCCCAAGGGCTGTCTGAAGGCTCAAAAACCCCTAACTCTAGCATCCTCTGTACCTCTGCCCTTATGCAATCTCTACCATGGCCAGGTTCCCTGTAGATTTTATGCTTGACAGGCAGACTGTCACCTGTGTCCAACTCATGGGCACATCAGGTAGTCTGACTGGGTGTCAGAGAAAAGTGTTATGGAAACTGACTGAGAACTTGCCTTCAATCAGTTTGTTGTTGATTAGTGAGGCTGACTGCCAAGACTACTCCATCTACTGAACCATCAACAGGATTGTGCAAGAAGAGAGCACATAGAGGGTAACTCTCTTCTTTCTGTCCCACACCAGTTGCCATGAACAAGCTCATGTTAGCTCTGTCAAAGTAAGGCTTCAGGCGGTTCACATGAAGCCCCCATGGGGGTTTCTGGGGAGAGTCCCTAGGTCCACCATGTAGGTGACCTCACCTTTCTTTTCCAATATTGTATGGGGCCCCTTCACTTGTCTTGGAGAGCTCTTGGCGCCACAGGCTCCAAGACCCACAACTTCTGCCCCATCTGGTAAACAGTCTGAACCTCCTTTTGGGTCATGCTATAACTTCTGAGGTTCTTGTCTGGCCTCCAGGCTTTGTACTGGACTTCTTCATGTGCTCAGCCACACGTGAATGCAGGCCAAGCACAAAGTCCACTATGTCCTGTTTGGGAGGTTTGAGAGGCTGCTCCTATCCCTCCTTCACTAGACAAAGTGGATCCCTAACTGGATGTCTAAACAGAAGTTCAAATGGATTGTAATCCATTCCCTTCTGTGGAACCTCTCTATCGGCAAAAAGAAGGCAAGGTGCTAGGACCTCGCATCTTCTCCTGAGCTTGTCAGTGTTAGAAATGGGGGTCCGTGGCATGCACCCTGTCCAAATAGGGGCCCTTCCTTCTTGTCAGGATAAGGGAATTACACACCCAAGATAACCCCTGCTTCCCCTCTCGGTAGCTTAGCACGAGCAGTCAGACCTATCTCACAGGCAATGTATAAAGCATTTGCACACAACACACACACACAACACCACACCCTGCCCATTTGGGTGTATTGTGCCTACCTTAGGAGTGTGTTACATGTAAGAAAATAAAAGGTTAAGGCCTGGCAAGTGGGTGCACTTGCCAGGTCGACATGGCAGTTAAAAACTGCACACACAGACACTGCAGTGGCATGCCTGAGACACATTTAAAAGGCTACTTCTGAGGGTAGCACAATCAGTGTTTTTGATTTACAGAACCTTGGCATACACAGTGGACTTTAATAGGGACTACCAAGCATACTCAAAATTTACAGAGGGATCATTTGCACTTTTGGCACCAATTATCACATGGGAAAGTGCCCAAAGCATCTAAACCAGCCAAAACAAAATCCAGCACACAGTCAAAAATACAGAAGCTAGAGGCAAAAAGTCAAGGGAAACCACACCAAGGATGCCAGATCTAACACGTGTCCCCTGCAGCTGAAAAGTGGGGATAGCTTCCAAACCCTCCTGCGAGTTCTCATCACTAAGGTGGAAGAATCTGGACAGACCATCACGATTGGCATGTCCTGTACCAGGGCAGTGTTCCAGCGTAAAGTCCATCCCCTGAAGGGAAATGGATCACCTCAATAGTTCTCACCCCTCATCTGCATCAACCATCTGAGAGACTTGTGGTCTGTCTGAATCGGGAAGTGTGTCTCAAACAAGTAGGGCCTTAGCTTCTTCAGTGCCCAGCCCCCAGCAAAAGCTTTTCGCCTCTGTTTCTGGGAAGTAACCTCCTGCTAATAAAGGCTACAGGTTGGTCCAGACCCTCATTGTTCAGTTGTGAGAGAACTGCTCTCACACAATGCTCTGAAGCATCTGGCTGCACAAGACATTCTTAGGAGAAGTGGGGTACCTTCAGCACGGTCTCTGTGCACATGGCAGATTTCAGGGCATCAAAAGCAATATGAGAGGCACCAGACCAGATTATTTTTCTTGGCTGTGTCCTGGAAGTCAGTTTGGTCAAGGGGGCAACAATGGCACCATAGCCCTTGAAAAACCTCCTGTAATAACCAGTGAGACCTAAAAAGGCTCTCACCTCTGTCTGGGTCTTGGGGAGTTCCCAAGCCAAAATGGTGTCAATCTTATGGTTTTGGGGTGCTACCTGGTAGTTTCCTACCTGATGCCCTAAGTGCAACCAAGACCTCTGCCCCATCTGGCACTTAGTGGTCTTGACAGTGAGGTCTGCCTTTCTGCAGAGCCTTCAACACCTCCCAGATGTGCTTCAAGTGTTCTTCCCAGCTCAAACTGAACACTGCAGTGTCATCCAGGTAGCCAGCACTGACATCCTCCAGGCCAGCTAACACCTGGTTGATCAACCTCTGAAAGGTGGTAGGGACATTCTTAAACCCAAAGGGCCTAACCCGGAACTGGTAGTGCCCCTTTGGTGTTGAGAATGCAGACCTCTCCTTGGCCC
Source organism: Lissotriton helveticus (assembly GCF_964261635.1). Taxonomy (NCBI): domain Eukaryota; kingdom Metazoa; phylum Chordata; class Amphibia; order Caudata; family Salamandridae; genus Lissotriton; species Lissotriton helveticus. The sequence goes on from NC_136068.1 coordinate 1,769,884,433, forward strand.
CATCAGTCAAGACAATCTGCCAGTACATAAATATTAAATCAAATGTGCTGACGAACTGGGCTCATCAGCTCTGTGGGTCTATTACCAGGACTGACCCACGTCAGTCCTGGTAATAGAACTGAGCCATGGTAGTCCACACAGAACCGAAATTCAGGGGTGGCTCTGGGTGCAGCAGCCTTTGGGACCAAGACCAATGGGCTGGCCCATGGACTGTTGGAGGGCTCAATCACCCCTAACGCCATAATTTTAGAAACATTTTCTTTGATCAGTCAATCTGTCAATTTTGTGTTTTACAGGACAACTGTCTGCAGTATCCACATCATGTATACATCAGTGGGTAGCACCAGGAGTAAGGGAGAACAGAGTGGCAAACTGTCCCAGCAGATGGTGACAGTCACTCTGCTGTTCGGGGGTAAGTGCAGAGGAGAGGTTCACACCTTCCATTGACCCCTCTTGCCCCTCAGCAGACAGGAGGTCAGGAAGATGTTCACTCTCCTCTTCCACCCCAACATCTGTAGCCAAGAGCAAGTGAGGTTTGAGACAGTTCACATACAGGACCCTCAAAGGGTTCCTTGGAGTCTGCAAGTTCACCAGATAGGTGACATCACTCTAGCATTACACCACCTCAAAAAGCCCAGTCCACTTGTCCTGGGGAGTGCAATGCTATACTGGGGCCATGACCACACTTTCTGGCCAGGTTGAAACTCAACCAGAGTGGCATTCTAGTCATACGAGCGTTTAATCTCTTCCTGGATGATTTCTAGGTTTGCCTGGGTGAGTCTCCTGAAGTTTGCAGTCTGGTTTCTGAAGACCAGCATTTATTTATTGTATTTATTTTAGAAGTTTTATATAGCGCTGGCTGGACCCAGAGGTATCAGAGTGCTTTACAGGGGTAGGAGAGAGGTCATATTATGGTACAATAAATCAACTATAAAACTAAACAACAAGTAGCTAAAGTCACAATTACAGAACACCAAAAGAGAGAACTAGGGCAAAATACATCATGGATATCAAGATGTGGGTTATCATGTTTAGAATGGAGCCGTGACACAGAGGGGAAAGGTAGGTGAACAGTTGGGGGTGATAGGATTGGTGAACAACACTTACAACGCAACTTTTACAACGTAGTGCCTTTACAACGCAGTATTTACAACGCAAACCATTACAACGCATTGCGCTGGGGGGCGCTCTAGGATAGGGAATAGATTTAATTTACTATCCAACACCTTCCCTACTATCCACGGGGACTGGAGTTGGAATAGTAAATTAAACTATTCACTATCCAGCGCCCCAAAGCACTATGCGTTGTAATGGTATGCGTTGTAAAACTTGCGTTGTAAAAGCATGCGATGTAATAGCATGCGTTGTAATGTCATACATCCGATAGGATAGGATGATTAGACAGGGAGGAGAGAGGCAAAAGGGGAAACTTAGAAGGGAAGGGACAAGAGAGAAAGAGAACTGAGAGAGACAGAGGAGGAGGGTAGGAGGGACGTCAGCGAGAGAATGCTGCGGGGGCAAAGGGATGGAAGGGAGGAAATTGGAACAAGTAGCAGTTTAGTCACACCAATATTTATAGAGGAGGTGTAATTGAGATATTTTTTGAAGCTGGAGTAAGAGGGGTTACAAAGTAGATCTTTTGGGAGGGCATTCCAGATGATTGGGGCGTTTCCATTAAAGGAGCGAGACTGAGTGGATTTTTTTTGTAAAGGGAGGGACTAGGAGGAGAGCGTTAGAGCTTCTTAGGGGTCTTGTGTTGCCCGCTCTGTGGATTTTGTTGGTGAGGTATGTCGGGGAATTTTGGTGGAGGACTTTATGTGTGATGCAAGCAGTTTAGCAGGCGGACCTGCCTTCGATGGGGAGCCATTTAAGGGTTTTGAGGGCAGGGGAGATGTGGTCAAAGCGTTTGTAGTTGGTAACGAGCCTTGCAGCCAGGTTGAGCACAGGTTTAAGCGGTGTGAGGTGGATTTTGGGGACTCCGATGAGGATGGCGTTATCGTAATCAATGCGCAATAGGACAAGAGATAGTTTAAAATATTCAGTGGGGATGAAGGGTTTATTCTTTTTTAGATGACGGAGGGTAAAGAGGGCTCCATTAGCAGAGTTTTTGATGTGAACATTGAGGTTAAGTTTAGTGTCGAGGGAGATACCCAAGGATTTTACTGAGTTGGCAAGGGATAGAGAGGAGTTGAGGGCATTGAGGCCAGAGATCCAGGATTGAATGAGGAGCAGGTTGTTTTTGGGGGGGAAGAGAATGATTTCAGTTTTTTGGGGGTTAAGCTTGAGATGATTTAGTTGGAACCAGGAATGAATCTTGGTGAGGGTGTTGTTGAGGTGTAGGATATCTGCATGGGTTTTGATCTTGTGGTAGATTTGGGTATCATCGGTATAGAGGTGGTAGTTGATGCCAGCTTGTTTAAGTATGAGGGTGAGGGGTTCCATAAACAGGTTAAAGGGCGAGAGAGAGAGGATCGATCCTTGGGGAACTCCAAGGGAGACCGGAGTGGGGTTGGATAGGCAGTCATGTATTTTAATTTGCTGTGATCGCTGCTGGAGGAAGGAGCCGAACCATTTATGAGCCATGCCATTAAGGCCGAAACGATCTCTAAGAACATTAAGTAGAACCGCATGGTTGACTGTATCGAATGCAGCTGAGATCAAGGAGGATTAGTAGGCAGGTCTCGCCTTTGTCAAGGGAGTGGTGTCTGTTGGCGACAATGTTGAGCATTGCGGTTTCAGTGCTGCCGCCTTTCCTGAAGCTGGATTGTAGGGGGTCCAGTAAGTTGAATTTATCAATGTGTTTATCTAATTGGAGTAGAACACATTTTTCAAGTGCTTTGGAAAGCAGGGGGAGGTTAGAGATGGGGCGGAGATTGTTAAGGTCAATTGGATCAGCCATAGGGTTTTTAAGAATGGGCGAGATTTGTCCAAGTTGCAGGGATGTGGGGACATAACCTGATGGCAAAGAGGTATTAATGATTGAGGTCCAGGATGGGGTAATGATGTGTTTTAGGTCTTGGACTAGGTTAGAGGGGAGGGAGTCTTTGGTGTGGGATGAAGGCTTAATTTTAGAAATGATGTTAAAGACATCATGTTCAGAAACTGGGCGGAAATGATGCCAGGAGGCATTGTTTTTGAGTTGCGAGTTATTCAGATTGGTTTCAGGAGGAATGGAAATGGGTGAATGTGTGGAGAGATTATGGGCGAGTACTATGGAAGAAGTGTATAAGGGAAGATGAGAGAGGGGAGAAGAAGTAAGCTGGGAAGAGGTGTGAGTATTATTATCTGGGGGTGCGGGGAATGGGGATAGGGTTATAGAGGGGATGTCTGGAGACATTTGGGCAGATGAAGGGATCAGAGTGTGGAGGAAGGAGTGCTCAATCTTCACGATTTTATCCAAGAAGAAATTAGCAATTTCTTCACATCTGGCAGTCGTAGCCAATGGTATAGGTGGTGTGGAAGAAGTTTGGTTACAAACAATATTGAACAGTTCTTTGGGTCTGTTCTTTGCCCGATCGAGTAGAGATTGGAAGAAGGATGATGTTTTGTTAAAATATGTTTCTTGTAGGATGATCTGGCTAGTCTGAGTAGGGCCAGATGTGTGGGAGAGCGATGCTGTCTCCAGATTCTTTCAGTCAGTCTAAGAGTATGTTTTTCTTGTTAAACCATGATTTGGACTGGATGGTTCTTTGATTTCTTAGTTTCATCGGCGCCAGTTGGTCAAGGGTATCTGTGACTGCTTTATTAAAGTGCTCAGTAAGCTCATTTGCGTTTTGTGAGGGGGGATAAGTAGAAGTTGATCATAGAGTTTGGACCCTAGTACTGTAGGGGGTATGAGGTTTAAATATCTGATCAATTTCCTGGGTTTTAAAGTTTTGGTAGGGAGGGGAGGAGCCATAGCAGCTATGGTGAACAGGACAAGGTGATGATCCGACCGGTCTATGGGTACAGTATTAGATACAAAGGCCAGATCTTTGTTAGTGATGATAGCGTCAAGGATGGCTCCTTTGGAGTGAATCAGGGATTTACATAGTTTTACGAGGTCATTGATCTCGAGGAGATTGTTGAGGAGGGTGATAGAGGGATCGTCGGAATCATTCCAATGGGGTTAAGATCTCCAAGGAAGAGAATATTAGAGTTAGAAATTGAGGATTGTGTTAGAAGGTTGGATAGCTCATCAACAAAGGGTAGAGGGTCACCAGGAGGGTGGTAGATATTATGTAGGCAAATTGGGAAGGAGCCTTGGACTTTAATTTCAGCTTCAAGATATTCAAATGTGGGGTGTTCAGAGTTGTTAACCAGAGAGATCTGAAATTCATATTTGAATATGATTGCTAAACCACCACCCATTCTGTCAGTTCTATCTTTCCTATTAATAGACTATCCTGGAGGGGAGAGTAACTCCAGGATGCTCGTAGAATGATCGTTAAGCCAGGTTTCAGTTAGGAACGCAATGTCGATGGATTCACTAAGAATAGTTTCGGAAATTTCGGTGGTGTGTCGGACAGCGGAATGACAATTGACAAGCATGCATGTGAGGGGATTGGGGTTACATTAGGGAGGGGGACAGGAGTGGATGGTAGTTAGTTGAGGCGGTGGTCTGGGGGAGCCGGGAGAGAGGGGAATTCTGTTGGTCCCTATTATGACAGGGATGTTGGAGTAAGGGGGTGGCAGTTTGATGATTGAAGAGTTGGGGGGGGGTAGGAGTTGCATAGGTCGTTGAGGTCGGCCAGGGAGAGATGGCAGGAGGTGCGGAGAGGTCTATGCAAACGGCAATGGAGAGGAGTTGTTTTTCCCGGTTTGTCGTTAGGGGAGTTTTTTGGCCCGTCCAGAGGGCGTGGCCCCGATAAGGGAGGTTTTTTTTCTTAAGGGCACTGAAATCTAGTCTAAGAGGAGAGAAATCATTAGAGAGTGTGGAGATAACACGTTCTATATTGTGTAGCGATTGGGATATAAGAGTGATATGGGACATAATCGGAAGGGAGGGGGTGATGGGAGCAGTTCAGAGTTTGCTTTGGGAGTGGACTTGTTAATAGGCATTGGTGAGATGTTCGAAGAGGGAGCAGGTGGAGAACTAAGGTTGGAGGCTGCAAAAGGAAGTGTGACGCGGGCCAGGAGATATGAGACCTTAGGGGGCAAGTGAACTGGGGTTAGGGGAGTGGGACTGTTAAGGAGTGGGCACTCTTTAGGTGTAGGCGAGAATTTCTGTGGCTTAATACATCCTGGGGAGAATTAATGGAAGCTTTCTCCCAGCCTTCTTTCACCAGATTCAGAGGTCCTCTTACAGGATACCTATACAGTAATTCAAAGGGGCTGAACCCACAGGATTTCTGCAGTACTTCTCTGTAAGTAAACCGCAGGTATGACAAAAGGACGTCCCACTTACACCTCATAGGTTCTGCTAGACCCTTTATCATGCCTTTCAGTGTTTGTTTCAATCTCTCAACCAACCCATTATCTTGGGGTGGTAAGGAGTCGGGAACTTAAAGATTACACCAGACTCCACCCACAGAGACAGCATATGCTTGATTATGAAGTTGGTACCTGGGTCAGATACCACCTCTCTCGGGATCCCCATCAACACCCGGCTCACCACAGGTTCTGAGAGGGATATCCTCTGCTACCGGGTGGCATGTTCCACCAAGACCAGGATGTACCATTTGCCTAGGGCTGTTTTGGGGTCCATTGGCCCCACAATGTCATTTCCACCCACTCAAAAGAGGTGTTCACTGCAGGGAAAGGATGGAGAGGATCTTTAGCTTTACTCTCACTCTTACCACTTGCCTGGAAGGTTTGGCAAGACCTACAATGTGCATCAGAATGCATTTGCATTTGAGGGCCAAAAGAAGTGGGTTACAAGCCTGTCAAAGGTTTTGCCCTGCCCCAAATGTCCTGCCAAAGGCACATCATGAGCCACATCCAGTAAGATGTCTCAGAAGCGCTGGGGTACCACCAGCACACAGGCTTACCCAGGTTCACCAAACTTAGGCTCGCTTTACCAGAGGCCATTCTCCCAGTAGATCAAATATGATCCAGACTGATCACCAGCTGCTGCAAACCAAAAAGAAAAGGGTGCTCCCTCTGCTCCTTGCAGAACTCCTCCCTGGTGGGACCCTCCTCCTGCTGCCAAAGGATCACCTCATGTAGGTTTTGAAGTTTGGCCACTTGCCCCCTTAAAGGTTCCAGGGCATATCCCTCAGGATCTACCTCCTCTTGGACTGTGGAAACTTCGGCGGTGGGTTGCCGAAGCTCCCTGTCCCTTCTCTTCCTGGCAGGCACCTGGGCCACTCTTTTAGGCTCTGGGTCCTCTTGATCACCCCTACCTGCTGCCATTGACCAAGTGGTCACATGCGCTCACTCAGGAAGGCCCAACATCTCCAAATTAGACCACCGTTCCACCTTCTACCAAGGGGAACTCTCTAGGTCTATGCCAAGCAGACAACCAGCAGGCATGGTTGGACTCACAGCTACTTTCAAGGTACCTGAGACACCCCCGCCATATTCAAAGGGAACACTTGCCATCTTACACAGGCACTCAGAGTTATCAGCTGCAACTAAAGGATGAAGTATATTGGGGACCACCTGTTCCTTAGACACTAGCTGCCACCTGACAGATGTCACACTGGCTCCAGTGTTTCTCAATGCCTCCACCCTCTGTCCATTGATAACCATCAACTGCCAGTATTTCTTAGTGTTTTAAGGCAGAAGGGTCCTATGGAACATCTCACTGTCCCCTAGTGACACAAGGGTCATCTCAGCTGGCTCCCACCCTTCACATGGAGCCAACTCCTCCTCAAGCACTGCACTAACCAACCCATGTGACTGCACATCAATGGGTTATCACAAAAATAAGACAAACAAAATCACAAAGCAGTTTCTGGTCGCGTAATAGTCTGGCTCAGTAGTAGTGCACACTGATCACTGTATGTCAAAGTACAAACACAAGTCCAAATCCTCGCCGCTGACCACCAATGTTAGAAATGGGGATCTCTAGTTTCCAGTGTTATGCACCCTGTCCAAGTGGGGACCCATCCTTCTAGTCAGGATACAGGGATTACACACCCAAGGTAACCCCTGCTCAACCCCTTGGTAGCTTGGCACGAGCAATAAGACCTATCTCAGAGGCAATGTGTAAAGCATTGGTACATACCACACACAGTAGCACAGTGAAAATACTACAAAGGGCCACCATACCAGTTTATAAAAATAAAGTATCGTTATCTAAACCAAACAAGACCAAAACAACAAAAATCCAACACACACAACTCAAAATATGACTTTTAAAGGCTTTCAAGCAGTTCTGTCTATAGGAAACTATAAATGTGTGATTTTTACAAAAAGTAAATAAATACTTATTTCGCTCTTTCCCCTTAAAGTCTTAGTCTAGAAAGGCTTTCTTCCTCTGTAAAACTAGTGCTGCCCTCCCTGGTCCAGCCACAATACAGGGGGTGGAAACAGTTTTGCCCTGCAGGGCAACCACAGCCTAGTGGCAACTCCTCCCACCACTCTAGCCCAGGATAGCTCATCAGCATATGTAGGCCCACTTCAGATCCCAACGTGTGAGTGTCTGGAGTGAATGCACAAACAGCCCCTGTCAGTATAAAACCAAACGGTGAATCCACAAATAGGCAGAGGCACACAAGATGGTTAAACCAGAAAATCCCTATAAGGAGCAGTCCCAGATCTCTTGACTGGGGGTGAATGATTGATTCATTCAGCATTCCGTCCATCATTTATTGCCGCAGCACTTTCTAAAACTGGCATTTTCAAATTCAGGTGTGGTGTTAAATTCTGAGTCCAAACTCCAAATCTCTAGCTGTTCCCAAGTGAAAGTTGCTCTTGTAAAATTTTACAAGGCAGCTCCAATGATGGCCAATGGGAGACCTAGTCCTTTCAATAATGAAAAATGAAATCACAGTATTTTACTTTCAGGTCATGTAAAACACATCAGTAAATGCCCTACCTTTCACATACACTGCACCGTGCCCATGGGGGTACCTTGGGCCCACGTTAGGGGTGCCTTACATGTAAGAAAATGGAAGGGAAAGGCATGGCAAGCGGGTGCACTTTCCAGGTCATCATGGCAGTTGCACACAGACACTACAGTGGCAGGTCTAAGACACATTTGAAAGTCTACTTGTGTAAGTGGCACAATCAGTGCTGCAATCCCACTAGTAGCATTTGATTTACAGGCCCTAGGCCCACACACAGCCCTTTATTAGGGACTTACCAATACATCAAATATGCCAATCACGGATAACTAAATATAATCAAAATTTACACAGGGAGCACTTGCACTTTCACACTGATCAGCAGTGGCAAAGTGTCCAACGCATCAAAATCAGCAAAACTAAACATCCTGCAGACAGGAAAAAATACAGGAGGTAGAGGCAAAATCTCAGGGGGATACCACACCAAGGATGCCAAGTTTAACAGTCAGATAGTCCCATAATCATACCTTATAGGGGCTTTCCAGATAGCTTTCAGGTAGCCAGACATGAAGTTTGCACCTCTGACTAACACCACCTCCTTAGGAAAACACCTTGAAAAACATTCCTAATAGGGCAACAACCACTGCAGGAGCTGCAGCGGTCCTTAGGGGAATAGCTTCTGGGTAATTGCTGGCACGGTACCCCAACACCAGGATATAATTGATGCCAGAGGCTGTTGGAGGGGTTCTAGCGGACCAACTATGTCAATCCCTACCCTCTCAAAGGAAACCCCCAACCACTGGATGTAGAATTAAAGGGGGCTTTGTAGTGCTACCGGACATGCGACTTGCTTGGTAGGTGACATAGGAGCAACAAAATGCCTTGATGTCTTTAGAAATGTAGGGCTAGTGATTGTGTGAAACAAGCCTGTCCCCAGTTTTTATGCCAAAGATGTCCAGCAAAGATTTAAGAGGAATTCCCTAAACTTCTGAGGAATAACCAACCTCCTGGTGACACCAGGCTTGGGGTCCCTGGCCTCAGAAAAAGGAGTCCATCTTTCCAGTAGACCTAATGGGTCTCACTGCAGCAGCGTGCTGTCTAAAGCTCTCATGAGAGGGGCATGATTCCCCCGTCCAGACTCAGCTCCTCTCTGGAAGGTCCCCCTCCCCCCAAAAGCTCTGCTGTGTCAGGCCCAAGCTCCTCATTGGGATATTTCCTCACAATGGACAATGCCACCTCCCTCAAGAGACTGATCCTCACTTGAACTCTTCTCTTCTTGGAGGCAGTCTGGGCCATCATTTCAGGATCCACTGCTTCTTGATTTCCATTTCTAGACCTGTGCTCTAGTTGTCACAAAAATACTTTCAGAGATACCAAGTACAGCTGCATGGGTCCTTAACTCCACTTCAGCCTATGCTGAAGTCTGCAAATTATTTCCCACAAGACACTCTACAGGAATGTTTGAGAATACCACAACCTTTTTAGGGCCATTAACCCCCCACCCCTTCACCTCAGATAAGGTTAACCACTGACATGGTGTTGTGGTATTATCAGCGTTGGTTACTTGTTAATAAGTAAGATCTACTCAGGTGACACCAGTTTTTTAGCCACCATGGTGATATTGGCACCTGTCTCCCTGTAAGCTTTTGCTTCAATACCATTAATGAGGGGATGCTGCCTGCATTTCCTCATATTAGGAGGCCAGGTAGCCAAAGTGGCAAAGTCAATGCCACCTTCTGATATCAGGACAGCCTCAGTTGTCACTCTACCCAGAGCCCACTGTAGTACCCAAGGTGAATCCAGCTACACCCTTAGAGGTAGTACTGCTACTAGTGATGATTCTAGGGGCACTAGGGAAAGTAGTAGCTGTATTGGTACCTTAGTTTTACAAACAAAGCACCAAGTTTCCTATCATTATTATTATTATTTGAGGAAGAAGAGAATTTGGACCCACCTACAGAAGTAGATGTTTGTGTGCTCGAAGTAGACTCTGTTTGTCTTTATCTTTAGGTTTCACCACATACTTCTTTAAGGACTTGAAATTATTCTTTTTCTTCTGGTCTCCTCCACTTCGAAACTTATTGCTCACCATGGTATGAACCCATTTGTCTGCCTTCTTTCTCAATTCTTGGGGAGAGGTCAGATCAGAGTCCACCAGGTATTGGTGCAGTTTTTCAGACACACAGTTATTAATGATGTGCTCTCTCATGATCAAATTGGACAGCCCATCATAGTCATATACACCATTACCATGTAACCAGGCTTCCCAAGACTTAACTTCACAGTCTATGAAAACAACCCAGTCTTGCGAAGTGGCTTTCTGAGTAGTTCTGAACTTAAGTCTGTATTCTCCACAGTTAAACCCTAACCCTTCAATGAGTGCCTCTTTCAAGATCTGGTAGTTATCTGCAGCCTATTTTCTAACTGCCAAAGGTTTGTCTCTGCCTTTGCAAAGGAAAGCCAAAGAATAGCTGCTCACTGCCTCTGGGGGACCTTTTGGACTTTACAGGCCTTCTCCAGTCCAGTAACCCACTTGTGGATGTCATCTCCAGTTGTGTAAAGAAGGGTTATCCTGATAAGATTTCCAGTGTCAAAGTGTCCCTCCCTGAATCTGTAGTCTCTAGTGCTGCCACCATGGGGATCTAACCCCTAAATATTCCTTTCTCTCTCCTGCTCCAGGGATTCCCTATCAGGTGCTAAATGCTCCCTCATCAATTTGAGCTTTGCCTTTTCAAATCTGAGCATGCTGCACCCTCAATCTAAAGCTTTCACCTCTATTTTAGAGTTGATGGACCCAGCATGAGATGCTAAGGAGAGTGAGGATGAGGAGGACATGTTCCTCCTTGGAATCCCCTGTACCAACCCAGGGTGTGAGAAATTGGGCACACTGCTGTGACCCTTCTGTACCATCAGTACCTCCATTTACCCCTTTGTAGGTGTAGGGTTGTCCATGGGAGTATTTTCTGACTCCTGATGTCCATGTCCATAGACAGAGCCAGCAGTACTAAGTACCTCCTGCTCTTGTCCTGTAGAGTCATCCCCCCACCAAGGTCTCCCTGATCTAAGTGTGTCCCAGGATTCTGGAGGTCATTTTGACAGAGTATCTCTAAAAGATAAGACCTGGTAGGATTACGAACTGTCTTGGATTTTCTAGTCTTACACAGGCCCCTAAGTTCCTGGATCTTAAAGTCACTGTACCTAGACACCTGAGTCTGGCTATATTCCCCAATAGTAAGTAGACATGGCACCAGTGTAGTGTATGTGTATATCCCCTGTCTAGCATTCCAAACCTTTAAGGGATTACAGAAAGTGCTATGCCAGACCCCTGGCACTCAACTCAACAGATTAGCAAAATACACTACCTATCCAGTATAGTGTATTCCCAAGTTAGTAATGGTTTCTTGTGAAAACCTCACTGATGACAAAGTGGTGAAGCAATGCAAGTCTTTAACCCAACCACTGAACCACTAATGTAGGAGGCTGGCTCAGTATATGGTGTACACCTACTTGTACACTGAGTCCAGGCAACCCTTAGTGATAGTTGAAGTGGTCCCTGACAACCAAAGCTCCCAAGGGGTAGCTGTGGAGAACAGTCAAGGCTTATTCAGGAGGGTGTAAAGTGGGTACATTATCACACAGTCAGTCAGTGAATCATACACACAGGAAAGAACCACACCAGTGTTAGAAAAACACCTTGTATTTATTATATACGAACACTAAAACTACTTTGGCATATCTCCTACCCGAAGATATCAATATACAAAAAATATACTTCAAACCAGGTAAGTAAAGCACATAAAACACATGGTGCCCTATGGGGGGGCAAATCATATACTAAGCAAATAGAACGCGATGTTTGTACCAAACAAAAATTAACACCCATGGAACTAGAGACCAGGGGGAGCAGAGAACCACCACAGGTAGGTAACTAAGAGTTTATAGGTGCCCATGTGCAGAGGTGATACCCTGGGTCAGTGTCCATAGGATAACATAGGAAAGTCACGGTTGGAGTTTTACTGCTTCAGGACCCTTCCCAGATGACCCAGAGGAAACCCGTTGGAACCAGGGAGGTTGGAGGGCATCCTACCCATGGATACCCAGAGAACCAGTATACCTAATCAAGGGTGCCCGGGTGCATAGGTTTTAAGTGGTGTTGGAACCACCCGTTGACCGCAATGGGGAACATCAGATGTTCAGCTGCAACCAGGTTGGTGGACCTAGAAGTTGATTCCGGATGAGGAGTACCTTCAGAAAGCGGGGACATATTCCCAACCACCTGTAGGTATGATCAAGAGGGGAAGTGGATGGAACTCTGGAAACTCAGATGATAAGATTGATCAAGGTTACGAGTTTGATGGGAATCCAACCACTCATAAGGGTCTTGTTTCTACTCTATAATTGTTTCAGCGTAGACATGGGTTCATGATCATTGTGGGCACACTCAGTGTAGACTGGTAGTCAGTGAGTAGACCCCTGGGTGCTTCTGGCTGTTTATATGACTTCGGAGGATGCACAGCCACCAAGGCTGCAGCACTTAGAAGAGCACAGAGACAAAGTTGCAATAGTAGTTGTCCTAACAGAGGCAGGATTGTCTTAGTTCCTGGCTCAGTTCAGCGGCAGCTTTGAGTGTCCCACAGCAGAAGATTCTTTAGACAAATCTTCACATGAAGCAAGTCAGATCTTGAAGATGAATTCCAGACAAATCTAAGGACCCACCCTCCGGGGAGCCCTTTAAGTAACCCAGAAACGGGGTAGGACTACTTCTGCGGTGACCCACCTATCAGCAGATGAGGTTCAGGGTCGCTACTCTGGTGGACTGATCAGTTAGATGCTCCTAGGGGTCCCTGCCCATCTAAGAATCAAGTGGCCACCTGGCAGAGGTCTGGGCACCTTACAGGGGAGGAGCTGGACAGTGGGCTTGTCACTCTCCTGTCCTTTGTGTAGTTTCATGCAAGACCGGGAGCAAAGGGCTCCTGGACTGTGTTAAACCAGCTTATCTAAAGAGGGCACATCATATGCCCTTCAAAGCAGTCTGAAGCCACTCAGAAGCACACCTACCCTAGCCTAAGACAACTATTTCTAGAGGTAGCTACAACTCTCCTCTGAGGGAATCCTTTGTTCTGGCTTCCCCTGTTCAAGTCAAGCTCTCTGCAAGACTGACTGACTGACTGACTGATGCATTTATAAAGCAGTCGATTGCGAAGGCGTCTTGGCGCTGAGGGCAGTTCATATTAACCCAGGGATCTCCTAGCTAAGGGAATTGGGAAACAGCCAGGTCTTTATCTGTTTCCTGAAGATAATCCTGTTAGATTGCAGTCTCAGCTGAGAGGAGAGAGAATTCCACAATTTAGCCGCTTGATGTGAAAAACTCTTACCACCCCATCTGGCCTTTTTTAATCTGGGGACCAGAACCAACAATCCTGTGTTGGCAGACCTCAAACTTCGCAGAATCTGGTACCAAGAGAATAGCCTTTGAATATCTGTGGCACCACCACCGTAGAGCGCCTTATGCACCAGACACAGTTCTTTGAATTTTGCTCTTTCTGGGATAATAAGCCAATGAAGCGGTCTGATACTAGAAGATGTGGGGTAATGTTTGGGGAGCGCAAGCACTCGGCAGCAGCACTCGGACAGCCGCATTCTGCAATGCTTGTAGTTTAGCAGATTGGCCTTTGTCTATACCTAAGCATAGTGCATTCCCATAATCGATTCTGGAAAGTACAAGGGCTCCTATTACCGTTTTCTTTAAGGTGAATATGATGAACGGGAAGACTATGCACAGAATTTTCAAAGTGAAAAGGCAGGCGGAGGTTACATGATTGACTTGCTTCTCCATCTTTAGTTCACTGTCGAACATGAAGTCTAAGTTCTTAGCCTTGGTCGCCAGAACTGGACAACTCCCAGCCTCCACAGGCCACCATAGTTGGTTCCAGACTGAGGGGCCCTTCCCAAATTGAATGACCTCGGTCTTTTCGGTATTGAGTTTGAGGACGTTTGTGCTCATCCAGGCCATAACTGAGTTAAGACAGTTACGGAACCGTGTCTCTGTGATGTCCACCCTCTGTGAGACTGAAACCACAATCTGGGTGTCGTCCACATACAAGACCAGATTAAAACCATGCTGTTTAATTAATCTTGCCATAGATGTTGAATAACGTTGGTGACAGAGCTGACCCCTGTGGGACTCCACAGGGGAGGCACAGGTTTGCAGACTTAAGACCCTGCCAGTGGATTGATTGTTCCCTAGATGCAAGGAAGGAAGAAAGGAGGGCCAGAGCCGTCCCTCTAGTGCCTACTGCCTTCAGCCGCTGCACCAACATCGAGTTGTTCAGGGTGTCAAATGCTGCTGATAGGTCAAGTAGGATGAGGACGGCTCTGCGCCCTCCATCCACCAGTCTGCGTATTTCTTCCGTCACCATTATCAAAGCGGATTCGGTGGAATGTCTTGACCTGAAGCCATGCTGTGTGGAGTCAAGAATTTAATTACCGTCCAAATAGTTCATAAATTCTAGGTTAATTGCTTTTTCCATAATTTTAGCTGGTAACATGGCAGACATTATATCGGGCAGTAATTTTTGGTCTCACTGGGATCCAGTGTGGCTGTCTTGATAATCAGCCTAATGCAAGCCTTTTTCCATAGCTGAGGAAAGACACCAGAGGGAATTACCCTATTTAACATAGGGGTGAGTTGGACACTGACTTGCTCAGATACCAAGTGCAGTATTGAAGGGGGACAGGGGTCCAAAGGCGAACCTGATTTTGTCAGTAATAGTATGCCACTGGCTTTCTCTGCTGCTAAAATAGAGAACTCTGACATACTGCTCTGAGAGGGGTTAGCCACCAGGAGATCAACATAATTATCTACTGGCAGTAGAACTGCTTCCTGCAGTTCGTCATATTCTGCCTGTACTTTATTTTGGAAAATGGTGGCAATTTTATCCACAAAATTTGGTCCGGTTTAAAGAGGCTGTCCTGCAGACGTTTAGAAAGGGCTGTGACTGTTCTAAAAAGTTCCTTTGAAGAGTGTTTTGCTTCATAGATCTTGGTTGTGAAGTAGGTGGCTTTTGCCTGTTTTATTGCTTCCTTATATGCCTAGAGGGCCAGATTATAGTCCTTTTTATGTTTTCCACTATAGTCCGTCCTCCAAAGTCGCTCTTGATGCCTACATTTAGCTTTTGGGGGTCTTAGCTCCACCCCATACCAAGGTGCTGAAGCTCAGTACCTTTTGGGCTGCTTGATTATTTCAGGAGCAAGCTGGTCTATTGAAGACCTGGTCCAGTCAGCAAAGTTGTTTGCTGCATCGTCAGAGTCAAGCATAGTGTTAGGGGGATTATCAGCCAAAAAGGCTGCCAATTGGGGTTTTTTAATATCTTTCCAGCAAAGGATGTCTGTACCTTTGCTCTCTGCTAGTTCTAGGGCTAGAGTTGTTGAAATGTATTGCATAATGATCTGACCAAGAAAAATGCATAACACTTGTCAGATCTATCTCCTGATTGTTCGTAAATATACCATCCAGTGTGTGACCAGCTAAGTGTGTGGACCCCAAAACTAGGGTATTCATCCCGTACCCTGCGAGATTATCAACCAACGTGGCTGCTTCTGTGTCATTGTCTGCTTCTAGAGGGAAATTAAAGTCTCCTAAGATTGTAAACGAGGGCAAGAGGGCAGAACAGTGTCTAGGGTCGGTAGCAGCACTGGCTTGCACGCGGACCCGTCAAGGCTACACGGGTAGACATGCAGGAGATCTTCTAAAGAGCCCACCAGTACATGGGATCATGCAACTAGGACCAGAATCAGTGCTGTAGCATGATTCGAACATGTTTGATTCCAAACATGACCAGGTTCAGTAAAGCCATTAAGTAACTGGACATCTTGACTTTGCCGGGGTCTACTACATACCTTAAGATGGCTTCCTCACACTTACAACGCCAGAGAATGGACTCAGGGATGTGTAGGTGTGTCTTTGCTCATATAGGGACACCCTCACACTTAGAACCATGCATCCTTCCTGTGGGCTGTAAGGACTACCTTAGGGGTGACATAGGCTTTAAGTGCAGTGACTAGGATACAAGGAAAACCTTATATCTGAAGTGAAAGGTGCATGCAGCATTCCATGCAGGCTGCAATGGCAGACCTACAGACACAGTTTGCATGGGCTCCCATGGGTGGCACAATACATGTTTCAGGCCATGGGAGACCCCTGGTGTACTAATGCCCTAGGTACTTTAGTACCATATACTAAGTACTTACATGGGTACACCAGTATACCAATTGTGGGGTGTATAAGGTATTACTAATGAATTGAACAGAGAGGGAGCACAGACACTTGGGTCCTGATCAGCAGGAACCCAGTGCACTACAATCAAAACACACTGACACCAGGCAAAAAGTGGGGTAACTTGGCGAGAAAGATCCTACATTCCTGAAAAATGTGCTGCCATTTTACTAAAATAACCTACACATTTCAGCAGGGAACTTATTTGGTCTAGGGGCCTTCCCTCCCTTTAATTGACTTATTGCAGTTTTCTTTCTGCACTGTCACATCCACTTCCAGCCTCTTCCTGTCTTGTGCGCTCATTTGTAGAACTGGTAACTGCAAAAAATTATATTTGAAATGTGAAATATCTGGTCAGTACTCACTAAATGTATTATTTGTAAACAGATAAGCTACTCAAAGTTTAGTGACATTCAGACAAAGTTTCAGAAATTAGAACATTTACAAAACTAGAATATTTGTGACTGTATATTAAGGATAATGTATATCAACAACGAGAGAGGTAGGGAAGGTCAGAGACACTCTCTTACACCCCAGTTAAGTATCAAACAACAAAAGAAGAGAGGTCCGGTCACGCACAAAGCTACCAGATATTTGAGCAAAGAGATAAGTGGGTAATTTTAATCACAGTCACTCTATTTGAGTAGGAAAGCCCTCACACACCGACCTGGTCAGTGTCATGCTTCATCATCGGGCCCCACCGAAGAGACCGAGTGTCTCTTCGGTGTGCTGCGACGCCAGAAATACTGCGGAGCTGGTCGTGTGGGGAGGACGTGTTGTGGAAATTGCAAAATTAAAAGTGACTAAGGGTATCGAAAAAACTTTTAATGAGTGATCCCTAAGACACGTGTAAGTGGTATATGTGTCTGAATTCAAGGGCCAAGGTTTTTAGGATTTTGATTAAATTCAGCTAAATACCACAAGTTTTAAAATTAATCAGTCAACATGTTTCTGCCTTCTTTGTGGTATATATTCACCATGGCATTCTTCAGGACTATACCCCGGCGGTATGGACACTCTAATAGTCCACCCTGACCTGGGGACGTGTAAGTGAAAAAAGAAAAGTGAAAAAAGTGCTTAAGAATTAGAAGAGCAAATTGCTCATTCCAAAAAAAAACCAAAATTCAGGGGTGTATCAGCACCTGTAAGAGAAAATAACACAGACAAACAGATATGGACATACATACGATTAGTATATGCCAGCGTAGACTTATCATAGTGCTCCTAAGATGGTGGCAAACCTTTGTGTGCACACACAATAACTGATATCTTATGCACCATCCAAGTAGCCCTTAGGGATATTGTACATGCTAAGAGGTGGAGTGCTAAAGGTGGTTAAAAACTACTATAGTAGTAATGGGGATAAAAACCCGGTGTGAATTCTCCATGAAGAGGGATCAATTTGACCAAATGGTCGGTGTCCCCTTAGGATGGTAAGTATGGAGAAAATCTCACTTTTAAAATAGGGCGCTACTAGCACCATGGGTCTCGGGAGGAGGATTGGAGCGCGCTTGGCACATCCTAGGAAGAAAAAGGAGTTACATGTCAACAGAACCCAAACCACACACAGGTACTTAGCTTATGGTCATCGTAAAAGACGTTCCGCTGGTGATCCAGACTCACGCCCTCTGCGCTCACAACCCGCTTGTCAACCTGCAAGATTCCTCTAAACCGGACCCCGACGATGGAGAGCGGGGCCGGTAAATGAGTTTAAGAGCGCTTTGTTTCCGTTTGCGCGCTCGATTCCGGGTTGGGCGTGTCTCGATCAGATCGAGGCTTGGAGCGCACACGCCCACTCGGGCGCAGCGCGCCTAGGATCAGGACGAGGTGTGGAATAGAGGACCTATCCCTGCGCAATGACTAAAGGAAGGTTTAGGCACGCTGGTGGTTGTCAGGGCAACCGAGGGTGCTCGTCGTTTTTTAGGGAAAGTTTTAGGAATCGGATTTTTAAATGGGCGAAATACCTCACTCTAGGGATATATACACTGTTTACATTCAGTTGGTAAGTAATGTCAGAGCAGAAACGAGAGTTCCATCACTCTAGAGATCTAAGCACTGCTCACATTAAGGGTGTAAATAGATAGTGTCAGAGCAGGAGTGCACACACTGTCAGATCAATATAGTTTAATTTGGACATACATGGGACAGTCCTTGGACGTTAAAAAAAAAAAAAAAAAAAAAAAAAAATTTTTGCATAGTGTAGAAACCACCTGGTATTTGGTATTTAGGTGATATGTTTTATTCAGATCGCTTATGTGTCACGTTATCAGCTCTTGTTTCAGACGCGTGAAGTTATAGGGTTCATGATAGGACTGAGTTCCAGGGGATATCGTCGTTAAGGCCATTGATATTTGTCCCCAAGCGGTGTACCCAGCGCTGTTCTTTTTCGAACAGTCTATTTTGTACGTTTCTTGAGCCATCCAGAACTTCAATAACAGTCCACCTCATGTCATTGGTGGTATGATTTTTGTCTAGGAAATGGCGGCTCAATTTCGTTGTTATTTTCTTGCACCTTATGCTACTCCGGTGCTCACAGATCCGTTGTTTCACTTTTCTGGTGGTCATACCCACGTACCGGAGGTGGCAAGGACACGTGATCAAATAGATCACATTGATTGAGTTGCAATTGGTATGTTCCCGTTGGGTCCACACTTTCCCTTCTTCCAGTGTCAGAGTTTTTGTAGCTTGTGTCAAGTGACAGACACTACAGTCCGAGCAGGGATAGTGCCCGGTGATTTTAGGGAGACCCCATGATGTTGTCACTGATGGTGTCGTGTTTTGTGGTTTCTCTTTTGGGCGGGTATGGACCAGCGCATCTCTTAGACTGCGCCCCTTTTTAAATGAAAAAAGGGGTTTATTCCAGTCCTTTTTAAAGGTATTCACAATATTCCAATGTTTGTTTATGCTCTTTTTCATGATGTTTGAGAGACTGCTGTAAGTAGTGACACAGGTGAGTGGGATCTGTTCTGGATTGTTTGTCCTTTCTTCAAGGAGGGACTCCCTTGGCTGATTTCTCGCCCTTTTGAATCCTTTATTCAAGGTGGAAGTTGGATAGCCTCTATTTTTTAGTTTTTCCGTTAGATTGGCTGATTGGTCTTTGAAATCTGTGGTCAAGCTACAGTTCCTTCGTAGCCTGAGGTATTGCCCGTAAGGAAGATTTTCCTTCAACGGACGCGGGTGGAAGCTGTTAAATTCCAGCAGATTGTTCTTTGCGGTCGGTTTGTTGTGGGTTTTCGTGGCCAGTGTCGTTCCACTGATTGAGATGACTACATCTAAGAACACAATTTCTCTTCTGCTTATGGTATTGGTGAATCTTAGATTGGGGTCCAGGGTGTTGATCCATGAAAGGAAATCTTCCAAGTCATTTTCGCTACCATTCCAAATGATCAGAATGTCGTCAATGTAGCGTTTCCACAGAAGCATTGACGAAAAGAAGGTGGCATTTGGTGGGAGGATATGTTTGGCCTCAAAATCTGCCACGTACAGCCCCGCCACGCTCGGCGCGAAGGTGCTGCCCATGGATGTCCCAGAGCATTGTAGATACAGTTGGTCTTTGAATGAAAAAAAGTTCTCTTTCAGTGCTATAGTCGCACAATCGATAATGAACTTTTTCGGTGTCTGGAATTCCCAATTAGTCGAATCAAGTACCTTTTTGAGGACCTCGATTGTGTCATTCTGCGGAATGCTTGTATAGAGGCTTTCCACATCTAATGTTACAAGGGTGATAGAGTTTTCAGGGAATGTGATCTCTGTCAGCAGACGTAACAGGCTTTTTGTGTCCTTCAGATAGGTAGGTGTAGACTGTACTAGCGGTTTCAGAAAGTGATCACAGAATTGTGATAGCGGCTCTAGAAGCGACCCAATTCCGGAGACGATTGGGCGTCCTGGTGGGGGTAGTTTGTTCTTATGCATTTTCGGTAAAGTATAGAAGTAGGGTGTAATGCTACTCGTATTTATCAAAAATGCTGCTTCGTTCTTTGATACATGGTTTTGATCCTCTGCTTGTTTTACCAGAGAGCTGATCCTTTTTGTGAGGTCAGGGGTTGGGTCCAATGTCAGTGGAATGTAATTTCTATCATCACTGAGTAGGTTTTTACAAGTGATCTCATAGTCAGTTGTATCTTGGATAATGATCCCTCCGCCTTTGTCCGCAGGCTTTATGGTTATGGAGGTGTCGTTTTTTAGTTGTTGTAATGCCTCGAATTCGGCAGTGCTGAAATTCCCGAATGTTCTCGGGTTTTGGCAATCTTCTAGGTCTTTAAATACAGCTTGCTCAAAAGCAGTTATGGCTGCTGGTATTGTGTGTGAAGGTGGGATGAACGTGGAGCTTGGTCTTAAGCCCGTGTCACCTTTTCTGACTGATTCCATTGGGTCTGTTTTTCCATCGAAAAACGCTTTTAGTTTCAGTTTACGAAAAAACCTGGCCAGTTCACAATGCAATTTGAACTTATCTGGTTTGGCTGTAGGGACAAAACCTAGCCCCTTTTCCAAAACTTGGATCTCCACCGGCGTTAGTATTCTGGTGGATAGGTTGGTCACTAGACTCAAACTCCGCTCGGGCCCGGCTGCTGGTTGCTCCGGGTGTGGTTCGCTACTGAGTCGTCTTCCTGCCAGGTTACTCTGGTGTTCCCTCTCCTCTTGCCTTGGCCTCTCCGGCCGCTCTCTAAAAAAGGCTGTCGATACTGCTGTTGGAAATTCGCCGGGGGCATGAAGCCCGGGTTCCAGCCCATAAAAGGAAAGGGTGGCTGTTGGAAAGCATAAGGGTTTGTGCCCATCCCCATTTGTGGGGGATACCACTGTTGGTGGTTGCCTTGATTTCCATGTCCGCTTCTGTTTGTTCTGTTGCCACGGTTCCCTCTTCTTTTCATTTGTTTGTTAGAGTTATTACTAGAACCACTGCTATTAGATGAGTCATCATCTGAGTAGTCTGAGTTGTTGGCATTGCGTGCTGGTGGAGTGAATGAAGCTGCAGAGTAGGGATATATTTTCTCGAACTCAAACTTTTTCTGGTCTTTTTGAAGTTTTGTCACCTTTGATTGCATTAGGTTGTCTTTGTATTCGTTCAACTCCTTGTTGAGTTCATCTAGTCGTCTTTTGTAGCCGGTGATAGTGGCTTTAAAATGAGACTCTGTTTCTCTAATTTCCACCATAAGGGATTCCGAGAGTCTCAATGCTGTCTTAATTATTAAGACCATCCAATCGCGTGTGCAGTGCCAGGCGATTGAGGCCCAGTCCTTCCGGAATGCCGCATCGTTCAGAAAGATGTGTGGGGCATTTGCCACCAAAAGGCCTTTCGGGGCTGTGTTTGTCGTTAGATAGCCCTTCAGTATTGTGCCATGAAGGACAGTACGTATGTGCTCTTTCTTTTTCTCTGACAGATTGTCCCATTCAGCAGTGTTGGCAATCGCTTGTGATATGTGTGGATCTGCAAAGATTGCTGCATCTGACATCAACTCCTCGATTTCCGCCTCAGAGTATGTTAGACCCAGGTTCGCCATAGTGAGATGTTGGTCTTAAAAGAACAAGCAATTATAAAAGTTATTATTGACTTGCTCGAAATAAAAACGGGCTCTCACAGCTGTGCGCTGCTATGATATATATCAACAACGAGAGAGGTAGGGAAGGTCAGAGACACTCTCTTACACCCCAGTTAAGTATCAAACAACAAAAGAAGAGAGGTCCGGTCACGCACAAAGCTACCAGATATTTGAGCAAAGAGATAAGTGGGTAATTTTAATCACAGTCACTCTATTTGAGTAGGAAAGCCCTCACACACCGACCTGGTCAGTGTCATGCTTCATCATCGGGCCCCACCGAAGAGACCGAGTGTCTCTTCGGTGTGCTGCGACGCCAGAAATACTGCGGAGCTGGTCGTGTGGGGAGGACGTGTTGTGGAAATTGCAAAATTAAAAGTGACTAAGGGTATCGAAAAAACTTTTAATGAGTGATCCCTAAGACACGTGTAAGTGGTATATGTGTCTGAATTCAAGGGCCAAGGTTTTTAGGATTTTGATTAAATTCAGCTAAATACCACAAGTTTTAAAATTAATCAGTCAACATGTTTCTGCCTTCTTTGTGGTATATATTCACCATGGCATTCTTCAGGACTATACCCCGGCGGTATGGACACTCTAATAGTCCACCCTGACCTGGGGACGTGTAAGTGAAAAAAGAAAAGTGAAAAAAGTGCTTAAGAATTAGGCGGAACGTCTTTTACGATGACCATAAGCTAAGTACCTGTGTGTGGTTTGGGTTCTGTTGACATGTAACTCCTTTTTCTTCCTAGGATGTGCCAAGCGCGCTCCAATCCTCCTCCCGAGACCCATGGTGCTAGTAGCGCCCTATTTTAAAAGTGAGATTTTCTCCATACTTACCATCCTAAGGGGACACCGACCATTTGGTCAAATTGATCCCTCTTCATGGAGAATTCACACCGGGTTTTTATCCCCATTACTACTATAGTAGTTTTTAACCACCTTTAGCACTCCACCTCTTAGCATGTACAATATCCCTAAGGGCTACTTGGATGGTGCATAAGATATCAGTTATTGTGTGTGCACACAAAGGTTTGCCACCATCTTAGGAGCACTATGATAAGTCTACGCTGGCATATATTAATCGTATGTATGTCCATATCTGTTTGTCTGTGTTATTTTCTCTTACAGGTGCTGATACACCCCTGAATTTTGGTTTTTTTTTTGAATGAGCAATTTGCTCTTCTAATTCTTAAGCACTTTTTTCACTTTTCTTTTTTCACTTACACGTCCCCAGGTCAGGGTGGACTATTAGAGTGTCCATACTGCCGGGGTATAGTCCTGAAGAATGCCATGGTGAATATATACCACAAAGAAGGCAGAAACATGTTGACTGATTAATTTTAAAACTTGTGGTATTTAGCTGAATTTAATCAAAATCCTAAAAACCTTGGCCCTTGAATTCAGACACATATACCACTTACACGTGTCTTAGGGATCACTCATTAAAAGTTTTTTCGATACCCTTAGTCACTTTTAATTTTGCAATTTCCACAACACGTCCTCCCCACACGACCAGCTCCGCAGTATTTCTGGCGTCGCAGCACACCGAAGAGACACTCGGTCTCTTCGGTGGGGCCCGATGATGAAGCATGACACTGACCAGGTCGGTGTGTGAGGGCTTTCCTACTCAAATAGAGTGACTGTGATTAAAATTACCCACTTATCTCTTTGCTCAAATATCTGGTAGCTTTGTGCGTGACCGGACCTCTCTTCTTTTGTTGTTTGATACTTAACTGGGGTGTAAGAGAGTGTCTCTGACCTTCCCTACCTCTCTCGTTGTTGATATATATCATAGCAGCGCACAGCTGTGAGAGCCCGTTTTTATTTCGAGCAAGTCAATAATAACTTTTATAATTGCTTGTTCTTTTAAGACCAACATCTCACTATGGCGAACCTGGGTCTAACATACTCTGAGGCGGAAATCGAGGAGTTGATGTCAGATGCAGCAATCTTTGCAGATCCACACATATCACAAGCGATTGCCAACACTGCTGAATGGGACAATCTGTCAGAGAAAAAGAAAGAGCACATACGTACTGTCCTTCATGGCACAATACTGAAGGGCTATCTAACGACAAACACAGCCCCGAAAGGCCTTTTGGTGGCAAATGCCCCACGCATCTTTCTGAACGATGCGGCATTCCGGAAGGACTGGGCCTCAATCGCCTGGCACTGCACACGCGATTGGATGGTCTTAATAATTAAGACAGCATTGAGACTCTCGGAATCCCTTATGGTGGAAATTAGAGAAACAGAGTCTCATTTTAAAGCCACTATCACCGGCTACAAAAGACGACTAGATGAACTCAACAAGGAGTTGAACGAATACAAAGACAACCTAATGCAATCAAAGGTGACAAAACTTCAAAAAGACCAGAAAAAGTTTGAGTTCGAGAAAATATATCCCTACTCTGCAGCTTCATTCACTCCACCAGCACGCAATGCCAACAACTCAGACTACTCAGATGATGACTCATCTAATAGCAGTGGTTCTAGTAACAACTCTAACAAACAAACGAAAAGAAGAGGGAACCGTGGCAACAGAACAAACAGAAGCGGACATGGAAATCAAGGCAACCACCAACAGTGGTATCCCCCACAAATGGGGATGGGCACAAACCCTTATGCTTTCCAACAGCCACCCTTTCCTTTTATGGGCTGGAACCCGGGCTTCATGCCCCCGGCGAATTTCCAACAGCAGTATCGACAGCCTTTTTTAGAGAGCGGCCGGAGAGGCCGAGGCAAGAGGAGAGGGAACACCAGAGTAACCTGGCAGGAAGACGACTCAGTAGCGAACCACACCCGGAGCAACCAGCAGCCGGGCCCGAGCGGAGTTTGAGTCTAGTGACCAACCTATCCACCAGAATACTAACGCCGGTGGAGATCCAAGTTTTGGAAAAGGGGCTAGGTTTTGTCCCTACAGCCAAACCAGATAAGTTCAAATTGCATTGTGAACTGGCCAGGTTTTTTCGTAAACTGAAACTAAAAGCGTTTTTCGATGGAAAAACAGACCCAATGGAATCAGTCAGAAAAGGTGACACGGGCTTAAGACCAAGCTCCACGTTCATCCCACCTTCACACACAATACCAGCAGCCATAACTGCTTTTGAGCAAGCTGTATTTAAAGACCTAGAAGATTGCCAAAACCCGAGAACATTTGGGAATTTCAGCACTGCCGAATTCGAGGCATTACAACAACTAAAAAACGACACCTCCATAACCATAAAGCCTGCGGACAAAGGCGGAGGGATCATTATCCAAGATACAACTGACTATGAGATCACTTGTAAAAACCTACTCAGTGATGATAGAAATTACATTCCACTGACATTGGACCCAACCCCTGACCTCACAAAAAGGATCAGCTCTCTGGTAAAACAAGCAGAGGATCAAAACCATGTATCAAAGAACGAAGCGGCATTTTTGATAAATACGAGTAGCATTACACCCTACTTCTATACTTTACCGAAAATGCATAAGAACAAACTACCCCCACCAGGACGCCCAATCGTCTCCGGAATTGGGTCGCTTCTAGAGCCGCTATCACAATTCTGTGATCACTTTCTGAAACCGCTAGTACAGTCTACACCTACCTATCTGAAGGACACAAAAAGCCTGTTACGTCTGCTGACAGAGATCACATTCCCTGAAAACTCTATCACCCTTGTAACATTAGATGTGGAAAGCCTCTATACAAGCATTCCGCAGAATGACACAATCGAGGTCCTCAAAAAGGTACTTGATTCGACTAATTGGGAATTCCAGACACCGAAAAAGTTCATTATCGATTGTGCGACTATAGCACTGAAAGAGAACTTTTTTTCATTCAAAGACCAACTGTATCTACAATGCTCTGGGACATCCATGGGCAGCACCTTCGCGCCGAGCGTGGCGGGGCTGTACGTGGCAGATTTTGAGGCCAAACATATCCTCCCACCAAATGCCACCTTCTTTTCGTCAAAGCTTCTGTGGAAACGCTACATTGACGACATTCTGATCATTTGGAATGGTAGCGAAAATGACTTGGAAGATTTCCTTTCATGGATCAACACCCTGGACCCCAATCTAAGATTCACCAATACCATAAGCAGAAGAGAAATTGTGTTCTTAGATGTAGTCATCTCAATCAGTGGAACGACACTGGCCACGAAAACCCACAACAAACCGACCGCAAAGAACAATCTGCTGGAATTTAACAGCTTCCACCCTCGTCTGTTGAAGGAAAATCTTCCTTACGGGCAATACCTCAGGCTACGAAGGAACTGTAGCTTGACCACAGATTTCAAAGACCAATCAGCCAATCTAACGGAAAAACTAAAAAATAGAGGCTATCCAACTTCCACCTTGAATAAAGGATTCAAAAGGGCGAGAAATCAGCCAAGGGAGTCCCTCCTTGAAGAAAGGACAAACAATCCAGAACAGATCCCACTCACCTGTGTCACTACTTACAGCAGTCTCTCAAACATCATGAAAAAGAGCATAAACAAACATTGGAATATTGTGAATACCTTTAAAAAGGACTGGAATAAACCCCTTTTTTCATTTAAAAAGGGGCGCAGTCTAAGAGATGCGCTGGTCCATACCCGCCCAAAAGAGAAACCACAAAACACGACACCATCAGTGACAACATCATGGGGTCTCCCTAAAATCACCGGGCACTATCCCTGCTCGGACTGTAGTGTCTG
Source organism: Lissotriton helveticus (assembly GCF_964261635.1). NCBI lineage: Eukaryota > Metazoa > Chordata > Amphibia > Caudata > Salamandridae > Lissotriton > Lissotriton helveticus. The sequence goes on from NC_136068.1 coordinate 1,769,910,861, forward strand.
TCACTTGACACAAGCTACAAAAACTCTGACACTGGAAGAAGGGAAAGTGTGGACCCAACGGGAACATACCAATTGCAACTCAATCAATGTGATCTATTTGATCACGTGTCCTTGCCACCTCCGGTACGTGGGTATGACCACCAGAAAAGTGAAACAACGGATCTGTGAGCACCGGAGTAACATAAGGTGCAAGAAAATAACAACGAAATTGAGCCGCCATTTCCTAGACAAAAATCATACCACCAATGACATGAGGTGGACTGTTATTGAAGTTCTGGATGGCTCAAGAAACGTACAAAATAGACTGTTCGAAAAAGAACAGCGCTGGGTACACCGCTTGGGGACAAATATCAATGGCCTTAACGACGATATCCCCTGGAACTCAGTCCTATCATGAACCCTATAACTTCACGCGTCTGAAACAAGAGCTGATAACGTGACACATAAGCGATCTGAATAAAACATATCACCTAAATACCAAATACCAGGTGGTTTCTACACTATGCAAACATTTTTTATTTTATTTTTTTAACGTCCAAGGACTGTCCCATGTATGTCCAAATTAAACTATATTGATCTGACAGTGTGTGCACTCCTGCTCTGACACTATCTATTTACACCCTTAATGTGAGCAGTGCTTAGATCTCTAGAGTGATGGAACTCTCGTTTCTGCTCTGACATTACTTACCAACTGAATGTAAACAGTGTATATATCCCTAGAGTGAGGTATTTCGCCCATTTAAAAATCCGATTCCTAAAACTTTCCCTAAAAAACGACGAGCACCCTCGGTTGCCCTGACAACCACCAGCGTGCCTAAACCTCCTTTAGCCATTGCGCAGGTATAGGTCCTCTATTCCACACCTCGTCCTGATCCTAGGCGCGCTGCGCCCGAGTGGGCGTGTGCGCTCCAAGCCTCGATCTGAGCGAGACACGCCCAACCCGGAATCGAGCGCGCAAACGGAAACAAAGCGCTCTTAAACTCATTTACCGGCCCCGCTCTCCATCGTCGGGGTCCGGTTTAGAGGAATCTTGCAGGTTGACAAGCGGGTTGTGAGCGCAGAGGGCGTGAGTCTGGATCACCAGCGGAACGTCTTTTACGATGACCATAAGCTAAGTACCTGTGTGTGGTTTGGGTTCTGTTGACATGTAACTCCTTTTTCTTCCTAGGATGTGCCAAGCGCGCTCCAATCCTCCTCCCGAGACCCATGGTGCTAGTAGCGCCCTATTTTAAAAGTGAGATTTTCTCCATACTTACCATCCTAAGGGGACACCGACCATTTGGTCAAATTGATCCCTCTTCATGGAGAATTCACACCGGGTTTTTATCCCCATTACTACTATAGTAGTTTTTAACCACCTTTAGCACTCCACCTCTTAGCATGTACAATATCCCTAAGGGCTACTTGGATGGTGCATAAGATATCAGTTATTGTGTGTGCACACAAAGGTTTGCCACCATCTTAGGAGCACTATGATAAGTCTACGCTGGCATATACTAATCGTATGTATGTCCATATCTGTTTGTCTGTGTTATTTTCTCTTACAGGTGCTGATACACCCCTGAATTTTTTTTTTTTTTTGGAATGCTCTTCTAATTCTTAAGCACTTTTTTCACTTTTCTTTTTTCACTTACACGTCCCCAGGTCAGGGTGGACTATTAGAGTGTCCATACCGCCGGGGTATAGTCCTGAAGAATGCCATGGTGAATATATACCACAAAGAAGGCAGAAACATGTTGACTGATTAATTTTAAAACTTGTGGTATTTAGCTGAATTTAATCAAAATCCTAAAAACCTTGGCCCTTGAATTCAGACACATATACCACTTACACGTGTCTTAGGGATCACTCATTAAAAGTTTTTTCGATACCCTTAGTCACTTTTAATTTTGCAATTTCCACAACACGTCCTCCCCACACGACCAGCTCCGCAGTATTTCTGGCGTCGCAGCACACCGAAGAGACACTCGGTCTCTTCGGTGGGGCCCGATGATGAAGCATGACACTGACCAGGTCGGTGTGTGAGGGCTTTCCTACTCAAATAGAGTGACTGTGATTAAAATTACCCACTTATCTCTTTGCTCAAATATCTGGTAGCTTTGTGCGTGACCGGACCTCTCTTCTTTTGTTGTTTGATATTAAGGGTAATGAACTGATTACTTTGCATTGTGTTCCTATTTGTTTCTATAATGCTGCTATATCTTATCAGGCGTGAAGTTAACTTTAAGTAGTAAGAGAAATACGATACAAGACAAAGAATTTATGAGTGAGATCTATGTAATGGTTCCAGTGCATTTTAGAATGCAAAAGAGTGACCCAAGAACTAAAACTCGAAATTCCAGATCATACTGCAGGTCAACAGCATCTTAGAATGCAAGATTTGTAATGCCTGCTGCTAACAATTTCTCGAGCAAGAACAATAAACCCACTGTAAAATGTGTGCTTGTTATGAACTATAAGATTCAATAAACTCCACTTATTGCCCATGAAAATGATATGTCATATTGTGCATAATACAAGAACACCCACAAATAATTTTCACTTGGGCTCTAGAGATGTTTTGGTCCTTACTGTTCAAAGTGTTAGCCCCTACCCCCAATGTTTGGGTCTGGTTGCACCCCTGGTACCCACACGTATCTGCCTGAGTCCCCTGCTTTCCCGCTACAGGTATCTACACACAACTGCCTGAGTCCCTTGCTCCCCCAATACAGGTATCCACACACAACTCTCCCAGACCCACATCCATAGAGTATTCAGACAAAATATTTAGAAAAGAAATGTCGAGTAGCTGAAATATCGAGTTTAAAATATTGCGATGCACTAATATTGAGGGCAATATTGTTGACAAGAATATCGATTTTAAAGTAAGTAATATCAATGTTAAAAATATCTATGGGCCTCATTTACAAGAAAGTGGCGTAGCGTGGCACCGAATGCCCTTTGGCTGCGCCATGCTGCGGCACTTTCAAAGCACAGGGATGCAACATATTTACAATAATATGTCGCATCCCTGTGCTTTCCCCTGCGCTGGCGCACAATTGTCTGCCATGCGCTGATTCAGGTACCCTTGCACCAGGGTTCAAGGATGCCTACGTCAGGGGGATGATTGTTTATGCGCAGGAAGGGTTTCCTTCCTGCACATAAACAATCTGAAATGCCGTTTCACAACTTCTATAGAACTTGCAAAATGTCCTGTCTGTAAATGATGGTTTATGTGCAGGAAGGGACACCTTCCTGTACATAACCAATCCCAAGAGGTGATTTCCTCTTTCTATGTGTATTGGAGAATGCAACACACATAGAAAGAGGAAAAATACGAGGAGAAATGTATTTGGGGAGGCGTAGCATTCAGACTCATTTCCAGGTTTACGATTTCTCGTAACTCTGGAAATGTGTCAGGTCCATGGGTGTGGCGTGGGATGATATAACAAAGAAGGAGTATGCAGTTCCTAAGGGGGGCTGTCAAGGCCTTGGGGTGAGATCCAACAGGTGGTTACCAAGAGGAAGGATGGGGAATCCTTCCTTTCGGAATTAGGGCCCTCACACACCCAGCCCGCTGGATGTCATGCTTCATCATCGAGCATGTTCCCCGTCGGGTCAGCGCTGCAATACCCGACGGGCATCCTCTGAGGGTGGCTCTTTGGCGGAGATCTTTTATTCTTTGCCATTAGGTAAGGTGAGTGTAAGGGGCCCTAGAGTGTACAAGTGCAGTGATGTGGGTTCTAAAAGACCAAGTGAATTAAAACAGGGATATGGGAGGATCAGGGATACTAATTGTAATAATCCTGTCTCCCACCCTGATTAAAATAAGCGATGGTGACTGTCTATAGTGATGTTATAGGCGGTTGCACTACAGCACCCGCAGCAACACCCATGGAACACCCAACGCAAAGTGCTGCATGTAAAGGGGCCGTATTTACAAGGAAAGGAAGAGCCACACAGGGTATCTTTTCCTGTCCTTGTAAATATGGGACAGGAAAATGCACCGCCAGTGCGTCACAAAAAGTGATGCTCCAGCGGCGCAAGGGGCTTGTAAATAAGCCCCTCTGTTGGTAATATTGATGATAAAAATATATATGTTGTGAATATCGTTTACCAAAATAATGTTGTTAACCTCTTGGGTGCCCATGACGAGCTCAGCTCATCATGCAGCACGGTGACGCTGTGCTGATGACGAGCTGAGCTCGTCATGACCTCCGTGGAACGCCCACATGGAGATAATTTCCCTGCTGTGCTGGGCGTTCCATTGGAACGGGCGTGGTCATGACGAGCTCAGCTCGTCATCAGCACAGCGCCACCGTGCTGCATGATGAGCCGAGCTCGTCATGAGCACCGCTGCACCGAGCGCGGGCCCCCTCACCCCCCTTGCAGCGGGGAAATTAGCCCTGCGGCAATGGGGTTAATAACATTGTTTTTTTAATTACTTTTAAGTATTTTAGTATATATTTAAATTGCATATGTTATATATTGTTTGTATAATTATTGCTAATAGTTTTTAATTTAGTTTGCAAATTTATAGCTGTTTTAAAAATGTAATTAAATCATTTATTTGTATTTTTAGTACCGTAGTGGGTAGTGGGGTTTATAGGGGTACAGGGGGGAAAGTAAATTAATTATAATTAATTATTTATTAATATTAATTATATACATTAGTAATCAATTATGTTAATTGTGTAATTCATTGTGCTTTTAATTAGGTTAAGTTTTAGGCACAGGTTGTGAGGTTTGTAGGGGTATAGGCTGGGAAGTAATTAATTATAATTTATTAATAATACATTTTTAATGATTATTGATTATTTAATTGATAATTAATTATGTGAATTGTGTAATTCATTTAATTTTTGGGAAATATTTATTATGTATGTTCTGGTGTTTACAGGGGTTAAGGGAGTGAATGAAATTGATTATAATAGTGTTCATTTTTAATAATTAATTAATTGATAATTAAGTACATTGTGTAATTAAGAAAATGTTTAAGTTATATATGAGGTGCAGGTTGCTGTGTTTGTAGGGTAAAGGGTGGGACGTTAATTAAATATAATATAATTATTATTACTTAATTGTTATGAATTGTTTAATAGATAATTATGTAAATTATGCATTTAAGATTTGTTTTAATACATATTAGGTGTGCATTGTTGGGTTTGTAGGAATAAAAGGTGGGAAGTTGATTAAATGTAATCATTTTATATTTAGTTAATTACTATTAAATATTTAATTAATAATTAATTATGTAACATTTTTAGTTATTATACTTTCAAGATATAATTTAGGTGTGTACTTTTGTAGAGGTATAAGGTATACAGTTATTTATGTAATAATGAACGTAAAAATAGTTATTTATAGTGAAATATAATGTGCTAATTGTGTTATGCTTTTTAATTGTGAATAACAGATTCGTAACTGTGAAACTATAAGGTGTTATTGTTATTATGTTTTTATTATTTGTTTTAATTGAAAATGTTTATGACATTGTAATTAATATGTAATTTATTTCATTAATATATATATATATGTTTTTGGTTTGAATATTTATATTTCTTGTTATTTGATGTAGTTGTTAAAATATTTCATGTGTTTGAAGTGAGCTACTCTCTTTCAACTGTTGCACAGACTGGAGTGGGAATAGTACATTTTACCCCACCACAATCCAACCCTTTTCAACTGTTTCACAGACTGGAGTGGGAATAGTAAATGTTAACCCTCTGCAATCCAACACTTTATCTACTGTTGCACCAACTGGAGAAGAAATAGTCAATTTTAAGCTTTCCGTACTGTTGCACAGATTGGTGTGAGAATAGTAAATTTCACCCTTCCTGAGTCCAACCCTTTCCCTACTGTTGAAAAGACTCTGGAACTCTGGACTACACTCCCTTTCACCATGAGAGTAATGTCGAATCATCTGGCATTTCGTAAAGCCTTAAAGACCTGGCTCTTTCCCTGTAAGTAGTCTAATCTGTTGTCGTTTACTGACTGGCTCGGGTCCTTTGGGGTTTCTGATAGTGCTGGAACGCCTCGTCGCTGTGGCAGCTACGTGCTTTACAAATCCAAAAATAAATAAATAGAATAAATAAATAAATAAGACTGGCGTGGGAATAGTGAATTTTACCTCTCTGCAATCCAACACTTTTCTTACAGTTTCACTGACTGGAGTGGGAATACTAAATTATTACCCCTCCTGAGTCCAACGCTTTCCCTACAATGGCACTGAATAGAATGGGAATAGTACATTTTAACCCACCCCCCCACAATCCAACGCTTTCCCTACTGTTGCACAGACTGTAGTAGGAATAGTGAATTGGTACCCCTCGTGAGACTAACCTTTTCCCTACTGTTGCACCGACCGGAGTGGGAATAGTGATTTGTCCTCCTCCACAATCCAACACTTTCCTTACTGTTGCACCTACAGGAGTGGGAATAGTAAGTTGTACCCCTCCACAATTCAACACTTTCCCTTCTGTTGCAGCGACTAGAGTGAGACTATTATTTTGTACCCCTCCTGAGTCCAATGCTTTGCCTACTGTTGCACTGACTGCAGTGGGAATAGAAAATTCTACACCTACGCAGTCTAACACTTTCTTTACCGCTGCAGTGACTGGAGTAGGAAGTAAATGTAACCCTCCTGAGTGTAACGATTACCCTACTGTTGCAGGGATTGGACTGGAAATAGTATATGTGTTATTTCTGCACTTTTATGGTTTTGTTTATATTGTTTAGAGTTATATTATTATGTTTCTGTGAATGTAAGTTTATATCATTTTTATTTATTAACATGTTTAAATTTTTTATCAAATTTCATGTACCTTTTTATGTGTAATTAAATTGGTGTTTTTAGAACTTTCTCCTGTTTATTTGTTACAGTTTGTAATTCCTTGTGTGTGTGTGTGTGTGTGTGTGTATATATATATATTTGGGAACTAGCCAAAGTTCTCTGCTATATACACATAGCAGAGAACTCTGGCTAGTACTCAAGTTTAGGTGGAGGGCAGCTCTATGTAGAGCACACTAGAACACCAGCAACAGTGAATTTCCTCACCTCAAATGTCTGCTTTTCTATCAAAGTTTTAAAGCAGAGGAATAGCGCAGTGCAATCCACGTCGAGATAGAAAAGGACAAAGGGCCTGATTAGGACTTTGGTGCAGTTGTGCCAGCTCTCCGCCGACACAGCTGCGCCAAAACCATGCATGGACTGCCAGTCTTATTAAAAGTTGAACTTGTGTAAGACTCATAATCAGGCCCAAAGTATTATGCCATTTTTACAGCAAAGTGTTTAAGAATAAAATTAGCACAGTGCTATCCATGCCAAGCTGTAAAATGGCAAAAGCCTTTTTACTACTGCAGGCGCAGTATTACAGCTTTGGATTGGTAAAATAGCATCCAAGAAAACGTGAAATTAATAAAAAGCAACCTCTGACATGTGTTTCTCTATTGTTATAGCTCTTCAGAGAGGTTTAGCTTAGTTGAGACACAAGGGAGAACCCAGTAGAAGTCAAAACAATACCCTTTTAAGCATAGAGTGGTGCATACATTTGGCAAAAAAAGAAGCAGCTTGTGGAGGGCAGCTCATGTATAGAGCACCCTACAACAACAGTAGCACTCTGAATTTGCTCACCTCAAATGTCTGCTTTTCTATCAATGTTTTAGGCTACTTTTGTTTATATTGTTTAGATTTATATTATTATGTTTCTGTGTATGAAATTCAGCCGATGTCATTGACCATATTATGAGTGATGTTAAATGCGAGGTCATAGGCAGTGCACTGCGGGGTTACGAGTTATAGTTAGCTCACTAACTATACCAACTGAATTTCACTGGTTTTGTACGAGTGAAACCCGAGCCTAACTATAACGTCCCAGTAACCTTTGTTTTTTTCAGTGAATTTCTACGTTTTTTAATTCTATTTCCTAACTATAACATCCCTGTAACCTTTGTTTTTTTTGTGAATGTCTATTGTTTTTTAAGTAGTAGTCACGTTTGCTGAGTGGTGGAGAAAGGGGTCTCCGACCAGCTCTCATGAATCCCGCTGTGTGGGACTTACAGCAGGTACCAGGAGGGCTTCTTGGCCCCCAAGGTCACTCAGGGGAAAAGTGGACTTTATCCCCCAGTATGTCTATGGGGGCCAACTACCTATCCTGTTACCTCCATTAAGTGCCACACAGCAGGATTGCTGAGAGGTTGTCTAAGGCCATGCCCCCTTCCTCCACCACTTTGCAAACGCGCCTCCAGGCACACTACTTGTTGGGTGATGAAGTCCCCTTTTCTCTTGAGGGTCCTTGGAGGCCCAATACGCCTCCTGTTACCTCCAGTAAGCCCCACACAGCAAGATTGCTGAGAGGTTGTTGAAGGCCACGCTCCCTTTCTCCACCATTTTACAAACGTGTCACCGGAGGGCAATGCTGCTAATTAACATGCTAATAGGAGGTGCTGCAAGAGTGTTGGTGCAAAGCTGTATTTTTGCCTGTGACTAATGACAAAGGACCAAGAAAGGTCTGAAGCACGTTACTCTAAAGAAAGGAACTTCAATGCCAAATATCGTTTTTTAGCCTCATTAAATACATAACCTGCCTGGGAGTGCATCCTTGAATCATTGATAACTTTGGGTTTGATGTTTATGCGACAGTCCTGTCGCAAAGACAGCACCACCACTGCAACTGAAAGGCTGGTCTGCATTGCGCAGTGTCATGGAATGTCTATGATCAAGGAGCTGCAGCTTCGAAGCGCGTAAGGCAGAGAAACACTTCTGATTGAAGAAATGCTAGCTTGCCTTAATAAAGAATCATTGGAATTCTTCTGCTTTTGTGTGCGTCTTCAATCGAGGACTGCACCACCCTTCAGGTTGGAAAAGGGGGCCACAGAACGGCTCAGAGTCTGTTATTGGAAAACAGACAGGCATAATTACTAAACATTTCTCACTTAGGAGTCCCACTGGAGGGCCAAGCAAATAAATGAACAGCATGGAAAAGCACAGAACTCACTAAAGGAAACAATTATGTGTAAAGCTACTACAGAACCCACTGGAGGAAAACAATTGTATCTACATATCCCAACATGCAACACACGTTGTACTCACACATTGTATTCAGCTCTGGCCCACTGGAGGGCAATTGAAATTAATTACATGCAGAGGAGAGTGCTTTTTTAGCTACACTGCGCAGTCTCGAAACACGTGAGGCAGAGAAACACTTCAGAATGAATAAATGCTGGTTTGCCTTAATAAAGAATCATTGAAATTCTTCTGTTTTAGTGTGCATCTTCAATTGAGGATAAATAGTTTGCATCATATATATATACATATGATGTGATCAAGGGCACTTGATGCCCGAAACGCGTCATGGAATGAGGAAGTGAAAAAAAAATCTGCCATCCAAATGTTCTTGTGGTCCGTTTCTTCAGTTCGCCGTCTGGAAGTGCTGGAGGTTGTGTTTGCATATATATATATATTCACTGAAAAAACCATAGGTTTTACACACGTTATAGTTAGGAAATAGCATTTACAAAACCTATGAAATTCACTGAAAAAACCATAGGTTTGACACCAGTTATAGTTAGCTGGAAATTTTACTCGCATAAAACCAATGAAATTCCCACGTTATAGTTAGTTGGACTCACTATAACTTGCGCGTGCAATGCACTGCTGATGACGTCACATATTACATCACTCATGACATGGTCAGTGACATCAGTCATGACATCACTGATGACACTATCCAGTGAATGTGTGTCTTTTTAAAAAATAAATATGTGTTATATATGTATATGTAAAAGTTGATGGAAGAATAAATGTTTAAATAAGTGATTACTTGGATGTTTTAAAAAAAAAAATGGATTGGTTAACTGGTTTTTTAAGTGTATCTTAGTGAATACATATATTAGAGAGTAATGTTTAAATATTTAAATATATGTATTAGTGTTTCACTTTGTGTATAAGTGGTTGCATGGGTTGGTGAGTAGCTACATGTGTATGTATATGGGTTATTAGATGTTTTTGTTAGTATCAGTATGAGTGTTTTTATGGCTTGGTGGGGGTATTACTTAACACATAGATGCATGAATGACTGACTCTCTCTTTGTATGTGTTTTGAAGACAGCATATGTGCAGGACTGTATGGGTGGAAGAGTGTGTATATGTGTGTGTTAGTGAGTGAATGACTGTCTCACTAGTGTCTTTATCAGTAACTACATATGTTTTAATCTAATATATGTGAATATTGATGTATATAAGTGAGTATATGTGAGAGAAAGAGATTGTAAGAGTTCCTGTTTAGATAAGTATGTGTTTCTATAAGTGATTGTTTAAGAGAGTAAGTACGTGTAAGTTTCCATAGAAGTAAGGTGGTTGTGTGTGTATAGCTGTATATGAAAATAAATGGATGTTCAATAGTTTATTTGCATGTGTGAATATGTGTGAGAGTATCTTTTGGATGACTGTCGGTGTGTAACAGGATGTATAGGTGTATCACTACATATCATGAGTGAGTATATGTACGAGTGACTATATAGAACTGTTGATCAATGAGTTGATGTGTATATAGATGGTGGAATTATTGAATTGGTTGTTGTAACTGGTATGGGTATCTCCACTTTTTTGAAAATTTTAGTTTCTATTTTTGAATATGTGTTTCAAGGGTTACATTACAGTGAAAAGAGGTCTGTCACTCTGTCAACAGGATGGTGTCATCAGTGATGTCATGACTGATGTCACTGACCATGTCATGAGTCATGTAATATGTGACGTCATCAGCAGTGCATTGCACGCGCAAGTTATAGTGAGTCCAACTAACTATAACGTGGGAATTTCATTGGTTTTATGCGAGTAAAATTTCCAGCTAACTATAACTGGTGTCAAACCTATGGTTTTTTCAGTGAATTTCATAGGTTTTGTAAATGCTATTTCCTAACTATAACGTGTGTAAAACCTATGGTTTTTTCAGTGAATTTCATAGGTTTTTTAAATGCTACTTCCTAACTATAACGTGTTTAAAACCTATGGTTTTTTCAGTGAATATATATATATATATATATATATATATATATATATAAAATTTCTATGGCAAAATGAAACCCCTCATTTTGTTCCTTTTCAAATTAAATGTATTAAGTGTTACCACTTTATTCCAATCAAGATGACTTCAGGTGTGCCATACTTTTGTCATAAGTAAGACTGTTAGCGTTCTAGTTGTTCTTTAGAACACTCTGGGACATTCTGTCATTGGGCTACATCTGGTTGATATTTGGGCTACATTTGGGCTCTTTTGTCTCTGGTGGCCATCTTGGGAGACTGCATATCAGAATTTTTTTAATGAAATATAAGAGGATTTGAGAAGTCACTCAAAATGTGCCCTAATTTTTCTTTCTTCAGCACTAATCCTAATTTCTATGGCAAAATGAACCCCCTCATTTTGTTCCTTTGCAAATTAAATGTTTTAAGTGTTAACACTTTATTCCAATCAAGATGACTTCAGGTGTGCCATACTTTAGTCATAAGTAAGACTGTTAGCGCTCTAGTTGTTCTTTAGAACACTCTGGGACATTCTGTAATTGGGCTATAGTTGGGCTACATCTGGCTGATATTTGGGCTACATTTGTTTTTTTTTGTCTCTGGTGGCCATCTTTGGGCTACATTGGGCTACATTGGGCTACATTGGGCTACATTGGGCTACATTTGGGCTCTAACATATATATATAGCCCAATGTAGCCCAATATATATTTTTTCAAAGTTAATTTTCTCAGCAACTACTGAACAGATTTACACCATTCAAAGAAAAGCATAATCTGCAAGCCGGACTCTACCTTTCTACCAAATTTCTTATAAATGCATTCAGCCGTTCGAGCTGTAGCCGTGTCTAAACGTCCTATGGAAAATAACATGGGGAAAACAGGTTTTGGGACCCCCGTTTTATCTCAGCCCCCACTTGACGAATCCCCCCCAAACTTTCAGGGAAGGAGCGGAGTGGAGCAGGCCATCTTCTGTGAGAAATTCGCAAAGATTCCTCCACCGGCGCCAAAGTTATTCTCAATAGAATGTTGCGGATTTCCTATGGAAACTAGGTCCCAACTACTGTCATTGGGCTATAGTTGGCCTACATCTGGCTGATATTTGGGCTCTTTTGTCTCTGGTGGCCATCTTGGGAGACTGCATATCAGAATTTCTTTAATGAAATATAAGAGGATTTGAGAAGTCACTCAAAATGTGCCCTAATTTTTCTTTCTTCAGCACTAATCATAATTTCTATGGCAATATGAACCCCCTCATTTTGTTCCTTTGCAAATTAAATGTTTTAAGTGTTAACACTTTATTCCAATCAAGATGACTTCAGGTGTGCCATACTTTTGTCATAAGTAAGACTGTTAGCGCTCTAGTTGTTCTTTAGAACACTCTGGGACATTCTGTCGTTGGGCTATAGTTGGGCTACATCTGGCTGATATTTGGGCTACATTTGTTTTTTTTGTCTCTGGTGGCCATCTTTGGTCTACATTGGGCTACATTGGGCTACATTTGGGCTCTAACATATATATAGCCCAATGTAGCCCAATATATATTTTTTCAAAGTTAATTTTCTCAGCAACTACTGAACAGATTTACACCATTCAAAGAAAAGCGTAATCTGCGAGCCAGACTCTACCTTTCTACCAAATTTCTTATAAATCCATTCAGCCGTTCGAGCTGTAGCCGTGTCTAAACGTCCTATGGAAAATAACATGGGGAAAACATGTTTTGGGACCCCCCTTTTATCTCAGCCCTCACTTGACGAATCCCCCCCCAAACTTTCAGGGAAGGAGCGGAGCGGAGCAGGCCATCTTCTTTGAGAAATTCGCAAAGATTCGTCCACCAGCGCCAAAGTTATTCTCAATAGAATGTTGCGGATTTCCTATGGAAACTAGGTCTTAACTACTGTCATTGGGCTATAGTTGGGCTACATCTGGCTGATATTTGGGCTACATTTGGGCTCTTTTGTCTCTGGTGGCCATCTTGGGAGACTGCATATCAGAATTTTTTTAATGAAATATAAGAGGATTTGAGAAGTCACTCAAAATGTGCCCTAATTTTTCTTTCTTCAGCACTAATCCTAATTTCTATGGCAAAATGAACCCCCTCATTTTGTTCCTTTGCAAATTAAATGTTTTAAGTGTTAACACTTTATTCCAATCAAGATGACTTCAGGTGTGCCATACTTTTGTCATAAGTAAGACTGTTAGCGCTCTAGTTGTTCTTTAGAACACTCTGGGACATTCTGTCATTGGGCTATAGTTGGGCTACATCTGGCTGATATTTGGGCTACATTTGTCTTTTTTTGTCTCTGGTGGCCATCTTTGGGCTACATTGGGCTACATTGGGCTACATTGGGCTACATTTGGGCTCTAACATATATATAGCCCAAGGTAGCCCAATATATATTTTTTCAATGTTAATTTTCTCAGCAACTACTGAACAGATTTACACCATTCAAAGAAAAGCGTAATCTGCGAGCCGGACTCTACCTTTCTACCAAATTTCTTATAAATCCATTCAGCCGTTCGAGCTGTAGCCGTGTCTAAACATCCTATGGAAAATAACATGGGGAAAACACGTTTTGGGACCCCCCCTTTTATCTCAGCCCCCACTTGACGAATCCCCCCCAAACTTTCAGGGAAGGAGCGGAGCAGGCCATCTTCTTTGAGAAATTCGCAAAGATTCGTCCACCGGCGCCAAAGTTATTCTCAATAGAATGTTGCGGATTACCTATGGAAACTAGGTCCTAACTATAACTACCTACTGGCGACCGCCAGTAGGTAATATACACACATACATATATATATATATATATTTACTGAAAAAAACATAGGTTTTACACACGTTATAGTTAGGAAATAGCATTTACAAAACCTATGAAATTCACTGAAAAAACCATAGGTTTGACACCAGTTATAGTTAGCTGGAAATTTTACTCGCATAAAACCAATGAAATTCCCACGTTATAGTTAGTTGGACTCACTATAACTTGCGCGTGCAATGCACTGCTGATGACGTCACATATTACATCACTCATGACATGGTCAGTGACATCAGTCATGACATCACTGATGACACTATCCAGTGAATGTGTGTCTTTTTAAAAAATAAATATGTGTTATATATGTATATGTAAAAGTTGATGGAAGAATAAATGTTTAAATAAGTGATTACTTGGATGTTTTAAAAAAAAAATTGATTGGTTAACTGGTTTATTAAATGTATCTTAGTGAATACATATATTAGAGAGTAATGTTTAAATATTTAAATATATGTTTTAGTGTTTCACGTTGTGTATAAGTGGTTGCATGGGTTGGTGAGTAGCTACATGTGTATGTATATGGGTTATTAGATGTTTTTGTTAGTATCAGTATGAGTGTTTGTATGGTTTGGTGGGGGTATTACTTAACACATAGATGCATGAATGACTGACTCTCTCTTTGTATGTGTTTTGAAGACAGCATATGTGCAGGACGGTATGGGTGGAAGAGTGTGTATATGTGTGTCTTAGTGAGTGAATGACTGTCTCACTAGTGTCTTTATCAGTAGCTACATATGTTTTAATTTAATATATGTGAATATTGATGTATATAAGTGAGTATATGTGAGAGAAAGAGATTGTAAGAGTTCCTGTTTAGATAAGTATGTGTTTCTATAAGTGATTGTTTAAGAGAGTAAGTATGTGTAAGTTTCCATAGAAGTAAGGTGGTTGTGTGTGTATAGCTGTATATGCAAATAAATGGATGTTCAATAGTTTATTTGCAGGTGTGAATATGTGTGAGAGTATCTTTTGGATGACTATCGGTGTGTAACAGGATGTATAGGTGTATCACTACATATCATGAGTGAGTATATGTATGAGTGACTATATAGAACTGTTGATCAATGAGTGGATGTGTATATAGATGGTGGAATTATTGAATTGGTTGTTGTAACTGGTATGGGTATCTCCATTTTTTTGAAAATTTTAGTTTCTATTTTTGAATGTGTTTCAAGGGTTACATTACAGTGAAAAGAGGTCTGCCACTCTGTCACAAGGATGGTGTCATCATATATCAATATTCCACTATTTCCTTGCTGTTCATTCTTTGTACTCCTTCTTGTGAATTATTGCTATCCCTAACAGTGTATGATCCCGATCTCCATGTTCTTTAACTGATTAATTGACTATTTCCTTCCCTTTCTAATAATTATATTTGTGTATTTTATGTATTGCTTCTATGAATGTTCATTGCCAGGTTTGTGCGAGGGGAACACTTTTGGTTCTGTGTGGTCATGCCCATCCAAGGGCTTTATGAGTTCCATGACGGATTGTGATTTATTCCGCTTGTTTTATGTTGCTTTTCAATATATATTGTGAAGCACATTACTCGAAAGTGACCCACATCATTTGATCAGCATATGTATTACGGCGTGTTAAGATGGCGCCCATGCTGTAGACTCTAATTCGAGAGTTTGATTGTCCCTCATTTGTTTCCATGCACACTGGTTAAAATGATGTTTTGAGTGACGCTATGGTAAACATAGAAGAAGGTTACGACCGAAACGCGTCTGTTTGCTGGCTGCTGTGTTTGTTTCACAATAAACGATTCAAACGCCCCCCGCGAGTGCTTTATTCCTGTGGAGAACTGTCCACCTGTGGAGTTGGGAGCGGCAATTGACTAGCGAGAGCACCCTCGCGTGTCAGCACCCGCCTGCGAGTGCCGCGCATGTAGGTGCGTGGTGAGCGGCAATATATATATATATATATATATAAAATTTCTATGGCAAAATGAAACCCCTCATTTTGTTCCTTTTCAAATTAAATGTATTAAGTGTTACCACTTTATTCCAATCAAGATGACTTCAGGTGTGCCATGCTTTTGTCATAAGTAAGACTGTTAGCGTTCTAGTTGTTCTTTAGAACACTCTGGGACATTCTGTCATTGGGCTATAGTTGGGCTACATCTGGCTGATATTTGGGCTACATTTGGGCTCTTTTGTCTCTGGTGGCCATCTTGGGAGACTGCATATCAGAATTTTTTTAATGAAATATAAGAGGATTTGAGAAGTCACTCAAAATGTGCCCTAATTTTTCTTTCTACAGCACTAATCATAATTTCTATGGCAAAATGAACCCCCTCATTTTGTTCCTTTGCAAATTAAATGTTTTAAGTGTTAACACTTTATTCCAATCAAGATGACTTCAGGTGTGCCATACTTTTGTCATAAGTAAGACTGTTAGCGCTCTAGTTGTTCTTTAGAACACTCTGGGACATTCTGTCATTGGGCTACATCTGGCTGATATTTGGGCTACATTTGTTTTTTTGTCTCTGGTGGCCATCTTTGGGCTACATTGGGCTACATTGGGCTACATTTGGGCTCTAACATATATATAGCCCAATGTAGCCCAATATATATTTTTTCAAAGTTAATTTTCTCAGCAACTACCGGACTCTACCTTTCTACCAAATTTCTTATAAATCCATTCAGCCGTTCGAGCTGTAGCCGTGTCTAAACGTCCTATGGAAAATAACATGGGGAAAACAGGTTTTGGGACCCCCGTTTTATCTCAGCCCCCACTTGACGAATCCCTCCCAAACTTTCAGGGAAGGAGCGGAGCGGAGCAGGCCATCTTCTTTGAGAAATTCGCAAAGATTCGTCCACCGGCACCAAAGTTATTCTCAATAGAATGTTGCGGATTTCCTATGGAAACTAGGTCCTAACTATAACTATAACTACCTACTGGCGACTGCCAGTAGGTAATATATATATATATATATATATATATATATATATATATATATATATATATATATATATATATATATATGTATTTATATATACATACATACACATATTTATTTATTTGTTAATTTTTTAGCTAACAAAAATTTGTAAATTGTAACATAAATTATCATTACTATTTTAATAATAGTTTTAAATTATATGTTTAAATATATATATGTTTTTAATAAGTGTAAACTATAGATATAATTTTTAATTATTCAAATATATTTAATTTACATTATTAGGTGTTTAAGGTTAATGTATTTATTGCTTACTATGTTTAACTATGTTTATATTAAAGAAATTATATTTTGTGTTCCACATTAGCGTATAACAATCTTTTAAAAAAATTTTTTGTTATTTACATTATAAGTATTAGATAATTTTTGACATTATATTTATGTCCCACAATATTTGAGGGTTTGGATATTTTGTCAGTGAACCCATACATGGTACTGCAGCGCTAAGATTCTAAGGCATATCCTTCATGATTCCCAGTTGGGCCATGTTTTGCTAGTATGCAGGGCAGTAGGGTACTGCACTCTGAAACTACAGGGCACCAACTGAAAGTGAGCTGTTAGCCCATTTCTGCTTATCAACTGTTCAAAAACAGCACTTTCTAAAGGAAATTCCATATTCAAGGTCCCAAATTTAGTATTTGTGGATTTCTTTCTGTGCGCTACAACTGTGGCATAGAGGTGGCCCTTTTTCAATTTAATGATGTAGTGGGATTTCTGTTGTTTTGGCGGGGTGCACCTTCCAAACGCAAGTGAACCAGGACAAACTGGAAATTCACCCCATAGAACACTCAATAATTTGATTCAGGGAAATGTACTGGTTATTGCCTTTCCAGGGTGCGTACATAGGTCGCAGAAAGGATCTCACCACAGGGAAATATTTTTCCCATTGAGAAAAAAGAGAGAAAATCGTGCACTAACACATATTTGCATATTATTATGCATGCTGATTTTGTCACCTGATGGAAAATCAGAATATGCGAAAATCATAGAATGGAGTAAATTTTGTAGATTCTCTGGAGAATGTGCGTGATCCTTTGATCTGCTCCAAATTTAGGCATAACCATGTGGAAGCAGAGACTTTTTAGGTTTAGGCTTGAAATCCGGCTCCCCATGGTTTAGAGAATCCCAGTTATTTTGCCTGTCTTTTTAAGTTGCAGTGTTTGGAACCCTACAAACTGCACTTGCAAACAGGAACCAGCCCTAATAAATCGTTGCAGCGGTATCCCGGTGTGCCAATGCTAGGTCTAGGGCAATGATGCCTGTATTCATTTGGTGTGCTTCACTGATCTTAAGGTACTGTGATACTTAGATTTAGACATATCTTCTATGGATGGTTAGGTCACCCGCTTTTCGCCCACAGTTGTGGTGATAGGGTGATTGGTCTGTCGGCTTGTTTTAGTGGTGTTAAGACACTGTTTGTTCTTCTTTGTGGTGTGAGCAGACTACACAATTCTCTTTGTGTCATAGGGTATCATTTATGTTTATTATTGTTGTTTTCATATATTAGATATTCTTGTGCAACCGTTTTGTCCTGAAGATGGTCCCAAGGATCTACTAGACCACCAGGGTACCGAAACATCGACGCACAACACCGATTTTGCATAAATATTCAAATCATTTGGATTCTAATTTAACTATACACTGTGTTTAATTCACATGAATGTGGTTGAATTGAATGTCCATATTTTATGCGAAAGGTGTTTTATATACTACCACTAAATGTGATATGATGGTATTGGTAGTACTTTGTTGCCAGACATTTACTTTGGAGAAATGTTACATATGGAATAAGAATTAAAAACCTATATTTTTGATACATTTATATTGTTCTACATTCAATCCCTGTGATTACAAATAATTAAGTGTTCATGTATGTGACACCACATAAAAAGTGAATTAGTAGTAAATTCCTTTATTCGGTATTTCATGATAGAAATCCATAAAAGCATTTTGTAAACATTATGTCATAAAATACAAATAGAAAACAGTATTACAAGCAAAAATTTACGGTTTAAAATATTAGAGAAAAAAGTGCTTGGAAAGTAATTCAGTTTTCGTTACGTTGAATACATTTCATTGAATTATGCGCAGTTTTCTCAAAGATTATTTCTCTGTTTAAAAATACATTTTAAAAAATTAACCATGTGGTAACAAGTAACTTCAGAATCCAAAAATTGAAGGCACAGCATGGCAGGGCGACACTGTCTTCAATTCCACAATTTCAGCAATGGTACCAGCCAAATGTTGCGATGAACATGATAGAACTTACAGAACAATACTGTATGTATGGTGGTCTGTACAGAAGTATCATCGCATGGACAAAGACCTAACGTTTGTTCCCATGAGTTTCTGGTGGGAAAGGCTACTAACCGATGAAAAAGGTTTAGTCTGAATCTGGTTAGTAAAAAACAATCAAAAATGCCAATTTCAAGTGTTAGGTAAGGCTGATTTGTGGGGACAAGATGAACCATGATTGCGTGGTGGACAGATGGTTTCCCTATTTCACTTGTGAGTCTTAGTCCGTCGAGGTGAGTCAAAGCCATTTCTTTCAACTCTTTCTTGGATATCTCAGAAATCTTTTCTGGTGTGATGTAGTACGCCTCCAGGCCTAGGTCCGTAAGAAAGTTTCTGATGTAGGTGAGCCATTTTATTTTTCCTGAGAGTTGTAGTGCCATTGAATCCGCCAGAATCCCTTTTGTTAGCGTATTTTTATCTGAGGTCCATATACGCCACCACAATAGCAAAGGTTGAATTCTTGCCAGATCCTCGATGTGCGGTATGCCTAGTTCAATATGAGATGCATAGGTGGAGATTCGCCTTGGTGCCATCAGAAGAAATCTTAAAAAGGAGTTTTCTGCCACTTGTAGGGCACTAACGTCCACATGCCCCCAGACCCCAGCCCCATACAGAGCTACTGTCTGGCATTTTGCATTATACATTTTTAGCAGTTCCACAGGGGACCGTTTGCCCAGTTTTTGCAAAAAGCACATCAGAGCTACTATTGCCCTCTTAAAGAAATGTTTCCTTGACTCGACTGCCGCTTTCCAATTTAGTTTTTCATCTATTGTGATGCCCAGATAAGGATAGTGGGGCGTCAGTTCGAGCTTCTGTTTGTTGAGGGATATGTCTCTTAGGCCTTTTTTTCCTTTGCCAGCCACCATTACAAAGGTCTTCTTGATGTTAATGTGGAGGTCAAGGGTGCCCATGAAGTCTGCATACCTGGTCAAAGCCTTTTGTAGCTCGCGTGGAGTGCGGGCTAGAATGACAGCATCATCTGCATAGAGCAGAGCGGGGATCAGGCGTTGTTTTATTTGGGAGAGGTCTTGAGCCCCCTTCAAAAGCTCCATCTCCAGGTTATTCGTATATAGGGAGAATAGGAAGGGGACCAGGACACAACCCTGCCTGACTCCCCGCTCTACTCCAAAGGGTGCAGTCAACTCACCCCTAACACCGTAGCGTACTCTTGCTGATGCCTTGGAATATAAGGGCATATTACCAACGTTAAGCGATATTTATCGCTAACGATGCTTAGCAACGAATTTTTTACCGCTAAGCATCGTCAGAAATTATCGCAGATAAACCTTGCTATTATCAAGGTTTATCGCAAATGCGATAAAGAACGGCCGCAATGCATGAATATCGCTGAAAAGTCAGCGATATTCATGCATTACCGAGCTAATGCTCTTAGCCATGTTATCCACCTCCCATTGGATAACATGGCTAAGAACTGCTCAGGGCAGGTGTTCGTTTTTGGAGATATTCGCGCTTAGCGCGAATATCTCCAAAAGTTGGTAATAGGAGATAGCGATGTTAGCGACTGTTTCCAGTCGCTAACATCTTGGCACGCCCACTTTGCATGTCATTAGTGATAAATATCACTGACATGCAAAGTAGGGCCCAAGATGGTCATTATCTCCTACTAGCGGTTGCTAACTGGTGTTAGCGACAGCTAGGTAATAGGGAGATAATTTTATCTCCGCTTTCTTGGCTTTTAAAGCCAAAAAAGCAGAGATAAACCCCCTTGATAATATGCCCCATAGTTCCTTCAGGAAATCTAAAAGTGGGGGGTCCACACTCATTTGTGACAAGACTAGCCATAATTTTGAATGGGACACGCAGTCAAAGGCTGCGGACAAGTCCACGTATACCATATAGAGCTTGTCTTTTTTTGCATGTATATATTTTCCCACAATTATTGACAGATTTAAGGCCTGCTCCACTGTCCCGAAACCTTCTCGGAAGCCAAATTGTAAGTCTGACAGTACCCCTTTGTCCTCTGCCCACTGTTGGAGACGCTCAAGGATAACCCTACCGGCTACCTTACCCAATGAGTCCAACAATGAGATGGGGCGGTAGCAGGTGGGGTCCTGGCGGTCTCCTTTTTAAAAAATTGGGACCATAACTGACTTGGTCCAGGATTCCATGAGCCCCTTTTTTACTGATGCCGCGCATACCCTGGTCAGTATGGGGGCCCAGAGATCCGTATTATATTTGAAAATATCCACGGGGACTCCGTCGGGGCCGGGGGCTTTTCCATTTTTACTTAGATTTAGAGCCAGGAGGACTTCAGATATATCGAATTCTATTTGAATTGGGTAAACGACAGCTGGGTCAGTTATTTCCTCACTTCCCGGAGGGGTTTGCTTCCTAAAAAATTTTGAGAAGTGAGAAACCCAAGCTCCTTCTTCTATGGCCACTTCTATTTTTGGGAGGTTGTTGTCAGCTAAAAAGGGGGATTTTACTACTCTCCAAAATGCTTCACTGTTTTTATTTAGGGCACTTTTGTGTAGTTCCTCCCACAAGGCCTGTTTTAATTCGGCCTTTCTCTGATTTCGAACAGATATTCTTTTCTGAGTCTGGCAATTAGCTGTGGATCTCTATATTCGTTATTCAGGGCCACTTTAAGCTTGGAGTGTGCCGAAGTGCAACTATGATTAAACCACCCTCTCTTATTTGCTGTTTCTCCCTTTGATTGTCTTGTTAGGAGACCCTTGATGACAGTTAGAATTTTGGAGAAGTTACTTAAGACTTCCTCTTCTGTCGTGTTTAGATCGAGGCATTTTATGATATAAGGATGGGCAAGTTTAATTGCCTCTTCGGTAATTTGCCCGGGATTTATCTTCCCCCATTTTAAGGTGTAACCATTTAGCTGTGCCCAAGTGTAGATTGTTCTGGTTCAGAGCTTTAGCAATCGTTAGCGCAAGGGGTTGTTGATGTAATAAGTTGAGTTCTATCCTAATAGCAAGATGGTCGCTTAGTGTATTTGGTAGAACCTCAAAAAGCTTAGTCCTATTTAACAGCCCATCTGAAATAAGAATATAATCGACCGTAGACTGATAACCCCTCCCTACATATGCTGGTTCTAGCTTTTTTGTTTTTGGATTCAAATTGTTGGCTATTACAAGGCCCAAGTCTGACAAAAGGTCATTCATGGCTATGCCCGGTTTGTTATGACAAAAATGGGTAAGGGGGGTGTCCTGCTCATTTACCATTCCGCCACGATTTTTACTGGAGTGTGGACAGGGATGCACATTAAAGTCCCCTCCCCACAGGAAGAAGACAACACCTTTCCCTCCCTTCGTCTGTCTGAAGTTAGAGAGTTTTTCATATAGGTTTTGTATTACTCTCAAGAATTCTCCTTCATCCAGGTTGTTGTAGAAATTAATAAGGAGGACGGTCTCATTTTTGGGTAGGGAAAGGGAGAGAAGCTGAAAATTTGCATCCAGTTCAAGAGGGGTTATGGTAATTTGTTGGATGGTATTCGCTACATAAACAGTTAATCCCCCCTTAGCTCTGCCCATGGTTTCCACCAGAGCAGGAGAAAAGAACGTCCTAAAACCCAGAAGATGTAGTTCCGTTGGGGACCACATCTCCTGGAGACATACAATTTGGTGTCTGTCTAGGAAGCTTATGGCGGAGCCATCCTCAATCTTTGGACGGAGTCCCGCAATGTTCCAGGACACGACACTCAAAGTTTGAAGGTCCCTAATTGGAGTTTTAGTTAGTTGTGGTCCAGTTTTACACTCCGATTCTCCTTTTTTGGAGGTAGGGGGATGAATGTCAACCTGTGATGGTCAATCCACTAACTCAAGACCACTATATCTATTAGTCATTGGGATACCACTCCAGCCCTCCCAGGATTGTGGTTCTCTATGGGGTTCCCTATAATACGGTCCTCCCCAGTCGTCCCTTTCTCTACCCCGATGTCGCAGACCAACTGTGTACCATGGTCCTTCGTGGTGGTAACCATTACGATGTCTCGGGGGTAGAAAAAGGAAAGGCGCTTTGTTCCCATGGCGCCATTTGAGGTTGGGTGATCCCAAGAACAGATGTGGTGAACCAGTCTAGGGTCATCGAAGGTGACAAGAACACAATCGCCCTGTATTGTTTTTTTACCATGTCCTACCCTAGGGGCTCTTCTTACTATTAAGATCTTAGTTGAGCAATAGGGGGGAGGTGGGCAATTTGCACTTAGCCAATGTTGAACCTTATTCTTTAGCGACCAGGTTGCTTCGTTGGTTTGGTCTATCAATTCTGGTACGCCGGTCATTACAACTATGAAGGGGGTGGCCTCCGGTGGAAGATTAACAGGAAATCTTCCATCGAGGGGTCCTCTATCCCACCCTCTGTTTGACTGTGTGGCTGGGGTTTTTGTGCCCATGTTGTTATGTTCCGAGTTATTGTTGGTACTATTAATCGGGGTGTTAGTTGGTGCGTCTTCTAAGGACTTTTTTTTCGACACCATAGTTTGGGCTGGTTTGGCTACTGGGGGGATAGGTTGTTTTTTTTGGACAGTTGAGATTGAAATTGCAGGTGGCTGCTTCCCACCCCCTGTCTTTTGTACCCCCTGAATTGGGTTCGTTTTTACAGAAGTTGACAAATCAGATAGTGCTTTTTCTATTAGTCCCAATCTCGTCTCTAGTGGTGTAAGCAGTTGCTTGAGTAGGTCTCCAATTTTAATTAATAGTTGGGCATTGAGATCATAGTTTTCGTCTGCCTCCTTGCCTAATGGGGGGTCAGTTTCCCCAGTATTAGAGGCTGGGGTATCATGTGTTACTTGGTGAATAATCACATTATGGAGTACTTGATCTCCTCTCGGTGGGATAGGGATTCGAGTCTCTCCTGTCTTATTAGGAACCCTATGTGTTTTTTTTGTTTGTTTTTTTTGGTTATTTGGGGCTGAAGGTTTTTTCTTTCTTATTGCACCCTCCCTCCTCCCTCTTGACTGTCTTATTTCTTCTGGGGTAGGTTGAATCAGTAAATCTGGGGTCTTTTCTAGTTCCAGCGATAGCTGCGAATCTGAGAGCTGTGAGACCGATAGGTCAACCGTGATTGGTAGGCTGTACCTTTGGCCACAGGGTTCACTCAGTCTAGGGGCCCTAAGTTGGTCCGGCGTTCTTGCATCTGCCACATGACCCAAAGATGATCTTTTTGCGTTCGCTAGGTCTTGGGAAACTCTACGTTCTATCAGGGAGATACTCTGGTCTATAAAAGTATTCGCTCTCGAGATAAAATTATCAATAGGACCTGTAATTTGCCCACCCTTAGCCGCAGTTTTACTTCTACTTCCTCGTGAGACATGATAGATGTAAAGGTAATGCCTAAGTTATGGTTTTAAAGATGGGCATATAAATATGTAGGCAGAATCTCACGAATGATAAGAGGCAATAAGGGGAGAATATATAAAGTTGGTAAGAAAGAACTAAATAAACACACTTTTTAGGGGGGTGGCCCAGCCCAGTCCATAACGGTCTCTAACGGCCACAAACGGGCCCGCCCTTGGCCCGGGCTTCGCCCGGCGCGTCCCGCGCGTGTCCCGCGTACGCTATTTCAAGATGACAAATATACAGGGGACGGGTGGGGCGGGTAGAGTCGCAGTCCCGCGCCCAGTGCCCACGCAGGGTCAGGTCTCCCGATGGTATCCAGGCAAGTGTTTTCAAAGGTTCTGCTGCGCAGGGGACACTCCACAGCAATCCGGCAGTAGATTACTCCCAACTACAGCTACGAGCGGCTCCCGCAAAGCGGGGGCCGTGAGCCGTTTTCAGTAGCAAGGCAGGGGTGGGGCGGGAAGAGTCGCAGGTGCGCTGATGGACGAGCACTCAGCCTGCTGGGACTCGCAGTCCCGCGCCCAGTGCCCACGCAGGCTCAGGTCTCCCGATGTATCCAGGCAAGTGTTTTCAAAGGTTCTGCTGCGCAGGGGACGCTCCACAGCAATCCGGCAGTAGATTACTCTCAACTACGGCTACGAGCGGCACCCCTTAGGTAGTAGCCTCTCTAACCAGTTCTCAGGCTCAGGCTATGCACACCTCTTCTATTTTCCTCTATTCCCTTACTCAGGCCCACTGCTAGAGGCTCAGGGCTCAGGAGCGCAGGGGGTCAAAGAATTACACTCTCCCCCCGTGGTGCTCACAGTCACAGATCACCAGGCTGCCTTTCCCAGTTCAAAACCCACTCAGGTATAACGTTCCAAAGCAATAGCACACTCCCCCCGTGGTGCTCACCGCCACAGTTTTCACCTGGCCACCTGTCCCATCAGCTCCAAAAACCGCTCAGGTGTGCTACTCTGTGTGTATTGCTCCAATGACCAGTCTCCTATGCAGCCCCTCCAGAAGTTCCACTGGGCTGCATGGGGCTCCACGGTGGTCCGGCGTCGGTTTCGGCGGCTCCTTGGCTCTGGCCGCACTCTCTGCTCTCCACTCCACTCTCTGTTTACTCTCTGTTTATGCCGCACGCCGCACCGCCGCACTGCCGCTGGCCGTCAATGCCTCGGGCTTGGGCTCCGTCTCGGGCAGGAGAGGGGCGCCAACTCTCACCCAGCAACCAACTACCGGCAACCGGGAATCGGCAATCAGAAACCGGCAGTCGGGAAACGTGAATTATAATGTGAATGTTTCCTTCCGGGGCAACTTGCTTTTGTTATTGACGATACCCAGTCCTTGGGGGATTATTGGGTGGCTCTGTTTTTATACTATTGTTATAAGCGCAGACGAAGTCTGCAAGGGCCCTTTTGTAAAAGTGGTTTCATTTTGTATCAGAGTTTGTGTATCAGCTCACTGTTTTATCACTGTTTATCGCCTTATTTTCATTTGTGTTGTTGTACATATATTTTATGGGGGTATTTTGTTTGCCCAAATGTCAGAACAGGAAACCATCACTTACACTGACAAATACATTAACAAAATTGCTGGGGGTCCCTCACTGTTAGGTCCTCAAGCCCAGACTTGCGGCATTAACTCACCACTGAGCACATTACGCAATAATTTAGAGAGGCTTCATAAAAAACTCATTAGAACTGAGTTACATGCAAAATTTCTGAGAGATTGCCTAAGTAACAATATTATTCCTATTGGCCATCAAGTACGAAATATACCGTGCATTTTTGTTGAAGACGAGGAATATAAAACTGGTTTTAGCTTCGTTTCCAACAAATGTTCTAGAAGTTGGATGGTGCTCAGCATCGAAACCACTTTGCGTCTTATTGAAAAATTAAAGGCAGAAATTGCCGAGTTAGAAAAACAAATTCGTGAAGATCCTGCGGTCACTGACGCTAACTATTTTCTAACTAAATTAGATCTTACAATTGCCAATTTCCAACGTAATAACATCTTGAAAAAGACTGAAAAGTTACAAAAAGACCTAAAAAACTATAGCTGTGAACACACTTATCCATTTTTGAAAAAAAACTTTTTCCAACAAACAGGGAATCAAGGTAATTGGGCACATAATCACAACACACTCTCAGATTCCGTTTCTTCTAGCTCAGAAGATAATAACAATAGAGGGGCATCCACCTATAGAACAATTCCGACACCTTTTTTAGTGAGGGGCCAACTTCCACAAAGAGGACGATCACGGAATCCCAGAAGGGGCTGGTTTCGCAATCAGTATACCCCTGGGTTCCGGCAGACACGCAACAATTACTACGAGTGATAAGATCAGTGAAGATCAATGAAGATGGCCGCCGAGTAGGAGCTCTAGGCAAGAGCTCCGGGGTTAGGGATCACCAAATTGGTATAAATCCCGAGTTAAACCCCTGTCTGCAACCCACCGGCAAAAGGAATGAGAGCATAGACAAAACTGAAAAGAAGAGAAGGTGAAGAAAAAGAGATGAAACGTACCAAGCGCCTCGACTGCATCGACTGACCGGTCTGCAGAGTGGGAACGGCACTGGACATAAGGGTGGACGAGGAGGATCAATCGGCAGCGCCTGCAGGAGCGATCACAGAGGATACAGAGGTAGTAAAGACACTACTTGCAGCTGGAAGACCCGGAGGATCCTTCGGCAACGCCCGCAGTGGAGGACGAGGTGGGTCCCTGGGCTGCGCCGTCAGAGGAGGACACGTAGACCCCCGTGTGCAGACCCCACAGGGGAGGAGAGAGGGTCCCTCAATAGCGCCCGCAATGCACTAAGGCCACTCGGAGCATTACGGGAGGCTCGCATCGGAAAAATCAGAAGCAGGGTCCGTAGCGGCGCAAGGACTGCAAGAGGGGACAGGAACTGCTGGCGTTTACAGGAGGAGGAAAGAGCCGAGTCTTAAGCGCGGAGATTTGGCGGGACGAGGTAATTTCATCCTCACTTTTTCCATCGATACCCCCTCCCTCTCCCTCTCTCTGCCGGTAGGAAATAAGACGCAGAAAAGAAGTGGAACAACCCGGGAAGTGGCAAAAGAAAGTTCCGCCCCGCCTGACCCTAAAATGGCGGCCAGAGCGGACAAAAAGTAATAAGTGGCAGCAAGACTACTGACACTGTTTACCCATCAATGGACTGGACGGAATATGTCAATTTCCCCCTACCATTGATAGACCTATACTGTAATGATTAAAAATATCAGAGGATCATTTGGAAGCTATATAAAATAGCTAAAAACATGAACAGCCCTTCCTGATTCAAAATGGCGACCGATTCTAACATCGTAGCCAGAACCTAGCTGATAAACAGGCAAAACCAAGGAGACTAACAAGACCCTGGTCCGAGTGCCATAAAATGGCGGACTGAGTACAAAAACTACAAAAATGAGTAGGAGTAAGTTCGAAATTCGATTCTCTAGTAGAGAAAGATAGGTGTAGGAAAGGAACTTAACAGAGTATCTTGATAACCTAGAAACGACTACTGAATGAGCTATCACAGCTGGAAGACACATCAATGCATAGCACATAACTTTATCTAGCAAAAAATGGCAGACAACAATATAGAAAGGGCAGGCATAAACGCGCATGCCATAAAATATCCACCAGGCCTATCGAAAGCAGCAGCCAAAAAGTTTAAGCATGATATATTGAGGAAAAAACCGGACATTTTGATCTCTGAGCCCTCGTTCAACCCTAACAAAGGCATGATCGTCAATGACCTGATATTCTTCACCAGAAGAACGGCTAAATGGCGGACGGTCATCACAGAAAAACTCAACATAAATAAGACTGACAATATTCCACATGGCATAAAACTTACGATCATACCATCAATAAGACTTAGAGCAGACCTCTGTATAACGTTATACAAAAACGGTATAGTGCTTATACAAGCAGCCAGTGAAGAATTAGAGAAATTTGACATGATTTTCTCCACCTTAAAACAATGGGTAGAGAGCCCAAGAGATCAACGACAGCCACGGACCACACAAGCAGATACCCAAGGCCCCATCCACCTTAACACCAAAGGCAGCACACTGCCGTCACAACCTCAAGAATCACAGCACCAACCGCTAAGAGAAGACACAGAAAATATGCTACCCAGAGAACCACAACAGCCTCAACACCCAACGCCACCAAGAAACACAACGGTGACAGGAGACAGCTTGGACGGAAAGGATACAGAGAACACAGAAACACAGACACTAGTGGCCAATAGCACGCGGGCACAAACACAGAACAAAGAAACTTTGATCTCACAACATGCAACAACACCAGGAGAATTGGAGAAGAGGGAAGAGAGACGGGATGAAGAGTATAGGAAGAAAAAAGATCTAACCAGAATACCGGGTAATATGGAGTTTCAGCATGAATATAGGGAAGACTCAATGGGATGGCTCACACAGAAGGTGACATCGCCTAGTAACAGCCCACTAAGCAGGAAGATAACCACAAGTGATATGGAAATTGACACCCTCACAGCGAACACTCCAGCCGCCCTCCCTGCGAACACCCCATATACAACACAAAGCCCAGCTGGGAACACACAAAAAGTCCGCCAACAAATAGGGAGAGAAAGATCACAAGAATCAATTAGGGAATCGCACCTCTTAGATAATAAAGATACGGATAATTGGAATAAGAGCACATAGGATAGGGACACGAGAAAAGGAATGGAGCAGAATCATATCAACTCAAACCCTGAAAATCAAACTGAGAGGATGACCACTAATATTACACCACACGCAAGGGAGACAAGAAAAGGAACGGAGCTGAAAGACATCAACACAAACTCTGAAGACCAAACGGATAGGACGACTAATGATTGTACAACTCACCATACCCGGAGAGACATCCAAGGAATAAAAACACAAATTGACACTATGGCACAAGACATCCAAGGAGCATTGAAAACAATGGTAGAGATCCTAGAAATTGCGGCAAGCACACACTCCAAAGTGGAACACATCCAAGAAGTAATGCATAAGTCTCTAGGAAAAACAGAGGAGAGGGCCATGACAGTAACAGAAAGGCACAACAGGCCAAACAGAAACCTTAGGATCATAACAGAAGAAGAAACCCTTCCTCTACTCCAGACGTATGAATCCACAGAATACTTGAGGGGGGAGGAAATTAAGATAGTGCCGATCGACAATAATAGAACATCAAGACATAAGACCAGAAAACCAAATCTTAACAACCTACAGCAAGTCCAGCGATCCAACATCCAGCTAGAGCGGAACCCGAGCATTACAAGAAACCCTCTGAAAGGCCTACTGCTCAACTGTCGATCCGCTGTTAAACACTCCTCAGACATCGCGGCACTTATCATTAACGAAGAAATTGACATAGCAATCCTAACAGAAACATGGCTTTCGGATTCATCCTCTCCATGCATGGACTTGTTAGTGCCCCCACAATATAACAGACTGAGATTGGATAGTCTGAAAAAGACAGGAGGCGGGATAGCATGCATCCACCGAACTGACATAGAAATTAAACAAATTCAATCAGATCCTATGGAATCCTGTGAATACCTACCTATTAATATAAAAACGACAGACAATCAAAGATGCACCCTACATGCCCTGTACCATCCCCCAGGAAATAATGCGGCTTTCATAGACCAGTTAATGGAGATTATCACGGATAACTCTAACAATCAAGCTAACGACATATTCCTGGGCGATTTCAACCTACACTGGGAAGACACGAAGGACAAACAGGTTAACACGATCAAAGACTTTATGACGGAGCTAAATCTCACTCAAGCCTGTACACAACCAACACACTCAAAAGGTGCAACACTAGACTGGATAATAGCAAGAAAAAAGAACATAGTGATCCACTCAATTGCGCCATGCGACTGGTCGGATCACCATGCAATAATCTTCCAAATTCCAAAATTGAAAAGGAACAATATCTCACAGCCCATCAAAAGCAAAAAGTGGACTCGCGACACAAAAGACTTGAACATCGAACGGTTAGTGGAAAATTGTGAGAAAGAGCTGAAGCCACCTAACAAATTGCGGAATGTGAATGAACTAACAGAGCATTACACGACAACAGTAACAAACATAGTTAACAACACCATGCCACTCAAGCTGAAGAGAACCTCAGAAAAGGACAAAAACCCATGGTTTAATGGTACATTGAATGAGGAGAGAAGGAAATTAAGAATGGCCGAAAGAAAATGGAGAGAACATCCTGCAACACCAGAACTGAAATCACTCAGAAAAATCAGAAACGAATACAACAAAATGATCCTCAGATCCAAAAAAGAATATATTAGGTCAGAATTGGACAATGCAAAAAATAGACCTAGGAAACTATTCGAAATTTTAAAACAACAATCCAACAAATTAGCAAAATCGGACCAAGAAACAACTAAAACCCAGTTAAGTTGTGAGGAATTCTCTAATTTTTTCATCGAAAAGGCAAATAAGTTGGAAACAGAGCTCAAGACGACAGCGGACCAACTGAACAACCAACCGCTCCAACTGAACAACCAACCGCACACTCTGAACAAGACCACACTGTCAACCGACCAAGTGGAAGCAAAAAACAAAGCACATTGGGACTCCTTCAAGCTCTATGATCAGAATACCATCGCCAAGACACTAGAGGATATCAAACCAAACAACCACTATAATGATCCACTCCCCGCCAAATGTAGACAAAAAATAAACCACATCATCATCCCTATATGGACAAGAATAATAAACACCTCCCTATCTCAAGGGATCTTGCCAGACTGTCTAAAAACAGGCCAAGTGGTCCCCATCATCAAGAAACCAACAGCGGATACGGCAGACCCCAATAATTTCCGCCCAGTCACTAATATTCCACTTCTGGCCAAACTAATCGAGAGATGCGTACAAAACCAACTGAGCCAACATATCGCTAATTTCATGCTATTGGACGACTGCCAATCTGGATTCAGAACAGGACACAGCACGGAAACAGCGATCCTACATATAGTCGATGACGCAGTACAGGCCCTGGACCGCAATAAGACATGTCTTCTAGTACTTCTTGACTTATCATCTGCATTTGACACGGTAAATCATGTAAAGCTACTAGACAGACTTCACAACAGGATGGGAATGTCGGGAACTGTGCTAAAATGGTTTGAATCCTTTCTTCAGAACAGAACACAAAAATTCTGGGTCAACCAGACACTATCCACATCAAGTCCAAACTCGATCGGAGTTCCTCAAGGCTCGACACTATCTCCATCACTCTTTAACCTTTATGTCGAACCTCTGACTGAAATACTACGAGACGCAAACATATCCTATCATATGTATGCGGACGACACACAAGTGTATATCAAGGTTGAATCCCTGGAGGACATCAAGCAACTAAATAAGGCTTTAAAAATGACACTAAGATGGCTAACAAGCAACCACCTGAAGCTCAATGCACAAAAAACAGAATTCCTCTTGATCTCTCCTCCGAAGAGCCACTCGGAGGTTGAAGAATGGACCAGACTGATCACAGCTTTAAACTGCACCCCTACGCTAGTGGAATCGGCGAAATCATTTGGAATCACATTAGATAAAAATCTAAACATGAAAGCACACATCAATGCAATGGCAAAAAATGCCCGCTTTCACCTGAATTACTTAAGGAAGATGAAACCCTTCATATCGCCAGCAGATCTCAAACTGGCAATTCAATCACTAGTTATCTCAAGAATCGAATACGGATGCACAACCTTAGCAGGTCTACCGAAAATTTCCACTGCTCCTCTGAAAGCATGCCTCAATGCAGCAGCAAGGCTCATTACCGGATCGAGGAAATTCGACCACATCTCCCCACATCTAAAAGCGTTAAACTGGCTACCATACGAAGCCAGAATCCATTTCAAGATGGCTTGTGTCACCCACAAAGCACTACATTACAAAACACCAAGATATCTGGCCCAGAAGATTGAACTGTCGGGAGGAGTCAGACCAACCAGGAGCGCCAATGCGCTGATACTGAAACCACCCATCTTCCGAAAAAAGAAAACATACGATAGAGCCTTCTCAGGGGCAGCACCCAGAATATGGAACTCACTCCCTCCAAATATCAGGAAAATGACTAACACGACAGCATTCAAAAAGGAAACTAAGATCTTCTTAATGAGTAAATTCCTTACATAGCCAGGAGATGACCTTCAACGACACTACGTGCTAAACTTCTCCCTAGGGTCTTAGAAAAGAAGAAAGTGAGAGTCGCTAACTAGATGGGAACTAGCCTCAAGAGCCTGATGGACCCAAAACCGAGAAGAAGTATATACGAACAAAGAAAATGCCTGAACTATATCAAAAGGAATACAGATCAAATATAATAGAAGAGCTGCAGACGCTAACTGAAAGTACTTATAATGTGTAAACCGATGTCAAATACTAGACTATACTATAATATGCTTCGATATGTACCTGATAGACCTATACAGATCCTACCTCACAGCAATGTAAAGGAGTACGTTATTGAAATTGGATTGAACTGTTATCTGACCTTCATAGCAGTGGGATATGATACCATATTGCTACATATTTACCTACCTCACTAGCTATATAAGAATGTATATGTATCATTTGCTAATTATATACCTCATGTATATGTCAGTGTGAAGCGCTCTGATACCCAAGGGTCACGTTCGCGCTATATAAAACTCTCTAAATAAAAATAAATAAAAATAAAATCAGATTCACATGTTGCTCCTCTGACAGATATTGCTCAGAATTCGAATATGGAGATTGTTAAAATTTTCAATCTTTCCTCTTATGAACTGAACTCCAAAGAGATTGAGATTCTTAGTCATAGTCATGGATTGTCATTCGTCCCCACCAATAGGAACGATGTGTTCTCCACATTAGTTGAAACCCACAAGTTCTTCAGAACTTTACGTTTAAAACATTTATTTTGTAAAACACCGTCTAGTGGGCCAATTAACATCAGTGGCCTTAAATGTCCATCTACATTTTTCCCGGCAAACAATCTAATGCCTAAGGAACTCATCACATTTGAAAATGTGGTACTGACAGAAATTGAACAGCTTTTTCAGGATAGAAAATTTGTCAAGTTCAATTTGTCAAAAAACGATATGGCCACTCCAAAATCTTTGTCTAAACGTGATGACTTAATAGTGAAACCGGCGGATAAAGGGGGTGGCAATATTGTACAGAATAAGACCGAATATGATCAGGAGGCCCTGGGACAGCTGAGTAACCCAGTCCATTACAGAAAATTACCTTGTGATCCCACACCCAGAATTTGCAAGCAGATTCCACATTTGACCACCAGGGGACAGGAAGGACTATGGCTAAGTAAAAAAGAGTTTGAATATCTAAAAAAAAAAAACATTACAACATCCCAGCGTTTTATGCGCTGCCAAAAATACACAAAAATAGTCAACATCCGCCCGGAAGACCTATTGTTGCTGGGTGCCAGTCGGTGTTACAACCACTGGCTGAGTATGTTGACTATTTTTTAAAACCATTTGTGTGTCAAACTAAGTCATTCACTCAAGATAGTAGAGACGTCATTACAAAACTAGAAGGTGTGGTGTTTGATCCATCAATTAACATTCTGGTCACGATGGACATAGAAAGTCTCTACACGAACATCCCACAACGGGAAGCTTTAAAAGTTATTGTTGACGTATTAGAGAAACGTACACGTCCTCACCAAGTCCCCACATGGTTCATTGCTGATTGTGCCAAAATTGCCCTGGAAGAGAATTATTTTCTTTTTAACAGCGATTTTTATGGTCAACTCAAAGGCGTGGCCATGGGTGCGATTTTTGCACCAAACATAGCAAATCTTTTTGTGGCTGCCTTTGAGGATAGGGTGATTTACAACAACAACCCCTTTTGTTCCAATCTATGCAAATATCTACGATACATCGACGATGTATGTATAGTATGGGAAGGGCATCAAGACAAATTGGGAGATTTCCACACATGGCTGAATCAGAGTGATCCGAATTTACAGTTCACACTAGAAAGCAGTACTAATGCCATTAGTTTTCTTGACTTACAGATCATACATGATGACGGGGTCCTTTCAATGAGTCTGTACACTAAGCTGACGGCTAGAAATACGCTGCTTAAATATAGCAGCCATTTCCCCCGGAACTTGCGTGACAATCTCCCTTTTGGTCAGTTTCTCCGTATCCGGCGGAACTGTACCAAAAGGGAGGATTACTTCAGAGAGGCTAAGATGTTACAGGCCAAGCTAGTTATGAGATCCTATCCATACAGATTGGTCAAACATGACATGAAAAGGGCATGGCATTATGACCGTCAAGCTCTACTACAGAAAGATAAACTGGAAGTTGTGAATGAGAACACAACACAACCCATTACGTGTGTTATGACCTATGGTACGGAGTCTCATCAAATTAGTAAAATAATTAGACGAAACTGGTAGCTTATCAGGAAGATAGAACCACAACTGGAAATGCCACGTTTTGCCTTCAAGAGGGGTAGGAATCTACGTGATCACCTTGTAAAAGCTTATATTGAACCAACGTCTAGTACCATCACCAACTTATGGGGCCTAACACCAATTGTAGGACATTATCCGTGTGGTAGTTGTGCGGCTTGTGTAGCCACTGAGATAACAAAAAGCTGCTGTTTGAATGGAAGAGTTATAACACTAAGGCATTATTCGAATTGTCTCACTAAGAATGTAGTCTATTGTATACAGTGTCCTTGCGCTCTGATTTACATTGGGAAAACAACCGAGGAAATCAAGAAACGCATCCTACAACATCAATCACGCATCCGCTGCAATGTCAGTACAGCCCCTTTGGTTGAACATTATCAAAAACTGTCACACATGCCATCTGAAATGAAATGGTTTGTTCTTGAAGTTGTAAAAGGCACAAAGAGAAGACAGAATGTAGACAAACTGCTCACGCAGAAGGAGCACAAATGGATCTGGTCTTGCAACACGGTCAATAATGGACTGAACTCTTTAATTGAATGGCACACATTGGCCACTTTAAGATATTTATGGTGTACCTTATAGACACTTTGTACTATTGGTCATGGTATTTCTTGCTCTAGATATTGTTTATTGGAGCTGTAAATATGCGACCATGAGCAGGAATTCTTTCTTTCCCAACCATTCGGTATTAGGCTACCTACAGAACACTCGGCTGAGTGTTTCCCGTGTTGCAGTAGACTTTGACAATAAATCAGAAACATGAGATTTAGAGCAGGACTGTCTTGGGTCCAACAAGTTTACATTTGGTTGCCTAGTGAACACTCGGCTGAGTGTCCTCTGTTTTAGCCGCCGTGTATTACGACTAAGCCTCGCTAATTTTGTTGTGTTTTGTGGTGCAATAGACCCGGTGTGGTCTGTTGCAATTAATAATGTTTTGTAACAACTGCTGTAAGTTTATTTAGTTTGCGCTACATTTTAAAGCGCTCCAAAGTAATTTTTAGGCTGGATATGCCTGGGTGGCGATATAGTATAGGTCCACTCCAATATGGCCACCACCGTTTCCATCAATTGACGTCATCAATCTCCCAGCGTCTTAATCGGGGCTCAATGGCGCGACCGGCGATCCCTGAACTTTGCAGTCGGGCGTCCCGGGACTAAGCATGGCTAGTTCTCTTGCCGCTTAAGTAAGTAAACCGGCTATGGAGATGTCGATCTGTGTTTGGTCGAGTTGATTGTAGATGTGGCTACTTTGGTTTATCGGACGCTCGATGTTAATTGTGTAACATTTTGTAATTTTAGGTTATATTGTGGCTTATCGTGATGTGAGTTTTTCTAAATATTCTTTCAGCACATGGTTGTTCCACAAGTGGTGGTGGAAGAATAAGAATTATGGGCTTATTATTGATTATGGTCTATGTTGGTTTTTAGATGACCAGTCTGGCTTGTTCTTCACGTGAGTAATGCCATTCTAGTGGTGATAAAGTTAGGTTTATGAACTTATCTGTGCAGGACAATGACACTGTCATTTACTCTTACAGATTGCGATTATGTCTGATCTTTGAGACATGTAAGTAGCCTGAGTTCGTTGGGTGATACTTAGATTTAGACATGTCTACAATGGATGGTTAGGTCACCCGCCTTTTAGTAAGCTTGAATTACTCACAGTTGTGGTGAATGGGTGATTGGTCTGTCGGCTTGTTTTAGTGGTGTTAAGACACTGTTTGTTCTTCTTTGTGGTGTGAGCAGACTACACAATTCTCTTTGTGTCATAGGGTATCATTTATGTTTATTATTGTTGTTTTCATATATTAGATATTCTTGTGCAACCGTTTTGTCCTGAAGATGGTCCCAAGGATCTACTAGACCACCGGGGGACCGAAACGTCGACGCACAACACCGTTTTTGCATAAATATTCAAATCATTTGGATTCTAATTTAACTATACACTGTGTTTAATTCACATGAATGTGGTTGAATTGAATGTCCATATTTTATGCGAAAGGTGTTTTATATACTACCACTAAATGTGATATGATGGTATTGGTGGTACTTTGTTGCCAGACATTTAGGGGCCGATTATGATGGCGGACGGACCTGAGTCCGTCCGCCACCATAGAGAAGGAGGGACCGTCCGCAGGGGCAGCGGCGGTCCCTCCGTGCAAATTAGGATGTGACCGCCACCCTGGCGGTCACATCCTGTATTTTTATCATTGCCGCGGGTGCTGCTTGAAGCAGCAGCCGCCGCAATGATAAAAAAGTAAGTTGTGCATTTGCATGCACAAAGCGGCAGGCACCTCGCGGTGCCTGCCGCTTTGTGCAGGCAAATGCAGGGGGGTACCATAGGTACCCCCCATGTGCACCCCCACCCCCCCTTCACCCCTGGGGGCCCGCAACGGGCCCCCAAACACAAATCCGTATGCCTTTACACGGCGGAAATGCCGCCGTGTAAAGGCATCTTTCCGCAGACATCCTAATATGGCTGGCGGTGTCTGATAGACACCGCCAGCCATGTTAATGCTTTTCTGCCGCGGGCGGAATCCGCCCGCGGCGGAAAAGCGGAGGACAGATAGTAAGACCCACCAGCCATCCTAATATGGCGGTGGGTCTTTCAAGGCTCCCCGGCGGATTTCCCGCATCGTCCGGGCCGGCGGTGGCGTCCGCCGGCCCGGTGGATGCGGGAAATCCGCAATCGTATAGGCCCCTTACTTTGGAGAAATGTTACATATGGAATAAGAATTAAAAACTTATACTTTTGATACATTTATATTGTTTTACATTTAATCCCTGTGATTACAAATAATTAAGTGTTCATGTATGTGACACCATCTAAAAAGTGAAATATTATGTGAATGTTTCCTTCTGGGGCAACTTGCTTTTGTTATTGTTTTAGAAACCAAGCACTTGTGAGGGAATACAAGGAGCCAGTCAGAGAGGTGGTAAACGAGATATGCTCTACAGCAGACAAATTAATGAAGAATGATGGCCCGCACCTTGCAGGCCATCGCGAGTTGCACAGCTGTATAAACATTTAGTATTCCAAATCATTCACTTTCACCAAAGTAATTCCAAATTTTATCCATTTTATTTCCAAGTTTTGTCCAAATCTTATTGTCACGCCAAAGTCACGAAATTCATTTAAACTTATGCATTTAACTACTTCATGATTGCCTATCCAGGCCAAAACATGAGCATTATTTGAATCTCGAGTCCTCCAAATTATCCAAGAATCCATCCACCCAATGCATGATGTAAAAATATACATATATCAGTCACTATTAATTAGGGTTCAGCAAGATTCACAAGTGCTTTAAAAATATTTATACCCACTTCAAATGCGAGTGACAACTAATTCGTAATCCCCCACACACACCGGATAAAAAGCAAAAAAGAATTAAAAGCTCAAAAAGAGGGTGTGCTTCGGGACTATATCTGTTGAATATACAGCAGACACAGACATGCTGGGCAGCCTAAACAACTAAAGCCAGAAAATAGAAAGCAAGCAAATGAGCGTTACCCCCCAAAAAAACAATGGTAAGCAATGGGTGGAATGGATTACCAGGGAAGCTTTCAGAATTGTCCCAAGTAGTCTTTTCACAACCAGAGAACTGTGCTGTCTGGTAGGCTTTGAACCTAAGGAGCACAGCCAAAAGGAACCTCACAATCGAGTCAGAGCACACACAACTGTCCATCAGAGGAAACAAAGATACACCTGTGGAGCTCAACTTCCCAAGTTGTTTGGAGAGAGACATGAGTTCTAAAAGTGTTTTTGAATCACTCAGGCTTTGGGTCTACGTAAGATATATTGTTTTATATATGCTCTGTCGAACTGGTAGGTATGTCTTTCCATGTATTTCAGTCTGCTAATAACCGTCTGACAGCACAAAAGACAAACTAACATGTTTTACTACTTATCTGAACGTATTTTATCCAAACATAGCATCATCAAGATTGGGTTAAATCAGCAAGTTTTCAAGTTTTTTCTTAGCAAGTTACATGGAACTACCTAAAGCAGGAACATAACTTTACAAACTGCTGTAACATTATTGTAATTCGAGGCCACAGGATCCACAATGATCTCTGCAATTTTTATCCATAGATATATTTTGCTCAAAATAAAAATCTATGACTACACTTAAGATCTATGCAGTTGGAGCAGTAATACTCTGCACAATTATTTGGTTACAGCTTGTGACCAGAGAGTACCGCATAGCTTTTCATCAAGTGCATTATCCACCAGAGTTATCCTGCCAGCATTATACCCTCCAAGCAATGGTGTTAGGCTAAATTTTGGGGTCCCCAGCACAATGTAATGTGGGGCCCTGAAGTCTCCTGGATCGGAAAGATATTTTTTCTTCGGGGTTCAATGGGGGTTCCCTCAAGGGCTGAGAACCCCCATAAAGGGTTGGAACCAACTCTGTCATGTACTTTCACTGGACCTCTGTCCACCAGTAATATTTACTTAAAAGTTTTTGATTTTTTTTCTTTCTGTTCAGAAAGCAGAGTGGCTTTCCTGAAGCACCTTCTTCCGGCATGCAAAGGCATGGCTTACGGGCTGATGAGGGCCCCTACTAATACAAGAAATCCTGGAGCCCCTCCTCCAAATCACAGCTCCCTTATGCCCCAGTCTGAAACCTGCAGGATATACATAGATTCTTGTATCAACCATATAAACCAGTTTAAATGCAGTCTGTTTGTGGCTAATTGAAAAGGGTGGAATGGTATAAGTAGTCCATCCTTCCTCTATGCATAGGGTGACTTAAGGATTCTGCTCCTCATGGTGCCAACTCTCATGACTCCACTCCTCATGATTGCATCCCCTTTCTACCACTATTTCCCACTCACCAATTAAAGGTTCCCGGAGAAAGCGTTTTCCATTTCCAGTAATGCCTACAGGAATGAGAAATTTCCATGAACAAACATGTAATGAACAACACTTGCTATTTCAACATCTCCTTGAACCCCAAGGGTTTGGGTTCAGGTCCAAACGATTTTGATCCTGAATGTTTGCATTCCCAAAGACTCGTGTATAGCCACATTGTTGTTATAATGTTCTGTTTATTGTTTGCAGTTGGGATCCCTGCCGTCCGTGTTGTTTTATTTGGCTCTGTTCCATTCGTTATTGTATATTATTCACCTTCTGATGCAATAGCAGGCTTAAACTCTATAGTAGGCTGTTGTTCAATAAGTCTTCCTCACAAAAGCCAAATAAGGAATGAGTTATTTATTGCAGCCCAAGGAACAAGCAGCTTAATGTAGAGGGACCCACAGCAACTGCTACCCAAAAGAAGGTTGTTATGGAAACCTCCAATCAAATACTTTTACAATTTTATTAGAATGTCACTCATTTCACTCCGTAAATATTTACAGATAACTTAGCTTAAGAAATTACATTAAAGTATAACTGCAGAACAAACTCCTTTATATACAACAGTTGATAAACCATAGATAATAAAGGAAACCTATTTACCCAGGAATTCCAGGTTCAAATTAATACAAACATATATAATACATAGGGCGTATTTATCTCCAGACAAAATGAATAGATATTTCTACACAACCACGGCAGAATGCCCACGCTGTCGGCAGCCTGACGCGGACCTGCTCCACATGATTTGGTCTTGCACCTCCCTTCGCGGTTATTGGAGGGAGGTCGCTGCAGCCCTAACGCATTGCATCAACACCTCCTTTCCGCCCACATGGGATCTAAGAAAAATAGCGTCACATCGAGATTCAGAAACCTGGGTTTAATAACTGCCAAGCGCTTAGTTACAAAACGGTGGAAACAGGCTGATCCCCCAGACATAAACAGCTGGAAGAGCTCGCTCAAGATATGGGCACAGGCAGAGAGTACGGCGTTGCACAGGGAGGAGACGGCGGGGCTCCGCAAGTACCACATAGTGCAACAATGGAACGCCATGCTTGCGGCCTTCAGTAATGAAGTAGGTGGGGAGGGCAGTGACACTTAGAAAGTGGCTTCATGATATACTACTAGAAGTTCCCGGCTGACGGGGAGAGAGATGGCGGTGCACATTTGTTCCAGTACACTGGACGATACCTCTTTGGGGCAGTTGGATATACTGGGGGTCCTGCTCTTTCTTGACCCGACGTTTAGCGCTGCAACATTAGTCTCCTACATTCACGTGAGCCCGAGTTGAGTCCCAATGAGTCTCCATGTAGTTCTTCATGCCATAACCGGTCCCGCACTCAGTACAGCAATGGTTAATATATTCTTTTTCACATAGCAGCTCTTTAGTTTGGTTGTTCAGTACGTTAATTTAGATAAAATATGCTTAATTGATAGGTCTGTTGTTATTATCATTTATCACCACTTTTCCTCTTCGGCAAAGTTCGCTCTGCTGTAATATTGAGCAGGCCACATGTATGGATCTCCAGCGCCTAATAACGCTGTGCTTAATTGGACACAAAGGACGTAAATACTGCGAATAAGGTTGGCCCGTGCAGTTAGCAGCACCCCTCAGCATAGATATTTGGAGGCTGTTGAGATATGTGGTGGGCAGGCTAGCGCAACAATGTATGAGAAACTGTCTATTAGAAATAAGCTAATATGAGATTGTGCATGTGACATTGTGCTCCGGCAGTAGAAGCAGCTAATTACTCTAATGTTGTTCTGCTGAAGATTGCGTGCTGATGTCTATATTGCATTCTTCCCCATCTTTGCTTTGTCATGTATTGTAAGGAAATGGAATAACATGAAAAAGACCAATAAAGATATATTTTTTTAAAACATGGATAATAAAGGAACATACAATAAAATAAAACGTACAGCACAAAAGTTGCAACTGATGCTAAAGAAAATATAAAATGCGAGGAAACCTCAGACAGACAAAAAACACCACTGCTGTCAGCAGAAAACACTGTAAAACTCTATGTAATCAAAGAACAATACAGACCCAGGTTACACAAGGAAAGAGTAAAGGTAAGGGTTCAGAAGAGAGTAAAAAACAAGATCAGCAAGTTCAGTAACATAGGAAGACTTGATTAACAAACCTTTGAAAACATTTACAGTCACAGTGCACAAGTAAATACTCCATTCCCGTTATTAGCAGAGACGTGGTTCAGAAAATATGTGGTCAACGGTAGTTTTATTAAATAATATAGAAAACAAGATAAGAAACCCTGAGAACAGCAGAACAAACACACACTCAGGAAGGAGAAGTTAAAGAACAATGTTTCATCAAAGCTCTTTAGGATTTAGATCAGGGAAACCGAGGACATGCGTTTAAGGTGTGGTATTTACAAGGAAATATATCATTAACTCGTATTATTCGTGACGTGTTATTGCTTTTTAAGATGATATGCATGAAGTCAGCATAATTTGTGATGATATAAGAAGCTGCCTGCATGTAGCAAATTGACACAGTCTTCAGCCCTCGGTGCCTGGCTGTCTCCTGGCCTATTCTACGTAAACCTATTTTCTTTTGCCAACCACCTGTGTCTTTAATTTTTTTCTTTCCTTGTTAACATATTGCGAGCCAGATAGGAGTCAAGTCCAGTTAACTGTACCCAAAGTAATAAAGACTGCCCCGATTGAATAGAAGTGCACATAAATCAAGGTAAGCAGAAAACGTGTTTGACTAAAGTCTGTCTGTTTATACGGGGGTCTTCCTGAGGTTGTCCAGTCATATAGGTGAAACTGACATTGACTACGAACCGCTTTGATTATGTGGCACATGTTTTTATCAACAGAAAAATATAACACAGGACAGTGATGATTTTATATTTTGTGGATTCCTCATATTCTGGGAAAATATGAAATGAGGAATAACCTGGGTTAGCCAGATGATAAAATGTTGTGTATTTTGTGAATTCATCATTCTCTATAAAAATATGAGAGGAGGCATTACATAGGTTAGACTAGAAGATTAAATGTTTTGTTTTTTGAGGATTCCTCATATTTTAGAAAATATGAGACGAGGCATTACCCGTTTTAGACTGGAAGATTGAAGACATAATGCATATTGTGGATTACCCAGTGCTGGACACTGGAACACCTAGGTTGAAGTATTACCCAGTTTTATATTGGAGGTATAACCTTCACAGATTTGACCAAGACTGGGCAACAATATAGAATTTTTCTTAGAATTGGCACCCCCCGTGAATACATAAGGAATATATAGCTGTTGGGGTTAAAAGGAATAGAAGAACATTACAAGGAATGGTGCAAGGATACACCGATGGCTGTCCTTGGCCCAAGGAGGGACAAAGTAGAATAAAACTG
The DNA here is from genome assembly GCF_964261635.1 of Lissotriton helveticus. NCBI lineage: Eukaryota > Metazoa > Chordata > Amphibia > Caudata > Salamandridae > Lissotriton > Lissotriton helveticus. The sequence goes on from NC_136068.1 coordinate 1,769,953,955, forward strand.
CAGTATAAAAGTATGTAATTTTTTAGATTACAATCGCATTTCAACATAGATATAAAAGAAAAATAATATATTTTTCTTAAATAATTAAATAATGTAGAGAGTCTAGGATGCTAGAACTGTCTTAGCCAAATACCACCTATGGGCTCACTGTGATGGTATGTTATGAGGGGAAAAAAGGATTTGTGAAACAGAACTGTACTTCCAGGAGGAGGTCAGCCTCACTGCCAAAGATTTAACAGGGCAATTCACCATTAATGGGACATCAGAGAGAAAAGAATCTCTATTATTTAGAAAATGCATGAGGTCAAGTGAGTAGATAGGGAAGAAGAACTGGTTGTTCACATGGGATGCATTGCATTCAAGTGAAGAGTACTCCAGAAGGAGGAGACAGGTGGATGCCCAGGGAAATAAGGAATACATTGCAAAATATAATAATATAAATAGAATTCAGGAATACATAGAGCTAAAATAAGGCTACTAAGGCAATAGGCCTACGCACATGTCAGAGGGAAGGGGTATGCATGTAGCAGAGGCAGAGGGAGAGGCAGACAACAGAAGACAATGTTAGTTCCTTCCTCGGACAGAACACTAACTACAAGGCTGCTTCCAACCTAAATGAAGTTGTTATAATTATGGTGAGTACTAACCACTGGAGGCGAAATAGTCCTAAAAACATTCAGACAACGAGGGAAAGAGTAAATAGAGGAGGGCCAAATAGAGCAGATGAACAGAGGCAGAATATTCATCTGTTAGCCATACAACAGTATTATTCATACAAAAAAGGCCTGACTACAAGAGAGTATCTCCAATATAACTCTTGGAGACTGCATCAGACTTGGGAATATAATTTGAACCCTTGTCCACTTTTTCGCAGTCCTAGTTCTCTCAATCTAATAATGGCTTAAAAAAGCCTTACAAAACACCCGAACCACTGTTAGTCAAAGTGTCCAACTACACAAAACCTTTCCCATAACATATGAGTAAAGAATATTTCACAAAAATAAGTGAGAGAGTGAGAGGGCACCTCATGTATGCAACACCAGGGAGGCTACCAGCCGGTTCTCGCGTATGCCCACGTATATCATCATCGGTTGCCCGCTCACAGAAAGAAAGAAAAATAGTGTCTAGTACAAAGAGAGAAGAACAGAAACAGTAAAGTAAAGTAACTGCCCCAAACCGGAACCCCGTGATATACAAAAAACGGCGTGTTCAATGCAATTAAAATTAAAATCGAGTTAAGACTCACTTACAACGTACCCTCTTTATTCTGGAATGTGAGCTTACTCGCATTAAAAGCACAGCATGTTGCTAACCTTTTCCAGGAAGGCCAACATGTTTCATTGCCAACTACGTATGATTTGGCAAATTCGTCAGGAGTTCGATCACTCTCCTCTCTAGACACAGCTTTATATAGTACGGATTGGCTGGTAAAACACAACAGACAGAAAGAAAACCAGCGGTTCATTCTTACTCACACATGATCAACCAGATAAAAATTGGTAAACATAACCAAATGTTCATAGTTCTTCAACTAATTATAATTACCCGGTGTCGGCAGAGGGCTTTCATACCAGCCTACACCATACCAAAAGGGGTGTGTTCATCACTCATTACCCCCTTGTATTGTAAAGCACTACTGTTGCTTATTGTAACACCTGTGGAAATAATAGCAAAGACTTCACATAAGTACTGCACTCAGTGTGTGCATCTCAGTCTCATATACTTTTTCTCAGACTGTCTCATTTTTATTGTCTCCCCGATGTCACACTCATCTAAGGGCACTACTCAGTCACTCCAACCTTTCAGTACTGATCATTCGTGTGCCGGACTTACTGATTACAAACCAATGAGGACTGTGTCTCTCATTGACCTATTTACACCGACCACTGCCCCCATATATCGGCTCATCCATGCACATACGGTACTCAATAAAGTTACTATTATTCAAACCCCATTGCCTTTTTGAAACCGCAAATCCTATACCAGCGCGGCACCATCACAAGGACGGCAGCCAACGCGGTACGATTTCACCCTCCTACCGCACCTGCTTGATTCCCGAGCTCTGTCTCGACCCAGCCCCTCAGCGCACCGGAAACCATGGGGCTATCTACCCTGCGGCTGCTCTCCATGCCCAGTCAGTCCGGGTGGGTCACATGACCGCAACTGTTGTAAGACGGCTAAAGGATCCCCTCACAATGGAAGCCATCTTAGAACATAAAAAACATTCTGAATTTCAATAGACCAATGCATTTCCCCTCATTATTTTGACCATTTAGATCTTGTCAGTGATAATCAAAAAATGAAAAGGTTCCTCATTTTGGTAATGCTATTAAAATTTTAAAAAATCAATCACAAATGACGTGCCCTTGATACCGCAAGTATATAGATGGTTGATTCCTTAACCACATACCATGGCACCACATTTATGTAGCGCCGTGCGTAATGTGAGTTATCTTCATCAATATCAGTATTCTTATGTTACCCAGTTCGTCCTGAGTCACACATCTCTTGTGCGTATTCCCAGAGATGTATAACTTTATTGTTCTCAACGCCAGGCACAACTGCATTCTAATTATCCACTGCTCTATGCAGTTTGTGTTCCTCAATACCAATATTCTTACGTGCCTCTTCTCTTGGGCACCTAGTCCAATTGTCAGTCAAATTTACACAGTAAACTATGTCTGACAAATAACATCTTTGGCTCATTCTTTGATGTTCAGTAGTGCAAGTGTATATCCCAACTCATTCACTATATTACGCATCAAGTCAGGTACAGCCTGAATGTTAACCAGCTGCACCATATACACATAGTACCAACACATGTTCAGTGTAGTCGTGAAACATAATGTGCACCTATCTACTGACTTTATTCCATTCAATATGATTATTCAATCTTGTCTGATCTACGTTCTCTGAAAAAATCCTATGGGCTTCCTTATTCGCCAGTACTCTGTCAATGCTGATGCTATGAGCCATAACTCTCTCCAGCACAACCCACTTCATTGCACGAAGATCATGTTTGTATTTGTTAAAATGTTGTACCAGACGAGTGGTGAGCTTGCCTGCCTTGATGGTACTCAGGTGCTCTTGAATCCGCACCTTCACTTTCCTGCTCGTAAGCCCAATATATTGTAGCCCGCATTGGCATGTCAATCTATATATGACATTAACTGTTTTACAGTTGGAAAACTTTGTCAAATGCCACAATTTTCCATTGCGTGTTGGTTATTTCTGTCAACTCACACACCAGACACCCCCCACACGGGTAGTGACCATCTGGCATCGTGGTGACCCTTTGTTTCTGTTCTTGTCGTGTGTGCACAAGTTTATCTTTCAAATTGGTCGTAAGTCTGAATGCAAAGCGAGGTTGCGACATTTTAAAATCAGAAGTGGACAACAATGACCAATGTCTTCTCATCATATGTCTTATTTTAGAGGCCTGGGGATCAAACGTCATAACCACTATTAGGCAGTCCGTATACTAGTATCCCACAGGAAGCTACACTGGTGGCAGCAGCGAGAGCCCTGGTGGAGCAGGAGTGGTTCTATGATACCCCCCAGTCGTTCCACCTTCAGTGCATAGAACTGGCCCTGACATGTAACTATTTTAGGTACAAGGAGGATGTATACTTGCAAGTATCCGGAACTTCAATGGGTGCAACTTTTGCGCCCAGTGTGGCCTGCATTTATGTAGGCCAGTTTGAGGAACACTTCCTCTACCATCTGTCAAACCTCTTTCAGAGACATATTGGTTTCTGGGAGAGGTATGTTGATGATATCTTGTGCATTTGGACAGGGGAAGAGAGTGTCCTGTTGGATTTTCTGGATTGGTTGAACAGCTGTGACACCTGTCTGCGGTTTATGTGGACTAAAAGCAATGAACATGCTGTATACTTGTTATTACTGTACAAGAGAATAAATTGTGCACGATGGTCCACCAGAAAGGTAGCGATAGGAATTCATTACTCCACTACTAATCGTACCATCCGAGGGCCTTACGGGATAATTTGCCCGTAGGCCAATTTGTGACGTACAGACGTAATTGCACCACTGTTGAGGCCTTTTCTGAGCAAGCAAAAGATCTAGCAGGGAAATTGGTGCAAAGAGCCTACCCTAAGAAGATAAATAACAGGGCTCATAAGAGAGCACGTAACACGCTTCGGGAGGCTTTATTGGAAAGGAATGCTAGAGAAGCTACGGACTGCCTACCAGTGGTTATGACGTTTGATCCTCTGGCCTCTAAAATAAGACATGTGATGAGGAGACATTGGTCATTGTTGTCCACTGCTGATTTTAAAATGCTGCACCCTCGCTTTGCATTCAGACATGCGACCAATTTGAAAGATAAACTTGTGCACACACGACAAGCACAGAAACAAAGGGTCACTGCGATGCCAGCTGGTCACTACCCGTGTGGGGGTGTTCAGGACAACACTGTGCAACTATGCAATGGAAAATTGTGGCATTTGACTAAGTTTTCAAACTGTAATACAGTTAATGTCATATACAGTATGACATGCCAATACGGTCTACAACATATTGGGCTTACAAGCAGGAAAGTGAATGTGCGGATTCAAGAGCACCTGAGTACCATCAAGTCAGGCAAGCTCACCACTCGTCTGGTACAACATTTTAACAAATACAAACATTATCTTCGTTCAATAAAGTGGGTTGTGCTGGAGAGAGTCATGGCTGATAGTAGCAGCATTGACAGAGTACTGGCGAATAAGGAAGCCCGTTGGATTTTTTCAGAGAACGTAGATCAGACAGGATTGAATGATCATATTAAATGGAATAAAGTCAGTAGATAGGTGCACATTATGTTTCACGAGTACATTGAACATGGGTTGGTACTATGTGTATATGGTGCAGCTGGTTCACATTCAGGCTGTACCTGACATGATGAGTAATATAGTGAATGAGTTGGGATATATACTTGCACTACTGAACATCAAAGAATGAGCCAAAGATGTTATTTGTCAGACACAGTTTACTGTGTAAATTGACTGACAACTGGACTAGGTGCCCAAGAGATGAGGCATGTAAGAATATTGGTATTGAGGAACACACATTGCATAGAGCAGTTGATAATTAGAATGCAGTTGTGCCTGGCGTAGAGAACAATAAAGTTATACATCTCTGGGTATTAGCACAAGAGATGTGTCACTCAATACTAACTGGGTAACATAAGAATACTGATATTGATGAAGATAACTCATATTACCCACGGCGCTATATAAATGTGGTGCCATGGTATGTGGTTAAGGAATCAACCTTCTATATACTTGCGGTATCAAGGGCACGTCATTTGTGATTGAATTTCTTAAATTTTACTAGCATTACCAAAATGAGAAACCTTTTCATTTTTTGATTATGACTGAAAAGATCTAAATGGTCGAAATAATGAGGGGAAATGCATTGGTCTTTTGAGATTCGGAACGTTTTATATGTGCTAAGATTGCCGTCATTGTGAGGGGATCCTTTAGCCGTCTTACAACAGTTGCGGTCATGTGACCCACCCGGACTGGGCGTGGAGAGCAGCCGCAGGGTAGATAGCCCCAGGGTTTCCGGTGCGCTGAGGGGCTGGGTCGAGACAGAGCTCGGGAATCAAGCAGGTGCGGTAGGAGGGTGAAATCATACCTCGTTGGCTGCCGTCCTTGTGATGGTGCCGCGCTGGTATAGTATTTGCGGTTTCAAAAAGGCAATGGGGTTTGAATAATGGTAACTTTATTGAGTACCGTGTGTGCATGGATGAGCCGATATATGGGGGCAGTGGTCGGTGTAAATAGGTCAATGAGAGACACAGCCCACATTGGTTTGTAATCAGTAAGTCTGGCACACGGATGATCAGTACTGAAAGGTTGGAATGACTGAGTGGTGCCCTTAGATGAATGTGATATCGGGGAGATGATAAAAACGAGACAGTCTGAGAAAAAGTATATGAAACTGAGATTCACACACTGAGTGCAGTACTTATGTGAATTATTTGCTATTATTTCCACAGGTGTTACAATAAGTAACAATAGTGCTTTACAATACAAGGGCGTAATGAGTGATGAACACACCCCTTTTGGTATGGTGTTGGCTGGTATGAAAGCCCTCTGCTGACACCGAGTAATTATAATTAATTGAAGAACTTTGAACATTTGGTTATGTTTACCAATTTTTATCTGGTTGATCATGTGTGAGTAAGAATGAACCGCTGGTTTTCTTTCTGTCTATTGTGTTTTACCAGCCAATCCGTACTATATAAAGCTTTGTCTAGAGGGGAGAGTGATCGAGCCCCTCGCCCCGACGAATTTGCCAAAACATACATAATTGGCAATGAAACATGTTGGCCATCCTGGAAAGGTTAGCAGCATGCTGTGCTTTTAATGTGAGTAAGCTCCCATTCCAGAATGAAGAGGGTACGTTGTAAGTGAGTCTTACTCGATTTTAATTTTAATTGCATTGAACACGCCGTTGTTTGCATATCACGGGGTTACGGTTTGGGGCAGTTACTTTACTTTACTGTTTCTGTTCTTCTCTCTTTGTACTAGACACTATTTTTCTTTCTTTCTATGAGTGGGCAACCAATGATGATATACATGAGCATACTAGCGAGAACCTGGTAGCGTCCCTGGTGTTGCATACGTGAGGTGCCCTCTTTCTCTCTCACTTATTTTTGTGAAATATTCTTTACTCATATGTTGGGGGAAAGGATTTGTGTGGTTGGACACTTTGACTAACAGTGGTTTGGGTGTTTTTAAAGGTTTTATTAAGATTTTATTAGATTGAGAGTACTGGGACTGAGAACAAGTGGACAAGGTGCCAAATAGTGGGGTTCAAATGATATTCCCATGTCTGATGCAGTCTCAAAGAGTTATATTGGAGATACTCTCTTGTAGTCAGGCCTTTTTTGTATGAATAATTTGTGAGAGGAGGATGGCCTGGTGATTTTCCTCTGTAGCTCCTGATAGTTTAAGAGCCATCCAACAGTCACAGAATTATTTTGAACACTAGAATACCTCAGACGCAGATATTGCCAGTTGATTATAATTGTCAGATGTTTGACAAGACAGGCTATGTCTAATACAGTTATCCTTAGGATTGCCTCAGAGTCAAGCACTAGCATAATGGACCGTGATCTAAGTAGACGACACAAGCCCATATGTATAAGGAAACGTTGTAGGGACATGAGGTTAATTCTTCCTCAATACAGGAATTGCAAATTCTCGTTTTAGCAAGAAACAATTGCAACAGTTCTGATAGAGCGCATATATCACTCTAATTGTAGGGGTGCACTATACTCGTGATTTAACGCATCTGCATATGCTATAGTATCATTCTGTTTTCTGTTTGTAATGCATTTATTCTACACGTTAATCAAGCAATGTAATGTGCACGCTATACAGAAGTTACATGTAATAGAAGGCATCAGTATGTCTATGTGCATCTGTGTAAGGAGACCTTATATTCATATTAATGTACTCGTATGTGTTAAAGTTGCCTGCACTCTAGGTCCAAAGTAGGAATCTGTTTACTGTTTTGATTCCTCAGCTACTGAAATAAATAAATAAATGTATCTTTGAATGTGCCACAACAGTATGTTTTCATCCCATTCTAGGTAAAAGAAAGGCCTTCTCATTATTTTTAGTTTTAGGGAGATAACTGGATTGCCTTTGAACATCTGAGAAGCAAGAAGGGAAGATATCATCTGTGCCTGGCCTATCTACACTCCAAGGTCACAAAGGAACAGAGAAGAATTAATTAAAGAAATTGTGGAAAGTTACAGGAGAACTAAAGTGAAATCATTGTCACATGATACATTTGGGAGGGGGGCTGAATTTATCCTTGTTGTATTGTGCGCAGGGACAGAAAATCAGACTTCTAGATTTTTGGAGGAGAGAGAGCACCTTAAGAACGAGCTCCATAGCCTTAAGCTATTTGACCCATTTGACGTGAGTACTTCTAAGGAAGACTACACGTGCTGACACCTTTAAGTACTGAGATAGGGGAGCCAACTAGAATCAGCATTTATGAGAGTAGTGTAGGGAAATATATTTCATGCTTTCTTTCCTAATGAAAAGGGATTTGGACTCAGCCTCTATTTTGAGTTGTGTATTAATCTTGGAGTTTATAGTTTTGTGTCTCTTATGCCGAATCAATTAAATGTGCAGATTTGGCTCAGTATTGATTTTCCTGTACTTATACTCACTGATTTTGTGGTGTGTCTATATCCAATTGTTTTTGGCTTTATATTAAAATCCATAAAGAGAATTCGGAGTTTGTGGTCTTTACAGCATGACTACTTTGTAAGTATTATCTTGATGTGTTTCTTCCCCTCGACAAATTGTAGCAAGCAAATAAAAGACCATCATAACTGAACTTGGATAGTAAGACAATGCCCAAGTGGGGCGTAACCAAATAGTAGCAGAGGATGGTTTGTCTCTAAATTGAGGGGAAATGAGGGATTTGGGGCCAGATGCATCAAGCTCAAATCCGCTCGCAAAGGGCCAGTTTCTGAGAATCTGGCCCTTTGCGAGCGGTATTTTTGCATTTGGGATGCATCATCCCAAAAGCAAAAATCGCAAATAGAGAATTCGCTAAATTTCGATTGTTTGCATTTAAGGAATCTCAAATTGAGATTCCTTAAATGCAATGCATGAAAGTTTCAAAAATAGCGAATTCGCTAATAGGGCACGCAAATTACCACAAAGTACAACTTCATGGTAATTTGCAAAAACTTTGAAAAATGCACTTTTGTGCATATTTCAAAGTTTCATGTTGCGCACACACATGCCCTAAGGGTGTGTGCGCAACATATGTGCACAGATCAAAATCAGGGGTGCAACAGGGTGTCCTTTGGACACCCCTGCACCCTTGAACTCGCAATCTCAATTTGCGAATCGCTAATTGCGATTCGCAAATTGAGATTGTCTTCCCATTCATTCCTATGGGCCTCCTGGCCCATAGGAATGAATGGGGAGGTATTCATTAATTGCGACTCGCAATTTGTGAGTCGCAATTAAGGAATTCTAAGGAATCGCTATTTGTGTAGTGATTGCTTGATGCATTCCATTTTGCTATTCCTTATTAGCGATTCCTTATTTTTCGCTAATAAGGAATCTCAAAATGGATGCTTGATGCATCTGGCCCTTGGAGTAGAAGTAGAGAGAATTTTGGCTCTGGACTTGGCATAGAAGACGGCGGAGAAACTGCGATCTATGGAGTTTGGCGGATGCTGACGGTGCATCGTAGGCAGTAGTAGAGTGAGTATGAAACTGTGTTGTGTGTTAGATTGCGGTGACGTTTTGTTTGTGTGTTGTCTTGCGAAGTAAGAATGCATGTTGAGTGATTGTGGGTCAATCAGTTTACTGGTCTGGACACGTGCCGATCAGGAAGTTTGGTGAGTGGACTCAAGAGAAGTCCAAGATCCCGGGATAGTTGTATATGTAATTGTGCAGTTGTATTGTGGGTGTGGTGAAGGGCTGTCGGCGATCCACTTGTTGTAAGGAACTTTGTGTGACTGAGAATAGTGTCGCGGTGGAAAGCTTCAGGTACCGGGGGTTAGACTACAGCGATTGGGTGACTAATGCAGGTCGGAGGTCACAGCGGATGTTCTCGTAAGAGTGTTCTATCCATCTTTTAGCGGACGGACAATTACTTGTTTAGTTATTGAGGTTGTAGTAGGAAGCAGCTACTTGGTTAATAACTTTGGTTATACAGTTACTTGTGTATGTATGTGTGAGCGAGAGTGTGCAAAGAAATTTTTTAAAGGAGGGTGAGCCGCTGCAAGGAGGGAGTTGTGACATCAGAAAGAGCCACTCTGGGATTGGTTGAAGTTTATCCATAGTGATAACATCAAATTTTAGATTGCAATAAGCCGCTTTTACAATGAGATGTTTTAAAGTATTGCGCGATATGTATAGAGGTGATACAGGAGTGGTAAGTCGGGTGGAGGAAGAAGCTCCACCAGAAGAAACCTCGGCACCTTATATGGCAACTAATGTAGGACTCCATACGATAGTGTGGTTACAAAATTGGCACAAGATTACAGAGAAAGAGGGAGACTTGGCTTTTCCTTGTTTTGTGTCACTTAGGATGGAGGTATTGTATCAACTCAGGGGAGTGATGAAGGCTCTGAAGCCTCCGCCTAGACCAGTGCAGTTTGAAGCTTTAGATGCATGGGTGAGAGCAGCAACGGCAAAGAAAACAGAAGCGACGCAGGGAAGGAAAAGAAGGGCAACCAAGGCATACCAAGACACACAACATAATAGAAGTGCAAGTGCTAGACAGTTGCCAGACTCTCTAACAGTACCCATTGCAGTTGGGCCTGTGGTTTTGAATTATAATTCTAACAAAAAGGCAGATGAACGACAACCACAGCAGATGAGAGAACGAGAAGAAACAATGACGGGAGGTAGTCTTACCATGAATGGAACAGGTATGGTTCAGGGGCCGGAGGAAACCAGTACCCCATTACCAGCTACTGCAAGAATTGACAGTGGGTTAGAACGAAGACGTACAGGAGCTTTTGTAAATTTGAGTCAGACATCAGAATGTGGGTTCAGTCAGTAAGGGAATCAATGTTACCGAGAGAGGAGCGGGATATGAGACAAGAGGCACCTAGAGTAACATTTCCACCACAAGAGTTGTGTGAGGGTAACCATTGGAGAAGTCGAAGTTGTGAAAGAGAAAGTCGTCCAGTGATGAGAATGGAGGAAGGTGTAAGTCCAATAAGGTCGCAAAATTGCGGCAGGGAAGATTCTGGAAGTGAGCAGAGTCAGAAAATGATACAGATGGCGATAAAAGCACCATTGTTAGATGTGGTCAGGTTAAAAATCGAGATAGAGGAAGTACTAGAAGGGAATCTGCCATAGCAACTCACTGGGACATATGATCCCAGTGAGTTGCTATGTATGTAGAGCTAAGGATGTCATAAAGAAGGCAAAGCGCGCTCATTAGGCATTGGTACAACTAACAAGACGGTATGAGGTGGATTTGGCAAAAACAAAGTTGATGCAGGGGAGTTGCAGACTGAATTACAGTGATCAGGATTTAGAGGAAAAGCAAACCACAGGATTAAAGGCACAAATTAGAGATTTAATAATAGCAATGAAACCATTTACTATTCAACATATATTTACTCCATGCAACTCATTTGCCACTGCCCCCGTTATAAATGTGTAAAGCTAAGGGCATACACGTATATACCGATTGATGTTGATTAAGTAAGATGTTGCGTAATGGTATTATGATAACAGTTGTTTGTTTTTATTGTTATTTATAGTGGCCCCTGATGAAGGGCGCTTGATGCCCAAAATGCATTGGGTCATTTAATAAATAAACACTGCTTTTGACAAACTTCTGCATTTGTCGTGTTTTAGCAAGAGGTCCAGATGGACACAGCTTCAACATGAGAAACCTGGAAAATGGCATAATATCCCATGTGTGGATTTAAGCACACATTGGATGAAATCAGAGGAATAAAAAGAATGGAACAGATGTTTATGATATGGATTAAAATGGAGGAAATAATGAATTAGTTGGCCAAAGAGGTGAAATTTTGCTGTGCGGTTCGTTAGGGGCAAGTAGATGCCCCAACCAAATCATTAAGGATAAGGGCATAGAAAGTTCTTGGATATGCACACGGCTAACATGTAAATGGATTACAAACATTCAGCCATCAAATGTTGCATTCTATTCTTACCTTGTCCATGTTTGTTCGCTAGACTGGTGTTCCATCACTAAAGACGAGCAACTCTTGTGAGGATACTGAATCCATCCAGAGGCTGGGAAGATGAAAACTGTAGCTCGTATACAATCACACACATTAAGATACTAACAAAGCTAAAACTGTACAGTGTACACACAAATCAACTTAACACGTAACCCCCAATTTGAAATACAAAATACACAGGTGAACAGATTAGATAAGTGTAAAGAACATACGGAGACAGGGATAAAAACAACACAATTCAAATGACGCCAAACACCCAGAAAACCTTTCCATGTACATGCCTTTCATATGAACTGTAGAACATCAATCACTCAGGTGCACAGCTAGAAAAACCACTGCACACAATATACAACTACATAACAGACTAAACTACTAAATAAAACTAGCAATACAAGTACAAACCTTAACTCCAGCGGCGCACACATATATAGGCAAAGAACAACGAAGTGTACAGTTATGCCTGTTTCAAGACAACTGAAACAGCTCCCTTTTGACCTATAAATACTTTTATCATGGGAGTTACCTCTCAAACACAGGGCATACACCAACAATGTGTACGCAAAATGTGATTTTTTTCTCATTTTATTTCATTTTCTATAAAAAAGCATTTTTTTCCTTTTATATCATATTTTTCAGATACAACAATTATAAAAATATATACATTATTCAAAGAAACTCCAAGAGGAATTTTTTTCAACACAGTCGAGCTATAAATATGTGTCCTTAGTTATTCAAATTCATATAAAACACAGAATCAATTAAATGTGCACAACCAGGTAAAGAGCCACACACACAACACATACATACTTCCTAAACATCCATCCCATCACAAAAACAACCAAAAAGTATCCTATAGCGTTCAATCTGTTGTCCAGTTGGTGACCAAAGTCATTAGATATGGAAGGAAGGAGAATGGTCGACGCGTTTCGGTGGAAAAACAGTAGTCAGGACCACCTTCATCAGGACCAGTGAGAGACAGTGCGGTATAGGATCTCTAAACCTGGGATGCGAATCTTTCTCAGAAACGTGGGTACATGTGGAAGTGCTCCTCCTGGATTTCGACACACTGTAACACGATCTGAAGATTTGCAGAAGTCTACGGGACCAGATTCATATTTCTTTTATTAAAGTGGTTAAAGCAGCTGTATGCTGTAAGGTATACACAAGGGCAGGACGAGGCAGGGAACGACTTATCGCAATCTCTAAATTTGGCTTATTCTTCGTTCAAGGTGTGGAGGGGACGTCACATTTTTAAATGGTTTTTGCACTTTGTATGTGCACTTTGTATGTCACATACGTCACCATAATACGGTGTCTCTTTAGAATGCAGATACGTTTCTAATAACGCGAAAAGTCCTAGTCCCCATCACAAGCCACCTCCGCCATCGTCCGCAGTTCGCTCCACACAATCCATCCAGAGGCTGGGAAGATGAAAACTGTAGCTCGTATACAATCACGAACATTAAGATACTAACAAAGCTAAAACTGTACAGTGTACACACAAATCAACTTAACACGTAACCCCCAAGCTGAAATACAAAATACACAGGTGAACAGATTAGATAAGTATAAAGAACATACGGAGACAGGGATAAAAACAACACATTTCAAATGACGCCAAACACCCAGAAAACCTTTCCATGTACACGCCTTTCATATGAACTGTAGAACATCAATCACTCAGGTGCACAGCTAGAAAAACCACTGCACACAATATACAACTACATAACAGACTAAACTACTAAATAAAACTAGCAATACAAGTACAAACCTTAACTCCTGCGGCGCACACATACATAGGCAAAGAACAACGAAGTGTACAGTTTTGCCTGTTTAACATGCCTAGAAACCACTATACAAAACAACCACACATGTACCTGCTTAAGGAATAACTGGATAATATAGGGTGTCGAGGTGCGTTGCACTTGCTATCAAAGAAGGTAAGATATAAAGTTAGATAACCACCCCATTTAATCATATAAAGATAGCATTGCAACTTCACTATTAAAGAAACATGTCAGTCTAGTCAATATAAAAATCTCTGCCTTCTCAATAGAATTCCATTAAGGATCAAGAAATACCTCTATCCCCGTCATCTCCCTTTACTCTAACCAGCTCCTCTACACTCCACAGATTCAGTCCATCTTCCACCACAACTCTTCATAAAAATTTGCCTCGCACGTGCATTAGCGGAAGAGCACAGAGTTGCAGTTTCGGCTGTTGCTGTAGAGAAATGTAACTCCCTGGCGCATGCCTCCAGGCTGCAGCTGTGGTGAAATCTGGGGGTATCCGGTCACCGGCGGGTACATCTCCAGTTCGCGCCAGGCTAAGCTCAACGGGTTGCTTATGCTGTTATCCTACAATTGGTCCAGGGCTCGTGCCAGCAGTTTAGTGGTGTGTGATGCTCATATTCGATTTAAGAGTTAGTTTTACTTTTGTGGAATCACTTGATACTTTGAGCTTTTCACTGCCAAGAGCAGCTTTAAAGTACCCTTACATGATTGAGATTGAAACAGCAGGGGCTAGCAGGTAAGAATGTGAGGAAAAGAGGGCGGTAAAAATAATGGAGGAAGAGAACGCAGGAAGAAAGCAGGATACATTGAGGTGGGAGAAATGAAAGGGGGAGGGAGAATGGTGTGAACATATAAAATAAAGAGGAAACTGACACGGAGGAACAGCATAACGGAAGGTGTAGTGAGGGAAGGCATGGTGTAAGATACAGACGTAAGAGGAGAAGATAGGTGTTAGAGAGGGAAGGTGAGGAGAAGAGGACGAAGAAGAGGGAAAAGAAGGGGCGAATAGAAGGAAAAGAAGCGCGCTCCCCTCGCGCTGGCAGCAGGGGAAGGGGAGGGGAGAGAGGAGGGGGACTGTGCCTGTTTCTCTTACAGGAGCGAGCAGGAAGCATATGTTTGTAATTAACACATGGTTTGAAAGCTCGCTCCCACAAGAAAATCGCCAGACGTGCACGTGTTTCCGTTGGAAGCAATGCAAAGCGTGCACGTTTTTGCCTGCAAATCTGTGCCGATGACTAAAGGTCTTATTCCTAAGCAGCGCATACGCTCTACGTAGGCGAGACCTGAAAATGACTAATTCATTAACAACTGAATTACCTGTGACAATAGGACCATTTCAAAATAGACATCAATTCATAGTGTGTGATTCCAGCCCAGTCTGTCTATTGGGATGAGACCTTTTGTGTAAATTAAATTGCAAAATATCATGCACTCTGAGAGGTGTAGAGTTGAAACCCTATGATGATGACGCTGATTTTAGTCAAGCTATCCAGGCTGAATGAAGGCTGATAGCCAGAAACCGGTCCTTGGATGCTTGATTCCGGTCTGGGAAAGACATGGCTTGGTAGTTCGGACTGGACTGTTCCCATGAGGCACAGGGTCAGAGCTGATTTGCATATAGCCAGTGTCTAACCCAGGGTGGTGTGGAGTGCAAAAAAACGATGGATTTAGGCCCAGATCCTTGTACTGGGGTGAATGTATGACATTGTTCTACATTCTGTCCATCAACTGTGTTTTTTGCAATTTTCACCCCGAGTGGGCTGGGTATGCTCAGACGTGAGTCCCAGGCTCTCCACACCACTGGAGTCAAGCTATCCAGGCTGAATGAAGGCTGATAGCCAGAAACCGGTCCTTGGATGCTTGATTCCGGTCTGGGAAAGACATGGCTTGGTAGTTCGGACTGGACTGTTCCCATGAGGCACAGGGTCAGAGCTGATTTGCATATAGCCAGTGTCTAACCCAGGGTGGTGTGGAGTGCAAAAAAACGATGGATTTAGGCCCAGATCCTTGTACTGGGGTGAATGTATGACATTGTTCTACATTCTGCCCATCAACTGTGTTTTTTGCAATTTTCACCCCGAGTGGGCTGGGTATGCTCAGACGTGAGTCCCAGGCTCTCCACACCACTGGAGTCAAGCTATCCAGGCTGAATGAAGGCTGATAGCCAGAAACCGGTCCCTGGATGCTTGATTCCGGTCTGGGAAAGACATGGCTTGGTAGTTCGGACTGGACTGTTCCCATGAGGCACAGGGTCGGAGCTGATTTGCATATAGCCAGTGTCTAACCCAGGGTGGTGTGGAGTGCAAAAAAACGATGGATTTAGGCCCAGATCCTTGTACTGGGGTGAATGTATTACATTGTTCTACATTCTGTCCATCAACTGTGTTTTTTGCAATTTTCACCCCGAGTGGACTGGGTATGCTCAGATGTGAGTCCCAGGCTCTCCACACCACTGGAGTCAAGCTATCCAGGCTGAATGAAGGCTGATAGCCAGAAACCGGTCCTTGGATGCTTGATTCCGGTCTGGGAAAGACATGGCTTGGTAGTTCGGACTGAACTGTTCCCATGAGGCACAGGGTCAGAGCTGATTTGCATATAGCCAGTGTCTAACCCAGGGTGGTGTGGAGTGCAAACAAATGATGGATTTAGGCCCAGATCCTTGTACTGGGGTGAATGTATGACATTGTTCTACATTCTGTCCATCAACTGTGTTTTTTGCAATTTTCACCCCGAGTGGGCTGGGTATGCTCAGACGTGAGTCCCAGGCTCTCCACACCACTGGAGTCAAGCTATCCAGGCTGAATGAAGGCTGATAGCCAGAAACCGGTCCTTGCATGCTTGATTCCGGTCTGGGAAAGACATGGCTTGGTAGTTCGGACTGGACTGTTCCCATGAGGCACAGGGTCAGAGCTGATTTGCATATAGCCAGTGTCTAACCCAGGGTGGTGTGGAGTGCAAAAAAACGATGGATTTAGGGCCAGATCCTTGTACTGGGGTGAATGTATGACATTGTTCTACATTCTGTCCATCAACTGTGTTTTTTGCAATTTTCACCCTGAGTGGGCTGGGTATGCTCAGACGTGAGTCCCAGGCTCTCCACACCACTGGAGTCAAGCTATCCAGGCTGAATGAAGGCTGATAGCCAGAAACCGGTCCTTGGATGCTTGATTCCAGTCTGGAAAAAACATGGCTTGGTAGTTCCGACTGGACTGTTCCCATGAGGCACAGGGTCAGAGCTGATTTGCATATAGCCAGTGTCTAACCCAGGGTGGTGTGGAGTGCAAAAAAACGATGGTTTTAGGCCCGGATCCTTGTACTGGGGTGAATGTATGACATTGTTCTACATTCTGTCCATCAACTGTGTTTTTTGCTGATTTTACAATGGCAAATAGTAGTCTATGTGCAGAACTGTTTGTGGTTCTCACCATAGAAGTTTTACCTCATGATTTGAGGGATTCTGTTTCACCGCAGGTATGGGACTTTACAGGTGAAGACATTGGATTATTCAAATGTGTCGAACCTTTGAAGATACAGGTAAAACCCAATACTGAATATCCACAAATTCCACAGTATAAATTGACTCCAGAAACTATGGCTTGAATATGACCTGTGATTGATTCCATGATTGCACAGGGCATTCTAAAGGAGATAAGGGGTAGTCCCTGTAATTCACCTATATTGGGACTACAGAAGCCTAGTGGCAAGTACAGAATAGTGCAGGATCTACGCAGGGTAAATGAAATTGTGATCCCATGTTGTCCTTTGGTACCAAATCCAGCTGTCATACTATTTCAGATACTATGTGAAACCGAATGGTTCACAGTCATCGATTTGTGCCAAGCCTTTTTGTCCATACCATTGCATGAAAATAGTCAGTATATTTTTGAGGGTACGATAGACGATCGTGTGTTAACATGGTGTTGTATTCCTCAAGGGTATAAAGAAATCCCCTCTATCTTTAGCCAGTGTTTGAAAAAGAATCTTGAAGGATTAGCAGCAGCGTAGCTAGAGCTTGTGGCACCCGGGGCTATCCCTCAGATTGCCGCCCCTCGATGAGCAGTATGGCTTAGAAACAAAGCTTTTTTCACAAAGACGTGCTCGCAAAACAGCAACATCTTATGCATTAAAGCGACAAAAAAAATATATTGCGAAAATAAGCTATAATTGCGGAGAAGTGAACAGCTGCTTTATAGTAGCCGCAAAGCACATCACAATTCACAAAGACCTTTCAAACAGGGCTATGTCGCCAATTAAACCATCATCAGATTAACCGGCTCGAAAAGCACTTCCGGAATGGGCTGCATTGTTTCCGGGGACCATTCAGCAGCCCCCATCTGGCCCTCAGCCAAAGAATGGTGGAACATGGAATCACCAGGCGATAGAATGCTCTTCAACAGCGTATCTCATACAAGTTACATTAGAGATTAAAACAATTAGATAATTTATCAAAACACCTCCTCTGACACTTTTCTTGCATGTTGGGTGCATTAGCCTCTCACTTGTGCTCATTAGTTATACACAAGTTAGCACCTTTCGAGGAAGGGTACCGAAATAGAAAATACACATTACTCATTAGTTCCCATTAGGTGCCAGAAAGTCTATTACAAACACACACCGGCTCCAGTTCTTAATTTGTAAAAGAATAAGTGCAAGGGCTCAAACTTTACCTCCGACAAACTCGGCCGGAGTCATGGAACGTTGAGATACTAAATACAAAGACTGCAACTCTTGATTCTACCTCAAGCCTCTCTTTAATCCACCACCAGACACTCCCTGCCTCTACATCTCACTTGTACAAGTTACTTTTCTTCCTTACTCTCTCTTTGTCATTGTTTTTCTCTTCCTCGTTCTTTCTCCCTTCTGTGTTTTTCCTCTCCAAGGCTCTGGTTCAAACTTTGTTGAGGTAAATTAAGTGTTGGTCCCCTAAAATCAGTGCTGGTGGTTGTGGGCTTCACCTGGCAACCCCCACATCTGATTAAGCACTACCAATACATTCTGTTGTCCCTGGGTCACAAACCACGGAAACACTGTTAGGGAGGCAGCAATATGATGAGTTCTGACCTCAGCATCCCATCTCTGCCCTTAATGGAAGGAGAGCAGTTGGAACATGTCACTTTCCAGCCCAGCTGCTGCACATGGTAGAAGCAGGGCTACAAATTAAAACAGTTCACAGGGCATGCATGCTTTTATGGTCCCCACTCCAATGTGCTAGGAGTGTTTGCAAATAATAGTATTTTCTAGGTTTTCATATGGGTTTTATATTGCATGATAAAAAAATATAATATCATATTTTCACTGCACGTTTTATTTTTTCTAAAAAAATTAATTAATTCATAGAACCCGCTCTGTCGCCGAAGCTAAAAAGACAGCCTCAAATGTGCACCTACTTCTTTTAAATGAAAGCTGTAATGCATTTTAAATTTGTCATTGTAAATGTAAAAAAGCGAATGATAGGAAAGATCCCGGGCTCCCTCTTGCACCCGCTCACAATCATTCTATTTTTCTTAAATCAGGGAATAAACACACACACAGACCTACCTTTTCCAAATTATTCAGAATATTATGCAAGCAGCAAGGGTCTCACTCACGCCGATAATGTTCAGTCTCAAACACAAAGACAGGGCAGAATATGGGCAGCCAGTTTTATTTCTAGGCAGCGAGGAGTGCGCACTTTTAATTTGCTCTTCCTTGTGTCGCGCCTTTCCAGAAACCTTCATCCTGCGCCTGCGCAGTTTCAGCTTGCCTTGCCCCAGCTCAGCTACGGGAGCCTGGTGGCAGGCCTCGGACAAAATTATTAGGTCTGCCGCTGCATCTGCAAAATTGATTTATCATGACGGACTGCTAACAAGCAGGTAACCATGCTGATATCTAACGTGAAGGCAGTGTTATCATGCCTGGACGGGCCACAGTCCGTTGCGGCCGCCTTTCTTATTTATTTGGGGACAACTGTGTTCGTTCCCAAATAAATTATAAAGGCCGCCGTAGCCGCAACAGACCTCCAGTTACGACCGGCCGCCTAAAAAATAATGTCGCCCGGGTCGGACCGCCCCCCGCACCCCCCTAGCTACGCGGGTGAGGATTAGTAATGCCCCAAAACTCAGTTCTTGTTCAGTATATTGACGACCTATTGGTCGCATCAGAAACTGAGGACACTTGCAGGATTGATACAGTGCCTTTGCTTAATCATTTAATCATTTTGCACCGCTGTTGCATCACTTTTGTGACGCAGGGGCGGCACAAAGCCAGTGCCATGCTGCGGGGTATTGAAATGTGACGCAGCTAGGGAGATGCATCACGTTGTAAACCCCTGAGCCACATGAAACCTGCGCCAGGTTTCATGTGGGCATTCCGGTGCAGGAGGGGGGGGGGGCGTTCCAGCGCAGGAACGCCTCGGAAAAGTGGCTGAGTGAAATCTACAAGATTTGTCAGTCACTTTTCCGACCCCGCTGCATCAAAACCTTATGCCTGCTTGAAGCAGGCGTAAGGAGTGACGCAGCACAGCTAGTATAGGGCGCCCCCGAGCAGTGCTGGAGTTGCGTCACACTTGCGACACAACTCCAGCACTGCATCAACTTTACAGCACCAGATGCGTCATGCATCTGTCTATTCTTACGCCATGGTGCGCCGCATTATAAATGCAGCGCATCCATGGTTGCGCATGAGGTATCTGCTGTGACACAAAATAACCGGTGCATCCCTGCTGATATGCAGGGATGCGCCTGTTATTGTAAATCAGCCCTAGAGTGTCCCCAAACAAGCTCCAATATTGTCAAACAGAGGTGCAGTACTTGCGACATCGAATTGAGAAAGGAAAACGAAGGGTGTCACCAGATCGCATAGAGACGATTCTGCAAATGGGAATTCCGAAAACACAGAAAGAAGTCTGCATGTTTTTGGGCATGGTCGACTATTGTCGACAGTGGATCCCAAACTTTTCATTGCAGGCAAAGCCACTTTTGAGGTTGACATGAAAAGATATTAGTGATCCGGTACCATGGGATGACAACAGTTTGAGTGCCTTCCATATGCTGAGAGAGAGCCTATATCGCGCTCCTGCACTGGGAATGCCTGATTACAACAAGTGGCTTACTTTTCAGCTACATTAGATCCTGTAGCTTCTGCATTGCCCGGATGTCTCAAATCCGCTGCTGCAACAGGTATCAGAATTGAGAGGTGTGAAAGCATAGTAATGGGTCATACACTTTGTGGTGTATGTGCCACACTCTGTGGAAGTGTTAAATACATGGACCAAGACACAGCACCTCACCAAAAATAGGCTTACAAAATATGAACAAGTTATATTAGGTGCTGAAAATGTTTCTCTCAAGCGTTGTACTACTTTGAATCCTGATACATTGTTACCTCTTCCACAAGAGGAAGGAGAAGACTGTGAAGAGCATGATTGTCTAGATGTTACTGAGCTATCTACCAAACCCAGAACTGATATTGTTGATGAACTACTGCCTGAATCCGATTTGATCCTATTTGTTGATTGTTCATGTTTAAGAGACAATGAAGGGTACCTGAAAGTGACTTTTGCTGTATGTCCTATTTTGGGAGTAGTTGAAACTGCCAGTATATTCTGCTCAGGTGTACGAAATTGTTGCCCTGACACATGCCTGTATCATTGCAGATGGAGTGCGAGTAACCATCTCTACAGACAGCCAATACGGGTTTGGTGTGGTGTGGTTCACAACTTTGGACAGTTATGGTCTCAGAGGGGATACTTAACGTCATCAGGATCCCCCATCCATAATGGTGAATATGTTAATCATTTACTAGAGGCCTTACAGAAAGAAAAAGCCATTGCAGTAGTAAAATGTGCAGCCCATGGGAGAGTAGACGATTTTGTCACCAAGGGAAATAACTCTGCTGATGAAGTAGGTCGCATTTGTGCATTACATGTTTGTATTTTCAATGGAGGTTACGTAGGAGAAAGTGCAGAAAAGACCGAGCTCAGCATGATGTTTGGCTGTAGCTGATACATGAGATGAGGTGAAAAGACTGCAGGATGAGGTTCCAGAGAGGAAGCTGTGTCATGGGTTAGTGCAGGCTGCCAAAAGAGAGATGATGGCATTTGGGTATCAACAGATGACAGGGCAGTGTTACCAAACTGTTTGTTGAGTCCAATGGCAAGGCAAATTCATGGAGCAGTTCATCTTGGAAGAGATGCCATGGTGCGAGTGTTTAGACAGACATGGATCAACCCTCGATTCCGTGTTCATGATGAAGTAGTTTGTCACCGGTGTGTTACGTGCCTGCAAATGAATGTAGGAAAGAGAACTGTGGTTGCAATAAGTCAAATTAGAAGATCAGGAGGCCCTTTTAACAGGATACAGTGAGACTTCGTTGACATGCCAAGGTGCAATAGGTTGAGATATGTCCTGGTGGTGATCTGTATCTTTTCATGATGGGTTGAGGTGTATCCAACCAGGCAATGTGATAGTCTCACCGTGGCAAAGTTACTCTTAAGGGAACTGATACCACGGTTCGGAATTCCGACCTCGGTAGAAACAGATAGAGGAACACATTTCCATAACGAACTCATGAAATTTTTATGTGCAGCTTTAAAATTTGATCAAAGACTACATTGCAGCTACAGGCCCAAGGCTTCTGGTCTAGTGGAACAAGTAAATGGCACAATCAAAATGAGGGTGTCAAAAGAGTGTTCGTCAACTTCATTGAAGTGGCCTGATGCGCTCCCTCTTGTGCTGATGAGTCTGCATAGTACACCTGAAAGGAGAACAGGGCTCTCTCCCCACGAGATATTGATGGGAAAAGCTATGTGACTGCCTATGGTGCCAGATACAGCATTGATAAACATCACAGATGATTTGATTATGGATTATTGTAATGGATTGGCTGATGTGGTTAATTCTGTGCCCCACCAGGTCGCGACTGCGACTGCATCCACCTCGAGTGACCTGCTGCATGATCTCAGCCCTGGTGACTGGGTCATTGTTCGAAAGCACGTGAGGAAGAGCTGCCATGATGTCCGTTGGAGGGGACCCTACCAGGTGCTGGTGGTCACAAGTACAGCGGTGAAGTGTGGAGGACTGCCTAATTGGATCCACGTTTCCCATACTCACAGAGTTTCAGAACCTATATATGCTACGACGCCTCTTGTTCCGAGAAGAGCAATCGAGGGTGCAACCAAAACAGAAAGAACAAGTCCAATCGTGAGAACTCTCGATGAAGCGGAACAACCAGCTGAACAAGACAGAATAAATGGGGAATCTCCTGAGGCTAATGCAGACTCAGAGGTCAATGATATTGTGGCAGTGAACTTTAACCCAGAGCACAGTGAACCGTCTGGTGCAGAAGGATCAGATCAAGAGGAAGAACGGAGAGCACATGTGGCTACAGCAGTAAAGTGGCCAACCAAGAAAGAAAGGCTGAATCTAAGGCTTACATCTGAGAACGATCTTACTCCGATTCCTGAAACGTCTAAATCCGATCAAAGTGAAACTGAAGAAAGACCAGATGGTCTGAGATGATCCAGAAGAGAAAGAGTACCGTCTCGAAAGTACGCATCTTCTAAGTGGACATACCTGGCTGCGGATGCAGAAACTGGGAGAATCTGGGAGACTGGGAAAAGGCACAGTGAGTCACGAAGGGAATACGAAGGGAATACTCTGACAAATAATCTTCAATTGATAGTCCCTGGAATTGATGCATATGGAATACTGACTATGACAGTTCCTGATCCACCAAGGCTGAGTGGATTGTGCTTTTTGACCCTAAACCAAGTCCATTTTTCTACTTTTGGTCGTTAACCAACTACACAAGAACTGGGAGAAATTTTTGCTGAAATATTGCAACTTGTTCTTACTATGCTTGGATTAAATATCATAAATGATGAAGAATGAACTCTAAATATACTTTTATTAGCCTTAGAAAAAAGATAAACTAGCCCTGAGAAGAAGAAGACTTAAAATGAGGGTTTATCCTGGAGAGAAGAAGTGAGAGCAGGGCTGACTACATTTCTTCAATAGGTTTAGAGTCTGACCCGAACATTGTGAAAAGAATCGAATGAAAAAGACATTAAAGACATTGTAAACCATCACATTGAACAAGCAAAATAATCAGAGACTATATTGAAAGCAAATTTTCATTATTAAACCAAGAACCTAGATGGAGTCCAAGAAATCAGGACATAAAGGGAAATTTATAATTGGTACTCCTTTTGTCGTGGTGCTTATTGCCATAGCTGTGGTGATTGTCATATCGCTGGTGGGGTCTCACGATCTGTCAAAGATAGGGACATGATTATGGAAGCCAGCCGGATGTTACACGTAGATTTATCAAAAGGATATTTCACTTTGAATGCATATGCTCGATTGTTCTATGAGTACGTGGACACAATAGATGCGACAGACTGTTATGTATGCATGCAATTACCCGCATTAGTAGAAGAAGGTATTCAATATCACCACTTACCTTTGACCTATGGCATCACCTGCAGTGTGTTACTAAGCATGTTTTATAGTAAAGCCCATTTTGGGTATTATTTCTCTAATTCTGATGTAGTACTTTCAGAAGTCCCAGTTCTAGAATATATGAATAAGTAGGATTATTATAAGGAGGCAGAAAGATTGTTCACCTATTTTGTGCCCACTATTACATTAGATACTTCCTATGCTCACCGACATAATTTAACTTGCATGCTGACTGATATCGAAAAGAAATTGTGCATTAGACACCCATCAACTTACTATGACAAGATCTTTGTGGGTGAGAGTGATTGGGAACATATTTTCTTAATTGAAGAAGTAATATGAACAGCATTATTGGATACATTGACCATAGTGCCAAATGTGTATTTTGTGTGGGGAAAAAGTGCGTACGTAAAATTGCCCAAGAACTGGTATGGCACCTGCTATCTAGCAGTGGTATTTCCCAAAATATTTCATGTAGAAGACCAA
Organism: Lissotriton helveticus; assembly: GCF_964261635.1. Lineage (NCBI taxonomy): Eukaryota > Metazoa > Chordata > Amphibia > Caudata > Salamandridae > Lissotriton > Lissotriton helveticus. The sequence continues at coordinate 1,769,978,395 of NC_136068.1, forward strand.
CGGCCTTTAGAAGGGAAAAGCATCCATAGAGGAAAACGTGGTGTAAGTGCTGGAGAGGTTGTTGGTGAGATATTTGGAGCTATGTTACCGAGTGTAGGTGTGATTTTAAATGACGTGAAAATTAGAAAACTAGCAACTATGGTAGATAAACTCTCTGTGAATACGGCCCAAATCTTACTACTTGTGAATGGGGAAATGGTCTCGATAAGGGCTATGGGTCTTCAACATCGACTTGCTTTAGACATGCTCCTAGCAAAGGCTGAAGGAGTCTGTAGATTATTGAAAGTGCAGCAATGCTGCACATATATTCCCGACAATAGTCGGGATATACATAAATATACCAGTAACATCTCATGAATCCATCAAGATCTTCAGGATTTGGCTGCAGATGGCCTATGGAAACAAATTGGGAAGGGTTTTGGAAAGATCAGAAGCTGGTTTGGAAGTCTGGGACAAGGAATAGTGGGATGCATCCTGAAACCCATCATTATAGCAGTCATTTGTATCATCGTGCCATTAGGAACCACCAAGGCTTACAAGTGGCAAAAGGCATGTCATGATGAAAACTCTTTAAGAAAACAAGAGCAGCAGTTAGAACGACTGCAGGACACTCATTATTTGCAACTTAAGGGAATAGAAACCTTCAGGAAGGGACGGCAAGCTATAACTTCTCTCTAGGCCAATCTCTTCCACACGGAAAGACCTGTACAAGAATGTGAGATGTTGGTATTATGACACTAGTCATAAGAGGGGGGAACTGATAGAGCGTGCACAGCACTCTAATTGTAGGGGTGCAATATACTCATGATTTAACACATCTGCCTATGCTTTAGTATCATTCTGTATTCTGTTTGATATACATTTATTCTACACGTTAATCAAGCAATGTAATGTGCACGTTGTACAGAAGTTGCATGTAATAGAAGGCATCAGTATGTCTATATGTATCTGTGTAAGGAGACCTTACATTCATATTATTGTACTCGTATGTGTTAATGTTGCCTGCACTCTAGGCCCAAAGTAGGAATCTGTTTACTGTTTCAATCGCTCAGCTACAGAAATAAATAATTAAATGTATCTTTGAATGTGCCAGAACAGTATGTTTTCATCCCATTGTAGGTAAAAGAAAGGCCTTCTCATTATTTTTAGTTTTAGGAAGATAACTGGAATGCCTTTGAACAGTCTGAGAAGCAAGAAGGGAGGATATCATCTGTGCCTGGCCTATCTACACTCCAAGGTCACAAAGGAACAGAGAAGATTTAATTAAAGAAATTGTGGAAAGTTACAGGAGAGCTAAAGTGAAATCATTGTCACGTGATACATTTGGGAGGGGGGCTGAATTTATCCTTCTTGTATTGTGCGCAGGGACAGAAAATCAGACTTCTAGATTTTTGGAGGAGAGAGAGCACCTTAAGAACGAGCTCCATAGCCTTAAGCTATTTGACCCATTTGACGTGAGTACTTCTAAGGAAGACTACACGTGCTGACACCATTAAGAACTGAGATAGGGGAGCCAACTAGAATCAGCATTTATGAGAGTAGTGTAGGGAAAGATATCTCATGCTTTCTTTCCTAATGAAAAGGGATTTGGACTCCACCTCCATTTTGGGTTGTGTATTAATCTTGGAGTTTATAGTTTTGTGTCTAGTTTGCCGAATCAATTATATGCGCAGATTTGGCTCAGTATTGATTTTCCTGTACCTATGCTCAATGATTTTGTGGTGTGTCTATATCCAATTGTTTTTGGCATATAGTAAAATCCCTAAAGAGAATTCGGAGTTTGTGGTCTTTACAGCGGAACCACTTTGTAAGTATAATTTCGATGTGTTTCTTCCCCTCGACAAATTGTAGCAGGCAAATAAAAGACCATCATAACTGAACTTGGATAGTAAGACAAGGCCAAAGTTTGGTGTAACCAGTTCCAATGGAAATTGTAAATCATGTGAGGGGTTCACTAATGTTCTGGTGTCCAGCGCAATGTTCACCCCTCTTAAGCATACTATAGGGTCAACATCAAATAAACATTAATTTCAACGGATAGACAAATCTACATATGATTTGTTGAGCCTAGCATGACAGAATGTATTGGAGGAAAAAGGTGGGTTTGAATTGCTTGATTATATGCGTATTGTCAGATCAGGATTACAGTTAGGATTACAGACTAAGGGCTTTATTATGAGTCTGGAGGTCCACAGACCGCCAGACTCACGGGGCGCGGCAGTGATAGTCTTCTGATCTCTTCATTACAATCAGGGCGGTTGGGCCATCCTGGGACCACCGCAACTGCCAAGGATCAGAGATACCCATCGGTGATGTGGCAGTCTTGAAGCCGAAATATGCTTGGCGGTGCCGCTGCGGCTTGCCAAGCATATTACTCAGCTCCACACTTTTCATGTCGTTGCGACAGCCCTGAAAAGTATGGCTGTGAGGAAACAAAGAGGGCCCTACTTGGCCCCTTGGTGCCTCATGCCATGTGGATGAACATAGGGGGGCACAGTCCATGCAGTACAGGTACTGCCTTTGGACAATCCAGATGCGGTGCTATTTCATAGACTTAACCAAAATCACTCACCTCAAAGAATTAAATGCAACTTGTACATCATGTGAAACACTTACAAAGAAAAAGTAATACATGAATTATATCAAAACAGACAGTTTATTTTCAGACTAAAAAACATTCATCTGAATGTGCAATAAATATAAATATAAAAACTTGAAAAAACTTTAAGGACGCATATGTAAATGTACACGATATAGTGGGAATTGCTCAAAACAAATAAAGTATTTAATCAGCAGTTCGATTGAACTCTAAATAGAGTATTAGCATTAGGAATAGCAGTAAGTAGGTGACAGAAAGAGTAACCGTTCGAACAAAAAGTATCAATAAAGTTATGTTGATAACGAAAAGGCATTATTCTAGGGTCCCTTAGTAATCACGTCATTAAGTGACGCATTTAAAAATGACCCCGTAGCGAAGGTTGGTCCTTTTACCATTTCGATATCGTGATCTAACAGACGAGACCTGCCGGGGAAGTGTGCCGTTGGAGTAAAAAGGTACGGAAACATACGGCCGGGTGGGTGCTAATAGCATAGGAAGAAAATAGGTGGGTAATACCATTGTAAACATAAGCTATGTTGAACAAGGAAAAAAGGTTTTCTAAAATTTAAATTTTTAAAATATAACCGAAAGGAATGTCTCATAGGTATCACTTCGGCCATTTCGAACTCACGTGGAGAGGGGACTATGTAGCAATTTAATATGGAGGCAACATAGACTAACCATGAATCGCTTGAGATAATATACTGGGATAGAATTGAGTTGGGTTCATAATAACGTCTAATAAAATGGTTTGAAAAACGTACCCGTGTATAATAATTGGTACGGTGTGGTGAGAAGCTAGTAACTATAAAGATTTTGTTTTGCTCCCCCTACCCCTTTTTCATGTTGATGCAGCCACGAGCAACGACTACCCGGGGTCGGAAATAATATTACGACATACCGGGCTCTAATCAACCAGGTGAGAATATATTTCAGCGAAAATAGGGCGTTTTTTTATACTTCTAAAAAAAAGGGGGAAACAAATAGGAAAAAACAAGTGATTAAGAGTGTTATACATTTTTTCCTAAAAAGATTTGTGTCAAGGACTAGAAACCAATACACGGTCCAATTGATGAGACAAACGGTGATCCAAAGACACTTAACCACGAGGTAATTAACATATTCCTGTTATGATAAAATCAATGGATTTTGTATTTAAAAGTATAGGCTTTTAAAAGGATCTATTCCACATTGACAGGGGGCAACCGGATTTTAACTGCCAAAATTGATATAGGGAATTACGTAAAACAGAATAACGTTCTCCCACATCACCAACCAATCTAGTAGGTATTATTCAGATCATGGTAAAATGTGATAAACATAATAAACGGCTTGATATATACAAGCTTGTCCAGTTGCTGTTAAATAGCTGTATTGTATTATTTCCTACAGCTTAGGTTTCTGTCACGTAAAACAACTCCATTGATGAGCTGAACCTGAACAGTATTCTCACCTATGTGCGATTGCACAGGTGAGTTGCCTCTTATTCAAACAGTTGCCTCTTATTCAATGTATGTAAAAATGTGGGCTGTGTGGGGATTCTTTTTTTAAAAAAAAGAAGGATTTTTTTTTTTTTTAAACGAAGGATTCTGTTGTATCTAAACTGTCACTTAGGAACTAGATAACATGTGAGGTGTGTGTTTTTAGATTAAAACCAATGGACAATGTGGTATTCAATTGAGATAACCATTGTAAAAAATATGTATCCTTGTGTTGATAGGAAATAATAATGTTTTTGGATTGAAACACAAAGTATTTACAGGGTGTATATATATTCATGAGGTAAAGGCATGTTTTATCCCTGTATTAGGTAATACCAACGATATGGAGCAGTAATTACTTAATGTTTTGAAGAAGGTGGCTATAACCAACGAAAGCCCCCGAAAAGCGTTGACACATTATATATTTTGTCATCAGTGATGTCATTTGAGATGTCATCAGTGATGTCACTGACCATGTCATGAATGATGTAATATGTGACATCATCAGCAGTGGATTGCGGTGCGCGATATATACTTAGTACAACTAACTATATAGGAGCAATTTCAATGGTTTTGTATGAGTAAAATGTCCAGCTAACTATAACACCACTAAAACTTATAGTTTTTTGAGTGAATTTCAAAGGTTTTGTAAAATCTCATTCCTAACTATATAACTCATTAAACCTATGGTTTTTTCAGTGAAAATATATATATATATATATATATATATATATATAAAACTCCACCACTGCCAGTGCGAGCGTTGCTGTTGTCTCGAGCGGTCCAGGTTAGGTCACTGGCCGACCTAAGAATTGCATCCAAAATACCTCTCAGGTAAAGAAGTTGTCCTGGACACCCAGCGCTTGCAAATAATCCTTTATTACGGCAAGAGAAAAGTCACGACGCGTTTCACCCTTACGGCTTGATCACGCTCGTCAAGTCGATAACAATTGCCATTTTTAAAATCCCAAAACACACCGTACGTGCAAGTCATGTGACAAACAGAGTGAATATGGGGGACATCTTTGTCTAGTCAAATGTCTTAACTGAACAGTGTGATTAATTGAGCATATTGGCATATAAAGAATAATGTAACAAATGTATATTATGCATAAGTATTGCATTAATAGTGGCATTATATAATCCCATTATTCGATAAGATATATTCCAAAATTGGAAATTTTTTCACACGTCTCGTTTAGATATTAAGACAAATGTAGTTCGTATTTTGTCAAATATAGGATACAGTGATAATTCCAATGGGATCGTATGGTGTCAACATATTCCACTATGAAATCTAGGACATTACCAACTTCCTCATCTAGAACCAGTGTTCCAATTGGCTAAGACCTCATCAGCCACGATTAAGCCCAAGTGGGAGAATTCATACATGTATCGATGTAAAACATTACAACAGTTCTCGATCTTGTAGTTAAGTCTAAATCGGACCCAATTCAGCCATTGGTAATGTCACTGTGTCGGTTCATCAACATCCTAGAGTCAGTGGACATATCCTTCCACAAACAGTCACTGTATTCCAAAGATAACGAACAACTGTCATTTAGTCCTCCAATTTCATCTGAAAATTAAAATGTTGAAATCAGAACAGAAGGCTGATAAATCTAATACATAATATCAAACATGGTACACATCTCATTCATGTAAGTGGACTTTCAATTCTTCACTCATGTTGAGTCCCATAGGAAACAGGCATTGGAAATCAATGATATACTTTGATTCGAGTTTTCTCAAAGATAACTCATAGTTACCTCCTCTTACTCCTAGGTCAACACAGCCTATAACCACCATACGTAACAGAGTTTCATCCTGCATGTGCGTTTCAAAAAAATGTCTAGCAATGGGGTATTGTTTGTTGTGGGAGCGAATGGCCCGCAAATGCTCTAGCACCCTTTTCTTGGCCTCATGCTTGGTACTTCCCACATACCATTTATTACATGGACATATTAGTACATACACACTGTATGGAGTGTTGCATGTGAGATGTTTTCGAATGGTGAATTCTCTATTGGTACCAGGAATAACTAAAGCTTTGCAATCCCGACTGTATTTGCAAGCTTTGCACTTCCCACAGCACGTAAAGCCCACACGAGGTTCTTTTCTGTTCTTACCAGCATTGGTGATATAATTCTGGCTAAGTTCGTCACACAAGGTTCTACCCCTGCGGAACGTGATTCGTGGGTTCTCATGGAGATACCTTTTCAGATGTTCATCTGTGCTAAGCACATGCCAATGTTTTTTTAGAATTTTACGGACATAATAAGATTGTCCTGTAAATGTAGTTATGAATCTAACTGTATCAGACTCTTCTTTGCTATCTCTAGGGTGCAACAGTTCTTCCCTGGTCTTCATACTGACACGTTGTGTCGCTCTGTCAATCACCTATTTGCTATATCCTCGGCTCAGAAATCGCTGACACATAATCTCTTTTTCTGCCTCGAACCCATCCAAAGTACTACAATTTCGCCTGGCGCGCAACAGCTCGCCATACGGAATGCTGTACACTAAATTTTTGGGATAACAGCTCGAGGCGCTGAGGATGCTATTGCCTGCTGTACTTTTCCTGAATAGTTTTGTGGTCAGTGTGTTGTTACTCACTTCCACTTCAACACCCAGAAATTCCATACCCGTCTGACTGATATGCTCTGTCAGCTGTAGATTCAGGCAATTCGTATTCAGTTTATCAACAAATTGTTTAGCTGAAATGGCATCCCCATTCCAAATAAAAAAAAATTGTCAATGTATCGCAGCCACAGGGCCACGTTGTCAAATTCTGCCATCTCCCTGACGACCTGCTCCTCCCACCAGCCCATGAAAAGATTCGCAGAGCTGGGGGCGAAGCAGGTCCCATGGCTGTGCCCTGTGACTGGCGGTACAAGACATCATCAAAATAAAAAAAATTATTGGTCAGACAAAATTCTATCATTGCCACAATCATTTGTGAGTGACATAGCAAAGAAATAGACCTGGTTTTCAAAAGGTGTCTCACTGCTTCCAATCCCAAATTATGTTTGATGCTTGTGTAGAGACTACTAACATCTAGAGTTACCAGAGTGTAGTTAGTCTCCCAATGAATCTCATTGATGGTACTCAGGAAGTGAGTAGTATCTCTAATGTACGAAGGTAATGCAATCACAAAGGGTCTTAGATAATGATTGATGTATCTAGATGTGTTCTCAAGCATAGATCCTATAGAGGATACTATGGGGCGGCCCGGTGGATTTAATTGGTCCTTATGCAACTTGGGGAGAAGATATAAGATTGGTATTCTGGGATGGGCACAGTATAAATACTGATATTCCTCCCATTCTATCAACCCTTGATCCCTCCATTCTAACAATAGTTCTCTGAAGGTGGAATAGGATTCCAATAGTGTGTCTTTGTTGCACCTGCAATAGCCTTTATCATCATTTAATTGTCTGAATCCCTCTGAGAGGTATTTACATTTGTCAAGAACAACGACATTCCCCCCCTTTATCTGATAGTCGTATGACAATGTCATTATCAGACCTGAGTGTTTCCAAAGCAATGTGTTGGCTGTTCGACAAGTTCTTATTAGAGTTAGATGTCTTATTGTAACGTATTTTCAACAGGTCATTTAGAACCCCTCTCTCAAACACGTCAATAGCATCACATTGTATTGCTGGCAAAAATACTGACTTAGGTTTAAACTTGGAACCTGGATTGATATTACATTCCATTCCCCACGTGTCCCATTCTGGTATAGTGTCTATCTCTGTTTCTCCCATATGCAGTTCATGTAATAACTCCACATCATTGACATCCAGATTGCTAAAAACATTAGTGTTACTCACAGTTCTTTTCTCTTGTTGTTTCGTACAGAACGATTTCTTCAATTTCTTCAATTTAAGTTTTCGTGAGAATAGGAAGAGGTCAATGCGTGTTTGTGCAAAGTTTAAATTTTGAGAGGGGCAAAATGATAAACCCAATGCTAGGGTTTCTCTTTCTTCCTTTGTCAGGATCCGCTTTGAAAGGTTAACTACCGTCTTATTCATTTCTGCACTTGGCTCCTTGTAGCCATTCCCATCGGAGCTTTTGCGGCGTTTGTGCCTCCTCTTTTTTGCTTTCTTGTTGCGTTGGTTCCTCCTCTGTTTCCACGCCCTCGACCTCTCTGATTCCCCCCGTCCTGAAATGTTTCTGTCCTGTTTTGACTCATCATTTGGAATTGTAACAAAAAATTAGGCTTCTTTTTTGGATCCATCACAGAATCTTGAGCTGTTCCAGTATTGGAGGAGATAGAGCCCTCAGAAATATTTCCATCAGATACATCACTTTCCACCACTTCCTGGTAACCACCTGTTTTAGCAGAACTCGTAATTGCCATCCCCGTGTTTTTTGTCAAAGAGGTGATCATACTTTTTCTGGAAAGTAAGGGTTCTCCCGGATTGATAGTCTTTAAAATCACGAATACCGGCAGCGCTACGGGAGTCCTCCATCTTGTGTTCCGGTAGATTTGAGACACAAGATGGAGGACAAACAACATTGGGAATGGGTAAGAGGGGGCACGGTAGACACTCCCTGACCCCCTAGGTTTTCTGAGGGGGGCTTAGGGCCCATATAGGCCCCAAAATTTTTTTTTTTTTATTATTTTCTCGGGGGGAGCGCCCGGTACGCATACCGGGGAGCGTACCGGGGAGCGTACTTTGGTGAAAAAAGTGAAAAAAGTTAGAGTAAAGTAATTGTTTTGAGTGATCAGAGGTAGGGTAGCCCTGAAAAGAGCTTTTGGGTTCTGTGACTGATTTAGGTACCTACAAGTAGGTTCCAATGCACAGTCTTATATTCAGGAGGAATATTCTATTCCCCTCATCTGAGAAGTGCACACCATCTCCTCTGTAGATATCTTGCATGTTGTAACGCAAGTTATTGTTGTATATTGAACCCATTGCATAGTCTCTCATGTAAGCAGAAACAGATTTATTCACATGTTTCCGTGCTTTCTCAAATTGTGGACAAAATTGGTTGGACCACTTCCATTTCTGTCTTTGGCATATATTGGAAAATACCAAGGCAGTTTGAGGAAAAAGTGCCATCAATTGTTCAAAGGTGTCCTTTAAAAGCATTTCCAGACCTACCCCAGTCAAAGTGCCTAAGTCATTTCCGCCACAGTGCAGAATTATGAGGTGAGGGTGTGGCAGATGCAAAAAGGTTTTCACCAATGGTATCAATTGATGACATCTCAATCCTCTCTGGCCAATCCATTTAATGTTCACATTTGGTAAATCAAGGTTGTGAAAATTTCTGGTAGCTGCATACCTTTGAGCCCAGTGGATGTAGCTATGTCCAATAATCCAGACAGAATACATGGTAAGAGGAGGTTCTGGTGCAGTCAGATGAAGTGTGGGAATGAAATGGCAGTTGGAACAGTAGGAGTTTGCAAAAAAACTGTGGAGTTTCAGTGCTCAAGCAATGATTGGTGGATACAGATAGTTGAAAACTGAAACTTAGGGTGCATGGTTCTGTTTGGGAAAGAAGCAATTTGAATGGTTAAGAAAAAGTCATTTAAAGAAACATTGCACTGGATAAGCTGGTGTATGGAGAGGTCAAACATCCTTGCTAAGTTGAATTGCAACATTGTAGAATAAACTTGTAAACCTGAGAGCTCAGTGAGGAGGGAGTTGCTATGGTAACAGGCAGAAAGGGCTGAGGGGGGAAGGGTGTTGATTTGAAAATAGAGAGGGAAGAGTTTTGATTAGTTACCAAGAGGAATATGTGTGTAGAATTAGAGGTTCTCTGTGCCATTCATGGTTGCAGTGGCTGGAGTACATACCTTTTGCTCTGCTAAAGAAATATTGGTGTGTGTGTCTGACACTGTTCTCAATCCCCTAAAGCATTTGTAAAGGTGAGTAGTGATTCATTTAATATAGATAGAGAGTTGTATACTGTATGGAGAATATTTTGACGCATATTGTGGTTTTTAAATGTTGCTTTGTGTCATGCTTTTCGATAATGCTTGGTAAAAAGTTTGTACTGCATAGAGGAATTGTATTTTGTAAAATTGTGAAGTTTCAGTAGTGACATGGAATGCTTGTACATAGGACCTGTGCTGTGTTTCTTAAATGAGATGTCAAAAACGATTTTGGGGGAAATGAATGGCTTTTACATTTTTTAGAAGGAATAAATAATGTGTGCATGCTTAAAGAAATAAATTTGACTCTTTCATAATGATGTTACCTGTGTTAACTCAGTGTAGGAAGCACATTGAGTTTCTTTGCATAGAGGAATTGTATTTTGTAAAATTGTGAAGTTTCAGTAGTGACATGGAATGCTTGTACATAGGACCTGTGCTGTGTTTCTTAAATGTGATGTCAAAAACGATTTTGGGGAAAATGAATGGGTTTTACATTTTTTAGAAGGAATAAATAATGTGTGCATGCTTAAAGAAATACATTTGACCCTTTCACAATGATGTTACCTGTGTTAACTCAGTGTAGGAAGCACATTGAGTTTCTTTGCATAGAGGAATTGTATTTTGTAAAATTGTGAAGTTTCAGTAGTGACATGGAATGCTTGTACATAGGACCTGTGCTGTGTTTCTTAAATAGTGTCTGCATGCTTAAAGAAATACATTTGACCCTTTCACAATGATGTTACTTGTGTTAACTCAGAGTAGGACGCACATAGAGTTTCTTTGCTGTTGGTTTGTGTCATGTTTTTTGAGAATGGTTGAATTTCAGTAGTGAAATTGAATGCGTGTACATAGGACCTGTGCTGTGTTTCTTAAATGTGATGTGAAAAACGATTTTGGGGAAAATGAATGGCTTTTACATTTTTGAGAAGGAATAAATAGTGTCTGCATGATTAAAGAAATACATTTGAACCTTTTACAATGATGTCACCTGTGTTACCTCATACTAGGAAGCACATTGAGCTTCTTTGCTGTTGGTTTGTGTCATGTTTTTTGATAATTCTTGGTATGAATATTTGCAAGATAGGGGATTTGTATTTTGTGAAATTGTGAAGTTTCATTAGTGACATGGAATGCTTGTACATAGGACCTGTGCTGTGTTTCTTAAATGTGATGTGAAAAACGATTTTGGGGAAAATGAATGGCTTTTACATTTTTGAGAAGGAATAAATAGTGTCTGCATGATTAAAGAAATATATTTCAACCTTTCACAATAATGTCACCTGTGTTACCTCAGATTAGGAAGTAGATTGCGCAGATGAGGTGAGGCATGTCCAGAGGGACAGAGGAGGTGAGGCCTGTGTTCAAGACTGTAGTGGGAGAGAGGCCTTTCCTGGGGAGCGTAGGTGGTGAGGCCTGTGTCTAAGAGTGCAGTGGACTAGGCTTCATGGAGCCTATCCCCCACTGCACTCTTAGACACAGGTCTCACCTTCTTTGTACCCGTGGACAGACCTCTCTTCCACTACACTCTTCAATACAGGCCTCACCTCTTCTGCACCCCTAGACAATCCTCACCTCATCTGCAACCCTGAATAGACTTCAACTAATCTGCATCCTTAGACAGGCCTCAGCTTATTTACACCCTTGGACATGCGTCACCTCATCTGAACCCAGTTACCATCAATTATACTGAATACATTGAGGCCTGTCCAGAGGACACAGATGAGGTAACGCTTGTCCAAGGGTCAGAGGAGGTCAGTCCTTTCCACTGTAGTCATGGACACTGAATGCTTGTACATAGGACCTGCACTGTGTGTCTAAAATGTTATTTAAAAAACGATTTTGGGGCAAATCAATGACTTTTAGATTTTTGAGAAGGAATAAATAGTGTCTGCATGATTAAATAAATATATTTCAACTTTTAACAATGATGTCACCTGTGTTATGTCAGATTAGGAAGTAGATTGTTCAGATGAGGTGAGGCATGTCCAGAGGTACAGAGGAGGTGAGGCCTATGTTCACGACTGTAGTGGGAGAGAGGCCTTTCCTGGGAAGCATAGGTGGTGAAGCCCGTGTGTAAGAGTGCAGTGGACTAGACTTCATGAAGCCTATCCCCAACTGCACTCTTAGACACAGGTCTCACTTTCTTTGTACCTGTGGACAGACCTCTCTTCCACTACACTCTTCAATACAGGCCTCACCTCTTCTGCACCCCTGTACAATCCTCACCTGATCTGTAACCCTGAATAGACCGTTTGCTTTTTGTCATTGCTTTGTTGTTTGGTAATAGTGGTCTATAATGTGCTATTTTTTTCGTTAACACAGATTGAAATCAAGATTTCAAGAGTAAGGAAATATGCCCTCAAGGCAGAGGAGAAGGAAAGATGATAAGCGGAAAAAATCAAAAACAGCAACGGAATTACAGCACTCCTCTACAACAAATACTTCAAAAAACAGGAAAAAAGCTCCTGGTAAGACAACTAAGTCTTTCTTACGGAACATATGTAGATCAAAAAAAAATGTTCGACAGAATGTAGAAAAAGAGAAGGAGAGAGCAAATTTGAAAAGGAAGGAGAGGCCGTCAAAAAATGTTACTACTGGAGCAAGAGAGAATAATATGTATAGGAATAGAAGGCAGAATCAGTTTAGAGACATTCGTAAACGAATGTTTCGCAATAGGGTGGTTTTAAATTTGTTATTTTAATAATCAATAGAATTAGGACACTTAACAAGACAATTGATGTTTTCAAATCAAACAGTAGATGGAAAAGAGTAATTAATCGGACTAATTTTTGTAAAGTTTTTTCAGGAGAATGGATGCACAGTTCAAGTTGTGAGCCATTTTTTAATGAGGAGAGTTACTTCCAGGAGAATGATTTAGTGCATGCAGTTGACACCAGTGGTCGAGCATATGAGGTGAAAGACGGTTGTCCGATTGAAAAAGAGAAACTTGTGCCTAGAGAACCAGAAGAGGTGTTAACTGATGAAGTTTTAGGGAGACGTACTAAGGGACCAGTGTACACTTGGAAGTGTAGTAGTGTTTGTAGTGTGCGACAGGAATCAATTGATTTGTTTGTAATTTCTTACGTACAAATAGTAAGAAAAGTCTAAAACAGAAAATGAAGATGTTGCAAGACTTAGATCCTTGCAGAGTGAGAGAAAACACAGGTTTGCAAGGGCATTCACTGGCTTGTCTTTCTAGAAAAGTCTATCAGAGTGTTTTTCATCATTTTAGGATGTTAGCAGTGCATCATACCAAAATGAGGAAATTAGTGAGAATGTTCTATTATGCAAAAAGTCCAGCACTTAAGCTTAAACAATTAAACAGTGCTCTTTTGCATGGAGCTGAATTAGATGTGAAGAAGATTTGTGAAGAAATTGGGATTTGTTATTTTGGTGAAAAAGAGGACAGTGTAGAAATTGACACAGAAATTCAAGGTAATGTGGAAGACAATGTACAGATTTCAAGTACAGAAAAGTTTGACCAGGAAATTACCAGGTTTAAGGTGAATTCAAGTGAAAGGCCGAATTTTACTTGTGTGTGTTGTCGACGAACTCATTATAAGCATCAAACTAGATTAGTTGATTTATACGTAAAAAGTGAAAAGATAAATAATTATGAGTGGAAGGATTTTGCAACTTATTTGTGGGTGGAGAATTGTTTTGATTTGAGTTCTGATCAGCGTATTTGTAAATATTGTTATGAGAAATTAAATCAAAACAGAATGCCTGCTAGAGCTGTTCATAATAATCTGGAGTTGGTAGACATTCCTCCTGAATTGATGGATTTAAATACATATGAGTCTATTTTGATTCAATATGTCCATCCTTTTCAGGCTATTGTCCGCATGGAGCCTAAGATAGGGAAATTGCCTCCTTCAGATTTACAGAGAGGATTAAAGGGAAGAGTTGTTTATTTGCCTCTAGATTTCAAGAAAAATATTGATACCATTGGTGTAGAGAAAGTGGAAGAGGAACCTCTGGTTATTCTAGTTAATGTGGTTCCGACAAAGAGTAAGAAAATATGGCAAGATTTAGTGGATGTTAGGAAAGTCAAAAAGGCAACGTTGTATTTGGTCAAAAACAATGAGTACTACAAACATGTATGTGTTGAAGCAGAGGAAACAGCTGCAGATGAAGACAGTGATTGTTCAGCTGGCCAAATTGAAAAAGTTGATGTGTCTAGAAGTGAAGAAATATATGAACATTATACTGTTCATCCTTTGCATTCCAAAGAAGTGATGGGGAATGCAATTGACTTGTTTCAAATGAAAGCAGCAAAAGGAAGTCCCATTAGTGTATGGGAAGAAAGTTTGGAAGCTCGTTGTTTTCCACATTTCCATCAGGTCGAGGTGGACGATATGACGATCGACCACTTCAAATTACTGCATCTGAATATCGAACTGTAAGATTATATGCTGAAGATCCAAGGTTTCGTCAATGCATTCCCTATTTGTTTAATCTACTGTATGAAAGTGACTTGTCTGGGCTTTCTTATGCAGTAAAACATATACTGAAAAGTGGAGCACATCTGCAAAATGTTTCGGCGAGGGACTTTATGGAGAAAGTGAATCTGCAAGATAATATTTTGGAATCTCATTTAATCAATCTGATGGCATGTCAGCGTGGTACAAATGAGTATTGGTACCCTCGTCATGGGGAATTGAAATGTATGCTAAGAAACTTAGGAACTTCTAGATGGTTCCTCACTCTTAGCTGTGCCGAGTATGCATGGGACGACTTACTTCAATTTCTACGAGAGGCAAATGCAAATATACAAAATATAGAATTCAAAACTGCTGGAGAACTGTGTTCTTTGGATCCAGTGAATGTTTGCAGATATTTCAATCATAGATTTGAAGCTATGATGTCTTTTATTACCAACAAAAAAATCCTCCCCTTGGAGAGGTTTTGGATTTCTTTTGGAGAAAGGAGTATCAAGCGAGAGGTGCTCCTCACATACATATGTTGTTGTGGATTAAAGATGCACCCAAATTTGGAACAGATTCGGATGAGACAGTGATGAGGTTCATTGAAGAGTATTCAACATGTGCTGTTCCGAAAACTACCGAAGAAAACAGTTTAAGGCAACAAGTTTCACGCTTTCCATCCCATCGTTATGGAAAGTACTGTCGTCGAAAATTCAGAAACAAGGACAAGTTCTATACTAAATGTCGTTTCCGGTTTCCACGACCAGTGATTTCTAAAGGAAGAGTAAATAATTTGATGTCTTCTCTGCGACATACTGTGACGAGGAAATCACCAAAAAATACATACAATTTAAAAAGAAATGAAGAGTCCAAGTACATCAACGACTACAACCCAGTGATTTTGTCCATGTGGAATGCTAACATGGATATTCAGTTCGTTGCTGACAACTCTATTGCTGTGGCTCGATATGTGACGTCTTACATCACAAAAAAAGAAAAGACAGAACTGAAGGAAATGTGGGAGGACATTTCACATGAAAAGAGTATAAGCAAGAAATTATACAGTTTCAGTTTGAAGATGTCTGGGTGGTCGCTCCTTTGGGTTACTGGCGCCTCAATTATGGAATTCCCTGCCCCTCTCACTTCAGGGATCCACTGGCTTATTATCCTTCAGAAAGGACCTTAAGACCTGGCTGTTTGTCCAGTAGGTCGTCTTTGTGTGCTGTTTTCTGTTTTCCATTTTGTTGTTTTTTATTCTCTTAAAGGTGTTATGTTAGTTTACTGCAGCCTGCTTCAATTAAAAGCGCCGGGACACTCCTTTTGAGTAGCCGTGCGCTCTACAAAAAACCAGTTAACATAACATAACATAACATAACATGTTGTCGCATCGAGAAATTGGAACATATGAATGTTCTGATCGGTTATCATCAGCAAGTCTCTACGCCAAGTCTAGAACAATTATTTGGGTGAGTATAGGTCTTGCTGCAACACGAAACCGAGTTTTGAAATCTGTACAAGAAATTGAGTATTTGGCGGAGAAAGAACCAAACAGTACAGATATTTTGAAGACAAACATGTTGGATACATACTATCCAAATAGAAGTAGTCATCTTGAGAACAGTTGCTTGTATGAAGTTCTGAAAAACTATATTTATAAGAGGACCATCAGAGAAGATATCAACAATGGAATATATGCTATCATTGGGTGTGAAGGATGTCTAGTGAAGCAGAGAAAAGGCCATTTGATTATTCATCGAAAAATGAGTTGCAAAAATCCAGAGAAAAGGGAATTTTACTATTTAGCTCTTTTGCAACTCTTTAAGCCATGGCGTACAGAAGAGGAACTACTTGGAGATTTTCTCTGTTACGAAGATTCTTTTAATGCAACCAAGGATACCATAGAATGTCCTGTTTTTCCAAATTATCTGCAAATGTTGAACGAAGAAATAGAGCAAGAAGCCTCAATTGCTGTAGAGATTGCTAGAGACAGTTCTCAAGACAGTCAGAGTTCTGCTTCATTGAGTCAGGATCCACTAGGAGGACCAATTATCCAAAATGAAGCTGCCACTGCCATGTATGAGGTGGAAAGAGCTATGGAACAAGCTCAAGATGATGTAGTTAACTTAGAAGATTTGGTGAAACAACTAAACCTTGAGCAGAAACAGATATATGACGAAGTCACAGAACAGGTTGAACATGGATTCAGTCATGAGAAAAAAGAGTGCTCATGTACATCATTTAAGCCTGTTCAACCGTACGTGAGTGGAGAAGCGGGAACTGGAAAAGGTTTTCTGATTAAAGCAATTGCAACTTATCTGCAGAAAAGGACTGAATCACCGCTGTCTTGTGTTGTTACAACTGGGCTGGCAGCACATAATATTAAAGGGATTACTTTACATCGTTTACTGATGCTGCCAGTGGAGCATGATAAAAAATTGCAATACCACAGGCTATCTGGAGATGCGTGTTCCGAAGTTTCCAGAGTCCTGAAGAAAATGAAACTTCTTATCATTGATGAAGTAAGCATGGTCTCAAATCTAATGCTTGCTTTTGTGCATTTGAGAATGCAAGAAATTCTTAGAACAGAGTATGATGTGTTATTTGGAGGGAAACACATTATTGTTTTTGGAGATCTACTGCAGTTGACTCCAGTGAAAGGACAACCAGTGTTTAAAATGGTCACGCATGAAGATACCAGGAAGTGCCTAGGAAGCATTGGAAACGTTAATATATGGTTACATTTCAAATATGCAGAACTACTCCAAAATATGCGGTAGGCAAAGGATGAAGATTATAAAAATATTCTACAAGATGTAAGAATCGGAAAAGTAAGTCAGCAAGGGAAAGAAGCTTTACATGGACGATTAATTTCAAATTGGTACCCAAATGAAAACATCTTTCCAGAAAATATTTTAAAGAAAATTAACGAGAAGAAATCTGGGATATGTTTGATGCCAACTCTGAAAGAATGTTCCATGTTCAACAACAAAATGTTAAAGTTAGAAAATGAAGAGATAGTGAAACTGGAAGCTATAGATAAAATAGAGCATATGGGAGCAACAATTATTTTGTCTGAAAATTTGAAATCAAAATTGGATTCACTAGAGAAGACTATATCTAAAACTGCTGGTTTTGAAAAGACTCTGACTGTGTGTTTAAATTGTCATATCATTTTGAGAAGGAATTTAAATGTTGAAAGAGGTCTGGTAAATGGAGCAATGGGTCATGTTGTTGGTTTTGTGAATTACAAAAATAGAGATGGAATTGAAATTTTAAAAATTAAATTTGATGGCATTAACGAAATAGAACAAATTTGTCGTTGTTCAGCTAGATTTTTGCTTGTGAAAGACTTAAATGTTTGCCGAAAACAGTTTCCTGTTTGTTTGGCACATGCGGTGACAATCCATAAATCTCAAGGTTTAAGTGTAGATAGCGCTTTGGTGAACATTGGAAGTTCTGTGTTTAAAGAGGGTATGGCATATGTCGCATTATCACGAGTCAGAACTTTATCAGGATTGTACTTGTTTGAGTGTGATGAAACAAAGATTTGTGCTGATCTAGATCGTGTTAAAGAATACAATAGGTTAAGAAGAGAGTATGCTCCACATTTGACTCAATATCCTCTGTTTGAAAAAAGTGTGGTAGGTCGAAAAAGAAGAAATGAGAATAATTGCAGTGAGGTAGTAGCAAAAAGACAAAAAGTAGATGAAACTGTAATTGTAAGCAGAAAGAAAAAGGATTCTGTTGAAGATGTTGTTGGATTTGAGTTTGAAAACAGTTCTGGTGTCAACTGCTATGCTAATGTAGTGGTTAATGTTGTTTTTTTTCTTCAAAATTTACAAGAACAGATTGTCGAAAATCGGGATCAAACATTCTGCTGTTTATTGAATTCTGTGTTTGAGAAATGTAGCAGTGATAGAGCAAAAATAGAAAGTGTTTCAGAAATTCGAAATCTTCTAGACATATGTTCTGGTCAAAATCAATTTTCACAGAATATTCAGCAGGATTGTCAGGGATTTTTAATGTATATGTTTGATGTTTTGGAAGATGAAGGTGTAGATATAAAAATATTTTTAGCCTTTCTTATCAATGGCAGCATGACTGCGACAACTGTAGTTTATCAAGTAGTACTACAATAGACACTGAAAGATTTATATATTTGACTTTACCAGACTGCAAATCAGTGTCTTTTAATAATCTAGTTAAAGCAGCTGATCACAATATGATGTGTACCCAATGTAAGTCTGCAATGCTGTCCACATTATTTTGACAAACTAATGGTAAATATGTGATTTTAATGTTTCAACGATGTAGACCTGATGGAAGTAAATTGTCAACTTCTATTAAAAATGTTGTGGCTTCTCAGTTATCAATTTCAGGAAGAACCTTTGCAACTGTAGCTATTATTTATTATGACGGTCCTTCAACAACATCAGGGCATTACACATGCTATTTAAAATGTCGTAAAGGTTGGACCCACTGTAATGACAGTCATTTGACTTTCAAACAACGTTTGCCTTTTAACTTAAAAAATTCATACCTAGTGTTTTTAGAACCAAAATTTAAGTAAAGGTAATTGCCCTATGAAGACGGGAGCAGTTAATAAAAGTTAGTTTGCTGTTTAAAATTATATTGTGAGTAACAGTGATGAAGATAATATAAAAAATATAGTTCTCATGAAGGTATGGTAAGTGGATCGAATAGTAAGTGATATCAGTATTATAGGAAATGTTCAACATGAGAGAGCCAGAGATGGAATTATGAAAATTTAAATATTGTGAAAATGTTGTTTGAGCCTTTCTTTCAGAACGTCTGGAAAACGGTAATTTTAGAGTTTGTTTTAACTAATTTGAAAATATACTGATACATCTGACACTATTTGGCCTTAAGGAATGGTGAAGGAATGAGCAAAGAGTTATGACTGAACAGAAGGAGTATATGAAAAGAAGGAGTATATGAAAATAATGAAAATATTTCAGATGTTCTTCGAGCTTTTCTTCTAGAAAGTCGATGAAATGGAATTTTTAGAGAACAGCAGAGTACTTTCCAACGAAAAGGACCTTCATGATATACTATTTGGCCTAAAGGAAAAGTAAGTGAATGAAAGATTAGTGTACATTTGTTATTTTTAAGTTTAGATGGTTTTTTTTAAAACACAATCTTTTTGATTGGTTTTTTCCCCGCTGTCATATGATGAGTAGTTTGAACTCACTTTTTTAAGTGAAATTCAATATATTCTGAGAACAGCAAAAATAAACTATGTAACATGTTGTACAAGTTAATCTATAGTTTGTATTCTGTAATTTAAATTGTATTCCCATTGTCTCACACTCACTTTCCTTTTTCCACCCTCTTTCAGCTCTTTTTACTCACTTATAATGTCTTTCTTTCACTCTCTTTCAACCCCGTTCTTTTACTCCACTTCTTTCACAACCCCTCATTCTCATTTCAACTGTCTGCATCCCCTCTCTCCCTTGCATAACTATTCAGCTTTCAGTCTGTCTGCTTTACTTTCCTTTTCCGTGTTTTCCTCCTATGCTCTTTTAGTAATTCCTCTTTACTCACTCACCAGTATTGTCGCACTCTATCACTATAAATCACCCACTCTCCCTCGCTTATCTTTGTTTCCTCCTTTCTTTTGACCTCTTCTCTCTATTTTCCGTTCACTACCTCTATGTCCTCAGTCCCTCACTCTCCTTGTGTTATGTTCACTTGTGTTTATCTACCTTCTATCATTTCTCTTACAACAATTTCACTGCTCCTCTCTCATCGTTCTTCAACCTATTTCTTTTAGTCCGGTTCCATTACTACCCCTCATTTCCTATCTTTCAGTGTCCTTCTCTTTACTTTCATCACCGAATAACTTTCTCTCAGTACCACTGCTTTAGTCCTCTTCTCCTCTCTTTCCTTCTTTTGCTCCCTTACTGATTTTTCTTTCCTCACTCATTGTACTCCACTTCACTCAGTCGGTCCCTTAGTCTCTCTGTCTACTAACTTCCTCACTCCTTTTCCCTCAATCCTTCTATATTATCCTCTCTCTCTTCATCCCTTCACTCTATGACTCTCCTTCACTTACTCTCAGTTATCTTCCATTCCTCATTCTTCTAAATGCATCCTTAATTAGACTCCTTTCCCTCTCAGTCATCATCTTTTTACTTACTCCTGTTTCCTGATTTAGTTTTGCTAACTCACATTCTTTTGGTATCTTTCTTACCTTCAGTTCATTTTTCTCTTCTTCTCTTCCTTTCTGTCAGTGAATCTATATGCCTTACTCTTAGTAATTTTCTCTCCTTCTATTTCTTTTTCCCTCTTTTTGTCCTTCTACCTTACTTTATTTCTAAATACACTGTTAGGATTTTTAACCTCTTCATTTGTATCTTTTATTTTAAAATACATATTTTACTAATTATAACTTATTTTTTCTTCTCTCTTTACAGATACAAAATGTAGTAAAAAAAATGTAATTAAAGTTACATTTATTATATGGTAAGTGTGACTAAAAAAATGTAGTTTGTCATGACCCTTTGCTTTAACCTCACTACTATTTTCTCAACCTACCTCACTCCTGTTTCTTTACTCTGCTTCCCTCACTTATTCATATTCTCCATGTTTAATACCCTTTCCCTATTTCCCCTCCCACATTTAACTTCTTTCAGTCCCCATTCTTTACTTCCCTTACCCACTGTTCCCTTCCTTTGCTCCCTCACTCATTCTCTTTCCCTTAATCATTTACTTCACTCCTACACACACACCTCCCCCAACACACACACACACCTCTGACATACACCCCACACACACACCTCACACACACACACACACAGCCACACACACACTCCTCACACACACACACCCACACATCCCACACACACACACTCCACACACATACCCCCCACACATATCTTACACACCCACACCTCCACCCACACCCAAACACCCCACCCACTCACACCCACACACACACACGTTACACACCCACACCCCTACCTACACCCACTGACTCCCTATAAGTCACCCACACTGCCTTACTTACCTTTCTTTCCTGTTTCACTCAGACTCTTTCAGTCACTCCTTCCTTTACTCTCTCTCTCTTTTCTCTCTGTCACTCCCCATGTCTTACCCTTATTCACTTTTACCCACCCTCTTTCACCCCTCTTTACTTACACTCACTGCTTTTTTCTCACCCTCCCTCACCGTTGTTCATTTATTACGGTTCCGTCACTACCCCTCATTCCCCATTCTTTACTGTCCTTCCTTTTACTTTCATCACCCACTCACATTCTACCAGTACCTCTACTTTAGTCTTCTTTTTCTCTCTTCCCTTCTTTCGCTCCCTTATTCATTTTCCTTTTCTCATTTACACCCTATTACATCTTCTCTGTTTTTTACTATGTAATAACAATCCCTCTGTGTTGCTCCCTCTAGCTCTTTTTCTCTTAACATTACTCTATCTGTGTTCTTCCCTCATGCTCACTCTTTCTTTCTTTCTTTCTTTTTTTTTTTTTTTTGGGTGCGTGCCCCGGTGCATGCCCCGGTGCACGTACCGGTACGCGTACCCTGCAGAAAAAAGATTGACAGAGATTCTTTACAAATATAGGTTTATTTTGATAAATTAAAGGAAGTTCTAAAAAGAACTGTTTTTTATTCTTTATGTTGTTTTATATTTTTTTTATTGTTTTTTTGAACATTTTTTACTTTTTTTGGCTTTTCTGAACAGTTTTATATTTTTTTGTATTTTTTTATGGGGAGAAACAAAAAACAGGGAATTGTAAATGGCTCAACTGGAGCAAAGAAAAATCAGAAAAAATTAGGGTTTTTTCAGGCACTTATGGTTATCACCAGCACAGATGATAAGTTTTATGCTTTGCTCACCATAGCAAAGTGTCTTTCCACAATATTTGCACACAATTTTAAAATCGTTAAATTTTGGTTGTATGATAGGCATCGTCTCTCTTGCCTCTGAACCCGATGGAGTTGGTTCTTTGGATGTCGAGGGTCTGGATGTTGATGTGGGTAGCTTACTGCAGAGGTCCCTTACCTCTGCAGCAGAATAGTTGTTTGGATGCAAACGCATCATGTGCCGAATCATGGTATGATTCCCGAAGGAATATTTTTTGTTAGGGTTCCCCCTCGACAGCTCAGCACCACAAATCAAACAAGTCACCTTCGCAGCGTTGACTTTTTTGAAACCCCTTGGGATTTTGTAGAATTCCCATATAAAGTGCTCTTTTGGTTTGTAGGGCTGATTATCTTCAGGCAGGAAATGCCTTCTCTGTTCCTCCTCTTCATCATCCTCCTCCTCTTCTTCTTGACCACCAATGTGATCTTCTGGTGGTCTTTTTGATGGTGGTGGTGGTGGGGCAGATGCTCCAGCTGCTGATATGACTGTAGCCATCTCTGTAAGCAAAAAGCAGGTCTTCCTCACTTAAATAACAAAGTGAAAATGAGGAATAAAGGTGGGGGCTTTCATCATTTGGAAAACAAAAGTGTTCTTAACCAATGAAAAGTGTTATTTTCAAGTCACATGACCAGGGCTTTCATCATTTGGAAACCAAAAGTGTTGTGAACCAATGAAAAGTGTTATTTTCAGGTCACATGACCCGACGCGCTTATGCTACGCGCCCCGGGGCGCGCCCGTAGTCGCGCCCCAGGGCGCGCCCGGAGGCGCGTTGTGTAAGCGCGTCAGGACGTTTCGCGATCGTATGCGCTCGCGTGCTTCCGGGTGCGCTTACGCTGTGCGTCATATGACGCATCACACGGTTACGTGATACGTCACGATGTTGTTTTCGTTCGCGGGAATAGCGCTAACGGGACGCTCAGCGGTACGCGCCCCGGGGCGCGCCGTAGCACTGCGCTTACCGGTGAGCGCATCAGTACGCGCCCCGGGAGCGCTCCGGGGCGAAAAAAAAAAAAATTAAAAAAAAATATTACATAATTATACAATATAACATTTGTTATAAAAAATATTACATTTCATACCTATAGAGATTTGCTATTAAAAAACCTATGAAATTCACTGAAAAAACCATAGGTTTCACACCAGTTATAGTTAGGAATTAGCATTTAAAAAACCTATGAAATTCACTGAAAAAAACATAGGTTTCACACCAGTTATAGTTAGCTGGAAATTTTACTCGCTTAAAACCATTGAAATTCCCACATTATAGTTAGTTGGACTCACTATAACTTGCGCGTGCAATGCACTGCTGATGACGTCACATATTACATCACTCATGACATGGTCAGTGACATCACTCATGACATCACTGATGACACCATCCTTGTGACAGAGTGACAGACCTCCTTTCACTGTAATGTAACCCTTGAAACACATATTCAGTAATAGAAACTAAAATTTTCAAAAAAATGGAGACTCCCATACCAGTTACAACAACCAATTCAATAATTCCACCCTCTATATACACATCCACTCATTCATCAACAGTTCTATATAGTCACTCATACATATACTCACTCATCATATGTAGTGATACACCTATACATCCTGTTACACACCGACAGTCATCCAAAAGATACACTCACACATACTGACACATGCAAATAAACTATTGAACATCCATTTATTTGCATATACAGCTATACACACACTACCACTTTACTTCTAAGGAAAGTTACACATACTTACTCTCTTAAACAATCACTTATAGAAACACATACTTATTTAAACAGGAACTCTTACAATCTCTTACTCTCACATATACTCACTTATGTACATTAATATTCACATATACTAGATTAAAACATATGTAGTTACTGATAATCACACTAGTGAGACAGTCATTCACTCACTAACATACACATATACACACTCATCCACCCATACAGTCCTGCACATATGCTGTCTTCAAAACACATACAAGCAGAGAGTCAGTCACTCATGCATCTATGTGCTAAGTAATACCCCCACCAAACCATATAGACACTCATAATGATATTAAAACAAACATCTAATAACCCATATACATACACATGTAGCTACTCACCAACCCATGCAGCCACTTATACACAAAGTGAAACACCGATCCTTATATTTAAAAATTTAAACATTACTCTCTAATATATGTATTCACTAACATACACTTAATAAACCAGTTAACCAATCAATTTTTTTTTTAAACATCCATGTAAACACCTATTTCAACATTTATCCTTCCATTAACTTTCACATATACATATATAACACATATTTATTTTTCAGAAAGACACACATTCACTGGATGGTGTCATCAGTGATGTCATGAGTGATGTCACTGACCATGTCATGAGTGATGTAATATGTGACGTCATCAGCAGTGCATTGCACGCGCAAGTTATAGTGAGTCCAACTAACTATAACGAGGGAATTTCAATGGTTTTATGCGAGTAAAATTTCCAGCTAACTATAACTGGTGTGAAACCTATGGTTTTTTCAGTGAATTTCATAGGTTTTTTAAATGCTAATTCCTAACTATAACTGGTGTGAAACCTATGGTTTTTTCAGTGAATATATATATATATATATATATATATATATATATCCAGACAGTTAGGGTCCCTCCGAGATCATTCCTCCCATAGTCAGGTGGCGTACAGTTTCCGGCGAACCCAAAAGCCGTTAAGTATTGAAAATTTTCCAAAGTTGCTCAATCCAGCAAGTACGCACTCGGAGACAAAGATCTGAAGAAAAAAAGGTATTTATTCCCAAATTACGCTACGCGTTTCAACACAATCCTGTGTCTTGCTCTCACGAAATGCTTCGATGTTCCCAGCATATTTAAAAGGACATCAACAACATAGACAAGGGCATGTTTGTGTATAAAGGTCACATGATCTCCTATGTGATCCTATGTGATCCTATCCACCATTTCTAAGTGGTGTAAACCTCATTGACTCACATCTTACACCACTTCATATACTTGTACAGTTTTTAAGAAGACAGTTAATTCTTCCATCTCCTATATCGTATATATATGTGCCATATAAATCCATCAATGTATCACTAATGTCAACCCAACTTTCGGCTCGCATGATTAAGTCATTTCTTAATTCTTTTTACTAATTAGCAGCCTGGAGAACGATTTCTTAGATGTCCTTAGTGTATGACACATAAAACCCTTTTCCCTCCGGTATAGTACCTTGATACAGAGTTACTCGGAAGTCCATTAATCTCCTGCGCAGGAATGTCAGCCATTTATAAGTGGTGTAACCATCATGCATTTGCTTATTATATCGCCCCAAGGTTGTGCATTATTAAAACGACATTCCATCATTGAAAGATACAGGTTATAGTTCAAGTACTCTGATATCCTTTGAATTTATAGCATGACACATTTTGTTCGGTATAGTACCTTAATACTAGAATTTCCTAGAGTTGTCAAGGAGATAACCATCTGTATAAACATATGTATAAAGAAACCTCATGTTTTCATGCCAGCCCTATTATGTCTATATACAGTGCTTTTCAAATGCCGTATTCATTTCGAAGACTAGTGCTCGAAAAAAGTGCAAATTTATAGATTCCCCTGAATTATCTTCCATCCCCCATAGATTAAAAGGAAGAGAGAGTTCAAACAATAAAGAAAACCGGTGTTGTGCCCAGGGCAGTGATGGGGAAATCCCTCTCGTGTCCTAAAAAACAATGATATAGTGAAATTAGAATTAAAATCTTGTTGCACTAAAAAATATATATATATATACAGTGATCTCATTTGGAAACAATCAGTTTACAGGACAAGTCAGTATCTGTCACAGTATAGTATGTTACCAACATTTTATATATGTACATATGACTTCCATTGTATCAATTAAGCATATAAATGGGTTGCCAGTTCCTCGTCAAGGTTGTGGCCACCAGGAAATCTCGTCTCGAGGTCCAAAATCCACCTAGATTCCCGTTTTCTGAGTGCCAGCAAGCGATTACCCCCTCTTTTACCGATGTTTACCTGTTCCACTGCGAAATATCTCAGTAGGGAATTGTTTAATTGATGACACACAGAAAAATGTCTTGCAATGGGATATCTAACATCTGTATGGGTAATAGCTCTGAGATGTTCTTGCACTCGTTTCTTTGCCATACAGATGGTGCTACCCACATATTTCTTGTGGCAGGGACATTCCAAGACATACACAACATATGTAGAGTTACAGGTCAGGAATTGTTTGATCTCTCTAGGTTTGGGATTGACTGGTATTTCCACTTGTTTGACCATAACACTAGCCTTGCAGGCCCGACAATGTCCACATGAATAAAATCCTTTTAGACCTTGTACATGTTGTTTTTTGTTATCCGTGACATCTCCTTTCACCAAGATGTCACGTAGGTTCCGCCCTCTCCTGTATGTGATGCATGGTCGTTCTCCTATTCGTGGGCCAATGATGCTATCTGACTTAAGGATGGACCAATTGTCCGATAGTATTTTGCGAATTTTATAGGATTCATTATTCACTATCACCAATGCAACTTTCCTTAGATCCAAGGCGAGTCAAAACACTGGAGCCGCGGCCACAAGTATTTAGTGCAAATTTATTTAGACACGATGTCCTACGCGTATATATATGAGAAACACTGACGAAGGCTAACGCCAAAACGTTTGCTGGTTGCTAAAATAAACCGCTGCTCTCTGCCGCCACCGGAGTGCTGTTTTCCTTTCCTGGTGTGGGAGGATTTTGAGCGTACAATATATATATATATATATATATATATATTACCTACTGGCGGTCGCCAGTAGGTATATATAGTTAGGATTTTTTCTCTATGGGATTTTTGAAAATTCTATGTCTAATAACTTTGGCGTTTGTGGACGGAATTGGCTGAAATTTTCAGGAAAATGGCACATTTTGTTTCTGAGCAGCCCGTGAAAATTTGGGGGGGGTTCGTCAAGGGGGGGCCGAGAAAAAAGGGGGGTCCCAAAACGTGTTTTTAACATTGAGTTTTCCATAGGGCGGTTGGCCTCACTTTTAGCCCGAACGGCTGAATGGATTTGCATGAAACTTGGCAAAATTGTAGGGACTGGTAGCCCGATGTGCCTTTTGTAGGTCTCAATATATGTGCTACAGTGGATTTTGAGAAATTAACGTTTAAAAAAAGATATATATCTGTAACAGCGGCCCGGGCAGCGCTCCAGGATGCGTACTTTTCGCGCAACGGAGCTTTGTGAAGCGAAGCTGATTGGTTCTCCGGCGTCTGTCAACATTCCAAACAGTCCGTAGCGGCCGCCATCTTGTCTCTCGGTAGGATCGAGAGACAAGAGGAGGCGAAAGCGAAGGGGCAAATGACCATAAGGGGGAATAGTAGATCCTCGCTGACCCCCTAGGTTTGATGTGGAGGTTTTAAAAGGGCCCCGCGGGGCAAAAAAAAAAAATAATAATAATAATCGAACGGCTGAATGGATTTGCACGAAACTTGGTAAAATATTAGGGACTGGTAGCCCGATGTGCCTTTGCTAGGTCTCAATATATGTGCTCCAGTGGATTTTGAGAAATTAACGTTCAAAAAAAGATATATATCTGTAACAGCGCTCCGCTTCGCGTAACGGAGGTTTGCGACGCTGATTGGTCATTCTGTCACTGGGCTATAGTTGGGCTACATCTGGCTGATATTTGGGCTACATTTGTTTTTTTTCGTCTCTGGCGGCCATCTTTGGGCTACATTGGGCTACATTGGGCTTCATTGGGCTTCATTGGGCTACATTGGGCTACATTTGGGTTCCAACATATATATAGGCCAATGTAGCCCAATATATATTTTTCAAAGTTAATTTTCGTAAAAACCACTGGAGCATATATCTTGAGACATAGCAAAGGCACATCGGGCTACCAGTCCCTACAATTTTGCCAAGTTTCGTGCAAATCCATTCAGCCGTTCGAGCTAAAAGTGAGTCCAACCGCCCTATGGAAATGAAGGAAATGAATGGGTAATTTGTAATTAGCAAATAGCTCATCGCAAACTAGGAATGGTAAAGAATCGCTATTTATTCCTTAAAGTTCGCTATTTAGGAAATGCAAAAAACTTTGATGATACATATGGCGGTTCATCTCTAACAAGATAAGAAGCATAGGGATAGATTTATGATGACTGGCGCATCACCAGGGATGTGTTAGTCATTCTGTGCCGCTGTTCCGTCACCTATGGTGTGCTGCATTTACAATGCGGCGCATCATGGGGCAAAAACAGCACAGATGCGTGATGTATCTGTGCCGTAAAGGTGGCGCATTGCTGGAGTTGTATCGCAAGTGTGATGAAGCTCCAGCAAGGGTCGGGGGTGCCCCTGTCGCAGGGTTTCTGTTCTCACACAGAACTGTGGACAGAGGATTGGAACCTCGGCGAATTAGGGTGTCCCAAAACTCACCTTAGTAATCAAAAACCCCTTAGCAAGCTAGGTACAGTGTCACATTGGATATAACAAACTCTCAATGTTTAGACAATCCAGAATATGAACTTATAGTACCTCAGGATACGTGGAACTCATGAACAGTCGGTCGTTATATATTTCTTAGAAACCAGAACATGGAGTTAAGAAGAACACATGTGTATTTGAAATGTTTATTTACTAATGCCATCTTCTCAGGCGTAGTATCTTAGATAATACAAGTACACATATTATCAGTAGCAAAATTACCAGCATAGTTACTAGTACATAAAAAGCGAATGGTGACAGTATGTTAACATGCTGTAAATGAATAAGAGTTAGCAACACTTATAAGCAGCCGCGGGCCGTGGAGGGAGTTACGGTGGGGCAGGGAGGCGGGGAGGGGGAGGGGCAGGGTGGAGAGGGCTCCACCCTGCTTCTCCCCCTCCCCGCCTCCCTGCCTCACCGTAACTCCCTCCACGGCCCGTGGCTGCTTATATCTCACCCTCCCTAATACACATATTATATTATTTGCTAAGAAGGTCTCTTTGTGTTGGTTTAGGGCGTGCCCATACTTTAGTGTCTTAGATTTGAAGGAATCACATCAGCATACACCAGCTCTCTCTTCATGTGAACCGCATCAAGTGTTGTGTATGTGTGTTCGGCAAAGCAATATAAAACCCGCCTCATGCCCAGAATTGGCAGAAGTTGCACTTATGTTATGAGTATGAAGTCGTGGAGATCAGACCTCATAACAATTCTGTATCGTGTTGTTCTTGAAACTTTAGCACTCGCTGTACAGATATAGTTTAACAAGCAAAGCAGATAGTAGAGCAATAACATATTATTCTCATGTAAACCACGATGAACTACTAGGTTGAAAGCTAAAGCAACAACTAAGTGTCGTGTGCAGAAGTTGCAAAAAAGGAAAAATGGCGTTTAAACCGGTAATGAGCCCATGCTAACTTAACACGGTGTAAAGATATCCAGGACGTAGATGACACCTCCCCATGATCCGGAAACGAACTGAATAAGATAATAGAAGTGCCATCTCATGAGAGCAGATTGCAAGTTTATATGTGGACGGTCCGCAAGGTAAAGCATTAAAAACTAGGAACATTTAATGCTAAAGAAAAATAAAACAGCCAAGTACTTTATCGAGTCTTAAGCCAATAGGCAAGGTAAATAATAAAAACTTGACAAATAAGTCAATGAATTGTCAATGAAATGCTAGTACTCAGCATATCAAACATGAAAAAGGTCTATGACATAACTGTGTATGCAAAATAAGCTGCAACAGCCTCCAATAGGAAGTCACCGTCTTCATCCGAAAACAGTTCAGCCATCCAATTTAAAAGCGGAAAAGAACATACGTGCTCTCCCAGCACCGGATCCTCTATCACCATCAGAGGACAGCTCGGTGGGTTTTCAAGAAAGCTCTGTTCCAAGAAAGACTGTGTTGCCGCCAGTAAATTCCAGGGACCAATTAGTCCATGCATCAATGCCACAGCCATAATCCTTTCGCCAGGACAAACCAACTCGTGGGTAATGATAGGAGTCATCAGCTGATTAAAGTCGACGTCAGGAGAAACCGTCCGCAGAGACACAAATCAATGGCCCAATCGAAATCACAGGTCAGGCAGTGAAATACAGGCTGGACACAGGTGAAGTAGGAGAATCGAAAAGATAATCCATATGCCGTGCTTAATATCGCCAACGGCATTGTGCCATAATATTCTAGCATGCGATTGCGGAACAGTGTCAGCAGCTGCAGGGTGGGAGGTTGCATAGGAGGGACATCCATATTTAAAAATGTAAAAAAGCACAAGAGCGTCCGCTGGTAATGCAAGTAAAAATGGCAATCCACGAAGCAGAGTGGAAAAAATACAATGAAAGAAAGCAGGGATGACTCCAAAGATTTTCTCAAATGAAGTCACAAGACCACTGGTAACAACTTTAAAAAAGTGCGCCAGGGCCTTTGTGGAGGATGCGTTAGAGATAGTCCGAACCATCTTGCTGAAATGGAAAGGCAAATCTGAATTGAAAAGGGTCTGCACCTCTGTACGGGTGTTCGCTATGTGAAGCACGAAAGTTTCAAGGGCCGAACTCAAGGCCACCTCTCTCTGAGACAAAAGAGCTCTTATTCTTGCCATGCCGTTGAAATCTGCTCCCAAGGTTGGTATTTGTGGCGAGATTGAAAACTCCCTATGTTCATGTATGGGAGGAAATAGAACATTTCTGCAGCAAATAACCCGTTCACTTACTGTTACGATAAAAGGAATACTTTTAATTAACCCAGAACAATCTTCATTATTGAGCATCAAATAACTACCATTTTCCAACAACTTGAACGTGGGGATGATAGCAGGAACTGGCGTGCCTTGCAACACGCAAGCCATATTTGGTCGGTGTTTGTTGCATGAACCGTGTAACTGTATGTGCCTACACATTAGTGAATGATCTGGCGTCTCATTGCATTCCTCTCCATTCAGATAAACTTCTTGATCATCTTTGAAACATCTGTATGTGTATGGAAGCGACCAGACCTCATGAAGAAAAGCACTACCTAAAGGTTCATAACGACCTATTGGTATATATTTCATACAATTTGAAAACTTATATAAAGCAAAAGGCAGCGTTATTAAACCGTGGATAAGGCACGTTGCCAAAAAACCCGCAATCCTCTGCTGATGATGTCACTGAGCATGTCATGAATGATGTAATATGTGACATCATCAGCAGTGGATTACGGGTAATAGTATCTCTAGTTTACTCCCCTATAGCTGTCTTTCTTTTAACATAAGTGTCTGTTTCCTTCCTTTATACTTACTGTTTTTGGTTCGCTTCCGGTTCGCGTACCGGCGAGCGAACTGGGAAGCGAACTAAGAGAAATAGAGGTTGGCACAGTTCCAAATATTGTACCAATTTTTTAATAACGGGGAGGTAGTTCTGAAAAGAACTTTTTTTTTATTGTTTTTGTTGTTTTATATTTTTTTTATTATTTTTCGGAACATTTTTTTACTTTTTTTGAATTTTTCTGAACAGTTTTATATTTTTTGGGGGTTTTCTTGGAGGGGGCAATGAAAACGATTCATTGTAAAGGGCTCAACAGGAGCAACAAAACAAAAAAAGAAGTATTTATTATTTTGGGCGTTTCGTACAAACTTGCATATGATAGTCAATAGCTCTGTTGATCAGAGTGATGCTTCTTTCTCCGTAGGAAATGAATCCATCGCAAAATACGCAGATGTGTTTTACTTCACCAAATTTCATTTGTATATTTGGCACCATCTCCCTGCCCTCTGGTCCCGTTACTTCCGGTACAACAGATCTTCTGGCCATAATAGGGAGATTATCTAGGTCGTTCCGAAACTGTGCAGCACTGTAGTTGTTAGGATGCCACCTAGTCATATGGCGATGCATTGTGTAGTTTCCGAAACTGTATTTTTTCTCGGTTCCTCTGGACAGTCTATCTTGACATATAAGGCAAGTTACGTATCTTGCATTTACTTTTTTCTGACCTTTGGGAATTTTAAAAAATTGCCAAATGAAGTTTTCTTTCCGGTGAGACGTCCTGGGCTGCTCAGGCAAAAACTGCCTCTCTTCGTGCTCGTCGTCATGTTCCTCTTCTTCCTCTTCTTGTTGAATTATAACTTGAGCAGGTGGTCCACTCTTCCTTGGATGTGGTGGAGGTGGTGGGGAAGCACCAGCTGAAGCTACTAAAGAAGCCATTGCTCAGTGATCACAAAGGGTCTTTCTCTCACAATGATGAAAGTCAGAGTGAGGAAAGAAGGAGGGATTTTCATCATTTGGGAAAAACAAGAGTTCTCAACCAATGAAAAGTGTTCATTTTAGATTATATGACCTAGTCTTACATCATTAGGAAACCAAAAGTGAAATGAACCAATGAAAAGTGTTATTACCAAGTCACATGACCTGCTGTGTTTACGTTAAGCGCTTTGCAGGGCCTCCCGGTTTGCTTCCAGAAACCTGCGCTTTGCGACTCGCTTCGCGTACCAGTTCGCTAACGTAGCACGTCATATGACGTATCACGCGACAACGCGAAACGTCATGCGGACGGGAGGCGTCACGATGTTGTTTTCTAACGCGGCAGTTGCGGTAAAGAAACGTTTACCGGCTCGCGGTCTATTTCGCGGCATCAAGGTCAGCTAACGGGAAGCTTCCCGATTCGCGAAGCGGGAACGAAGAAAAAAAAATATTTTAAAAAAAAATTATTCATAAACATATAAAATATATTTTTGGATTTAAAGAAGAATACATTTTACAGCTACAGATATTAGCTGTTAAAAAACCAATGAAATTCACTGAAAAAACCATAGGTTATAGACCATATATAGTTAGGAATTAGCATTTACAAAACCTTGAAAATTCACTGAAAAAACCATAGGTTATAGACCATATATAGTTAGGAATTAGCATTTACAAAACCTTATTTTACTCACACAAAACCATTGAAATTCCATATATAGTTAGTTGCACTAACTATATATCGCGCACCCGCAATCCACTGCTGATGATGTCACATATTACATCATTCATGACATGGTCAGTGACATCACTGATGACATCACTGATGACATCTCAAATGACATCACTGATGACATCACTGATGACATCTCATTTGACATCAATGACCACATCACTGATGATATCATTCATGTGACAATACAATGCATCTCCTCACATTTTAATATAGCCTCTGTTTCACCCAGTGTTAAATACAGAGTATAATTTTTGAAACCATTGACACACCAATACTAGTTACTACATACGCACTCACTGATTCCTACGTCTACACACACCTTCACTCATTCACCCATACAATCATTCATACATACAATCACTCATCTTTACAACACTATCATATGCACTCATACACCTATACAGACAGTCACAGTCTGCCACTCATCCATGGAGTTACTCACTCACCTAGTCAGTCATGTAAAGAATCAATGACACTTCCATTTTCTTGTCTATACAGTTAAACATAGAGCACCTTACATTTTCAAACATATACTAACACATACTTACCTTCTTATACAATCATTGATACAAGTACACATTGATCTGCACAGAGTCACACACCTCCCAGCCAGCCACACACACACTCAGTCTCCCATACAAATACTTGGGCAATCAATCAATAACCCATATAGTTACTCATACAGCTACTGATCAACACATGCAGCAGTTTACAGAACAACAGACATAATGATGCACAAATTAAGACAGTTTAGTCACTAACCCATGCACTCAGTGAGACACATTTAATCAGTCATTCATACAGTTAGTCATGCACCTACTAAATCCTTCGTCCAGACACTTACACATCCACTCAATCTTCAATATGTAAGACATATTTAAACTTTACAGAAACAAAAAATCACTGGATGTTGTTATCAGTCATGTCATCAGTGATGTCATTTGAGATGTCATCAGTGATGTCATCAGTGATGTCACTGACCATGTCATGAATGATGTAATATGTGACATCATCAGCAGTGGATTGCGGGTGCGCGATATATAGTTAGTGCAACTAACTATATATGGAATTTCAATGGTTTTGTGTGAGTAAAATAAGGTTTTGTAAATGCTAATTCCTAACTATATATGGTCTATAACCTATGGTTTTTTCAGTGAATATATATATATATGCACAAAAACTCCTTCCACGAAGAGAGACAGCGACCCAGGGGGAGACGGTAGGTAACACCTTTATTCAGCACAGATGCGAATGCATTTCGGCAGACTTCTGCCTTCTTCAGCGCCCAAAACGATCCATGAGAAATGTCTCAAGCTGGAAAACAGTCCCTCCTTTGAACGCTTGCTGCTGCAAGCCAGCTCCACCCCCAGTAATTAACTCCACGCACCTGAGAGCAGTCCCAAGTGTAGCTCGAAACTCCAAGTCCCAGAATGCAACAGTGTGGAATCCGGGACCACCGGTGCAGGAGTAAGTCACCAGTTGGTGAGAATGTCATTCCGGGGGGGCAGGGAACAGCGTGAGCCTCAAGGAAACAGGTATAACAGTCCCGCTTTGGTGTGCCAGATGATCAGTGTCACCTCCGGTCCCCCAATACCACCGCAGCCATCTCTTACAGAAAGTCAATAGAGCAGGGGCTGAGCCACAGTGTGCTCTACCCAGCATGGGATTAATAATCCCAAGACTGCTTTCTTATCTCCCTGGTTTCAATGGCGTGCTACCAGCCCGTCCAGCCAACGCTGGTCAAGCAAACAAACTGCAGGAGTCCAAGTCCCAGTGAGGCTGGTTACCCAGAGCGCGGCGGGGGTCCCTGAAAAGCGCCGCTGGGTGACGCTGTGTAAGATGCACAAAAACTCCTTCCACGAAGAGAGACAGCGACCCAGGGGGAGACGGTAGGTAACACCTTTATTCAGCACAGATGCGAATGCATTTCGGCAGACTTCTGCCTTCTTCAGCGCCCAAAACGATCCATGAGAAATGTCTCAAGCTGGAAAACAGTCCCTCCTTTGAACGCTTGCTGCTGCAAGCCAGCTCCACCCCCAGTAATTAACTCCACGCACCTGAGAGCAGTCCCAAGTGTAGCTCGAAACTCCAAGTCCCAGAATGCAACAGTGTGGAATCCGGGACCACCGGTGCAGGAGTAAGTCACCAGTTGGTGAGAATGTCATTCCGGGGGGGCAGGGAACAGCGTGAGCCTCAAGGAAACAGGTATAACAGTCCCGCTTTGGTGTGCCAGATGATCAGTGTCACCACCGGTCCCCCAATACCACCGCAGCCATCTCTTACAGAAAGTCAATAGAGCAGGGGCTGAGCCACAGTGTGCTCTACCCAGCATGGGATTAATAATCCCAAGACTGCTTTCTTATCTCCCTGGTTTCAATTGCGGGCTACCAGCCCGTCCAGCCAACGCTGGTCAAGCAAACGAACTGCAGGAGTCCAAGTCCCAGTGAGGCTGGTTACCCAGAGCGCGGCGGGGGTCCCTGAAAAGCGCCGCTGGGTGACGCTGTGTAAGATGCACAAAAACTCCTTCCACGAAGAGAGACAGCGACCCAGGGGGAGACGGTAGGTAACACCTTTATTCAGCACAGATGCGAATGCATTTCGGCAGACTTCTGCCTTCTTCAGCGCCCAAAACGATCCATGAGAAATGTCTCAAGCTGGAAAACAGTCCCTCCTTTGAACGCTTGCTGCTGCAAGCCAGCTCCACCCCCAGTAATTAACTCCACGCACCTGAGAGCAGTCCCAAGTGTAGCTCGAAACTCCAAGTCCCAGAATGCAACAGTGTGGAATCCGGGACCACCGGTGCAGGAGTAAGTCACCAGTTGGTGAGAATGTCATTCCGGGGGGGCAGGGAACAGCGTGAGCCTCAAGGAAACAAGTATAACAGTCCCGCTTTGGTGTGCCAGATGATCAGTGTCACCTCCGGTCCCCCAATACCACCGCAGCCATCTCTTACAGAAAGTCAATAGAGCAGGGGCTGAGCCACAGTGTGCTCTACCCAGCATGGGATTAATAATCTCAAGACTGCTTTCTTATCTCCCTGGTTTCAATGGCGGGCTACCAGCCCGTCCAGCCAACGCTGGTCAAGCAAACGAACTGCAGGAGTCCAAGTCCCAGTGAGGCTGGTTACCCAGAGCGCGGCGGGGGTCCCTGAAAAGTGCCGCTGGGTGACGCTGTGTAAGATGCACAAAAACTCCTTCCACGAAGAGAGACAGCGACCCAGGGGGAGACGGTAGGTAATACCTTTATTCAGCACAGATGCGAATGCATTTCGGCAGACTTCTGCCTGCTTCAGCGCCCAAAACGATCCATGAGAAATGTCTCAAGCTGGAAAACAGTCCCTCCTTTGAACGCTTGCTGCTGCAAGCCAGCTCCACCCCCAGTAATTAACTCCACGCACCTGAGAGCAGTCCCAAGTGTAGCTCGAAACTCCAAGTCCCAGAATGCAACAGTGTGGAATCCGGGACCACCGGTGCAGGAGTAAGTCACCAGTTGGTGAGAATGTCATTCCGGGGGGGCAGGGAACAGCGTGAGCCTCAAGGAAACAGGTATAACAGTCCCGCTTTGGTGTGCCAGATGATCAGTGTCACCTCCGGTCCCCCAATACCACCGCAGCCATCTCTTACAGAAAGTCAATAGAGCAGGGGCTGAGCCACAGTGTGCTCTACCCAGCATGGGATTAATAATCCCAAGACTGCTTTCTTATCTCCCTGGTTTCAATGGCGGGCTACCAGCCCGTCCAGCCAACGCTGGTCAAGCAAACGAACTGCAGGAGTCCAAGTCCCAGTGAGGCTGGTTACCCAGAGCGCGGCGGGGGTCCCTGAAAAGCGCCGCTGAGTGACGCTGTGTAAGATGCACAATATATATATATATATATATATATTACCTACTGGTGGTCGCCAGTAGGTAGTTATAGTTAGGACCTAGTTTCCATAGGAAATTCTCAACATTCTATTTGGATTAACTTTGGCCCTGGTGGATGAATCTTTGCGAATTTCTCAAAGAAGATGGCTCGGTCCGCTGCGCTCCTTCCCTGAAAGTTTGGGGGGGATTGGTGAAGTGGGGGCTGAGATAAAAGGGGGGTCCCAAAACGTGTTTTCTCCATGTTATTTTCCATAGGACGTTTAGACACGGCTACAGGTCGAACGGCTGAATGGATTTATAAGAAATTTGGCAAAACTGTAGAGTCCGGCTCGCAAATTACGCTTTTTTTGGAATGGTGTAAATCCGTTCAGTAGTTGCTGAGAAAATTAAAGTTAAAGTCAATTATATATCTATACGCGCGCACGGGTGCGCGCACTCAAGCGGCTGCGCGCGAGCGGAATTTTTTTTTTTGCTGCGTGACGTCTGTTAACGTTCGATTAGAAGGAAATCAGGAAGTGTTGACCGCCATTTTGTCACTGCGAGTAAATATATTGTTCATTTCAAAGCGTTGGAACATGGAAAGGGGAGAAGGTAGAGATTGTTTTGCTGCGTAGGTTTTCTCAGGGTGTGCAGTAAGGTCCTTAAAGGCGAAAATATATATATATATTTTTTTAAAGTTGCGGGGTGCGCGCACTTGGGCGCGCACACCTATTTACAAGAGTGTGAAAATGGAGATAAATCAGAAGTTTCAGTGCTTTGATATAAGGTGGCTCTGAAAAGAGCCCTTGTGTTAATTGAGTTTTTTCTGCATTTATAAGTAAGTAGCGATGCAGAGGCGGATGTTGCAGAGGAAGATTCTGTTTCTGCCTTCCTTCTTACTTAGTTATGGTTTTTTCACTCCCACTCCAGGCTTTTAGTCTGTGGATGGAAATCCATGAACCTAGACTCACCTATGAAAATCATACTATTGATGCTTGACTGAGGCCAAGGAGATCAGAGTGGATGCGTGTGTAAGGTGATGTAACTCTGGGGAGATGAAGTTATGTTTAAACGTAGCCCCTGAGTGCTTAGTTCGGTTCTGTTCTCTGTCACTGTTGTTGATTTAGAGCCCCAAATACAAAGGCTTGTTGTTGCTTGTGAATCCCCAAGTGTATATTTGCTCATACTGATCCATAACGGCCCGTCGTATCCATGTCGTAGGCCGCAAGAGTGGGCGAAACTCAGCTGGCCGAGCAAGACTTGGGGAGGGGGCAGGAGCCAAGAGGAAACAAGGAGGGGTTTTCATCATTTGGGACAAAAAATATTTCTAAACCAATGAAAAGTTTTATTAACAAGTCACATGACCTGTTATGCTTACGTTACGCGCTCCGCGCCGCGCCCCGGATTGCTTCTGGGAAGCTGCGCTTCGCGCCTCGCACACCGGAGCCCTTCCGGGTGCGCTAACGCGGCGTGTCATATGGCGCATTATGCAACAACGCGATACGTCGTTGGGGCTCCACCGGAACTGATTGAATTGGTAGTCTACAGTGTTTCTGGAAGTTTCAGACTGAAGCTGGCGTCAGCATGAGAGCACCCGTGGCTACGTAGTGGCCATTCTGCGAGCAATCATGGCAGAAGCTCCCCACCGGAACTCTGCGGGAGTCGGGGGCCCCGGTGACTCTTGTAGAATCTTCAAGGCTGATGGGACGCTTTTGGGAATGGGTCCCATGCCGTAGCAGTCAAGCGTCCGAGTTCCAGGGTTGTCCAGAGCCATCCTTGCAGGCCAGGCCCAAGTCTGTGGAGCCGACCGCCATTTCCTGAGCTCCGTGGCAGCCGCCTGTCGCTGTACCGCAAGAGTGGGTGCAATTCAGCCGGATGGCGGGTGAGACGCTGTAATAGCAAGAGCAGGCGTAATTGAGCTGGCCGAGCGAGGCAATGTGCCACAGGAGCGGGCGCAACTCATCTTGTCGAGTGAAGCGCTGGGGTGCAGCTGAGAAACCTCCACCTGGGGAGGTGGGGGAGGCTCGTTGGCGCCGCCTCTCCCTTCCAGTGCACCCCACGCCGTCTCCTGGCGCAGGTATATGTGATGGTTGGACCAGGGCACCGCAGGACGTGTCTTCAGGTCAAACGGATTGTGGGACAAGGTCCAGAATGGAAGAGTCACCAAAAGGCTAAAAGTTCCCGCCGGACCCCGGGAGCCGGCCGCCTATGTCGAGTGAAGTGCTGGGGTGCAGCTGAGAAATCTCCACCTGGGGAGGTGGGGGAGGCTCGTTCGCGCCGCCTCTCCCTTCCAGTGCACCCCACGCCGTCTCCTGGCGCAGGTATATGTGATGGTTGGACCAGGGCACCGCAGGACGTGTCTTCAGGTCAAACGGATTGTGGGACAAGGTCCAGAATGGAAGAGTCACCAAAAGGCTAAAAGTTCCCGCCGGACCCCGGGAGCCGGCCGCCTATGTCGAGTGAAGTGCTGGGGTGCAGCTGAGAAACCTCCACCTGGGGAGGTGGGGGAGGCTCGTTCGCGCCGCCTCTCCCTTCCAGTGCACCCCACGCCGTCTCCTGGCGCAGGTATATGTGATGGTTGGACCAGGGCACCGCAGGACGTGTCTTCAGGTCAAACGGATTGTGGGACAAGGTCCAGAATGGAAGAGTCACCAAAAGGCTAAAAGTTCCCGCCGGACCCCGGGAGCCGGCCGCCTATGTCGAGTGAAGTGCTGGGGTGCAGCTGAGAAATCTCCACCTGGGGAGGTGGGGGAGGCTCGTTCGCGCCGCCTCTCCCTTCCAGTGCACCCCACGCCGTCTCCTGGCGCAGGTATATATGATGGTTGGATCAGGGCACCGCAGGACATGTCTTCAGGTCAAACGGATTGTGGGACAAGGTCCAGAATGGAAGAGTCACCAAAAGGCTAAAAGTTCCGCCGGACCCCGGGAGCCGGCCGCCTATGTCGAGTGAAGTGCTGGGGTGCAGCTGAGAAACCTCCACCTGGGGAGGTGGGGGAGCTCGTTCGCGCCGCCTCTCCCTTCCAGTGCACCCCACGCCGTCTCCTGGCGCAGGTATATGTGATGGTTGGACCAGGGCACCGCAGGACGTGTCTTTAGGGGTGTAGCTGAGAAACCTCCACCTGGGGAGGTGGGGGAGGCTCGTTCGCACCGCCTCTCCCTTCCAGTGCACCCCACGCCGTCTCCTGGCGCAGGTATATGTGATGGTTGGACCAGGGCACCGCAGGACGTGTCTTTAGGTGAAACCCTCAACTATGGCACCCAACATCCAGGACTTATGCCATTTGTGGAAGGTAGTGACATCGAAGCATCTCAGGGACCAAGCATATCCAGAGTCCTTCCTACAGCCTCTGCGTTCCTTCTTACCTAGTTATGGTTTTTTCACTCCCACTCCAGGCTTTTAGTCTGTGGATGGCAAACTATGAACCTACACTCACCTATGAAAATCTTACTATTGATGCTTGACTGAGGACAAGGAGATCAGTGAAGCGCTGGGGTGTAGCTGAGAAACCTCCACCTGGGGAGGTGGGGGAGGCTCGTTCGCGCCGCCTCTCCCTTCCAGTGCACCCCACGCCGTCTCCTGGTGCAGGTATATGTGATGGTTGGACCAGGGCACCGCAGGACGTGTCTTTAGGGGTGTAGCTGAGAAACCTCCACCTGGGGAGGTGGGGGAGGCTCGTTTGCGCCGCCTCTCCCTTCCAGTGCACCCCACGCCGTCTCCTGGCGCAGGTATATGTGATGGTTGGACCAGGGCACCGCAGGACGTGTCTTTAGGTCAAACCCTCAACTATGGCACCCAACATCCACGACTCTGGATATGCTTGGTCCCTGAAATTCTTCGATGTCACTGCCTTCCACAAATGGCATAAGTCGTGGATGTTGCCGTCTCCTGGCGCAGGTATATGTGATGGTTGGACCAGGGCACCGCAGGACCTGTCTTTAGGGGTGTAGCTGAGAAACCTCCACCTGGGGAGGTGGGGGAGGCTCGTTCGCGCCGCCTCTCCCTTCCAGTGCACCCCACGCCGTGTCCTGGCGCAGGTATATGTGATGGTTGGACCAGGGCACCGCAGGACGTGTCTTTAGGTCAAACCCTCAAGTATGGCACCGAACATCCAGGACTTATGCCATTTGTGGAAGGCAGTGACATCGAAGAATCTCAGGGACCAAGCATATCCAGAGTCCTCCCCGGGGTATTTGCACAACGGTCCTCTACCCCTAGGCCGCCAGCTATGCTACCTTGACAGGAACAGTGTCATGCATTTGGATCGATGTTGCAGCAGGCTGCCATGTAAATAGTTATTTAATGAAACGTTTTACCCTGTTACTTTGTTGGTGTGTTGTATATATTTATAATATTTGCATAGGGTTTGTCGTTATTTTGGGCGGGGTGGGCGGCGGAACAAATTCACTGAAAAAACCATAGGTTATAGACCATATATAGTTAGGAATTAGCATTTACAAAACCTTGAAAATTCACTGAAAAAACCATAGGTTATAGACCATATATAGTTAAATATCTCAAGTCCATCTGTGCACTCGATGGAGATACAGGTCGTCGATCAGAAAATGTGCTGGCCACCTCTAATTGTAATAGCAAGGCCAGGGCTTTTGTCGATGCCTCTGCAAATTGCACAGGGTGCACTTGTTTGACATGCCGCACCATGGTATGTATGGAAAAGGAATATTTTTTTGTTGGATTTCCTCTTGAGAGAAA
Source organism: Lissotriton helveticus (assembly GCF_964261635.1). NCBI lineage: Eukaryota > Metazoa > Chordata > Amphibia > Caudata > Salamandridae > Lissotriton > Lissotriton helveticus. The sequence continues at coordinate 1,770,020,189 of NC_136068.1, forward strand.
CGAGTCACATATCGTGCAGGTTACTTTTGGTGCATTTACTTTCTTTTGATCTTCAGGATAAGTGAAAAATTGCCAGATGAAAGATTCTTTTTTTCTTCTTAAAGGTAGTCGATCATTTTGTTCAGATTCGGAAGATGAATGAGATACGGTAGCCATTTCACCAAAGTCTTCCGAAAAATGTAGGACGTTGTTCTCTCTTGAGAGTAGAAAAGATAGTGAGAGAAGTGGGTGGAGTGCTGCGTGTAAATTCCAGAATAGAAACTAGTAAGAACCAATTGGAAGTGTTGTTTTCATGTTGCAGCAGGCTGCCATGTAAATAGTTATTTAATAAAACGTTTTACCCTGTTACTTTGCTGGTGTGTTGTATTTATTTATAATATTTGCATAGGGTTTGTCGTTATTTTGGGCGGGGTGGGCGGCGGAGCCGAGCTATGTTGCAGCCATCATGGCGTCGAGCTCGGTTTCTCTTACTAGTTTCATATTTCTCATGAGGGGTTGTTCCTAATGTTTCTATTTTAGCGAGGTCAAAAAGAGATCCTATCAGTGGCCTACTGATTTTGCTCGATTCCTTTTGTTTTTTCTAACGATTTTTAAGTTAAAGTTTGCTAGCACGATACAGCGGCTAGTCCGCATTTTATATATATGTCTTTTTTATTAGGGGTGTCCTCCGGTGGAGTCGGTCGATCTACCTCTAATAAACGGTAAGTGTTCCTCTGAAGGAATGCGTCTTGAAAGTGGCTGACTGTAATGTATGATATTTCACTCAGTGACTTTCAGGCCCATGCTGTTTCAAAACTGTGCATGTGCTTGAAGCAGGCGTAGGTATTGACGCAGCATTGTGAATATAGTGCATTGGTGAGCCTTGCTGGAGCTGCATCACAGTTGCGATGCAACTCTAGCAATGTATTACTTTTTCAGCACAGATGTGTTACGCATGTATGGTGTTTTTGTACCATGGTGCGCCACATTTCAAATGTGGCACACCATGGGTAACGGAGCACTAGCATACTGTGGTGCACATTAACTGGTGCATATCTGGGTATGAAGTAGTTAACATAAATCTGCCCCATAGGTTACAAATCCGCGTTTAGTAGACTGTTTGGCCTTTGTAGTTTTATGTTTTTTCTGTTATTCTATGTAGGTATGTAATATTGCAATATTTTTGTCACGAAAAAGAAGCCATGAGTATTGGGTTTGTGAAAGATTGCAAGATTTTTAAAATTAAAAAGCAACAACCATGGCATTGTTTAATATAGTATTGTAAATACTTATCTTTAACAATGATGAGAGAGTAAAAAAAGGTTAACCTGATGTTTTAAAGTTATTCACAGGCTTCTTTAGAGGAAGTATTCTATATGATTGTAGCGTGGGTGTTTCGCTTTTTTATAGGTAATACAATGCATTCTGTATGCTGTAGCAGGAGGAGTACTACATGCTTGAATATTCTTCAGTGCTTATTTTCATTTCGTAAGTGGTATTGAGACCGACACAGAACTTCAATGAATCGGAGGGGCTGTTCCTGTGCATCTGGAGGACTGCCAAGCCGTTGCAGCAGTGGGAGTGAGGCCTCTCACGACAGAGAACTTCAATGGATCGGAGGGGCTGTTCCTGTGCATCTAGAGGACTGCCAAGCCGTTGCAGCAGTGGGAGTGAGGCCTCTCACAGGGGCGTAGCGCAGCTCTTTTTGATGCTCACAATTGCAGATAACAGGGTAGAGATGTCTGTGGAATTTATAGATGGTTAGTCACACTAGAGTGTGGGCGGCGCCCCTAGCACTTCATTACGGCACACAGGGGAGCCGCGTTGCACAGTTTGAGAATCAGAGACTTAGGAGATAAACCTTCATAATAGGAAGGCTTCTAAGTGATAAAAATCGCCGGTGCTCGGCGTTAAAAATATCACTGCTATCGGTGGAATTTTCCACGGTGTTAGTGCTTCAACAGAAATGGGAACACATATCTGATAGAAAATCCTGTAACAATCTCAGTATTTCACATTATCGCGTGAAAAGAAAGTCTTTCGAAAGATGTTGAACGTTGTTCTCTTTTGAGAGTAGAAAAGATAGTGAGAGAAGTGGGTGGAGTGCTCCGTGTAAATTGCAGAATAGAAACTACTAAGAACCAATTGGAAGTGTTGTTTTCAAGTCACATGACTTCACATGCGCGTCTCAGGACGTGTACGCGGTGATAGTATCTGGTCACGTACGCCATTTGGAAGTCAGCGAAGTTTCAAAACGTGAAAAGGAGTAAATCCAAACACATCCGGATTTAATATATCTTCTGAGCTCGATTCAAGCATGCAGTTGTTAAAGTATAAAACCTTTTATATTTTTTTTTAAAAATACCACGGTGTGTACATTCGGTCACGCACGAAAGTTTAAAAAGACATTCGGCTTCATTTAATGAAAATTTTCATAATAATAAAAAAGAAGCCTAGGTTTAGTGTCTTTGACGTAGTATAAGTTCTTTGATGGGTCTATGAAGAAATTTAATAAGTTGCAATTGCAAAGTTTTCACGAAATATATAGGCGGGTGCGCGCACACGGTCGCGCACGAACGAAAGCCAAAAAAGCAGAGATAAACCCCCTTTATAATATGCTCCTGGAGCTCTTTTTGGTAGAATGAGTTAGTTCTGAAAAGAACTTTTTTTTTTTTTTTTTAAACAAGTGTTATGTTGTTTTTGATTTTTTAAACTTGCAACAACATTTTCATGTGTGACACAGGATCAAAATGAAATGAAGAAATTTATCTTTTCTCGGGGCATTTATGACTCTCAATTTTTAGTTTAGTAAGAATGAGGCTCTGCTCTCCGTACAGAAGAATTTCTCCACACTCGTTGCATTTCATGTGCACCTTTGCAAGATATGGTCTCAAGTCCATCACAGCACTCGATGGAGATACAGGTCGTCCACCAGAAGATGTGCTGGCCACCTCTGATGGTAATAGCGTGGCCAGGGCTCTTGTCGATGCCTTTGCAAATTCCACAGGGTGCACTTGTTTGACATGTCGCACCATGGTATGTATGGAAAAGGAATATTTTTTTCTTGGATTTCCTCTTGAGAGAACCGAATTGCATATCGTGCAGGTAACTTTTGGCGCATTCACTTTCTTTTGTTCTTCAGGATAAGTGAAAAATTGCCAAATAAAAGATTCCTTTTTTCTTTTTAAAGGTAGTCGCTCATTTCCTTCAGATTCGGAAGATGAATGCGGGGCGGCAGCCATTTCAGCAAAGTCTTCCGAAGGGTGTTGAACGTCGTTCTCTTTTGAGAGTAGAAAAGATAGTGAGAGAAGTGGGTGGAGTGCTCCGTGTAAATTGCAGAATAGAAAATACTAAGAACCAATTGGAAGTGTTGTTTTCAAGTCACATGACTTCACATGCGCGTCTCAGGACGTGTACGCGGTGATAGTATCTGGTCACGTACGCCATTTGGAAGTAGCGGTCTAATTCAGCAAAGTTTCAAAACGTGAAAAGGAGTAAATCCAAACATATCCGAATTTAATATATCTTCTGAGCTCGATTCAAGCATACAATTGTTAAAGTATAAAACCTTTTATATTTTTTTTTAAAATACCAAGGTGTGTACATTCGGTCACACACGAAAGTTTAAAAAGACATTCGGCTCCATTTAATGAAAATTTTCATAATATTAAAAAAGAAGCCTAGGTTTAGTCTCTTTGGCGTAGTATAAGTTCTTTGATGGGTCTATGAAGAAATTCAATAAGTTCAGATTGCAAAGTTTTCACGAAATATATAGGCGGGTGCGCGCATTCGGTCGCGCACGAAAGCCTGGAAATGCGCTATCCATTTTATTGAGAACTGTTGCCGAGAGTGCGCACACCGGGTCGTGCACGAAAGTTTAGAAAGGCTATTTTTATTTACAGGCAAATTTTAATGCGTTGAAAAAAAGGCAAGGTACAGACTTTCTAATTCTGTATCGCTTTACAAGGAGTCTCTATGCAACTTGAACAGTGAAGAAAACGGCTTGTTTCCGAAAAAAATATTGCCAGAACTTTATTGACAAAAGTATAGGTTGTATACACGAGATATTTTTGAATTAGCATTTTAAAAACCAATGAAATTCACTGAAAAAACCATAGGTTTTACACACGTTATAGTTAGGAAGTAGCATTTACAAAACCTATGAAATTCACTGAAAAAACCATAGGCTTGACACCAGTTATAGTTAGCTGGAAATTTTACTGATATAAAACCAATGAAATTCCACGTTATAGTTAGTTGGACTCACTATAACTTGCGCGTGTAATGCACTGCTGATGACGTCACATATTACATCACTCATGACATCACTGATGACACCATCCTTGTGACACAGTGACAGACCTCCTTTCACTGTAATCTAACCCTTGAAACACATATTCAAAAATAGAAACTAAAATTTTCAAAAAAATGGAGATACCCATACCAGTTACAACAACCAATTCAATAATTCCACCATCTATATACACATGCACTAATTCACCAACAGTTCTATATAGTCACTCATACATATATTCACTAATCATATGTAGTGATACACCTACACATCCTGTTACACACCGACAGTCATCCAAAAGTTATTCACGCACATGCAAATAAACTATTGAACATCCATTTATTTGCATAAACAGCTATACACACACTACCACTTTACTTCTAAGGAAACTTACACATACTTACTCTCTTAAAAAATCACTTATAGAAACACATACTAATTTAAACAGGAACTCTTACAATCCCTCACTCTCACATATACTCACTTATATACATCAATATTCACATATACTAGATTAAAACATATGTAGTTACTGATAAAGACACTAATAAGACAGTCATTCACTCACTAACACAGACATATACACACTCATCCACCCATACAGTCCTGCACATATGCTGTCTTCAAAACACATACAAACAGAGACTCAGTCATTCTTGCATCTATGTACTAAGTAATACTCCCACCAAAGCATGCAAACACTCATACTGATACTAAGAAAAACATCTAATAACCTATATACATACACATGTACCTACTCATCAACCCATGCAGCCACTTATACACAAAGTGAAACACTAATACATATATTTAAATATTTAAGCATTACTCACTAATATATGTATTCACTAAGATATTCAATAATATATACATATATAACACATATTTATTTTTCAGAAAGACACACATTCACTGGATGGTGTCATCAGTGATGTCATGAGTGATGTAATATGTGACGTCATCAGCAGTGCATTACACGCGCAAGTTATAGTGAGTCCAACTAACTATAACGTGGAATTTCATTGGTTTTATATCAGTAAAATTTCCAGCTAACTATAACTGGTGTCAAACCTATGGTTTTTTCAGTGAATTTCATAGGTTTTGTAAATGCTACTTCCTAACTATAACGTGTGTAAAACCTATGGTTTTTTCAGTGAATATATATATATATATATATATATATATATATATATACATACATATTTCTCTGCTGCTCTAGATACAGGTGCCAAAATGTATTGTGTAGGTGAAGCACCACAGATGCACACATCACAGCAGATGTACTAGGAAATAAAATGGGGGCATAGTTGTCTGAACTAACAAAGTTTGCTACGTTTTTTCCAAAACAGGTATCCTGGAGAAAGGAACCCACCGATGACCAGCAGGTCCACCCCGTGATGACTGACCAACAAGTCTACAATCTACTAATAAAAGGCACCATAGGTAAGTGTGAGAGTATATGGGACAACAGCATTGCATGAAACACTTCGGTGATGGAGCAATAGCCCCAATCAGTTATCAAATTAATATTGTCTCTTTATTTTTTAGAGGGAATGGCACCATCAATGTAGGAGAAAACCCCCAACTGCAATGCCGCAATAGAACATGCTGACATGCAGAAGGGCACCTCTAGTCTCATGGATTTCTTATGGAAAATGCAAAGAGCTGCTACATGCCCAACTACCTCCAAACTCCGGTCAGACACAGCGTCTTCCTTCTCTGCCACCCGCACCATGGGGCTCCTCCAGGCGCCACTGTGCGGCTTAATTGTACTGTGCCTCGTGTGTCTTCACACAAAAGCTCAGGAGCCTGAGTTCAGCTATGGGTGCTCAAAGGAAGCTGCTACCCAGCTTAAGTGACCTTCTAATTGGCCGAGCACAGCTGCTAACGGCCTCCTTCACATGCAGACTGCACAAGCCCAAGCCCGACTGTTAGAACTGGGGGTCTCTAGTTGGCAGAGGCACTGACGGGGATGCGCTCCGCAAGCGAGCGATGCGTGAAAATTTGCAGATAGTCTTAGTTTCTTGTTCTCCAGCTTTCCAATCAGCAGGCTACAACTTCCAGATGCCCCTCAGTCGGATTCAGCAATCAGGAAGGGCAGAACTCTCTCAGCAGAGTTCAGGGAAAGCTGGGGGTGAAGTCCTTTTGTTCCTGGGACTTCTTAACAGGAGGCCAGCTCACAACAGGCCCTTGGAGATCTCTTCAAGCAAGGGGACAGAGCAACAACAAAGTCCTTCCCCTCTCCTTGGCGGCAAAGCAACTGCAGGTCAGTCCAGCAAATCAACAGGATAGTCTTCCTTATTCAGTCTTCCAGCTTTCTCCTTGGCAGAGGTTCCTTCTTGATTCCAGGATGATCTAATTTTCTGTAGTCTGGAGTCCTGTACTTATACCCCTAAAAGTTGTTGTTCCCGTTGTGCAGGAGGGCTCTGAGCCCGGTCTGAACCAGTTCTGGGTGTTCCTTGAGCACTTTGTTTCCCTAGCTTCTCCTTTCCTTTCAGAGTGAGGGGCAGGGTCGTCAGGCGCCCAGCAGGAGTTGGAGCCAGCATTGTGGAAGGCAGGCACAGCCCTATTCAGGCCCAGGTGCTATCCCCTCCCACTACTCTAGATGCAGATGAAGCTATTCAGCCCAGGGATGGCCCACTCAGCCTCTGGGAGCCACCCAGCCCCTGTCACTCACAAACCAGACAGTCAATTCACAAATAGGCCAAGGCACACAGAAAGGTCAGACAAGAGAACAGACACTTCCTAAAAGTGCTGTTCTCAAACACAGGATTTAAAAACAGCCTTTCCTAAAAGATGTGTTATTAAATTCTGAGTTCAGGGATACCAGACTGTTATGTCCTATCTTGCTCCTATGGGGAGATATGCTGGTAGCCACTGTAGCCAGCATTCCCCATGATAGCCTATGGGGCAAGATAGCCTTACAATAGTGAAAAACAAAAATGGTTGTAATTCACTACCAGAGCATGTCACCTGCACTAGTACATGCTTTACCTTTCACATACACTGCACCCTGCCCAAGGGGGTACCCTGGGCCTTACATAGGGGTGACCATGGTCCACAGAAAGGGAAGGGTTAGGCCTGGCCAGTGGGGACACTGACCAGGAGGACATGGCACACAGGTACTGCGGTGGCAGGCCTGATAAACCCTTTTAGGGCTACTCATGTGGGTGGCACAATCAGTGCTGCAGGCCCACTAGTAGCATTTGAATCACCAGCCCTGGCACTCTCAGTGCACTTTACTAGGGACTTCTTGGTAATACAAATATGCCAATCATGGATAACTAATCACAATAAAATTTATACAGGGAGCACTTGCACTCTGACACGGACCAGCAGTGGCAAAGTGCCCAAAGCATCTAAACCAGCAAAAACGAAATTCAGCACAGCATCAAAAATACAGGAGGTAGAGGCAAAAAGATAGGGGGAAACCACTCCAAGGATGCCAGGTCTAACACCAACTGTATAGTGAGCCACCTGCAGGGTTCTTGATAACTTTTTACTTTATTCTCTCTCATCCAGTGCTTAATTTGAGCTGGTGGTTTCTGGAGCTTGGCACCGGCACTTAAATGCTGGCACCACTACTGAGCCTGCACTTATGACAGCTGCCACATGGTATTGTTGTTTGTATAATTTAAAGATGAGAAAAAAAATTGTTTGTTATTTCAATATATATTAAAAACAACTAATACCTGCCACCCAAGCCATTCTTAAAGCTTTAGCGGCCTCGAACAGTCTGAATTGTCACACTTCAGTGTGATGGTTAGATGTTTTCGAAGTACAGTGGCAATGTGTGGTGCAAACTGTAATGGCCTCCTGACTAGGGCCCCGGCACAAATTTATTCACAAATAAAGCACTGGTCTCATCATTATCCCCACCGCATACTGAACATCTAGCAAAATACATTTAACACAAAAGAATCCCACCCTTGGGACCTTGTGTCTTATTTTTATTACAATCCGTGAAACTTGGCAGAATTGTTTCTTGAGTGTCCATCAGACGGGACAGGGCCCTAAGTGGGAAGAACAAGCAGTGGTTTTGTATGCGTCTGAGAGTGATTTTAAAGCACCGTGCAAGGGCTCTGTTTTGAGGCTCTCGCGAACCTTTAGGAGTACTCTTGTCCACTTTGCATCTGCATGAAGCTTGCCTTTAAAGTCGGTGTTTAGAGCAAGACACAGAGGGTCACATTTACCAGCCACTATCGCCACCACAACATCACTTTCAGTGGCATTGTGGTGGCGATAGCGGTTTCTAAATGTGACCCTCTGTGTCTTGCTCTAAACATAGACTTCACGCTAAACACAGCTTGAAAGGGGGCCTATTACCAAGGCAGCGTTAAGCCATGTTAAGTGGCTTAACAATACCTTGTGAATAAGCGAAGCCCCTATCGCCACCACAACGTCACTTTCAGTGTTTCTTGTTTTAGGTTTCGCCTACGCAGCGCGCAAGCGCTGCTTATGGGGACCTTTAGCCATCGCTCAGGACTTTTGCCTAAACGCGTACATGTTTCCATTCATTTGTATTGCAACTCGTGCACGTTTGGCATTTCCCTTGCAGGAGCAAGCAGCAGCAACATCTGTTTTTAATTATCTTGATCTCATTTTCAAAACAGATGGCGACGCTGCTCGTTCCCGCAAGGGAAACGCCAAACGTGCAAGAGTGGCAAAACTACCCAATGCAAAACATGCACGCGTTTAAGCAAATGTAAACGATGTGCGTATCTGGTCCCTGTTACCATGCAGAAACTGCTTGTTGTTTCTAATATTCTGCCTCGGTTTGCTCTCCTATGTGCCCCTTTCGAGATCCTCCTCTCCTACCGCATTCTGCCAGCACTCTCGTACCCAATAGTCATCCACCACCACCACCACGTCCTCCACTGCGTCCTTCAAGTCCACCACCATGTGCACCACGTCCCCCACCACATCCACCACCACCACGTCCTCCACCATCACCATGTCCACCACACATCCATCACCACCACATCCACCAAGTCCACCACATCCATCATCACCATGTCCACAACCAAAATCATGTCCATCCACAACGTCCACCACCACAACCACCACGTCCACCAGGTCCACCACCACATCCACCACCACCACATCCTCCACCACTACGTTCACCACCACCACCATGTCCACCACTTCCATCATGTCCACCACCACCACATCCACCACCACCACCAGGTCCACCACCACTACATCCACCACCACCACCAACTCATCCACCACCACATCCACCACCATATCCACCACTACATCCACCACCACATCCTCCATCACCACCACCACCATGTCCACCACTACATCCACCAACACATCCAACACCACCACGTCCACTACCACAACCACATCCACCACCATGTCCACCACCACCACCATGTACAACACCATGTACACCACCACCAACATGTCCACCACCACCACCATGTCCATCAGGTCAACTACCACATCCACCACCACCACATCCACCATCACCACCACGTCCACCACCACCACCAGGGTCCACCACGTCCACCACCACCACCACCACATCCACCACCACCACGTTCACCAGCACGTCCACCACCCCACTACATCCAACACCACCATGTCCACCACATCCTCCACCATGTCCATTACCACCACGTCCACCACCACCACATCCACCACCACCTCGTCCACCACCATGTCTACCACATCCACCACCATATCGAGCACCACCACCACATCCACCACCACTTCCTCCACCACCAGCACCATGTCCACCACCACCACCACGTTTATCATCACCACTACATCCACCAACACATCCACCACCACCACGTCCACCACCACAACCACATCCACCACCATGTCCACCACCACCACCACGTCCACCAGGTCAACCACCAAATCCTCCACCACCACATCCACCATCACCACCACGTCCACCACCACCACCAGGGTCCACCACGTCCACCACCATATCCACCACCACCACGTCCACAAGCACATCCACCACCACCACCACGTCCTCCACCACCACCATATCCACCACCACATCCACCACCACCACATCCACCACCACGTCAACCACCACCACTGCCACCACATTCACCACCACCACATCCACCACCACCCCCACCACCACGTCCACCACCACCACGTCCACCACCACTGCATCCACCACGACCACCACATCCACCTCCACCATGTCCACCAACATCACCACCACGTCCACCACCACATCCACCACCACTACATCCACCACCACATCCACCACCACCACATCCACCACCAACACCGCATTCACAACCACCACCACCACATCCACCACCATGTCCACCACCACCATGTCCACCACATCCACCACCTCCACCACCACCTCCACTACCACCACGAGATCCACCACCACCATGTCCACCACCACCACATCCACCACCACGTCCACCAGCATGTGTACCACCACCCCCACCATGTCCACCATGTCCACCACATCCACCACCACATCCACCACCACCACGTCCTCCACCACCACCATGTCCACCACCACATCCACCACATCCACCACCACGTCCACCACCACCACCACAACGTCCACCACCACCACAACATCCACCACCATGTCCACCACCATATCTACCACCACGTCCACCACCACATCCACCACCATCATCATGTCCACCCCCACGTTCACCACCACCACATCCACCACCACCACTACCACATCCACCACCACATCCACCACCACGTCCATCACCACCACCCGTGACGGGTAAAGTGTCACCGGAGGGCAGGGGTAAAAGGAGTCTCAAACCCGGCTGTACATGGGGCATTTAAGGATGCATTCGGTGCGAGAAGACAGGACTAAGGGCTAGAAGGATTACACCAGACCCAAGATACTTTTTGAAGAGGCGCAATGTCACAGGGGCTCCTGTAAAAGCACTCGCAGCATCTCTACCTCTCAGTGGCGTACCTGCACGAGCCACTCACTCAAAACAAGCATTGGCATCGCCAATAGGTCTCGCCTTTGGGACCTTATAAGTGTTTAGACATGCAACACTTGATGTTTTTGCACCAAGGATATTGTGCTAGATAACTAAACACTTATAAGATCCCAAAAGCAAGAGCTACTGGCTATGTCAAACCTTGTTCTTTTATGCTTTCCAACACACTCACGGATATTTGGTGCCTGGTGCTTCTTCTCACGTCCGGACAGGACCAGGACGCAATTGGGCCCGCAGTACTTCTCTCTGTAAGTACACAGCACTCGGGACCCTTCCTCTGTATTGCGTCCGGGGTGTCTGTCCTCAGGAAACGACGCTCTTGCACCCCGTGATCGGATAGAGGATCGGCGCTATCTAAGTCTGGGGTGATCAGATAGGAGGCTTGGTGCTACCTAGGTCTTGGCTGCAGCGCTAGGGACACGACGCTCTTGTACCCATGATCGGACAGGGGGTTCGAAGCTACCTTTGTTTGGGGGTGCTGCCCAGGGGGCACTGTTCTTTTGTGCCCTTCAGCTCTACCCCTTGTGATCAGGGAGGGGCGATGCAGTGTTTGTGTGTGCCGGATCGCTGCAGCCCATTTGTCGCTGACAGCCGGGGTAGTATCTTGTGTGCTTTGTCAAAGATTGCTTTAGAGCTCGTGTGTCCAAATAAAGCAGGTGTTCAATGCATCAGGCAAGGGGGCTTTCATGTCAGCAATCAGTTTCCAAAGAGGCTCTGTTTCAGAGTCAATGGAGCTTTTAAATAGCTCTCTTTGGTTTGAAGAGATTATTTGAATGCCCTATTCCTGTTATTTTTGTGTGTGTATGGCGCTGTTTTACAAAATATTCATAAAAATTCCAGCGTTTCCAATCTGTGCCTCTATTATTCAAACATATATACTTGTGCACACTAATCTTTTAGTTTATTTTGCAAATAGTGTTACCCAGGAAACGCACCCAGCCTCCTTACGTAGTGACTACTGTTCACTTCAGTTCAGTTCAACTTTATTCGGATACAATAGCACCCATAAAAGCACAAGAAACACAAATTCATCACAATAGATAATACAAAGGATTAAAATTCAATATACAAATAGCCGAAGTGCCTTGTGTAAAAATTACCATCATGTTGATATATACAGTTATTAAAACAATTCACAGATTATATCATACAAGATCAGGGGTCCATCATAGATCTTCGCTCCCTTATTGCAGTTTTTAGAAAAGTGCCAGTGCGGAAAATCAGTTCAACATCATCTAAGTCTAGTATTGATCGGTACGCTACCTCCAGAGTGATTGGGCTTCTCTTGTTAAAATATGGATACAAAAACTGTTTAGAGTATTTAATATAATGTTTACAGATAAATATAAAGTGCATGATAGTTTGCTCACTCCTCCCATCACAAGAACACAAGTTAAAATTAAGATTTGGGCTATAACCAAGTGGAAAACAAAGTGCAAATCGAATTGTACCAGCTCTTAGTCGAAACAAAAGGCTCATTTCCCAACGGCTTATCGGTAAAGTCAAATGCATGTGAAGCGGATAACAGTACTGTTCAATAGCCATATAGCTACGCACAGTTGATTTCCTAGACTCTGCCACCTCCTGCTCGTTATTATGTAGGGAGTACAAAGCATTCTGCAGTTCCTTTTTTGGAACTAAAGCTGCTAATATGGGATCCCGGAAGACGTTTTCTCTGTTTATACTGCGCAAGCTACTCAGCACACCGCTTAGCCGTGGAATTTCTAAGCCTTTGTCACAATGTAAGCAGTCCTTGATAATCAGCTGTGTCAAGGATGCCGCTTCGTTCTTCCACACTGATACCCACATAAGTGCCGGTCGTACCCGAATAAAATCAGTTATAAAATTAATATTGAGCTCCTTGTGACATATATTGAGGGGTTGAAATTGGAGTGCTCAGGGTAGTTGACCCTGCGACCAAGTCCATAACGTTGGAAAAATTATGCGATTTAATCAGCCGTTCGAGTTCGCTGCCTCTACTTTTAGATTGTGCAAAATAGGCCGTTCCCTTATTAGGTTCTATATCGTTGATTTTAGCATTAAAATCACCCCCCACTAATATACCCAAGAGGTCCCTGTTATTGGATTGATTATCCAAATCTGAAATAAAATCAAAAAGCTTTATAAAACTCTTGTTTGGAACTGACTGAAAATCGTTATTACAAAAATGTATCAAATAAAAATGAATGCCTCTTTTAAACAGTACTACCTGATAGTCAGAGTCATAATTTGGGATTGCCTTAAAACTTCCCCCAGCAGCCACATTAATCCCCATAAACAGTCCTCCCGATGCTCTTCCCATCCTTGGTGTTTGGGATAGCATGCTGAAACAGTGAAACCCCTCAATATATAGTTCTTCTGTAGGCCAGGTTCCCTGGAACATGACAATGTCATATTCCCTGATCAAGTTTGCCCAGTCTGTATTGTCAAGTTTTGATCGTAGGGCTGCCACGTTCCAGCTCAATACACTCAAACTAACTCCATTGCCACTTTTTACTAAGTCTATCCTCCCTTGGGCGCGGTTAGGTCTAATTAATGCCTTTTGGATTGGCGTGTCACTAGCATCTACATTGAGTATCATGTCTGATGGTCAATCTTGCATATCCAAAGTGGAAAAAACATGATAATTATTCGATAGGGGCATAACTGCTCTAGTGCCTCTGTTTGGGGTTAGAGGTGGCTTATAAAAGTAGCCGAGAGAGAGTGTGCTGATGTTAGTCGGGGGGTTAAATGTTTCATCAGTGATAGATAGAATCTGGCGGACCTGTTGGGGCCTTCTAAAATTTAGAACAATGCAGTCCCCATCTATAAATTTGTTTGAAGGTCCAACCCACCCTACTCTCCTGGCCATGATTATATCCTCCCTTCTATGTAGGTCAAAATGTCTATGTTTGTAAAGCCAGTCTACCGACTTATTTTGGAGATCAGACCAGGACTCTGTCCCTCTCTAAGCGCTGGGACACCAGTTAAGACAAGCACATATGGGGCAGAGGCGGGTGGGAGATGTAAAACATCTGAGTTAAAATTTGAGCAAGACTCCCTAAACTCTCTATTTACATCATTGCTGCCATTGGCTGGCCTTGAGCCCTGCTTAGATGACCTACCTTGGTTATTGCCCCCCTTGTGAGTATCCTTACCATCATTCCCTGTTAATAACCTGCTGCTTCTATTAGTATGGGCATCACTTTTTGCCAATGAAGCCCGCCCATTCCCACGTGATTCGCCAGAGACAACTTGGGATGGCGCCATGGGGTCAACTGTGCTTCGGGATAGCGGGGCCCTATCACAATTAGTTGGGCCGCTTGTTTGACCAATCATCACTGGGTGCAGAGCATTTTCCCCGCCCCCATCCCTGTTTATATTTGCTGCCACAGTATTTATCTTGGACATTTCTTTCCATAAGACGTCAAGTTTCTTCACAAAAATCCCCATTAGGGCATCCAGTCTGGACTCGAATCCTTCCATCAAAGTGTCTAAAATTTCAATACCCATATCAGTTGTGTTAGGGCCATTAGCCAGAGGGTCTTCAGTCTGGGTGGAGATAGAGTTTGTCATCCTGGCCTCATCTGTTCCGTTGCCACTCCCTCCATCATTACTACACGGGACATCTGTATTGGAATCTGTTATTTTTGCCTGGGTTTTGACTGATTTGGTTTTGATGCGTTTTTCTTTCCCCCAGGTACTGTAACAGCCAATGTCCACCCTCTGGCTATCTTACCCAGCGTTCCTCGTGTGTTACTTGCGGGGGCACTTAGATCCTGGTTGGCTGGAGAGGATGTAGGTGAAATGTTTGTAACTACTATATCTGGGCTTAAAGGCACAGGGGAAGATCTCAAGTTGTCTACAGAGATTGGGTCCAGAGTGCCCCCAGTTGACAGACGTGATTGGGGTGGGGCAAGGTCTAAGGATAAACATCTCTCGGTTGCCTGTATCTCATGAATAAGCACTGATTCGACCCTTATAATAAAATCATCTAATGTTCCAACTACCCCCTTCCGTTTGCTCATTTTGACAGTGGGGTCAATTAGTTACTTAATGTCCCTCAATACGTTAATAGTCTTGGAAAGGATAAATATGTCAACTTAACTTTGTATAGTTAGCACATTACCTTGCTTCCGTAAGTTAGTAATCCTTAAACTAGAAGCCAAGGCAGGTGGCCCGGCCCGGCCTCTTTCGGCCCCTGACGGCCACAGATGGCCCGCTCTTTGCCCGGGCTTAGCCCGGTGTCCGTGCGCGCGCATCCCACAGGGTGGGATAGGCCTGCTGGTTAAATACCCCCCGGTGGCAAGGGAGAGGGGCTGCTGGTCCGCCGGTCGCCTCACTGGGTTCTGGGCTGTGTGGTCCTTCGCGTGCCTGCCCCCGCTGTCCTGCCCACCAAACGAAAGTTCGAAGCGTCTCCCCTACTACCATTTTAAAGCAAGTATATATGCATGTGTGTGTATATATGTATATATCGCTTAATATTAACCTTCGGCAGTGCACTGTCGGCGACAGAGGTGTTACCATTAGCAGTTTGAGTCGTGTTTGCGGTGGGCGAGTGCACATCTGCTGTGCTTGTGTACATAATCAAACGGTCTGCTCTCTGGGGCCTATGTGTTTGTACTGAAGTGGTACTTTTTAGCAGGCAATCCCACTACCTTGTATGTCGGTAAAAATTCAGGGCTTCTGTCAGTGATCACACCGCTGTCTGCAGTGTGTTCAGAGTGAGTAAGAAGCACATTTGTCTCCTTTCCTTGTTGCAGGCGCAGCTAGCAGATTCACGCTCCAGGATGGGCCTCGGACATCTGCCCCAGTACTTAGAGCAAAAACATCTCCCTAGCGCCTCGAACAACCTTATGCGCCCAAGGGCAGAGACAGAGCGTCAGAGAGCAGCCGACCGACCACACAGGCAAGAAAATCTTTCATAGGAAACTGCATTTGATAGTGTAGAATTGGGTAGCTAGGATTTGACCTCAAGCAGTGGGGTCCTGAATCATCATATCTCCATCACGTGTCACTTCCCTTTTATTAAGCAGTTTTCAGATTTTTGGGGGGATACAACACAACCTTTGCAAATAACCTTGGAATGATCTTGAAATCTAACTTACGTATGCTCACGCTGCTTCTCTCTATCTCCTTACTTGTGCCTCATGCTGCTCTTCTCCTCACTCTCCTTTATTGTGCCTCACGCTGCTCTTCTCCTCACTCTACCTCCTTGAGCCTCATGCTGCTCTTTTCACTCTCCTTCCTTGTGCCTCATGCTGCTCTTCTCCTCACTCTACCTCCTTGTGCCTCATGCTGCTCTTCTCCTCACTCTACCTCCTTGAGCCTCATGCTGCTCTTTTCACTCTCCTTCCTTGTGCCTCATGCTGCTCTTCTCCTCACTCTACCTCCTTGTGCCTCATGCTGCTCTTCTCCTCACTCTACCTCCTTGTGCCTCATGCTGCTCTTCTCCTCACTCTATCTCCTTGAGGCTCATGCTGCTCTTTTCACTCTCTTTCCTTGTGCCTCGCGCTGCTCTTTTCACACTCCTTACTTGTGCCTCATGCTGCTCTTCTCCTCACTCTACCTCCTTGAGCCTCACGCTGCTCTTTTCACTCTCCTTCCTTGTGCCTCACGCTGCTCTTCTCCTCACTCTACCTCCTTGAGCCTCATGCTGCTCTTCTCCTCACTCTACCTCCTTGAGCCTCATGCTGCTCTTTTCACTCTCCTTCCTTGTGCCACACGCTGCTCTTCTCCTCATCCTCCTTCCTTGTGCCTCACGCTGCTCTTCTCCTCATCCTCCTTCCTTGTGCCTCACGCTGCTCTTTTCACACTCCTTCCTTGTGCCATTAGCCAGAGGGTCTTCAGTCTGGGTGGAGATAGAGTTTGTCATCCTGCTCTTCTCTTCGCTTTCCTTCCTTGTCCCTTGCCCTACTCTTATGCTCCTCACTCTCTTTCCTTGTGCTTCACACTGCTCTTCTCCTCCTAACTCTTCTTATGCTTCATAATGCTCCATAACTATTACAATCCAATCCACATTATTTCACTACACACCACAAACATACACTCTATAACACATGAGTAAAATACATCGCCATTTACAATGCAAAAGGCTCTAACTCAAATAAATGCGAGACCAATTGCATTTCCAATGCATGTTTCGGTCAGCACCGGAAGATTAAGTGTTGTGCCCAGAATCACAGGATGTGGAGTCGACCCCGAGGTTCGAACCTTGGCTTCCCAGGTTCACAGTCGGCAGTCCAGCCATCAGACCGCATCCTCTCTCGTCTCTCCTATGGTAAAGTTCTCTGACACCTTCGCGTAAGTTCGCGCTATATAAAAACCGATAAATAAATACGTTTCCAGCTCTCTTGCGTGAGTGCAGACTTAACATGCAGCTGGAGAGTAGCTTCTGCACAGTGCAACATTTGGCCGGTTTTACTCTTTCCCTGCGGAGTAATAAGTTGTGTTCTGTGCTTCGTTATTTTTGGTGAAGAACGTTTTTTTTATTTCAGTAAATTTTTATTGAAAATTATATTTACATGGTGCAGAGGATATACAGGATATACATGGGAGATAACTGAATACAAGGGGAAGGAATGGAAACTGCAGAACTAGTAAAGGCTCCTAAAGAAATGCACACACTTAGTGTAGAACTGGGTATTGGATACGTTTATTATTGTATTGATTCGTGGAAATTGTTGAACAATGACACAGAATTCGCCGCCCTACTCGCCTTTAGTGGCTTGGTGTGCAGATTGCACCCTAAGGCCACATAATTGCCCTTTCCTTGCCACATAATGCATACAATCCCGCCGCATAATTCTGTCCTCCTTTGGCTCATATTACTTCCAGTGTCCGTAAACATCTACCAAGCCGGGCACGGGTAATCCGCTTTAGCTGGAGCCCCTCCTTAGTAAAACGGGCAGCGTCCTCTGGCACTGTCTTGCCAGCCACCAAACTTAACTCTGAAGTGGCCTCAAACTATCATCACGCGCGTCTGCGGCGATAAAGAAAGAACAAAGTCCAAACAGTCGGAAAAGAAGTCGGCGAGCCCTGTCTCTGGGTCTGAAACCGGATTGCGCCCGGCGTGAACCCCACAGTGTTCACAAAATAAGTTAGTCATAAACGACTAAAAACTGAAAGAGTAAAGGAGGGCGCGGCGCGCCAGCAAGTGCGCACTTGGCATCCTCCCTGCCGAGGAAGTCGGCGACTTCCGCTGCTCCTGGCCTGCCGGTGATCTGGAGGGGGTGGCACGCACATGGGCCGAGGGGGTTGGGCCCGTGTTTACAACATGCCTTCCTGCCACCCCGGCCAAGGAAGCGCACACGGAGATGCAGGGCAAAGGCGAGGCCACTGAGGTGACCATTCTGAGCTCCGGCAACGGCGCGCAGCGCCATGGCGCGCCCAACGACAACCTGCGCAAGCTGCGCCGGCGCCAGGCGCTGGTGGAGGAGAAGAAGTCGCTGGCCGCCTGCAGCCTGGTGCTGGCGCTGCTGGGCATCCTGCTCATGGTGCTGCACACCGAGCTGCTGTGGTTCGGGCACTGCCAGGTGAGCGGGTGCTTTACCGCCCTGTCTTTTGAAATGGAAGTATCTCGTTTTACACTGCGATCGTCCTGGCGCCTAGAGGCGGCTCAGTGCGCACTGCCCAAACCTAAATAGGATGCACTGACAAATAACCTTCTTTAGGTGTTCCCAGGTTTGCTGAATGTAATAACCTCAGCAGAAGGTGTGCGTGCGCTGGTCTGTGGAGCAGCGAACGCGTTGCCCGTTGGAGGACATTCCTGGTCTGTCCTCCGCGCACCACCTGTTTGCTCAGTTTAAGGCTCATCAATTAGGGGCTTATTTACAAGCCCCTTGCGCCACTTTTGCGTCATTTTTACCATTGGAAAAGTGACGCAAAAGTGGCGCAAGGAGCCTGTGAATCTGCCCGTTAATGCGCGCGCTTCACAGAAAGGCGCAATGTGGCAAATAGGGCTGGGGAACCATTTGGGGTTGATCTACCACCGGTATCTCACCCGACACCGATTACCTATTCCTTGGGACTTCCAAAACAAAAGGACGCCTGAAGAAGTCGTAACACCTTCGATCCATTAAAATAGCTCCACAGACTGAGTGGAGAAGAGAGTGAAGTTCCTAAGTCGACGCAGCACTGGTATCCATGTTACCCCCACTACCCTGCTAGCAAAAAAACGGAATAACATAAGCTCAAGCCCGCCACAAGGGGCTGGTGCTACTGTGTACTACTGTGCGATGTTTGCTATCCCCCTACTGAACCGATACTCGTGTTATCACCTTCAGAAGGATGAAAGGCTGAGCAGCCCTGCCAGGATCCAAAGCTGCTAAATTGGATACCTTTGTTGTATCTGTTATCTGGGGCATCCGTTTCTCTTTTGGCCTAACCTATTTCATCGTTATCTTTTCTCCTTTTTTTTGCTATTATTTTTTTCAATTCGTTCTTTTCGCCCTTTTCTCTCCCTTGCTCTGCACTGTTTCCCTTCATTTTTTCTTTCTTTCGTATTTTCTTTCCTTAGTCGCCTTCTTTATCCCTAAATTACTTTTTATGTTTTATTTCTTTTTTCTTCCCTTCCTTTCTATTCCGCCCCTTTCACTTGTTTCTTTACCTCGTTTCCTTTCTCAGTTTTCTCCCTTTCTTCCCCTCTTCATTCTCTCCTTAACTTCTTTCTTTTCTCGTTCTTTTTTAACTTTCAACTTTAACTTGTGTTGAAATATTTTCTTTTCAGGCTTTCTTCTTTTGTTCATTCGTCCTTTCTTTCACATAACTTACTTTACTAATCTACTGTCTTTCTCACTGTTGGTGTGTCACTTCTCCTTACTACGTTTGTCCAATCTTTCTTTTTGTTACCTTATCCAGCTTCCTTTTTTGACTGCTTTCTACTGTCCTAAATTTCTTTTTATTTCACGGTAAATCTTTCTCCAGTTCTACCCACTCAAGCATTTCCGTATCATGTAGCCCTAGTTCTTTCTCCTGCCACAGTTTCACTCTATTCCCTTCACCTGACTACCCTTGCGGGCCAGATGGCACACACTGGCACACGTGCACAACAGCATCTACTTCATTGCATATAATATACACATTTATTTTTTAACAGTAGGTTCAGAATAGAGCCAGCAGGCTGTGAAAACTTTGCACACGATAATTGGCAAAACCCATATGTTTGGTTACTTTACAACTGAAAGTCCTTCAATGACTCAGTGCTTGAGGTTGTGTGGATGGGTTATTGTGAGAAAGAGTCAACAGTTAGTTGGAGGGATAAGTGAGTGACTGGATGAAAGAGTGAGTGAGCACATATTTAATGGGTAAGTGGATGAATGCATGAAGACAGGTGAATACTGAGTGCAAATGGATGCCGGAGTGAACAGATGAGTGCATACATATAAGTGAGATAATGGATCAGATTAAACCACTCTTAGAGGTTGAGGACTGAGCAGTAATAGTAGAGCAATACAATACAAAAACAAAATACCAACACATAATACATACAGAACTACGGTCATTATGCCATTGTGAGCATTAGCCAGGTCAGCAGGTATGGTGAACACCTCCCCATGTCATCAAAGACACTGCTTGTACTTTGCTGAGATAGCCTAATGCATTTTGGGTGTTGTAGTCTTAACTTGCTTCCACTGAACTAATTAGACTACAACACCTGAAATATATGATTGGTAGGGGAAAAATGCAGGATTGGAGACAGTGCTGTAATGCCCTGAAGGGAGGTGGCCACCCTAACCAGGGCGAGTGCCATGACTCAAGTGTGTCTTCAGTTCATCTGTGATTACAAGCACTCCGCCAGTGCGCGCAATGCACCAGCGTGTTCACCATTGCGCCAAGAAGCCAACAGTCTGCCCAGAAGTGCCAGCATGACACACGTATTGAGATTCGGCCTTTCATTGAGTAACTCTTGACGTGTCATTGTTCAGATTTGGATGTCACTCAGTATTCCTGGCTGCACCCTTACATGCACCTCAGTATTCTGCAGTCGTGACGTGCATGGTTGCACGCGCACCATCACTCGATAGTCGGGGATGCATGCTGAGATTCGCGCGAGAAACCACGCCTGCAGCCCGGTTTTCACCATCACCTCCTATTCTTGACTTTATTTTCACATATATGTATATTTGTGACATTTACACAGCATAGTGCGTGTCCACTCAGCAACTTGAGAGTCTTGGAAGTTTAGGACATAAAACTAAACTTTAGTCACTAGAAGGGGCTTTGCATAGTTGTGACCTCCTAATCCCTAAACTCTCTGCTGTAGGCAGCCTTGAAGGGTATGTTTTCTGCAGCACATGTATATTTTGCGTCTGTCAGGTGTGGGTTGGGTCCATGGCCGCGGGCCGTGAACCTCCCGGGATCAGCCTGCTTGTACGCAGCTTGAAGGGCCGCTGAGTGACGAGGCGAGCCGGCTGTGACCGCGGAACCCTGCTTGAATGTTGGGCGCTGGGGCTAAGCAGGGGTATTTTCACTTTCACTCACTCAGCTTTGTGCACAATGCGGACCATGACCTCAGACTTGCTCTTTGCGTCACCGGGAGCGCGCTGAAGGGTGGCCCGGGCCCGTTCGGCAGGTTCTGGAACATTCTCGCTCCAAAATCGGAAGCCTCTGCCAAGTGTCTTTGAATATTAAGGGAGCCCCTGAGCAGGTGACAATACAGAAGCAAGGCGTGCCTTGATCTGCGCTCTCATGTACTCCACGCATAGCTAACCGCTTTGGGGAAAGAATGTGGGGAATGTTTCAATGGCATGAGAGGTGCAAATTAACCCTTTTAACTACTTTTAAAACTAGCATAGGGTGGGGGGCTGATGGATGTAATGACGGTGCCAGAAGGTGGGTAGAAAGGTTCATTTATACGTAAGAAATACACCCACGACTGGAGGAGGCCTGGCGGCGTTCAGGATCAAACAGCAACTGGCATCACTTTGCTGGGGAGACACCTGAGGCTACATGGAATAAGATTATTCAATTAAAACAAGCACATACCATTGATTACATACTACAACACCTTCCCCGTTTCGAAAACACAACAGAACGTGTGATGGATGCATAAGGTGAGCTTGAAACAAATGTTAATAAACAAAAAACAACCTAAAGCCATTAAGTTTGCTCAGTGCCTTTCTTTCACAAACTTCCAACATTTCGTTCCCCTGGAAATATATGATGCATGTAAAGGGTAAACTTGAATCAATCTTGATAAAACTTAAAACAAATCATAGTCCATAAAAAATGATTAAGTGAAGCAAACTAATTGCAAGGTAAGTTGGTATTGTGTATGTACTACAATACTGATACTTAATATCAAGACAAGTAAATAATATATGCATGCAACCCAAATGATTACAGAGTACATATATTCATGGTGACCACAATAGAATTTGAAAAAGCGCCCAAACCAATTCTGTCTTTACACATAGGTAATTTATTATCAAAGTTTTGAAAACAATGAGGTTGCACACGGAAAAGAGGAGGGGAGAATTGGTGTAATAGTCGGAAAGGTGTAAATCAAAGAAGGAAAAAAGGAAACAATTGAGTATTTCGGAACGACCGGTAGTACAATCCAGTCAAGCGAGACCTGTCCAATATACAAATCTTAATTTACATGTCATCTGTAAATTACAAACATCCTGTCATCAAATGTCTTTTCATAGGATCAGTAAGGGGAAGAGGGTACAGGTCTCTGAGGTGGGAAGGCGTCGACGTTTCGACTCGACTTGTGCTAGAGGGAGAATTGCGACCTCAGTAGCGAGTCTTCATCAGGACAAAAAAGGGCAACCTATAAGAGGAGATGCAAGTTAGGGAAAGGCGCTAAGGGAGTGGTCACAGTGCTGTGGTCAGTATGTGATTAACTGACCTGTTCCCGTTGCCCGATAGGCTAACCAGTAAGGATCCAAAAAGAAACAGCTAAAGGGCTCCAAGTCGCCTCAGTTGCTGTTCGGGGGGTTAAGTGCGAATTCCAGCATCATCTTAACACACCATAGTCAATGTCCTGAAACAACACTATTGGGTGAGGAAGGTCAAAGGACTGAGATACCTTTGGGGCTGTGACACATTCAATCTGGTAGCCGGGTGGTTCGATCTAAGTGTGCCAGGAAAAACCTGGGTGCCTCTGATCATGCCAAATGGTAGAAGGTGGTTATGAGTTCGTGAGGCCTCTAATAAGCAGTCCAAATGTGCCTGGGTGCCTATGAGCACATTGATTGCGAAGTGGCTAGCACGCGGTTGAGCCCATGAGTGCCAGAAGTGAATTGGCAAAAACGGCGCGTGTGCTAATAGTGAGTAATTATATGCAGTGAAGGAACCGCGCGTGTCATTGTGTAAACGGCGCACAGTTCTATATCGCAGTTAAATTGTGCCACCGAGAGAAACACATTGCTCAGCTACCAGAGCCATCACCCACGTAACCTCAGGGATAATTTACCTTACTGCCAGTTCTTGAGGATTAGGCGTAATTGCACCAAACGTGAGGACTATTTCACAGAATCCACTGACCTATTGAACAGACTTAGGGATAGGGGATATCCCATCAGGCTCCTCAAAAAAGCCCGCAGAGAGAGCCTGGTACAATCACAGGGAATCACTCCTGGAACCCAAAGAGAAGCCCGTGATTACCCAGGAAAGACTCACATGTGTCACTACTTTTTGTACCAAAAGCAATTCCATCAAGAAAATAAGCTACAGCCATTGGCACATGGTCGCCGACGAGCTTAGCGTATAAGAACCTCCCTTGCATGCCTTTAAGAAAAGCAAAAGTCTCAGAAATGCCCTAGTCAAATCTATTCTCCCGCCTAACGAACCCAGTGGCCAAACACACCTATGGAATATCACTCCCATTAAGGGTCATTTCAAATGCGGGGATTGTAAAGCTTGCTCGCTGACCAAAGAAATCAAATCTTTCAAGCATAATGACTACACACACACACTGAGTGAACACACCAACTGCAATTCCACTGGAGTCATTTACGCCATCCAGTGTCCCTGTGATTTCCTATACATAGGCCAAACCACCCAAAAAGTCAAATGCCGGGTGTTACAACATTGCAGTAAAATCAGATGCAAGACACAGGGGGCCCCTCTAGTGGAACACTTTACTAGGTTTGGACATTCTCCTTCTGACCTTAAATGGTGGGTCATTGAGAAAGTACACATCAACCCCAGAGGTGGGCAGCTGTCACACAATCTCAACTATAGGGAATGCAAATGGATACACATCTTTGATACCATACACAAGGGACTCAACGAATATGAGGAGATAGCAAGACAGGCCGCCGAGCCTGAGAATAGGGTAATCCTTATCCACCTCACACAGCACCTCAGAGGGTGCATATGAGCATACTCAGTTATCTTCCGTAATTACTTTGTTGTCTCCTATGTGTTATGCCCTTGTGTAATAATTCCGATATAAATCTACCTCTTGTTCACGAGGTTAGATATCTCTGTAGAGTTATTTTAATTGAATCACCATGTCCTTTTTGTTCCTTTAATTGTACAGTATTTTTACTTGGTTTGCACATTTCTGTATGTACATATCACGGACTGACATTAGCTAAATATTGTAGCAACGTTCTGCGCCCTACCACCATTGTAACCCCCATGCTCTAGAATTGTTCTGATCAGGGTTGTAATTGAAATGTTGCCCTCTAATGCCTCCGCACGCTTCACTCCGCGTGCTCCAGGTAACATCTAGACCTCTCGTGAGCCCGACGAGTCCGGTCCCCCCGGGGCACTCCTCGCCTCTGACTAGCCCTACGTAATGGCCACGCCGGCGACATGCACGTCTTGCACTGTCATGTATTCCTATAGGTTCTGAATCGATCCCCCTATTCCTGACCCTATTCTGGTTAAACTAACTATCAAGTTAACTAACAGTCAGCCCATGAGGCAAGAACAGCCCCCATGATGCAGATACCGTTATCTGACGCAGTCACACTACGGCACAGGAACGTGTTATCTGATTAGGTCATAACGCTTAAGATCTAATTAGACAAGCGACATTCCTCCAGCCCCTGATAAGGCATACGACGTTCTCATAACAAATCAAACCTATGACAACCTGGAAAATCCGTGCGGCCATTGTTTTGATTTCACAGAGAACTTTAGTAAAGAATGTGCTAACGAGCAAGTCGTATGACATCTTTATTGACGTATCTATGTCCATCCTTACGTCAATCTCGGCACCTTTAAGGTATAAATATTGCCGATCTTGCCCTATGCAAACACACGCGTGGTGACGAGACGGAGCAGCCATACTTGCCGAAGCAGAGAGCAGGAGCAGACCCCGCTGGCAGCAGCCCCGCCTTCCTGACGCGCTGAGAGACGCGCTGCTATCTCAAGCCGAGAGACCCAGCACCGGCGCTTCTGGGCAGCCCTCGCAGGCAGCCTGGAATATCGAGAGCAGAGAAAGAGATACCATTCCTCATTCATCCTAACTTTCAGGTACAGAACTGAATAACCCCTCACAGAGAATTCTTTAGTTATTCACTTGGCAAAAACAAACTTAACTTAAACTGTAACTTTCTATTCCCGCCCACGCATTAGACTTAGGTCAGGTACACGGGGTAGGCGTATTTAGAAACACCAGTTGAGTACGTTTAGTCAAATGTATATGTGTATGTAAATATATTTTAATCATTTTAAACATCATATGGCTTAGAAACCATATCAATGTTTTTACAGTATTATTTTATACTATTGCTTTTAATGTATGCACTTTACTTAACTATAAGTATTGCAATAATATCGATCCATTTCTCTTGTATGAGAAAAGAGACTGATCAATAAATAACACCTTTTTATTGAACACGCCCGTCTCTTCCTTTTCTCTACAATCTGATGAGACTAAGAATGCACGTACTGACTGAGTAAAATAATTGCCTTGTGCTCACACGACTCTCGAGATTGACTCTTGATTAGGGGAGAGCAAAGTTGTCATGTTCTATGGTTGTCAGAAACTAAATCCCTTCTTGTCTAATCAGGGAAGTTAATTCCTCCTTGAACATTCGAGAAAGTTTCTAGCGAACTCTGAGCTACGCTGGCAAACCCAAAACTTAAGTCTAGTATCGACAGTAGTAGACCTAGTTAACGTCTGGCCTAGGCCTTTACTGCTGTAGGTATTATTCCAATGCGCAGAGCCTATTGGGAAAATAGGAGCTACACTACAGCACGCGCCGGCTTTCTCCATATCTACTGCTCTTAGACGCCCTGTTGTCTTGCCCCTCACCTGTTGGAGCAGACACTAGCATCAAGAAGCTTGTACAGCATAGGTAAGACTGAATGTATCGGGTTTCGTGCCCGTGTATGAATGTGCGCGTGATAGCAATTAACTCACCCTTTATAGCACTTTAGGAGGCATGTTTAGAGACCAAGTATTTATGTAAGCATGAGTACCGCCGGCACCTCCTAGCGGTCATTTCAAATTTAAAGCACTTCAGTCCGCTTTATAAACCGCCTAGGCACTACTGGCCTTTTGTATATAGACCCAGTCGTAATCACCATTTATGCGCCGTATTTTTCACAATTTAACTGCGATATAGAACTATGCGCCGTTTGCACAATGACACGCGTGGTTCCTTCCCTGTATATAATTACTCACTATTAGCACACGCGCCGTTTTTGCCAATTCACTTCTGGCACTCACGGGCTCAACCGCGTGCTAGCCACTTCGCAATCAATGTGCTCATAGGCACCCAGGCACATTTGGACTGCTTATTAGAGGCCTCACGAACTCATAACCACCTTCTACCATTTGGCATGATCAGAGGCACCCATGTTTTTCCTGGCACACTTAGATTGAACCACCCGGCTATCAGATTGGATGTGCCACAGCCCCAAAGGTATCTCAGTCCTTTGACCTCCTCACCCCCAGCATGTAATACTTCCCTTCCTCATCCAATTGTGTTGTTTCAGGACATTGACTATGGTGTGTTAAGATGATGCTGGAATTCGCACTTAACCCCCCGAACAGCAACTGAGGCGACATGGAGCCCTTTAGCTGTCTCTTTTTGGATCCTTCCTGGTTAGCCTATCGGGCAACGGGAACAGGTCAGTTAATCACATACTGACCACAGCACTGTGACCACTCCCTTAGCACCTTTCCCTAACTTGCATCTCTCCTTATAGGTTGCCCGTTCTTCGTCCTGATGAAGACTCGCCGCTGAGGTCGCAATTCTCCCTCTAGCACAAGTCGAGTCGAAAAGTCGACGCCTTCCCACCTCAGAGACCTGTACCCTCTTCCCCTTACTGATCCTATGAAAAGACATTTGATGACAGGATGTTTGTAATTTACAGATGACATGTAAATTAAGATTTGTATATTGGACAGGTCTCGCTTGACTGGATTGTATTACCGGTCGTTCCGAAATACTCAATTGTTTCCTTTTTTCCTTCTTTGATTTACACCTTTCCGACTATTACACCAATTCTCCCCTCCTCTTTTCCCTGTGCAACCTCATTGTTTTCAAAACTGTGGTAATAAATTACCTATGTGTAAAGACAGATTTGTTTTTGGCGCTTTTTCAAATATATTGTGGTCACCATGAATATATGTACTCTGTATTCATTTGGGTTGCATGCATATATTCTTTACTTGCCTTGATATTAAGTATCAGTATTGTAGTACATACACAATACCAACTTTACCTTGCAATTAGTTTGCTTCACTTAATCATTGGTTACGGACCATTTTTGTATTCCCGTACTGTACCCAGGTCCGGTTGACTTATTGGGTTACCCCGTCATTCATAATGATTAAAACAAATCATAGTCATTCAGTTTGCTTGGTGTCTTTCTTTGACGAACTACCAACTTTCTTTTCTCTGGTTCACCCATCACATTGGATTGCACATCTTGAGAAGGTTGAAAATGTGAAAGTTCTTTACAAGAGGTTTTATTGATGACAACCTGTTTGTGCTATATCTCTGAATTCATTGTTGCCTCCACTGGCTGTGGCTGCAACCAGTTAGACCAAGTACAACCTTCTATTTTATCATTACTAGGGCCTCTTGTCGACTCTGCTTGCTCTTTTGAAATGTGAACAAGGTTCCTCTTGTTCCACCGACCTTTACTGTCAAGAAGAGCAGAGCCCTCCCTTACTTTTGCTACTTTGAACTGGTGATGAAAACTTTGATGCGCCTTTCTGAACTCTCTTCAGATTCTTTATCAAACCCCAATCACCAACGTGTAAGACTGTATTCTCAAACATCTTCCCTGCATCGACATATTGCTTCATTTGATTTTTCTTCTGTCACACATAAAACCTTATTTTGCCGCCTGCCTCAGTTTCCTTTCAGTCACCTTTACACCTCAACCAATCTGGAAGTAAGCTTGTGTGTACTTTTCTCCCCCTGATTACCGTAATAGGAGCTACACCAGTGGTGGTATGAGACTTTGTGTTATAACTCCATACTTTTGTTTACACAATGTCCTGTACATTCTGCCCTGAAGATAAGGCCGTTTGGACGCCTTCTTCAACTAATATGTTGGCCCTCTCCACTAACCCATTGGAGGATGGTGAATAAAGAGCCACTTTGAAGTGTTGTACATCATAACGTTTTAAAAATATGAACATATTGGGTGATGCAAAATGTGTGCCATTATCTGTCACAATTATCCTGTGAAAACCCTCTAACGCAAATATAAGTTGCAAAAATTGAGCATCACAAAAAAAATAGTTAATCCATTTCAAGTAGTAATGAAATAGCAAAATTAAATATCTGTTATTACCAGATAACAAATAAACGTTCCTGAAAAATCCAATCCCACTTTTCCCCATGGATTATCTGGTAAAGGCACCTAATGATGTGGTCATTCAATGGTTCTCAAGTGCTTGACTGAAAGGTTAAATTCAGTACAACCATCAATGATAAATTTTACCTGAGCATCAATGTAAGGCCACCAGTAATATTTCTTTAAACGTTTACAAGTTTTAGTAATACCTAGATGTCCCTGATGAGCTACACAAATAATGTTTTTTTCTTAGACTTTCAGGGGGAACAAACAGATCATGACACCTGACCAAATCAGCATTGACAGACAACTCAGTAGGCACTTAAGGAAACGTTTTTAGTTCCCCTGACAGATTTCTGATTTCCAGCCATCCTTTGATTATGAAATGCTTAACCTTAACCTTATTGAGTGTTTCATCAACAGAATAAGCATTTTGCCAAGGTTGTTCAGTTATTTTAGGAGCACATTCCACTGCAGCTACCACACACACATTCAGTGTCATCCTGGTCACTATCAAGTGTTTCTTCATCCAATGCCATTCCTGATAGGCAATCACCATTTAAGTTTTTAACCCAAGGGAATTTTCTACCTTCTAATGGATACTCTTGCATCTTGGAAGGTAAGCATACTAGTCTACCAGACACTTTATGATTGCCATTAAAGGTTCGTGATCTGTATAGATTTAACATTTATGACCCCATATACAGCTTTTGAAATTTTGTGCAACCCATACACATCCAAGAACTGCACGCTGTATTGTACTGTAGTGTGTTTCCCCTTGTCTTGACATCCTGGAAGCAAAATAAACCATCCATTCTCTTCCTGAGACCCATTGACCACAAATGGAACCTAGTCCAGATAAACTGACGTCAACAGTGAATATGCATTTACAAATATCCTGACATGGACGTCACGCTAAATCTTCTTTAATACATTTTTTGACACTTTCAAATGTGTTACTCAGGTCATTCACCCAGATTAAACTGACACCTTTTCTTAACAGGGCCCTAAAGATTCTACAGTCTGAACGCAACCGTGAACAAAACTTGCATAGTTCTCTGCTGGCCCTAAGTAGGAGTGGAGTGCATCCCTGTCTCTTGGTGGAGCAGCATCACACATGGCTTTCATGAGAGAACATTTGTGCCCCAAGCAATCAAGCTCTTGCATGGCAAATTTGCATTTGCCACTTCTTACTCTCAACCCAGCATGAGAGAGCGTAAACAACAGCTTACCCAGGATCTCATTATGTGCTTCCCATTTGTCAGCAAATACCAAAATATCATCTTGATATGTCTGAACTCCTTGCATCTCCCGAAAAAGATCATCAATGAGTTTCTGGAAGGCACTTGGCGCCGAAGCAAGACCAAAAGGCAGTTTTAAATATTTAAAAGCTCCAATGTGAGCAGTTCTTGAGACTCAATCATGAGTGGTATCTGGTGACATGCTAAGCATGTGTCTATGATTGAAAAAATACTTGTCCCCTCTCAATTGGCCAACAACGCTTGAATCTTAGGGAAGAGGATGGCAGTCAATGAGAGTGTTTTTATTTAATGAACGCAATGGTCCTTTTACTCTATTAGAATTGACCAAAATATTACATTCAAACGTCAAAACGAAATTACGCAGTCTCCCTGAATACGTCAGCATCTTCTGAAATCTCTCTATTATTACCCCTTTACGACTTTTTGCCACTATTTTTGCATACCACCTGGAAATTACTTACGTTTTTTACACAACAAACAGCGCTTTCCTATCGCTGGGCAATTAGTACTGTTCCCAATGTGTGTTTTTGACCCACATCTGAAACAAAAACTGTTGAATCTCTTGGTGGTTGTCGTCTACATGTCTTTCTACTAGCTTTTACAACGTTCACGGTATTCCCAGAATCATCACTATTCATAGCTAAGGTATTCCCTGAATATACATCATGAATTGCTTTTGAGGAAATCATGGAACGTTCTATTCCTTTTACCACATCAGTAGTTTCCGTTAATGTAGGATTTATGCAGCTCAGTAATCTTCCTAGTATTTTCTTTGAGTGGTAAATAAATACAAACTGGTCTCTTACGTAAGTGTCACTATCTCCCCACCCCCTGTACTTTTTTCAAATATCCTGCTCCTCTCTGCAATCCTGCCTTACCCTGGTTCCTTTTGGGGATACGCAGAGCTGCCGAGAGGGACTTCAGAGTGCCCTGTCTATGAGGTGCGGTGGGGCCATGGCAGACAATGGGTTGTAAGTGCTGCCTGGATCCAGGGTGGCACCCCGCATCACTGTTGGCAAGAGGCTGTATTGGTGAAATCCAGGGTGGGGTCCACAGAGCATACCAGGACCCGGGGCTGCTGCGGGATGAGACCTGCGCCTCTGACCCGTCATCCCCCTTCTGGTTAGACAGCGTGTTAGATTCTGGAGACTACACTGCCATGGGTGAGGGCGACCGGGGCTGCGTGGACATGCAGCTTGCTCATCAGCAAGGTGATTGCTGGTGTAGGCAAGTAAAGTTGGAAAGCCACAGGGCCATGCTGACCTTCCAGGGTGGAGACAGCTTGATCATTATGATTGGCACTTTCCAGTAAGAGTCAGGACAGGGGAGTGCCCCTTCTTCTCTCAGCTACTTCCCTCAACGGTGTGGATATTCCCTAGAATTTGGTGGCAGGGGCAATGTATGGACCCCATAGGATGTACATCACTGAGACTTTGGACATACCCACAAGTGACTGATGTTGAGGACGCTGGTGAGCATTTTGTTACAAATATTAATAATACGTAGGCCAAGTGATGAAAAAATCAGTTGGAGTGGATGGGCTGAGCAGCAAGGAGGCTGCTCCCGGTGGGGCATTATATGGATGTTACCATCATCCTGTAACCGATAACTGAAGAAGTAACTTGAGGAATAAATCCATAACCTTTACCTACGTGACTTGTCTACGTATCATCCTTCATTTTAACACATTTCTTGGGGGTAAGATATGTTTGCTACATTCAATACGGTGTCCCATTCCATTCTTCTGAAACAGCTGGCTGATATCCCGGTGGGTGGTCTGGCTCTTGGCTGGATGAAGTCCTTCCAGGAGGATAGTAAGAAGGCTGTTTGAAGGGCCCCTTATTCTTCCACTACACTTTGGGGTGCCACAGAGTTCTTCTTCAAGTCTGACCTTGTCCAGCTTCTGTGTGACCCCATTAGCTGTCCTTATTAAGTCTTTTGGCAATAAGGTCCTCTTTCAAGCCGACAACACTCAGCAGGTTCTCTCTTTTGATCCATTGCCGCCTGTATGTAGGCTACATTTAACATCAGTTTATCCAGGGGTTTTGAGTGAATGAAAGCGAGTTACATGTAAAGAAATTAGACTAAAATAGAAATCTTGTTTTTTGGCCAGAACAAAGATAATTGGTTCACAAACTGTTGGCCTGAACATCATCCTCCTCCACCACAACCCATTACCGTGTTCAGAAATCTGGGAGTAAAATTTGAGTGTGAACTGTCTATTTGGCCTCAAGTAATGTAGGTAGTCACCATGGGTATAGAGTTGCTGCAAACCTTAAAAAAGTTTTTGGAGACTTTCTGCCTACATGATCACGTAAATCGGTGGCCCATGCCTTCATCTTATCTAGGTGGGACTTTGACAAGATTTTCTACCTTGACCTTTCAGATAGATTGATAAGCAGGCTACAGATAGTTGAAAATGCTGCTGTGCAGCTCATTTTGAAGAGCCCAAAATGGGCCCCAGTCTTGCACCATTTAATTCCCTTCATTGGCAACCTGTTTGTGCATTTTACAGGTTTGGGCTCAGATATCTTTCAGACATACCCTGCAATACAGGCTTATCAGAATTGTCAGATCATCTGATGCCTTGCTGGCACGTATTCCCAGGTTCAATCCCACTAGATCTGGGGGCTGCTCCTTCTCTGTTTTGACGTTAAGGACAGCAACTTACTCCCATTTAATTTGCGTTGCAACCGCGGTGAGACTATTTCGGAAACATTAAAAAACAAGACCTTTGGTTATTGTATGGTATTGCATTGCGACATTTAAATAGCGGTCACTTCTCCTATGTGGGGTGCTAAAGGGCTTGCTTACATGGATAAAATGCTTCACCATGTAGTATTTTAGGCTGGAAGTGTTTGTGTCTGTTTTAATCCTGTGTCAGAAGTGTTTCCATGTTGTGCGTGAGTATCCCAGAGGAGCAGTATTCTTGTTATGGGATGCAGCGCTTAGCAGTGTGATGAATATCCATTCAGAGATGTTGTGTTTAAAGTTTACGGTCCTGAGCAGGCTTAGAGGATGGGTTTCATTAATATGATGCTAGTCAGGACCTGCAGTGTTGGATTAAAGTAGAGCCACCCATTGGCCTGAGGTTTTTGGCAGATTTCTTCAATTATACTCTGCCTGTTCAGTTGGTGATGCCTGGTTTATTGACGTGGGCTGGTACAGTACTGGGTGATGGATATGGCACTTTGCAGTTTAGTCTTATGTGATTGTAAGCATGTCAAAGAGTAAAAGGAAATTATTAAGCAGCCTTTATGAACTACAATCGGCTATCTGACAGCTGAGTGTTATTGTGTTAGTTTTAGTATAGGTCATATATCGTTCTGCAATTACATTATATGGCACTTTCTACCCCTGATGAGGTTTTGTTGTACTTTCATGTTGGGCAGCACACAGTTCCAAGTCCCAGGCTTAGTGGGTTTTTTGTGGGGGAGTTATTGTGGGTTTTTGCCATTAGTCTTCAGCTCGACTGGAACTTTCCCATGCCTTTACTCCATGTTCTAAGTTGGATAGGACGCAAGCAGCGACCTGTAACCAATTTGTCTCTGAACCTTTTTCTTGACCTTGTGGAGTTCCTCAAGGATCTTCCTTAACTCCGTGCGTGCTCATGATGAGCTCAGCTCGTCATGAGGCACGGTGGCCCTGTGCTGATGACGAGTTGAGCTCCTCATGACACGCGCGCCGCTCAATGCGGGGCTAATTCCCCTGCGGTGCTGAGCGTTCTGAATAACGGGCGTGGTCATGATGAGCTCAGCTCGTCATGAGGCACGGTGGCCCTGTGCTGATGACGAGTTGAGCTCCTCATGACACGCGCGCCGCTCAACGCGGGGCTAATTCCCCTGCGGTGCTGAGCGTTCTGAATAACGGGCGTGGTCATGATGAGCTCAGCTCGTCATCAGCACATCGCCACTGTGCAGCGCGACGAGCCGAGCTTGTCACAAGCACCGTGGTGCTGCGCTCACCCCCCTCTCCCTCAGTGCCGCAGGGGAATTAGCCCCGCGGTAAAGGGCTTAAGCCCCACCCTGTTGAATTTGTATGTCTCCCCTCTGGCATCCTTGATCAGGTCTTTTGTACTCCGTTCTGTCATATGCAGATGACACTCAAATCATAGTCAATATCATCAATGGAATCCAATCTACTGCTAACAACCTCCACGACTCTAGGTGGGAAGTTAGAAAGTGGATAATCCAAGTTTCCTGTTCCTGTGTTAATATTCTTAGGATACTTAAGAACTGTTTTCCTTTTCTTAGCAGGACTCATGTAAGAGAGTGGTGGTGGCTTTGATTTCCTGCTGATTGAACCCCTCTGGTTTTACCGGGGTGTCGCTGTAATTTTCAGAGTGGGAGAGCTTCAAAGACCAGAATAGACGGCGGGACCAGTAGTTGGGCTTCCTAATAGGTGTGTTTGTCTACCCCTAAGTAGGAGTGTGCTTTCATTCTATGCGGTTGACTCAGCTGTGCTGACTGGGTCAACAGTTGCAAAGTGTTATTATTGTATTAATTTTGCCAGACATGTAAATAACATGGATATGTGATGTTGAATTTGTCACGAAGGAACTTTGATAAGATACAAATAAATAGAAAAAGTGAAATACGGTGAAAATGGCGCAATGGATTGGCCAGATTCGCATCAACTTTGACTATTTCTTGATATGAGCACAGGTTTGCAGTGTTACTCATCAATCATTCGTGTGTGTTCTGATTTGCACTGCCAATCGCTAATTCTGAGTACATACTGGGAGCTCTATCGCCCGGCAATACTCCGTGCATTCTCCAGTTGGCACCAGCACTCATACATCCTGGACTCATGCCCGGAATTGCACAACTGCTTACAGTTACGGTTTGTAACTGCATACCAAGC
This sequence comes from Lissotriton helveticus, assembly GCF_964261635.1. Taxonomy (NCBI): domain Eukaryota; kingdom Metazoa; phylum Chordata; class Amphibia; order Caudata; family Salamandridae; genus Lissotriton; species Lissotriton helveticus. The sequence continues at coordinate 1,770,055,258 of NC_136068.1, forward strand.
TTTGCACAACCATTCATTAATCCTTGGTGCATTTTCAGGTGTACCCAATTGGTCAGCAGTCCTTTGTTCATGTTCCTATTCGTCCCATCCATCAGTGGCCCTGAGCACTTGTTCAGATTTGCATCATTACTCAGTCTTATTGGCAAGCCTGGTACAGCCTCACCCTCCATGCCAGGGAGTCTCATTCGGTGCCCCCTAACACTCCACACAGAGACAGAGGAGAGAAGTGGTCGTGCAGGCAGGCATGCAGTGGTAGTAGTGCGCCTGTTGTGGTGGGAGTGAGCATCAGAGAAGCAGCTACAGATAACGGGCATCTTCAACTGCATGGCACCCTGGCACAGAGCTCCATAACGCATCACTTACACAGGCATCCATGCTTGGCAGCAACTTGTAAACCCGAACTGTCGACTGGTCCCCAAATGTAGGAGTATCATCCCAGTGCATTGCATGACATTAGCATTCCATGGGAGCCCTCATATTCATAATCAGAGGCCACGCTGAGCGTGGGAAGTTTCAGGAGTCTGTCCATAGAGCGCTCTTCCTGGCTTTGAGGGTCTCTGCTGCTGATGTAGCCATCTTCCACATCAGCTGCCCTTCGTCCTGCAGACAACTTTAGTAAACAAACAAAAGTCCATACCTCGTGGCTGGCAGTCCCCACTTCAAATGGCTGCTATGTGGCCTGATCCAAAATGTGAATGAAAGTTGCAACAAGAATTAGTTTGGGGGTGGGGGGCTGAAATGCTGCCTCTCTGTGTGTTATTGTGTAGTGATGTCATATCTAGATTAGTCCTCTCAAAGTGGTAGCTGTGGAGAGCAGCCTTCAGCTTATCTTGAAGGAGTGTAGAGCAGCTTGTTTGACCACATTTAATCATCAGTGTAGATTAGATGAAAAAGAACCACACAGTGTTTTATAAATATGTGTCTATTTATTACACAACACAATCACTAGTACATTGGTATCTCTCCTGCCCAGAGATATCAACAATACACACAAGAATACTTCAAAATAGTCAGGTAAGTAGCACAAATATACACTGGTTTTCGGGGGGAGACTGAACCATATACAAAGAAAGTGGAATGCAAACTGCAAAGGAGAATGGGACATGGACCATAAGACTCAGAGGAGCTGGGGACACAAGTAACCACACAAGGTAAATACACAGGAATCCCACAGAGGCTGTGTGCATAGTGTAAACACAGCTGTGTGCCCAATGGAAGGCTTTGGAGAAGTCACAGTTGCACTTTGAAAGAAGAAAGACCCTTCCTAGAGGACCCCGAAGAAACCCTTTGGAAGACAGAAGTTTGGAGAGCCACCCCATCTGTGGATGCCCAAGGAAACAGGTTACCTGCACCAGGGAATATGGGTGCATACGGGTGAAGTTATTTCGGAACCTGCTATAGACCACATTGGAAGACTTCAAAGACAATGCATCTGGAAAAACCTGTGAAGGAGTCCGGTGGAATCCAAGGGTGGATTCTTGAATAGGAGAACCTGCAAACCTAGGGGACGGAGTTGATGCCACTGAAGGTTACTAGGAGGCACGGAAGCACAATGCCCACCGAAGTCTGGAGAATCAGAAGTGAAGAGGATGACCTAGTCCCAGGAGCTGTGAGGACCATGGGATGCTGAGGAAGATAGGAGCTGTGTACGAGCTGTCCCACGTCGGATGTTGGTTTCTAGATAGTCGGTGTCAGGCAGGAGCACCAACAAGCCTTGGTAGCCGCAACGGGCATGGAGAACGCTAAGAGATGCAATCGTTGTAATCAGCAAGGTCCAAGGCACCCATCAAGTGCAGTAGAGTCAGAACAGGCCCTAAGCAAGCATAGGAGCCCACTGAAGCAAAGGAAGCCCCTCGAGAGGACCCACTGGCTAAAAGCACAGGAGTCGCAAGAGGACCTCAGGCAGCTAACCAAAGCTGGAGGTCCACGGTGCGGAGGATGCAGTGAGGATGCTGATCTTAGAGAGATGTGGTGCTGGAAGTTGGAGCTTCTTGTAGCCTGAAGATGTCCGCAGTGCAGAGCCAACAAGCCTTGGCAACAGCATGTTGACATAGTGCACATGGGTTGTGCCCCAGTGGTTCTGACGAGGATACTGTCCTCAAAATTGCTGAGAAGACTGGCCAGGCCTCTGGGGACCCTCAGAACCCCAACCGGTGTTGCTGGACCGCAGGAAGACCGTAGGATGACAGGTCAGCTTTGTTGCTGTGCCTGCAGATGTAGGGGAGTGACTCCTTCACTCGAAGGGAGATTACATTGGATGTCCTTGATGCCCACAGGCCTACTGGAGAACCTGGATGAAGCACAGACAAATGCATAAGACTTGACGAACAGTGAGATCAGGAGCAGCAGGAGTTTCCTTGATGCAGTGTCGGTTCCAGTCAAAGTTCAACAAAGTCCAAGTGTCCAGAAGGTCGAAGAGTTTCTTGGTTTCAGAGGTGAGTCTTGTACCATTATGAATCCAAGGACCCACCCACTGGGGAGCCCTTAAGTACCCCTGGTAAAGGGTTGGAACAACTCAGGGTCCCTACCAGAGGTGTCTCTGGACAGAGGAGAAGATACTCCCCTGTCCTTTGTCCAGTTTCATGCCAGAGCAGAAACCAAGGGTTTGTTGAACTGGCTCAAACCGGAGCATGTACATATTGGCACCAAATGTGCCCTTCAAAGCAATCTGGTGGTACTTGAAAGCGCCACCACCCTGCCGAATACCCTAAGTCCTATCCGGGAGGTGGTCACACCTCCCTGTGACAGGATACCTATTGTTCTACCTTCCCCTGCTCGGGATCAGCTCAGCAGCTGGAGGGCAGAATCGTGTATGTGGCCAGCAGCTGCACTAGCTTGCAGGCAGACCCTGAAAGGCTGTTACTGGGAGGACAGGAGGGTCCCTTAAGGAGCCCCCAGTACAGGGGATCATACTTCCAGCACGGAATAGGTGTTGGGGTATGATTCCAACATGTTTGATACCATACATGACCAGGTTTGGTGCAGCCATTATATAGTTGACATCTCGTAATGACTGATGTCCACTATATATCTTAAAATAGCTGACCAAACTTACAAAGCCTGGAGAATCAACTTCGGGGTTTGTCGGAGTGTCCTGCTCATGCAGGTGCACCATCACACTTGTAAGCAAGCACCCTTCCGTCAGGAATGAAGGGCCTACCATAGGGTTGACTTATAGGCTTTAAGTGTAGTGACCTCAGATATAAGAAAAAAAATGTATATCTGTAGTGAGAGGTGCAAGCACCATGAATGGCAGGCCTGTCACAGTTTAAGTGGACTCCCATGGGTGGCACAATACATCCTACAGTCCATGGGAAACACTTGGTGTACCTATGCCCAGGGTACCTCAGTATCACATACTTGGCACTTGTGTTTGTCCTTCCCCTGGAGGTTTTTTCCGATCAACTGCTCATTTTTCTGACACTACCTTTTTACTTCTTTTCTATGCACACTGCAGATGTTTTCAAACTGTCTCCCTCATGTGTTTCTTCATCCTGTGTTCCTATTTCTCACCCCCAGTTTGCATTCTTGCTCTCCCCCCTTCCCTTGCAGTGCTTGCTTCCTCATCCACCCCTTGTCCATTTGCTCCCCCAACCCTGCCTGCCAACCCTCCATTGTCCTTTTGCTTCCCCAGTTTATCGCTGCCCACCCTCCGTTATCCATGTTTTCCCTTGTTCTAATGCTGACCTGCAGTTGTCCGTGTGCTTCCTCATACCCTCCTGCATGGCCTTCGTTGTTGTTGTGCATGCCCCATCCTGGCAGCCAGTCCTCTAATGTATGCTCGCTTCCCCATCCCCTTCTGCCCCACCTTCACTGTCAGCTTGCTTTCCCTTCCCCTCCGTTCTCTGTGGTGAGATTGAAGCCCAAGCCCCTTTCGCCCTCCATTGTCAGTTTACTGCAGGGCCGGCTCTAGGCATGTGCAAGCTGTGCACCTGCACAGGGCCACCAAACCCCAGGGGCCACCACACCAATATATATCCTTAATATATTAATCCTCTGAGGATGGATACATATTTGCGTGGTGGCCCCTGGCAGGGATTTGGCGGCCTCCGGCTCTGTTCCACTTCTAAACACCCTGACCCCCTCCCATTTTTACTGGCCTGCGCTCTCCGCCCCGCCCGGCCCCCCTCTTCCGGGCCCCCTACCTACGCTCCTTGCCCAGGGCCACCATGAGCCTAGAGCCGGCCCTGTTTACTGCCACAACCACTTCCGACTCCCATCTGTTGTTAGCTTGCTTCCCAGCCCCTTCTGCTCACCATCGACTGTAGGTTTGCTTGCCCAGACCCTTCCTTCTACCCTCAATTGTGTGCTTGCTACCCAGAAGCTCCTGCCATTGTCAGCTTGCTTATGCAGCCCCTCCTCCTACCCACTATTGTAAACCTCTGACCTCCAACCCCTCAGTTGTCTTTTTACCTCCCCAGCTCCACCTATTCACTCTCCATTGTCTATGTGCTTCCCAATTGTCGCTTGCATGTTCTCTCCCCCACCCACATCCTTCTCTCCCACCCTCCGTCCGTGTTGCCTCATCTCCCAACCGACTATACTATGTGCTTGCTTTTGTAATACAAAAAAGCACACCAGCACTCATCACGCCATATTGTTTAGAAAATTATTTTCAGTTTTATTGCAGTACAGTTGCGCTGCTGCACATCATGGCTAACAATCATTGCCAAAGCCAAACGCTCTAATAAGCAAGACCTAGTGGCTTTGCCAATGCTTGTTCTTCCTATGTAAACATAGTAAAAAAGAGGAACTTCACTTTATACCTTTTTTTTACCATAGTAAAATATTGTATTGGATATATGTAAAAGAGTTCAGGTACCAATTATTCAAACACTAAGGGCCATCTTATGAGTTTGGCAGTGTGGCAGCGGGCCGCCACCCCATCGCCCCGCTGCCACACCGCCAAACCCATAATGTGACCAATGACTGTAATCCAGGTCGAGCGGTCCTGCTGTCCCACTGCAGTGCCATGTTAAGGCTCATATGTGAGCCTAAGGAAGGTGTAGCAATGGGAACGCAATTGCACGTTTGTGCAGGGCATGGACTGTTAAGTCCATGCACTGCAGGAACTGGGGGTACATGAAGACAGAGGGACACACCATGTGCCCCCCTAAATGCATCCCCTGGTGCAGAGGCAACCTTAGTTTTCTCATGCCACACTTTTCATCACCAATGCAAGACCGCCAGGGATCGCGAATCCCTGGCGGGTAGCAGTGGTTCCGTGGCAGTACGACGTTATAGGTTAGGTGTTTGAATGAGACGTTAAAAAACACTGAAATACACCTGTTATAGTTTATTCAAGAGCCTGATCTTTGGAAACAAAAAATCCCCATGAGACTACTTCTGTTGGCCAGCTGAACTGTAACCCACGTCCACGCCCACCCTCACAGACCACGACAGAAACCTTGGTATCATCCTAGACGACAAACTCACATTAATAAACAGGTGAATGCAGTGACCTCGTCCTTCTCAGAATGCTCTGCAAGCTCTTCAGATGGCTCCCCACATTCACAAGACACACTGTCTCCCAGGCCCTCATAACCAGCAGACTAGACTATGGGAATGCACTTTGCATTGGCATAGCCAGCCAGCACACTCAAAGACTCCAGACCACCCAAAACACTGCTGCCAGACTCTTCCTAGACATCCCCTGAAATGCTCACATCACTACCTACCTCAGAGAACTACACGGGTTACCCATCCAGAAACTATGTCAATTAAAACAGTTCGTCCACACCTATTAGCTCTCCACAACCCCGGACCTGCGTACTTCAATGACCGGCTCCAAATCTACCATCTAGCCAGACAGCTACGCTGAGCCTCACTTGCCCTCTCACATGTCCCCCGCATCCACAGAAGCAAGTCAGGAGGGCGCTTCTTCTCCTGCATTTCCAGCAAGACCTGGGAGGTACTCCCTCAACACATCAAGACCGCCTTTTTCTCAACATCCACAAGACACAGAAGACCTGGCTGTTCAACTAGGAGCCCCATCCAACCTACGTTCCTGCTGCAGCGCCTGGATACCCTCACAGGTGGTAAGTTTCACCATACAAATCAACCTAACATAACAGTTAAAAAACTGTTCAAATGAATGACAAAAAAAGGATGAGAATGTGGGGTAGGTGTTTGCGCAAGGATGGGTGCAGTGCCTGTCGAAAGGCCAGTGCATGATGGAAGCAGACGTCATCGTTTTTTGTAAACTGTAACTTAGATATTTCAGTGTTTTCTTGGCTTATTAACATTAGCTCATGTCTCAAACCAACACCTAACTATAACTTCACTTTAAGCTTTTTTTTCAGTGAATACACACACGCACGAAGACACATATACACATGTTTTGTAATCCTTGTGGGGGCTATGTGTGCATACTTGCCTCGGGGGACTAACCATTCCCAATATTTTTAAAATACACTAAAAACAAAAAAAGGTACGAAAAAAATCACGATACAGGCTCCTGCTTCAAATTAGCGAATATATTATGGTGCACACAGGATCATCCTTGTGGGGACTTGAACAAGTGCTACCATCCTTGTGATGACCTACTCACAATCACAGTATGGAATTAAATACAGGCAAGGCAGATGGTTAGATCTTTATTTTATTAACACCATACACAAATAAGATCATAATGTATTTATATATGAATTAGCACACATATCATAGGCCTACATAAAAGATGGATAATGCTAATAATGTGTCAGAAAATATATACTCTGATTACCGAGAGGCACTCAAAACTGTAAATAACTGATTGCATAGTGCTCAAGATCTTAAAACTGAAACATAGAGAAATTAATAGGTGGAATCAAGCAATATTATCAAGTGAAACCCGGAGTTTGAATATTTCCTTATATTGTTATCTAAGTAGCCATTAGACTACATCTCCCTAGAAATGCACGTTATGGTAATGTCTTAAGAGGAGCTTGATGATGCCCACAGAGGTGGTATGTGTTCACTGCATTAGGATGGTGTTTTATGATGCCCACAGAGGTGGTATGCAATTAAAGTAGAGCTATGGCCGCTGAAGATATACTATTTAAAGCCATGACAGGGTAATAACAGTTTTAATAGTTTGTGAGTTTTTTAGCTCGAGCCTTGGCAGAGGTACAGTGTGAAGATAATCCTATTCTATTACCGATAGATATAGTGTATGGTTATTGGGGTGTTGAGGTCTTCTCAGAGATTGAAGTGAAGGTAATCATGTACAAGTCCCCACAAAGATAGTGTGTGATTATTGGGACTTTCAAGGGCCTACAGAGATAGTGTGTGACGATAATTGTGATTAAGTCCCCCTGAAATAGCGTGTAAAGACAATGCTCAAGTCCCTGCAGAGGAAGAATGAAGATAATGATGTTCAAGTCCAAACAGAGATTGTGTGTAATTACTGGAATGTTCAAGTCCCCACAGAGGTGTTGGTTTCTTATAATGATGTTCAAGTCCCCACAACGATAGAGGTATTATAGTGAGGTTCAAGTTCCCAAAAAGATAGTGTGTTATTATAGTGATATTCAACTTCCCACAAAGTTAGTGCTCTTTATCCCTCGTGCATGATTTTACTATACAGGTAAGTGCCATACAGGCGGAAGTATTATGCAATTTAAAAAAAACTGATTTAAGGGTTATGCGATGGGTAAGGGTTCAGGGTAGTTAGGAACTTAAATTCGTTTTTAGGGCTCTGAGGTGGGCAAGGGTATAGGGTAGTGTGGGTTTTAAAGGGTTTTTATGGGTCAAGGATGGGTAAGGTTATGGGCAGAAAGGGGTTTAGTGTGTTCAGGGATGGGTAAGGATAGAGGGTATTTAGGGGCTTTTAGGATTCAGGGATGGTTAAGGGTACTGGGTAGTAAGGCTTTTAAAAGGGTTTTTGGGTTCAGGGATGGGTAGGGGTGTGGGGTAGCAAGGGTTGTTTAAGGTTCAGGGTTGGGTAGGGGTGTGGAAAAGCAAGGGGTTTTACAGTTCAGGGATGGGTAAGGACACAGAGTAGTAAGGGTTTTGAGGATCGGTTTTGGGGATCTGGAATGGTTAAACATAAGTGGTGGTAAGGGGATTTTAGGGTTCAGGATTGGTAAGGGTTCGGATTACTAAACGTATTTTGTGGGTCATGGATGGGTAAGAGTTATTAAGGGGTTTAGAACGCTAAGGGATTGGTAAAAATGTGGGATAATGCAGGCTAGGAACAATTTTAATAGTTTAAATGTTTTTTAGGTCAAGCCTAGGCAGCGCACATGGGCTGTCTTCAAGACAGGTGGTATTCACTCCATAGGCTTAAACAGTGGCCGACGGTGCCCCTCAACACCGGAGGGGCTTTCGAGGGGACCGAGAGACAAACCCGGTGGGGGTCAGAAAGATAATTAAGCAAATATTAAAATGTCCTTACCCCTGTTTCACTCTCCTCCGTGTTTTCTTCTTTCTTCTGGTGTCAAGGCGACAGCACCTCCTGGAGCCTCAGGCAATCCCCTTCTGCAAATCCAGGATTGGCTCCGGGATCATAAAACAATTAATGCATTCTGGGGCTGCTTTTTTTAATAATGGGAATGAGGCATGTGGCCCCCCTCTCCTAGCCTTTACAGGCCCGAGGGGCCCAACTCAGGGCCAAAATATATATATGTTGGGAGGTGGAACATGCAGCTCCCTCCCTGAGCCATCAGTAGCCCCGGGGAGCCCACCCACAGAGGCAAAAAGATTGTTTATGGGGGGCACGCATGACCCTCCTCCCTGAGGCACCAGAGACCCCGGGCCAAAATCATTGATTTAGGGGTTGGGGGGCATGTGACCCTTCTCCTCGAGCTATGACAGGCCCCGGGGACCCCATCCCTGGGGCTGAATCTACTGTAAATGGGGAGTGAGATAGCACAGTCCCCCCTCCCTAAGCCATTAATGGTCCGGGGACCCCACCCCTTGGGTCTGGCTCACACGATCCCACCACTGGTCAATAGTAGTTTCCCTGCCCGCATTTGTGTGGGCAGGGAAAACCTGTGTTTGCTCCCGCTTGGCAGGAGCATTTTTTAATCTCTATCAACACGGGAGCAAAGACAAAGTCTGCTCCCAGTCGGCGGGAGCATAAAAATGCTCCAGCCAGCTGGGAGCAGACTTTTAATCTGTTTCCATGCCCACGCTAAGGCGAGCAGGGAAACAGATCAAAATATTGCTCCTGCCCAATGGTAGCAACTTTAGTACCTGCTTCCTCTGGCAGGGAGCAATGCCGGCTTCTGTTGCATGCGGGGAGCCCGACTACTATTTATATAACACCAAGACACCCGATTTAACAGTGCAGGCCTTGGGGGATGGGTTCCCAGCGGATGGCAAAGGCGGGGGGCGATGCAGCCCCTCTCTGCTTTCATTTTTAGTAGTGGCCCTGGGATATAGGGTCCCCAGGGCCTAACAAGGCTCGGAAAGGGGAGCCACATGGCCTATCTCCCCTTTAATTGTAAAAAAAAGGGCCCTTGGGGATGGTGTCCCCAGGGTCTAACAAGACTCGGTGGAGGAGGGCTGTACAGCGCCCCTCGCTTTTGGATAATAAAATGGCTGTGTGGATGGGTACCCCAGGGCCTTAGAAGGATCAGGAGGGGGCACGTGGCCACCCTTCCCTTTCATAAAAAAGGCCCCAGGGATTGAGTCCTCAGGGCCTAATAAGGCTTGCAGAGGGGTGCCTGCTGCCCCCTAACCTTTAATAAAAATTAAAAAACGGCCCTGGGGGATGGTGTCCCCATGACCCAAAAAAGATCGGGGAAGGGGGAGCCACCAGGCCCTGGGGATAGCATCCCCAGGACCTAATAAAGGCTCAGAAAGGGGGGGGCACATGGCCCCTCCCCTTTAAAAATCACAAGGTTCTGTCCCCGCCGCACTTGGTTAAAGTAACGTTATGTGTGATAAAAAGATCTTCTGTTTTTGTTTCTAAAGAATCCTCAGAAATTCACAGAAAAAAACTAAGGTTAAAGTATGGTTATAGTTAGGTAAGCATGTCAGTGACCACATTAACATTTTAATTAAAAAAAATCTCTGAAAGTTACCCATTTATATTTAGCAGAGCTAACTATAACTTGCGCCCACCATGCACTTCTTATGACCTGTTCTTTGACAATATTTATGACATCACTAATGACATTTCAAATAACATCATTGATGACATCACTGAAAACATCATCCAAGCTTCTTTTGTACACAGTGCTATATAAACGGGTATAGCATTAGAGCTATAAAAGTAAGTGCAAAATAGGTTAGAATATTATGAAGCATCATTAGTGCTATTATCCATTCAACATCCATATTTAGAAAGCTTGTGTTATGTGCAACATTTACCCTATAACATGCACTTCATGGGTAGCCAAGTTCATGTTGACTACGAAGCACAATCTGTATACAACTGTTCAGAGAAAACCAAGTTCCTCCAGATACTGAAGCCCTGTTACATAACTAACGCCCTACTATGGACAGTCTTTACCTGTATCATAATCCAGACAGTCACAGAACCTACACTGAGAAAACAAGTTGATGAGGAGAAAGGTGGGTACTGTAAACTGTGTTTACTCTATGGAGAATTTACTCTGTACCACACTATTTGCAGACATTGAAACTCTCATGAAAAATACACCACAGAGTATTTAAAAAGTATTTAGAACACTGTACACTCAAAAAAGAGATTATGAGCTTAAAATAAACAAGGTGTTTCCCTTAAAGAAGCATGGGGAAAAAAACCTTCTGCAGTCCGCATTCATAAAATTGTTAATTGCTGCAAAAAACCTGTCTATGCTAGATGATATGGCTGTTCTGAGCAGGCGCTGCTATGTCTGGGCAGTATTCCACTCCTACGATGCACAGAAACTGCAGCCATGTATCACCTGTACTTATCTAAAGGGTTAAAGTCTAGGGGGCCGATTCACAGAACTAAACTTAGATAACATCCTAAACTTACTACTTTTGGTATTCACAGAAGGCATTTAGTAGTAGTAAAGTTAGGACGTCTAACTTTACTACTACTAAACTGAGACAAAATCCTAACTTTACAACTTTCAGTATTCACAAAAGGCATTTAGTAGTAGTAAAGTTAGAAATCCTAACTTTACTACTACTAAATGCCTTCTTTGAATACCAAAAGTAGTTAGTTCAGGATTTTATCTAAGTTTTGTTCTGTGAATCGGCCCCTATGTTTGTAGTGCTCAGACAGGAGGAGTGGAATTTGTGGGGTCACACCCCTGTATGGAATAATCCCACAAAAAACAAGAAATATGTTGATTCTGTAATCAGAGTAAGGAAACTATCATCCACATTTTGTGCATCTGTCCTTCCTTGTTACAGTTAAGGAAAGACCTACTATGAAGAGACTTCAACCGTCTGGGGATCCGAACCTGACGCCAGGCTGTAATTGCAGGCTTGAAATCAGAGAACAACATGCTAAATGTTAAAATCTTCAAGTTTTTTCAAGCTGCTGCAGCAAAACTAAGCATAGCCAAGAATAACCCTTATTTGGTAGCTGTGTTTAAAAACGGATTTAGCACCCAGTTGCTCTTCATACCATGTTTTCTATTTTGCTTTTATTACCACTTTCTCCACCACATTTTAACATTCTAGCCTTCTGCTATTCTGCTGCTACCCTGCACTTTGCAGCTTTATTTAGTACTTTATTTAATGGTACGAGGTGGACGATATCAAAGTGCAGAAACATATGATAGTAATTGCGGCACTCAATCTGGTGTGAAGTAACCTCATTTGTTTTTGCCAAACTAAGATGTTGTGTCTTGCTGCTACTCTGTATTTGCCCTTCTATCAAGCACTTCATTTACTGTTTAGGGGTGGATGATCTCAAAGTGCAAGACAGTATGATGATTATTGTGGCATAAAACTCAGTCCAAGGCAACTACACTTGTTCCTGCCAAATAAGGCATTGTTTCTAGCTGCACTTTGTACTTTCCCTCTAGTATTTAAGTCAACATCCTTATTCAGTGGAGCTTAAAACTTTTTCTATTATGTTTGCAAATTGTTAGTCATGTTTCTACAAATATTATGTTCCAATTATCTTGTACAGCAAAGCATGGCGGCATTTTTGATAAGGTTTTAATTAACTGAACAATAAGTTAATTCTACCACATAATCAACGTTTGAAGGTGCTAAAGATCATACTAACTGTAGCCTTCATACTGTGGTGAAAACTTTACTGATAGCCCATCTTCTGAAGCAAAACAAGCACTTGTACATAGATTAGTACCTGGTGCGCACAGTCTTCTATGTTAAGAAGAAATTGTCATGCTGAGATTATTCTGTTTGATATTTCAAAGCTGCTTGCAATACCTAGTATGTAGTACCGAGAATCTTTGTCCTGTTGGAAACTTTTTTCTGCTATTATAAAAAACCCTGGTTGGAGCATAATACACACAACTCGTCAATTGTCACCTGTACACAAACTTACTCTTCAATGCATAGATTTCTAACGTGTTTAATACATCTACACAGCTATGATGTATTAGGAGTACATGCATTTTGTACGCACTTACATCCATTAGCCAGAGATAGCTTGTAAAAAATTAGGTAGAGAAGTAATATGGTAGTTACCCGTCACTATGTAAACTATAAAACAAACTATACTCACTGGATGATGCCATCAGAGAGATCATCAATGATTTCATTTCAGAAGTCATCAGTGATGTCATCAATGATGGCATAGAACATCTCATGAGTTATGTAATATGTAAGTCATAAGCTGTGCATGGGGGTGCCAATTTATATTTAGAGCTGATAACTATAACTGATGAATTTCTGTGTTTTTTTCAGTTCAAAACGTTAATGCTGTCTCTGATATGTTCACCTAACTATAGCGTTACTTTAACCTTTGTTTTTTTCATATATATATAAAATTCACAGAAAAAAGCAAAGGTTACATGGTTATTCCAGTTAGGAAATAGAATTTGAAAAACCTTAGAAATTCACTAAAACAACAAAGGTTACAGGGACTTTATAATTAGGGTCAGATATTACACAGACATAACCATTGAAATTCAGCAGTTATAGTTATACTTATCTCAAGAAACTATAACTTGTGCACTAAGGAACTATTACTCGTGCCCCACCATCCACAGTATTCCAATCAATAATTCTATTGGAAATGTTACAGTGATATTAACAATGATGTTATAGAAGATGTCACGACTGATGTGGGATAATTAGCAGTGTGCATCGGGGGGGGGGGGCCGGGGTGGCCACAGGGCCCGTCCTGCAACCAACCCCACAAGCAGACAACCCCACCCATGCATAGCGGGTGTTAGGCTGCATGGCCTGGCCACCTGTGGCTAACCACCCAAAGGAATCCCCCCTCCCCAGGCTGATTTCTTCCCCGGGGATCCCATCCCCAAAGCCAACCAAGATTTCTGTAGGGGAGGGGGGTACATGTCCTCCCTCCGAGGCATTTCTTTGTTACCCCCCCGGGATGCTTTCGCCTCCTAGAACCACCCCTCCCCAGGCTATTTCTGGCCCAGGGACCCCATCTCCCGGGTCCGGGTCACATTCAATCAATCAGGATTTGTAAAGCGTGCTACTCACTCATAAGGGTCTCAATGCACTGGAGAGGGGGGTGGGGGGGTCTTGCCACTCCGATTCAGCCAAAGAGCCAGGTCTTGAGGTTCTTCCTGAGAGTCTGCAGAGTGGGGGATCGTCTGATGCCTCATGTTGAGAAGGAGTTTGTTCCAGGTCTTTGCTACAATGTAAGCGTAGGCTCTGCCACCCGTTCTGGCTCTGTGTATGTGAGGGATTTCTGCAAGTTCAGTGGAGCGGAGTTTCCTCTTGGGTGCGTGGAATGAGAATCTTTTGTTGAGGTATTGGGGTCTGGTGTTGCGGAGGTGTTGGTCTTTCTGGATTCGGCAGGGATCCACTTGACAGTTTTGCGGAGGATGTGGAGGGTGTTGTAGGACGAAGAATATATGGCGTTGATCTGTTGGGTCATGGTGAGGGAGGAGTCGAATATGATGCCAAGGTTACAGGCATGGTCTGTGGGAGTGAGGGGGCTGCCGAGGGCAGAGTGAAACCAGGTGTTGTCCCATGCTGAGGAGGTGGGTCCGAGGACGAGGACTTCTGTCTGCTCTGAGTTAAGCTTCAGACAGCTGCTGCTCCTCCAGGATGCAACCTCTTTCATTCCTTGCTGGAAGCTGAGTTTGGTAATGTTGGGTTGCCTCGTGAGGGAAAGGATGAGCTGGGTGTTGTCGGCGTAGGATACTATGCTGAGCCCATGTTTGATGATGATGGCAGCGAGGGGGACCATGTAGATGTTGAAGAGTGTGGGGCTGAGCGAAGATCCCTGGGTTTCTCCGCAGTTGATCTCTGTGGGTTCGGAGAGGAAAAGGATGAGTCTGATTCTTAATGTGAAGGCCAGTGAGGAAAGAGTGGCACCAGACGAGAGCAGTTGCCTGTATGCCAGTGTCGTGGAGTCTGGAGGTGAGAGTGTGGTGGAAGACAGTGTCTCCTGGACCTCCATTGGCTTAGGATTGCTAGCAGAATTAAGTTTAAGGCCCTTTGCTACATATTCAAAATCAAACAAGGCACTGCCCCTGTATATTTACAGGAACTGATTCATGCTTATCATCCCACCCGTTCTCTGAGATCCTCCTGCAAAGGTGATTTTGTAATTCCTCGGTTTAAGTTGGTGAAAATGGGCGGTCGCTCACTTTCCCACTTAGGCCCTAGGATCTGGAATACCCGGCCCACTGTTCTGAAAAGTGAAACTCTTTACCTCAGTTTTCGCAAAGTACTCAAGACATGGCTCTTTCAGCAATGATTTGTGTTGTACTCTCTTCCTTCTTTAATTCTGTCCCTTGGCGCCGGGAAACCCTTTGTGGGTAGCTGAGCGCCTTAAAAGTTAAATAAATAAATAAATAAATAAATAAATAAGGGTGCAGAGAGTTCAAGTAAGGTGAGGGCCACCATGTGGCCCTGGTCGGGGAGGGTGCGGATGCAGTCTGTGGTGGCAAGGACGGTCTTGGTGCTGTGGTTACTGCAAAATCCGAATTGGGAGGAGTCGAGGATGGATTTGGCTCAGATGAAGTTCATATTATAAAGTGGGAGCCAATTAGGCCCCGGAATCCCAGTGCCCTCCACTTTTTGGGAGAAAGCCCGGACACTGACTTTAGGCCAAATGGAATCACTCAGTACTGATAGTGGTTGTGCACCAATGCAAACCAAGAACTTGTGATGTTTTCTGGCGATTGATATATGAAAGTACACGTCTTGAAGGTTGATGGCACAGAGCCAATCCCCTTGGTGTAACTGAGGGTAAAACTGGTGTAATGCCAGCATCCAGAACTTCTCTCACTGAATCCACTTATTGGCTGTGTTGAGGTCAAGAATGGGTCTGAACTTGTTCTGGGCTTTCTTTTTGATGAGAAAGAACCTTGAATATAACACTGTGCCTCTTTGGAGAAGAGGTACAGGCTCCTACGCCCGCTTCTGTAAGAGAATTTTGGCCTCTGATTGTAATTGTTGAAGTTGGTATCTGGATGGTTTCGGAGGTATGGACGGTGGAGGGCTGGTGAACCTGAGACAATATCCATTGTGAGCAATATTCAGCACCCAGGCATCTTGTGTGATGTTTTGCCACTCTCCCAGGTAATGTTGTATGCTTCCCCCTACCTGAGCGGGTAACAGAAGAGGGGGAAGAAAAGATTCAGGGTTTTGATTCTGTTGGTTGCTTGCCCCTTTATGCATGCTGCTTGCTTGATCGTCCTCTAGCCTGTCATCTTTGATAAGGCTGATAGGATTGTTGGTACTGTTGTTGTTTACCATTCTGGCGACTCTGATACCAACGAGATGTTTGAACCATCTGCGAAGAATAATTGCATTGGAATGGCCTGAACGATTTACGTTGTTCGTTAGGTTTCTACTCACTGAAGGCTTTCAGCGTCTTCATCTCTGCCTTATCCTGGACATCTCCTCATCAGTGCCAAAGGGAGTCATTCCAGAGAATGGGAGATTGAGAATCTGTTGTTGTGATTCTGGCTGCCGAGAAGTAATACAAAGCCAAGAGTATCATCTGAGAGCAATTCCATGACAGTATTCGTGTGTTGCCAGGACAGATTTATTTTCTGCCCCACTAATGATTTGGTTAAAACCAGTAGGCCTTCTGTGAGTATTTCAATTAAATCTTCTTGCTTGTCTCTAGGTAGACAGTCCATGAACTGTTGGACTGATTCTCACAGTGCTCTATCATATAGGCTTCTGTGTTGCAGACTTTCCTACCCGCAGAGTCTAGCTTGTGGGTCTCCTTGTCAGGTGAGACTGTTGAGGTAGGAGAAGTGGCATGTTTATTTTTCGCAGCCACCTCAATGATGGTGTCTGGTGTTGGGTCTGTTCAAAGGAAGACAGGGACCTGCACTGGAGGTTGGTATTTTTCCTGTAGTATGAATGTAGTTCAATTGACAGAAAATGGAGTAAGGAAGAGGTCCACAGCTGGTTCTAAGAGACCCGGAACAAGTTGAAGCCAAGGCAGAAACTTCTCTATGCTGGAGGGTCTAAAAAAGTACCGATGTTGTAGGTGTCGATGTTGACATTGGAATGTTCTATTTTGAAGCACCTCTCACGAAAACTTCCAGAAAGTTAGAATGTCATCCACAGGTGAAATGTGTGTGGGATCCAAAAGAGTCAGAGTAAACCTCCCAGTGTTTGAGGATAAAGTGTCTCTTGTGTCTGGGATCTAGGTCTTGCCGGTAGAGGTGGAGGAGGTGGAGAAGGTGGGGGAGGAGGAGACATTGGAATCCTTGGTTACGTGACAGATGGAGGAGTAGAAGGCCGTGGATGAGGAAGCACTGGCAATGGAGATGGTGCATCCCGTAAAGGAGAATAGGTACAGGATTATTCGGAATCTGGTGATGTGTATATTCGTCTCCGCTATCAGTGCATTTCTTGAAGCCTAGAGGAGGCTGAAAGAGTGATGGATAATGACCTTCCTCTCCCCCTCAACATCAATCTACTAGTTGACGGTGACCAGCGGCGACTTCTCGATGTCGGATCAAGTCTCAACGTCGATTGACAGCGGTGTGTCGACGTCGATCGACAGTGTTGTGTCGACGCCGATCGACAGTGGTGTGTCGACGTAGATAAAATCTCAACAGTGACCTGCGAGGCAATGTCATTTACACTGGGCTCCTCGCCGTTGGCCACAGTCCATGCATCGGCATTGTTCTCGACGTAGGTACCCTTCTGCCTCGATGTAGATAAATGGCATTTCTCTGAAGTCAATCCTTGGGCTCACAGCGAACAGGTCGGTGCCGTACCTCCTCTCAACGTCATCGTCCTTGACATTGACCAGGTATAGCAACTTTCTCAGCCCTTTTTCATCTTGAAAACCCAGCAGAGGCTGATTACAGAGTCCTGGTAGAGGACTGACCCTCTCCACGCCCTAAGGCCCCACCTGGAGATTGTGTCTTCCGCGGCTCCTCTACTCCCTGACGCGGTTCCTCTACTCTCTGAAGGCGAATCTCCTCTCTGCTGCAAAGAGTGCACCAGGAGAATGTCTTACAAATATGACAAGAGTCAAGAATATGACTTTCTTGTAAACAGAGTATACATACTCCAAGAGAATCAGTCTTGTCCTTCTTTCTGCCACAGTCTGGACACAAATCAAAAAGAGATGGCATTTTGTAAGTGAAAATTCAATAATTCCTGTCAAAAAGACAGAAAAAAGCAGGGAAAGACCAAAGACGTTTAGTGAACAAGTTGTAAGTGAAATTCTGAAATGAATTTTGCAGAGAAACTAAAATTTTCCAAGCTCAATGCTCTCGATTCCTGTCAACAGGAGTCTGAAAAAGAACAGAACGAATTTCCACCATCTGCGCATGATGCGATACTGGTGGTCTCTGGGTTCTTAAAGGCACAGCCTCTATTTTTGACCCATGTAATAGCAGATTATGCGGCTACTCGGTCCTACTCACATTCATATCTATCATGAAAAAGGATTTTGTGAAGGAGAGTGTAAAACATCTCAAATTCCTCTCAAATGTAATGTGCTGGTCCCTTTTTCACTTCATAATGAAAACTTCGGCAAGTGTAGCCTATGTATTTTGGCTGCATTATCTCGCTCTATATCTCATAAGTGTCTTTACAGACCTTACTGAAGAAAGCAAAAAATATCCATTTACAAAGTTATATCTAAAAAAAAGTGCCTGGATACTGTTGTAATGGTCAAATTGGGTAAAGACCATCATGCTGGACCTGGAAGACAGAGGTCATTAGAGTTGTTGATGTCATCCCTAAGGGATTGGGCTGGTGTATCAGTTTGGGACACACATTCCTGTTCCAGAGTCCTTCACTCAATAGTCGGTCTCAGACTATTCTGGGTGACAATTGGTCTCTGCACCCAACCGTTCTGGACATGTGGTTTGGAATAGTGAGGCATCAATCAAGATCGTGTCAATGATGGTGGTAAATGGAGTGTCATGTATCAGCCTCATGTCTAGCCCTTGTACTTCCTGCACTATTGTTAGCCATGCATTTGCTTTCCATGCTAAATACACTTGCTCTCCTAAATGCCCTGCTCCTGCTCACACCCCATCAGCCTGTCTGTTGGTTGGCACTGCACCATTTCCTGGTGTGACCAATAGAGCGCCTCAGTCATCTCTTGCTGGAATTGGGAAACACAGAATAATACATTCTTCTACCTCTCTTCAGTTTTCTCTGGGGGTATCCTTAGTCATTTGGGAAAAACATTATGAAGGAGGAAATGAATTGAGGGTATAAACTTAAATTCTATCCTTAATACAGCTAATCTGTATTTCAGTTTCTTTCAGGTGTCTTTTAGACTTTTCATATGACACTACAACCAATGCTTGATGGCTTCCTCCGGCCAGTTAAGGAAGGTCAACCATGGTTCTGGAGCTAGTTCGAGTTTTACAACCCTATCATCTCCTCTTAAGGCTGTTGAGGTATTCCATATCACTGGTACTTTTATCTGGAAAGGACTTCTTTTAATCAGCTCATTTTACCTAAATCTCTTAAAACATGCACCTGTTCCTCAATTTGATCTAATTTATAGAGCCACATTGCAGCATCTTTCTGGAAAGTTGCCTTTTTAGTAGCAATTGATTCTGCCTGGAGAGTCAGAGAATTACAAGCCTTGTCATCCAGTGAACCCTACTTGAGTTTCCATCACAACAGGGTAGTCTTAAATACACACCCTTCTTTTCTTACCAATGTTGTCTCAGAATTCCATGTATATCAGACAATTTCTCTTCCTGTTGTCCTCCTCAACCTCTCTTCTACAGCCGAGAGATCTCCTTACTCTTTAGTTTTAAAAAGAGTAGTATTAAAGTTTTATATAGATAAAACTAAACCTAGTAGAAAAACAACACAACTCTTCATTTACTATGAACCTTTACGCATAGGTCTAGCTTCATCCAAGCAGACAATAGCTCATTGGATAATATCCTGCAAAGTATTTTGCTACCAATTAGCAAGTAAACCTTTGTCTGGTAAACCAAAATCACTTTCTACTGGAGGAAAAGCAGAATCTAAAGCTTGGATTATAGATGTCTCTCTTGCAGAAATATGTGAAGCAGCAACTTGGAAATTATTTCATACCTGCACAAGACATTATTGTCTAGATGAAGATTCTTGAACTTATACCCTTGTAGATCAAGCAACTCTAGGAAATTTACTTAAGTAACCATTACTTTTAATTAATTTTATATTGTTTCTTTCTAACGTTGACAGCTACTAAAATTGGGATATGCTTACTTCTCTATTTTGTTCTGAACTATCACTGAGAATCCTAAAATGGAGAAGAACAGGTGCTTACAGGTGCTTTGTTCTGCATCGTAGGTATTCTCACGGAAGTCATGAACGACCCTCCCCCTCTCTGACTGTAAATGCGACACAGTGTTATATAACTCCTGTATGGAATGGTTTAAAAAAGAACTGAGCCTCTGAAGCACACTGCTACTACAGTACATGTTGGGTAGTGGAAGCTGCTGGATCTCTTAACCCCTCCCATGCTGATGACGGGCCCCGTCCGTCATGCATCACAGTGGGCGTGTGCTGATGACGGCTGGGGGCCGTCATGATCCCGCCCAGTCATTAAAACGGCCGCACAGATGCAGAATTGTGGCCGCGCCCAAGGGGTTAAAGCAAGAGTGTATATTATGCGCAGCAGATGCACTTTTAACCATGCAGGTACCTTTCCCTTCCATTATCTCTGTAGTTATAGCAGGGTTTTCTGTTTCATTTTTTATTATATGGCACATTTCTACACGTTTTGCTTCAGTGTAGTTTGGTATCCTAATTATATTCCTGTAGTTTTCTGCATATACAAATGCAGTTAAAGCTGGCCTGTCACAGACTTATGGAGCTATGTGATGTTGGAGTTAAATGCTCAATGGTGAACTGTCTGGTAACACCTCCATAAGTCTGTGACAGGTCAGCTAAACTGCATTTTAATATGCAAAAAAGTGTTCTGGGAGTCCCCTTAATGGGTGGGACTGTTTTACATTCATGACTATCAGTGAGAATCCAACGATGCAGAAAGAGGTCTTTATCAGCTACCTAGACGGGGGATTGAAAAGTGCAACAACGTCTGTCCACTTTCCTCATTGCAACAGAAATACTAAGAGAAGTTTTGGGGTCACTGAACCCATTTAAACACATTAAACATGGTCTGCACTGATGACCTAGGCAACTATTGCCATTCCACTGGAGGCTTCTGCTCTCGTGCCATGAATTACCCTCACACCTCTAATTCCTAGTTCCTAACAGTCCTGACCACATCCCCCACACTGTCCTCACCTGCCAGTTTGATGTTGCTGCAATTCATTTTACAAAACAAGTACCTAATAAGCGGAGCTGTAAACCTAATAAGCCAAAGACAAGCAAAATAAATCAATAAACTTTGTTTTCTAATTTTTCTTTGACTGATTGGACTTGCCTCTCAACAAAAGCAAGTGAAGGAGCTTGTACATCAATGTGTGAAATGACCTTGTAAGAGGAAGAGGCTGAAAGAGCACAACAGGTGTTTGGATGTTTTTACCCTATCTTTCAGATGAGGGGCATCTCCTGCTTCCATTGCTCTCCCTGTTTTCCTCAGCACTTGCCCTTAGCAGAGAATGCTCCCTTTGTAGGCATCGGTGGCTCCTCTGCTATAGCGTAGGAGCGTTGCCCTACCCTTCCAGCATCCCAAATAAAATTAAAATAAAACGATAATACACTGTGATGTGTTATCATTTTATTTTGTGTCCCAGAGTCTTGGGTGTGGGGCCAGGGGGATAACAGGCACCAACGGGAGTGGTATGCACTATTATCAGTGCACAAAACAGTTTGGCCGACCGTCTCAGGTTAACCAAACCATAATGCGCACTTTGTATGTTCTCCTCTCAGGCTGCATTACAGCCTGGGTGGAGATCATGCCCAGGCTCCCAGTACCTGGCTGAGCGCCAAACCACAGCACTCAGACAAATCACAACGCCTCGCAGCCTTAGAAATTCACTGAAAAAAAACAAAACTTACAGGGACGTTAAAGTTAGGAAATATAATTTGTTCTAAACATAAGGGGCCTTATTTATGAAGGCCTTGCGCCACCGGTGTGTCACTTTTTCCCATTTAAAAAGTGACGCACCGGTGGCGCAAGGCCTTCATAAATAAGGCCCCAGAAATGTACTGAAAAAAACAAAGGTTGTAGGGACGTTTTAGTTAGGCTGACATTTCACTCATACAAAACCCAAAGAATTCAGCACTTCTAGTTAGCTGATCTAACTATAAATTGCGCTCCTGCAATGCTTTGCTTATGACCTCACATATTACATCACTCATGGCGTCACTGATGACATCTCAAATGACATAACTGATGACAACATTCAGTGACTGTGAGTGTTTTTAAAAAGTTTATGAGTGTTAAATATATATACCAACGTCTGTTGGTGAATCAGTGGATGTATAAGTGCCTGTATGGGTGATTACGTGGGTGCATGACTTACTTTATAATTGAGTGATTAAGTATCTAAGTGATTATATGGGTGAGTGACTAGGTTATGCGAATGTCTGTATCAGTCTGTCAGTTGGTGTATAGGTGGCTGTATGGGTTAGTGAGTGGGTACGTGAGTAGCTGTATTGGTTATTGATTGCCTGAGTACCTGTATGAGTGTCTGTGTGGGTGGGTGAGGGGGAGTGGGTCTAGCTGCATAGATGAGTGAGTGGGTGAGTCAGTGGCTGTATGGGTTAGTGAGTGTGTCTGTGAGGGACTGTATGGGTGACTGAGTATATGTATGGCTGTGTCGGTGAGTGAATGGATGTGGCAGTGGTAAATCGTTGTGTAACTGCATAAGCAAAAGGCAGTATATGTGAGTGTTGGGAGTATATGAGCGAATGCATGTGTGACGTAGTGATTGTGAGAGTGGCGTATGGATGAGTGTGTGCTTGTGTCAGTGACTGTTTAGGTGAGTAAATATGTGTTAACTTCTGTTTGAATAAGTACGTGGGTATGTGTATAACTGTATAGGTGAGTGGCTGTGTAATTAACTCTGTGGGTGGGTGAGTGACTAGGTGTGTAAGTAGCTCTATGGGTGACTGACTGTATGAGTGGCTATATGGGTGCATATTATAGTAGCTGTATTGGTCAGTGAGTTGGTTATGAGAGGCTGAATATGTGAGTGTGTACTTATGTCAGTGACTGTATAGGTGAGTGTTACTATCTGTATGAATAAGTGAGTGGTGTGTGTATAACTGTATAGTTGAGTAAGCGGCTGTGTGATTTACTGTATGGGTGAGTGAGTTGGTGTGAGTTGCTCTATGGGTGACTGACAGTGTGTGAGGAGCTGTATGGCTGTATTAGTGAGTGACTTGGTGTAGTTGTGGATGTATGGGTGACTGAGTGGATGTGTGTGTAGTCCTATGACTCAGTGAGTGGGTGTCTAAGTACAGGTATTATTGTGTCAATGGTTTTGAGCCTGCTAGTGTGGAAGTTGGAGTGGGTGTATGAAAAGTTATATTGGGGTGTGAGTGGGTGCATCAGAGATTCAATCAATCAGGGAGTTTAAAGGGTGCTACTCACCTGTGAGGCTATCAAGGCGCTGGAGGGGGGTGCAGCTCAGTTTCAGTCAAAAAGCTAAGTCTTGAGGCAGGGATCCACTTGTAGGTTTTGCAGAGGATGCAGATGATTTTGAAGCAGGTGGAGGCAACTGTGTTGATCTGTTGGGTCATGGTGAGGGAGGAGTTTATTATGATGGCAAGGTTCTGGGCTTGGTCGGTGGGGGTGGGGGGTTGCCAAGGGTAGTGGGCCACCAGGAATTATCACAAGCTGAGGGGGTGGGTCCAAGGATGAGAACTTCTGTCTTCTCTGAGTTGAGTTTCAGACAGCTGCTGCTCACCCAAGCTGCGACGTCTTTCATTCCTTCTCGGAAGCTGAGTCTTGTGGTTTTGGGGTCCTTCGTGAGGAAGAGGATGAGCTGGGTGTCGTCAGCGTAGGATAGAATGCTGAGTCCATGCTGTCTGACGATGGTGGTGAGGGGGGCCCTCTAGATGTTGAAGACTGTGGGACTGAGCGATGATCCTTGGGGTACTCTGCAGTTGATCCCTGTGGGTTCGGAAAGGAATGGCGGGAGTCTGATACTTTGGGTTCTGCAGGTGAGGAAGGAGAGGAGCCAGTCGAGGGCAGTTCCCTGTATGTTGGTGTCGAGGAGTCTGGCTGTATGGTGGGAAATGGTGTCGAAGGCTGCGGAGAGGTCGGGTAGGATGAGGGCTCTGGTGTGGCCTTGGTCGAGGAGCATGTGAATGTCGTCAATGGCGGCATGGAGGGTGCTGTCAGTGCTGTGGAATCCGGATTGGGAGGAGTCGAGGATGGCATGATTTTCAATGACGTTTGCCAGCTGGACGTTGAATATCTTCTTGGTGACTTTGGCTGAAAAGGGAAGGAGAGAGATGGGTCAGTAGTTCCTAAGGTCCGTTGGGTCTGCAGAGGGTATCTGGAGGAGGGGCTTGACTTCTGTGTGTTTCCAGTCATTGGGGAAGTGCTGGATTTGAAGGAGGTGTTGATGGTGCGCCATAGCCTGGGAGCTATGGCAGCGGCGGCTCTGTGGAATATGTGCGGCGGTCAGGGGTCCATGGGGGCTTCTGAGAGAGTGCTCTTCATGGCTATGGTGGTATCTTAGTGGTGACTGGGGTCCAGGCGGTGATGGTGAGCTGGCTGTCATCACTAGAGGGAAGGGTGGTTTCTGGAGTTTGCGTGCTGAAGTTGTCATAGAGGGCCTTGATTTTCAGGTGGAAGTCGGAGCTGAGCTTGTTGTAGAGGTCCTGAGAGGGAGTGACATCTGTGGCTTTGCTGGGGGGTTTGGTGAATTGCTGGATGATGCTGAAGAGTTCCTTTGAGTTGCTGGAGTTGGTGAGGATGTTGTTCCGTATGAAGGTCTTCTTGATAGATCGTATGCGTTGGGGGTATTCTGTCATGGCGTTCTTGTAGGTGTAAAAAATATATATTAATTTGTAAAGCGTGAATTACTCACCCTTACGGGTCTCAAGGCGTTGGGGGCCATTATGGAAATTAAGTGAGCTAATGCCCAGATTCACATGGTGCTGAGCTGCCACCGGAGCCAGGGAATGACTCATGAACCCTATGCTCCGAAGTCAGCTGTCCTGGATGCTGCACCACACCTTTCCACTGTGGTTAGGTCTTCCGTGGTATTGCTGTTTCTCCATCGTTTTTCGAGACGTCTGCAGGAGCGTCTGGCTTCTTTGAGATCGGGGTAAACCCTGTGGCCTTCAGGGTTGTTGTCTATCGGTGGTGTGGATCCAGAGGTGTAGTTCCTTGGCTGCAGAGTTGGTGTCAGTTGAGGCGGGTGGTTGTGGATGAGGGTAAAGTTGAGATGCTATTCTGTGACCTTGCATTAAAAAAACCTTAGAAATTCACTGAAAAAACCATTGGTTTCAGGGGTGTTATAGTTAGCTGGACATTTCACTCGTACTAAACCATAGAAATTCCTCCATTATAGTTTGTTCTGCACTGCTGATGATGTTACATATTACATCATTCATGACATGGTCAGTGACATCACTGATGACCTCACTGATGACATCTCAAATGACATCACTGATGACATCACTGACGACATCATCCACGTGACAATCTGGTACACCTCATCACACACTAGTATAACCTTTCATCACTCACTGTAAAATACAGAGTACCATATTTGAAACAATTGACACACCAATATCCATTACTAAATACCCACTCACTGATTCCTAAGTCTACACACAGAACTACCTATTCACCCACAGAATCACTTATACATGCAGTTACTGATCAATAGAACACTATCAAATGCACTCATACATGTATATACACATTGACACATCAGCAGTCATACTAGTCGGTTATGCAGTGACTCATGAAAAGAATCAATCACACTTACATTTACACACCTACACACACAACACCTCATGTATTCATACACATAGTAACTCATAGGTACTATGTTAAAAAATCCCCATTACATTTATACACTCATTCATACAGTTACTCTCACAATCACTAAGTCTTACGTATACTTATTTATATACACCAACTCTCACATACAATGCCTTTTATTTTTGTACTTTGTTGGAGATGTAAAACGAAAAAATATATTCGCTCACCAACACACAAATAAACACACGCAGTCACTTAAACAACTGTTTCCACATGCACTCTTAAACCCATACACCTAGTCAATCAACCACTCACACATCTATGCATAGAGTTACACACACCCCACCCAACCACACACACACTTAAACTCCCATACAAATACTCAGCCAACTAACCAATAAGTAATATAAACACTCATGTAGTTAGTGACCAACTGATGCCGCAGGTTATACAGCAACAGGGACAGTGATGCACACATTCATATAGTTTAGTTACTAACCCATGTATTTAGTGAGACACTTATAAATATTCACTTAAACAGACAGTAAGACAGCTACTAAATCCTCCATCCAGACAGTTATATATCCACTCAATCTTCAATACAGATTGGTATATATATATAAATATATATATATATATATATATATATATATATATATATATATATATATATATATATATATATATATATATATATATATATATTCACTGAAAAAACCATAGGTTATAGACCATATATAGTTAGGAATTAGCATTTAAAAAACCTTATTTTACTCACACAAAACCATTGAAATTCCATATATAGTTAGTTGCACTAACTATATATCGCGCACCCGCAATCCACTGCTGATCATGTCACATATTACATCATTCATGACATGGTCAGTGACATCACTGATGACATCACTGATGACATCTCAAATGACATCACTGATGACATCACTGATGACAACATCCAGTGACTGTACTTTTCTGTAAAGTTAAAATATGTCTTGAGTGGATGTATAAGTGTCTGGATGAAGGATTTAGTAGGTGCATGACTGACTGTATGAGTGAGTGATTAAATGTGTCTCACTGAATGCATGGGTTAGTGACTAAACTGTCTTAATTTGTGCATCATTATGTCTGTTGTTCTGTAAACTGCTGCATGTGTTGATCATTAGCTATACGAGAGGCTATATGTGTTATTAATTGGTTGCCCAAGTATTTCTATGGGAGATTGAGTTTGTGTGGGGGTGGCTGGAAGGTGTGTGACTCTATGCATAGATGTGTGAGCAGTTTATTCACTAGGTGTATGAGTTCAAGAGTGCATGTGGAAACAGCTACATGGGCAGTTGACTGTGTGCATGAGTGTATTGATGAGTGAATGGATATCTCAATGCTACATGTCATAGTAAGTACATATGTAAAACACAGTACATGTGAGAGTTGGCATATATAAATAACTGTGCATGAGAGCCACTGAATGAGTGAGTGGTTGTATCGATCATTGTGAACTTGTATCAGGGATTGTATAAGAGAGTAAATATGTGTTAGTATATGTTTCAATAAGTAAGGTGTGTTTAACTGTATAGTTGAAGAAATGGAGGTGAGATTGTTTCTTTGCATGACTGACTGGGTGTGTGAGTAACTCCATGGATAAGTGGCAGTGTGTGAGTGTCTGTTTACACTGAGTGTATCTAAGGTTATATTAGAGTCTGAAGAGGTTTATCGTATTAGCACAAGAATGATGTCAAATGAGATGTCATCAGTGATGTCATTTGAGATGTCATCAGTGATGTCATCAGTGATGTCACTGACCATGTCATGAATGATGTAATATGTGACATGATCAGCAGTGGATTGCGGGTGCGCGATATATAGTTAGTGCAACTAACTATATATGGAATTTCAATGGTTTTGTGTGAGTAAAATAAGGTTTTTTAAATGCTAATTCCTAACTATATATGGTCTATAACCTATGGTTTTTTCAGTGAATTTTCAAGGTTTTGTAAATGCTAATTCCTAACTATATATGGTCTATAACCTATGGTTTTTTCAGTGAATTTCAATGGTTTTTTAATAGCAAATATCATAAGCTGTCGAATGTCAAGTACGTGGTAAGTAAAAACATTTTTGTGTTTATGCACACTGATCTGCTTTGAATGCTGCCCCCCACCCCTCATTTCTATTAGGAGTACTCTCTCTTTGCAGATAGTGAAGGGTAGTTAACGCAGCCCTTTGCCCCCTTTGTAATACGTCGTGCCTGCTTCTCTCTCCATTTGATTGATTGTTCTCTTTGGTTCATTCTCTATTTACAAACAAGCACAGAGTCGCAATACTCTGTTTAGTCTTTGCAGATAGCGAAAAATCGTGTAAAAAAACAAAAGGAATCGAGCAAAATCAGTAGGCCACTAATGGGATCTCTTTTTGACCTCGCTAAAATAGAAACATTAGGAACAACCTGTTGAAAATAGCAATGCGTATGTACATAAGCGGCGTTCATTTGTGTTCACAGTACCCCTTGTTGATTTTTTCAATCGAGCATTGAATTGTTCGAAGTTAATTCTCTTAAGGATCTTCTCTACCTGCAAACGAGGAAGAATAGGAATATTCTCTCTCCCTTTGCAGATAGTGAAGGGTAGGTAACGCAAGCCTTTAACACGTCGTACCTATTTCATTCCTCATTGATTGATTGATTGTCCGAACATTGACTGTTTGGGAATTAGTTCTTTTTGGAGGTATTCCCTGTTTGCAAATAAACGTAGGAAAATCTTTGCAAGTAGTGAAAGGGTACGTAATGCGGACCTTTCTCCCCCGTTGTAATCTGTCATGCCTATCTACTCCCCACTGATTGATGCACCTTTTTCACCCGGACCATTTACTAGAGATACGTCATCTGGCCCGACCAGAGAGCACCCCTAGTGAAAAGGACATATGCAATAATAACGAAGTGATCACTGTATCCTGTTAACAGAAACTTTACCATGAAACAACCTGGAAAGAAAAAAATAGGAAAACGAAAATCAGTAGGCCACTGATGAACATGAACTTTTATTAAACAACAAACAAAGAAACGATAACATAACGTAATGATAAAACCTATTAATGTCCTAGAAACAAGAAAACGTTAAAGTATGCCAGTGGTGAGAGACCAGAAAAACAGTCCGAGAAACCAAATCCGAGAAACCAAATCACCCCTCGCTGTCCCAACTCATGCACTCTGAAAGTTCAAAGTTTTGAGGAGTGCTTGTAACATTGTCTGAAGCCTATTTGCAATTGCTTCATCTTCACTATTCTTAAAGTAAGTGGGGGCTGTTGTGATGCGGTGCCACCCTGAACCGCTTGACGGAGGCCCCCGAGGGACGGTGTCATGTCGCGGACTCGGAGGGGGCGCTTGGCTCCGGCCCCCTCCCCAAGTCGTGTTGCCCTGGTGTGGCCTGAGATCGCCCCCGACATAGGTGGCCGGCTCCCGGGGTCAAGCGGAACTTTTTTCCTTTTGGTGACTCTTCCATTCTTCACCTTGTCCCACAATCCGTTTCACCTAAAGACA
Source organism: Lissotriton helveticus (assembly GCF_964261635.1). Taxonomy (NCBI): domain Eukaryota; kingdom Metazoa; phylum Chordata; class Amphibia; order Caudata; family Salamandridae; genus Lissotriton; species Lissotriton helveticus. Next base: position 1,770,084,150 of record NC_136068.1, read on the forward strand.
CGCTGTAGTGGGGCACCCCTTTTCCGTTTCATTTGCCATTCAGCCCGCTTTTGCTACACTGTGCCTCTTCCGCTATTCAGCTGTTTACCGCCCGCTCTTTCGACTACAGCGTCTCGCTCACCATGTACTTGAGTTGCTCCCGCTCTTGCGGTGCAGCGATAGGCGGCTGCCACAGGACTCTCAAAATGGCGGCCATCTCTTCAGATTTGGGCGTGGTCCACTAAATGGGCCTGCGACACCTTGGAACTCGGACGCTTGTCTGCTAGAGCTTGGGCTCCATTCTCGAAAGCGTCCCCTCATCCTTGAAGATTCTACAAAAGTCTTGGGGGCCCCCGACTCCCGCAGGCTTCTGGTGGGGAGCGCCTAGCATGATTGCTCGTGGAATGGCCACGACGGAGCTACGAAATGGTGGTGCTCTCATGCTAACGCCAGCTTCAGTCTGAAACATCCAGAAACACTGTAGACTACCAATTCGATCAGTTCCGGTAGCGCTCCAACGTGACCCGGTAGAGAAGAACTTGCCCTCCCCTCTTTGACTGATGGTTCTTGTTGCCTGTCCCTTCTGTTGTCATTTAACAGAACTATTTAGCCTGCTGAAAGGGGTTGTGTGCCGTCCGCTGGTTGGTGGAGACATTTTGACTATATTCTGGACCTGCGTTGTCGCGTAATGCGTCATATGACGCGCCGCGTTAGAAAGTTTAATAAATTATGAAACACAATAAACAATCCTTAAAAAATAAAAAAAAATAAAAAATAATCAACAAAAGCAACAGCTAGGTAATACACATATAATTTTATCTCCGTGAAGCGGAGCGCTGTTACAGATATATATCTTGTTTCTGAACGTTAATTTCTCAAAATGCACCGAAGCACATATATTGAGACCTAGCAAAGGCACATCGGGCTACCAGTCCCTACAATTTTTCCAAGTTTCGTGCAAATCCATTCAGCTGTTCGATCCTACCGAGAGACAAGATGGCGGCCGCTACGGACTGTTTGGAATGTTTACAGACACCGGAGAGCCAATCAGCTTCGCTTCGCAAAGCTCCGTAACGCGAAAAGTACGCGAAGCGGTGCGCTGTTACAGATATATACCTTTTTTTGAACGTTAATTTCTCAAAATCCACTGGAGCACATATATTGAGATCTAGCAAAGGCACATCGGGCTACCAGTCCCTACAATTTTGCCAAGTTTCGTGCAAATCCATTCAGCTGTTCGATTATTATTATTTTTATTTTTTTTTGCCCCGCGGGGCCCTTTTAAAACCTCCACATCAAACCTAGGGGGTGAGCGACAATGTACTATGCCCCCTTATGGTCATTTGCCCCTTCGCTTTGGCCTCCTCTTGTCTCTCGATCCTACCGAGAGACAAGATGGCGGCCGCTACGGACTGTTTGGAATGTTGACAGACGCCGGAGAACCAATCAGCTTCGCTTCACAAAGCTCCGTTGCGCGAAAAGTCCGCGAACCAGAGCGCTAACCGGTCCGCTGTTACAGATATATATCTTTTTTTAAACGTTAATTTCTCAAAATCCACTGGAGCACATATATTGAGACCTACAAAAGGCACATCGGGCTACCAGTCCCTACAATTTTGCCAAGTTTCGTGCAAATCCATTCAGCCGTTCGGGCTAAAAGTGAGGCCAACCGCCCTATGGAAATTAACATGGGAAAAACGCGTTTTGGGACCCCCCTTTTTTCTCGGCCCCCCCTTGACGAACCCCCCCAAAATTTTCAGGGGCTGCTCAGAAACAAAATGTGCCATTTTCCTGAAAATTTCAGCCAATTCCGTCCACAAACGCCAAAGTTATTAGACATAGAATTTTCAAAAAACCCATAGAGAAAAAATCCTAACTATATATACCTACTGGCGACCGCCAGTAGGTAATATATATATATATATATATATATATATATATATATATATTCACTGAAAAAACCATAGGTTATAGACCATATATAGTTAGGAATTAGCATTTACAAAACCTTGAAAATTCACTGCAAAAACCATAGGTTAGAGACCATATATAGTTAGCTGGACATTTTATTGACATAAAACCAATGAAATTCCATATATAGTTAGTTGCACTAACTATATATCGCGCACCCGCAATCCACTGCTGATGATGTCACATATTACATCATTCATGACATGGTCAGTGACATCACTGATGACATCACTGATGACATCTCAAATGACATCACTGATGACATCACTGATGACATCTCAAATGACATCACTGATGACTACATCCAGTGACTGTATAATTCTGTAAAGTTAAAATATGTCTTACATATTGAAGAATGAGTGGATGTATAAGTGTCTGGACGAAGGATTTAGTAGGTGCATGACTGAATGTATGAGTGAGTGATTAAATGTGTCTCACTGAGTGCATGGGTTAGTGACTAAACTGTCTTAATTTGTGCATCATTATGTCTGTTGTTCTGTAAACTGCTGCATGTGTTGATCAGTAGCTATATGAGTAACTATATGGGTTATTGATTGATTGCCCAAGTATTTGTATGGGAGACTGAGTGTGTGTGTGGCTAGCTGGGAGGTGTGTGACTCTGTGCAGATCAATCTGTACTTGTATCAATGATTGTATAAGAAAGTAAGTATGTGTTAGTACATGTTTGAAAATGTAAGGTGCTCTATGTTTAACTGTATAGACAAGAAAATGGAAGTCTCATTGATTCTTTACAGGACTGACTAGGTGTGTAAGTAACTCCATGGATGAGTGGCAGACTGTGAGTGTCTGTATAGGTGTATGAGTGCATATGATAGTGTTGTAAAGATGAGTGATTGTGTGTATGAATGATTGTATGGGTGAATGAGTGAAGGTGTGTGTAGACGTAGCAATCAGTGAGTGCGTATGTAGTAACTAGTATTGGTGTGTCAATGGTTTCAAAAATTATACTCTTTTTAACACTGGGTGAAACAGAGGTTATATTAAAATGTGAGGAGATGCATTGTATTGTCACATGAATGATATCATCAGTGATGTGGTCATTGATGTCAAATGAGATGTCATCAGTGATGTCATCAGTGATGTCATTTGAGATGTCATCAGTGATGTCATCAGTGATGTCACTGACCATGTCATGAATGATGTAATATGTGACATCATCAGCAGTGGATTGCGGGTGCGCGATATATAGTTAGTGCAACTAACTATATATGGAATTTCATTGGTTTTATGTCAATAAAATGTCCAGCTAACTATATATGGTCTCTAACCTATGGTTTTTGCAGTAAATTTTCAAGGTTTTGTAAATGCTAATTCCTAACTATATATGGTCTATAACCTATGGTTTTTTCAGTGAATTTTCAAGGTTTTGTAAATGCTAATTCCTAACTATATATGGTCTATAACCTATGGTTTTTTCAGTGAATTTCAATGGTTTTTTAATAGCAAATATCATAAGCTGTCGAATGTCAAGTACGTGGTAAGTAAAAACATTTTCGTGTTTATGCACACTGATCTGCTTTGAATGCTGCCCCCCACCCCTCATTTCTATTAGGAGTACTCTCTCTTTGCAGATAGTGAAGGGTAGTTAACGCAGCCCTTTGCCCCCTTTGTAATCCGTCGTGCCTGCTTCTCTCTCCATTTGATTGATTGTTCTCTTTGGTTCATTCTCTATTTACAAACAAGCACAGAGTCGCAATACTCTGTTTAGTCTTTGCAGATAGCGAAAAACCGTGTAAAAAAACAAAAGGAATCGAGCAAAATCAGTAGGCCACTAATGGGATCTCTTTTTGACCTCGCTAAAATAGAAACATTAGGAACAACCTGTTGAAAATAGCAATGCGTATGTACATAAGCGGCGTTCATTTGTGTTCACAGTACCCCTTGTTGATTGTTTGAATCGAGCATTGAATTGTTCGAAGTTGGTTCTCTTAAGGATCTTCTCTGCCTGCAAACGAGGAAGAATAGGAATATTCTCTCTCCCTTTGCAGATAGTGAAGGGTAGGTAACGCAAGCCTTTAACACGTCGTACCTATTTCATTCCTCATTGATTGATTGATTGTCCGAACATTGACTGTTTGGGAATTAGTTATTTTTGGAGGTATTCCCTGTTTGCAAATAAACGTAGGAAAATCTTTGCAAGTAGTGAAAGGGTACGTAATGCGGACCTTTCTCCCCCGTTGTAATCTGTCATGCCTATCTACTCCCCACTGATTGATGCACCTGTTTCACCCGGACCATTTACTAGACATACGTCATCTGGCCCGACCAGAGAGCACCCCTAGTGAAAAGGACATATGCAATAATAACGAAGTGATCACTGTATCCTGTTAACAGAAACTTTAGCATGAAACAACCTGGAAAGAAAAGAATAGGAAAACGAAAATCAGTAGGCCACTGATGAACATGAACTTTTATTAAACAACGAACAAAGAAACGATAACATAACGTAATGATAAAACCTATTAATGTCCTAGAAACAAGAAAACGTTAAAATATGCCAGTGGTGAGAGACCAGAAAAACAGTAAGAGAAACCAAATCACCCCTCGCTGTCCCACCGCCTGCCACGCCAAAAAAATCGATAGACTAGGGAAAATGCAAGTCAGTAGAACATCCGCCCCCACTCTGGAAACTTCCAAGGTGGGGCAGGGTTCCGGCTACGCCCAGCCGGGAGCAGCCCATATAAGGCAGGTCCTGCTGCCACGCCTCGGCCAGGAGATCCTAACGTAGGGTGTAGCCGGAGGAGAGGCCGAGACCAGCGGGACCCGGCCAGGGGATTGCCTTTACAACGCTGAACAGTTGCAGGGGGGGGGGAATGTCTCCTCGACCCTCCCCTCTCTCTCCCAGTCCGGCCGCGGTGGCCCTTGAGAGTTGCAGGTAGTCCCGCCACATGCTCTTCCGGTCCGGCCACCAACGGTCGGGGGGCCGAGGCCGACGGGATCGGGCTGCAGCCGATAAACCAAGAAACCCGTTCATGGGGCCAGAGCCAGGGGCGTCCGGCCGACATCTACCGGAAGCCCGGCCCGAAGACGGACGGGACACTTCTTCTTTCTTGTATAATTGCTGCAACAACCCTGGGGGGGGATGTCTTGCACATGCCTCCGACCCCCCCCCCCCTCGTCCTCATCGCCTGGTCCGGCCATAACAAATCTGAAGCGAGACGCCGTGGGGTGCACTGGGAGGGAGAGACGGTGCGAACAGGCCTCTCCCGCCTCCCCAGTGGAGGCTTCCCAGCTGCACCCTCAGCGCTCCAGGCGCCCGGAAAAGAGTTCTTCCACTGTGGCCATGCTACAACGTCTCGCCCGGCAGGGTGGAGCCCGTCCGCTCATTTGACCCCGCGATCGCCAGTAGCTACCGAACTCTCAAAATGGCGGTCGACCTGGCAAGAGCGGGCCCAGCATAAAGAAATGGCCCGGTCACTGGTTGACTCCACCACCGTAGTCCTCCACGACCTTGAAGATTCTAGAGGAGCCGCGGGAGTCTCCGACCCCCGATGGGGAATGACTGCCATGATCACCCGTGGAGTGACGAAACTGTATCCGCGGGACGTCGGCGCCAGCCTCACTTTGAATTACTAGAATCCTGCAGACCTCACTTCCGGTGAAAGCACAGTGTGACCCGGTAGGAAAAATTGTTGCACCCCCTCCCCTTTTTGACTGATAGTTCAAACCACCGATCCTTTCCTTTGCCCTTTTAACGGAACTTTGGACTGCCTCCCCCTCTTTTACATTTTCTAGAGAAAACAAAACATTAACCACTACATTAGCATAGCAGTTGACACCAGAACTGTTTTCAAATTGAAAACCAACAACATCTTCAACAGAATCCTTTTTGTTTCTGCTGTGACCCTGCTACAGCACAGGCATTGTCCCCAGCAGTAATTCTGCAATGCCGGTAAGAATAGCTGTGGTGCCTACTGGACTCACTCACCCCCGCGGCGCCCCACGCCGTTATTTGCTGGGCGGCAACTTGCTAGACATCACTTTCGTGCCATCTAGATTTCAGCGCGTTCTGCTGCCTTGGAACTATTCGCACAACAGACCGCTACTGACAAGAATATTTCATTATTGGTGCTGTCAATTTCAATAAATCTATTGGATAATTCAAAAGAAATTGCCACGGTCTCTTCGTTGTTTAAATGTTTTTACTGTTTTTGTTTTGTTGTATATATTTATATGTTATTAAAGTTTTATATTCCTACTACTTTGTTGGAGTGCTATATATTTTTAATGTGACACATAATTGTAAAAACTTTGATGTACAAAGAGTCATTCCTGGAATCTTCCGCTTCAGGCTCGGTCCCCTCCCCAATCACAATACAGGATAGTTTTCAGATAGTAGGAACACGTGTGGTGTGACGGATCTCATCGGGTGTGGGCCTTGATCTACTATAACTCCTTTGAAGAGGGGTGATTCTTTACAGCTGGGGCCATAAACTACATCTGCAGGGCTAGCTGATAGCCTGGACAATCGGACACAGAGGAAGAGGAGTGTCAGAGGGTGCGGTAGTGAATAGGGCGAAAGGGAGGTGTCGGGCGGGCACAGAGTGTGATTCTCAGGGAAGAGCAGCGCAGATGGGGGGAGGTTTATTGCCCATGCATAAGACAGAGAGCGGGGGTGACCAGTGCCTGGGGAAGATGCTTGCGAGGGTGAGGAGCCATGCTACGAATCGACAGCGTGCAGAGAGTGGGTCTGGTCAAGACATCTAAAATGGCTGCCGTGCACGACAAAAGTGTGGCATTTCAAAAAAGGCAAGATGGCGCAGACAATGTTTTTCAACACTTCCTCATTTCCTTCGAATCGAACGTTAACAGACGTTGGGGCATATTACCAAAGTTAAGCGATATTTATCGCTAACGATGCTTACCAACGAATTTTTAACGGCTAAGCATCGTCAGAAATTATCGAAGATAAACCTTGCTATTATCAAGGTTTATCACAAATGCGATAATAAACGGCCGCAATGCATGAATATCGCTAAAAACTCAGCGATATTCATACATTACCGAGCTAATGCTCTTAGCCATGTTATCCACCTCCCATTGGATAACATGGCTAAGAACTGCTCAGGGCAGGTGTTATTTTTTGGAGATATTCGCGCTTAGCGCGAATATCTCCAAAAGTTGGTAATAGGAGATAGATATCTTGCATGTTGTAATGCAAGTTATTGTGGTATATGGACCTCATACCATAATCTCTCAGGAAAGCAGAAACTGATCCTTTTGGGACCGCCTAAAAAGGCCTAGGGGGTGAGGAGTACTCTACTTTGCCCCCTTTTCACGTTCCGAACTATTTTATTTTACTCTCTTCTGTAATTACACAAAATAGCAGCGATAAGATGCATCGGAGACACACAGTGAGAGAAAGGAGGCCGGAGATGAAGAAGAGATGTCAAATACACATTGGAGATAATATAGTGGCAGAAGGGAAGTAAATATGAGTAAACTTACCATGTAACATAAAAATGTTGCACTCTATACTATAAGTCTCATTTTATACTACAATCACTTCGCTACAACCTCATAAATTAAAAATAAAAATGAATAATGTCTCAAACAATTTTTGATTTCTAAATATAAATTTATTCTTCAGAATTTTCTAAATTTGAAAGAACTAGTAACATGTCCTCATCAGCAATGTCCTCATGAAAAGTCTGCAATAATGATTCTTGTAACTCTATGGTCTCCAAACACTCGATAAATTCGCCATCAAGAGATTGATCAAAAAAATCATTCAAGTCATCTCCTCCTTCTGACAATATTTCATTATTGGTGCTGTCAATTTCAATCAATGTAGTGGAATCATTCAAGTCATCTCCTCGTGACAATATTTCATTATTGGTGCTCTCAATTTCAATCAATGTAGTGGAATCATTCAAGTCATCTCCTCCTTGTGACAATATTTCATTATTGGTGCTGTCCATTTCAATCAATCTAATGGAATCATACAAGTCATCTCCTCCTTGTGACAATATTTCATTATTGCTGCTCTCAATTTCAATCAACGTAGTGGAATCATTCAAGTCATCTCCTTGTGACAATATTTCATTCTTGGTGCTGTCCATTTCAATCAATCTAATGGAATCATACAAGTCATGTCCTCCTTGTGACAATATTTCATTATTGGTGCTCTCAATTTCAATCAATGTAGTGGACAAATCAAAAGAAATTGCCACGGTCTCTTCATTGTGAGCCATTTTATTTTGAAATTGCTTGCTGTAAATTGCAGAAAAAAATAATCACTTTCATTTATCGTTTTTAGTAATACATAATTTAAAACTAACTTTATCAAGTATTTAGTATAACAGAAGGACTGCAAATAAATAACAGAAAACATTTTTCAAATTATCTTCAAGTGTACAACATAGTTCCCCTTACAAATTAACAACTCACCTTTTTAAAAGTAGGAGAGGTGTTAGTACTGTGTAAATCAAACACCAGAAATTCACCACCAAAAATTCCTCACAAATGTACCTCAGACAGTAGTATCACAAAATGGCTGTGGTTTCCTCTCATTTGACATATATACATAACCAATTAACTTTCATCACACACAAATACAAAACCAAAGTAACATTTTAATTGGTTCTAAATTTCAACACTTTCAAATGTGTTTTCCCCATGCAATTTTCCATAGGACATTTACATATGTCTACAGCCTGAATGGCTGAACGGAATTACACCAAACTTGGCAAAATGGTACATCAAACCTAAGAGGTCAGGAAGGATCTACTATGCCCCCTTATGGTCATTTCCCCCTTCACTTTGGCCTCCTCTTGTCTCTCAATCCTACCGAGAGACAAGATGGCGGCCGCTACGGACTGTTTGGAATGTTGACAGATGCCGGAGAACCAATCAGCTTCGCAAAGCTCCGTAACGCGAAAAGTACGCGAAGCGGAGCGCTGTTACAGATATATATCTTTTTTTGAACGTTAATTTCTCAAAATCCACTGGAGCACACATATTGAGACCTAGCAAAGGCACATCGGTCTACCAGTCCCTAATATTTTACCAAGTTTCGTGCAAATCCATTCAGCCGTTCGATTATTATTATTATTTTTTTTTTGCCCCGCGGGGCCCTTTTAAAACCTCCACATCAAACCTAGGGGGTCAGCGAGGATCTACTATGCCCCCTTATGGTCATTTGCCCCTTCGCTTTGGCCTCCTCTTGTCTCTCGATCCTACCGAGAGACAAGATGGCGGCCGCTACGGACTGTTTGGAATGTTTACAGACACCGGAGAGCCAATCAGCTTCGCTTCGCAAAGCTCCGTAACGCGAAAAGTACGCGAAGCGGTGCGCTGTTACAGGTATATATCTTTTTTTGAACGTTAATTTCTCAAAATCCACTGAAGCACATATATTGAGACCTAGCAAAGGCACATCGGGCTACCAGTCCCTACAATTTTGCCAAGTTTCGTGCAAATCCATTCAGCCGTTGGATTATTATTATTATTTTTTTTTTGCCCCGCGGGGCCCTTTTAAAACCTCCACATCAAACCTAGGGGGTCAGCGAGGATCTACTATTCCCCCTTATGGTCATTTGCCCCTTCGCTTTGGCCTCCTCTTGTCTCTCGATCCTACCGAGAGACAAGATGGCGGCCGCTACGGACTGTTTGGAATGTTGACAAACGCCGGAGAACCAATCAGCTTCGCTTCACAAAGCTCCGTTGCGCGAAAAGTACGCATCCTGGAGTGCTGCCCGGTCCGCTGTTACAGATATATATCTTTTTTTAAACGTTAATTTCTCAAAATCCACTGTAGCACATATATTGAGACCTACAAAAGGCACATCGGGCTACCAGTCCCTACAATTTTGCCAAGTTTCGTGCAAATCCATTCAGCCGTTCGGGCTAAAAGTGAGGCCAACCGCCCTATGGAAAACTCAATGTTAAAAACACGTTTTGGGACCCCCCTTTTTTCTCGACCCCCCCTGGACGAACCCCCCCCAATTTTCAGGGGCTGCTCAGAAACAAAATGTGCCATTTTCCTGAAAATTTCAGCCAATTCCGTCCACAAACGCCAAAGTTATTAGACATAGAATTTTCAAAAATCCCATAGAGAAAAAATCCTAACTATATATACCTACTGGCGACCGCCAGTAGGTTATATATATATATATATATATATATATATATATATATATATATATATATATATATATATATTACCTACTGGCGATAGCCAGTGGGTATATATAGTTAGGATTGTTTTCCATAGGGAAATCGCAACATTCTATTGGGAATAACTTTGGCGCCGGTTGAGGAATATTCCTGAAATTTTCCTTACCTTTGCCTCGCGGCGCTCCGCTCCTTCCCTGAAAGTTTGGGGGGGATTCGTCAAGCGGGGACCGAGATAAAAGGGGGGTCCTAAAACGTGTTTTCCCCATGTTAATTTCCATAGGGCGGTTGGACTCACTTTTAGCCCGAACGGCTGAATTGTTTTCCACCAAACTTGGCAAAATTGTAGGGACTGGTAGCCCGATGTGCCTTTGCTATGTCTCAAGATATGTGCTCCAGTGGTTTTTACGAAAATTAACTTAAAAAATATATATATTGGGCTACATTGGGCTATATATATGTTAGAGCCCAAATGTAGCCCAATGTAGCCCAATGTAGCCCAAAGATGGCCACCAGAGACAAAAAAAAACAAATGCAGCCCAAATATCAGCCAGATGTAGCCCAACTATAGCCCAATGACAGAATGTCCCAGAGTGTTCTAAAGAACAACTAGAGCGCTAACAGTCTTACTTATAACAAAAGTATCGCACACCTGAAGTCATCCTGATTGGAATAAAGTGTTAAAACTTAAAACATTTAATTTGCAAAGGAACAAAATGAGGGGGTTAATTTTGCCATAGAAATTATGATTAGTGCTGAAGAAAGAAAAATTAGGGCACATTTTGAGTGACTTCTCAAATCCTCTTGTATTTCATAAAAAAATTCTGATATGCAGTCTCCCAAGATGGCCACCAGAGACAAAAGAGCCCAATTGTAGCCCAAATATCAGCCAGATGTAGCCCAACTATAGCCCAATGACAGAATGTCCCAGAGTGGTCTAAAGAACAACTAGTACGCTAACAGTCTTACTTATGACAAAAGTATGGCACACCTGAAGTCATCTTGATTGGAATAAAGTGGTAACACTTAATACATTTAATTTGAAAAGGAACAAAATGAGGGGTTTCATTGTGCCATAGAAATTTTATTACCTACTGGCGATAGCCAATAGGTATATATAGTTAGGATTGTTTTCCATAGGGAAATCGCAACATTCTATTGGGAATAACTTTGGCGCCAGTAGAGGAATCTTCCTGAAATTGTCCTTAACTTTGCCTCGCGGCGCTCCGCTCCTTCCCTGAAAGTTTGGGGGGGGATTCGTCAAGCGGGGGCCGAGATAATAGGGGGGTCCCAAAATGTGTTTTCCCCATGGTAATTTCCATAGGGCGGTTGGACTCACTTTTAGCCTGAACGGCTGAATGGTTTTCCACCAAACTTGGCAAAATTGTAGGGACTGGTAGCCCGATGTGCCTTTGCTATGTCTCAAGATATGTGCTCCAGTGGTTTTTATGAAAATTAACTTTGAAAAAATATATATTGGGCTACATTGGGCTATTCATATGTTAGAGCCCAAATGTAGCCCAATGTAGCCCAATGTAGCCCAATGTAGCCCAAAGATGGCCACCAGAGACAAAAAAAAACAAATGTAGCCCAAATATCAGCCAGATGTAGCCCAACTATAGCCCAATGACAGAATGTCCCAGAGTGTTCTAAAGAAAAACTAGAGCGCTAACAGTCTTACTTATGACAAAAGTATGGCACACCTGAAGTCATCTTGATTGGAATAAAGTGTTAACACTTAAAACATTTAATTTGCAAAGGAACAAAATGAGGGGGTTCATTTTGCCATAGAAATTATGATTAGTGCTGAAGAAAGAAAAATTAGGGCACATTTTGAGTGACTTCTCAAATCCTCTTATATTTCATTAAAAAAATTCTGATATGCAGTTTCCCAAGATGGCCACCAGAGACAAAAGAGCCTAAATGTAGCCCAAATATCAGCCAGATGTAGCCCAACTATAGCCCAATGACAGAGTGTCCCAGAGTGTTGTAAAGAACAACTAGAACGCTAACAGTCTTACTTATGACAAAAGTATGGCACACCTGAAGTCATCTTGATTGGAATAAAGTGGTAACACTTAATACATTTAATTTGAAAAGGAACAAAATGAGGGGTTTCATTTTGCCATAAAAATGTTATATATATATATATTCACTGAAAAAACCATAGGTTACACACCAGTTATAGTTAGGAATTAGCATTTAAAAAACCTTTGAAATTCACTGAAAAAAACATAGGTTTCAGGCCTTATATAGTTAGGAATCAGCATTTAAAAAACCTTTGAAATTCACTGAAAAAACCATAGGTTTCAGGCCTTATATAGTTAGGAATTAGCATTTAAAAAAACCTTTGAAATTCACTGAAAAAACCATAGGTTTCAGGAGTTATATAGTTAGGAATTAGCTTTTAAAAAACCTTTGAAATTCACTCAAAAAACTATAAGTTTTAGTGGTGTTATAGTTAGCTGGACATTTTACTCATACAAAACCAATTAAATTGCTCCTATATAGTTAGTTGTACTAACTATATTTCGCGCACCCGCAATCCACTGCTGATGATGTCACATATTAGATCATTCATGACATGGTCAGTGACATCACTGATGACATCTCAAATGACATCACTGATGACATCACTGATGACATCATCCACGTGACACTCACATACACCTTTTCATACACTATTACAATTTTTCATCACTGTTTGTAAAATACCGAGTATCATATTTAAATCCATTGTCACAGCAATACAAGTATCTAAAAATCCACTCAGTGGTTCATAGATGTATACACACATCTAATCACTTACCTGTGGATTCACTCATACATGCTGTCAATGAACAATAGAACACTATCAAAAATACTTATACATCTATATTGACATTAAACAACAGCACGCATCCTATTCACATATGAAGTCATCCTACTCACTTATGCAAACAATGGATCATACTTACATATTTACTTAGCAAAACACTTATACAAACACCACTTCTTCTATAGATAGTAAGTCATACTTAGTGAATTATAAAATCGTTATTACAAGTATACAGTTATCCATACAGTCACTCACACAATCATTGTGTCTTATGTATACTTATTTATATACAACAACTGACAAATACACTGCCTTTTATTTTTCTAGTTTGTTGGACCTGTACCTTTGAGAAATTTATTTGCTCATCACCACACCCATAAAGAGATCCCCTCACCCAAACTGTTAGAACATGTAGTTTTAACTTCATATATCTACTGAATCAACTATTCACACATCTTTGGACAGTCACACACCCCCACCGAACACACTTTCACACTCCCATACAAATACTCAGTTAACTAATCAATAGCTAATATAGACTTTCACATAGCTAGTAACCAACTGTAGAATCAGTTTACACAACAACTGACAAAGTGATACAGATATTCACACAGTTTAGTCACTATCCACTATATTTAGTGAGACATTATAAATTGGTCAAGTAAACAGTCAATTACACTGCTACTAAATCTTCCATCCAAATATTTATTTATATATATCCACTCATTCTTCAATGTAAATTGCTATATATATAATGCATATTTAAATAACGAAGCAAACCACATTCACTGGATGATGTCATCAGTGATGTCATCAGTGATGTCATTTGAGATGTCACATCCAATGAATGTGGTTTGCTTCGTTATTTAAATATGCATTATATATATAGCAATTTGCATTGAAGAATGAGTGGATATATAAATAAATATTTGGATGGAGGATTTAGTAGCAGTGTAATTGACTGTTTACTTGACCAATTTATAATGTCTCACTAAATATAGTGGATAGTAACTAAACTGTGTGAATATCTGTATCACTTTGTCAGTTGTTGTGTAAACTGATTCTACAGTTGGTTACTAGCTATGTGAAAGTCTATATTAGTTATTGATTAGCTAACTGAGTATTTGTATGGGAGTGTGAAAGTGTGTGTGGTTCGGTGGAGGGTGTGTGACTGTCCAAAGATGTGTGAATAGTTTATTCAGTAGATATATGAAGTTAAAACTACATGTTCTAACAGTTTGGGTGAGGGAATCTCTTTATGGGTGTGGTGATGAGCAAATATATTTCTCAAAGGTACAGGTCCAACAAACTAGAAAAATAAAAGGCAGTGTATGTGTCAGTTGTTGTATATAAATAAGTATACATAAGACACAATGATTGTGTGAGTGACTGTATGGATAACTGTATACTTGTAATAATGATTTTATAATTCACTAAGTACGACTTACTATCTAAATGAATAGAAGAAGTGGTGTTTGTATAAGTGTTTTGCTAAGTAAATATGTAAGTATTATCCATTGTTTGCATAAGTGAGTAGGATGACTTCATATGTGAATAGGATGCGTGCTGTTGTATAATGTCGATATAGATGTATAAGTATTTTTGATAGTGTTCTATTGTTCATTGACAGCATGTATGAGTGAATCCACAGGTAAGGGATTAGATGTGTGTATACATGTATGAATCACTGAGTGGATTTTTAGATACTTGTATTGCTGTGACAATGGATTTAAATATGATACTCTGTATTTTACAAACAGTGATGAAAAATTGTAATAGTGTATGAAAAGGTGTATGTGATTGTCACGTGGATGATGTCATCAGTGATGTCATTTGAGATGTCATCAGTGATGTCACTGACCATGTCATGAATGATCTAATATGTGACATCATCAGCAGTGGATTGCGGGTGCGCGATATATACTTAGTACAACTAACTATATAGGAGCAATTTCAATGGTTTTGTATGAGTAAAATGTCCAGCTAACTATAACACCACTAAAACTTATAGTTTTTTGAGTGAATTTCAAAGGTTTTGTAAAAGCTAATTCCTAACTATATAACTCCTGAAACCTATGGTTTTTTCAGTAAATTTCAAAGGTTTTTTTAAATGCTAATTCCTAACTATATAAGGCCTGAAACCTATGGTTTTTTTCAGTGAATTTCAAAGGTTTTTTTAAATGCTAATTCCTAACTATATAAGGTCTGAAACCTATGGTTTTTTCAGTGAATTTCAAAGGTTTTTTAAATGCTAATTCCTAACTATATAAGGCCTGAAACCTATGGTTTTTTCAGTGAATTTCAAAGGTTTTTTAAATGCTAATTCTATTAGCGGATAACGTTTAAATATATTAATATCCGAGTGGGGGCCACCTAAGCAGCCCTAGGGGGTCCGGGTGTTTCTACCCTGCCCCCTTTTTGTGTTCTACACGTTTGTTTTTCTGCTTTCTTGTGCCTAATTCCTAACTATATAAGGCCTGAAACCTATGTTTTTTTCAGTGGATTTGCAAGGTTTTTTAAATGCTAATTCCTAACTATATAAGGCCTGAAACCTATGGTTTTTTCATTGAATTTGCAAGGTTTTTTAAATGCTAATTCCTAACTATATAAGGCCTGAAACCTATTGTTTTTTCAGTGAATTTGCAAGGTTTTTTTAAATGATAATTCCTAACTATATAAGGCCTGAAACCTATGGTTTTTTCAGTGAATTTCAAAGGTTGTTTAAATGCTAATTCCTAACTATATAAGGCCTGAAACCTATGTTTTTTCAGTGAATTTCAAAGTTTTTTTTAATGCTAATTCCTAACTATATAAGACCTGAAAGCCCACCAGAAATCTCCAGTATGCACCAGGGGGCTGCATTGCAGAGGTGTAATGAGGCTATGCCCCTTGTTACACCTCTCTGCAACGCAGCCGCCTGGCGCATTTGCAGAGGGGGAACTAATTCCCCTTACATAATGGGGTTCCCTGGGGGCCAACTAGCCCACCAGGAGCCTCCAGTATGCGCCAGATGGCTGCATTGCATAGAGGTGTAATGAGGCCACACCCTTTTTTACACCTCTCTGCAACGCAGCCCCCGTGCATGTTTGAAGAGGGGGAACTAATTCCCCTTGCATACTGGGTGTCCCTGGCAGCCATCTTGTGCCTTGTTCGAACCAAGGCACAAGAAAGCAGTGAAACAAAGGTGTGAAACTCGCAAAGAGGCCAGAGTAGAAACACCCTGACCCCCTAGGCCTGCTCAGGGGGTCCCACAAGGACCCCCAAGGCAAAAAAATATATATATATATTTTTTTTTAAAGTCGCGGGGTACAAAAATACAATAAAAAAATATAAAACAACAATAAGAATAAAAAAACAGTTCTTTTCAGAACTACCTCCAATTTATATAAAAATGCTACATTTTTAAAAGACTCTGTCTTTCTTTTTTTCTCCAGGGTACGCGTACCGGTACGTGTACCGGGGCTCGCACCCCCTCAAAAAAATAAAATAAAAATAATGAGTGTGTGTGTGAGTGGTGTGTGCGTTTGTGGGGGGGGAGGGTGGGGGGGGTGTGCGTGGGGGGGTATGTGAGTGGGGTGTGTGTGTGTAGGATGTGTGGGTGTGTGTGTGGGGTGTGTGTGTGGGTGTGTGTGTGGGGGGGGTGTGTGTGGGTGTGTGTGGGGGTGAGGAATGTGTGTGGGTGTGTGTGTGTGAGGTGTGTGTGTGGGGTGTGTGTGTGTGTGGGGGGGGGTGTCAGAGGTGTGTGTATGTGGGGGGGTGAGGTATGTGTGGGGGATGTGTGGGGTGTGTCTGTGAGGTGTGTGTGTGTGGGGGGGAGTGAGGTGTGTGTGGGTGGGGGTGTGTGGGGTGTGTGGGTGTAGGTGGGGGTGGGGGGATGTATGGTGTGTGTGGGGGGTGTTTGGGTGTGGTTGGAGGTGTGGGTGTGTGAGGTATGTGTGGGGGAGGGGTGGGTGTGGGGTGTGTGTATGTGGGGGTATGTGTGTGGGGTGTGTGTGTATGAGTAAAATGTTCAGCTAACTATAACTGGTGTCAAACCTATGGTTTTCTCAGTGTATTTAATAGGTTTTTTAAATGCTAATTCCTAACTATAACTGGTGTGAAACCTATGGTTTTTTCAGAGAATTTCATAGGTTTTTTAAATGCTAATTCCTAACTATAACTGGTGTGAAACCTATGGTTTTTTCAGTGAATTTCAAAGGTTTTTTAAATGCTAATTCCTAACTATATAAGGCCTGAAACCTTTGTTTTTTTCAGTGAACTCGCAAGGTTTTTTAAATGCTAATTCTATTAGCAGATAACATTTATATATGTTAATATCCGTATGGGACCACCTGAACAGCCCTAGGGGGGTCAGAGTGTTTCTACAAGGCCCCCAAATCTTTTTTTTTCTTGTACCGTAAGCGTACCCCGCGATTTTCCGAATTTTTTTTTTTTTGGGCCTTTGGGGTCCTTGTGGGACCCCCCGACCAGGCCTAGGGGGTCAGGATGCTTCTACCCTGCCCCCTTTTTGAGTTCTACACGTTTGTTTTTCTGCTTTCCTGTGCCTCAGTCTACCAAGGCACAAAATGGCTGCCAACAGTTTCTGTTTTGGAGTGTTGACAGACATTGGCAGCCAATCAGAATGCAGCTCGCGCACTAGAGGTACGCTTACGGTACGTGCACGTACGCGTACCGTAAGCATACGGGTAAGCTCACGGGTAAGCTGCTATAGATATATACATTTTTTTTAACCTAAATTACTCAAAATCCACTGGAGCACATATCTTGAGACATAGCAAAGGCACATCGGGCTACCAGTCCCTACAATGTTGCCAAGTTTGGTGAAAATCCATTCAGCCGTTCGAGCTAAAAGTGCGACCGACCGCCCTATGGAAATTAACATGGGGAAAACACGATTTGGGACCCCCCTTTTATCTCGGCCCCCCGCTTGACGAATCCCCCCCAAACTTTCAGGGAAGGACCGGAGCACCGTGAGGCAAAGTTGCTGAAAAATTCAGGCAGATTACTCAACCGGCGCCAAAGTTATTCCCAATAGAATGTTGCGATTTCCCTATGGAAATCAATCCTAACTATATATACCTACTGGCTATCGCCAGTAGGTAATATTAATGTATATATATATATATACATATATATATATATATATGTACATATATATATATATATATATATATATATATATATATATATATATATATATATGTATATATATAGTAGAGCAAATTGCGCAAGCGCTTCGGGAGAGCTCACCGCTTCATCCGACCCTCCGGTCTGTATTAGGCTCCTCTGCAATGTTCACAGGTTCCCTAGGATGGGAGGGAAGCTGCGGGCATCACGTTTTATTCAAATGGATGTTGCGCTGACAGGCGAGTGTGCTTGATCTCGCCTCAGTCTCTTAGGACAGGATACATGTTCCGCCATCAGAGTGGAGCTCCTTCCGCGACCAAGGCAGGCCGCCTCAATATAGTAGAGCAAATTGCGCAAGCGCTTCGGGAGGGCTCACCGCTTCATCCGACCCTCCGGTCTGTATTAGGCTCCTCTGCAATGTTCACAGGTTCCCTTGAATTAAAATTGGGTCCGACGCGTTTCGGGCCACAAACGCCCCTTCCTCATGGACTGTGCGCAGTTCAACACCAAGTTCTCTTCACGCTGGTCAAACGCGTTTTAGTTTGAACAGCTGGCGTCGTCCTCCCTGAGTGGGTGGAGTCTGGCAACACCGGGACTCTTGGTCAACGTAGTCCTGTGAAGTGAAACAAAATAGTAACCTTTAGTAGGCTGGCGTGTCTGCACTTTCATTACTGTCATTAAAATCCTTAAGTAGGATGGGAGGGAAGCTGCGGGCATCACGTTTTATTCAAATGGATGTTGCGCTGACAGGCGAGTGTGCTTGATCTCGCCTCAGTCTCTTAGGACAGGATACATGTTCCGCCATCAGAGTGGAGCTCCTTCCGCGACCAAGGCAGGCCGCCTCGCCGGACACACACTCGACGCCGTCTTCTCATCCAGCAAAGACATCACCTTCAGCCACACCACCGGACTCCACTGGACGGACCACAGCTGCGTCCACTTCACCTTCAAAAGAACGACGATCCACCACCACCAGCAACAGGTTGCTCGAAGAAGCTGGAACAAGATCACAGCCGACCAGCTCGCCGCTTCCCTGAGCCAGCACCCTCCCGCAAGCTCAGCGAACCCCAGCCAGGCCGCCGACAACCTCACGAAGTGGATCAGCAACTGCGCGGACGAACTCGCCCCACTGAGGACCCCGCCCAACAGACCCGGCAGCAAGAAGGCCCCATGGTTCACCGACGAACACATGAGCTCCAAGAAGAACTGCCGAGCCCTAGCGAAAGCTTGGAGAAGGGAACCAACTCTGGACAACATGACCACCCTCAAGCTTGCCACCCGGAAGCACCACCAACTGATCCGCGCCACCAAGAAAACTGCATTCAAGGACCGGCTGGACAACAACGCACACAACTGCAAGGAACTCTTCAACATCGTGAAAGAGCTCTCCAACCCCAACGCCGGAAACAACGACATCACCCCTTCGCAAGACCTCTGCAACTCCCTCGCCTCCTACTTCCACAACAAGATCGCGGACATACACAACAGCTTCAGCACTCAACCGATGCACGCCACGACCGAACCACCGCCCCCAACCACCACCCTCCGCGCCTGGACCCCGATCAGCACCGAAGACACCATCCGCACGATGAACTCCATCCACTCCGGATCTCCGACAGACCCCTGCCCTCACCACGTCTTCAACAAGGCCGACACTGTCATCGCACCCCACCTGCGGGACATCATCAACACCTCCTTCGACACCGCCACCTTCCCGGAGAGCTGGAAGCACGCCGAACTCAGCGCCCTACTCAAGAAACCTACAGCGGACCCCACCGAACTCAAGAATTACCGCCCCATCTCGCTCCTCCCGTTTCCAGCCAAAGTCATCGAGAAGAACGTCAACAAACAGCTGGCCGCCTTCCTCGAGACGAATGGATCCCTCGACCCCTCACAGTCTGGCTTCCGAGCCAACCACAGCACCGAGACCGCCCTCATCGCTGCCACCGATGACATCCGAACCCTGATGGACAACGGAGAAACAGCGGCCCTCATCCTCCTAGACCTCTCCGCGGCATTCGACACTGTCTGCCACCGCACCCTAGTGCAGCACCTCAGCAACGTCGGAATCCAGGAGAAGGCACTGGAATGGATCATCTCCTTCCTCAAAGGAAGAACACAGAGAGTCCGCCTACCACCGTACAAGGCAGAGGCCACCGGAGTCATCTGCGGCGTCAATCAAGGATCCTCGCTGAGCCCCACCCTCTTCAACGTCTACATGAGCCCCCTCGCGGCCATCGCTCGCCAACACAACCTCAACATCATCTCCTACGCTGACGACACCCAGCTGATTCTCTCCCTCACCAACGACCCCGCCACCGCCAGAGCCAACCTTCACGAAGGGATGAAAGACGTAGCCGAGTGGATGACAACCAGCCGCCTGAAACTGAACTCAGACAAGACAGAAGTCCTCATCCTGGGCTCCTCGCCCTCCGCCTGGGACGACTCCTGGTGGCCCCCCGCCCTGGGCACCGCACCCAAACCGACGGACCACGCACGCAACCTGGGCTTCATCCTGGACTCCTCCCTCTCCATGACCAGACAAGTCAACGCCGTCTCCGCATCCTGTTTTCACATCCTGCGCATGCTACGGAAGATCTTCCGGTGGATCCCCACTGAGACCAGGAAGACGGTCACCCAGGCCCTCGTTACCAGCCGACTGGACTACGGCAACGCCCTCTACGCCGGAACCACCGCCAAGCTCCAGAAGAGACTCCAGCGGATCCAGAACGCCTCAGCCAGACTCATCCTCGACATCCCCCGTCGCAGCCACATCTCCGGACATCTAAGAGACCTGCACTGGCTCCCCGTCAACAAGAGAATCACCTTCCGTCTCCTCACCCACGCACACAAAACCCTACACGACCAAGGCCCGAGCTACCTCAACAACCGCCTCAACTTCTACGCTCCCAAACGCCACCTCCGATCGACCAACCACGCCCTCGCCGCCGTCCGCCGCATCCGAAGAGCGACAACAGGAGGAAGGTCCTTCTCCTACCTGGCCGCCAAGACCTGGAACTCCCTCCCATCCGACCTGCGCCTGACCCAAGACCACCTCTCCTTCAGGAAGAAGCTCAAGACCTGGCTGTTCGAGCAGTAGCAGCACCCCCCCCCCAAGCGCCTTGAGACCCTCCGGGTAAGTAGTGCGCTCTATAAATGTCTTTGATTGATTGATTGATTGAATATAGTAGAGCAAATTGCGCAAGCGCTTCGGGAGGGCTCACCGCTTCATCCGACCCTCCGGTCTGTATTAGGCTCCTCTGCAATGTTCACAGGTTCCCTTGAATTAAAATTGGGTCCGACACGTTTCGGGGCCACAAACGCCCCTTCCTCATGGACTGTGCGCAGTTCAACACCAAGTTCTCTTCACGCTGGTCAAACGCGTTTTAGTTTGAACAGCTGGCGTCGTCCTCCCTGAGTGGGTGGAGTCTGGCAACACCGGGACTCTTGGTCAACGTAGTCCTGTGAAGTGAAACAAAATAGTAACCTTTAGTAGGCTGGCGTGTCTGCACTTTCATTACTGTCATTAAAATCCTTAAGTAGGATGGGAGGGAAGCTGCGGGCATCACGTTTTATTCAAATGGATGTTGCGCTGACAGGCGAGTGTGCTTGATCTCGCCTCAGTCTCTTAGGACAGGATACATGTTCCGCCATCAGAGTGGAGCTCCTTCCGCGACCAAGGCAGGCCGCCTCAATATAGTAGAGCAAATTGCGCAAGCGCTTCGGGAGGGCTCACCGCTTCATCCGACCCTCCGGTCTGTATTAGGATCCTCGGTAATGTTCACAGGTTCCTTTGAATTAAAATTGGGTCCGACGCGTTTCGGGGCCACAAACGCCCCTTCCTCATGGACTGTGCGCAGTTCAACACCAAGACGCCAGCTGCTCAAACTAAGACGTGTTTGACTAGCGTGAAGCGAACATGGTGTTGAACTGCGCACAGTCCATGAGGAAGGGGCGTTTGTGGCCCCGAAACGCGTCGGACCCAATTTTAACTCAAGGGAATCTGTGAACATTGCAGAGGAGCCAAATCACAGACCGGAGGGTCGGATGAAGCGGTGAGCCCTCCCGAAGCGCTTGCGCATTTGCTCTACTATATGTATATATATGTATATATATGTATATATGTATATATATATATATATATTACCTACTGGCGGTCGCCAGTAGGTATATATAGTTAGGATTTTTTCTCTATGGGATTTTTGAAAATTCTATGTCTAATAACTTTGGCGTTTGTGGACGGAATTGGCTGAAATTTTCAGGAAAATTGAACATTTTGTTTCTGAGCAGCCCCTGAAAATTTGGGGGGGGGTTCGTCAAGGGGGGGCCGAGAAAAAAGGGGGGTCCCAAAACGCGTTTTTCCCATGTTAATTTCCATAGGGCGGTTGGACTCACTTTTAGCTCGAACGGCTGAATGGATTTGCACGAAACTTGGCAAAATTGTAGGGACTGGTAGCCCGATGTGCCTTTGCTAGGTCTCAATATATGTGCTCCAGTGGATTTTGAGAAATTAACGTTCAAAAAAAGATATATATCTGTGACAGCGCTCCGGGCAGCGCTCCGCTTCGCGCACTTTTCGCGTTACGGAGCTTTGCGAAGCGAAGCTCATTGGTTCTCCGGCGTCTGTAAACATTCCAAACAGTCCGTAGCGGCCACCATCTTGTCTCTCGGTAGGATCGAGAGACAAGAGGAGGCCAAAGCGAAGGGGCAAATGACCATAAGGGGGCATAGTAGATCCTCCCTGACCCCCTAGGTTTGATGTGGAGGCTTTAAAAGGGCTCCGCGGGGTGCGCCCGGTTAGCGTAACGGGAAGCGGACTGGGGAGCGTACTACAAGGAAACAAGAATGATTGACTTTTAACTTATTGTATGTTTATAGACTTTTTTTTACTTTTTTTTCTGCTGAGTGACGTCTCGGCCTATCTCCACGGGATGCAGTCCCTACCATCTCGGCGTTTAAGCCCAGGGGGACCGGTAGTGTGGGAGAGATAACGTCTGTTAACGTTCGATTCGAAGGAAATCAGGAAGTGTTGAAAAACTTTGTCTGCGCCATCTTGCCTTTTTCCAAATGCCACACTTTTGTCGAGCACGGCAGCCATTTTAGATGCCTTGACCAGACCCACTCTCTGCACGCTGTCGATCCTTAGCATGGCTCCCCACCCTCGCAAGCATCTCCCCCAGGCACTGGTCACCCCCGCTCTCTGTCTTATGCATGGGCAATAAACCTCCCCCCATCTGCGCTGCTCTTCCCTGAGAATCACACTCTGTGCCCGCCCGACACCTCCCTTTCGCCCTATTCACTACCGCACCCTCTGACACTCCTCTTCCTCTGTGTCCGATTGTCCAGGCCGGTCCCAGGCTATCAGGTAGCCCTGCAGATGTACTTTATGGCCCCAGCTGTAAAGAATCACCCCTCTTCAAAGGAGTTACAGTAGATCAAGACCCCCACCCGATGAGATCCGTCACACCACACGCGTTCCTACTATCTGAAAACCATCCTGTATTGTGATTGGGGAGGGGACCGAGCCTGAAGCGGAAGATTCCAGGGATGCCTCTTTGTACATCAAAGTTTTTACAATTATGTGTCACATTAAAAATATATAGCACTCCAACAAAGTAGTAGGATTATAAAACTTTAATAACTTATAAATATAAACAACGCAACAAAAACAGTAAAAACATTTAAACATTTTTAGGAAAAAAGAAGGAACAATGGTCAGTAGCGGTCGGTTGTGCGAATAGTCCCAAGGCAGCACAACGTCCTGAGTTCTGGAAGGCACCCAGGTGATGTTGCCTGGGTGCCGCACTGGTTTTGGGTATTCTACAATGCTGCTCCGAATAACGGCGTGGGGCGTCCCGGGGGGTGGCTCGTCAGTAGCGGTCTGTTGTGCGAATATTCCCAAGGCAGCAGAACGCGCTGAGATGTGGATGGCACCCAGGTGATGTCAAGTAAGTTGCCGCACTGGTTTTGGTATCCCACAATGCTGCTCCGAATAACGGCGTGGGGCACCCTGGGGGGGGGGTGAGGCGGCGTGAACGGGCCTCCCCAGGTGGAGGCTCGTCTGCTGTAGTGGGGCGCCCCTTTACCGTTTCAGTTGCCATTCCGCCCGCTTTTGGTACACTGTGTCAAAATCCGCCATTCAGCTGAGTTGCGCCCACTCTTGCGGTGCAGCGATAGGCGGCTGCCACAGGACTCTCAAAATGGCGGCAGGCTCTTTCCTTTTTGGGCCTGGTCCACTGAAATGGCCCTGGGACACCTTGGAAATCGGACGCTTGTCTGCTAGGTCTTGGACCCCATTCTCGAAAGCGTCCCCTCAGCCTTGAGGATTCTACAAAAGTCTTGGGGGCCCCCGACTCCTGCAGGCTTCCGGTGGGGAGCGGCTGCCATGATTGCTCGAGGAATGACCACGACGGAGCCACGAGATGGTGGTGCTCTCATGCTGACGCCAGCTTCAGTCTGAAACATCCAGAAACAAGGTGGGGCTTTCATCGTTTGGGAAAAAAAAAAGTTTTCATCCAATGAAAAGTGTTATTTTTAGGTCATATGATCAAGCCTTCCATCATTAGGAAACCAAAAGTAAAATGAACCAATGAAAAGTTTTATAAACAAGTCACATGAGGCACCGAGGTGGTGTCTAGCAAGTTGCCGCACTGGTGTGGCCATCCTACAATCCTGCTCCGAATAACGGCGTGGGGTGCCCGAAGGGGGGGGGGGGGAGGCGGCGTGAACGGGCCTTCCCAGGTGGAGGCTCGTCTGCTGTAGTGGGGCGCCCCTTTACCGTTTCAGTTGCCATTCAGCTGAGTTTCGGCCGCTCTTGATGCTACAGCGACAGGCGGCTGCAACAGGACTCTCAAAATGGCGGCCTGTTCTTTGGATTTGGGCCTGGTCCACTAAAATGGCCCTGGGACACCTTAGAACTCGGACGCTCGAATTTTTTTTCCTTTCCTCTACATGCAAAAAAGGTAAATGCCCGGTACGTTACCTGCCTCATCTGCCACGATGTACTCTCCAGAGGAACCGAAAAAAAATATAGTTATGGTAACTATACCATGCATCATCATATGGAGAGGTGGCACCGATTAATTATAGTGCTGCACAAAAGAGAGATTTGGAGGAGAATCCCCGACCTGCCAGTACATTCACCAAAGAAGTGGCACTGACAGCATCAGAGGCAAGGGAAACGGTCCCAAATATTTAGAAGAACTTTGGAAAGATTAAAATGACATGTTTAGATTGTGGCAAATTAATTTCATGTGGACAGATGAGTGTTACTCTAATAAATACAGCATATGAACATCATCATAGTCGATGGTTGGTAGAGACATTTTGACTATATCCTGGACCTGCCCGTCCTCGCCCAAAATGGCGCCGGAATAAATGGGACTCGTAACTCCTTGTTGTGTACTGGTTGCTGAACCTTGAAATCACGAGATACGTATGCAGTTTTGAAGCACATGGCGGGCGGGGACGAGAATTGATTGAATATTTCGACATCCCTATTGATATTAAGTTCTGATGTTTTATTGATTACTGTACTATTGAAAGTTCGAATTAACGTCACCCATGGTACTTGCCCGCAAATGTATATCTAGATAATTTTATTGTAACTGGCTCTGTCGTATTTTAATTATAAAATGTACGTCCACCGATTCCGCAACTGTTAGACACCTTAGTTCTTGCAACCTAATGGCCCGCCCGTTACGTTCCTCTACAGTGTAAATGTCTACTCATCATATATGATTACAGTTTGCTCCGTGGCCGGCCCACGTGGTTATAGGCCCGTATTTGTATACTGACATTTGCACAATAAAGGTTTTTAAAAGAAAACATGGTAGTAGTATTTACATTGGTAAAGTTTTTAATAATAGTCACTGTTTTAGAATCAGTAAAAGGCAAGTGAAATAAAGCAGTCCAATTACATGAAGGGTAAAAGGTATAATACGCAGGAACGCAGTAAAGATAAATGGTCAAGGGCTGTTGTGTTTCTACTTCTGCAACATAAAGTGATCGATAAGAATCTGATATTCAGGCGTATCGGCGACTAAGACAGCAGGCCGAGCCTCTTTTGCTCAACGGCTCCATCATGGGACGAAGAAACGCCCTTTTTCTCGAAAAAGGAATATATTTTACTTGCAGGACAGTTGTAAATTTTCCGGGAAAGTACATTAGCCTGGAACATTATAACATATGTTTAAGAAAAAATAATGTTCGAAAGTAATAAAAAGCGTAATTTTTAGGTCATATGACCAAGCCTTTCATCATTAGAATAAGAAAAGTAAAATGAACCAATGAAAAGTTTTATTAACAAGTCACATGACCTGTTATGCTTACGTTACGCGCTGCGCGCCGCGCCCCAGATCGCTTCCGGGAAGCTGCGCTTCGCGCACCGGAGCACTTCCGGATGCGCTAACGCGGCGCATCATATGACGCATTACACGACAACGCAGGTCCAGAATATAGTCAAAATGTCTCCACCAACCAGCAATCGGAACACAACCCCTTTCAGCAGGCTAAATAGTTCTGTTAAATGACAACAGAAGGGACGGGCAACAAGAACCATCAGTCAAAGAGGGGAGGGCAAGTTCTTCTCTACCGGGTCACGTTGGGGCGCTACCGGAACTGATCGAATTGGTAGTCTACAGTGTTTCTGGATGTTTCAGACTGAAGCTGGCGTTAGCATGAGAGCACCACCATTTCGTAGCTCCGTCGTGGCCATTCCACGAGCAATCATGCTAGCCGCTCCCCACCAGAAGCCTGCGGGAGTCGGGGGCCCCCAAGACTTTTGTAGAATCTTCAAGGCTGAGGGGACGCTTTCGAGAATGGAGCCCAAGCTCTAGCAGACAAGCGTCCGAGTTCCAAGGTGTTGCAGGCCCATTTTAGTGGACCACGCCCAAATCTGAAGAGCCGGCCGCCATTTTGAGAGTCCTTTGGCAGCCGCCTATCGCTGCACCGCAAGAGCGGGAGCAACTCAAGTACATGGTGAGCAAGACGCTGTAGTCAAAAGAGCAGGCGGTAAACAGCTGAATAGCGGAAGAGGCACAGTGTAGCAAAAGCGGGCGGAATGGCCACTGAAACGGTAAAGGGGCGCCCCACTACAGCGTGTCTTTAGGTGAAACGGATTGTGGGACAAGGTCAAGAATGGAAGAGTCACCAAAAGGCAAAAAGTTCCGCTTGACCCCGGGAGCCGGCCACCTATGTCGGGGGCGATCTCAGGCCACACCAGGGCAACACGACTTGCGGAGGGGGCCGGAGCCAAGCGCCCCCTCCGAGTCCGCGCCATGACACCGTCCCTCGGGGGCCTCCGTCAAGCGGTTCAGGGTGGCACCGCATCACATTGTTTTCAAATGCAGTCACGTCCTCAAACAGCCCCCACTTACATTGAGAATAGTGAAGCTGTAGCAAGTGCAAATAGGCTTCAGACAGTGTTACAAGCACTCCTCAAAACTTTGAATTATCAGAGTGCATGAGTTTCATGCTCGATCGATTGAGCTAGCCGGATCGGGCAACAAAAAGTATAAAATAGTTATGTAAATAGTTATTTAATAAAATGTTTTACCCTGTTACTTTGCTGGTGTGTTGTATATATTTGTAATATTTGCATAGAGTTTATCGTTATTTTGGGCGGGGTGGGTGGCGGAGCCGAGCTGTCTTGCAGCCATCATGGTGTGGAGCTCAGTTCATCTCACTAGTTTCGTATTTCTCATGAGGGGTTGTTCCTAATGTTTCTATTTTAGCGAGGTCAAAAAGAGATCCCATTAGTGGCCTACTGATTTTGCTCGATTCCTTTTGTTTTTTAACACGATTTTTCACTATCTGCAAAGACTAAACAGAGTATTGCGACTCTGTGCTTGTTTGTAAATAGAGAATGAACCAAAGAGAAACAATTCTAAAACAGTAAGTGCTTGGATAACAATCAATCAAATGGAGAGAGAAGCAGGCACGACGGATTACAACGGGGGCAAAGGCCTGCGTTAACTACCCTTCACTATCTGCAAAGAGAGAGTACTCCTAATAGAAATGAGGGGGAGGGGGGGCAGCATTCAAAGCAGATCAGTGTGCATAAACACGAAAATGTTTTTACTTACCACGTACTTGACATTCGACAGCTTATGATATTTGCTATTAAAAAACCATTGAAATTCACTGAAAAAACCATAGGTTATAGACCATATATAGTTAGGAATTAGCATTTACAAAACCTTGAAAATTCACTGAAAAACCATAGGTTATAGACCATATATAGTTAGGGATTAGCATTTAAAAAACCTTATTTTACTCACACAAAACCATTGAAATTCCATATATAGTTAGTTGCACTAACTATATATCGCGCACCCGCAATCCACTGCTGATGATGTCACATATTACATCATTCATGACATGGTCAGTGACATCACTGATGACATCACTGATGACATCTCAAATGGCGGGGCACTTTAATATCCCCCTCATCAATCCTAGGGGGTCAGGAGTGGTCTACCTTGCCCCCTTTCCTTCATTTCCCCCTTCGTTTTTCACCACATCTTGTCTCTCGATCGTACCGAGAGACAAGATGGCGGCCGCTCCGGACTGTTTAGAATGTTGACAGACACCGGAGAGCCAATCAGCTTTGCTTCGCGAAGTTTCGTTACGCGTCAGGTACGCGAACCGGGGCGCTAACCGGAGCGCTGTCACAGATATATATATTTTTTTAAACGTTAATTTCTCAAAATCCACTGGAGCACATATATTGAGACATAGCAAAGGCACGTCGGGCAAACCATATCTACAATTTTGCCAAGTTTCATGTAAATCTATTCAGCCGTTCGAGCTAAAAGTGAGTCCAACCGCCCTATGGAAAAATGAATGGGAAAAACGCGTGTTGGGACCCCCCTTTTTTCTCGGCCCCCCCTTGATGAAACCCCCCATATTTGCAGGGGCTGCTCAGAAACGGAATGTGCCATTTGCCTGAAAATTTCAGCCAATTCCGTCCACAAACGCCAAAGTTATTAGACAAAGAATTTTCAGAAATCCCATAGAGAAAAAATCCTAACTATATATACCCACTGGCTATCGCCAGTAGGTAATATACATATGTAAACATATATAATCTGCATATCTATATAAATATAAATGCATGCATACATATACATATATGCATACATATGCATGTTATTTACATGAAAGTTTTAAAAACACTAATAAAAGCGAAGCTAAAAAGCCACCTCATTACAAACAGAATGGCTTTAACTTAAACGAGGGCGAGATCTATTGCATTTTCAATGCTTGTTTACTTTGGTTCTATCAAGAAGGCATTCAGATGTGTCACACATTTGCCATAAATTCTGAATGTTAGCACTCTAGTTGCTCATTAGATCACTGTAGTAAAGCTAGTGCTCACCAGGAAAGTCTGCTGCTAATCATGGTTTGCAGCCATTTTCCCGCATTTTTTATCCCGCAGACTTTCAGTCCGCATACCATTATCCCGCAAGGTCATTGACCTCGCATACCATTATCCCGCATTTTTTCAAAACGCATGTGCATTTATCGCGCATGCCTTTACAAAGAATTACGTTTTAAAGGCATGTATGGTAAATGCATTTGCGTTGTGAAAACCACGATGACGAGAGAGGTAAGTGGGTTTGTGTTAATTTTTTCGTGGGTTAGTGATTGTGTAGTGTAGTGTAGTGTTGTGTAGTGTAGTGTTGTGTTAGTGTAGTGTAGAGTTGTGGTGGTTGTTTAGTGTAGGGTCATGCTGGGGGTAGTGTTTTAGGGTTTAGGATTGTGTTGTAGTGTTTGCGTAGTGTAGGGTCATGCTGGGGGTAGTGTTTTAGGGTTTAGGGTAGTGTTGTAGTGTTTGCGTAGTGTAGGGTCATGCTGGGGCTAGTGTTTTAGGGTTTAGGGTAGTGTTGTAGTGTTTGCGTAGTGTAGGGTCATGCTGGGCGTAGTGTTTTAGGGTTTAGGATAGTGTTGTAGTGTTTGCGTAGTGTAGGGTCATGCTGGGGGTAGTGTTTTAGGGTTTTGGGTAGTGTTGTAGTGTTTGCGTAGTGTAGGGTCATGCTGGGGTGTAGTATTTTAGGGTTTAGGGTAGTGTTGTAGTGTTTGCGTAGTGTAGGGTCATGCTGGGGGTAGTGTTTTAGGGTTTTGGGTAGTGTTGTAGTGTTTGCGTAGTGTAGGGTCATGCTGGGGGTAGTGTTTTAGGGTTTTGGGTAGTGTTGTAGTGTTTGCGTAGTGTAGGGTCATGCTGGGGGTAGTGTTTTAGGGTTTTGGGTAGTGTTGTAGTGTTTGCGTAGTGTAGGGTCATGCTGGGGGGTAGTGTTTTAGGGTTTGGGTAGTGTTGTAGTGTTTGCGTAGTGTAGGGTCATGCTGGGGGTAGTGTTTTAGGGTTTTGGGTAGTGTTGTAGTGTTTGCGTAGTGTAGGGTCATGCTGGGGGTAGTGTTTTAGGGTTTAGGGTAGTGTTGTAGTGTTTGCGTAGTGTAGGGTCATGCTGGGGGTAGTGTTTTAGGGTTTAGGGTAGTGTTGTAGTGTTTGCGTAGTGTAGGGTCATGCTGGGGGTAGTGTTTTAGGGTTTAGGGTAGTGTTGTAGTGTTTGCGTAGTGAAGGGTCATGCTGGGGTGTAGTGTTTTAGGGTTTAGGGTTGTGTTGTAGTGTTTGCGTAGTGTAGGGTCATGCTGGGGCTAGTGTTTTAGGGTTTAGGGTAGTGTTGTAGTGTTTGCGTAGTGTAGGGTCATGCTGGGCGTAGTGTTTCAGGGTTTAGGATAGTGTTGTAGTGTTTGCGTAGTGTAGGGTCATGCTGGGGGTAGTGTTTTAGGGTTTTGGGTAGTGTTGTAGTGTTTGCGTAGTGTAGGGTCATGCTGGGGGTAGTGTTTTAGGGTTTTGGGTAGTGTTGTAGTGTTTGCGTAGTGTAGGGTCATGCTGGGGGTAGTGTTTTAGGGTTTAGGGTAGTGTTGTAGTGTTTGCGTAGTGTAGGGTCATGCTGGGGGTAGTGTTTTAGGGTTTAGGGTAGTGTTGTAGTGTTTGCGTAGTGTAGGGTCATGCTGGGGGTAGTGTTTTAGGGTTTTGGGTAGTGTTGTAGTGTTTGCGTAGTGTAGGGTCATGCTGGGGTGTAGTGTTTTAGGGTTTAGGGTAGTGTTGTAGTGTTTGCGTAGTGTAGGGTCATGCTGGGGGTAGTGTTTTAGGGTTTTGGGTAGTGTTGTGGTGTTTGCGTAGTGTAGGGTCATGCTGGGGTGTAGTGTTTTAGGGTTTTGGGTAGTGTTGTGGTGTTTGCGTAGTGTAGGGTCATGCTGGGGTGTAGTGTTTTAGGGTTTTGGGTAGTGTTGTAGTGTTTGCGTAGTGTAGGGTCATGCTGGGGGTAGTGTTTTAGGGTTTTGGGTAGTGTTGTAGTGTTTGCGTAGTGTAGGGTCATGCTGGGGGTAGTGTTTTAGGGTTTTGGGTAGTGTTGTAGTGTTTGCGTAGTGTAGGGTCATGCTGGGGGTAGTGTTTTAGGGTTTAGGGTAGTGTTGTAGTGTTTGCGTAGTGTAGGGTCATGCTGGGGGTAGTGTTTTAGGGTTTAGGGTAGTGTTGTAGTGTTTGCGTAGTGTAGGGTCATGCTGGGGGTAGTGTTTTAGGGTTTAGGGTAGTGTTGTAGTGTTTGCGTAGTGTAGGGTCATGCTGGGGGTAGTGTTTTAGGGTTTAGGGTAGTGTTGTAGTGTTTGCGTAGTGTAGGGTCATGCTGGGGGTAGTGTTTTAGGGTTTAGGGTAGTGTTGTAGTGTTTGCGTAGTGTAGGGTCATGCTGGGGTGTAGTGTTTTATGGTTTTGGGTAGTGTTGTAGTGTTTGCGTAGTGTAGGGTCATGCTGGGGGTAGTGTTTTAGGGTTAAGGGTAGTGTTGTAGTGTTTGCGTAGTGTAGGGTCATGCTGGGGTGTAGTGTTTTAGGGTTTTGGGTAGTGTTGTAGTGTTTGCGTAGTGTAGGGTCATGCTGGGGGTAGTGTTTTAGGGTTTAGCGTAGTGTTGTAGTGTTTGCGTAGTGTAGGGTCAAGCTGGGGGTAGTGTTTTAGGGTTTAGGGTTGTGTTGTAGTGTTTGCGTAGTGTAGGGTCATGCTGAGGGTAGTGTTTTAGGGTTTAGGGTTGTGTTGTAGTGTTTGTGTAGTGTAGGGTCATGCTGGGGGTAGTGTTTTAGGGTTTAGGGTAGTGTTGTAGTGTTTGCGTAGTGTAGGGTCATGCTGGGGTGTAGTGTTTTAGGGTTTTGGGTAGTGTTGTAGTGTTTGCGTAGTGTAGGGTCATGCTGGGGGTAGTGTTTTAGGGTTTAGGGTAGTGTTGTAGTGTTTGTGTAGTGTAGGGTCATGCTGGGGGTAGTGTTTTAGGGTTTAGGGTAGTGTTGTAGTGTTTGTGTAGTGTAGGGTCATGCTGGGGGTAGTGTTTTAGGGTTTAGGGTAGTGTTGTACTGTTTGTGTAGTGTAGGGTCATGCTGGGGGTAGTGTTTTAGGGTTTAGGGTAGTTTAGTTGTTTAGTGTATGCTAAAGGCATATTCGTTCTAAAAGTTTTCGTTATTTTAATTTGCGGCCTAATAGTACATGCGGGATTTTTTTTGCGGACTGATGGTATGCGGGATTTCGTCATATATTCGCTAATCATACTTTCTATGGCAAAATGAACCCCCTCATTTTGTTCATTTTTAAATTAAATGTTTTAAGAGTTACCACTTTATTCCAATCAAGATGGCTTCAGGTGTGCCATACCTTTGTAATAAGTAGGACTGTTAGCACTCTAGTTGTTCTTTAGAACACTCTGGGACATTCTGTCATTGGGCTATAGTTGGGCTACATCTGGCTGATATTTGGGCTACATTTGTTTTTTTTGTCTCTGGTGGCCATCTTTGGGCTACATTGGGCTACATTGGGCTACATTGGGCTACATTGGGCTACATTTGGGCTCCAACATATATATATAGCCCAATGTAGCCCAATATATATTTTTCAAAGTTAATTTTCGTAAAAACCACTGGAGCATATATCTTGAGACATAGCAAAGGCACATCGGGCTACCAGTCCCTACAATTTTGCCAAGTTTGGTGTAAATCCATTCAGCCGTTCAGGCTAAAAGTGAGGCCAACCGCCCTATGGAAAATTGCATGGGAAAAACACGTTTTGGGACACCCCTTTTTTCTTGGCCCCCCCTTGACGAAACCCCCCCAAATTTTCAGGGGCTGCTCAGAAACAAAATGTTCCATTTTCCAATTCTGTCCTCAAACGCCAAAGTTATTCGACATAGAATTTTCAAAAATCCCATAGGAAAAAAATCCTAACTATATATACCTACTGGCTATCGCCAGTAGGTAATATATATATATATATATATATATATATATATAGATATATATATATATCTATATATATATATATATATATATATATATATATATATCAGTAGCACTCCACCTTCACCTCGCCAGATTCCTCGCAAGAACAGAGCACGGACCACAATTTGTTGCTTTTCTCATAGCCTTTATTCCAGCTTTACAAAACCATGTCAGCCGTGACGCGTTTCGACCTGGATGGATCTTGATCACATGACGCGCATCACAGTAGGTAGGCCCTTTTAAAACCATTTTTTAGTCCATTTTTTCAATTTTAAAGTGACATGTGCATTAGAAATCGTGAGGTCCAACAATAAACATAAAAGACAGATTTTCATGGTTCAGATTAACTGTGTTATTCAATATAGATTTGCCCACGCGTTTATATGCAAATAAATAAATATATATACACATAAAACACAATATAGGTAAAATACTAAATTGGTGTCAATAGTTCAAATCTTCATCACACTGTTTACAAAACCATAGAAGTACCCTGCAATGCTCTAATTTAAGTAAAAGGCTTTATGACATATTAGATGTTTAAAAAGAGTCAAAATTAAGCATTGTACTATCTTATTATCATTGCCATTTACTAAAGAACGTCCAGGTGTCAATACCCCTATTTCGTTAACGAAAAAACAAAACCATCATTTTTCACCGCAAAAAAGTGCATATACAGTACTAGTTATCCAACTTCATTATTGTAAAACTATCGACTTCAAAGTGTTTATTGCTAGTGCAAAGAAGTATAACAAAGTGCTCACTCCCGTGTATGTTAAAAATTGGGATTTTGCTGGCGGCTATAATTTTAAACTTGAATGTTTGTATTGTTGTCTAAAATTTGATGAAGTCCTTTTAGTTGTTGGTTAGTCAGTATATACCTCACTATTCCTTGTTCTTGTTCAAGCATAAACTGGTTTTATAGACATGTATATAGTTCTTCCGTCGCGTTTAACCCTCCCGGATGCTTATTATCTAAATTCAGAATGTATCGCATCTCGAGTTGTCGGAGGGCCTTCTCGCTATCCCCCCTCTTTTGTTGGGAGGAATGGAGTCAATCAGGAAGTACTTTAGGTCTTTGGGGTTGACCCTGTGTACTTCACTGAAATGTCACGCCACTAGGTATGCTGTGCTGGAGTACCCTCTTGTGTCCTTGCAGAATAGTACTATCCACATATCTCCGGCCACAAGGGCACTCCAGCACTTAGATCACATGATAATATTTACAGGTTAAAGCTTTATTGATGATTTTGTCTTTTATGCTAAAAGGCGTGGGATAGGAAGTTCTAGAGACCCCATGTTGGCAAGCATTGCACACTTCGCACTTGTGTAACCCCAATCTTTATCCCAGCCATGTGCTCTTTTGTGGGTCCCTTGGATCATTTTGGACAAAGGTGTCTTTCATGGAGGGAGCCCTATATATATGTATATCACAAATGTCAATAACTTCATAAATCCATTACGCCTTTCGACTGACTAGCAGTCTTGATCACACACATAGGCGACATTACATAGCCTCTTAAAACATAGTTGAACGACTACTAGATAATTAAAGTGTCTCGAGAAACACACGGCCCTCTTAGAATGTGTATCTGCAGTCAAAATATGTCCGAATGTACATGAAGATGTTATATAGGCCCAGTACCAGAGGTGTGGGGAGGGATGCACCGCAAGTAATAAGAAATAGTATGAGTGTACACAGAGTTGAGGGCCTGCTGTCAGTCAGTGCTGCACGTGTGTGGGTAGGTACTGGGGAAAATATGCCCTTCCCACCACTGTGTGCCGTTTAAACATTTATTCTTCCATCGACCTTTACATATACATATATAAAACATATTTATTTTTCAGAAAGACACACATTCACTGGATGGTGTCATCAGTGATGTCATGAGTGATGTCACTGACCATGTCATGAGTGATGTAATATGTGACGTCATCATCAGCAGTGCATCGCAGGCGGGCAAGTTATAGTGAGTCCAACTAACTATAACGTGGGAATTTCAATGGTTTTATGTCAGTAAAATTTCCAGCTAACTATAACTGGTGTGAAACCTATGGTTTTTTCAGTGAATTTCATAGGTTTTTTAAATGCTAATTCCTAACTATATAAGGCCTGAAACCTATGTTTTTTTCAGTGAATTTCAAAGTTTTTTTAATGCTAATTCCTAACTATATAAGACCAGAAAGCCCACCAGGAATCTCCAGTATGCGCCAGGGGACTGCATTGCAGAGAGGTGTAATGAAGCCACGCCCCTTTTTACACCTCTCTGCAACGCAGCCCCGTGCATGTTTGAAGAGGGGGAACTAATTCCCCTTGCATACTGGGGGCCCCTGGGGGCCAATTAGCCCACCTGGAACCTCCAGTATGCGCCAGGGGGCTGCATTGCACAGAGGTGTAATGAGGCTATGCCCCTTTTTACACCTCTCTGCAACGCAGGCCACTGGCGCGTTTGCAGAGGGGGGACTAATTCCCCTTGCATACTGGGGGTCCCTGGGTCATATCTGCCCAAACACCGATATTCCGAACGATTGAAAATGACTTTTCTTGAGAAACATTTGGATTTGGATTATCATGTCCTATACTTTGGAATTTTTGAAAGACTGACTTTGAGGATGCTATAAATTACTCAAGTCTGCCCGAATTGTGTGGGTAAAATTGATACCTAGTCACTTTGAATAAGAATGTACTTACGTCTCGTCTAACATTTGGAAGAAATATCTAGTTATATGACAACAGGATACTGACATAACTTGAAGGAAATAAGAACGCCCTGAAGAAGTTCTGTTGTACAGAACGAAACGTTTCGGCTGGCTGTGGTACATAAACTTAAGGAAAATAAAAGCATTTGAATATACACCAAGATTCAGCGCTTCAATAAGGACTCTAAGTGATATGATTTGATTGGACTTATTGTGCAAGTGGTGCTGTGCCAAACTTTGGAATATTCTCCACAACTCTCTACTACTTACTCTCTCCTACTCCACTACTCTCAAATACTCACTCTCTACTACTCATTCTCTACTACTCTACTACTCTCTACTACTCTCTCTCTACTACTCACTCCCTACTACTCACTATCTACTACTCTCTACTACTCACTCTCTACTACTCTCTCTCTACTACTCACTCTTTACTACTCACTCTCTACTACTCTCTACTACTCACTCTCTACTTCTCACTCTCTACTACTCTCTACTACTCACTCTCTACTACTCTCTCTCTACTACTCTCTACTACTCACTCTACTATTCACTCTACTACTCTCTACTACTCACTCTCTGCTACTCTCTCTACTGCTCTCTACTACTCTCTACTTCTCACTCTCTACTCACTATTACTCACTCTCTACTCTCTACCTCTCTACCTCTCTCTACTTCTCTCTCTGCTAGTCTCTACCTCTCTACCGCTACCTCTCTACCTCTACCTCTCTACCTCTACACCTCTACCTCTCCACCTCTCTCTACACGCACACATATACACATATATATATGCATATATATGCATATGCATTTATATATATGTATGTGTATGTATATACATACATATATAAACATTCCATAAGATTCAATCAATGAAGCGCTCTCAGAAGGCAGTTCCTGCCTTCTGAGAGCGCTTCATTGATTGAATCTTATGGAATGAAAGTTTACTGGTAGGGCTCTGCTAGTGTTAACGCGCCACCAGACCACGGGCGGTTTCCTTTGCAAACGAGCCGTAAGGAATTGGAGCAACATATATAAACATATATAATCTGTATATCTATATAAATGCAAATATAAATGCATGCATACATATACATATATGCATACAGATGCATGTTATTTACATGAAAGTTTAAAAAACACTAATAAAAGCAAAGCTAAAAAGCCACCTCATTACAAACAGAATGGCTTTAACTTAAACGAGGGCGAGAACTATTGCATTTTCAATGTTTGTTTACTTTGGTTCCATCAAGAAGGCATTCAGATGTGTCACACATTTGCCATAAATTCTGAATGTTAACACTCTAGTTGCTCATTAGATCACTGAAGTAAAGCTACTGCTCACCAGGGAAGTCTGCTGCTGGTATTCAAAGTGCATGTTTCAGTCTGCAGGTCAGAATTTCTTTAATGAAATTGAAGAGGATTTGAGAAGTCACTCAAAATGTGCCCTAATTTTTCTTTCTGCAGCACTAATCATACTTTCTATGGCAAAATATACCCCCTCATTTTGTTCCTTTTTAAATTAAATGTTTTAAGAGTTACCACTTTATTCCAATCAAGATGGCTTCAGGTGTGCCATACCTTTGTAATAAGTAGGACTGTTAGCGCTCTAGTTGTTCTTTAGAACACTCTGGGACATTCCGTCATTGGGCTATACTTGGGCTACATCTGGGTGATATTTGGGCTACATTTGGGCTCTTTTGTCTCTGGTGGCCATCTTGGGAGACTGCATGTCAGAATTTTTTAATGAAATAGAAGAGGATTTGAGAAGTCACTCAAAATGTGCCCTAATTTTTCTTTTTGCAGCACTAATAATACTTTCTATGGCATAATATACCCCCTCATTTTGTTCCTTTTTAAATTAAATGTTTTAAGAGTTACCACTTTATTCCCATCACGATGGCTTCAGGTGTGCTATACCTTTGTAATAAGTAGGACTGTTAGCGCTCTAGTTGTTCTTTAGAACACTCTAGGAGGCTGCAGTAGAACACAAAGGAATCAACTGACAGTCTCTGTCCTTGTTGGATGTACATGTTTTACTGAGAATGTTAGACTTCATTCTCACATGACTGAGAAAGATAATGTGAATTTACCGAAAATATGCTTTCAGTTTAGCTTATAGATCCCCTTCCAAACCACTGTGGGAAAATCATGAGATATTAGTTTTCTTTCAAAAATGATTCATGATATCACAGCAGAAGGCTTTTTCACATGGTAAAATCACCTTAGAACACACCACAATTCCTAAAATGAGTATGGTTCCATCAACAAATGATTTATAATGTAACTAAAGTCCTAAAACCCTCTATTAACTACAATGCTTTTTAATGAGGTGCTATCATGTATATTGGTCCCAAGATGGCTTCCAACACTTCTTGGATGAAGTGCTGACAGCCAATCAGATCAGATGTGTGGTTAGGCTCCGCCCAGATACATATATTTTTTTTAACCTAAA
The DNA here is from genome assembly GCF_964261635.1 of Lissotriton helveticus. NCBI lineage: Eukaryota > Metazoa > Chordata > Amphibia > Caudata > Salamandridae > Lissotriton > Lissotriton helveticus. The sequence continues at coordinate 1,770,122,653 of NC_136068.1, forward strand.
TTACTCAAAATCCTGTAACGTACAACACGACAGAAAAGTAAGTGTTGTTCATTAATAATTTATTAAGATAACAAGGGCCCGCAGAAGCGGGATAAGCAACCAGTACAAAGGAAGTCAGCTGTCATCTGTCGCCCAGCTAACGGTGACGTCACCTATATACATGCGAACATTCCATGGTGACGCGGTGTGACGCTACATGACAGAAATAGAAAACATACTAAAACATAACTTTGTGTCCCCATAACCAGCATAACATATATGACATCTCCCTTCCTCCATGAGAACACAACCTGAGTTTCATTCCATAACATAGTCTTTAAACCTGGCAGGCAAGTTGATAACTCTGCCCGTTCTTGAAGACTGCCCCCCAGTTAGATTGACATCAACATCACTCATGCCTGTTACAGTAGATTCATTTCCCTCTACATCGTTTTCTATCATAGAATCTTCCTGAGCCAAAACAGTGTTCTTGCAGCCAGCAGAGTAACCAGTAGAATCGTCTCCCAAAGCCAAAGATAATCCTTGACTGACACAGGAATGCAACAGTTCTGGGCTACTAGACACGTCATCCCATTCTAGGACACTATCATTCAGACTTACTTCTCCTTCTTCCACACTCCTCATTATTATTTGTTCTTGACCATATTTGAGTTTTACTACATCGTCTTTATTGCGCCACCCTTCTCCTTCAACGAATACAGCTCCACCTGATGCTCTGCTAACTTTCATAGGTTTGCTGAGCTTAGATTCCCCCTTGCTCACCAAACCAGGCTTTTTTATTAACACCCAATCTCCAGGTGCAATGACTTTGTCTTTAGCTCTGTTTACCTTATCAGAATATGATTTATTTTTCATTTGTTTGCACAGTATGTTCTCCCTCACTTTGAGTTCTTTTTCGCACACTTGCCTTGTTTCAACAGCTGCTTCTTTCCACCCACCTATTTTCGGTGTTATGACATTGTTGCATGCTCTTCCCCTCATCAGGAAAAATGGTGTATACCCGGTGGCTTCCTTTGGCGTATTGTTATACGCATTGATTTTCACCTTAATAAATTCTTTTACATCCATATCGTTTGCAATTGCCATTTGGATTCCTTCTTTGAAGAATCTGTTTATTCTCTCTACTTGACCATTGCTCTTAGGACTGTACAGAGGTGTTTTCTCCTGCTTTATTCCTCGTTTTTCCAAGTACTCCACCATCACTCGTGATACCAGTTGTGATCCATTATCCGACACCATAACTTTAGGCTGTCCTTCTCTTTCAAAGGTTTTTTCGAGAAATTTTATGACCACTTCCGTTGTAACCACATTCACAAACTTGTAACTCACCCATTTAGTGTAGTAGTCTGTCAACACTATTAAATACTTGCACCCATCTGGCAAGATGTTGAAGGGTCCTGCAAAATCTATTGCTACTTTGGCCCAGGGGCCATCAGGGATTTCCACCATCTGCAGCTCATTTTTTCCAATTCTCCAATGTTTGTCTGACCTTAAGCATTGCTCGCATTCGTCTACAAGATTCCTAACTTCGCTGTCCACTCCTGGCCACCAATAGTGCATTCTTAGAACGTTCCTTGTGGCCGTGGTGCCAGGATGCCCTCTGTGAGCCATCTTAATAATCTTCTGCCTAAGCTCAAATGGCGGCACAAAGACCTCACCCCTCTTTAAGAAGCCATTCTCTAGAGTTAGTTCATTGCTCACTTGCTGATAATTCTTTAATTCTTTTGGTAGATTCCTTACATGTGGCCATCTGGTTTGTACATACTCCTTCACCTTGGTCAGGACAGTATCTTTCTCCATACTACCCTCCCATTCCTTGTCTGTTATTGATCCTTCGCACATAACTGTGGCATCAATGTGCGCAACCACGCACTCGGTGTCGTCTTGTTCCTCATCAATTTTCTCCTTTACCGGCAATCTTGATAAGCAATCCGCCCTACTGTTCTTTCCTCCTTTTATGTGCTCAATCTTGAAATTAAATTCCTGAAGTTTTGACATTAGTCTAATCAGCCTTGAGCTTGCGTTGCCGTTGCCTCGACCCTTGCCGTCCATCATATATACTAACGGTTTGTGGTCGGTCACAAGTGTGAAACTCTTGCCCCACAGATAGTCCTTAAGTTTGTGCACCGCCCATACACAAGCTAGAGTCTCTCGTTCTATTGTGCTGTAATGGACCTCTGTGTCATTTAGCTTCCTGGAAATAAATGCAATTGTGTTCTCTTCGCTTCCTTTCCTTTGACAGAACACAGCTCCTATTCCCTCATTGCTTGCATCTACAGTCACTACGTTGTTTAGTTGTGGGTCATAGGGTTTCAGTGCCGGTGCTCTGGCTATTTCCTCCTTGACTGACTTGAATGCCTTAACTTGTTCATCCTTCCACTCATATGCTACATTTTTCTTTAGCAGTCTCCTGAGTGGTTCCACCTTATCTGCATATTTCTGTATAAACTTTGCATAATATTCACTGAGGCCAAGGAACGATTTGAGGGTTTCCTTGTTCCTAGGTTCGGGGGCCTCCCTTATTGCACGAACTAAATCATCTTTTGGCAAGATACCTTCAGCAGTTAAAACATGCCCTAAGTACTGATCCAGCGGGCTATAGAAAATATATCATAAACAACGCTACCCAACTTCATAATCTATAAACAAATTTCTATACTAAATATGGACCCATTTATGAACCAGATATATTTTGGGCCTACTGAATCAGGTGGTCAGAATAAATCTATATACACATTATCTATAAACTATATACATATTTATACACTTGCAGAGAGAATATTGTCACTAGAATAAAACCCAACCATTTAAATGACCACCATAGGCGACATGATCTAGCTAATGGTAACCTACACTTCTGAATAACCAAGACCAGCTTGTTTGTCAAAAGTAAGATTTTATTTTCTAAATTATGGTATGTAAATTGAATGTTTTATAATTGAATTTTATTAGCAATAAAGCAAGCATGATTGTAAAGAATTATGGAAAGACATAATTTAAGCAAATGAATCAAAGTTAAAATGAATGTTTAAAGTTTAGCATTTCTAAAACCTAAGTCCCTAAATAAGCTAAATAGATAGAAATTAAAGTAAAATTCTTTGAGGATTCTTACGTGCTCCACGCAAAGTCCAGCAGCACATCACCCTCATCGGAAAGTCAGAAAGCAGCAGCCAGCCCAACCCTAAGGGCATGACTTTTTATACCTTTCTACGCTAACTAAACTAGCAAAGGAAAGTTTTCAGAAATCCTCGACGTCCCATTGGCTGAGAGTGACAAGTGACATGTCACCAGATTCTCAAAAAAGTTCCACAAAATCATGTCTTACAAAGACCATTGTCTCTTCCACGTGAAGCCAGAAGCTTCCTGCGATTGCAACTATGTATTAAGTCATCCTCGCAGCTTCCATAGTCTTTCAGTACAACTTCCGCGGATGCCAAGTTAAGGACTGACAAAATGTTCACTTTCGACCTTGGCCATGTCCGACAGAATGATGTCAGCTCATCAGTTTTTGCTTTGTGAATGCAGCTTCAATAATCGTTTTAATTCAGAATGGACGTCTCGTGATTTTCTGCAGAATTCTAAGTCAGCTCTTTTTCTGCGGATCAAATGACTAGGCCCAAAAGCAGGCAACTTATGTTTTCTAGTATAAAACAAACACAAGAAAAGTATTAATGTAAGAAATAATGTAGATTCTGTATCCACCCCATGGTTTACTAATTAATTAACCCATCCGATTAATCAAAATGTTACCTAGCCATTGCAAACAAATAAAGCAGCGTTTATATTTACCAGTCTCCGTTTTTCTATGAGACCCATATGCACCTAGAATAGTAGAAATGACATCACACAGACAAGGAAAAGCAAAACAAGCACATGCTTATTTTAAGTTTGCAGCAGTTAGTAATGACAAAAACGAAAACAATAAATTATTTTATTATTTTGCACTAACAAAAAGATGCAACATTAATGCACGTTTATGAGCACACATGTTAGTCCCCCCACGTGTAAAGTTTAATCTAAATTGTATTAGCACGACATATCACAAATCATTAATAATTTTATTCATGTTATGGAAATGTGACTTTGCGAGTTTAAACAAAATTTTGTTTTCTATCTCGCTCCATCAACTCCCTCATCTGGTGATTAACAAATCACCACACCAGCACTCAAAATTTTGGTAAATTAAATTCATAAGAAATCGATTCAAATTCATTTGTATTAGTAAACCTAAAAATCTGTTTCAGCATAATCTTTGCAATTAACATGACGCTCTCTATGTAACTCCTGTAACTCGATCTCCCTTTCTTCTTCTTTTCTGAGTTTATAGATTCTCTTCTTTTCCTTCAACTGTTTCTTTCTTTTATGTAACAAACAACCTACTTTAGTCAAAATAAAAATGAATACTATTATAATCAAAGGTGCCAAAATCTTGCCAAGAATTGAACTTCCAATATTATGAAACCAGTTTTTAATTGCTTGAAACCTTTTTGAAAGTTTCCCTGTAAAATCTTCTTCTTCTAAAGGAATTATTTCTGAATGCATTTGTGTAATATTCTTAATATACATTTCAATATTCTTACTCTCATCAGGAATATATGTACAACAATGTTGGACATGTAAAATGCCACAGACTCCTCCCTCTTTTGCTAGGAGTATGTCTAAAGCAAGACGATCTTGAATTACCATGGATCTAATTGCAATAACTTCAACATTCACTAATTGAAACCCATCAGCAGTGTCAGTTGATAATCTATCAACTATAGTGGACAATTTTCTGATTCTCCCTGCATTTAGGGTTATACCAACAAAAGGTATTACAGCTTGAAAAATATCTCCCAGAACTTCGGTAAAAGTTTCTCTTTTAGCTCTATTTACATAATTATGAATTTTAAACAATCCTTCTGAATCTCTGTCAACATGAAACACTTTAGGAAAAACAATTCCCACATAACAAGTTCCATACCAATGGTCTGGAAGGTTGTAGTAGGCTTTGTCGCCACAAACAAAATAAATTCCAGGGAAGATAGGATCTTTTCCACCTTTAAATCCCCAACCTCCCATAATCTGATAAGTATCTTCACAGTTACTTGCACCTACAAAATAATTATCAAAAAGTGTATTATCTCTTCTAATGCAAAGCTTTCCACTAACAGGTTTGTCTATGTGAATTGCAATATTTTCAAGCATTTTGCCATTTAATTTCTCATCCTCTTTTTGCCAGAAGGATGACTTAGTCTGCTTGACTAATTCATTTCTCTTATAAATTGCTCTTCTCTCCTCAACCATATTCAAAAATTTCTTTCCTTCAGCACTTAATTTACATGTTAAATTATTCTTGTAAGCATACTCGTAAGTGAGTTCGTTAGTAACAAGGAAATATTCTCTCATTTGTTTTGCTTTCTTATGCTTATTTAAAGCAATATCAATCTTAACATTAGCAAAAATCTCATCATAATTTGAATAGTAATATTCTAAACGACCTGTTTGATAAAATAAACTAGTTAATACACTACATGTTACAGCATAAGTGAGAGGAAGCATATTATAAGTTACTCCCTCAGAAACAGAAGCAGGTAACTTAACACAGACATAACAGTCTTTAGCATCCATTACCTTGACATATTCACTCAAAAGCTTTGTGAATGTATTGCTTGAAAAATCACCTATTGATTTATCTTGATGAATGTTAGGCTGATGATCAATAACTTTTGCAGATGCACTATGTTTAGTTTGGCTAACCAGAGCTTTGCTTGTTATGTTAACTTTGTGTAATTCTCTATTCATTTCTAAAGGGATAATCACAGCTAGTACTAACCAGAGCAGAACTAAAATGAGCAGACATACCAGAGTCATCTTACAGCATCTTTTAAAAACAGAACATTTTGAAGTGCTCTCCTTAACGTAAGGCATTTTTAGGTTAGTTTTAGCCTCAAAATAAAAATAAATTTTAAAATTTATATACACCCCCCTTTTAAAATATATTTTTCTTTTATAACCCTAAACAAGATTTCTTCGACCTTATGTCATACATAAGTTTTCTTTAACTAAACAGTTTTTCTTCGACCTTGTGTCAACTAACAAGATTTCTTCAGCCTTTTGCCAATTCAATAATTCTGTACTTCAATCATTGTCACTAATTTCTTGGATTTCGTTTTCTTCTTCACTACTATCATATATGTCTATAACAGGTGGAATTACCAAGTAAGTCCACTCAGGAGACTTGTATTTCTGGTTTGGTCTAATTATTCTCTTCCCTTTTCTCGATATTACTTCAATTTTTCTTCCAACTCCAATTTCTTTTCCTGGACTCTTTTGACTACTGATTTCTTCAACTTGTTCTATTGGCTTTTTGATCAATCTTACTCTCAATCTTCCACCAGGCCAGTAGTCTGCTTTTCTCACGTATTTCTTCTTTGGTTCAGAATTATTTGATTCTGACTTCCAAGTCCTTTTCTTTCCGTTTTCACTTCCACCCTCCACGTCACTTTCTTCAGTTTCGTAGTCTGAAATTTCAATTGACTCAGGAACTTCTCTATTCGGCAATTTCACTCCTTCAGGAACTTCACTTTGTCTTCCATCACTGGTACTCGGTAATTCGTTCTCCTCCTCTTCCTCAATTACCTCTAGCTTCCCAGATTTCGGATTTTTGTTCCTTACTTCAGAGCTTGTTCTCTGCCTTTCGATACTCTCCCGGTCTGAAACTTCCTTTGGTTCAGCTTCTTTGTCTTCAATAGAGGCAACCGAATCCTCAGTTATCTTTCCTTTTAACAGATTCTCTTCTCCTTCAGAATCTATTTCAATTATTTCTAAGTCTTTTCTTGTCAGATTTCCATTCACTGGCACAGTTTCCAGATGTCGACTTTCTTGTCGATCTTCAGAATCTGGAATTACTTCACCTTCTGTTCTGTCTTCTGCTTCAGAATCTGAATCATCTGTAGTATCACTTTCAACATCAGAACTCTCAGGAGTTGGTACTGGAATAGTATGACTTGGATGAATCCAGCGTTTCAATCCTCTGCACTTTACAGCATTAGTAGTGATCAAGATTATCTGCCTAGGTTTCTGCCATCTAGGAGATAGACAATTCCTTCTCCGATGTACTTTCGTTCTGACCCAGTCTCCAGGTCTCAGATCATGTGTCAAAACTTTGTCATTTGATTGAGCTTCAGTTCCCACCTGATTAGACACAGAAGTTACCATATCAGATAACCTTTTACAGTAATCCAAAATTGCACTGTCATTTATGCTCAACAGTTTACCTACAGGTACAAAAGCTTGTCTCATAACTCTTCCCATTATAATTTCATGAGGACTCAGACCTGTCTTTTTATCTGGTGTACTTCTTAATGACATCAAAACAAGTGGAAGAGCATCAGTCCACTTAACACCTGTCTCAAGACACATTTTTCCAATTCTGTTTTTGATAGTTCCATTTATTTGTTCAACTACACCTGATGCCTCTGGTCTGTATGCACAGTGTATTTTCTGCTCAATGCTCAAAGCTTCACAAATTAACTTCAACAGTTTGTTATCAAAATGGCTTCCTCCATCACTCTCAATAGTGACTGGAAAACCGTACCTTGGGATGATTTCTCTGAGCATTAGTTTTGCTACTGTAATTGAATCACAATGTCGTGTAGGGAAAGCTTCTACCCATCTTGAGAACAAGCATACAATTACAAGTACATATTTCAAACAATTGTGTAAGGGCATTTCAATGAAATCTATTTGTAACCTGGTAAAGGGACCACCCTCTCGACCAATTATTCCTGTCCCCACCACTGATTTTCTGTTTGGATTCATTTGTTGGCATGATAAACACCTTTGACAAAAAGATTCTGCAATGGTTCTAAATTTGGTATTGAACCAAGTTTCTCTAAAAAGTCTGACCATAGAATCTCTTCCTAAATGTGCAGGGCCATGATATAATCTGGCCATGTCAGCAATCAAGCAATTTGGTAAGACTATTCTGCCATCTTTGTAAACCCACACTCCATCTTCTTCACGTGGTCTACAATCTGATCTTAACCATAGGTCTTTTTCTTCATCATCTGTTTCGTTTTGTAAATCTCTAATCTCATGCCATGTTTCTACAACAGTTGTTAGCATTAATGAATTTGAATCAGTTTCTTTACTCCTCTCCCGATTGTATGAATAATTTTTCCTTGCACAGTACTTTGCTGTTTCGTCTGCGAAGGCATTTCCCTTGGAAATATAATCAGTTCCTCTAGTGTGCGCTGCACATTTGACTATGGCAATTTCTTTTGGCAATTGTATTGCTTCAATTAATCTTCTAATGAAAACTGCATTTTTAATTGGTGATCCTGTTGATGTCATGTATCCTCTCTGTGACCAGAGTTGTCCATAATCATGCACAACTCCGTATCCATACTGACTATCAGTAATGATGGTAACTCTAATATCTTTTGATATTTCGCATGCACGAATTAAAGCAATCAATTCAGCCACTTGTGCTGAACGAACTCCTTCAAGACATGATGCTTCTTCAACATCTACAACTGTACAAACTGAGTAAGAAGCTTTCAAGACACCTCCTTCGGATCTTAAGCATGAGCCATCTACAAAGTAGACAAAATCCGATTCAGACAAGGGTCTGTCTTTGATATCTTTTCTTGGTTTAGTGCAGAATTCCATGACATCTAAACATTCATGTTCTGTTTCAATGTCATCAACAATTTCGGAATCAGGCAGTAATGTAGAAGGATTCAGATTCAAACATCTTGAAATCGAAACATTATCTGCTCCCAATATGATTTTCTCATACTTTGTCAATCTGCTGCTTGTTAAATGTTGAGTCTTACCTCTTGTCAGTAATATTTCAACTGAATGAGGCACAAAAACTTTTACAGGAAATCCCATTATGATTCCTTCACTTTGTTCAAGGCTGATACTTGTAGCTGCAACTGCTTTTAAACAACCTGGTAATGCTTTTGCAATTGGATCAAGAACTGCAGAGAAGTATGCAATAGGTTTCTTTAAATTTCCATGTCTCTGTATTAATACAGATAATGCACATCCTTCTCTCTCACTGCAATACAGTTCAAAATCTTTCTCATAATTTGGCATACCCAAAGCAGGAGCTTGACATAAGCTCTTTTTCAGGTTCTCAAAAGATTCCATCTCAGCGTCATTGAGAATAATTGGATCTTTTACATCTGATTTGGTCAGTCTTTGTAATGGTTTTGCAATTACTGAAAATCCACTTATCCATTGTCGACAGTAACCTACCATTCCCAGGAACATTCTGACCTGTCTTTGTGTTCTTGGCGGTAACATTGCTTGAATCATTTTTATTCTCTCTATTGTTACTTGTCTTTTTCCTTTTGCAATTCTGTGACCAAGATATTTTACTTCTTGTTTGCAAAACTGTAGTTTTGCTGGGGACACTTTATGTCCTTCTTCTGCAAGGCGATTTAACAGAATTATTGTGTCTGTTACACAATTTTCTCTTGTCTTTGCAGCTATTAACAAATCGTCAATATATTGCACCAATGTAGACCTACCTGGTAAGTCTAAATCTTCTAATGATCTTTTTAACAATTCATTAAAGATTGAAGGACTTTCAGTATAGCCCTGAGGGATTCTTGTCCATCCAAGGGTCTTACCTTGGAATCTGAAAGCAAAGATTTCATAACTGTCTGGGTGTAATGGAACAGTAAAGAATGCATTGCAAAGGTCGATGACTGTATACCATTCAGCATCATGTGGAATCTGAAATAGAATTACTGCTGGATTTGGAACTACAGGACAACATGGAATGACAATTTGATTAACCTTTCTCAAATCTTGTACGATTCTAAATGTTCCGTTAGACTTTTTAACTCCCATAATTGGTGAATTACAAGAGCTACTTTTCATTTCCTTTAATACACCTTGCTTGATTAATTTTTCAATTATAGGTGTAATACCTTCAATTGTCTCTGTTTTCATTTTATACTGTGGAGTGTTTGGAAATTCTATTCCCTGTTTCAATGCAATTTTTACAGGATCTACGTTTTTCATCAGACCCATTTCATTCCCAGTAAAATCCCATATTTCAGATTTCACTGTTTCCTTTAGCTCTTCAGGTAAATCCTTTTCTTCAAATGCAGGAAACAATTTTGTTTCTTCTGCTTCCATCATCATCATTGTCATTCTGTACAAACCATCTTCCTCCATTGTTTGTAACTCAACTCCTTCAGGAGAACAATATATTCTGCAATTCATTTTACATAGGATGTCTCTGCCTAATAGATTTACTGGACTACTATTACAAACCACAAATCTGTGTTTGTCTCTGTAATTTCCAATTTCAACTGGTACTGGATCAGTTAAGTCTGTTTTAATTTGCTGATTACTTACTCCCACAACTTGGATGGTATCCCCAGAGAGAGGTAGGTTTTCAATTTCCACTGATCTAACAGTAGAACGGGTAGCACCAGTGTCCACTAGAAAAGTGATGTCTACATCATTAACTTTCCCGTTTACATAAGGACCAGACTGGTCAACCTCAAGAGTGGCTCCAACAACACACTCTTCCTCCTCTCTCGGGCACCGTCAGCAATAATCATCAGAATCACTGTCTTGACTTTCTGTTAATAAAAATTGTTGTGAAGCATTTTGCATTTGAACCCTTTGTTGCTTTTGCTGTTTTTGTGGTTTTATTACCTGTTCACATCCCTGAAATCCCACGTTTGGATTATATTTTTGAACTCCCCCACAATTCGGAAAAGGTGGTTGTGGCAACTGGTCTTGACGATTATTCACCTGTTGTTGTTGCTGTTGTTGTAACTGTCGCTGTATATTAAATTCATTTAACCCCTGTTGCATCTGTAGCTGTTGCTGCAGGTTAACACCATTCTGCATCTGTGGATTCAATAAGGGATTCTTTAAGTTTTTAGGAGGATGAGGACACTCGTCCCTCCAATGTCCAATTTCGCCACAATTAAAACAAGGTAATCTTTGTTTCAGTTCTTCTATCTTTGGGCTAAATTTCTTTGGGAAATTATTACCTTTAAACTTTCCTTGTATCTGGTTTGTATTTCCAGTTTGAACAAAATTAGTGTTCTTATTTCCCATGCTGGCAATCTATTGCTCAGCCACCTTTACCTGAGCCCACATGGCTTTCTCCTTCAGCTTCTTCTGTTTTACTTCTAATTCATCGCTACAATATTTTGCTTTTCTTAGAATATCATCTACAGATAGTGCTTGCCATCCGACAATACTAGTTCTGATCATTTCTCCAATTTCAGGTTTTAGTCCATAAACAAATCTATAGATAAAATGACTCATGTCTTTTTCATCCAATTTTTCATAACCACTGTATTGTTTAAAGATTAACAATAGTCTTTCATAAAAAGAATGAACTGATTCTTTTGTTTCTTGTTCTGTTCTTTCTATTTTAACCCAATCAACTTCTTTGGGTGGAATTTTGTTTTTCATCCAAACAATTACTTTCTCATAAAAATCCATTACAAGTGGATTTGGGGCACCTGTTTCTTTAATTCGTTCAGGTTCTGCTTTTGGCCAACTAATCGATATTTTGCATTCTGTCCAAAGATCAGATGGAACGACAATATCAAAAAATCCATCTAAATCAATCCACAGAACTTTTGACACTTTGATAAATCTATCGACTTGCCTGTACCACTCAACTGGTTTCTCTCTTAATTTTGGAAAGTCATTTGTGAATAACAGAATATCTTGTCTCGACCATGGGACATGAACATATCCTCCACCTGCAACTTCTCTCATTGGAAATTGTTTTGACAATTTTTCCAATCTTTCATCTTCCTTCCTTTTGGTCCATTTCACTCTCCATTTGTTCAGTTCTCCTAGCTTTTTGATATAGACAATCAAATCTTTAATGTGAACTATTCTTCCCATTGAGTTCAAACTCTCAATGTCACTTTCTGAAAAATCTAATCTGTAATGTTTTGCAAAATTCTTTTGTTTACTTACATCGATTTCAAGTTCTGCAGCTAGATCTTCTAATTGATCATATTTATTTTTCGTTTTCCATTGAATACTTTTGCAAATGAATAGTAGTTCATCATCCCGATAGTAATTTAAACTATCTGGACCAATGGTTCCAATTATTAATTCTTCAATATTAGCTTTCAATTTGGCCACATCAAATTTTGGTGTGGTTACCCTGACTTCAGGACTTCCTACATCTGACATAGCACCCATTGGTGTTTTTGGAGATAAATCCTCATTAAAGGTTAAATCAGGCATTCTCGATCTAGAAGTGTTTAATTCAGTCAAGTCTGAATAAAATTTTTCAGTAGGCTTTTGAATTTCTGTATTTAAAGGAATAGTTAATCCATTTTTGTTTGTTTCTCTTTGATCAAATACAGGCTGAACAGGACCTATTGTTACTGGAACAGTGACAGCTTCCATGCCTTTTGTCATTCTTTTAATTAATTCTTCTTTTGATCTTAAATATTCATTATAATCAACATCCTCAACATTTCTTGTCTCTCTAGCATAATCTTTTGGAGGTTCCCTTGCTCTTGGAGTCATTGTAAAATGTCTACCTTCATTTCGAGCATTCTCGAATTCTGATCTTCTAGGAGTTTCAGTGATTTCACAATTATTTGGATAAAGTTTAGGAGCTTCACTAATTGGAGGTGCACTCGGTGAAGTTTCAGTAGAAACCACCGGAGTAGACCATGATCTGGGAGGTCTCAAAGGCTGATTAGGCTGTTTCTTTCTAGCAGTTGTATATATTTCTTCCATAACTGCATCCTCAGATTCACTTTCCATAGATTTCCCTGTAGGAGAACCCATTACCATTTCATGAATTAAATACAATCCTTCACTCATGTTTCCCTGTCTCCACATTCGCAATCTATCTTCATGAGTTTCTCTTTTCCATGATGGATTTTTAGAAGGTCTTTTAATTCCACTAGCTTCTCTTTGTAACTGATACATCTCGTCTTCCCACTCAACTAAAGCTTCAAATTGAGTTGGTCTCGGTTTTGGAACAAGAGCATTCATTTTCTCTCGTAAATTTCTTAAAACCCTTACATTAAATGAACCATCATCAGGCCAAGCTAAAACACCGTCGTTTTTAGTATAGCGTTTCCAACTGTCGAACCATAAGACAGTATGATATCCGTATTCACCTTCCATGTACGCTGCAGGTGTTTTATACTTATGAAGTAGTTTACCACCTCGCGTTTCGATTTTCTTGTCAGGTGAAAATAAATTCTTAAATTTCTGAAATAATGTTGTCTTTTTCTCAACATGTTTAAAATGATAACTCATTTTTAAAAGTTAAATTTAATTCACAAAATCGTTCGTAAATTATTTTCGGGATGTTCCGCAAAACAACCAATCCGTGCGCGAAACACACCAACAAGCCAATGGCAGTTGAGCTACGTCAGTTTCCTGCTCAATCAATAAAATTGGAGTTTTTCCGAACGACCAATCAGCTCACAGGCCGTCAGAGACTCAAGAGCCAATCAGAATACAGCTTGTGACGTAGGTCACCCAATCCCAGCGCGGCTCTGTGACGTACACAGCAGCTGCGGTTTCTCGCTTCTCACTCCTGGCGCTTACCCCTCCTTCACAAAATCTTTTCACAGCGCCATTTTAAGAACACTTTTCAGTGTAAATTAATTCTTAACAATGACTATGAAGACAACATCTGTTCGTTTCACTATTTAGGATAGTTTACATACATTCAAGTATCCACACTTCGGAATAGACGGCGCTATTCACACTAAGGATAATATTCAATTGTCAGTAGAGTAACCTTACCCCACCCTTCTAACACGTATAATTATGAACTCGCTTTGCTCTGAACCCACCGCGAAGTGAAAGTTCTAAGAGTTCCACTTGAACATAAAATACAATTCAAACTCGCACTTTTACACTGAAAATTCCCTAATTTCAAACACACATGAAATCCGTACAGGACTCTCACCTGTTTATTGAATTCATGCACCGTTAGCAAAATAACGACGTTATCCGTACAGGACTCTCACCTGTTTATAGATATGAAACATGTACCCGTACAGGACTCTAACCTGTTTATAGATAATCATGCACCGACGTTAATTTTACCCTTCACTCAAGCTCGGATATAACTAATACTCTCATCACAGTGAGTTTTATGGAAGGCGCTTTGTCCCTATTCTCATGCTGCTTTAATTTCTTAGAAAACCCTCACTATACAAGATTCAGACCTAGCCCTAAAACTGTGCTGCTCGGCGACAACACTATGGTACACGGCGATACCTCTTGTGATACTCGGCGATATCACTACAAACTGAACAGATGGCTTGCGTGACTAATTTCTCGTCACACAATCTATACCGGTATAGCTTACAGATAGCACGAAAAACGAACTTAACAAGTGTTAAAACATCGATCCTATTTCTATACCATGACGTAATCCTTAGCAACCAACATATTACCTTGGTTACCTCTTAGCAACCATCAATTTCTGCTACCAGAGAATTGATCCAGCGGGCTATAGAAAATATATCATAAACAACGCTACCCAACTTCATAATCTATAAACAAATTTCTATACTAAATATGGACCCATTTATGAACCAGATATATTTTGGGCCTACTGAATCAGGTGGTCAGAATAAATCTATATACACATTATCTATAAACTATATACATATTTATACACTTGCAGAGAGAATATTGTCACTAGAATAAAACCCAACCATTTAAATGACCACCATAGGCGACATGATCTAGCTAATGGTAACCTACACTTCTGAATAACCAAGACCAGCTTGTTTGTCAAAAGTAAGATTTTATTTTCTAAATTATGGTATGTAAATTGAATGTTTTATAATTGAATTTTATTAGCAATAAAGCAAGCATGATTGTAAAGAATTATGGAAAGACATAATTTAAGCAAATGAATCAAAGTTAAAATGAATGTTTAAAGTTTAGCATTTCTAAAACCTAAGTCCCTAAATAAGCTAAATAGATAGAAATTAAAGTAAAATTCTTTGAGGATTCTTACGTGCTCCACGCAAAGTCCAGCAGCACATCACCCTCATCGGAAAGTCAGAAAGCAGCAGCCAGCCCAACCCTAAGGGCATGACTTTTTATACCTTTCTACGCTAACTAAACTAGCAAAGGAAAGTTTTCAGAAATCCTCGACGTCCCATTGGCTGAGAGTGACAAGTGACATGTCACCAGATTCTCAAAAAAGTTCCACAAAATCATGTCTTACAAAGACCATTGTCTCTTCCACGTGAAGCCAGAAGCTTCCTGCGATTGCAACTATGTATTAAGTCATCCTCGCAGCTTCCATAGTCTTTCAGTACAACTTCCGCGGATGCCAAGTTAAGGACTGACAAAATGTTCACTTTCGACCTTGGCCATGTCCGACAGAATGATGTCAGCTCATCAGTTTTTGCTTTGTGAATGCAGCTTCAATAATCGTTTTAATTCAGAATGGACGTCTCGTGATTTTCTGCAGAATTCTAAGTCAGCTCTTTTTCTGCGGATCAAATGACTAGGCCCAAAAGCAGGCAACTTATGTTTTCTAGTATAAAACAAACACAAGAAAAGTATTAATGTAAGAAATAATGTAGATTCTGTATCCACCCCATGGTTTACTAATTAATTAACCCACCCGATTAATCAAAATGTTACCTAGCCATTGCAAACAAATAAAGCAGCGTTTATATTTACCAGTCTCCGTTTTTCTATGAGACCCATATGCACCTAGAATAGTAGAAATGACATCACACAGACAAGGAAAAGCAAAACAAGCACATGCTTATTTTAAGTTTGCAGCAGTTAGTAATGACAAAAACGAAAACAATAAATTATTTTATTATTTTGCACTAACAAAAAGATGCAACATTAATGCACGTTTATGAGCACACATGTTAGTCCCCCCACGTGTAAAGTTTAATCTAAATTGTATTAGCACGACATATCACAAATCATTAATAATTTTATTCATGTTATGGAAATGTGACTTTGCGAGTTTAAACAAAATTTTGTTTTCTATCTCGCTCCATCAGTACTCAATCTCTTTTGTCATGAATTTGCATTTGTCCTTTGAGACTGTCATGCCTTTTCTTTCCAACACATCCAGAACCGCTCCAATCAATTTTTTGTGCTCATGTTCAGTTTTTGAGTGCAAGAGGATGTCATCTTGAAAGGCTTCCACCCCTTTCATTTTCCCAAATAAAACATCCATGAGTTTCTGGAAAACCCCTGAAGATGACGCTAGGCCAAAGGGAAGTCTCACATATCTGAACGCTCCAAATGGCGTGATGAAGGTTGTTAGTTGTTTAGACTTTTCTGACAGACACACCTGATGATAGGCGGCTCTTAAGTCGATAAGTGAAAAATATTTTGATCCGGACGTTGACTGAAGAATGTCTTGAATTTTTGGCAGGGGATGACAGTTTACAATAATATTTTTATTAAGCGACCTCAGGTCTACACACAACCTAATGTCCCCTGTCTTTTTTTTCTTTGACACTACAATAGCAGAAACCCATTCAGATTCTTCTGCTTCTTCAATCACACCTTCCTCCTTTAATTTCTCAAGCACTTCTCTCAACTCATTTTTTATAGACAAAGGTATTGATCTTACTTTGTGCTTACATGGAATTGCGCCCTCCTTTAGTTTGATGTCATGGCTGAACCCCTTTACACAACCAATTACATTTTTAAACACATCTTTATGTTTTTCAAAAACAGTACTCAAATCACCTTCTTCTTTCTCTATACAAATACTGTTCATCCATTCTTCTCTTAATATCACTGGGTCCTTTGCCCCCGGTACTAATACCACCCCCAGTTGGGCCAAATCTCTCCATCCTACTAGTATTCTACCCTTCTCTGCTACATAAACCTTTGTCTCAATTACTCTCCCCTTAAAAGTCACAGTGTCAATGAAATATCCCAGCATATTTATATCCTTCTCTCCAAAAGCTTTCGGGTTCACATCAGATTCTGTTAACTGCACATTTTTCCATTTTTCTTCAAAAAGGGTATCAGATATGGTTGTTATGGGGGCACCTGAATCTGCAGTAAATTTTAGTTCAACCTCACCAATTTTTACGTCACTAATAAGACCCTTTATCTTTCCGTCCTCCATTTCTATGTATAATACTATATTCGCACACATTTCTTCATCAAAAGTTCCTACTGTGTTTATACTCATGCTATTACTTATTCTTTTAGTCTTACACAAGGTGGAATAATGACCATATCTCTTGCATTTAATACACTTTTTACCTACTGCAGGGCAGTTTTTGAAATCAGCTAAGTGTTCATTTGAACCACATCTGAAACAGCATAACTGCTTACCTCCCACCTTTCTTTCATTCATATTTTTTTCATATGTCTTACCATCACCCTTCTTCTTCTCCTGTAAATAAAATACATTAGTGTTATTTCCTGTTGAAGACAGTTCTTTGGTGGAAATTAAAGATCTTTCGATACCTCTAGCAATATCTATAACTTCCTGCAATGTTGGTCTTTTGCATGCTAACAGTCTTTCCTGCACCTTCTTTGTATAGCAGTAAAATACGATCTGGTCTCTTATGTATACATCTGTCATCTCCTCATATTCGCATTCTACAGCTAAAACCCTTAGACATGCAACATAGTCTTCAACGGACTCCCCTTCTTGCTGTTTCCTTTGAGCAAATTTGTGCCTGGCAACCATAATATTGTTTTCCTCATCAAACTGCCTCTCCAATCTTTTCAATGCTTCCTGATACTCATTCATAGGTACAAATGTTCCTGGTGGACTCTCATATTCGGGCAGACTGTCGAAAATGTCCTGTCCCGCTTTTCCTAACAGCCCAAACAACAAAGAACATTTCCTTTCTGCATCAAAAGCCTTTCCATCTATAGATACGATGTAATTTTCAAAAGCCCTTACCCACTTCTTCCATTTCATAGTGGGCTTCCCGGGCTCATCCAGGAAACGAGGAGGAGCACATATGTTATTACATTCCGCCATGCTAAACTCAATTAAATTCCCTCACAGCCGAATATTTTTTCTGTAGTACTGGTTGTAAATTACTTTACTTTTCCTCCGATTTAAATTTTTTGGCTTACTTGTACTTGTTCCTCAACACTTCCTCTCGTGTTTTATTTTTCTCTTATGCGCGATTTCTTTGTTGTGAGCGCTATTTGCTTCGCATTCATTCGATCGATTACAGAGATAACATCCAAGATGGCCGCACGCTGTTCACGTTGATGACGCGCGCTGCCTTTGTCCAATCCGATTACACTACCGGCATGCTTCACGCGACTGAGCTGAGGTAACTGACTGACGCCTCAGCTGAGAGCTGTCAACGAAGCGCGCCGATTAACAGATAAACATAAGGCAGTTTTCAACAGCGTCGCGGCTTGACAGGATTGCCTGTAACTTATGGGCTTCAATTATATGCTGCACATTCCTCAAGCGCACGTCCTCAAGTACATTAAAGTCTCTCACTTGTTCAATTTACGCGCTGCCGATCCCTCATGCGTTAAGAATATTTTCCTTCAAGACACTTCTTTCAGTCAGCGCCCGCTTTTAACCGCAGTGTACTCACTCCGTACATGTTTTTCACAAATTTCTTCCCGCAAATAAACTTCATGGACAAGATCGCGATCTTCAAATCATCTGCCGATCCTCAAATTATTTCCGCCGGCCCTTGTTGTTGCAAACCCTCGTCGCCAATTGTAACGTACAACACGACAGAAAAGTAAGTGTTGTTCATTAATAATTTATTAAGATAACAAGGGCCCGCAGAAGCGGGATAAGCAACCAGTACAAAGGAAGTCAGCTGTCATCTGTCGCCCAGCTAACGGTGACGTCACCTATATACATGCGAACAATCCATGGTGACGCGGTGTGACGCTACATGACAGAAATAGAAAACATACTAAAACATAACTTTGTGTCCCCATAACCAGCATAACATATATGACAAATCCACTGGAGCACATATCTTGAGACATAGCAAAGGCACATCGGGCTACCAGTCCCTACAATTTTGCCAAGTTTTGTGGAAATCCATTCAGCCGTTTGGGCTAAAAGTGAGTCCAACCGCCCTATAGAAATTAACATGGGGAAAACATGTTTTGGGACCCCCCTTTTATCTCGGCCCCCGCTTGACGAATCCCCCCCAAACTTTCAGGGAAGGAGCAGAGCGGAGCGGGCCATCTTCTTTGAGACATTTGCGAAGATTCGTCCACCGGCGCCAAAGTTATTCCCAATAGAATGTTGCGGATTTCCTATGGAAATCAATCCTAACTATAACTACCTACTGGCGACCGCCAGTAGGTAATATATATATATATATACACACACATACATACACTTACCCACACTCTCCCAGGCAGAAACAGCAGTGTTCTGGGTGATGGGGTCCTTGGGACACTGCTTAGATCTGGCCCTGGGGGATGGGATCTGCAACAAGAGTAAGGGAGCTGTGCGCCCCCTCCCCTATTTTGGAAATGTCCTAGGGGGATGGGGCCCCTGGAGCTGATTTGTGGCATGGAAAGGCAACCTGCACACCACTCTCCCCTATTTAGATGGCCCCAGGGGATGGTGTCCTTGGGACCTCATTGAGTCACAGAGAGGGATTCCCTCACCCTCTCCCCTTTTAAAATTGCAGTGTACAGGCACCATTCCGTTTTTTACTGCAATCCTCTGGGAGGCCCATGGGATCACAGGGTAAAAGCCTTTTTTTTTTTTAGCCCTACGAGGGGTCATAGAGGGTTTCCCTTACCTGCTCCCTTATACTGATTTTTTTTAACGTTTTCAGCACTGTCCCTGAGTCCTTAATGGCTGACGTAAAATTTCTTTTTAATGTTGACGGATCATCCGAAAACCTTTCAAAAAGGAGCTGAGGCTGATTAACTTGTTAAAAAAGGTTTTTAAAGATTCTTCAAATGGCCCTAAAGTAATTACCAAAATTAATTACCTATGGTAATAAAGTCCTAACTATAACTACACAGTGATGGCGATATATATATATGTTTCCAGGCACTCTTCGGCGGTGCAACAATGTGCGGCAGAGCCCAGGCACAGTTAAATTCGTGCTGCTTTGCCCCATAGGGCATTTTTTTTCCCGAGCACACAATTAGTGATGTCCAGTCAGAGTATATAACTCAAATATGCTTTTTAATACCAGCATACCAACAAAAACCCTACGTGTTTCGGTCTGTACACAGACCTTGCTCACGGGATTAGTAAAGAATGACAAGCACATTTTTTTAAGTGAATAAATCAAGTAAAGTGAAAACAACCAATGACGTCATTTCCTGTTCCTGACACAGGGTGATATGGTACATGTAGTGCACTGTGAAATTCAATCATTAATTATCTATAGTTGTGCATTCTGATTCTTCGCTAGGTGAAATATAATATTCATCTGACCGATATTGTATTCACAATATACCTCAGTCAAGCCCTCTGGTGGGCATTTTGGTTGACCTCTGATGTATCCGTTAATACGCATATATGACCCTCCATTGGGTTTATATATAGGGTAGTATAGTTATTATCCCTTTTATTTAAATATTTGCCAGAGCTAAATTATATCCCAGTTTTTTTTGCTATTAATTAAGAGAATAATCACCCCTATTTTAGTGCTCACTATTATCCCCCTCCTGTGGACAGTCATTGTATAAAAACCAACTAGTGAATTTTAAAACAAAAGAAAAAACTGTGTAAAACTAAAGAGGAAGGTCACACTGTCACACCCATAATTATAAATTACTTCTGAGGGAGCCAACAATTGTTGATGTTATAGGTGGTAATGTAACTCTTCATCCTGGTTCAATCCATGCGGGCTTAAGTTACGGAAGTTTAGGATATGCTTTGATTCCTTTTGCCGCAGTGTTTTTTCACGATCACCCCCTCTGGGGTGTATTCCCACAGTTTCCACAGCATAGAATTTGAGTTCTTTCCAGTTGCCCCCATGTTCCTTTTCCATATGTTTGGCAACTGCGTTGCTCCTGTCAGTTTTAATAGTAGCACGAACATGTTCCAAAATGCTTTTTTTCAGTTCGCATTTCGTGCGGACCAACTGGTCCCTTGGATTCCTGCCCCTGCGGTAGGTGATTTCAGAGTGGTCTCCCACAATTGATGATCTTGTCACATCCATTGAATCCATTGAATGTCCGTGCTGCTTTCAAAGAGCACGGACATTTAATGATATACATAGCATACTGACTTTTGCAATTGATGATTAGTTGTTGAATTTTCTACACCTGTTTATTGGCCATAGTAATTTCTTTGGTTTTTTGGGCAATGCTGCACACCTTGCAACTGGTTCATCTGTAGAAACCTTTTGGTTTCAGCCATGTTCCTGGTTTTTTCGGTGTTTGGAAATGACTGTGAACCAACTGGTCCCTTGGATTTCTGGCCCTGCGGTAGGTGATTTCAGGGTGGCCTCCCACAATTGATGATGTGGTCACATCTATGTGCAGTATATGCCAATTCGTTCTCAAAATTTATTATCAATTGTTGATTGGCCGTCGAATATGTGGTAATCAGTCGTTTTTTTTAATCATTCTTTTCTTCCACTTGTTTTTCTTTCAATAGTTCTATTCTGTTTACTGAGCACGTTCGTTGAAGGGCAGTTTTGATGATTCCAGGATTATACTTCCTCTTCTCAAATCTTGTTGTCACTCGTCTGTGATTTTTTATCCATTCTTCCTCCCTTGAACAGATCCTCTTTATCCTGAGGAATTCCCCATAGGGGATATTTTTGATTAGGCTAGGTTGATGAAAACTTTAAGCATGTAAAACTACATTGGTGGCTGTGCTTTTACGATGCAGAGTTGTATGTACCTCGTTGTTCAAAATAAAGATTTCAGTGTGTAAGAACACCACCTTCTCTTCACTGATGTCATATGTGAATTTGAGTCTAAAGTTGGAATCATTCAGTATCTTGTAGTACTCTGCAAACTCTTCCTCTGTCCCATCCCATATTAAAAGTAGGTCATCGATATATCTTAACCATGCTATGGTTTTACTTATGAATTGATCATTTTCATTGCTCCATGCCCAGGTTATTTCCCATAGTCTCATTGTTAAACAAGCATACGATGGACTAAAAGAAAAACCCATAGCAGTTCCTTTCGATTGGCGCAATCGAAAGGAACTGCAATGGGTTTTTCTTTTAGTCCATCGTATGCTTGTTTAACAATGGGACTATGTAAAAAAACCTGGGCATGGAGCAATGAAAATGATCAATTCATGAGTAAAACCATAGCATGGTTAAGATATATTTAGTAAGGCACTAATTTAACGCTAGATACTAAAGTAACTCAGTCGTGCTTTTCACAGAGTCCCCTTTTTCCCGTAAAATACTCCAATAGACGTCTGTCTGGAGTGGGTTAAAGGATAAAATATCCGCCTTAAACTGAGTAGGACGAAAAATCCTATTTTTTAGTTTTTGGTTTTGTTCAACGTTGTAGTATACAGTGTTCCAAAATATTGTGCACCTTATCTTATTTTTGATTGGTAATAACTTGGTGAATCTCCAAGAAACTTTGCAGACCAATTCTCTTTTCTACATTAACTGATGATTCAAAGTTTCATGCGGATAATTAAGTGGGTGCAGAGTAAACGGGGGGACGGTAGTTCATTTTCCCTAGACTTTTTAGACAGACGTACCAGCAAAATGGTTGAATGGATTTTCATGAAATTTGACAGGATTATAGATTATGGTGTGGAAAGGATCCATTTTGGTATTGGAAGTGAATTGGTTCAGTAGTTTTTAATTTATAAGGCACAAAAATGTAGTGATATATTGAGAAATGGTACACTGCGTTACATTTGCAGTATACTGTGGTACCTAGTGATTACTATACACAATATGATTGGTTAATGAAAACCTTTGTAAAATGAAAAGGCAGCCATATTGTTTAGACAACACTTTGCCTTTGCTCTGTAATTTAATTTAAAATATAGGTTATTAGTGTTGATTGAATGTAGAGGAAAAGTGAGGTAGTTTAGCAAACTCTTTATAGGTAGAGAAAAGTAGATTTATTGATTGATATATTTTTACTAAACATTACTGAGTACTGCGGTACTAACGCAAACATGTCTAGGAAGTACTATGGTACTAAATGAAATTTAAAAAACCCTTATATATGATTACATTTAAATAAACACACTATAGTCTGGGTCTTAAAAGAGTTTTGTTTGTTTTTACCACTAAACATATTTAAATATGTTTCGGAAGTCAACTTTTCAGGTTTGTAAGATAAGATGGTTTCTATATGTTGTAAAATGGGCACCATCAAGACTATACTGTGCTGCATTGGAATATTTGATATTCAAATAAAAATGGAAAACATTCCATTATCTCGAAGGAATCCTAAGACTGCCTTGCTGAAATGTCTTCAAGTTGTTTCAAACTTAGCAATATTTAGTTAGAGTAGACAACACATACACTTTTGTCTCTGACAAATGTTGAAGAAGACAAAATGTGTGTTCGGAAACATAGATATTTATGTGGAAAATGTCTCCTTCATGGCAATTTCCAGTCTGACTCCAGTTAAGTGGCCTATATCATTGCCACTCGTGTAGATAACCATAAAGTGAATTTTGTCACATGTACTAACAGAGATAAGTAGAAGGAGTAACCGTTTCCATATCAAACCCCTTTCACCAATCCATAATACTTCTACTCCTTTCAAACTTAAATTAATTTCCACGTCTGCTTTCTTGGCATGCTTTCTGGCGCAAAGAATTGAACTGGGCCCAACTAGCAAAACAGAAACCATCTTGAACATATACTTATATACAAGAATGAGGAACACAGAGCCAGACAAACAAACATTTACAGAGTTAGATGATTAGCCAGTAGGAAAGTATATAATATCAACAACTTTATTTTCGAAGGAGGACAATGATTTGCTTAATTACAATTTGAACTACTAATTTAGCACAATACACCAAAATCCAAACTGAGGTAAAGAAATAAACCTGTCTGTAGCAATGACGGTTCAGAAATATTAGAAAGGTATTTGAAACATCTAGTTCTGGTCACATAACAATGAAAACCAATAGAAAAATAGATAAGAAATACAGTTAAGAAGTAAAGCATTATGTGATTGGTTATTAATACAAAGTAGACTATAAACATAGCCCAATACTAAAAAATAACATCAACAACAATAGAGACTCTGCTGACTGTTGAAAAGCAAGATAGCTGTATTTCTTCTTTAAAGACATCCTAGAGAGATTGACCATTATACCTCATCACCACCATCTACACACACACCACTCCACTTACCACATGCCAATCTACTCTATTAATCCCACTCCACTTTGTCCTCCCACTCTAGCACACTGTATCACATCCCACTCTATGATGTGCCACTACAGTATATGCCATTTCCCTCTGCAACACTCTACTCCACTCCCGTGCCCCTCCACTCTATGCCACTCTACTCTACCACACTGCATGACACGCCACTTCACTCTACAAGTTGCAACCCTACTCTATGACATGCCACTCCACTCCTTGACACGCCACTCCAGTCTACAGAACTCCACTCCACTTTACAACAGTCCAAGCCACTCTACAACACTCCATTCTACAACACTCTTCTCCACTCTACGATATGCCAATCCAGTCTGTGACATGCCAATCCACTCTACAAAACTCCCCTCCACTCTGCGACTCTCCACTGTATGCTGCTCCACTCTACAGCACTGTACAGCATGCCACTCCACTGTATGATACTCCACTGCACTGTATGACACGACACTCCACTCTATGACATACTACTCCACTCTATGCTGGTACACTCTACAACATTCTACTGAACTGTATGTCCCTACACTATATGTTACTCTACTCAACTCTATAACATGGTACGACACTCCACTCTACACCACTCTCCGACACACCACTCTACAACACAGTTCTCGACTCTACAATACTTCAATCCAGCCTATGACACGCCACTCCACTCTACGACATGCCACTCCACTCTACGACTCTCCACTGTATGCTGCTCCACTCTACGGCACTCTACGACACTATACGATACGCCGCACCATTTCATACAGTGCATACAGTTCAGTGCTTTACTGCACTATATGTTACGCCACTCGACTCTGTGACATACTACTCCACTCTACAACATTCTACAACACTCCATGCCCCTACACTGTATGTTCCGCTACTCCATTCCACAACACTGTACGACACTCCACTCTACGACAGTCCATGCCATGTCCCTCTTTGACACTCCACTCTACAACACAGTTCTCCACTCTACGATACGCCAATCCAGTCTATGACACACCTCTCCACTCAACCACGTCAATCCATTCATCGACTCCCCACTGTATGCTGCTCCACTCTACAACATGTCACTCCATTGTATGATACTCCACTGCACTATATGATACGCCACTCGACTCTGTGACTTACTACTCCACTCTACACCGATCCACTCTACAACATTCTACTGCACTCAATGCCCCTACACTGTATGTTACTCTACTCCACTCTACAACACTGTACGACGCTCCACTCAACTCCAGTGTACGACACTCCACTCCATGATAGGCCAGTCCACTGCAGGACACGCGACTCCACTCTAATCAACTACACTCTGCTCTAAGAAACTCCACGCCACTCTGTTGTATGACACGTGGCTCCACTCTATGACAATCCATGCCACTCTACTCCACTGTACAAAATGACACTATACTTCACACCTCTCAACTATAAGACATTCTACGACACGACAATCTATGACATGCCACTTCTCTGTGTGCCATTCCACTCTTCGCCCCTTCACTCTAAGGGTCTAATTCACAAATGTAAGCTTGTACTTTTGTGTAGGTTTTTGTTTGTTTTGGAATTCACAAACTCTGATTTAGAAGTATGTTTATTACTGTGAAGACGCCTAAGTTGGGGGGAGAACTACGCACATAAAAAGATAGGCATGCCCTAAAATAGATAGGACACGCCACACCACTCCACTCAACAAGACTCCACTCCACTCTATGACACACTACTCCACTTTATGCCCCTCCACTCTAAGACGCTCTATGACACACTACTGTATGACATGTCACTCCACTGTACGCCACTCGACTCTATGCCCCTCTATTATATGACACTCTACGACAGGGCACTGTATGACACCCGACTCCACTCTTTTGAATAACACGTCTTTCCACTCTAAGCCAGTTCACTCTATGTGTGCCACTCCAATCCAGGCCACACCACTGTACAACACTCTACTGCCCTCTATGCCCCTCCAGTCTACGCCACTCTGCTATACTGTATGGCATGCTACTCTACAAAATGCCACTCCACTCTGTGACACGCCACTCCACCCTATGATACACCACTCCACTCTGCGACAATCCACTGTTCAAGAGTTGACTCTACTCTATGACACTCCACCCCACTCTATGACACTCCACTCTACGACACTCCACTCTACTTTAGTGTACAACACGCCACTCCACACAACTCTATTCCACTATTCGATACTCATCTCCCCTCCACGCTCCTCCACTCTATGACACTTTACTTGACTGTGTGCCACTCTACTATACTCTACCTCAATCTATACCATGCTATCACATTCTAATTCTCTCCACTTTATAATACTCAACTCCACTGTACAACACTCCTCCACTCTACAAAATTCTAATCCACTGTATGCTACCACTGCACTCTAGGAAAGACCACTCCACTTTACGACACTCCACTCTACTCTACAAAGGGCCACGCCTCTCTATGATACTCTACTCCATTATACTCCACTCCACTGTGGTACCAGAAGCAGGTACTAATGCCAGGACAGATGCAGCAGCTGGTGGTGGAGCAGGAGAAGTTGAGGGTGGTGCTGAAGGAACAGATGCAGCAGGTAGTGCTTGAGGTCCTGCCGATGCCAAAGAAGTTGAAGCTTGTGTTGATGTTGCTGCTGCAGCCTCTTCCATTTCCTTCTCATGCCAACAGACTCTTGTTGCACAGCCATGGAAGTAAAGCAAAAGTAGATTTGGCTTTAAAAAAGATTTGTCCTCTGTAAAAAAGAACACCCTTCATCTTTGAAGATCTCAAAAGAAATAGTGAAAAGGGGTGTACATTTCCTGTAATAGAGTTCTAAGCCAATGAAATGCTGTTTAACAACCGCAAAGTACTGCAGTACTATTGGGAAAGTGA
The DNA here is from genome assembly GCF_964261635.1 of Lissotriton helveticus. Classification (NCBI taxonomy): domain Eukaryota; kingdom Metazoa; phylum Chordata; class Amphibia; order Caudata; family Salamandridae; genus Lissotriton; species Lissotriton helveticus. The sequence goes on from NC_136068.1 coordinate 1,770,149,814, forward strand.
CAAGGACGTACCAAACAAAAGAAAAAAAATATATATATAACAAAATCAACGTAATATATATATAACAAAATCAACGTACATATAATCTTGTGTGGCTCTTTTAACTGCCTTTGTTTTGTTTTTAGCCTAAACATGTTTGACAAGATATACCATTAAGAAGTAAAGCATTATTTGATTGGTTACTAACAGCAAGTGGGCTATAAACACTTCCAATACCACCAACAACCATGGACACTCTGACGATTGTTAGAATGTAACACCAACTGGGCTATGAACACAGCTCAATACTACTAAATACAATCAACAACCATAGATAGTGTGCTGACTGTTGGAAAGCAATAGAGCTTTATTATTGAAGGAGATAACAGAGAAATGGGAAATTGTACCTCATCAACTCCATCTATATATCTTTCTACATACACCAGGTATATTACCTACTGGCGGTCGCCAGTAGGTATATATAGTTAGGATTTTTTCTCTATGGGATTTTTGAAAATTCTATGTCTAATAACTTTGGCGTTTGTGGACGGAATTGGCTGAAATTTTCAGGAAAATGGAACATTTTGTTTCTGAGCAGCCCCTGAAAATTTGGGGGGGGTTTGTCAAGGGGGGGCCGAGAAAAAAGGGGGGTCCCAAAACGCATTTTTCCCATGTTAATTTCCATAGGGCGGTTGGACTCACTTTTAGCTCGAACGGCTGAATGGATTTGCACGAAACTTGGCAAAATTGTAGGGACTGGTAGCCCGATGTGCCTTTGCTAGGTCTCAATATATGTGCTCCAGTGGATTTTGAGAAATTAACGTTCAAAAAAAGATATATATCTGTGACAGCGCTCCGGGCAGCGCTCCGCTTCGCGTACTTTTCGCGTTACGGAGCTTTGCGAAGCGAAGCTGATTGGTTCTCCGGCGTCTTTAAACATTCCAAACAGTCCGTAGCGGCCGCCATCTTGTCTCTCGGTAGGATCGAGAGACAAGAGGAGGCCAAAGCGAAGGGGCAAATGACCATAAGGGGGCATAGTAGATCCTCCCTGACCCCCTAGGTTTGATGTGGAGGTTTTAAAAGGGCCCCGCGGGGCAAACAAAAAAAAAATCGAACGGGTGAATGGATTTGCATGAAACTTGGCAAAATTGTAGGGATCGGTAGCCCGATGTGCCTTTGCTGGGTCTCAATATATGTGCTGCAGTGGATTTTGAGAAATTAACGTTCAAAAAAAGATATATATCTGTGACAGCGTCCCGGGTAGCGCTCCGTTTCGCGTACTTTTCGCGTTACGGAGCTTTGCGAAGCGAAGCTGATTGGCTCTCCGGTGTCTGTAAACATTCCAAACAGTACAGAGCGGCCGCCATCTTGTCTCTCGGTAGGATCGAGAGACAAGAGGAGGCCAAAGCAAAGGGGCAAATGACCATAAGGGGGCATAGTAGATCCTCCCTGACCCCATAGGTTTGATGTGGAGGCTTTAAAAGGGCTCCGCGGGGCAAAAAAAAAAAAAAAATCGTTTTTTTTGGTGGGGTGCGCCCGGTTAGCGTAACGGGAAGCGGACTGGGGAGCGTACTACAAGGAAACAAGAATGATTGACTTTTAACTTATTGTATGTTTATAGACTTTTTTTTACTTTTTTTTCTGCTGAGTGACGTCTCGGCCTATCTCCACGGGATGCAGTCCCTACCATCTCGGCGTTTAAGCCCAGGGGGACCGGTAGTGTTGGAGAGATAACGTCTGTTAACGTTCGATTCGAAGGAAATCAGGAAGTGTTGAAAAACATTGTCTGCGCCATCTTGCCTTTTTTCAAATGCCACACTTTTGTCGTGCACGGCAGCCATTTTAGATGCCTTGACCAGACCCACTCTCTGCACGCTGTCGATCCTTAGCATGGCTCCCCACCCTCGCAAGCATCTCCCCCAGGCACTGGTCACCCCCGCTCTCTGTCTTATGCATGGGCAATAAACCTCCCCCCATCTGCGCTGCTCTTCCCTGAGAATCACACTCTGTGTCCGCCCGACACCTCCCTTTCGCCCTATTCACTACCGCACCCTCTGACACTCCTCTTCCTCTGTGTCCGATTGTCCAGGCCGGTCCCAAGCTATCAGGTAGCCCTGCAGATGTACTTTATGGCCCCAGCTGTAAAGAATCACCCCTCTTCAAAGGAGTTACAGTAGATCAAGGCCCCCACCCGATGAGATCCGTCACACCACACGCGTTCCTACTATCTGAAAACCATCCTGTATTGTGATTGGGGAGGGGACCGAGCCTGAAGCGGAAGATTCCAGGGATGCCTCTTTGTACATCAAAGTTTTTACAATTATGTGTCACATTAAAAATATATAGCACTCCAACAAAGTAGTAGGATTATAAAACTTTAATAACTTATAAATATAAACAACGCAACAAAAACAGTAAAAACATTTAAACATTTTTAGGAAAAAAGAAGGAACAACGGTCAGTAGCGGTCGGTTGTGCGAATAGTCCCAAGGCAGCACAACGTCCTGAGTTCTGGACGGCACCCAGGTGATGTTGCCTGGGTGCCGCACTGGTTTTGGGTATCCTACAATGCTGCTCCGAATAACGGCGTGGGGCGTCCCGGGGGGTGGCTCGTCAGTAGCGGTCTGTTGTGCGAATAGTCCCAAGGCAGCAGAACGCGCTGAGATGTGGATGGCACCCAGGTGATGTCAAGTAAGTTGCCGCACTGGTTTTGGTATCCCACAATGCTGCTCCAAATAACGGCGTGGGGCGCCCCGGGGGGGGGGGGGTGAGGCGGCGTGAACGGGCCTCCCCAGGTGGAGGCTCGTCTGCTGTAGTGGGGCGCCCCTTTACCGTTTCAGTTGCCATTCCGCCCGCTTTTGGTACACTGTGTCAAAATCCGCCATTCAGCTGAGTTGCGCCCACTCTTGCGGTGCAGCGATAGGCGGCTGCCACAGGACTCTCAAAATGGCGGCAGGCTCTTTCCTTTTTGGGCCTGGTCCACTGAAATGGCCCTGGGACACCTTGGAAATCGGACGCTTGTCTGTTAGGTCTTGGACCCCATTCTCGAAAGCGTCCCCTCAGCCTTGAGGATTCTACAAAAGTCTTGGGGGCCCCCGACTCCTGCAGGCTTCCGGTGGGGAGCGGCTGCCATGATTGCTCGCGGAATGACCACGACGGAGCCACGAGATGGTGGTGCTCTCATGCTGACGCCAGCTTCAGTCTGAAACATCCAGAAACAAGGTGGGGCTTTCATCGTTTGGGAAAAAAAAAAAGTTTTCATCCAATGAAAAGTGTTATTTTTAGGTCATATGATCAAGCCTTCCATCATTAGGAAACCAAAAGTAAAATGAACCAATGAAAAGTTTTATAAACAAGTCACATGACCTGTTATGCGGCATAGGGTATAAAAAGCGTAGAAAATCCTTTGGCACGTGAGGCGGCGTCAGTAGCGGACCGATGTGCGAATAGGCCGAAGGCAGCACAACGCGCCAAGATCCGGATGGCACCGAGGTGGTGTCTAGCAAGTTGCCGCACTGGTGTGGCCATCCTACAACGCTGAAAGTCGGCGTGGGGCGCCCCGTTGGCCTGTGAGTTCGCGTCAGTAGCGGACCGATGTGCGAATAGGCCGAAGGCAGCACAACGCGCCAAGATCCGGATGGCACCGAGGTGGTGTCTAGCAAGTTGCCGCACTGGTGTGGCCATCCTACAATGCTGAAAGTCGGCGTGGGGCGCCCCGCTGGCCTGTGAGATGGCGTCAGTAGCGGACCGATGTGCGAATAGGCCGAAGGCAGCACAACGCGCCAAGATCCGGATAGCAACGAGGTGGTGTCTAGCAAGTTGCCGCACTGGTGTGGCCATCCTACAATGCTGCGCCGAAAGTCGGCGTGGGGCGCTCCGTTGGCCTGTGAGTTCGCGTCAGTCAGTGGGGGTTGTTTGAGGATCTGACTGCATTGGAAAGCAATGTGATGCTGTGCGCCGCCCCCAAGATGAAGGTTCCTCGGCTGCAGTGGGGCGCCCCTTGGTGTTTCACTCGCTATGCAGCTGAGTTGCGTGCGCACTTGCGGCGAATAGGCCAAAGGCAGCACAACAATATTTTCTGAATAGAAGACACCACAAGGCGCTGAGATTCGGTTGGCACCGAGGTGGTGTCTAGCAAGTTGCCGCACTGGTGTGGCCATCCTACAATCCTGCTCCGAATAACGGCGTGGGGTGCCCAAAGGGGGGGGAGGGGAGGCGGCGTGAACGGGCCTTCCCAGGTGGAGGCTCGTCTGCTGTAGTGGGGCACCCCTTTACCGTTTCAGTTGCCATTCAGCTGAGTTTCGGCCGCTCTTGATGCTACAGCGACAGGCGGCTGCAACAGGACTCTCAAAATGGCGGCCTGTTCTTTGGATTTGGGCCTGGTCCACTAAAATGGCCCTGGGACACCTTAGAACTCGGACGCTCGAATTTTTTTTCCTTTCCTCTACATGCAAAAAAGGTAAATGCCCGGTACGTTACCTGCCTCATCTGCCACGATGTACTCTCCAGAGTAACCGAAAAAAAATATAGTTATGGTAACTATACCATGCATCGTCATATGGAGAGGTGGCACCGATTAATTATAGTGCTGCACAAAAGAGAGATTTGGAGGAGAATCCCCGACCTGCCAGTACATTCACCAAAGAAGTGGCACTGACAGCATCAGAGGCAAGGGAAACGGTCCCAAATATTTAGAAGAACTTTGGAAAGATTAAAATGACATGTTTAGATTGTGGCAAATTAATTTCATGTGGACAGATGAGTGTTACTCTAATAAATACAGCATATGAACATCATCATAGTCGATGGTTGGTAGAGACATTTTGACTATATCCTGGACCTGCCCGTCCTCGCCCAAAATGGCGCCGGAATAAATGGGACTCGTAACTCCTTGTTGTGTACTGGTTGCTGAACCTTGAAATCACGAGATACGTATGCAGTTTTGAAGCACATGGCGGGCGGGGACGAGAATTGATTAAATATTTTGACATCCCTATTGATATTAAGTTCTGATGTGTTATTGATTACTGTACTATTGAAAGTTCGAATTAACGTCCCCCATGGTACTTGCCCGCAAATGTATATCTAGATAATTTTATTGTAACTGGCTCTGTCGTATTTTAATTATAAAATGTACGTCCACCGATTCCGCAACTGTTAGACACCTTAGTTCTTGCAACCTAATGGCCCGCCCGTTACGTTCCTCTACAGTGTAAATGTCTACTCATCATATATGATTACAGTTTGCTCCGTGGCCGGCCCACGTGGTTATAGGCCCGTATTTGTATACTGACATTTTCACAATAAAGGTTTTTAAAAGAAAACATGGTAGTAGTATTTACATTGGTAAAGTTTTTAATAATAGTCACTGTTTTAGAATCAGTAAAAGGCAAGTGAAATAAAGCAGTCCAATTACATGAAGGGTAAAAGGTATAATACGCAGGAACGCAGTAAAGATAAATGGTCAAGGGCTGTTGTGTTTCTACTTCTGCAACATAAAGTGATCGATAAGAATCTGATATTCAGGCGTATCGGCGACTAAGACAGCAGGCCGAGCCTCTTTTGCTCAACGGCTCCGTCATAGGACGAAGAAACGCCCTTTTTCTCGAAAAAGGAATATATTTTACTTGCAGGACAGTTGTAAATTTTCCGGGAAAGTACATTAGCCTGGAACATTATAACATATGTTTAAGAAAAAATAATGTTCGAAAGTAATAAAAAGCGTAATTTTTAGGTCATATGACCAAGCCTTTCATCATTAGAATAAGAAAAGTAAAATGAACCAATGAAAAGTTTTATTAACAAGTCACATGACCTGTTATGCTTACGTTACGCGCTGCGCGCCGCGCCCCAGATCGCTTCCGGGAAGCTGCGCTTCGCGCACCGGAGCACTTCCGGATGCGCTAACGCGGCGCGTCATATGACGCATTACGCGACAACGCAGGTCCAGAATATAGTCAAAATGTCTCCACCAACCAGCGGTCGGAACACAACCCCTTTCAGCAGGCTAAATAGTTCTGTTAAATGACAACAGAAGGGACGGGCAACAAGAACCATCAGTCAAAGAGGGGAGGGCAAGTTCTTCTCTACCGGGTCACGTTGGGGCGCTACCGGAACTGATCGAATTGGTAGTCTACAGTGTTTCTGGATGTTTCAGACTGAAGCTGGCGTTAGCATGAGAGCACCACCATTTCGTAGCTCCGTCGTGGCCATTCCACGAGCAATCATGCTAGCCGCTCCCCACCAGAAGCCTGCGGGAGTCGGGGGCCCCCAAGACTTTTGTAGAATCTTCAAGGATGAGGGGACGCTTTCGAGAATGGAGCCCAAGCTCTAGCAGACAAGCGTCCGAGTTCTAAGGTGTTGCAGGCCCATTTTAGTGGACCACGCCCAAATCTGAAGAGCCGGCCGCCATTTTGAGAGTCCTGTGGCAGCCGCCTATCGCTGCACCGCAAGAGCGGGAGCAACTCAAGTACATGGTGAGCGAGACGCTGTAGTCAAAAGAGCAGGCGGTAAACAGCTGAATAGCGGAAGAGGCACAGTGTAGCAAAAGCGGGCGGAATGGCAACTGAAACGGTAAAGGGGCGCCCCACTACAGCGTGTCTTTAGGTGAAACGGATTGTGGGACAAGGTCAAGAATGGAAGAGTCACCAAAAGGCAAAAAGTTCCGCTTGACCCTGGGAGCCGGCCACCTATGTCGGGGGCGATCTCAGGCCACACCAGGGCAACACGACTTGCGGAGGGGGCCGGAGCCAAGCGCCCCCTCCGAGTCCGCGCCATGACACCGTCCCTCGGGGGCCTCCGTCAAGCGGTTCAGGGTGGCACCGCATCACATTGTTTTCAAATGCAGTCACGTCCTCAAACAGCCCCCACTTACATTGAGAATAGTGAAGCTGTAGCAAGTGCAAATAGGCTTCAGACAGTGTTACAAGCACTCCTCAAAACTTTGAATTATCAGAGTGCATGAGTTTCATGCTCGATCGATTGAGCTAGCCGGATCGGGCAACAAAAAGTATAAAATAGTTATGTAAATAGTTATTTAATAAAATGTTTTACCCTGTTACTTTGCTGGTGTGTTGTATATATTTGTAATATTTGCATAGAGTTTATCGTTATTTTGGGCGGGGTGGGTGGCGGAGCCGAGCTGCCTTGCAGCCATCATGGTGTGGAGCTCAGTTCATCTCACTAGTTTCGTATTTCTCATGAGGGGTTGTTCCTAATGTTTCTATTTTAGCAAGGTCAAAAAGAGATCCCATTAGTGGCCTACTGATTTTGCTCGATTCCTTTTGTTTTTTAACACGATTTTTCACTATCTGCAAAGACTAAACAGAGTATTGCGACTCTGTGCTTGTTTGTAAATAGAGAATGAACCAAAGAGAAACAATTCTAAAACAGTAAATGCTTGGATAACAATCAATCAAATAGAGAGAGAAGCAGGCACGACGGATTACAACGGGGGCAAAGGCCTGCGTTAACTACCCTTCACTATCTGCAAAGAGAGAGTACTCCTAATAGAAATGAGGGGGAGGGGGGGGGAAGCATTCAAAGCAGATCAGTGTGCATAAACACGAAAATGTTTTTACTTACCACGTACTTGACATTCGACAGCTTATGATATTTGCTATTAAAAAACCATTGAAATTCACTGAAAAAACCATAGGTTATAGACCATATATAGTTAGGAATTAGCATTTACAAAACCTTGAAAATTCACTGAAAAAACCATAGGTTATAGACCATATATAGTTAGGGATTAGCATTTAAAAAACCTTATTTTACTCACACAAAACCATTGAAATTCCATATATAGTTAGTTGCACTAACTATATATCGCGCACCCGCAATCCACTGCTGATGATGTCACATATTACATCATTCATGACATGGTCAGTGACATCACTGATGACATCACTGATGACATCTCAAATGACATCACTGATGACATCACTGATGACATCTCAAATGACATCACTGATAACATCTCAAATGACATCACTGATGACATCTCAAATGACATCACTGATGACATCACTGATGACATCTCATTTGACATCAATGACCACATCACTGATGATATCATTCATGTGACAATACAATGCATCTCCTCACACTTTAATATAACCTCTGTTACACCCAGTGTTAAATACAGAGTATAATTTTTGAAACCATTGACACACCAATACTAGTTACTACATACGCACTCAGTGATTCCTATGTTTACACACACATTCACTCATTTACCCATACAATCATTCATACATACAATCACTCATCTTTACAACACTATCATATGCACTCATACACCTATACAGACTCTCACACTCTGTCACTCATCCATGGAGTTACTCACACACCTAGTCAGTCCTGTAAAGAATCAATCACACTTCCATTTTCTAATCTATACAGTTAAACATAGAGCACCTTACATTTTGAAACATATACTAACACATACTTACTCTCTTATACAATCATTGATACAAGTACACATTGATCTGCACAGAGTCACACACCTCCCAGCCAGCCACACACACACTCAGTCTCCCATACAAATACTTGGGCAATCAATCAATAACCCATATAGTTACTCATATAGCTACTGATCAACACATGCAGCAGTTTACAGAACAACAGACATAATGATGCACAAATTAAGACAGTTTAGTCACTAACCCATGCACTCAGTGAGACACATTTAATCACTCACTCATACAGTCAGTCATGCACCTACTAAATCCTTCATCCAGACACTTCTACATCTACTCATTCTTCAATATGTAAAACATATTTAAACTTTACAGAAACACACAGTCACTGGATGATGTCATCAGTGATGTCATTTGAGATGTCATCAGTGATGTCATCAGTGATGTCACTGACCATGTCATGAATGATGTAATATGTGACATCATCAGCAGTGGATTGCGGGTGCGCGATATATAGTTAGTGCAACTAACTATATATGGAATTTCAATGGTTTTGTGTGAGTAAATTAAGGTTTTTTAAATGCTAATCCCTAACTATATATGGTCTATAACCTATGGTTTTTTCAGTGAATTTTCAAGGTTTTGTAAATGCTAATTCCTAACTATATATGGTCTATAACCTATGGTTTTTTCAGTGAATTTCTATATGGATCTGTATGGCTGTTCTGAAAAACAATAATGGATTTACTTTGCAATATGTTATAAAATAAATTATCAACATTTTAAAAAAAAACACAAATTCGAAGAAAAAAACAAAGAATAAAGCTTACTTATAGTTAGGAAAATGTAATTTACTATTTTATACAAAACCAACTTAAAATAAACAACCCTTACACAGTCTACAGTTTTAGCTATAATTTACATGTGAGAAATTGGGTTGCTGGTAGAGGGGGATGAAACTGTGCTCATGCAGGAACCACAATCGTTGTCGGTGTGAGGCACAAGCAAATCACAATTTAACCTGTGCTAAACCCTCTGGTAGTTTGGCACAGGCAGTCATGCAAATAGTAAGAAAGTGAAAACACCACACGACAAATCCCACACTGATATAGAAACATAGAGCAAAAATAAAAAATCAAGACCAAAAGGACAAAAATCCAATTAGTAGAACGGGAGATATGCAATTTTAAAGATTTAAGTGAAAATAGTACCATAGCAACCCAAAGCACTACCCCCAGCTATTGTGACGAGAAAGTCAGAAGTTCAGGCTGACCACGATGTGGTGTGGGATCAATTACAGTTACCAGGTTAGTTCCACTGAAAAGCTACCTTCTCCGTCTAGCGCAAAGAGTCCTATTTGGGGTGGAGGGGACTGCGAGGAGTAGGAAAGTGTTGTGGAGGCTCGTCACTGTAGCATAAAGATCCTGTTGTCATCGCAATTGGTCGGGTTGGAACTTCGTGGCTGTAGCGCAAAGATTCAGGTTGATGGAACTTTGGATTGGTGGACACTGCGAGCAACAAGGTTTTGGGTTCAATGGGCCCGTTTGCGGTTGCAAAGTGCCAAAAAACTTCAATCCAGTTCCGTTTGCGCCACACTAAGGGTACAGAACCTCAGGGTTACCAATTGGCAGTCAGGGGCTTACTTCTGCTGGATCTGGAAGCTGGTTCAGGTGGTTGGAAGCCTGTTATCTCCCTGTGGCTATGAACAGGAAGCCAGCAGACTAGCCCTTGGAGTTACTCTTGGAGTCCTGGATTCAGTTGCAGGTCCAATCACTCTGATGAAGGCAGGAGAGCAGCAGTGAAGCAATCCAGCAAGGCAGCAGTCCAGCAAAACAGTAGTCGAGCAGAGTAGCAGTCCAACAAGTGTCAATTTATTCAGCAGCATGGTAGGACCTGCTTCCTGGCAGAGTCTCCACAGGTCCAGAAGTGTTCTGAAGAGTTAGGGTCTGAGGTCCAAAATTTATACCAGGTTCCTCATTTAAAGTGGGAGAATCTTCTAGAAGTTTACCATTAAAGTGCACAGGTGTCCTGCCTGCCTACCCTGTCTTCAGACTAGCTAGCTACAGAGAGTGTGCAGCCCATTGCATAGAGGCAGGACACAGCCTATTCAAGTGTAAGTAGAGCTGTGCACCGCTCCGCTCTCCCATCCTGCCAGTAATAATTCTAGGGACACATATGCTCCCTGTTGTTTGTGGCTGCTTGGGAGGAACACACATAGCCCATCTGCCAGCTACACCAAGTCATGTGATCCAGAGACAGGTTTCAGGCCCTAAATGGCTAAGGCAGTAAAATTCCAAATTTCTAAAAGTGCCATTTTCAAAATTATAATTTGAATTCCGACTTTGCCATGAGAAAGGGTTTTACATTACATTTCTAAAGACACCAAACATGAACTGAGTACCTGTTCCCATTTGGAAGTTACAATGTATTAAATGTAATAATGTAACTCCAATGTTAGTCTATGGGAGAGGAAGGCCTTCCAATAGTAAAAAACAAATGAGTTTTTCACTACCAGGATGTGTAAAACTTATAAGCACGTGTCCTACTTTTGAAATACAGTTTACCTTGCCCTCTGGACTGTCCAGGGCCTACCCTAGGGGTGACTAATATGTATTAAAAAGGAATGTTTGGGACTGGCAAAATGTTTCTTTGGCCAGGTCGAATTTGAAGTTTAAAACTGCACACATAGGCTGCCAATTCGGGCATGAGACATGTTTAAAGAGTTACTTTAGTGAGTGGCACAATCAGTGCTGCAGGCCCACTCATAGCCTTTAATTTCCAGGCCCTGAGCACTGAGTAGTGCCAGAGTACTAGGGGCTTACAAGTAAATTAAATATGCCAATTGAGTATAAGTCTGTTCTACCAGGTTTTAAGGAGAGAGAACAAGCAGTTCAGCACTGGTTTGCAGTGGTAAAGTGTGCAGAGTCCTAAGGCCAGCAAAAACAAAGTCAGAAAAACAGGAGGGTTGAAGGCAAATGTTAGGGGGAAAAGCACACCAGGGATGCCAGGTCTTACATTAGAGTTGTAATTTGTGTCCCGTCTAAAATGTACTATAACTCGCACACATGCGCACACAGATTTTTTAACTCGCTAGCCACACTACATTATCGATAACTCATCGTTCTACCTTTCATAGTGGTCATTAGACATGTCATGAGTCTTGTTATGAATGCCATCATTTAACATACTCAAAGTGATGTAATGTTGAAAGCTAGAAGAAGTGCATGGAGATGGTGTGAGCTATAGGTAATGTAGTGAGGCTAGTGAGTACAGTCAAGCAGACAGTCAGGCTGCAAAAGGAGGGGAATCTTTGCAAGACTTCTGCTTGTGACCAGGATTGGAGGCTAAGACTTGCCCGTCTTCCAGGGGGATTAAAGGACATCACTCAGGGACATACAAGAACACCTGCCCCTGGTGCCTGCATCACCAGTGTATGCCTGCTTGACAAGACCAAAGTGCCCTGTGAGGAAGAGGAGAGTGCTGGAGGAAGGTAGGTCCGTTGGGGGATCCTAGTGAGTGGATCCTTGTAGCGAGGTGTGAGGAGACGACTAATGCACCAATGAAGTTGTCACCTGTGTACAGCTTCAAGTCGGTGACCCCGTATACCAGAGTGGGCCACTGTGAAGTTAGTTGTGGTCAGCATAGCTACTGTACGAATCAAGCAATAGCCCGTGTGCGGATAAAAGTCGGTGACTCCATATACCAGGTGAGGCCACCGTGAAGATTATTGCCAATCCTATTGGGCGGTAGACCTTGTGTGGGGTGAAATCGGCAACCCTTTGTGCCCGGTAGGGGCCCCTGAGAAGATTACTACCATGCTGATCGAGCTATAGCCATAAGCAAAGGAAAGTTGGTTACCCCCCATATGCCAGGTGAGACCGCTATGAAGATATTGATGTGCCATCCGCCATGTGCGGAGTCAGGTAGGTGACCCTATATGCACCTCCAGGTCTGATTAGGTTACACGTTTAGGGAGGTGGAACAAAAGAGGTCGGAGATGGTCCGCAATATGACATGCATTAGCCAATGGCTGATGCCAACCGCAGTTACTGCCTGCCAGTGTTGCGGAGGTGCTTAGTGATTGGCTGCAGATTGTCATCAGATGAGATTTTCCTTATTTCTTTCTTTCCACTTTTCTCACATTCCGTTTTCATTTTGCTTCCCTTCTTTATTAATTCCTATTTTTTGCTTCTCCCTTTTTCAATGTGTCATTCTTTCCTTCTCCTTCACTTTGTATCTTTTTTCCTGCTCCCTTTCTTTTTCATCATTCCGCTGTCTTGCTTTATCCTTGAACCACTTTTCTTTTCTTTTCTTTCTCTATCTCACTACTTTTCTTTCTTCTTACTTGTCTGTCAGTCTTTCTTTCTCCCTCACTGTCACTTTCTCTAATGCCATGCCATTCTCCCTTCCTTTGTCTCCCTCCCTATTGTTCTGTCCTCCCTTGTATCTAATTTTTTCGCTCCATTTCTTTCTTACTCCCTCCCTTCCTTCCACTCCTATTTTATACCTCCCCTACTTCACTTTTATACTTTATACTGCCCCTTCTCTTTTCCCTAACTCCCATCATCCCTCACTTTCTTGATTCTTCCCAACCTTCTTCCCTTTCTCTCTTCCACCTTCTGTCCCTATCCTTGACTTCTTCCTTTCCTTCAGCGTTTAGCTTCTTAAAACAACGCTCTATGGCTCCAAAGACATATTTCTTTTAAAAATGTATGAAGCATTTGTTTAACTTGCCAAATTTATGTTGGTAATGATCCTAGTTATGGGTGCAATGAATGCTTAGTTTTTCATCCACCTTAAACCTGTTCTCCCCATAGCGGCACATATTTCAAGCCTATATATCAAGTGCATGTATTTTTATCATAGTACCACCCCATTTACCTAATCTCTCTACTTTAATAAAACCAGTAAAAAGACAATATATTGCCTTTCTTAAGTCATAACACTTCAACAGACTTTCAATAACTTATATTTCACAACTATTCACCAAACTACAATGTACAACAACAAACAAATTATTATGAGTCACATAGGCAAAACCTAATGCATTTACCAATGCTTGTTCATATTCTGTTTCATAAATAAGGTGTACAGCAGTTTCTTTTTTGTATTTGCACAAGTCTTAGGGCAGCCTGAATCTCAGCACTAATAGCTCTGTGGCAGAAAGCCAGGAGGACAAGGTAGTGTGCATGAGCTGCTTGTGCTTCCTAGAAGACGTCACGTTTCTCGGTTCCCGGATGTCCTGCTTTTTCTGGGAATTCATTACAAACCCATCTAGGTGATCACACTTCCAGTACTCACCTGACAAGTAACTATCTCACTTTACCCATTGCCAGTGCTGTTGTGAATCCAAGTGCCTTCTATAGCCCCTGCTGAATGAATAACAACTCTCATGCCACTCTGTCCGCAGAAGGGGAGTTGCGTTAAGGTGTGCCAGATTGTGTGACTCTGTTGTCTTAGTGGCAACCATAGTTTACACAGGAAGAGACTATGACCGGTGACCCCTCCTACTTGTCTGAAATTCAAATATTCATTGTTTGTCCCTCAACTGACACTCGTGCCAGAGGCACTTCCTTTTCATCCTATCCAGGCTGCAGCAGGAGGAGTTCTTAAGGCAACTAATATGAGGGCACCAAATTATACCTCCGGGAAATAACTCCAGAACAATATATAGTAATGTACTTTTCTGTCTACAAAATACTGTTGCCACGGGACGCTCTTCAAGCTAATCTGGTACTGTTCCCTGAGTAACTCTGAGTGCAGAGTGCACAACAGTGGCGGCTCCTCCGCTAAGGCTAGCCCCGTCTGAGAGCCGAACTATGGAGCTCAGACCATTCACAACGCTGCTAAGGCAGCGTTGTGATTGGTTAGGGGATTCTGGGAGGCTGTGTGCTTCCTGCCAGGAAGACGGAGAAAGAAGAGGCGGTGGCCAGCTGTAAAGAGGTGAGTGCATTTCATTTTTAGGTCTCGCCTAGCACAGCACGCATGCGCTGCTCTAGGAGAGGGTTATTGGCATCACTTCAGACTTCCAAGAGGCTTCTCCGTGTGGGTGTGCCTCCTCCCACACATCAATAATTGAAAACACGCAAATGTCCAAAGACGGGTACATATCCCGCCTTTCCTCAAAACATTCACTGCCAGGGCATAGGGGTGTCGGGAACGTTCATTGTGCCATCTGTTCTTCATCAGGTTTCTAATAAGCTTTCACTTCGCAGGCACAATGGCAGCTGCTTCCTTACAGCGCACGCACGTGTGTGCACCACTCGCAAGCTTGTTTTTTTTTTAAAGCAGCCCTGCACCTCAGACTTCATCATTATCATTTGTTACCTAGAACAACACGCTGAGCACTACTTTGTTCTACTTTCCCTCCCTAGGATATTGTATTTTTCTCGGAGAACAGCACTGTACTTTTCTTTTTTTATACAATTTCCCCTCTTCCCGGGTTTATACAATTTCCACTATTTCCGGGAACAACAACCAAAGCTCAAATGTACAATGCCCTAGTAAAAGGGCTACCCGATATCCTGCTGGTGGCCACATAGCATGACACGCATATTTACTAGTTTAGGACTTGTGGCCCGACACCAAGCCAATAGAAATGTAAGGAATGCAGAAAGAACAATAAACGTATTAACTTTCTTATCGAACATTTTGCGAGCGTGGGAAACAGCTTAATTTTCAAGGGCCGAGAAGGGAAACTGGAGCATTAATGGGAATTGGATGCGCTGTGCTCAAGAAAAAGCAACTCTCTATTTTCTGTTTAATTTTAGCTGCCGATTAATAAAACATCTTCGACCTAGTAATTTCCAGAACACACATAGGCTAATCAATAACACCCCAGTGCAATTAAGAAATAACGCCTTGATTTAGGGAGACGTGTGCCTCCCCGTCTAGATTCCGCAAATATTAGCTGTTTCGCCATTAGTTTATGATTGCTTTCATTTGACATCTGTCATGGCCGTTGTTTCGTCAATAAAAGCAATAAAACCTTCTAAATGACAAAAAAGATGGCCTTGCTTATAAGAGCTCTGTATAAAACATGGGGCAGAAGTAGAATTGTATAAGGTAATAAAACATTATAAAATAAAGGTTTATTTACGAGCTTGAGACTTGCGGTTCTTTTCTTTTTTTTTGCAGTCTTTATTATTTAACTTTGACAGACCCACGATTCACCATCACATATGTTTGTTGCTGCTTCCATGTTTTGTTGTAGACTTTGTAGAGCAATCTGTGATCGCCCAACACTGGTACATCATGACCCAATATTGCCAGATATTTGCTATTGCGAGCCCAAAGCGGAAGTCGGATTCTCGCAATGGATCAGAGAACAATCAGCATTTGCCAAAGCAGTCACTCCAGGACTGCCCTAGAGTTCATGCCCGGCAACATGGCGCGGTTCACTTTCTCCCAGCCCTCAGTACCTCCTGCAGTCAGTGTGTTAGCTGGGACAAGGCAGACATCTGGGCCACACTTGCAGATGGTGAGGTTCCAGAGTGGAATCAACTGAACATTTAATACTTAAATACTTGTCCCCAACTGTTCAGGTAGTGAGAACTCATGTTGCTGCCAGCCCCGCCCCCTCTTTCAGGCCCATAAAAAACAAGCATTTGCAATGCAATAGGTCTTGCATTTATGCGAGTTTGAGCTATTGACATTGCAAATAACAATGCCTTTTATTTTTGATTTGTTTTAAAAACATAAAGAAAAGGCACTGTCATTTACAATGCCAATAGCTTAAACTGCTGTAAATGTGAGACCTATTGCATTGCAAATGCTTGTTTAAATTATTTTCCACTACCCGCTCCACACCACCCTGGTCGGTAGCAGCCGCTACTGGAGCACAACATAATCTACAACTGACAAGGTTTAATACACTTAAAAACACATGGACATTTAAGTGGGCCACCACATTACTTGTACCTATAACCAATGCATGTACTCCAAGTGATTGAGTTGACGCCCATTACAAAGCATGAACGTGGCTACTCTCTAGACCTTCTCATGAACCAAGGCCTTCCTGTCCTTAGTCAATAGGACGCTCCTTAGCTGGAGTAGCTGTGCGCACAATAAAAACCTATAACCTATATGTTGCACACTTTTGATGGGCCTGCTCGAGCTTTTTATTTGTGACAAAGGTCTGTCCAAAAGCCTACAATAAACAGGTTGCGTTCTAGGTTAGTCTCACATGCATGGACGTCATTTAGGGGCTGCCAGGTGTTACATCGGTGAACCTATATCTTGCCTCTTGCGAGCCCTGGCACTGCCTTTTTAGACCCCTGACCTCAGAGGCATAATCAGTACTAGGAACACGGGGGCAGCTCGTCCTTGTGGATGCCGGTTCGGGGCCTGCTTTCCTTTTTTTCTATCAACTTGTTATTACACTAATAGTTAATAAAATATTAGTCACTATTAGTGTAATAAAGAGTAGAGTACAATTAGAGGGAATATGACCCTCTCCGGCAGCTGAGGTAAGTAAAGAATACTTTTAAATGCAGTGGCGTCCGAAAAGTTTTGGAGGTAGGGGGGCAGACGGGACACACACACGCACAAATACACATAAAAGTCACAGCCATGCATTCACATCCATTAACAACACTCTTTACCAAACATTTACACACACATGCACGCACCAAACATTAATTTAATAGAAAACGCACACTTACCTTCAGCCAGCTCTGTCTCGAAGGTTCCAGGAGGCTTGGGACTATTGCCTTCCCTCATTGACTGACCTAAGGCAGCAGTCCCAACGTCATCACAGAGTGGGATGGGGTCAGTGAGACTTCTGACCCCACCCCACTCTGTGATGAAGTGTCACTGATTGACACTCGACCCTGGGCGCTTCAGGACTTAAAATTGAAGCGCCCAGGTGCAAGGCAATCAGTGACACTACCCCTCGTCACTGAAGGGAGGGCTCCAGGGACCTTTGCTGAGCTGAGAATGTCACGCTGACAGGAGCTGTGACTTCCCCAGCCCAGCAAAGTTCAGCTCAGGCAGCCAGGCACCTGCGCATTTAGTATGTAAAAATGAGGTGCGGAAATCTCCATATCTATCACTCAGATCTATCTCCATATCTATCACTTAGTGCCCCTAACGCTTCTACCAGTTATATAACAGTACAAATGGTAGAAATGTTTTTCATTTGATCAACAATATAATCATTGTATTCATTGCTTGTTTGTGTGAATTACGCAACTTTCTTCAATGTTTTTTGTATCAATCAAAGCAGAGGCTTTGAATGCGAACCAAAAATAAATAGTCCATGTACGAATCATATGTTGGCTGAATATGTATGAGCTACTAACATCTTTTGACAGAAACCCAATGCATTTCGGGTGCAATCTTTCATCAGGGGCATCACATCTCAAAATCATAGAATGTTATTCGTGTGTTTTCAAATATTTTCACATTCTTGTAGCCACCGGCTGGAACAGATGCATCTAGCACATGTCTGGCTCCTGACCTGCCTGACCTGAAAATGAACAGTGTCTGTCAGGCTGACCTTTGTCCAGCCTGACAGACACTGTTTGTGAGGGGTAAAAGGTGGAGGGGCGTGGCCCCTCAGCCCCAATGGACTGGCCGAGGCTGTTTAAATGTATGTGATCAGCATGCTTGCCAGTCTGTTACAGAGAGTGTGTGTGTTTGTGAATGTCTGTGTGTTTAAGCACGTGTGTCAGTGAAATTAAAGACCAAATGGGGTGTGTTGCCACTTCCGCTACCCTGGGAAGTTTGGTGAATTGACGTTCATGCTCACGTGTGCTACATTTATTGTAACTGCTACAGCATGAGCAGGGATAGACAATCCCATAAATCTGCGATGTAGAAGCATGGATAATAAATTAATATGCCTTGGTATTCTCTGCGAAGCAACATGGTGTCCATCCCTTTCATATAAATGAATGATTCATGAGCAGTCTCGTTTCTTCCAGGCATGGACAAGGGACATTCACTCAATCTCTCCCTTTAAAATCCCCATAACTGGGATTTGCATTCTACAGCACTTCACCAGGCATGCAGAAAGCACCAGAGCTGCCGTTGTGCTGATCTTCATTCTACAGCACTCCACGAAGCACGTCAAGAGCCCAAGAGCCGCCGTTGTGGTGCTAATGGGCATGTGTGCTACACGCACTGATGTACTCAATTGCAAATTGCTCCTTTGCCAAAATTATTTAACAATATCCGTCCTTATTTAAAGTGTTTGAACACTTAAAAGGTAAATTAAATCTGTGTGCATTCCACCACTTGTTATTATTAATCGGTAGTTCATTGCACTTACTCTAAAGCTTGCACAAGCACTTTACCATCATTGTGTAGCGTGACGTATTGTGATAATGACTCAAGCAAAGCAGGTCCACAATCCATTTGCTCATATTGCTTTCTAACACTTACCACCGAGATCATAATCAGGGGTAAAGTGACAGCTCATACCAGCAACACTCTGGTAACGTTGGTGTCATTTGCACGAGTCTTGTGCACCTGCATGTACTACGCGCTCTAAATTACCCCATTGCTGTTCTGCTCTTTACCTTATTAAAGGGAGTCCGAGACTTTCCAACTTGCTCATGTGGCTGTACACATGTTGTTGTTCCCACCTCCCTTACCAAGGAACAGGAATACTGAATGCAGTCAGCTGTGAGCTTTTGTGTCCCTCAGAGCCACTTACTGCTTTCCTTTCTGGGATGGAGCCAAGCCCGCAAATAGCACGAGACCAGAGGCCCCGTTTGTTCTGGATTCCAAGATCTGAATCCAGGAAGAAACTTTATACCAGCAGCAGCACCACCTCTCCAATATACTCCACTTCTTAAGAAACACAAAATGAAATACAGTTATCAAAGGCAGTTTATGTGCAATAATAACACGGGACTCCAGAATTCCAATCCACTTCTAAGAAGTATCAACACCAACATCTAAAGGTTTCACAGTATCATGGATTTTATAGCACAAGTGTTTCTCGTGGGGCTGAAAGTGAGGTTTTACACTCTGGCCCATTGCAAGGTATTTAGGAGTCCGATACAGCAAATCCAGCAGCCAAGGAAATGTCAGTGCAGCTTAAATGCACTGCTACAGGCTAAAAGACCCACACTGATATGAAATCAAGGAAATCAGATGGGTTAAGTAAGTGTAAGAACCTCTGAAGTGGTTCGTGGACCATGCCCCTCGACTGCATCAGAAACCTTGATTTGAGATTCAGGAATCAAGTCTTGAGAGAAATCCAGAAATCCTAAATACAATTTCCAACCAAATGGTCATCGCGTTTGTATCTAAGTAGGGCAAAACAGGACACAATGGTACAAACAGTATATTCCAATCCACTGTCTATTACTAACTTCTCCTTGTTTTTTTTTAAGTTCAAGTAGAATTTTATTAAAATAAACAAAGTTGTTATTACAAAGAATGAAATGAGATACATCATCATCAAAAAGTATAATAGACTAGGGTATCACAATAAATATCAAAAGATAAAGAAAGCGGGGGGGAAAGGGAAAAAGGAAAAATTAAAAAGTAAATGAGGCTAGAATTGTAAAACATACATTATAAGAGGCTATGTTACATGGGATATGATGCAAATACGTGCGGAACAATAACAACTAGAGAAGAAGAAGGAACGAAAGGTGACTCAGGGGGGTTTCGAAACTTCTTGCTGAAATGGGGGTAAGTGAGAGGAACGTTTGGCACAAACATCCAGATAAAGGGTGATGGGAAGCCATAATGCATGTCTTTTCGGGGCCAGGGTAAGGGGATAAACAAATGCAGTATCCAGTCTGTGATTATAACATACATTGAACCACCAAGCTTTGAAAGTAATACCTTTTGAGTTTTTCCAATTAACAGTAATCTGTTGAAACGCAACAGCTATTAACAAATCAATAATGTGAACATTTGTTTCAACTACAGACCAGGAAGAAGAGAGTGAGCCAAGGAAAATGTCAGTGAGAGAAAAGGGGATAGAAGTCTGGAAAATAGAATTGATTTGGTCCCATACTTTAGTCCAAAATGCGTGCGTGAGAGGGCAGAGAAAGAGCATATGAAAAAGCGTGGCATTGGGGGCGGAGCAGGACCAGCAAAGGTCTGGAACCAAGGGGAATCTTTTGTGAAGGAGAGATGGCGTGTAAAGGAGTCGATTGTAAAGGAAGAAAAGCGTTTGTGTGAGAGAGGCAGCTCTCGAGGATTTGCGAAGCTTAGTCCAGATTTTATCCCAGAGGGAGGTAGACCAGGATACGGCAAGTTCAGATTCCCACTGCTCTTCCACTGTAGATTTTGGGCGAGGTGATGGAGGGTTATGGAAGGAATGATAGATGGAAGATGCTGAAGAGTTGGAACTCAATTGGGAATGTAGAGAAGAAATTGGAGTATTAGAGAGCGCAGGTGGAGAAGAATGAGAAAGGGAATCATATACGGACATAACTGCAGTCTTAAGTAGGATGTACTTGTGGATAAAGGAGGAGGGAAGAGAGAAGGTTCGGCTAAGAATAGAAAAAGATGTGAAGACAGTCCCAGTAAAAAGTTGGGAAACCCAGATTAAACCTCGCTGCCTCCAAGTTTTCCAGTAAAAAGGTTTCAGGTTAATAAGAATGCTATTATTATACCAAATAGTGGTGATGAGAAGTTCAGTGATAGAGGAGGGAGGAACTGGAGCAGAAACTAAGAGTAGTTTCGCAGTGTATTTGTGAATTGGAGTGGACAAGAATTGGGGTTTGCGAGAGAAGGAAAGATATTCAGCAAAGGAAAAGGGAGAAAGAGAAAGACGCTCGAGTTCAGCCCAAAGGGGAAGAGGCTCGGTGGGATCTTTAAGCCAGATAGAGGCTTGTTTCAGGAGAAAAGCTTTATGGTAGGCGGGAAAATTTGGGAAATTAACCCCGCCCTCTGATTTGGGAAGACGTAGTCGTGATAAAGACATGCACGATTTCTTTCCAGACCATAAAAAGGAGGATAAGGTGTTATTGATTTTAGTAACAAATTTAACAGGAATGGAGACAGGAATGTTAGAAATGGTATAGAGGACAATTGGGGATAACATCATCTTGATGGTGTCAAGACGGCCCCACCAAGAAAGGTATAGGGGATGCCATCTGGAGGTGAGGTCAGATAACTTTTGAGTACATTTAGTGAGGCATAATGAGATAGTATCTGGGATGGAAGGAGTGATATGCAAACCGAGGTATTTTATATGGGTCGGACTCCATCTGAAATTGGATGTTGCAAAATCAGGCTTGAAGGTGAATTTGGTGAGGGGAAGAATTTCACATTTATCGTTGTTCAGTTTATAACCAGAGAGATGAGAGTAAACGTTAACTTCGGCGAGGAAAGCTGGGATGGATACAGAGGGGTTCGAATTGAAAAGTAAAATGTCATCTGCGTAAGCAGCTAACTTGATTTGCGAGTGAGAAAGAGGAAAACCATGAATTTTTGGGTTTTGACGTAACTTAGATAGAAAAGGTTCTAGAGCAAGGTTAAAGAGAAAAAGGCTAAAAAATGAAGATATCAGGCCATTGGCACAAACCGCTGCTCTGGGGTTCGCATAAAGAAGGGAAATGAGGGAAATAAAATTAGGACCAAACCCAAACCATTTTAGTGCAGAAAAAAGAAAAGACCATTCTACTCTGTCGAATGCCTTCTCGGCATCTAGGGCAATTGCGGCTAGGGAGTCCTTAAATCACGGTGATTTAGAAAGAACATTAAAGAGGAGTCTGGTGTTATCGGAAATAAAGCGACCCTTAACAAATCCTGATTGTTCGGGGCCAAGGAGATCTGGGAGAAAAGGATCTAATCTGATGGCTAAGGATTTGGCATATAGTTTGTAATCAATGTTGACAAGCGATATCGGTCTGTAATTCTTGCAGTGTTGAGTGTCCTTCCCCTCCTTTGGTATGATGCAAATATAAGCATCTGAAAAAGTGCCCGAGGAAGCACCACTGGTTTTGAAGGAGTCAAGGAGTTGATGTAGTTTGGGTAACAAAAGAGTAGCAAAGTGTTGATAGAATTCGACCGTAAAACCATCTGGGCCGGGGACTTTATCTTTCTTAAGGGAGTGAAGTGCAGTATGTAATTCGCGAATGGTAAGGGGAGTTTCAAGGGAGGCTAGATCAACCGGAAAGTTGGGAGGAGGTTGAATGCTTGTAAAGAAAGTGGAAATAGAGTGATCAGAGGGTTGAGTTCCAGAAGAGTAGAGTGTAGAGTAGAAGCGAGAAAATTCTTCCAGGATATCAGCATCTTTATGTTGCAGGATTGAATTAACATCAAAAACAGACTCAGTATTCAATTTGTTTTGCTTAACTTTCAAATAATTGGCAAGAACTTTCCCCGCCTTATTCTTCCCACCATAAAATTTCGAACTGGATTTCAATAAATACAACGATGCATCTTCAGTGGACTGTTTGTTATAATTCATTTTCGCATTTACAAGGGCTGTTAAACTTTCCTGGGTGTGAGAAGTGTAAAAGGAATGTTCTAGGGCTTTGATCTGAGATAAAAGATCACTGGTACGTTTACGGGCAAGTTTACGCTTTGCGGCAACATGTCTGATGATAAAGTCTCTGGCCGCAGCTTTGTAAGCGTCCCAAATGGTGTGAGTGGCTAAGGAGGGGGTGTCGTTAATGAAAAAAAATTCGGTAGTAAACTCAATAAAGGAGGCAGTAAATTTGGGATCAAGAAGGAGGGTATTGTTGAAACGCCATCTCTTAGGACCGGTAGATTTGGGTAAAATGTCAATGTTAATTAGAACTGGGGCATGATCAGAGAAAACAATGGGGCCAATCTCAGCCTGAGTGAGGGATTGGGACATGTGGTGAGAAAGAAAGATATAGTCAATACATGATTGGGAGTGATGAACCGGGGAGTAGAATGTAAATTCTTTACTGGTCGGGTTACATATTCGCCAAGCATCGACTAGCTTATGTTGAGAGATGGCGTGTGTAAAAAGTTTATGGGATTTGTTAGGAACAAAAAAAGATTTGGAGTGCCTGTCCAAAAAGGGATCCAATGGCATGTTGCAATCGCCTGCCAAAATGAAGTTTTCATCAATACATTCAGTAATGCGAGAGGCAAACGCTTTCCAAAAAATAGGATTCCCACCTGTGGGGGCATAGACATTGAGCAGGGAAAAAGGGACACCTTTTGAGGAACGTTTATCAAATAACCATCTGCCATCAGGGTCAAATTCGGAGTGTAATACAGAATGAGAAAAAGACTTTCGAATTAACAAGGCAACACCATTTCTTTTACCATCGCCAGGAGCTGAAAAAACCTTTCCCACCCAACCTCTTTGGAGTTTAGCAGCCTCGGTATCAGATAGATGGGTTTCTTGCAGAAAGGCGACATCTACATTCAATTTGGCTAAATGGGAAAGGATCTTTTGCCTCTTAATGGGTGAATTTAAACCTTTAACGTTCCAAGAAACAATGCGTACTGACATCAAGAATAATTAAAAAGGGAAAGTGTAAATAGGGAACAAAAGAAAGCCTCATAAATTTCTAGAAATGAGAAAAAAGAGGAAAAAGAAAGAAGGAAAATAGAAAAAGGAGGAGAAGAAAGTGTTGGAAGAGATAAGAGTACAAAAAAGAATCGAGCAAAAGTAATACAGAAAAAGACCGAAGAAGAAAACAGAGTCAATGGAGAAAACTGGTACAATGAATAGGAAGAAAAGAAAAAGAGCCATAGTTTGAGAACATCAAGAAAATCAATGTCGAGAAACCGGATGAAGAAAAAGAGCGATGTGGTAGGATAATTGAGTTGTGAGAAAGAGAGAAAAGCAGACCAAAAGGAAGAGAATTCATTGGAGAGGAGAAGCACAAGAAGGTATATAGAAAATGCAGAGGAAAAATGACAAGAAGAAAGAAACAAAAGCAACCAAGAGAATAAAGAAAATAAAGCAAGGAGAAGAAACATGAAAAGGACAGGTTCAACTATACAAAACCAACGAACGATGATGAGGAGAGTCAAAGCTAGGAAGGGAGAACGGGTAGATACTTACAAGGGTGAAGGAATAAGGATACAAAATCTGGAGGGAGGATGAGAGGGATGAAAACGAAGATGAGACGAGGGGGGTAAGGCCAACCAACGAAGGGCAGGAAACAGGGCAATGAAACGTCCAACCAGGTAGATATGACGGGGCGCTAAATAGGAATCTGCAAAAGAAGGAAAAACAGCATGGTTAGGTGAAAGGAGACATCATAGAAAAAACAATGAGAATAAAACAGACATATAAAAATGCAATAAACATCAACGAGGGTCGGCTAGTCAAAAAGGACTAGTCAAAAACAGGGTTGAGGAGTAACAATCGGTACAACGAAGAAACATGGATAAAAGGTTAACAAGGCATCAGGAAATCCAATGGCAACAATGTGAAAAGTCACGGAGGAAATGAGGATGAAGAGCCGGCACTGGAGATCTCCATGTTAGCAGGACCACAGGAATTGAGGAAACTGCGGAGTCGTACTGGATCTTCATAGGTTGTGGTCTTATTATTGTGGGTGACTTTGAATAAACAAGGATGAAATAGGCCATATCTTGCTCCAATAGATCGAAGATCCGCTCTCATGTCCAGGAAGGCTTTACGTCGATTTGCAGTGGCCTTGGCGTAGTCTTGGGCGAAGAAAAGAGTAGAATCAGACCAAGTTAGGCGTGGAGAAGCTTTAGCAGCCAAGAGGACCTTCAAAAGATCTGTGTATTCCAGAAAATACATTATGACTCCTCTAGGCTTTGCAGTTGGAGAAGTAGAAGAGGGGAGTCGACCAAGCCTGTGAGCACGTTGAATATTTAGCGTAGTGCCTTCGGGTAGGTGCAGAAGCTTGGGCAGAAAGGACTTGAGGAAAGTGATAGGATCATTCCCCTCGCAACCTTCTTTCAGGCCGTAGAGACGAAGATTATTACGTCTATTCCTATTTTCAAGGTCCTCCACCTGCTTCTGAAGAGAGGACAACTGCGAGTCCATGTGGGGAATTTTGATGGCTGATTCCTGAAGAGATGAGACAGTTTTTTCCACATTGGAGACCCTGGCATCCTTCTGAGACCAATTGTCGGTGAGCGTTTGCAACTTGGCATTAGTCTCCTCCATGTAGGGGCGCAATGCTCTAATCTCCTCAAGTAACAATTCATTGGAGATGGCTGAGGAGGATTTCGTGGGAGAAGGTGGGTCCTTTTTTAACCTCTTTGGATTGGTTTTAGAGGAATTCTGTGGAGGAACATCCATTGTAGACAACGTGTCACTGGCGCTGGGAGATGCAGAAGCTTCTAAGTGAGCTAGCGCTGAGAATAATTTGGAGTTTTTGATATAATTGCGCTTAGGGGTCCTGCTGGGATTATTCGCCATGCAAGCGTGCGTGAAAAGAATTGTAGAAGACGCACGAGTAAAGTCTAAAGGAATAAAAATAGGTTGTAGAAGCAAACAGCGCCCAAAAAAAAAAATGCAGTAGATCATATAAAAGAGCCAAAAATGAGTCAATGGAATATTGTGACACAAGAGAAATGTCAAAGTGGCCAAAGGAGAAAGGCAACTCCTATTTTAAAGCGCAAGGAAATTGCAGGCAGGAGAAGCGCAGCACAAAATGGCGGCTCGTTCTGAGGAGAATGCAGTAAACAAATTATTTCCCATTTATGGAGCCAAAGAACATAGGAGAGTCACCTGAGTCGATCCAAAAGCTGTCCCCATAATGGTAGGGAAGGTGAGGACAAAGCAGGAAGCTTCATGGCGCTGGAATTCAGATGGGTAGAAAGTTCGCGTCAGGTGAACAGCGCCGTTTCAGAAGACAAAATGGCGGTCACGGCCGTTTCAAAGCCGTGACCGAAACGAAGGCTAAGAAATGCGGGTGTAGGGGCTTCAAGCCACGACGGGAGTTGTCTCACCGGAAGCCTGGCGCTGTCCCATGTCTGGCGCTGCTTCTCCGGTGCGGAATGGTGAGCGCGAACCGCCAGTCGGCTCTGGTACGGACGGAGCTTTACCGCCACACCGCCATTCGGATCGGGCGCTTAGCCACGCCCCAACTTCTCCTTCTTTTAACACAAGATATTAGCATAAAAATATAACTAGATCAATTAGCATTTAACTCATAGTTGCCACCACCCGTAAAATTGGTGCAAAAACGTTTGCAACCAGGTTTTTTACACCCGCTTTGAGTGTTGCAGAACAACTTCTAACACCAGCAAACAACGCAGAACTCAAGTAGTAAGGTATATGCAACAGTTAAGAATAACCGTTTAAAGTGATGCACCTGCAGCAACTTCGTGCACTCATGGCAGGTGTAATTAGCTCATGCATTTTGCCCAATAGCTAATGGGCTACTTATAAAAGAAGCATTCTGACACAGCTTTTATCTGGTGGTCTAACGTGGAGTTGCTCTCTAATTAGACTCCCAGATTTGTCACAGCTAATTTGGGGCCTGGGAGAGAACCGAGGAGATCGGTCAACTATTGAGAACCTAAGAGATCGAGGCACTATTGAGAACACAAGAGATCGGGCCACTATTGAGAACCCAAGAGATCGAGCCACAAGAGAGCGGGCCAATATTGAGAACCCAAGAGATCGGGCCACTATTGAGAACACAAGAGATCGGGCCACTATTGAGAACCCAAGAGATCGGGCCACTATTGAGAACACAAGAGAACGGGCCACTATTGAGAACCCAAGAGATCGGGCCACTATTGAGAACCCAAGAGATTGGGCCACTATTGAGAACACAAGAGATCGGGCCTCTATTGAGAACACAAGAGATAGGGCCACTATTGAGAACCCAAAAGATCGGGCCACTATTGAGAACACAAGAGATCGGGCCACTATTGAGAACCCTAGAGCTCGGGCCACTATTGAGAACACAAGAGATCGGGCCACTATTGAGAACACAAGAGATCGGGCCACTATTGAGAACAAAAGAGTCGGGCCATACCAGAATTTTGGTTCTACTGCTGTTTAGCTTCAGACAGTTGAAACCCATCCGATGCACCACAGTGATTCCACAATATCCGCCAGAGGATGGACATATAGGCTGAAAAACATCAGGCTCAATGACAATCACTGAAAGGCGCCAAAAAAAAATAAGCAGAGACGTGCATGAAAAACGTTTTTTGCCACCTGAGACTCAGAGCTCTCAGAAGTAGCTAAACCGCTCTAAAGCTGTGCGACAAGTCACATAATCCACCAATCAAAAAATCAATATTTGTAGAGCGTGCTTGTTACCCCGAGGGGTATCTAGGCACTGCATGATGAGGTGCTACTCAAACTGCCAGGTCTTGAGTCCTTTTCTGAAATTGGCGAGGGAGGGAGAGGTTCAGAGGTCGATGGGGAGGTCGTTCCAGACTTTGGTTGCGTGTGAGAGAAGGAGCGACCTCCTGCCCGGGTACGATGGATCCGGGGGATGGTAGCGAGGGCCAGGTAGGAAGACGGCAGGTGTCTGGTGGTCAGATGGAAGGTCCGGAAGTAGTTCCGGTATTCTGGTCTTGTGTCATGGAGGGCTTTGTAGGCATTAGTGAGCAGCTTGAAAAGGCATCTCTTCTTGACGGGGAGCCAGTGCAGGCTGCGTAGGTGGGATCCATGGGTTTCCCAAGAAGCACATTGTGGGACAATATGTCAAAAGTGGCTCAAGTCCAACACTGAGCTATCTTTATCGAGGGTACATCTACGTTCTTGCGAGGCAGTGAGGAGGGCAAACTGAGTGCTATGAAAGGGGCAAAAACCCTAATGTGAGGAATGCAATAAGTTGTATGATTCGAGGGAACTAGGCAGTTGTTGGTTGATGTGTTTTTCCAAGGTTTTTGCAATGAATAGGAGAAGGTAGACGGGGTGACAATTCTTCAAATTAGAACAGTATGAAGCTAGTTTTTTCAACAAAGGTGTCACGACCGAATGTTTCCAAGAATAGGGAACCTTTACAGAGGCGATTGAAAAATTGGGATATTCAGCTAAAGTTGGGTAAATAAAATGAACCTGATTTAATGGCATTTATGAGGCCATACAACTCTTCCAAAAGGATCAAATTGAAGTAAGACAGGTGAGGACTAGTGGCCTTTACAGACAAAGATACTGGCAGGGCCTTAACAGTTTGTACCTCAATAGTAGATGTAGTATATATGTCCACGATCATTTAAGAAAATTAATTTGCCAATTGATTAGATCTCTCCACAGAGGCAGTACTAGGCTGGGGTGATGACATAATCAAAAAACTTGCTTCAACTGTGTTGCTATGTAATTTACATTTACACATTTACATACATTTACACATTGTAATAAGAAGCTGGTGCTCTCTCCATATATAGGCCTAACCAAGAATCAGGAATACAATGTCTTCTGATCAGAAGCAGACACCATATTGCAATGGTTTCCCCAGCTCTATCATACATTTACACACACCGAAGTTAGTATGTCATGTGTTGAACATGAGAGGTATTTAAATTATATGATACACTTTAAAATAAAATAAATAATATAAATGTGGTAACATTAATAGGATGTGGATTCAAGATAATAGAACCCCATATAAAATATTTTGATATGCCATAAATTGAATATGCGTTACAGCAAACAAATGATGGATGGAATGCAGACAATGCAAACATTCTCCCCCAGTCAAAAGATCTGGGTTAAATCCATCGTTCTTTTGCCCACTACGCCACCCCAGTTTGGACTCAGCCATATGCAAATCAGTCTTGACCGTGTGCCTCTTTTGCTTTCTCGCCATAAAATGAATATGGCATGCCCTGAAATAAATATGACACATCTTGAAATAAATATAGCATACCTTGAAATGAATATGGCATGGGTTGAAATAAAGATGACACGTTTTGGAATCAATATACCAAGTCTTACATATAATTTGACACGCACTGAAATGAATATGATATGTTGAAATGAATATGGCGCCTGTTGAAATGAATATGGCCTGTGCCAAAATAATTATGACTTGTTAACACAAAAGTTACACCCATTGAAGATATTGCAAAACCGTGTGAGATAAATGTGTCACTCAATGAAATGAATAGGGCATATGTTCAATTAACTATGAAAAATGATTACATGAATATGACATGTTTTTAAGTGAATGTTATGTATTGAAATGTATATTA
The DNA here is from genome assembly GCF_964261635.1 of Lissotriton helveticus. NCBI lineage: Eukaryota > Metazoa > Chordata > Amphibia > Caudata > Salamandridae > Lissotriton > Lissotriton helveticus. The sequence continues at coordinate 1,770,179,261 of NC_136068.1, forward strand.
CTTGCGCAAAAATGAATATTACATGCACTGACATTAATATAAAACAATAAATACTTTTGAAATACAACCCGTGCACATACAACATGAGGACTACCAGGGACACACTCTGTTGAATGCAGTGGCATATCTGCTCCCATCATAAGTACCACATTTACCACATTTGCCTTCACCTATCCATAGTCTGTATGTATGACCCTACTATTCTGCCAATGGGAGCACCAGCAAAGGGTCAAATTCCTACTTCTGAGGCAGGCAATGTAGTAAGCCAGGGGGATGAGACATCCAACATGTGCCCCTGCAGGAGGCTTTGGCAGCATTTGGGCATGGGACACAGACTCTGAGACAAAACAGGAGGAATTACTTATATGTGCTGATGAGTTATAATGTATTCAAATGCATTGTGGGGAACTTGAAGCCCATACTGGCAGGACTCTCTGTCTTATTGTACATTTCTGGAGCCATTGCAGCTGCCCTAAAAGCACTGCCAGACATACATGGTAGCCTTGGTGACGTGGCAGATGTATAGCATTGGGAGGCCCATTGAGCACTTAGACACAAAATACAGCAGAGGCTGGACATAAGGGCTGTAGAGGGTCTACTTGACAGGGGTAGACAGGCAAGCTGGAACATAATGATGTACCTGGGAGCAACTGTCAGGGAAACTCAAACCAATAAATGGCCAACAAAAGAGCTGAGGGACGGGTGGGAAGTCAGGATCAAACACAAATTGCCCAACGAGAGCTTATTATGACATCTGTCCTCTTGAACAAACACTTGTATCGGAGAGGCATAAGGTGCAAATGTTGCATAGACCCCAACTAAATATGGCCTGTACCTAAGCAGCACAACTGTCTATTCCTACACCTCTCCTTCTTTACATACTTCTCAGCAGGTCTCCACAATCAGGCCTCATAGGAGTTGTGAAACTTTCTGGTGCCTGACAGACATCGGCCAAAAAAGGCCAAAAAGCTATCCTATTTTTTCACTTGATCTGATAAATAGTTGTGGTTAGGGTGGTAGTTAGGAATGATCTGCCTGAGTGCATAGATTATTTATACATGTCCTTACTTTAGTTGGTTGGGATTCAGTTGGAGGGCGGATGAAATTGTCTCTAGACCATGGCATTTGGGTTTACATTTGGGATGGGGTAGAATGCAACTCCTAGACGGATAGAACATGAGGTTATTGGAAAGTGGGTTATTAGTAGTGGTAAATAGGCATCTACCACTGGCAATACGGCCACTAATATGGTCTAGGGCTCAGTATAGGTCTCAATAAATTATCCCCATGTTGCCAGCAGGCAGGCTTAACTTAGGAAACAGATATGTAAAGCATTTAAAAACACCAATTCAGTAAAAAAAAAAAAAATTTTTTATTGTGATATCAACAGTGCATACAAAAGAAAGTGTATCTTGTCTTACATATCCATGTAAAGAGTCATGCAATCACCTCACACAGCCTTTCTGCCCACATCCCGAAGGCCGGGCGGCGTTAATCTAAGGATCACCTTGGGCTCTCGCATTATTAAGCGTTGTTCTTTCTATCATCAAGTGTTTTAATCACATCTTTTAATTTATAAACTTCTAATAACTAGAGATGCCAGCCCAACTATCGCCGTCACTGTAAACCTGTGGTTATTTAACACCTGACAAGCCCTGTGGCTCTCAGCAGACATTGTACAAATTAAGTAGTCCCAGACGTGGAACGCAAGCAAACGGCATCTTCTCTAATTCAGATACCATCATTACCAGCTGCATCGTCCCTTTCCAACCTCAGGGGGGAGCCCTCCGTCCTGTCAGCCTCATTTCCTGCTGCAGTTGTGTCCTGCCGTCTCATGTATTCCAGGTATAATCCCCAAAAATTCTTGGGTCTGCTTTTGGGCGGCAGCAGCTCACTATAATTCTCCGACTGCGTACAGCAATAAGTCAAGTCTCTAGTCCACTGCGCAATCTTGGGAAGGGGGCCCCTCATCCAGCACGCAGCTAACCTCCTTTTCCCCATTAGCATTCCCACATCCACTATCCTACGCTTCGCCTTCGGCAGTGCTTTTGAATAACCTAGCAGTGCAAGCGGCGGATTCGGGGTGACCTCTGCCTCCAGAATCCTGCTTATTTCTTGAAACACTGCACTTAAATAACGTTGCACCCCCGGGCACTCCCATGCCAGGTGTAGAAACCCTGCACTTTGCGCTCTACATCTGTCACATGTTGCACACTCTCGCAGCCCAAACCGATGCAGTCTTTCCTGGGTGTGATAAACTCTATTAATAAACTTGAAGTGCACTAGTCTGTGCTTACCATTCAGGGAGACGCACTTCGTGTTGATGCAGCAGTAGCGCCACATGTCATCATCAATAGCTATTCCTAAGTCGCGTTGCCAGGCTAGGTGTGCCTTGTTGTACCCAGTCAGTCACCCGTTCAGCTATGGTTATCTAATATATAGTAGAGACCATTTTTCTCGGAGTGTCCGTCTTAATTACATGTGTAAGTTCTAAAAGTTCTGGGGGCTCCTGTAAGTCATCACCCAACTGTTCCCGCCATGCCTCCCTGACTCGGTGAAATTGAAAGCGCTGCAGTCCAGGGGGCAGTACCTCCTGTGTTGTCACGTCAGCCATTGTTTTAAGAGTCCCATCTATAAACATGTCTCCCATCGTGTTTATACCCAGGGCAATCATTGCCATAATCACACCTTTGTCCCTACATGGGGCCAACCAGGCCGCCTATTCAATGGGCATCAACGGGGAATACAATATCGCCCCTGCATGGTGCTGCAGCAGCACATGCCAGGCATGTCTCTGCGAGTTTAATGAATCAAGCAAGCCCGTATGTCGGTCCGCTGGTTCAAATATAATGGCTGGTAGCGGCAGCGGAGCCGCAAAAAGACTTTCTAGCTTTATAAACGGCGCATTATCTCTATTGTGTATCCAGCTGTGTACGTGCGCCCCTTGCGCCACTCGATAGTATAGATCATAATCTGGGGCCCCCAGACCGCCCAGTTGATATGGTAGAACCAGGATTTTCCACTGTACCCTTGCTTGCTTTCCAGCCCATGCCAATTTTATCATCAGTGATGTTAGACGAGTAAAGAAGCACTTTGGCAAGACCATTGGTATGTTCGAAAATAAATACAGCAGTCTGGGCAAGACCACCATCTTCATTATCGATATCCTGCCTAGTAGTGAGAGAGAAAGCCCTATCCATATATCAACATTGTCTTCCAAACGAGCCATGGCTGTTCCATAGTTCTCGCGAAATACCACCTCAGAATCAGTGTGTAGCTGAATTCCTAGGTATCGTACGGGTTCAGTGGTCCACCTCAATGGGTATTCCATATCAAACTGCTCTGTAGCAGCGGTAATGGGGAACGCTATTGATTTATTTCAATTAACTGTTAGTCCAGATAGTGCATCAAACCGCACTACTTCCCGCAGAAGTGGCGCCAGATTCTTTTCAGGTTCTCTAACATATAGTAGAGTGTCATCCGCGTACGTTGTTATGACTAGTTGGTAAGTAGGGAAATTGAGTCCCTGGTGACAGTGGTAATCTCGCATCGCACACGCCAGCGTTTCCGCGACCACCAATTCAGTAAATAATTAAGGCACAACACATAATAAAAATCCCACACCAATTGATAAAAATAGGAAATAATGTTATCTTTAAAATGACCCCAAAACGGGAAAAAATTGAATGTAGTGAACCAGAGATATTCATCTTGAAAGTATAAACGCTTTCTAGCGCGTAGAAACCTGTAGCGCCACTCTGGGACATCTGGTCATGCTAGACGGGGACAAAATCGAACTTTCAGGCTGCCCGTGATGAAGTATACTAACTGGGAGGCCCTGGTCAAAATTTTACCTTCGGACTTGGAAACGTTTCTGGAGCTTTTTCTTCCGGAGTCTCTCGATGCTCTTCACTGGTCAGGATTCGGTGAGGTTTCCCCGGCTTGACTTTCAGGGAGCTCCTGGTCTAACTCTGGAAGTTGGGCCTCTGGAGCTCTTCAGCAGAATGAACCCGGATCCGGGCCGGTTGAAGGTGGCCGGCTTCGTCCTTGTGATTGAGTCTGTCACATTATGGAGCTTTTTCCCAAAGATACTCCAAACTTCTCCAAACCTCTGGAACTTCTTCATGATGTTCCTCTTGATGGATCAAAATAGAATCCAGGAGTCTGGAAGCTCCAAGATGGTCATTGAAAGTTTGGGACCACAATTTCCACAATGCACCTGGACAAAACCCTTAAAAGTCCACTGGACACACACCATGTAGTGGACTCTTAGTAGTGATGATGCAGGTGAGCTCTGTTAACATGTAGCTTGCAGGGAGTACACTCTTAAAACCTTTAGAAGCAATGTACATCCACAGGGCTGTTGTTCCAGATACTGCAGCAGGTTCGGTCACTCAGAATGCATGGGCTGGTGGTGCAAATCAAGTTTCCTGCATGGCAAGCTGTTGTAACTTATCACTTGGTTCCTCCCACTTCTTCCTTTTCCCCCCTCACCCCCTTCCCACTTGGTATGGCCCGTGCTGTCTCCTGAAGGCAGCAGTAGAATGTTGGGTTGTTACGATCCTGTCAAGCAGGGAGCACCAATGTTGAATTGAACTGATTAAACGTTCTGGAACCTTACAGCGTGTGGTATTTATTACTACATTTTGGCGACTAAGGAAACGGAGCTGAGCCAGGGTCAGTGTGGTGCTCTCCCCTGGAATTGTATGAGCTTGGACAAGGAATATGAAGAAATGAATTGATGATTTACCTTGGGCGTTCGTGTGAAAATGAGATAGTAAAGAGGAGTAAGACCCAAGTATAAGAGCTTTGGAAAAGGCGAAAGTTTGTGAGGTGAGCAGCTTAAGCTTATTGAGGAGAGCTGAGCGGAGCGGGGAACGTATTTTAATCGTTGTCACCGCGTTTTGAAGTTTAAAAAATGAGCCTTGGTGACTGAGTTGAAAAGTGAGCGAGGCAAGGATACGAAGTTTTCTCTGTTCCCGCAAGTGATTTTGAGGTGAATCAGCGCAATCAGCGTTCGAAGTGTAACTCCCCTCAGTTCATCAGAGCGCAGCCAATTGTTCCGTCATTTTTCATAAAATTCTCCTCAAATTTACAGCGCAAACCCGATACCAATTGGATATTGCACTGCCGCCGTGTGGCCATTTTGAGCATGAAAGCGCATGAAAATCTCCAGTAAGAGCAGCGCATGACAATTCAACCGTGTCATGGGAAAGTGAGGCACAATTAGTGGCGGTTTCCCTCGTTGGTGTAAAATGCCGGAAGGAAAGAAGTGTAACTCTCCTCAGTGCTATGCGTAGGAATGTAACTACACCGTAGTAGTAAAGCAGCATCAGTGAGTTTCGACTGAAGGCAATAAGAAGACCCGGAGCTTACGCACACGAGTTTCTGCGAAAGGCTTATGGGTGAGTCTTTGTGGCTGGGAGGAGGAGAAGTGAGCGGGGCAGGGAGCGATCTATTCTCTGCAACCCCATTTTGAATTTATGTGAAGCACGTCTGAGCGCGAGTGGGAGCTACCCTATGGGGAATTGAAAGGTCACAAAGTCTGATTTGAATTGAAAATAAACAAGAGCAGAAGCAGCCAGGCGCACAGGAGAGTGTGTGGTGGTAAAGAGACTTTGAGTATTCAACATTAAAACACGCTGCGCGAGGTCAATGCTCATGGAACAATTACATTAAAAGCTGTGCATAATTGGTATCATAGCAGATGTTTTCCCTCTGAGATTTTAACTGAACAAGAGCGCGAATGTGCTTATTAAGAAAATAATAGAGGCTTCAATTGAATAACGAGACGAAGTGGAGCAACAAAAAAAAAAGAGACTTTAAAGTGTAATATTCGAAACTAAGGGAAGGAAAGGTGGAAGGTAACACTTTAAGCGTTTCAATTGAGTTTCCCCTCAGATCTCCAGCGGTCAGTCAAGAGCAAACGTCATAACGTAATTGCGTCTAAAGGCCATTTTGAGTGAGGAAGACACCGAGCAGGGTTGCGAATTAAACGTGTGTGATATGTCCGTAAGGGAACCTTTTCCCAAATTGCACCAGTCGAGTGTATAAAGATTAATAGGATATACAGGAATGAGTAAAAGTGAACTGTATTTACAAGGTGAATAAAAGGTAGGAATTTCTGGAAACAAGTATATTTTGTCAAACTTCAAAGGAAACGGGAATAATACAGGCAGTTAAAAATAAAATAAAACAAAAGTTGTTATAGGTAACCAAGCAAAGTAATATTGGTCTATCTTTGGATATATACATTTTTTTTTTTGGGTTATCAGAAGTTTCGGAAGTAATTTGGTGAGGAGGAATCATTTAGAGCTACTTACTTAAGGTGAATGACAACTGTGCTCCAGAGTAATCACGCCATCGCGCTGGGTGGAATTGTGAGAATTTAGCTTACCTACACTCTTCACCTATTGCGTGCATCTCTAATAACATAGTACCGTGAGAAACTTACTGATTGTGTTCTATATATCCGGTTTTATTGCAAAATTAACATGGATATAAACAAAAGGTATAATTTATCACCGCCGGAGCCATTTTTTTAAAGGGATGGTATTACTACAACTACAAGGGAAGAGTGGAAGGAATATTTTCGCAATTTTGTAGCAATAATAGAAAATGAGGAACAACCATTACCTCCAAATGAAAAGGTGGAAAAATTGTTGAATAGATTAGGTGCAGGAGGGAAAGAAGTCTACATTAACATTGAAAAGAAGGACCAGGAGGGAGCTGGAAGGAATGTTGGTGAAGAAGTTATGGAAAATACAGGGGATCATTATATGCAAGTGATGTCTCGTGATGTACAAAGATATGAAGTTATCAGGGATGACAAGGATGACAAAGTGGGGATGAACGTGAGTTAAGTTAACCCTGTGTGTACTATCAACTTAGGAGGAAGTGAAATTGATGTAGTCGCTGATTCTGTGTCACATTATTCTACGGTGAGCACGAGTTTGTGGAAAAGTAAGTTAGCTGAAGCATTGGGATTTGAACTCAAAGAGACCATCATATCCCTTAAAACGTACATAGGTGATGACATTAACATAATAGGGGGCAAAGAGTTGGAATTGAGATACAAGAAAAGAAGTACTAGGAAAACGATTTACATCACAGAAAATTAGCCCTCCGATTTGGGAGGGGCGGAACAAAAGAAATTAAGAATAATGATATACCTAGAAAGTAATGAACACAGGAGTGATCTGGCGAGAAACAACAGTACACAAATAGCCTGGTTTGAGCGGTTAAACGAAAGGATACCACCATATAAGGTCGAGGTGGCGTGGAAAGGAACTGCTTGGAGAGTGGAATGGGAAAAAAATGTGGTTATGGACAAACTCAAAGTAAAACATGGTACATATAAAGGACTAGAAAGGAGAAAGAATTTAAGCAAGGAAACTGTGAAGGAAAAAAGTGAAGAAGTTAGGAAAAAAAGAAATGAATTTATTAGAAAAGGAAAATGTATGGTAACTTCAACTAAAGGAGTAAAGGAGGAAAAGTGTAATCCTATTCGACACAATCTTTGGAGAGAGTGGCATGAAATTATATGGAATGAGCCCATGTCCAGTGGTTCAGGTTCGGAGTATGGAAAAAGATCCGAAGTGAGAGGATGGTCAAGACCAGACAACGATGATGAAAAGGTGATTGAGGCCTGTGGTGTTACAAGGCGCAGACGCAGTGCGGTCTGGTCCAGGAAATTACCCAAGGAAAAGACCTTAAAGTTATTATCACTCACCTGGATGGAGGTGATGATACGTTGGAGAGAAGTCTGGAGCACAATAGTAAAAGAGTTCCCTGGTGTCTGGGAAGATTATGAGGAGACAATGGAGGAGGGTAAAGAGGCTCACTATCAGGTTCAATGCCCACTCCTCGAAGTAAACTTATGAACTGACTGGTGGCTGACTGGTATAGCGGAAAAGCAGGAGTTCTAGGTATCAGTTGACCCTGCAGCATCCGCTGGGGCAGTCCATGTTTCCACTTTGGATTATGGCCAGGACTTTGGTTGGCCATCACAGAACTAATAACTCTTGTTGACAGTAATACCACCTGTGAAATCTTAACTGAGTTTAACTAGAAGTCTGAAGTGTTGGCCCCTTAGGCTATGTCAATGGGGTAGTTTTCCTCACCAGTGTCCACATTATTTCCTTGAGGACAGTCACTTGTATTATTAGGAGCATGATGTCTTACAGTTACCTGTTAATAATTTAGGGGCTCGGGATGGACGGGAAGTTGGGGGTGTCTAGCCCACGTATTTCCCTTCTCTATCAGATATAACCGGGAGAGTAAGGGGATTCAGAGTCTCTTAATGGTTGGTAGGAACGGGGGGGGCAGAGAAGTTAGAGTCTCAGTCAACACCCCCCCCCCCCCCCGTCCCTGTGTTTCTCCACCCCGTCCTTACATAGACTGTTTCTCTTGTTTATAGTGGCCCTCTGCCAGCTTTGGTAGAGGCCATGGGTTCATCCTTCTACATTGACCCAGGGGTTTACCGGGGCTAAGGTCTTCTGTGCAGGACCCTTTGTTATGCTTGTTAGCGCATTTGTAGTTATATCATCCCTCTATGCTCTTTTGTCTTTCTCTCTCTTACTCTCTCTCTTTCCATCTTTCCCTCTCTTTTCCCCGCTCCTTCCTTTTCTCCACCCCGCTCCTATTTTCAGTTGTCCCCTGCCCTTTCCCATTTCCCCCTGTGGTCTCCCTAGGGAGGATGATGTGTTGTAACTAATCACTTGGTTCCTCCCACTTCTTCCTTTTCCCCCCTCGCCCCCTTCCCACTTGGTATGGCCCGTGCGGTCTCCTGAAGGCAGCAGTAGAATGTTGGGTTGTTACGATCCTGTCAAGCAGGGAGCACCAATGTTGAATTGAACTGATTAAACGTTCTGGAACCTTACAGCGTGCGGGATTTATTACTACACAAGCCTTCTTCTCTTAGCTTCAAGCAGCAGATCTAAAAGGCTCTGCACTATGCGGTCAGGCAGGAGAGCACTCCTGTCCAATGAGGTGTAAGGCAACACCCCAGAGCATGACCAATTACTCCAAAGTGTGGATAATTTTCTTACAGAAAGCACTATTCCTCTAAAAATCATCATAGCTGAAATCTCAGCGGTTCATAAAGAGTTAACTAAACCAACTCTCAGTATGGCTCATTTCCATAGCTCTCCACCCCTTAGCATCTGTGGATTCCTTCCTTAAGCCTCCTTTCTGGCTGGGGAGGGAATGGGGGTAGACAGACCCCATACTCCCTGCCTGACCTGTTCCACCTTTGAAGCCTCGTGCTTTATGACCCCTCCCCCCTGATCTGGCATTCCTATGTAGCAGAGCTCTCTCCAGCGGATAGCCTCTCTCCTGATGTGCCACATATCACTTCATCAAAGCAGCCTGACTACTCCTGCTAACTCTGACCACTCGGAGAAGACTGCAGGAAACTGAACTTTGGCATACAGACAAAAAACGTCTTATAACAAGTTTTGTGTTCAATTTAGAATAGATTCAACAGTAGGATATTGTTGAAGTTATTAATACCATTCTCCAAACACTTTGAATTATATTTGCATCCAATTCCTAGCAATATTTATGTGTTCATAAACAATTGCAATATTATCCTATGGGGCTATGCATCTACATTTGGGAAAGTGAAAGGCGCAGTTTCTTCATCACCAAGGCATATAAAACATATTTTATATGGGCCCTGCTTATAATGATATTAACATGCCCCCCACCCAGGAGACCTTGGGGATCCTGAAAATACAAAATTAGTGTAGATCCTCAATCCACAGTGCTCATAGCACCAACGTTGATTTGGGAGGCACTTTACTACAATGGGGGGAAGAGAAATGTGCAATTTCTCTATCCCCAGGCCATATAAAACAGCTTTTATAAGGATTCTGCATATAATTACATGGACCCCCTCCACCCTTAGGGCACCTAGGGAAACCCTGGGGGTACCAAATATGTAAAAATAATGTAGAGTATCACTAGTGCCCCTACCACCAAAGTTAAGCTTGGGTACAATTTACATTTAAAAACAGTACTGCAGAGCCCTGCCCTATTATCTACTAGGAACCTATAGGGTAGGTCATGCCCATTGTGAGTGTACCCTATTACATAGTATCCCCTAATGCATGTGGGTATTTTTACTGTGTTTTCAACATAACACTGGGCCTAGGTCTGGTTAGACAGAGCACAGGGACAATCATGGTCAGTTGCCAACAGTACCAGTCTGCAAAATAGGGGGTGTACAGGGCACACAGATGACTTTGCAACAGAGGTTATTAGTTTCATTTCGTGGGGAAGGGGTTTTCCTTTGGGAAACATCCTGAACAACGACTCCAGAACAACGAGTTCCGGAGTCACGAAAGCGGAACAACGACTTGCCCAAACAACGACTCAGCCTTAACCACGCATGTGCGTGGTTAAGGCTGAGTCGGTCTAGTGTTCGAACAGGGCGGAGTTAGGAGGAGCGTCGCAATCGCAGAGAAACAGGTAAGAGGGGTTATTTTTTATGGAGAAGGTGTTAGGGGTTAGTTTAAAGGGGTTTGGGATTAGTATTTAGTTTTTCTTTATGGTAGTGGGGGGTTTCGTGATTATTTAAAGGGAGAAGGGAGTTCATTTTATTGGGGTTGAGAACGTATTTAGGAGGTGGGGGACGTTCGTGAATATTTACAGGGAGAGTGGAATTAGATATATGGGGTTTGAGTTCATATTTAGGAGGTGGGAGGTTTTGTGAATATTAAAATGAAGAGGGGAATTAGAATTAAGGGTGTTCAATCAATCAATCAATCAATCATAGCATTTGTATCGCGCGCTACTCACCCGGAAGGGTCTCAAGGCACTTGGGGAGGGGCCGCTACTGCTCGAACAGCCAGGTCTTGAGTTGTTTCCTGAAGACAAGATGGTCCTGTGTCAGCCGGAGGTGGATGGGGAGGGAGTTCCATGTCTTGGCTGCCAGGTAGGAGAAGGATCTTCCTCCGGCGGTGGCTCTTCGGATGCGTGGTACGGCGGAGAGGGCGAGGCTTGTAGAACGTAGCTGGCGGGTGGGTGTGTAGAAGGTCAGGCGGTCGTTGAGGTACTTGGGGCCCAGGTCGTGGAGAGACTTGTGTGCGTGGGTAAGGAGCCTGAACGTGATCCTTTTGCTGACGGGGAGCCAGTGCAGGCCCCTCAGGTGGCCGGAGATGTGGCTGCATCGGGGGATGTCCAAGATGAGACGGGCGAAGGCGTTCTGTATGCGCTGGAGTCTTTTCTGTAGTTTGGCTGTGGTTCCCGCGTAGAGGGTGTTCCCGTAGTCCAGACGGCTGGTGACGAGTGCCTGGGTGACCGTCTTCCTGGTTTCGGTCGGGATCCAGCGGAAGATTTTTCGGAGCATACGCAGGGTGTTGAAGCACGATGAGGAGACGGCGTTGACTTGTCTGGTCATCGAGAGGGAACAGTCCAGGATGAAGCCCAGGTTGCGTGCGGGGTCTGTTGGCTTGGGAGCGGTGCCCAGGGCGGGAGGCCACCAGGAGTCGTCCCAGGCGGAGGGCGATGGTCCCAGGATGAGGACTTCTGTCTTGTCTGAGTTCAGTTTCAGGCGGCTGTTCTTCATCCACTCGGCGACGTCTTTCATCCCTTCGTGTAGGCTCGTTCTGGCGGTGGCGGGGTCTCTGGTGAGGGAGAGGATCAGTTGGGGTCGGTAGGGGATCCGGAGTGGATGGTGTTCATCGTGCGGGCTGTGTCTTCGGTGGTCACCGTGGTCTAGGTGCGGAGGGTGGCGGTGGGGGGCGTTGGTTCGACGGTTGTGTGCGTGGAAGGTGCGCCGAAGCTGTTGTGGATGTCGGCGATCTTGCGGTGGAAGTACGAGGCGAGAGAGAGAGTCACAGAGATCTTGTGAAGGAGTGATGTCGTTGTTGCCGGTGCAGGGATTGGAGAACTCCTTGACTATGCTGAAGAGTTCCTTGCTGTCATGGGTGTTGTTGTCCAGTCGTTCCTTCAGTGATTTCTTCTTGGTGGTGCGGATGAGCTGGTGGTGCTTGCGGGTGGCGTCTTTGAGGGCGGTCATGTTGTCTGTGGTCTGGTCGAGGAGCCAGGCTTTCTCGAGGGTGCGGCAGTTCTTCTTGGAATTCTTGAGTTCGTCGGTGAACCAGGAGGCTTTCTTGCTTCTGGGTCTGCTGGGCGGGTTCTTTAGTGGCGCGAGGTCGTCGGCGCAGGCGGTCAGCCACTGTGTGAAGTTGCGGGCTGCTTCGTTGGGGTCCGTTGTGCTGGCGGGTGGGTTCTGGCTGAGGGAGGTGGTGAGCTGCTCGGCGGTGATCTTGCTCCAGCTCCTGCGAGGAACCTGTTGCGGGTGGTGGTGGGTAGTGGTTCTTCTGAAGCTGAAGTGGACGCAGCTGTGGTCGGTCCAGTGAAGTCCGGTGGAGTGGCTGGTGTTGAGTACATAATTAGGAGGTGGGGAGTTTCGTGATTAATAAAAGGGAAAGGGGAATTAGATTTAAGGGGGTTGAGATCGTATTTTAGGTAGAGGGATTCGTTTTTAAGGGATGGAGGATCGGGGTAGTAGTTGTAAAGGTTTTTTTTTTACCACGCATTTCTTTACCACGAAAAATCGTGGTAAAGGAAAGCGTGGTGAAAAAAAATTGTGGTATAGACAAGGTCGTGGTTGCGACCTGGTTGATAGGGAAGTCGTGGTTGGGGAACTCGCTGTTCCAACATACAACCTTTTACTTTACGTATAACTGTATCTTTTCACATTTCCTGTTGCGATAATACTTCTCACCTAGGATATATCATGTGTGAGGGCAGAGTGTGTGCTGTTCTTACCCAGTACATCATGTTCTGTGGAACTTTGAGTCCTGAGTAAATCCAGGGAAATGGGTACAGCAATTGGTAATGACCACCTCCGCATTACACTCCACCTGCAGGTTGAAAGGCCATTGGAGGTGTTTTGACACATTGGTACAGTTTCAATCAATCAATCAACATTTGTAAAGAGAGCTACTCACCCGTGAGGGTCTAAAGGCGCTAAGGGGAGGGGGAGGAGCAGCTACTGGTCAAACAGCCAGGTCTTAAGTCGTCTCCTGAAGTTCAGCTGGTCCTGGGTCTGACACAGGTGGATGGGGAGGGTGTTCCATGTCTTGGCGGCGAGGTGGTAGAATGATCTTTTGCCGGTGGTCGTTCAGTGGTTGCGTGGAACAGTGGCGAGTGTGAGGTCGGCGAATCCAAGCTGGTGGTTCGGGGTGTAGAAGGACAGTCGTTCGTTAAGGTATGCTGTCCGGCATTGTGGGATGCTTTGTGAGCGTGGGTGAGGGGCTTGAAGGGGATCCTCTTGTTGACCGGGAGCCCATATAGGTGATGTGGCTGGGGCGAGGGAGTCCTAGGATGAGGAGTGCGGAGGCATTTTGTATGCGTTGGAGTCTCTTCTGGAGTGTGGCCGTGCTTCCTGCAAAGAGGGTGCTGCCGTAGTCCATCCTGCTGCTGATGAGAGCTTGGGTGACCGTTCTTCTGGTTTCGGTGGGGATCCATCTGTGGATCTTGCAGAGCATGCGGAGGGTGTTGAAGCAGGAGGAGGAAACCGTGTTGACTTGCTGGATTATAGAGAGCGCTGTATCCAGGATGACCCCCAGGTTGCGTGCATGGTTAGTGGGTGTCGGAGCAGCTCCCAGCGTGGTCGGCCACCAGGAGTAGTCCCATGTGGAGGGGGTGGAGCCAATGATGAGGACCTCCGTCTTGTACGAGTTCAGTTTCAGCCAGCTAGTCTTCATCTACTCTGCCACAGCTGTCATTCCCTCATGGAGGTTTGATTTGGCGGTGGCCTGGTCCTTGGTGAGGGAGAGGATCAGCTGGGTGTCGTCGGCCTATGAGACGATGTTGAGGTGGGGTGCTCGGACGATGCTGGCGAGCGGTGCCATGTAGATGTTAAAAAGGATCGGGCTGAAGGATGATCCTTGGGGTACGCCGCAGGTGATCGTGGCGGCTTCGGACCTAAAGGGGGGGAGGCGGACTCTCTGCGTTCTGCCAGTGAGGAAGGAGGTGATCCAGTCTGGGCTTTGACTCGGATCCCTGCGTCGTGAAGGCGTGTGCGCAGGGTGTGGTGGCAGACGGTGTCGAAGGCGGCTCAGAGGTCCAGTAGGATGAGGGCCACGATTCCGCCGCTGTCCTGTCGTGGCAGCGTTGAGGGCGGTTTTGATGCTGTGATTGCTGCAGAAGCCAGATTGTGAGGAGTCCAGGACATTGTTCTCCTCCAGTAAGTGGGTCAGTTGTCTATTCGCAGTCTTCTCAATGACATTCGCCGGGAACGGGAGCAGGGAGATGGTTCGGAAGTTTAACAGCCCACCATCCCAATGACATATTAGAATCCCCCAAATCCATAATGCATAGCATTCACAGCATTTTCTGTTTTGGGGTCTCGAGGGAAAACAATACACGGGGACACACATCTGGGAAAAGGTTTTTGAGACCTACATCAGGACTTTGAAAATGCAGGAGGGCCATAACCAGCCCACTAAGTCTGAAACTCCGGTGTGAGGAGAAAGAACAACACTCCCAGTAGTTTCATGAGAGGGGTGGCAGTCCAAATGCCTACATTGGGTTCCAGGGCATTCCCAAATGAAAATAGAAAGAGCTAGATTCTCTCAATGCTCAGCTAATATGTTGTCAGGATAAAGGCTGTAGACATGTTCAGAGGGTTTAAGCATCTCATGATGAGCCGAGGCCTTGGACTCCATCTGAGGTGTCAACCTGTTTCTGCCAATAAAGGTGTAGCTGGATACGGATCCGGATTGCATTCAAAATGAACGAATAGTTGATGATTGCTTCTTACTTGATTGTGTGTGAAGTGAGGACTGTTCTGATCTGCAATTTTAAAACTCTGGAATGGCACCTGCACATTTGGGGATTCCTAGTTGCTCACTGAATGCCAAGAGTTTTTCTGGTTTTCAGCTTTTTTCATGCCAGGGTTCTTTTTTAGCATGGCAATTGTCCTAATACCAGTAAAAACCATGTGGTAATGCAGCTTTACACGGCCTGTTATCAGAGTCATATTCTGTCTCTATGCTCAAAACTTCTCATGCTACATATTCTTGTACCACTACTTCCACCAAAAGGTGAGGTGTAATGTTCATTTAAAGGAATGTCGTATTCTTTGCAACAGGTATTAAAATAATTTCAGAAATACAATGTATTTAACGTTTTAAATTAATTTCATTTCATGTATAATCATTTCGGAGCATCATAATTTTAGTGGGTCCGATTCACAGAACTAACTTAAGACAACATCCTAAACTTACTACCATTTTGGTATTCACAGAAGGCACATACTCATTTCTTTATTCACAGAAGTTAGGAGTCCTAACTTTACTACTCCTAAAGTGAGAAAAATCCTAACTCTAAGACTTTCGGTATTCACAGAAGGCATTTAGGAGTACTTAAGTTAGGACTCCTAACTTCTGTGAATACCGAAATGAGTAAGTGCCTTCTGTGAATACCAAAATGGTAGTAAGTTTAGGATTTTGTCTTGAATTAGTTCTGTGAATCGGGCCCAATATGTCATATTCTTCTTAATGTGTCAGTCACGTCAGCATATTTCACATTCATTTCAATGGATGTCATATTTATCTTGGTGCTAGCTGTATTCTTTTTAGTGAGGCCCCTGTTCATTAATTTTGATACATGGTATACTGATTCTTATGTATTATAGTTGTTTTGAGACATGCTACATTTATTCTTGTGCTTTATATTTGTTTTACTGTGGGCTAAGCATTACAAGAGGTGTCATAATTGTAGAGCTGTGATTCTGAAATGCTTAGCTTCCCGTACACCCTCTTCTCTGACAACGTCGAGTATCAGTTTGTGAAGAACACACCTTGGCTGCAGCCACAGCTTTGAGGAGAGTTCCCTGACCATGGACTTTGAGGTTCAGACTGTAGGATCACGCCATGGGCTTGACCCTACAGGCTGTGATATCTCTGCATGGACCTAACTTCAGACTGTGACATCACTACAGAACCTAACACCAGGGCCGGACTGGCCGTAGCGGGCACCGGGCAATACCCCGGTGCACTGCACGAGTGGGGGGCCAGTTTGGGGCCCCTGATGGCCGTTTTTGTTACAGGGCCATTTTTGCAGCAGCTGCAAAATCGGCCGAAAATCGGCCCTGGCAAAGAGCTCGGCAGCACCCACAACCCCCCAGGGGGATGGGGGTTGACGAGCACTTTGCCAGGGCCGGTTTTGGTTCCCAGTCCGGTCCTGCCTAACACCAGACTAGAGTATTAGCCCAGACTCCGACATCTCTCAGAAAACTGTCGCTGGACTTTGGCATTTCTCCCGAAACGTCATATCACACTGTGACATCACTCAGGTAGCCTGACATCAAAATGTGATATTACAGCGGCTAGAGCGATCCTTAGACCGAAGCCTAGATCTCATATGACTCCCATCCTCAAATCTCTGCACTGGCTCCAAATGAAAGAAAGAATCAAGTTTAAAGCCACGGTGATATTTTTAAAGCACTCCATGGCTTAGGCGCTAAGTACCTTAAGAAGCGTTTTAACTGCTACACTCCGACTAGGACCTTAAGATCCTCTCCTGCAGACCTTGCACGCGTCCCCAAAAAACGCCTAGCTTGCATAGGGGGAAGATCCTACGGGTTTCTGAGTGCACAAACATGGAACAGCTTACCTGCTTTATTGAGAGCCTCAGCTGCCCGGTCAACGTTCAGGAAACACCTTAAAACATGGCTTTTCAAGAACCAGTCTCACCTCAGCGCCAGGACACCCTAGCTTGAGTAGCTGTGCGCTATATCAAACCCTTCTCATTCGTACAGGAGCCTGGAGTCAGGTATTGATATCACTGCATAAGCCTGGCAGCAGACGATGACCATCTACAAAACTGACATCACACCAGAAACCCCATATCATTTCATGACATAAGCAACCTGATGCCAGATTGACATCTGTGAGAACAATCCCCAACAGAGAGCAGCCAGAGTGCATTCCTACCGACAAGGCCGACTAACCTCTCTGTATACTTACAATTTTACCTATCAACACGCCCAGGATTTCGTGGACAATGAGACAGAAATAGGAACAGAAACACGTCTATTGTGCCCGTGGGGCCAGCGTGAAGGAAGCAGCCTGTGGAAAAGATGACTCTAGTGGCCGCTGCCTCTCGGGCAGACTCTTGTACTTCCTCCCCGATTCACACAGAGTTTCTGCTAAAAGCCCAGTTATTTCCAAATGACGGGAAGGAGGCTGTGCCAATAAAATGGAATGGACTTTTTTTCGGTCGTTTTGGAATCGCGCGCTTGGTATGATATTGTGAAAGTAATACGTTTTGGGAATTCCCTTACAACTTTGTATCTGTTTGAGCAGACAGCATCAAAGGAGACATACAGAAACATTAGTTACTAAACTCTCCTTCCACCAAGTATGGTGGGCGGGGCCTCGAGTGAGTCTGAAGCCCCTCCCCTTCCTCTACACTGCTACTAAATGACAGTGTCCATATGGGATTCATGCAATGTACAAATAAAGACTTGATAAGTTAGCATCATTTATTATCTATACTATCTACACTGTCTCCTGCTTAATGGGGGGACTCACCCTGTTACTGGAAGCCCCTCAGGTGTTATTGCTTTGTATGTAATAAGTGAAGACATTGCCCAGTGCTTGTCAGGAAGGCCTTGTTTTAGAGAGAGGGAAAGGAACAGAAAGCAATTCTTCATGTAGAGCATTATCAGTATTGCAAACCGTATTATATTCTTCTGAGAACTCAGGGTCGAGAGGATGACCAATCGTCGATCACGAAGGTTACTTAAGGGCTTATTTATGGGAAACTGACGCAGAACGGTGCCGCATGTTATTTTGCTGCACCACTCTGCGTTAGTGTCCAGGCAAGCATGCAACATATTTACAGAAACATGTCGCCTTTCTGTGCCTTTCCTTGCGCTGGCACACAAACTGCTCCCATGTGCCGTCGCAGGCACCCTTGCATCATGGTACAAGGATGACTGCGTCATGGGGAGATTGTTTTTCTGCAGGAAGGGGCACCTTCCTGCACAAAACCAATCACCTGAGGTGATTTCCTCTTCCAATGTATGCTATAGAATGCAGCACGCATTGAAAGAGAAAAAAAACAAGGAAGGAGAAATGAAACATTTCTCCTCATTTCACTTCCCTACGCCACCCCTGGGGGTGGCGGCGCATCGTGACTCATTTTCAGATTTACGATTGCTCGTGAATCTGGAAATGCATCAGTGGACATGGATGTTGTGTGGGTACACCCCCATGAACACCCATGTCAGGCCCCTAACACACAACATGTGTGAAATGGGGCGAGATTTGCAAGCACACTTAAAGCTACGCAGGGTGGCTTTACGTGTGCTTGTATATTTCACGCAGCAGTTTGTGCCGTCGGTGCGTCACACTGCATGACGCACCGATGGCGCAAGGGGCTCATAAATAGGCCCGTTCGTGTTTCAGGTGTACTGACTGAATCCGGAGACGTAAATCTGCACTTAAGCAAGGTTTTTACCTTCCATAGTTTTTTAGGGATTAGGGAGTTGATGACCCATAGAGGACAAAGTGAGATGTGAAAGCTGAAGACATTGTTTTATATATTTTGTTTAACTTGGTGTTTTCTCACATTAGTAGTCTTAAAAATATAAAATCTAAGCAAAGTTCTTCTGTGATACATAAATTGACATACGTTTCGTAATGATTCTATAACAAAGTGTTTAACAAACAATCAAAATAATGAAAAAGTATTAGTATGCCACCAGTTGTTTTCTTCTCTAAATTTGCTTTGGACTGAAATCTGGAACCTGTAAGTCATTATGTGGTGTTTTAAACTGTACTGTGTAGATTACACCAAATATATTATTTGCTATTTAGCAATAAATAACTGAATTTGTATTTGTTTGCATACTATCACACTTGCTGTAAATAGCAATACTGGGACAAATTTTCTTTCACTGTAGGTGGGGGCAGCTCCTTTATATCGAGCAACCTACAGCATCACCAACACTATGAATCTGCTCATCTCAAATGTTTGTTTCTCTATTACAGTTGTTAAGCATAGGGTTAGAACAGTGCCATCAATGCAGAGCTAGACAGGGACAAAGGCTTATGGATGTTTGCATAATTTATGCAGCACTCTAAGGCTGAAAATGTATTGTCATGTCTTACACGGGGTGCTCCCTTGGGCCTGGACAGAGTTAAACCTCTTTGAAGGGCTCTAATAAGAGTGAAACATGTGTCTAGGGTTGCTTTTATTCTTTCTAGGTTGGCTTGGATGTTATTTCACCAAGTCAAAACTGTACTACTGTGCTTGGAGTACTGAAAGGTTTTGATAAATTTTCAGCACGGCGTGGATGGCACATACTAATCTTATGCTTAACGTCTTTGCTGTAAAAAGGCAAAAGGCTTTATCACTTTCTAGCTACGTGAATGGCGGTGTGCTCATCCTATGTTTAAAATATATGCTAAAAAAACAGAAATTTGAGGTGTTCAGATTGTTGGTGGTGTTGGGTGCTCCATAGAAAGGACCTAAATGTGGGCCTGACGGGTCATACCATCTAAAACCTGAAACTACCCAGAGGTCCCTGCATTCTTTTTAGCATAATTTAAAGCACTCTTAGCCTGAAAGGGTATTGTTGCTAAATATTTGATTTTTACGGATGTGAATCCTCTGTGGATCCAATAGATCTCATGCTGAGACACTTCAACCAGAAAGTGTTGGCAGCCATCTTGGGACTCAGACTCTTCATAGTACCAAGAAAAAAGGTGAAAACAACCTTAAAGGGGCAGGGTAGGAATATCCTGACCCCTTAGGCCTGGTAATGGGGTTCCACAAACTTTTTTTTCTTTAAATGTTGCTGTGAATTTGCAGCAAACTTGAAAAAGACCCACTTTTTTCTCGATACCCCCCCCCTACTATAAATGGGAGCAAGGGACGCATGTGGCCCGACTCCCCAAGCTGCTTTCGGCCCTGAGACCACATCCCCCGGGGTCTTACCGAATTAGTTAAGGGGGCCACAAGGTCCTCCCCCCGGGCCATTTTTAGTCCCAGAGACCGCCACCTCCCCAGGGCCCACCCTTATGTATATAGGGGGAGGGGTGCCTCTGACTGCTTTGGTTTAGTTTACATTTTATGAATAGATGTTGCTAAAATAGTGTACAATGGTCAGGACTGATGGATTCATGAGATGCTGCGGCATTTACTGCTTTTGTATGATGAGAAATGTAGCCTCTACCTCTAAGTATTACTGCCAGAGAATACAGCACATAACTCAGCATACTTTGTCTTTTCCTGCTGAATAATTTAGATTAAACTGCCTAGTTGGTCTTCTATTGCTGCACAATCCTAGTGACCATGACAGGGATACAAGTGTGTAAAGTTATTTGTGGTTGTCATTATGATTATGAAATAGATATTTCAAAGTACATATAGTAATAACTAGGGTGCCGTTTGACGAATCATCATGAAACTTTCCAAAAATAAATCTCATCCCCCTCAGTTTCTTCCAGTAAACTTTTGGGGTGGTTCATCAGCGGGGCCTGAGAAAAAGTGAGGAGAGTTGTCCCAATATACTTTTTCAATATGCAATTTTCCATAGGAAAATTGAACAGCGACACTGCAAAATGGATGAACGGAATTACACCAAATGTGGCAGAAAGTGGTTTCGTTTAAGTCTATTAAGTAGTTTTTGAGAAGGTTCAAAATGTATTCATATTTCCCGCCATAGTGGATCTGCGGGCCCAACAGATCTAAGATTAGATCTGATTGGCTGCCACCACATTAACAAGATGTTGCAGCCGCAATTTTAGAACTTGGAGACTCAGTCCCTGTTCTACAAAAAGAATGTAAAACATATGAAGGCAGGTTAGGGATACCCTGCTCGCCTAGGCCTGGTGGGGTGTCCCAGAGTCACCCCATGGGGCCCAAAAAGTATTTTGTTATTCTTAACGGTACAGTTGCCCTGGGGCAGAGAATTCCTCAATTACAGTAAGCAAGTGGGGGGCTAGGATATCTTTACACTGCTTGTATAATTTGGCTGGCAGCCCATCCGAACCTGGTGTTTTACCTGTAGGAAGTTCAGCAATAACTGCCAAAACCTCATCGAGCATAGAGGGTTGTTTGAGAAAGAGACGAGGCATGTCAACCAGCCAACCTAGAGTGACAGGCCCTAAATACTCATATCTGAGTCAAGTATCTCAATCCCAAGGTTCTGTATAGACTAATGAATTATCTTGAGAACAAAGGAAAGATTTTAGCTGTGTCTTGATGAAGGGTGCTATGTGGGCCTTTAACTTCTTATGTGTCACAGGTCGCCAAGTCGTCTAATCATAGTAACAAGGGATCTGCTTGACTATTCACCCTCTTTGCATGCCCTGACCTGTGCAAATATACTGTGATGCCTACATTCCCTATCCAAAACCTCCATGAATTCAGTGAGTTTAGACATAACTGGTTCCTTAATATGCCTCCCACCCACTGCATGAGTGCATGTGCTAGTGTCTTTATTTAATTTTCTAAGCAAGATAGATGTGTTATGGGGAGATTTCGGTATACCATTATGCTTAGCTATGCATTTACCTCTGATTGTCACCTTGAAGGCCTCCCATGTTGCACTCATGAGGTCTACAAGAGGTCTACAGTCCCCAGATTGAGCTCAAAGTACTCCAAGTTTGCGGTCCGAGTATATCAGAGACTGCCCTGTCTAACAGGGGCTCTGGTTTCAATCTCCATTGACTCCTAGATAAGATGACGACTGAACCTGCAGAGAGAGGAGCAGAGGCACAGTCAGAAAGTGCCCCACATCATGTACCAAGGGTCCTACCTCCCTCAAAAATAGCCAGTCGTCTAATCTTGACCATACCCCATGCACAGTAGTGGAAATGGTCCCTCCCTGGTCAAAGGTCTTATGCCTCAATATGTCCAGTAGACTGCGGTCATTCATAATGGCTCCTGATGATTGGTTCCATATGTTCTACCACTTGCAGTGGTCTGGGATTTGTCCATCTGCTTCTGTAGGGTACAGTTAAAATTTCCCCCGCCCCAAGATTAGCGATTGTTGTTCTGTGGCGAGTGCCTTTCCCCAAAGCGCATCATGGAACCCGGGCCGTATAGTTAACAAACGTGAGTTGAACAGGGCCGACTTTGCCCCACAAAATGGCGTGGTGTTGATCATGTTCATCTTGGAGGAAGTATTTGGCCCTAAACGTATTAATATGACTACGCTACAAGCGTAGGAGTATGAAAAGTCGCATTGCCCACTGAGGGATAACTTTAATTCTAAAAACATGCGCAGCTACCCGCTGCATGATCCTTCCCTCATATGTGAAACTGCACCTCAGTTTATCGCTTCTTAACCAAAAGCGGTGCCATTTGCCAAGCCGTCTCATGTCAGCGTTGTTATTTTCAACCAGTGCTACCTCGTGCGTAAATTAGCACTTTGCATAGTGGCATTTTTTCGTCAGCACTTCGACAATATTAACAGTGAAACTGGGAGACCCTGGTGCAAGTTCTATTGGTTTCAATGAAACAGCGAATGGCTTTAATTGCTTTAATTGTTATATGTAGCTCTGTATCTTGTAAAAAATAAAAACAATAAAAATATATAAAAAAAAAAAAAAAAAGACAGCACTACCTGAAGGTGTCACACCTGACATGGGACCACTGGGGAATTATGAACAACTATTTCAGGGGCTATTGTACATAAGGAGGCCTTGTTTTCTAGCAATGCCTCGATTGCTATCATTGTGTTTTAAGTGTGGAAACACAGATGAGCAACAGGACACACTACCTGATGCAAATGAAACAGTTGCTACGCAGCGCTCCCAGAGTCACACGTCTTTATTGTAAGAAAATTAGAATTTAGGCAGGATATGAGTTCCATCCTCACCCCCCATAAGTCAAATGGTTACCTGCAGGCTGCACTTGTTTTGCGCTGTTTGGAAGGGTAGATTCATTAACATTTGTGAGGTAGACGTGGAGTGTTTTGGGGTGCATGACGAATGTGGAGCCGCGTGGTCTTTCCATTGCTCAGAGTCTAGAGGGTCAAAGTCTCAGACTCTAGATTAAAAGTATTTCCCTCATAGGCTTGGACTTGTTCTTCCTAAATATAGGTTGAGTGCTCTGACACTTTGCGCCACTCGACTAACAGGCTTGATGCACTGAAGTAATGGACAGTGAATATCAGGTTCATAGTTAAGCCAGGAGCGGGCAATACATTTCAGCAGTGGCCTGCAGGGAAAATTCAGATGCCTTGCAATATTTGACATTCTTATTATAAGATAACTAAAACCTTTACACCACACCATCTCACAATGGTCAGCACGTCTCATAGGTGGCATGTAGCTGTGTTCCATCCTTTTCTGAGCAAAAAAAATAACATGCTAGACAAATATTGGGATTATTTTATTTAAAAAAAATACAGACACACTGCAATTGTACATCACATACTGCTTAATTGAGTCTTAAACCAAAAGGGTCCTTTTCAGCCATCCAAGTTGAAATAGAGTGAGAGCTAAGTGATGCGTTCTTCCATGTTTCAAGCCATCCATCCATTTATCTACCCAGTAACCTCATTCTCACATTCACCTACTCGCTTTTCATGTAGGCAAGTACTTGAGAGACCCAAATAGGAGTAGGAAGAGCTGTGTAAATGCAACACTGCAATACTCACCACATACTCGCAAGCACACACAGAACATTATTCAGGGGTGAAAAGCCTTTTTTTTTTTTTTTAAAAAGCCCGTAAAATTGGCTTTGCCAGTGCTTGTTTTAAACTCCATTTAAATACCTGGCCTCTCCTTAAGCCAATAGTGTACAGTGTTCTCGTATGAAACTTTGTCTACATACTGATGTGATGACAAAAAAATAAAACGTACACTTGATTGCTGTCTGCTGTATGTTTGTATAGAAGACGTCTCTGTACAACATGTGTGTACTCACCCCTATCTAACCCAAAACGTACCAAATTTTACACACATTTCCAGGGGCGGGAAGTCAACCGTCCGATCTAAGCATCGAACAGTGTGTAGGTTGAATCACACCTCCACTGTTTTCAGTGCCGCTTATAAATTGTCGTTGGAAAGTGGATGTGGCATCATCAGGGGCAGAGTTTCGGTGGGCGGGGTGTTAAACCCCTCCTCCCCCACCCCCCACCCTCTCTCCCCTAATAAATGGATTTTCTAGAAAAGAGTTGGGTACAGGTGCTTTTAGCCAGGTACTGTGGCTGTCGGGTATCAGGGTGCTTAATTTGAGCCGTTGGCCAGGCTACGCCCCTGGGCTCCATTACCATGAAACAAATGTATATTAAGAGTTTTTGCCAATGAGATTATCAGCACCTGTGTGATACCCAGTCCACAGTCATCGCATTGTTCCCGAGTAGCTAAGGTCATTTTGAACGTCATTTAAGAAGGGATTTTTTGCAGTTTTAAAAGCTGCTGTATTGCATTTTACCGTATTATACCACACAAGCAATTCATTGTATTTAGTCAAGTAAGATGGCATTGAGCCACCATCTCAACTCAAAAAGAACTAAATAAACTAAGGAAGGAAATAACTGGCCTCACAACACTCCATGAAAGCAATTAAATGGCCCCATGCCACAGATGAATTAGGAAATACAAAATGACTATGAAAAGTTTGGATTATTCGCTGCTGTCAGTGAACCGCAGAAACGAACCAGGTGGACATCCTGTAATATGGTCAGGGACCCCGACCACCCCCTCCTTGTTTGTGCACCACCACCACAACCCCAAAAGCAATAGTCTCACTATGACTTCTTTGGAAGGCAGGGGGCCTCACGATCTCCCGACCGTATTTATTAAAACATGAAAACAAATTAAAATTGAAATAAAAAATATTTACATAATCATTAATATTCAAAATTCTGACATTAGATTACAAGCGGTGTAGACAGGTATCAAAGGGCTAACCTTAACAAATGTCTAATACAGCATGCTTCCTAACCAAATCTAACATCCTACGTATGAATTTTGCATATCCTAGCTTTTGGGACTACGGCAAGGTCGCTAATATACAAAATTCTGACATTAGATTACAAACGGTGTAGACAGGTATCAAAGGGCTAACCTTAACAACTGTCTAATACAGCGTGTTTCCTAACCAAATCTAACATCCTACGTATGAATTTTGCATATCCTAGCTTTCGGGACTCTGGCAAGGTCGCTAATATACAAAATTCTGACATTAGATTACAAGCGATGTAGACAGGTATCAAAGGGCTAACCTTAACAAATGTCTAATACAGCATGTTTCCAAACCGAATCTAACATCCTACGTATGAATTTTGCATATCCTAGCTTTTGGGCCTACGGCAAGGTCGCTAACCGGTGTCAGATCCTTATTACCAGCTACGCGCTCACGTATGAGTGCGCATGCGCAGAGAGCCCGTTTACCGGGAGAGTACTTCCCCCCCCTCCTGGTTACCCCCGCACGCTCCACGAACTCCATTGTTCAAAAAGGGGGCCCTTTCACTCTGCGCAGTTTACTGACGTCATCGTGTAGGTACGGGGTGACTAACCAGGCCAAAGAAGAAAGCGTGACTGCTCCCTCCCCCGCACCCATCCAACCAAGCTGATATCCCGCCCCTGGAGTTCTAGGAGAGACCATTGACCCCTCCCCCTGGGTGACCCCATTCAAGAATGGTGACACCCCCTAAGGACCTTCAATTGACTGCTCACCGATCATGACCTTACCGCCTGACCGTCGACTACAATAAATACGACAATTCTGGTACCTGTAACAGGAAAAAGGCCTAAGGAAAAAAAACAAAAACCCCATACACAAAATTGCAAAGCATTCCAATCATCTTATTGCCTGTACGTGGGAGAAAGGCCTAAGGAAAAACAAATACATCAAACTGTAATACACCAAAACAGTAAATTCAATACTATGCCTGTAACGGGAAAAAAGGCCTAAGGAAAAACTTCACACAAACCATATTCCAATTAAGAGTGACTGAATTGGTAAGACCAAATCTTCTGCTGTAGGGGCTGGTGGGTGGGAAAGATTATACAGCCCCTTGGGGGGCACGGACGAAGTCTGGGGGAGCGTGGGAACAAGAGGGTGACTCCCGCGCTCTCCGGGCTTTTAAACCCTAGGAGGGCTGACCCGTTCCCATGGGTCCACCCCCCCCCGAGCTCCAACCCCTTGACCAAGAAGCAATTAGATTGCCTCCGGGTCAATTGGAACCGGCACTAATCGGTGGTGGGGCGCACCCGCCGCGTCATCAAGTTGCGGCGCAAAGGGGCATGCCCCCCACCGAGGGTGCTGGGGGAGGGAAGGCCGGCACCCCTTCATACGTGTGGGGGGGCCAGCGGCCCCCCTTTCCTTATGGTCAGGGACCCCGACCACCCCCTCCCTGTTTATGCACCACCACCACAACCCCAAAAGCAATAGTCTCACTATGACTTCTTTGGAAGGCAAGGGGCCTCACGACCCCCCCGGCCGTATTTATTAAAACATGAAAACAAATTTAAATTGAAATAAAAAATATTTACATAATCATTAATATACAAAATTCTGACATTAGATTACAAGCGATGTAGACAGGTATCAAAGGGCTAACCTTAACAAATGTCTAATACAGCGTGTTTCCTAACCGAATCTAACATCCTACGTATGAATTTTGCATATCCTAGCTTATGGGCCTACGGCAAGGTCGCTAACCGGTGTCAGATCCCTATTACCAGCTACACGCTCACGTATGAGTGCACATGCGCAGAGGGCCCGTTTACCGGGAGAGTACTTCCCTCCCTCCCAGTTACGAACTCCATTGATCAAAAAGGGGGCCCTTTCACTATGCGCCGTTTACTGACGTCATCGTGTAGGTGTGGGGTGACTAACCAGGCCAAAGAAGAAAGCGTGACTCCCCCCTCCCCCGCACCCATCCAACCAAGCTGATATCCCGCCCCTGGAGTTGTAGGAGAGACCATTGGCCCCTCCCCCTGGGTGACCTCATTCAAGAATGGTGATGCCCCCTAAAGACCTTCAATTGGCTGCTCACCGATCATGACCTTACCACCACAGGCCAGCATAGTTGACCGACTATCTGGCCCCCCCCCCAAAACCTCCTACTCTGAAAGGTCATGCCTACCTAGAGAAATCTATCAATCATGCTACAATGTTCTCCGACCACAATTCGTTCCCTGGCATGGACAGGTGAACCCCGTCCTGTAGGTAAAATTGTTCCCCCCAGATGCACCAATGTGGGATATTCTGCAATTGAGGTGACCGAAAGAGCCTTTCTATCTTGTTGTTGATCCTCTTTACCGAGTGATTCAACGCCCTGACAGATTCCCCTCCCCTCCATTGCAGCCTAGGAATCATCTGCGACCATTCTATGGTGCAGCTAGGGAGTCTCTTTGCTACCCAGTTCGCTACAGAGATAATTTCCTCCACCAGGACCCTTCTGCCCAATTTTACCAAATCATTGCCCCCCATGTGTACAATGACCACTGCCGGAAGTGGGATGTGTCTCTCGAGCAATTCTAGAAATAACCCTCTAAACTGACTGAGGCAAAGACCCCCTTTTCCATGGAAGGATACCTTCGAACCACCCTGCTCCGCCCTCCATCTATAATCATCTGCAAAGAAAACAGATTTAGCACGCTTTACATACGAGTGATCTACAACCCATACAATTCGCGTCTCCTTCCTTTGTCCTTGCGTGCGCCGTGAAGAAAGTGCTTGCTGTTGCTGTCCCGCTATCAGTTTCTGCCCTGCGTGACAGGCCCGTGAAACTGAAAATCCAAACAAAAAACAACAAGCGTCAGAGTGACTTGCTTGTTACTTCCCAGCATGTGCAGCCGCACATAACGTTTATAACAATTGGAAGACCATCTCCCAATGCTTTTGACATTGTTCGCATGCAACCCTCTCGCTGTTGCCTTAGTGGCTGCTCCTATTCTGAAGGAATATGTCCCAAAATTTTTAGGATTCAAGCCTGCTTTGGCAATTGTCATTGCCAGCACTCTCCGAAACTGACACCTGGTCAAAGGGGTACCATCTGCATGGATTAACAATGCTCCCTCAGCTGTGCCTGTCCGTTGCCTAAGGAAGGACTCTACATGGAATACCGGGCAGCAAGGATTAGCCATTGCCCGATGTAGAACCAAGCTATCCCCCGGGTCTCCGGATCCGTCTTTGATTTAAGTATGGCGATCAGGAGTGTATCCTGAAGTATCTTTGTGTGTTTCATCCGGAGACCACCTAGCGTGTCCAACTTGCTACTAGCCACCAGTTCACCTACCCGTAATGCCCCATAAAAGGCCAATGCAAAGGAGGCTCTGAATAAGAGTACCTCCCCTGGTGAACTACAGGTGTCTGCCAAAGCGTTCAATAGTGCCACCAGCAGCTCTAGCCCTATCGGTTGTCTGGAATCCTGATCATTTGCTTGCAACCGCTGCCATTCCCTCAGTGCCTTCCGCACTAAGAAACTGTTTGTGGGATCTTTGGCCCCTTTCAGCTGTGCAAAGAAAGACACCCTGTACCTGCTAGCTGTTGCGACTGAGAGCCCTTCCTTATGTAACAGAACCATGTACTGGATGAAACTCCCCTCCTGATCCCACTTTTCTGCCCAGTCCTGTCCCAAAAAGGAATAATAAGTCATAAACAGCCCTTCATAAGCTGTCCTTGTCCTGGGCGCTAGGCTGGCTGCCACGAGGTTTTGTAGCTGGGGGCACCAATTTGCCAGTGTTGCTGGGAAGTGCGCCGGTTTTGCCTCTGCTGATGGTACATACTCTCTGAACACCTGCATCTTAAAGCGAGATAGCGCATCAGCAGAGTTATTCCAGACACCTGGGACATGTTTCGCCTAAATTGTACATTCAGTTTCAAGCAACTCAACACAATTTCTTTCAGGAGGCGAAGTATTAGCTTGCATCGCGCCGCCTGCTGGTTAATACATTCCACCACTGTCATGTTGTCGGACCAGAAGATCACAGATTGGATGCGCAGCTGGTCAGGCCATACCGTTAGTCCCACCCAAATTGGAAACAGCTCAAAAAACCCGATGTTACCTGTCAAGCCGCTCTCTTCCCACCAAGCTGGCCACCGTTGGGCCACCCACCTGTTATCAAGTATGGCGCCGAACCCCACACTGCCCGCAGCGTCCATCCATAGGCCAAATTCTGCTGACGTTGTAGGGGGCCACACCACACTACTCTGCCATTGAAGTCCTCCAGGAATACCATCCATATATGCATGTCCTGGCGAACATCGGCCGACAACCTAGTGCGGTGGTGCTTTTCCCCCGCAGGCCCATCATAGCTTGCGCTATCGAGCGGGAGAAGGGGCGTGCCATGGGTATGATCCTTAGCGCAAAATTCAACTGACCCACAGTCTGCTGTAACTGTTGGAGTGTTACTTTCTCTCTAAGCAAGCATTGCTGAAAGGCTGCTCTGAATTTCAAGATTTTTTCTTTGGGTAACCTGAAGGAACCTTCCACTGAGTCCAATTCTATGCCTAAAAATTCAAAGGATGTTGCTGGACCCACTGTCTTTCCAGGGGCCAGCGGGACCCCAAAATCCTGCATGAGCACGCAAAATTCCTGCAATGCCCATGCACATTCCTGTGAGCCCGCTGAGCCCAGAAAAAGAAAGTCGTCCTGGTAATGCATGACATGTTGATGCCCTGTTGTGTGCTTAAAAACCCACTCCAGGAAGGAACTGAATTTTTCGAAGTAGGCGCATGCGATAGAGCACCCCATGGGCATACACTTATCCATATAGAATTTGCCTTGAAATGAAAAACCTAGCAGGTGTTGGTCCAAAGGGTGCACAGGCAGCAAGCGGAAAGCAGATTCAATGTCTGATTTGGCCATCATGGCCCCAGGCCCTAAGAACCTCAACATCTCCACAGCTTGGTCAAAAGACGCATACTTAACACTACAAATGTTCTCATCTATAGCATCATTTAACGATGCTACCCTAGGTGCTGAGAGGTTATGTATGAGCCTGTACTCACCCTCCTCCTTCTTTGAGACCACCCCGAGGGGGGAACAAACTAAATTAACAACTGGGATGTCAGGAAATGGGCCCTCTATCCTTCCCAAGCGTAGTTCTTTCCTAATTTTTGTGCCCACCACGTCTGGGTTTGCCGCACTGACAGCTGATTCCTACATTCTGATGTCCCCGTAAACCACCCCCCGCAGGGATCCTGAAGCCTTTCGAAAAACCTTCCTGCAACAATCTAGCAGAAACATGGTCTGGATACCTGTTCAGCCAAGGGGTCATAGCCAGAATGTCAATGGGTGACTGTGCTACCAGCAGCCCCTCCCTTTTACTCCTGTTTCATTCTTCCCCTGTTTCCTGAAGCATTACCTTTTGAGCGACAAATTGTTTCGGGGTGGGAAGGTTGTCCACATATGGCACATGTGTGTTTAAACTTACAAGTGCCCTGTGCCCTGGTGCATGACCGTTTGTTAAAATCCCAGCACACGCCCTTCCGCCCACCGCCGCCCCCCGCTCTACTAGACATGTCTCCCCTCTGGGCCGGCCGAAAGGGCTGCTGGGGTTTAGAAGGAAAGCCTTTGTTCCAGCTCGTGCTAGGGCCTGCACTCGCTGGTTGCCCGGCCATGAACTGACCAAACCAAGAAACACTGTCTAACCTATCGCAGGATAATGTCGTGTCAAACTCTATTGCCTTCCTAAAAGCCATCTATTTTAAACAACAAGGGGACCCCAATTAGTATTAGCGAGGGACCTCGGGGAGCTTAATCATATGGAAACAACAATGGTCCCTGGCAGCGAGACAAATGATTGAAAATGAATATAGACTCAGTCAGTTCTATATTAGAGAAGACATGCCCAGCCGGGCAGAGGTCCTCAAAATTTATATTTAAATCAAAGTTTGCAAAACACAATAACACCTTCAACAATTCACGTGCGTGGGGCACAAGCCTGTACCCAGCCACAACAATACACAAACAAAAACATACATAAAGGGCTTGTAAGGCAAAATCAACAGTCTCTGCAAAATTCCAAGTTTAGACAGAGAATTTCCTATAGGTACCATTACACAATTTTTGTAATAAATTATTCCACAAGTATATGGTACACAGTGGGTCGACGACGTTTCGGACCCCTTGCATCTGTGAGTGACTGTAAAATTTGTGACAAATACAGCAACATTAAAATTAGAGTACATTATTTACACATAAAGATCTCTGCGAAGGCCAGAAAATTTTATATCCACTTATGTCTTTTCAATTAGAGACCATAGTCAAATTAGTGTGGTCCAGTCCTCTTGCTGGTTAAGACCAGAGTTCAGGCTATCTGTCCTTATTATCCA
Organism: Lissotriton helveticus; assembly: GCF_964261635.1. Classification (NCBI taxonomy): domain Eukaryota; kingdom Metazoa; phylum Chordata; class Amphibia; order Caudata; family Salamandridae; genus Lissotriton; species Lissotriton helveticus. The sequence continues at coordinate 1,770,210,539 of NC_136068.1, forward strand.
TTTTAACTCCTCCTATTCATTGGTACCACTGCGCCGTGTTTTAATTGATCTTGTTGCCACCCTTGGTTTTATTCTGAGTACCACTCACTTACACTTATGCACCTTCCTATTCGCCAATAGAATGTGCTTCTTCACTTAGCCACATGCCTGGTGACACTATAAATAATGCCACTCGTTGTCTCCACCTGGATACAGGCAGATCGGTCCGATAATCACTGCAGAATGTCACTATCATTATGCGTGTGAGAATTTAATGTACCTTTCTGTCCTTCTTTCTTCCCCTTAGGCAAAAGAGGCTTTTAAATCAAAAAGGCAACCATTGTTTTGTCCTGATGATGGACCCCATCATTTAGCAAGGGGTCCGAAACGTCGTCGACCCACTGTGTACCATATACTTGTGGAATAATTTATTACAAAAATTGTGTAATGGTACCTATAGGAAATTCTCTGTCTAAACTTGGAATTTTGCAGAGACTGTTGATTTTGCCTTACAAGCCCGTTATGTATGTTTTTGTTTGTGTATTGTTGTGGCTGGGTACAGGCTTGTGCCCCACGCACGTGAATTGTTGAAGGTGTTATTGTGTTTTGCAAACTTTGATTTAAATATAAATTTTGAGGACCTCTGCCCGGCTGGGCATGTCTTCTCTAATATAGAACTGACTGAGTCTATATTCATTTTCAATCATTTGTCTCGCTGCCAGGGACCATTGTTGATTCCTAAAAGCCATATCATATTCTTTCCAACCTTCCCCCCCATATTTCTCGCTGAAATTGGTTATCCTACTTTGGTAGCATGCCAATTCCGTCAGCAAATTTGGGGAGCGCTTGGCCGTGATTGCCACAAACACAGAGAAAGCCCTAATCCAGTTAATCAATGCCTCTTCCACTCAGAACCTAGCCATTTTTGCACGCCATTCGCTAGGCAACATCCAATCCTTCTGGGTCTTGGCATACTCCATTTCTCTGTTATCGACTAGCAAAGAAAACATATTGAGATACTTGCCGGCCCAAATTAATTCCTTCACACTTTGTGCAACATGCTGTGCCAAACTTTTGCACCTGGAGGGTATAGTACCTTCCCCTAGTACCGGCAATGCCACCTCCTTACCACTTTCAGCAGCTCGCATTGGATCATTACTCTTGTCTGTTCCCACGTCGCAGCCCGAACTTGTTGGTTGGGGAGAAAAAGGAGCGGTTGGCACCCCCCATCACCACTGGCCAACATGATTTTTGCTACCATCTTTTTGGCCTCTGCAGAGGGATCCTCCACAGCCTCCTTGGCACCCACCGAGGAAGGTAACATCCCCCCAATCCCTAGCCAGGGGAGGACCGCCGCAATCTGTGCTGCGAGCTCTGGGGGCACCTGACCACCCCCAGGGGGTGCAATAACTGGGCTGGGTGCTCCTGGGACTGGTACCTGGGTCGGGACCGGATACACTGGTATCGTTGGGGTTACCGCAGGGACCCCCGCAGGTGATACGTTCGGGACTGGCTCCGGCGCTGCCGGCGCCGGCGTGAGAGGTGACTTACTGGGTTTGGTGTCGAGGGAATGGGCACTATTGGTGGTGTGGGTACTCCGACAGGGACCCTCCCAGATGACCCCCCTACCATCCGTGGCTTAAGGGCCCGACCATTACCCCTCCTGCCTCTGCCCCTGCTAGGCAAAGCATCCAACTCACCCCTGGGCTGCGGGGGCACTATCACTCGCTTGGGTCTTCCTGATTGCCCTGCCTGATCATCAAACCTCTGTCTCAGCTCAGCCACATTCTTCCCCAACTGGTCCACTCTTCCCAACCTCCTGTCCATAGCTGACATCTTGCGCATCATGCCCTGCAGCATCAGCTCCATCCGGGAGCGCCTTGCACCACGCCCACTAGACATTTCCTATGCTGTAGGTAAACCAACAGGGCTTCCAACTAAGAACACAATGTGCTCTTGTACCTGTACAAAGTTGGGGGCACACAGGCTGGCCGTCAGCACCACGCAACTGTGACCGCGAAACACCAGCTAGCCTGAGTGTTTGGGTGAGCGCACTCAAGTCCGGCGGCCGGACAGAAGCAGTGAAATGCAGGCCTGCCCGTGTCCCCTGATAGCGTTGTCCGCTGCGCCACTCTCCGTCAGTCCAATCCGCAGCGCCCGTATGCTTGACCTAAGATGAAAGGTAGAGATCCCTGTCCCCCTTTGTCATGCACAACAATGTCACCACACAACACAGTTTACAGTATTATTGCCCTATAAGTCTCATGAACTTTTAAGCGCAAGCCCCCAAATGAGGATCAACCCCCCTGTGCGATTAATGGTATCCCATGTCCAGCTTATATGCGACATGAACACCACCGTCCCTAGTTACGACAATGTTTTTTGGGCAAAAATGCCAGGCCTCAGTTGCTATTAAAAATTAGATGCCCTCTCTAAGATTCGAACTCTGTGCCTTTAAATCATGAGACCGACGCCCTGCCTACAGCGCTAAGCAGCGCGATTCACACTCGCTGAAGGTAGTGAGAGCGTATTTCTATGTTCAGCGTGCTTTATTCAGCAGCCTGCTCCCCAAACAGTCCCATCTTAAATGCCCCCAACGAGGAATACATGCAAGACCCACGAATTGTGATAATAACGCGCTGACTACAGCCAAGGATGCTGTCCCTCCCGCTTGCTAACGTAATGGGTGCCGTTAAAATTGTATCACCAACACGCACGTGGCGTGCTAAAAGACTGATGCAGTTTTCAACCTGAGCACGGACAACGTTTTCGAGACCGCGTTACAGAAATCGCACCAAATATCAGAACGCGGACGTGACCTCTCTGTAATCCGACCCCCAGAGCTACTGGCGAACACCGCGTGCTCACCCGCTCCTGCCCCCCGCTCCTTGCCTTACTTTGCTATCGAAGTCTCCGCAATGATCAGACCTGGTCGATACGTCTTGCTCCTGACTCCCCCACAGCACGCCTTGGTTCCGCCAAAGCCGCAATCCCCACCGCACTCCTCGACACGACCCTCAGGACGATTCACGAAGGCGTGTCCGGATCTCCGACCTTCTGCAACCTGCGCGGGAGAAAATTAAAAAAAGATTATACAGCCCCTTGGGGGGCACGGACGAAGCCTGGGGGAGTGCCGGAACAAAAGGGCGACCCCCGCGCTCTCCGGGCTTTTAAACCCTGGGAGGGCAGACCCGTTCCCACTGGTCCGCCCCCCTAGCTCCACCCCCTTGACCTGGAAGCAGTTAGATTGCCTCTGGGTCAATAGGAGCTGGCACCAATTGGTGGTGGGGCACGCCCACCGTGTCATCAAGATGCGGTGCAAAGGGGCACGCCCTTTGGCCGGTGCTGGGGGAGGGAAGGCCGGCACCCCGCCATACATGCGGGGGGGCCAAGCAGCCCTTGCTGATAACAATATAAGTGACTGCATCAGCCCTGGAAACTCCTTTAGGAAAACAATACTAGTCTGCTGCCAATGGTCAGTCTTTGTGGTGATCCCTGCTGGGCAGACTGCATTCTGCAGGGGAGTATCATTCTGTCCCATTCAGGAGCGGGCCAAAGCCAGCCGCATGGCTATGGGTCAAAGAATCTTCCGTGGACCAAGTGACCAGCAGGAAGTTGCCAGTGATCAAGAGGTGAACCATGCTTAGACTGGACGAGTCCATGGAATGTTGTGCTCTGTTCCAGCATTTTGCACAAAAAATGGAATGTGACGTGAAAAACAGCCACTCAGTTCGTTCATCCTGTTCCCGTGCTTCTGTGATAAGATTTTGACTGAAATTAAATATCAGTCATGTGACGTGGCAAATTAGCATAATCTTAAGAATTTCGCATAATAATGGTAATGCCAAATGCCAGAAGTGACACAAAATCACTCCAGTGTTAATGGAATTTTGCCCGGACTTATTCCTTCCAGATCGGCTCTAAGCATTCCTAACAAAAAATCCTGCAGCCACTAGTTTTCTGAAGGAGTGCCTGGGTCAGATACCCAATTATAGAGAACTTTAGAGAATACATGTTATCACCAGGGGAACCAGAGTGATTTGCCCATTTTGAGATACTGGTTTACATGGAGCTAATATATACCTACAGCAAGAGTCAACTGATATAGATCCAATCCCTTCAAAAGGCTACTTAGATTTGAGAGTCAAGTTGGACTTTCACGAACTGCCATTGTTTCAGCATGTAAGATGCCTCTGTAAGCCAGATATGCAGGTTCATGTTTGACTGCAAGAGGCTGTGTGCATCAGCACAGAGGAAATGATTGAAAGGTGGAGACGAAGCTTAGATGTCCCTTGGGAGGAACAGGGAATACACTCCAGGACTGAGGTAAAGATCTATTGTGGAAGAGACCTGAGGAGGAGGCACCTTACCTGCCAAATTGAGAACCTGCCTCTACAAAACTAAAGACCCACCTGATGAAGGTGAAAACATGAGCACTTATGACTATGAGGAACTGCACGTATCAGACACCTGATGCTGCTGCCAAGTCCAACTCAAAATTGTGATTATTTAGAGCCGATCTCCCCATATCTTCTTTATGCCTCCCTTAGAGGTATCATCTTCATGTCTCTCATCGGGTCTTGTGGAGCATGGCTTTGCACCTCAAAGGATCTCTAGACACTGGGCGGGTTGGTTGTTCAATCCTCGGTCAGGGAGCGATGGTGGTCGAAGAGCCAAGCCTTGAGCTGCTTCCTTAAGGTCTTTAAAGATGGGGAGGTGCACAGGAGAAGGGTGAAGCATTGTAATCAGCCGCAGCCTCTTCCCCAGAAGAGAGAAGGAACTGCCGCCGGAGGTCGCTCTTCGGATGTGGGGGACGGTGGTGAGGACGAGGTGGGTGGAGGGGAGCTGGTGGTTGGGGTGTAGAAGCTGAGTCGTCTGTTGAGGTATGCTGGTACGGTGTTGTGGAGTGCCTTGTGTGCGTGGGTGAGGAGTTTGTAGGTGATCCTCTTGTTGAAAGGGAGCCAGTGCAGGTATCTCAGGTGCGGTGTGATGTGGCTGCAGCGAGGGATGTCAAGGATCAGGCATGCAGAGGCGTTTTGAATGCGTTAAAGTTGTTTCAGGAGTTTGGCAGAGGTTCCCGCGTAGAGGGCATTTCCGTAGTCCAGCCTGCTGCTGATGAGGGCCTGGGTGACTGTTCTTCTTGTTTCGGTTGGAATCCATCTGTAGATCTTGCGGAGCATGCAGAGGGTGTTGAAACTGGAGGATGAGACAGCATGGACCTGCTTTGTCATGGAGAGGGTAGAGCCGAGGATTAACCCCAAGATGCGTGTGTGTTGGAGCTGTTCCTAGTGCCATCGGCCACCAGGAGCTGTCCCAGGCTGAGGGGGTGGGGCCGAGGATGAGGACTTCTGTCTTGTCCGAGTTTAGTTTCAGTCGGCTGTTCTTCATCCACTCCGCAACGACTTTCATCCCCTCGTGGAGGTTGGTTTTGATGGTGAGGGGGTCCTTGGTGAGGGAGAGGATCAGCTGGGTGTCCTCAGCGTAGTAGATGATGTTGAGGTCGTGCAGTCGGGTGACGTGGACGAGCGGTGCCATGTAGATGTTCAACAGTGTGGGGCTAAGGGATGAGCCCTGGCGTTCACCGCAGAAGATCTCAGTGACGTTGTACCGGAAGGGGGGGAGGCGGATGCTCTGTGTTCTGCTGGAGAGGAATGAGGTGCTCAAGTACAGGGCCTTCTCTTGATGCCGATGTCATGGAGGTGGGTGCGTAGTGTGCGGAGGTAGACCGTGTCGAAGGCAGCAGACAGGTCCAGGAGATGAGGGCCGCGGTTTCTCCGTTGTCCAGCAGGATCCTGATGTCGTCGGTGGCGCCGATGAGGGCGGTTTCGGTGCTGTGGTTGCTTCAGAATCCAGACTGAACGGGTCCAGGATTCTGAGGTAGCGGGTCAGTTGTCTGTTGATGGTCTTCTCGATCACCTTCGCCGGGAACGGGAGCAGGGAGATGGGTCGGAAGTTCTTGAGGTCTTTGGGGTCAGCCTAGGGTTTTTTGAGTAGGGCGTTGATGTCGACGTGCTTCCAGCTCTCCAGGAAGGTCGCTGTCTCGAAGTAGATGTTGACGACTTTCCGGAGGTGGGGTGCGATGGTGGTGCTGGCTCTGTTGAAGATGTGGTGTGGGCATGGGTCTGACTGAGATCCGGAGTGGATGGTGTTCATGATTTTGATGGCGTCGTCGCCGTTTATGTTGGTCCAAGAGAGCAGGGGATCAGTGCAGATGGTGGTTGTGGGGACGGAGGTGTCAGTGGTTGTTGGGGTGTTTGTGATGTTGAAGCTGTCGTGGATGTCTGCGAGCTTGCGATGGAAGAAGGTGGCAAGGGAGTTGCACAGGTCTTGTGAGGGTGGGATGCCGTTGGTGTTGAAGCAGGGGTTGGAGAGTTCTTTTACGATGTTGAATAGCTCTTTGCTGTTGTGTGAGGTGTTGTGTGAGGTGTTGTCTAGGTGGTCTTGGAAGCAGCCCCTTTTGGCAGATCTGATGAATTGATAGTGTCTGCGGGTGGCGTTCTTGTGGCCAGCATAGCTGCCCGGTGTAAGTTCACAGAGTCAGTTCTTCTCTAGCTTTCGACAGGTTTGCTTGGAAAATGCAGCAAAATAGACCCAAGGAAAGTTGAATCCACGAGGAAAAACAGAACTAAACAGAAGTAAGCCAATAGTCACCAACAGGAGGAAGAGCACGGGAGAATAGCGGGAGGCAGAGGCATCCGGGTGGGCTCTGGCGTGCTGTGCTGGGAAGCAGGATCGAACGCTGCTGGGGATGGGCTTTAAACCTAGCGGCGGAGTGGCGGAGCTGCTTGGGAAAGTGCTGGCCTTGGCCCAGCTGACTTTCTTGCTGTTGTGTCTGTTGGAGGGTTTCTTGATCGGTGCGAGGGTGTTGGCACAGTCCACTGTCTGAGGTTGTGGGCAGCAGAGTCGGGGTCCATGGGTGGGCTCCGGGCGAGGGCGGTGGTTAGCTGGTCTTCGGTGACTTTGTTCCAGCAGCGGCGCGGGATCTGTTGGGTGTGGTGGTGTGTGGTGGGTTTTCGGAAGGTGAAGTGGATGCAGCGATGGTAGGTCCAGTGGAGTTTGGTGGTGTGTGTGGCCTGCGGAGTGGGTGGATGTTGTGACGAGTTGTCAGAGTCCAAGTTTAGTGAGGTTGTCGATCAGGGTGGTGGAGTTGGTGTTGTTGTTGTTCTCGACGTGGAAGTTCAGGTCCCCGAGGAGGATGTAGTCAGTGGAGGCGAGGGCATGTGTACTAACGAGGTCGGCGATGGAGCAGCTGAACTGTGGCCATGGTCCGGGGGGGTGTAGTCAACGGTTCCTCTGAGGGTGGTGTTGGGATCTGGAAGTGTAGGTGTTCGGCGGTGCTGAGGGTGTCGTCGGTGTTGGTTGAGACTCTAAGGGTGTTCCTGTGGACGATGGCGATACCTCCTCCTACTCCGTTGGTGCGGTCCCTGCGGGTGATTTTGTAGCTGTCCGGGATGGCTATGGCGATGTGCCGAGGAGAGGTTCAGCCAGGTCTCTGTCAGGAAGGCGACGTCTGGGGAGGTGGAGTCGAGTAGGTCCCAGAGTTCAACGGCATGTTTGCGTGCAGAGCGGGTGTTGAGAAGAATGCATCTGAGGTGGTTGTGTTCTTTCCCGGTGGGTGGGTTTGCGTATTGGATGCTGGTGAAGCTGCAGTTCCGGCAAGAGAAGGGTCCATGGAAGCACTTTGGAGTGGCCAGGCAGCATGCGTGTTCTCGTCCGGTGGTGAGTGCGTGGAGGGTGTTGGCATTGTAGCCGTGTCGGACATTGTGGCATTCGTGAGGGCCAGGAGTTCTGGCGCAGTGCGCGGTCCAGGTGCGGAAGGGCGCAGACGGGCTTGCCTAAGGCATGCCTTCGGCACACCAGCGGCTCGCCCGCTGCACACGTCCACTGCGCAACGCGCAGCAGTCGCCATAAGAAGGGGGGAGGCCGCAGGAGCAGCAGCGGTGGGAAAAAATGGGCGGAGAGACACAAATGAGGGTACAGGCAATAGGTTATGTGGGGAACAAAAGTGAACAAAATGCAGCAAAATAGACCCAAGGAAAGTTGAATCCACGAGGAAAAACAGAACTAAACAGAAGTAAGCCAATAGTCACCAACAGGAGGAAGAGCACGGGAGAATAGCGGGAGGCAGAGGCATCCGGGTGGGCTCTGGCGTGCTGTGCTGGGAAGCAGGATCGAACGCTGCTGGGGATGGGCTTTAAACCTAGCGGCGGAGTGGCGGAGCTGCTTGGGAAAGTGCTGGCCTTGGCCCAGAGGTCAAGGTCTCACATATGGCTTGTTTGACTCATAATGTTCCAAAGATACATAACACTGTACAGTACAATCCTTGCACGCTATGCCTATACCTGACACGCTATACTCTACAGTACACTATCCCTCAAGTGTAAGTCTTCGCAGTTTGACCTCGCTTTCTTCTAAAAGTCAAAGCCAAAACAAGCATTTGCAATGCATAGGTCTCGCATTAGGAAAGTTTGAGCTATTGGTATTGTAAATGACAAATTTTTTATTTATATGTTGGTTTTGAAAAGCACGAATTTAATAGCTTTGTCATTTGTTAGCGCCGGGAAACCCTATTTGGGTAGCTGTAGCGCTTTAAAAGCTCAACAAATAAAATAAATAAATACATTTACAATGCCAATACTTTTAACTTTCGCAAATGTGACACCTATAGCATTTGAAATGCAATATGTGTTGCATTTACGTGACTTAGATGTATTGATATTACAAATAACAATTGCTTTTAATTTTAAATAATTAATACTTAAATAAAAGTTATTGTAATTTATAATGACAAAGCTTAAACTTTTGTAAATAACTTTTGTGAAGATTATGTTCAGTGTATTTTATTATGACGAAAATCCAAGAACAGAAGTGAAATATTAACATCTTTTTGTGACATTTGTAATAAAGCTTGAAACATTGAGAGAACATATTTGAACTAGTTGTTGAATGGTTGCACAGATTGATGCTGTGGTGGCGCTGAGTGATGTGGTTGCGACGATTGATGCTGTGGCATTCAGTGATGCTGTGGTAGTGCATAGTGATGTTGTAGTGCCCCTGAGTGATGCTGTGGTGTTGCTGAGTGATGCTGTGGTGATGCGATAGATAGAGTGTAATTATGTGGCGTGTAACTATGTGGCACTGAGTGGTATTGTTTGGAGTGTATGTTGCATTGAGTGCAGTGTAATTATGTGGCGTGTAATTATGTGGCACTGAGTGGTATTTGGAGTGTATGTCGCATTGAGTGCAGTGTAATTATGTGGCGTGTAATCATGTGGCATTCAGTGGTATTTGGAGTGTATGTTGCATTGAGTGCAGTGTAATTATGTTGCATGTAATTATGTGGCACTGAGTGATATTTGGAGTGTATGTTGCGTTGAGCGCAATGTAATTTTGTAGCATATAATTATGTGGTACTGAGTGGTATTATGAGGAGTGTATGTTGTATTCAGTAGAGTGTAATTGTGTTGCGTGTAATTATGTGGCACTGAGTGGTATTTGGAGTGTATGTTGCATTGAGTGCAGTGTAATTATGTGGCGTGTAATTATGTGGCACTGAGTGGTATTTAGAGTGTATGTTGCTTTGAGTGCAGTGTAATTATGTGGCATGTAATTATGTGGCACTGAGTGGTATTTGGAGTGTATGTTGCATTGAGTGCAGTGTAATTATGTAGCGTGTAATTATGTGGCACTGAGTAGTATTTGGAGTGCATGTTGCATTGAGTGCAGTGTAATTATGTGTCGTGTATCTATGTGGCACTGAGTGGTATTTGGAGTGTATGTTGCATTGAGTGCAGTGTAATTATGTAGCGTGTAATTATGTGGCACTGAGTAGTATTTGGAGTGCATGTTGCATTGAGTGCAGTGTAATTATGTGTCGTGTATCTATGTGGCACTGAGTGGTATTTGGAGTGTATGTAGCATTGAGTGCAGTGTAATTATGTAGCATATAACTATGTGGCACTGAGTGGTATTTGGAGTGTATGTTGCATTCAGTTGTGTCGTTGACAGACTTTTATCGCTAAAAAATGCTACTGTTCTTGAGTTACAGCGACAAGACAGTTTCAACCAAAAACAGCGGCCATCTTAAAGCATAAATATATCACGTCCTACTTATGGCAGAAGCAGGCAGTCTAGTGATCAAGTTGGAAGGAAGTTAATTTGATGCTGAATGGATTGTCCGCATTACTTAGTTTTATGATAAACAATATAGATGCATTTATTTCATGAAATACAGTAACATGACTGTTCACATCACAGCTACTTGGGCATCAAAGAGAAGTCTTCAATGCGACCATAGTTTACCAGAGAGTTTTTCTAGTCCCCACTTATAAGAACAGAGTCGCACCTGTTACTAGACCCCGCCCTTCCGTCTGATTATTGGTTGGAGCCCACGCGTCGCCGGTCTCCTTGGAAACGCGAACCAACGGCTTCCCTGAGTCTGGCTGAGGGATAGCAGAAAGCAGAGCAGAGAGTGACCCGGACCTGGGACAGCAACTTCTTGCTATTCGAGTGTGGCGGTCTAAGAACTCTCCAGCCAATAACCAACATGGAATGCGGCGCGAGGACTTCTGACAATAAAGACAAGTGCTGCTTACATACTGGCAGTCACCAGCATTCAAGAGGATCTTGTAGGAGGACAGCCGGTAGTAGTCCTGGGCCGCCCCGTACTGCCGCACGCAGCTCTCCATGTCGTGCCCATCCAGGTCCCCGGTATTGAGCGCCAATGTCATTTCGCCCTCGGATCCGGGGACATTTGCCATGTCGGTGCGGGCAGCGTGTGCGGCAGATCTACGAGCAGCAGCTCCGAGTCGCTGAAGTCGGAGAAGCCTCATTCGCTCTACTCAGTGTCGGCCAGCTCCTTCGTGTCCGCCATTGCACGAGAGGACATCAGCTGCCCTCACATTAAGGTGAGGCCAGTCGTGTCGGCTGAAGACAAAAACTAAGAATACCATTTATGACCATCATTTTAGATAGTCACGGCAAACCTGCTTGTAATTCTGTTTCTAGATAGTACCTATACATACAGAACCTGGTTTCTCTGGAAGTCACATTTGTTTGCTTGGAACGGGGTGATTGAGGGGTGGGCACCCTGCAAAAGCACCCGGCCGGTTCCCGCGGGGTGTCACCCCAATCGTTTTTGCTGCAATTGCTATGATCCTCCTCTCCTGCTCGGGGGAACCGGGTGGGCATCCGGTTGCTCTCTCTCCCTCGCTGTATTCATCTGTGTTGCTTGCAGCGTTCCCCTCACGTTTACTGTGTCCTGTGGGAAGAGGGCTGCCTCAGTCTCTATTTGTTACCTCTTGCCCGAAGCAATGCTCAGAATATGCTCAATACAACAGCCTCCGGGCACTATTCCCTGCAAAGGAGGGGCTTTTTGCCAGCCGCACGCTCGGACCTGCTTGCTTTTGGCCGGTGCACTAAGCAGTTGTAGCGCCTGTCTCTTTAAGGCTTGCTCCCTGTCCCTTGGCTTGACTTGTTGGCGCATGCTCCCTGCGTCGGATCCACGCATTGGGGCGCACGATGAAGTTATGAGGGACCTTCCCTCGTGGCCGCCATGAGTGCGGTGTGTCGCCTGGGCTCAGCTCGGTCGCTGGCAGGGACCCGTGTCCCGGTCTCACTCAGCAGGCTGGGGCTGGACCGGAATGGGGCCGCCTGAGATGAACGATGTTCCGCGACGCGCGGAACCACAGGGAGGCCTACGATGGAGCGGTAAGGAGAAAGGTTGTAATTTGGCCGCGATCGGCCTCCGTTTGCTTGGCGCGGGGTGATTGAGGGGTGGGCACCCGGCAAACGCACCCGGACGGTTTCCGCGGGGTGTCACTCCAATCGTTTTTGCTGCAATTGCTGTGATCCTCCTCTCCTGCTCGGGGGGAACCGGGGTGGGCATCCGGTTGCTCTCTCTCCCTCGCTGCAGCAACAGTGCAGGGGAAACCGGGGTAGGCAACCGGTCGCTCTCCTTCCTCGCGTCGTCCTTTGCGGGTGAAAGCCGGTTGATCCCTTGGAGCCCAAAGGACAGGGCTTCGCCGCACGCGTGAACAGGGCTTCGCCTCCACAGGTGACCAACCAAAACAATAAATCTGCCCCATGCTCCACGAAGATGCGCGTGTGTGCCGGATTGTGTGTGCATGCGTGTGTGTGTGTGCCTGCGTGTGTGTGCCTGCGTGTGTGTGTGCCTGCGTGTGTGTGCGCGCGCGTGTGTGTGTGTGTATGTGTGTATGTGTTGTCCACTTCCTGGACAAGAGATGTGCACGGCGTGTGGGTGAATGTGCGCGCTCACATGGGGGATTCTCCTGCGCGTGCCCATCCCCCGTCTCACATTCCCAGGAGGTGAGTAATAAAAGATGCTTCGCTGGACGCAGAGCTACGCACTGCTTACACCAGTTCAACCTAAGGAGGGATTTGTAACTTGAGATGTGTCTCTGGAAGGAGGAAGGGACAACAGGTAATACTTGTCACAGGGTCAGCCTTGTGCCCTCTCATATGCCCTGGAGAACTGGCCTATTTGGGAGTAATGTTACAATTCCAAACCTACTGAAGTTACTAGTTATTGTGAGTTATTCAACGATAACTCCCTCTAACTAATTACACACGTGATGTCATATATGGCATCACAAGTTGTGCTCATCAGTGGCATGTCCACTGTCTCTTTAAGGGCCCAGGGTTGCAATCTCAACACTTTTTGTAAATGTAAATGTAGAGATGGGTGTGTGCCGTCAATCAAGAACATCCTTAAATGGCATCTTCAGAGAAGGCGGCTCAGGTCACTGGAGAGCAGGGATGTTGTGGGGCCAAGAGTTAAACCAAGTAGAGGGGCAGCAGGTCCTTCTCGAGTCTTACTGCCAAGTACTTCTGAAATAAAAGCCACAAACAGTCATTTCCAGTTTTGGAAACTGATTAAAACCTGTTTCTGGTCTTTAATAGTGCGAGCTAGCGTGGTCGACCTCTGACCTAGGGAACCGGGTTCGAGTCTCGGCAACGACGCTCAACATCCTGTGATTCTGGGCAAATAATCTCCCCATGCCTAGCAAAAATAAACGTGTAACAAATTGGCGCTCATGTAAAGCGCTCTGATACCCGCTATCTCGGGTCTAGTTCGCGCTATATAAAACTCTAAAAACTGCCTATTCGTTATATGGCATATTATATTATATTTTTGCAAATGTTAAAATACCAATAAAAATATATATATATAAAAAAATAGAATATTGTTATTTTCGTGTTGTCTTGAGAGATCTGCTTCTATTTAGTGCCAAGATGCCTCAGGGTAAAAGAGCGCTATAGAAGTACATGTCATTTCATATCGCTGTGCCAGTGGTTTTGGTCTGCAAACCCTTGATTTGCAATTTACAGCCATAAAGTAATTGAAATGATGTATTTTTCTGTTAAGGCCTTTGACACTCTGGATCGGGTCTGGGAATGTGTATCAGTTCCACTCGGGAGTCGGGACTATGCTCTCACGCTCCCTCGGGCTCACATAGGGACGCATTACACATGTTTTATGCCCGGGCGTCACTGATGCCTTGTGAACCAGGGGACACAGCCTCGCAGCGGCTCTACTGAAGGCTCGGAGATGACTCGAGGCGCTGTGGGAGCCGGGCGGGCTGGGGTGGAGTCTATTTAGGACTCTGCCTTTTAATACAGCACAAGTAACGCATTATGTTCTTTCTACGGATTTATCAGGAAGGAATGCGCTTCCTTGACCCAGGAGTTCTCACATCGAGCACTTGACTTGACTACAGCTCTTTGGTCCTGGGAGGCTGCGGGGGATGGAGTCAGCCCAATCAATTCTGAGTCAAAATCAACAGTGACAAGTCTCATATAGCAAGTGCCGGTCCCCAGTCTTTCCGTCGAACAGAGGCAGAGTCCGTGCAATGATTAACAGCTGCTTGTTACTCATAAAGAAGGCACCTCACACTCCTGAAGGAAGCTCCAGAAATAATTTCTAATCAATACTCACCATTTGCCTGAAACCTTTAAACACACAAATCATGCATCAGTGGGGCCCATAACACTGCGCATTTACTCTATTCACTTACACTTGGCTTCAAGGCTTTTGGTGAATCGCAATGGAGAAATGCTGTAACATTTGGTGGAGCGTCTAAACCTATTTAACGATTTATTATTTACACCTGCAATTTAAAACATTTTACCATGGTCTTATTTAAACATTTAAATTATTCAGACACACCACCATAGTGGCAATGGATCTGCTAGAAAGAAAATTAGGCGTAGGAAAATCACAAGACCAGCTTTTAAAATTCCATTTACCCAATTTTATTAACAGCAAAACTTTATTATGTCTGACATATTATGCATTAGTAAATTCTTTATTCAGTAAAATCTTAATCTTTATTAAAATAATGATCATTTTATTTAGAGCTCGGAAAAGAATCGCTTAATTTAGAATTCAGTTAAAGTTTAGCAAAGAACAGATAGTTCCAAATTCATTCTCTCCTAACATCCCTAACTAACACCCTCATCTTATCCTTCAATCCTGCAAAGCAAACAAGTAAAAATCATTAGAGTCTTACATCCAGGAATCGGTCATCCGTCGGGCAGCACTTCCTGATGAAATCGAAAAAGTAACCCCTTCTTGACTAAACTAGGGGTTTGTATACCTTAATTCTCTAACTTAATCTATCTAAAAAGTAACTATCATTCCTTATTCAAAATTTCATTGGACAATTTCGGGGTGGGTGAGCATCATCTCACCATTACAACATAATGTTCTCAATGGTTCAGCAGAAAAATAAAGGATCTTTGTTTTAGGACAGTCTTTGGCCTGGCCATTTCCTAGAGTGGCAACATCACAATATTTTCTCAGGATCAGTACATTCAATCGTCCATGTTTGACACCCATACTAGGTTCCGGGCCAAGGCAGCCTTGAACCTCCTCGAACACAGGCAGTTCACTCTGCTCTTGCTCGCTGTTTACCCAAGCGTCCATTTTAACTAGGCCTCAGAAGCCACTTTTGGAACTAATATAGAAACAAACACAAATTCATGTTAATTATTGAATTTAAACCCATTCTGTTTACCTCCCCCCATACTAATGTTTCCCATTAGTTGTTACCTAGCAAATAAGCCACACAAATGCGTTTTATACTTACATTTTCGACCACTCCACAGCACAAACGAATACAATAAGCACATTTAAATTGCATTTGTTTATAACTAATTAGTTCACCACACAATGACAATACATATTAGCAAGTTTTATTGCATCATGCAAGCAAAATTAGTATTCCCGTGTATGATAAAAAAAAAATAATTGTGTGCATCTTATTCTATGGTTGGTTAATTTCACAAAACATACTATTAATACATTTTAACGTTATGGGACATTAATTTCGAGAGGGGTACACACAATTTTGTGTTTGCCACCTCGCTCCATCACCACCCATGATGATACCTCACTCCGGCCGGTAGGACCCGCCTCTTAAGACTTCTGTCAGTAGAGCTTTGAGATGGAGGTCCCTACTACACGTATCCAAGACCCCCAATGATGTGCAATCGCTGCCAGCTGATGACTGTCAGGTCCACGCCAAAGCAGTTGTAGTATTTAATTATATCTTGTTTATCTCTTTATGTTATGTAGTAGCCTTGAGCATACTCCTTTAAATGCTTGTTGTCTTTTGAATGTGTTTATATTCTATGTTCTAATTCAGAGTTGTAATGGGATGCTGCATGTTCCACTGTTAGTCAGTTTCCATTATACAGCTGATCTTACCAGACGTGCTCATTCCTGGAATTAATTTAGAGGATTACTACAAATATTGGCGACGAGGATGGGATTGAAATTAGATCAAATCTTTCTTCTTCACAAATAAAAAATAAGGTCTATCATAATACCAGACATGGCTTTAAGTTATTTTGCGATTCTCAAATAGCTATTTTTTGCGAATCGCTATTTGAGAATCGCAAAATGCTACGTATGTAAGATTTGCAATACATTTTGAGAATCCTACATATTCCTTAATTGCGAATCTCAAATTGCGATTCGCAATTAAGAAATACCTCCCCATTAATTCCTATGGGCCTAGGGCCCATAGCAATGAATGGAAAGACATTCTCAATTTGCGATTAGCAATTAGCGAATCGCAAATTGAGAATGCAATTTCAAGGATGAAAGGGTGTCAAAAGGACACCCTGTTGCACCCCTGAAATAGGCATGGGTGCACATGTGGCGCACATACATGCCCTAAGGGCATGTATGTGCTTCACATTGCACTTTGAAAAATGCAAAAACGTTAATTTTTCACAGAAATCGCAAATTACCACCACTTGAAGTTGGTGGTAATTTACGATTTCTTAAGGCCAAATTGCACTTTTTTGGTGCTTCTTACATTGCATTTGCGGTTCCTTAAATGCAATTGCAAAATAAGGCAAATTTTGAGATTCCTTCTTTTGCACGCAGATGTGCCTCATACATACCACAAAGCAAAAATGCGATCGCAAATGCCGAAATTCGCTGCAATCACAATTTTGCTTGATACATTTGGCCCTAAATCCTAACTTACAGGTTGGTCAATGGGTTTGCATTAAGAGTGCTAAGAAAGTTCCCAAAGGCTGTAGTAAATTCAGTTTGCCAAAAAGAATTGTGAAAACTCATCATCACTCTGTGACATTAGATAACGGTGAAAAATGGCATTTGAGCCGTTTAGCTTTAGCACATCCAAGTGATTCGCATATGTTCGATGAAATTGATTCTGCTCCAATTTCAAAATCTCGTAGTTATTTTTGGTGTTTTGACAAAGATGAAAGTAAAAAAGTTTCATGATTTGTCTTCACATGAAACTGATAATGACCAGGCCTTTGAGAATGACATTATCAACAATGATACAGAAATTTTGAATAACAATGTTATTTCTCTTGAGAAAAAATCTATTTTTTGAAGATCAGTTAAAAAACCTGTAAAGTGCAGAGAATTTATATTTTACTTTACAGGTTTCTAAACAGATCTTCCAAAAGAAGATGTTTTCTCAAGAGAAATAACATTGTTATTCAAAATTTCTGTATCATTGTTGATAATGTCATTATCGAAGACATTTTTTGTGTCCTCACTTTCACCAGTAACAAGAACTTGTTCGGTACTATTAGGGTCCAAAATAATATGAAAAGATTGTTGATCTTTCCAACCTAATACAGAAGGACCATCGGAAGCAATTTATAATTTGCAAATAGCAGTGCGGTTTTTAAATTCAAACACTAATGAACGATAACCCAAAATATCTATTTTGTCACCAGTAAAACTTTCTGGAAGAACATCAGTAGGCTCTAGGTGTGGACCCAAATCATTAACTAATTCTTTTTCCCATACACTTTTGGCTATAATAGTAAACAGAGAGCCGGAATCTGTAGCAACCTGCAAAGGAATACCACAAAACTTTACAATGCACAAAGGTTTGCTTCTTTCATTATCGTCTACATTTAGAACAATATTACATTGTTTGTTTTCATTAGAATTAAGTGTTTGATTGTTCAAATCAGAGTTGTAATCTGATGAATCAGTATCAGTAATACAAGTGACTTTAGCTCGTTGAACTGGCTTCCTATTGCAGACTTTGGAAAAGTGTCCCAAAATGCCACAATTAGAACATTTAGTCGATCTTGCTGGACATTTTTCGCAACTAGCGTTGTGATTCTTGTCACCACAACGATAGCATGCAAAAGTAGGTGTATTAGTTTGATTAGACTTAGACTTGTTGAACGATTTATAATTGGTGGATTTTGTTTGAAAACTTTTGTTAATTTGAAAATTCTTGCTGACTCCTTTTTAAGAAAACTCTTTCTTTTTCTTGTACTCAGATATTTTGTTAACTGTAGGAGTAGATTCAGACTGTTCAGAAAGTGCTTTTGAACTCCTGTCTGACAGTTCGGCTTTTTAGGTCTCGACTAGCAATGCTTGTTTGATCGAGATTATAGTAAGGCTTTCAAAAGTCTACCCAAAACTGCGGATCGGATACAGTTCATGTGAGCCAGGCGCGTGCACATCGCCAGCCACATCCCAGACCATTTGAGTGATCTTAATGTAGAGTGACTTTAAAGATTGCACAAGTGCATAACTTTACACCAAAAACCAAAACGGACAAACATTGATCGAATCTTTGAGCCAGAAAAATATATGTGGCCCCTTAATCCACAGCCTTGTCCTGAAAATGCAAAATAATCAATGCAGGTCTCTTCTGTGACTAATGAATAATTCTGCTTTGATCATCCCCTTTTAGCCTCTTGCAGAGTGTGTCTGTGTCTCCCCCGACCCCCCTCGGCAGCCGCGCTCTGCTCGCAGCAAGGCCATGCTAAGTTAATTGATTGCAGGATTGTTCGGCCTGGTTCCCAGCTAGAGGTCTTGACAAAAATGCATGTCAAGGAAGGAAAATGTAACCTTTCACGGTTGCTTATCAAACGACGGTTAAAAAACCCCCCACCAAAATGCTTCAAATTCCTGAGCGGCCTGATCCTCTGTTCGCCAAGTGAAGGGTGCAACTTGATGAAGCCGGGCAGAGGACCTCGTGCGCGCCACCAGATAATGCCTTTTGTTGCTTGAATACCAGGATATCTCAGGCGGGCAGTTCACATTTCCCCCTCTGCTGAACCTGCGAAACCATACAAATGAAAGTTCACGCTTGTTTTCCCAAATGGTGGTTTCTTTCCTTTCTCTTGCTTACATGTTTTTTTAAACCATTTTTTTAAGATGGGTGATGTTCGGAGATCGGCTTACGTCTATTTAGAATCTCATTCTTAGCGTTTATTTAGGTGGGTCATAGGAGGATTACTCACAGCAATGTCTATTTCTGCCCGTGACAGACAGACAGACAGACAGTCTAGTCTCTCTGTCTGTCTCGCACTCTCACACACAAACACACACACTCTCTCTCTCGATGTATTTTTAATTTAACTGCAATGTAAAACGCCACAATCTCGCTCTCTGGGCATGGCTTAGTAGTTCGATATGAAACGAATAAATACATCGTTAATCGTTTTTAATGCCTGGCTTTTTCTTTCTGTAATGTGTCGTAGATTCTGCAGGGGACTCGGACACCACGCTAATAGTGGCACTTTGCGGTATGCACAATCTCACAGAGCCACGTGATGGGGAGTTTACATTGTCTTATAGTCTGATCAATTTGATCCAGCATTTGAAACTGGTTGTTGAGTGGTATTTCACCATGATGATAAGGCTTTGATTGGCAGATGGAAGAGTTCTGAGGCAATGTACAGCATCAGCACGGTTCACTCCTGACCCGTCTGGTCTTTTTCTCGCTGAACCTGAGGGGTACCATGCCCATGAAGCCTTATTATTGCTGTATTTTGTCATTCAAACAGTACACTGGAGTGTAATTTCTTTCCATGTACAGGCCCCATGACACATTTGCTACTCGACTGATGCCAGTGAGGGTTCACATCCGTCCACGTCCACCACCACCATGTCCACCTTCACGTCCACCACCACCACGTCCACCACCACCATGTCCACCACCACGTCCACCACCACCATGTCCACTACTACCATGTCCACCACCACCATGTCCACCACCACCACATCCACCACCACTACCCTGTCCACCACCACTGCGTTCACCACCACCACATCCATCACCACCATGTCCACCACCAACACCACCACATCCACCACCACTACGTCCACCACCACCACATCTTCCACCTCCACCACCACCACGTCCACCACCACACACACGGCCACCACCACATCCACCACAAGGCCACTACCATGTCCACCACCACCACGTCTACCTCCACCACCACCACCACCACATCCACTACCACCACCAAGTCCACCACCACATCCACCACTACATCCACCGCCACCACGTCCACCACCACAACATCCACCACCACCACGTCCACACTACCATATCCACCACGTCCACTACCAGCATGTCCAGCATGTCCACCACCCCCACATCCACCACCACCATGTCCACCACCAACACCATCACATCCACCACCACACCCACCACCACCTGCACCACCACGTCCACAACCACCACCTCCACCACCACGTCCACCACCACCACATCCACCACCACTATGTCCACCACCACCATGTCCACCACCACCATGTCCACCACCACCACGTCCACCACCACCACGTCCACCACCACCACACCCACCTCCGCGTCCACCACTACCACGTCCACCACCCCCACACCCAGCACCACTACGTACACCACCACCACATCCACCACCACGTCCACCACCACCATGTCCACCACCATGGCCACCACCACGTCTACCACCTCACTCTATCTGTCGCCCTCACTCTATCTATCTATTTCCCTCACTCTATCGCCCTCACTCTATTAATCTATCTATCTATCTATCTATCGCCCTCACTCTATCTATCTATCTGTCGCCCTCACTCTATCTATCTATCTATTGCCCTCACTCTATCTATCTATCGCCCTCACTCTATCTATCTATCTATCGCCCTCACTCTATCTATCTATCGCCCTCACTCTATCTATCGCCCCTCACTCTATCTATCTCTCTATCGCCCTCACTCTATCTATCTATCTATCTATCTATCGCCCTCACTCTATCTATCTATCTATCTATCTATCTATCGCCCTCACTCTATTTATCTATCACCCTCAGTCTATCTATTGCCCTCACTCTATCTATCTATCGCCCTCACTATATTTATCCATCACCCTCAGTCTATCTATTGCCCTCACTCTATCTATCTATCTATCGCCCTCACTCTATCTATTTATTTATTTCTTGCATTTGTAAAGCGCGACACTCATCCCATGGGATATCACGGCGCTGTAAGAAAAAGGAGACTGCTGAAACAGTGCTGGGAAGTTAGTTTTTGGGAAAGAGTTGGGTTTTTAATTTTTGGCGGAATTGGAGGAGGTCTGTGGTGTGTCTGAGGTCCGCAGGTAACTCATTCCATCTTTTAGCCGCTAAATATGAGAAGGCGCGTCCACCTGTCCTTGCCTTGTAAATGCGTTTGGGTTTCGCCAGGGCTAAGTTGTTGGATCTTAGATTCCTGTTAGGGATGTAAAATTTGATTTTTCCTTGAAGGATGGTAGGGCCCGTTTTGTGGAGAGCTCTGTGCGCGTGACAGAGTAGTTTGAAAGTGGCCCTCTGACGCATTGGTAGCCAGTGAAGTTTTTTAAGGCATGCGGAAGCCGAGTCTCGCTTGCCTTTGTTACAGACCAGTTTAGCCGCCTGGTTTTGTAGGACCTGTAGGCGGGAGAACAATTGCTCATTCATCCCTTCGAACAGGGCATTACCGTAATCCAGGCGGCTGACCAGGAGGGCCTGGGTAATTGTGCGTCGACAATCCAGAGGTATCCAGGAAAAAAATTTTGCCAGAAGTTTGAGAAGTGCGAAACCTTTGCCCCAGAGTATGCGTATGTGGTCCTTCATGGACAGAGCGTCATCCATCATGATACCAAGATTTCTGGCGTACTGTTTCGGGATGGGGGCTGATCCCAGAGACGGTGGCCACCACGTATCATTCCATGAGAGTTTGGCTCCTCCGAACAGTAGTATCTCCGATTTCCCGGCGTTTAGTTTCAGGCAATGGTTACGCATCCATTCTGCCATTTCGGAGAGACAACTGTGAAGTTTTTTCTTCGTTGTTTCCGACCCTTCCTCCATTGTCACCATCAGCTGTGTGTCATCGGCATAAGAACATATGCCGATGCCCCACTTTCTTCCAATGTCGGCCAGAGATGAAACATAGACATTAAAGAGAGTGGGGCTTAGTGAGGCCCCTTGTGGGACCCCACAGCCGATGGGATAGGGTTTTGAATGAAATTGGCCCATGTGCACTGCTTGGGTGCGATTGCTAAGGAATGATTTAATCCATTTTAACGCAGAAGATTGCACTCCTTTGCTCAGGAGGATGTTTAGTAGACAGTCGTGTGATACCGTGTCAAACGCTGCTGACAGGTCTAGCAGTATCAGAGCCACAGATCCCCCTTGATCTGTGATGCATCTGACACTGTCCGACACTGCCAGCAACGTTGCTTCGGTGCTATTGTTGGCTCTAAAGCCGGTCTGGGTGGGGTCCAGAAGTGAGTTGTCTTCCAGGTATCTGGATAGTTGTAAATTAACCATTTTCTCCAAAGCCTTGGAGAGGTAAGGGAGCTTGGAAATTGGCCTGTAGTTCTCCGGGTTAAGGATGTCGGATCGGGCTTTCTTCAGGAGGGGGGTTACAGATGCGTGTTTCCAGATTTCTGGGAAGGACGCGGTAGTGAGGGACTGGTTAAAAAGTTTGGTGATGAAAGGGCAAAGTGTTGGTGCAATTTCGGAAAACACAAAATGGGGACATGGGTCTGCGGGAGAGCCGGATTTGATTGTCTTTAAAACTGATAATACCTCATTTTCAGAAAATGGGTGAAAGTTGGTTAGACGTGGGGAATTGCCTGCATCTGAATGGACATTGTCTTTGTCCGATGTTGGCAAATTTTCATCGGGGTTACCTGGCATGGAAGGGGAAAGTGAGGGGGTGAAGGTGGAGTAGATTTTGTTAATCTTCTCGGTAAAGAAGGTGCTGATACGTTCACAGGCCTCAGTTGAGGGGGTGAGGGTTTGTGAGGTACTGGATGGATTACTAAGCTCCTTTACAATTTTGAATAATTCTTTTGCGGAGTTATGGTTTTCATGGATTCGTTGCGTGAAGAATGCTTTTTTCGCATCTCGAATGGCAAGAATGTATTGTTTCCGCTTGGTGACATAATTTGCTCTAGTTTCTGAGTCTTTGGTTTGTCTCCATCGATGTTCAGTTTTTTGGCATTCCTTTTTAAGGCTTTTGAGGAGAGGGGTATACCATTTTTCTCTGGTAGTTGTTTTTTTTCTTAATTCCCGCAGGGGTGCTAGTTTGTCTAGCGTTTGGCAAATTCCGGTTTCTAGCAGAGTGACGTTATTACAGATGGGGGAGTCATCCTGCAGAGTGACGTCTATCTCCAGAATGTGATTTTGGAAGTTGGAGTCATTGATTAGTCTCCAGGCTCTGTTGGTGGTGGGGAGGGTGGGTCTGGACTTCGCGGGTTTACCGAGAAGTTTAAGAGAGAAAGATAGCATGGAGTGGTCGGACCAGGACAGGGGGAGGATTTCCTTCATGGTAATCGACTCCATATTAGTAAAGAGGAGATCCAAGGTGTGTCCTGCTGAGTGCGTGGGGCCCTCGACCAGCTGCTTGAGTTGCAAGATTTCCATGTCATACTTTAGCTGTGACGATCCAGGGGCATGAGTATTTTCATAGTGGACATTGAAGTCACCAATGACCATGTAATTTTTATGTTTCAGGCAGGATGGAAGCAGTTGGTTCAGTAATTTAGTGCCGATGCTAGCTTGTTGTCCAGGTGGATTATAGACAACAGCACCGGCTAATATGATAAGGTTCTCTACGAGAATTTTAAATGGTAGTATCTCATGTTCGGGGTAGACGGTTATCGTCTCCGTGAGGCATGTTAGGTGGTCTCTGAAAATTACCGCGACTCCACCTCCTTTCTTTTTGCTTTGTCTGTTTTGTGTGATTATTTTGTATTCAGGTGGAAGGGCGTTGGCCAGGTCTGGAGCGCTGGCATCAGATAACCATGTTTCGGTAATAAAAACCAAGTCAGGGTTCCTGGATGTCAATATGTCCCAGATGTCTAGTGCATGTTTAGGTAGAGATCTGGCATTAAAATATAGGCAGTCCAGTTCCAGCTGATTACTAGTGGAGAATGTGTGGTGAACAGTTGGGAGTTGACCCAAACTTGACCATCGGCATGAGCGGCAAGAGGTAGGTCCATAAGATAGGCCAGGGCCGGTTTGGATGCATGGGTGCGATCTAGTCACCGTGGTGGTTTTGTTGAG
Source organism: Lissotriton helveticus (assembly GCF_964261635.1). Taxonomy (NCBI): domain Eukaryota; kingdom Metazoa; phylum Chordata; class Amphibia; order Caudata; family Salamandridae; genus Lissotriton; species Lissotriton helveticus. The sequence goes on from NC_136068.1 coordinate 1,770,234,356, forward strand.
AGTTAGTAGGTCATTGCAGGTGTAGCAGATGGGTTTGACCGTGGATGAGCTGGATCCTGCAGGGGGTATAGCCCCTAGTCCCGGTCGGTCGCGGACGGGCGCAGACGGGCTTGCCTTAGGCGCGCCTTCGGCGCGCAAACGTCGCGCCCGCTGCGCGACCGAGAATTACACATATTTTATAGTGCTCTGGGGTTGTGGGACAAAGGGGCGTGGCCTAAAAGGGGCGTGGCTTCCGCTCGTGGCGGGAGGGCGCGAGGGGGAGAACGCGTGTGACGTCAGCGCTGGCTCCGCTGAGTACACGGCAGTTCTGTCCGGTGAGTCAAATCAAATGCACAAGTATTCTGTGACAAATAAAGTTTAAAAGCAGATTATTCAGTGACACAAAATTATTTACAAAGCAGGTTGCCTTACTCCCGGCTTTCCGCCTCAGGAGTCGACCCTTGATCTTTGCTTGGAGCCCTAACACGGCGCTTTTTATGCGCGAGTGTTTGTTTGGGGGCGTGGCCTAAAAGGGGCGTGGCTTCCGCTCGTGGCGGGAGGGCGCGAGGGGGGGAACGCGTGTGACGTCAGCGCTGGCTCCGCTGAGTACACGGCAGTTCTGTCCGGTGAGTCAAATCAAATGCACAAGTATTCTGTGACAAATAAAGTTTAAAAGCAGATTATTCGCCCTCACTCTATCTATCTATCGCCTATGTGATGCAGGGTGCACTACGAAATTCGTTTTATTTATTAAATTGTTTACTTACCTTCAATTATCCATTCTCCAGTTTTTAGAACCCCCCACCCTGCCCCTCCCCCGCCCCGCCTCTCCGCCCCACCGAAACTCCCTCCACGGGCCGTGGCTGCTATCTATCTATCGCCCTCACTCTATCTATCTATCTAGCTATCTATCTATTGCCCTCGATCTATCTATCGCCCTCCCTCTATCTATCTGTCTATCTTTCGCCCTCATTTTATCTATCGCCATCACTCTATCTATCTATCGATCGCCCTCACTCTATCTATCTGTCTATCTATCTATCTATCGCCCTCACTCTATCTATCTATCTATCTATCTATCTCCCTCACTCTATCTATCTATCTATCGCCCTCACTCTATCTATCGCCCTCCCTCTATCTATCGATCGCCCTCCCTCTATCTATCTCACTCACTCTATCTATCTATCGCATCACCACAGCATCACTCAGGGGCACCACAACATCACTATTCACTACCACTGCATCACTGAACGCCCCAGCATCAATCTGTGCAACAATTAAACAACAACTGGTTCAAATATGTTCTCTCAATGTTTCAAGCTTTATTACAAATGTCACAAAAAGATGTTAATATTTTACTTCTGTTCTTGGATTTTCATCACAATTAAATACACTGAACATAATCTTCACAAAAATTATTTACAAAAGTTTAAGCTATTGCCATTATAAATTACAATAGCTTTTATTTAAAACCATTGTTATTTGTAATATCAATACATCTAAGTCACGTAAATACAACACATATTGTATTACAAATGCTATAGGTGTCACATTTGCTAAAGTTAAAACTATTGGCATTGTAAATGACAAAGCTATTCATTTTGCTATTTTCAAAACCAACACATAAATAAAAAAATTGACATTTAGAATACCAATAGCTCAAACTTCCCTAATGCAAGACCTATTGCTTGCAAATGCTTGTTTAAGAAGAGAGATGACATCTTTAAGGCTGGATTCACCTTCAAACCAAAGTCTATCTTGAATGCTTTTATTTCTTGTGCAAACAACAACTTGGTCCCTAATGAGTTCATCATGTAACATACCAAATTTACAGTGTGCAGCTAATAGCTTTAATTGGGAAACATACTCTTCCACGGTTTCATGTTGAAGTTGTTTCCTTTTGAATAAGGCATGTCTAATAACTCCTATGCATACAGTAGGTGAATATTGTTCAGTTAAATCTAAAATAGCTGCTTTAAAAATGTCAAAGTCACTGGATCTCTCGGGTTTTTGCATGTGGTTGTATACACTTAGACCTTCGGGGCCAAGACTGTGTAGAAGCATTCTTTTCTTTCTTTCAGGAGAAAGAGTACCAACATTATCTTCCAACATAACTATATAGTTTAAAAAATACTCTTTCCACTCAGTCCATTTACTAACAGGTTCTCCTTTGCAGGTTGCTACAGATTCCGGCTCTCCGTTAACTATTATAGCCAAAACTGTATGGGAAAAAGAATTAGTTAATGATTTGGGTCCACACCTAGAGCCTACTGATGTTCTTCCAGAAAGTTCTACTGGTGAAAAAATAGATATGTTGGGTTATCGTTCAATAGTGTTTGAATTTAAAAACCGCACTGCTATTTGCAAATTGTATTTTGCTTCCGATGGTCCTTCTGTATTAGGTTGGAAAGATCAACGATCTTTGCATATTATTTTGGACCCTAATAGTCCAGAACAAGTTCTTGTTACTGGTGAAAGTGAGGACACAAAAAATTGGGTCCTTAAAGAATTTCCAAGTGTATTCTCATGTAAGATTGGTAAATTTAAAGGCTTCTCTCATCGCAGACTAAAAAGTAATGCTATTCCCAAAATACATAAGGTGCGTAATATACCTGTCATTGTTAAAGATGAAGTTAAATGTGAATTGTTGAAATTACAAGAAAGTGGCATCATTGAACCAATTGAAGCTGTAGAGTGGATTTCTCCATTGGTTGTAGCTAGACGGCCCAATGGAAAAATTAGTTTGTGTGTCGATTTAAGAGATCTTAATAACAACATAATTGTTGATCACTACCCTCTACCAAGAATCGACGAAATGTTGTCATTAACCCGTGGTGCCAAATATTTTTCAACGCTGGATTTATCTTCAGCGTATCACCAGATCTCCCTACATCATTCTAGTCATGACTTGACAGCATTTTGCACTCCTTTTGGATGTTTTCTTTTTCGTCGCATGCCATTTGGATTGGCGTCTGCGGCTGCAGTATTCCAACGACTTACGTCACAACTTTTTGGGGTTATGCATGCAGTCATCTTTTTTCAAGATGGTATCCTTATTATAGGAAAAAAAATTGCAATAACATGATTCTAGATTAAAGAAAGTTTTGAATGTTTTAAATGACAAATGTCTTACGGCGGAAACCTCTAAATGTAAATTTTCAGAGGATAGTGTAGTGTATCTAGGACATGAGATTGGTGCACAAGGAATAAGACCCAAGACTAAATTAGTAAGAGCTATCTTAGATGCAGCAGCTCCAAAATCTAAAGATTACTTAAGATCATTTTTGGGTTTAGCCGAATTTTATTCAAAATTTGTTTCTAATTTTTCAGAAAATACACATCCCATGAGGAATCTTTTGAAGAATAAAGTTTCCTTCATTTGGTTTGAAGAATGTCAGCAAGCGTTTCTCATGGTTAAAAAAGCTATTTGCCGTGCTCCTAACCTTCAAGGTTTTGATCCTTGTGCTCATACACTAGTAACCACTGATGCGAGTTCCAAAGGCCTTGGAGCTGTTTTAACTCAAATTTCTGAAAATAATCAAGAAGTAGTGATCGCTTTTGCTTCTAGATCTTTGACCCCCACTGAGGAAAAGTATTCTGTGATTGAAAGGGAAACTTTAGCTGTTGTCTGGGGATTGGAACATTTTAGGAAGTTTACTTGGAGTAAAAGCATTTGTGTAAGAACTGATCACAAACCACTTACTAAATTACTCACAACTGAAGGCCTCAATAAAGGTACTGCCAGGATTGCGTGACTTTCCATGCACTTGCAAGATTTTTTCTTTGAAATTTGTTACGTTCCTGGAGCTAAAAATGTTATAGCAGATTTATTTTTTGAGCAGGTTTTCCTTACCTGTTATTGAATCTGATTAAAATTCTTGGAATGATTTTTCAGTTGCGAATGTCATTTCTAATGACACATTTTTTAATAGTATTTCTCAGGAGCAATGGTCAAAAGCTGATTCTGAAGAAAATATTTTAAGTGATGTCAAATCCAAAGTGATAAATGGTTGGAGTAATTTTTGCAAAAAAAATCTTAATGATGAATTGAGAGGATTTTGGGAGGTCAGAGATGAACTATCAATTTCTGATCATTTTCTTATTAGAGGAGACAAAATAATTCCCCCTTTATCTTTGAGAAATCAAATTATACAGTTATCCCATGAAGGCCACCCTGGTATTTCTCGCACCAAATCCAGGGTGAGAGATCAATATTGGTGGCCAGGAATGGATAATTACATTGAAAAAGTTGTCAGATCTTGCATTAATTTTGAATTATCTGACAAATCAAAGAAAACTTTCAACCCACCATTAGGTGAAGTTACTTCTCCAAATCTTCCCTGGGAAGATTTAGCTATGGACATTATGGGTCCTATTAATTTGTTTGATGATACTCTAAAGTATATCATTGTTATCGTTGATTTGTTTTCCAAATGGTTTGAAGCAAAAGTCGTTAACAAAGCAAACACCACTAATGTGATAGATTTTTTGGAACACATTTTTGTACAAGAAGGGTGTCTGTCATCGATTTTAATGAATAATGGAGTACAATTTAAATCTAAGGAAATGCAATTTATTTTTTATTTCAAATGGAAACAGACATAAGTTGACACCACTTTATCATCCTTCCTGCAATGGTACTGTGGAAAGGCTTAATAGAGTCATCAAAAGTACTTTACAATTGTGGGTCAGATCAAAACTTTCTTGGGATAGTGAGTTAAAAAATGTTGTGGGCTTATAGAGTCACATCTCATACTTCTTCGGGCAAAAGTCCATTTTCTCTTATGAGATGTAGAATTCCACTATCTAAAACGAATCCTAGTTGGATGAAAATAAATTAAATGTTTTTTTATGATGCAAGGGAAATTAGATCAAATCTTTCTTCTTCACAAATAAAAAATAAGGTTTATCATGATACCAGAAATTGCTCTTAATCCGTTAACTTACAGGTTGGTCAATGGGTTTGTATTAAGAGCGCTAAGAAAGTTCCCAAAGGCTGTAATAAATTCAGTTCGCCAAAAAGAATTGCACATCCAAGTGATTCGCATATGTTCAATGAAATTAATTCCGCTCCAGTTTCAAAATCTCATAGTCATTTTTGGTGTTTTGACAATGATGAAAGTAAAAAAATGTTTCAGGATTTGTCTTCACATGATACTGATAATGACCAGGTCTTTGATAATGACATTATCAACAATGATACAGAAATTTTGAATACCGATGTTAATACTCTTGAGAAAATGTTTTATTTTGGAAGATCTGTTAAGAAACCTGTAAAGTACAAAGAATTTATATTTTACTCGTTTTTTTTGTTATTTTTTTTTTAGGGTAATATATTTAGTATTTGATTATTTCTTGTTTATCGCTTTATGTTATGTAGTAGCCTTGAGCATATTCCTTTAAATGCTTGTAGTCTTTTGAATGTGTTTATATTCTATGTTCTAATTTAGAGTTGTAATGGAATGCTGTATGTTCTACTGTTAGTCAGTTTCCATTATTCAGCTGATCTTACCAGACGTGCTCATTTACTGGAATAAACTTATTTCTTCAATCAAATTCCTGGAATTCATTTAGAGGATTACTACAGCAGTGTCTAGAAATGTTTGATTTTATCAACACTTAAGATCCAGACAGAGGTTTCCTACTGTAGCAGGGATTGATGGCTGCGCAGAGTCAGACATTGCCATGGCGGTTCCCACAGGCTACTCAGCTGTTCACCAAGACCACCCATTACCCGCAGGTTGGGGGGGGGCGAGCCGTAATCTACCTCAGACTCAGACCTTCCATGCACTGTGCTAATCACAGAAGCTGAAGCGGTCCCCTTCATAATAGAGAATGAACACACCTGCGCTTTGTTTTGTGCTCATGGACACCCTCCCAACGTTATCAAACGGGTAGCTGACACCTTCTCTCAATATGAGCTTAAATTCTACGATTTCTCACTCATATGAGATTTTAATATTCACATAAACAATCTTGCAGATGCCTTTGCGACATCTTTTCTTGATGCCATGAACTCACTGAACTTCACTCAATTACTAAATCAGCCACACATACTACGGGCCACATTTTAGATCTCATCTTTTCTACCTATTCGAATATCCTTGTATCTCTCCTATTACCCATTGCCACTGCCAGACCATGTGCTGAATGTGTTTAAATTTCATCTGGAAAATGATGCATTGCCTTGGCCCTTGCGTACCAAGCTGGCACAGACTTGGCCCAAAGTTCAATGGGCAATTTCTCCATGACTCTCAAATCAGCACCCCTGGCATCAACCTTGGAAGTGTCTTGAAATGTAGTCAGTTTTAACTCACGGACAAACTGGCCCTCAAACTCATTACGTCCCTTAAAAAAAGAAATTCTGCACATAAATCTTCAGCCAGCCCATGGCACAAAGACTCTTTACGGACTTCCTCCATCAATTGAATATCCCTTGAAAGAGATGACAATTGTCATTGTGATGCAAGCACCAAACGCATTAAAAGGTGGAAGTAAAAAACTATTAAAAAGTAGTCAGGGAAATGTGTGCCACATCCTTCAAGTACTATTTTACCTCCTCCATTAACTCTTCAAATATAGTCTTTGAAAAAATTAAGTTCAGCTACTGTTCACACCATCGAACTGTGATCCCCATCCGACCCCTGCCAGCATCACATCTTCACCAGGGGCAAAGAAACCACTTGTCCAGTCGCATTCCAATTTCGTAAACAACTCCCTAAATTTGGCTATCATTCTATTACTACAGAAATCAGCACACATAATTTCTCTCCTAAAGAAACTCTCAGCAGTCCCTAAGACACTGTTCAACATCAGACCTATATTCGTTATCCCGTTTGTAATTACAATTCAAGAAGAAAAGGTTAATTTTCGACTGTCACAAAATCTGAAATCCTACCATCTTCATGATTGCTCCCAATCTGGTTTCATACTGCATCACAGCACAGAGTCAGCTCTGCTATCAGCCATGGAACACATATGAATGCTGGATTAGGGCAGTTTTGCAGCCCTCATCCTACTCGACCTCTCCACAGTCTTTGACATGGTCTTCCATCCCATCTTACTGAACAACTCTTTAATTTAGGCATTCATAGCAAAGCTCTTAAATGTGTATGTTCTTTTTCTTACTGGCTGTGATCAGACGGTCAATATGCCCCCTACAAGTCCTCGTCTACCATACTGAAGTTTGGTGTACCTCAAGTCTCCTTATTGAGTCCTACAATATTTAATGACTGCATGACTCTACTAGTGCTTAGCGATAATTATATTATCGCAGGCTATCTCTGATATTTATCGCCCTGGTAGCGCGTAATTAACAACGCGTTACTCCAGGGCGATAAAAATTCCAGAGATAGCGAGGTTATCACCCTTTTGCAGGGAACATTGCTGGTTTTCCAGCGATGTTCCCTGCAAAAGAGCGATAACCTTGCTGATACGACCCACAGGTCTGGAGACCTGTAAACGTTGATTCAGGAAAGATCTGAAAACTTGGCTCTTCAATCTGAGTAACCCACCTGTGTGATTCTCATTTTCTTTTATGAGCTCCAGGATACCCTTTGGGGTAGCTGTTGCACTTTAAACATTTTCATTAATTTATCTGACACGTATTTTAACAAGATGAACACTACGTTTTGGTCATCACCAAAATGTGTTTCTTAATTCTTCCCAATCACATATTTCTATAACACCACCTTGCCTACTAAAGCATTATGACATGCAAGGTACTAGTTATGAAAGTTCCTTCTGGCATTCAACTAAGTGTGTTTGCACTTTGTTTGTTATATTTCATACGGTTGACTGACAGGAACACATTGATAGGTTTACGGATTCTTCATCATCATCATTACACACACTCAGTCACATATCTTGTAATAATTGCGTATGTCACAATATTTAGAGTGTTCCACTTTTTTTTGGTATATTGTTTCTGACCCAGTTATGCCATTCATTGCTCATATTCCTGGACCTCAGATTCTAAGGCACTCGAGTTGGATCATTAAGAAATTTCCTTTTTAAACAGAGTGTGCAAAGATATCCAATGGGCAATAAGGGATTCATCCAAGAGATTAGAAGTTTAGAAATCAGACTCAATATGACATAGTGATGGTACACAATAAATTCAGTGTCCAGTTAGTTATGTGTTTTAAAAAGCACAGGTAATGGGATAATGATGAGCAACAAAACAAACAACTAAGTTGTAGCACTGTTTTAGGGCTGATATACAACCCCAAATCCCTTTATAGCATTTTTAATCTAAGGCACAGTGTGCAGTGTGTGTGTGTGTGTGTGTGTGTGTGTGTGTGTGTCTGCGTGTGTGTGTCTGTGTGTCTGTGTGTGCGTGTGTATGTGCATGCACGTGAAATTAGGGGTCAGCTGAGGTGTGTGTCGGTTACCACCATGTTCTTCTGTTTCCAAAGCAATCCTTTCACCGGTGCCCAGCAGTACATGTGAAGATACCCTAATGAATATAGGGCTTATGTGATGCGCTGGGATCTCTCTGTAGTGGGAGACCTGACTACTTTGATAGAAGGTGGTTGAGATATAAGCTGTCTGGTCTACAGTGCATTTCCGTAGTCTATCCGTAAGCTAACTCTGGCTTGCACAGGGATCTTAAGGTCTTGTTTGACATGCAAAGGCTATGGAAAGCTTTAGTTGGAATCTTGAATTTTTGGCCATCTATTTAATGTATAGCTCAAGGTGGAGTAATATCTGGAGTTTAAAGCCAAGATATTAGCTTAGGCAATCATTATTGGTGCAGGACCCATATCCATGAATTGTCTTTGCCACTTGGCTGAAGTTCCTGTCCTTTGGGGAGGGAATGAGAAATTCAGTCTTTTGAGGCTTAACTCTAGTTTGATAGTTGTCCTCAGTTTTCTGTGTCCATAAGGGAGCATGTTTGAAGCTGTTGCAACACTCAGTTTTAAGGTATACTTGAGTATATTCCGTCCATTGTTGAAAAGAAACAGCATGTTTGTTAGAACTGCACCTAATGGTTCCAGATGGAGATTGAATAGCCTGATGTGTTAATGGAGTTCTGCGGTATTCCACAAGGAACTGCGACAAGAGCAGATAAAGAATTTTTCATTTTGATGAGTTGATTTCTATCAGGCAAATATAATCAGAACTTCCCTTCAATATCAACACAGTGAAGTAAAATATTCAGTAGGATTACATGTTCATATGATATTTGTCCAGAAAATATATATATGAGATCTCCCAGAATCGGCTGAGACCACCAAGGTGCTCACTCACAAACCTTGGTGAGAGGACCCCTGTGATGAAGCATGCCACCCTTTGGTGGGTGAGGTGCCTTCTCTCATTACTTTAAAATATGCTACAGGATAGAACTCCTTACACATATAAGTTCTGGCCCTTAGCTTTCACATTCTGTGGTGAGAATAGTTATCCCTCAAAGGCTGCCAACTATTGATTGTTTCTTGAAGACACAATATACTAAGGGTCCCGAAAATTGTGTTGTTCGGATGCACTTTAAAATGTGGCCTTGCAGTTACACACACACACAGAAAACACATACACATAGGCAGTGTAAAAAACCGTGATTGATACTTGGACATTTGTTTCAAATATTAAACTATCGGAAAAGGTAATGTTAATTTCACCGTTCTACTGATGGCAGTTAACAGAATACTTAAGTAGTGGGGCAAGTTACCTGATATTTACAAAAATACATTCTACCCCTCTCCTTTTTTAAAGAATATTATACACAACTTTACGCTGAGTGTAATTTTACAACGCCTGTCAGCTATGAATTGACCAAAGATGTCATGAAATGTATTTACAAAGCTTTGGAAGCAAGTGTCTGCAACATGAAGCACCACTTAAAAGAAAGAGTGAGGAGAATCTGGAGTTTAAGCTATCTGAGGAAACCTGCAGCATGCTTGGGTGAGGACAGGCAAGTCATCATGTATCACCAAGTTCAAAGAAAATGGATAGAGAGTATGCTTTGTATTGTATCGCACCCCAGGTAGACTTGGAAAGTATAATCACTGCTACAGAACACCACTATCCCTCAAATAGAGAGGAAAGCAGACCTATATACTGGGAATCAGTATTTAATTTGTAGAAAATTAAGTGCCAGCTCCCAAAGTATTTCTCAGGGGTCCACTGCAGCTGGTGCCACTCCAGCACTTGCCACTACTACCAAATGCCAGTGGCAGCAGTACATACCTGCTGTTGTTTTAAAAAGCATATCAAATCATCACTGAGAAATTCCCCTGAAAAAAAAAAAATGTGAGCACAGCGCCACCATGTGGTGGCTAAATACGTGCCAGTGTTTAGAAAAAGCAGCTGGTGCAGAGCACCAGCAAACACCGGCACAAATCAAGCACTGCTGGGAATGCAGACTCATCCACCTGTATTTGTATGGCCAGCATTTCACAGTCCACAAGGACTATAATACACTAATCCCATTTTTCAGCGGGCCAGTGTCGAAGCCTTCACTGCACACTGAGAATTGAGTTCTGAAGCTCCAAGAATATTAGTTTACGGAGTACAAACTAGGGTCACAAAACCCTACAGACTATTTGTCCTGGCACTCCTGATGTGCCACGCCAGACTTAAAAAAATACAGTATTTGTGGTGGAGAGATGCAGGCTGCAGCCAATCGGCTTGATCGAGATAGCCAAGTCAACTGAGAAATATGACTGTCTGGAGATGGCTCTAGAAGCCTTTGAACTGCACTCTCACACATCTTGTCTCCTCAGATGCCAAAGGCGAAATAGGCCCTGGTATCCCTTCAGACATGATTTGCCGACCTCCATGAAAGCGTGACTTCTTATGGGATATGCTTGTACATCTTAAGGAACTCAGTGCCGAGAGGGATCTAGCTTGATTAGGTAGGCCAGCAAGGCACGATGTCAGCTCTTTAACAAGGTGTGGTTTACGCAAGTTGACATAGTGGTAGAGAATATTTTGAAGACTGTAGGAAGCTGGACCTTTATATAATATACTAAACAAGAGGTATGCTGTGTAAAGAGTCCTGGTTTCCATTATGAGTGGGCAGTGGCTTGCTCTAGCAATTCCATGGTGCTCTATCTAGGGTAGTGTGGTCGAGCAGCCTTTGGCTTATCAGAGAGGAGTGTTAGACATGTGTTGCACACACAGAATCAATAAATGATGCACTCACTACAAAAGGAGATTTTAATATATATTTTGAAATCAAGAACTTTGTAATTAGGTCAGTACTTTTTCAACACAGACTTTTTGCAGTTTTAGCAATGTTAACCAACAGTGCGCTTTATGCGTAATGCTTTCCTATGTAGGATAGAACATTCAGTGCATACATAACCTTTCAATATGTTTCAAAGAAACCCCTTTCGGTCATGAGGTGGTAGGGGGACAAGGACGAAAGTTCAGCCAGCAGATCAGTCGTATCTGCCCTGGGGAGTCTGGGTGCAGAGGTGCTGGACGGGTTAGTAGCCTTGTGCGCTACATGGTAGAAAGGATGAGTGGCCACTTGGAAATAGGTGGCAATAGGGGACTTGGGGACAGTCCAGGAGCTCAGAATGAGGGGCTTGGGTCGTGAGAGTCCTGAGAACACGTACAAGCAGTCCGTTTTCCATGGCCCAGGTGGCTCGGTTGCAGTGTGTTTATAGCCAGCTGGTTCTTGTACGTCGATGCACTCACTGTTGTCGGTCAGGACCTGCAAGGGGGACAAAAACAGGACAGCGGGGCCATTCTTGCTGCTTGCCTATGCGGTGATGCTGGTCATTGGTGATGTTGTTGGATTCCTGACTAGATATTCAACGAGTTTGGTTTTGGGAAGGGTACTGTATCCCAGGTATTGGTACAGCAGTGCTTGTGGATGTCCTGGCGTCTTCAGCCATGGCAGGAAGATGGATCTGTCCTCCTTTGGTGGCTAGCTTTCTTCTGGACTGAAGCATCTTTAAACCGGGCATCACTGCAGGCTGCAGGGGGGTAGCTCCTCTACTCCAAGTGTGATGCTGACTGATTGGCGAAGTGCTGGCTACCCTCTGGGGCTTGTGGACGATGCACAGCTGCAGGACAAGTCAGGTCTTTGCAACTGCCGAGTCTCTGTCCAACAGGCATGGTTTGGCACCAAAAGTCCACAGCAGTCTTCAGCTCTTGCATGTGTCGGCTTTTCGGTGTCCTCTTCATCTTTTCAGTCAGGGGAATCTAAAGTTCTATATTCAGGGAGCCCACTAAATACTACATTTTAGGGTGTTAGGGGAGTGCAGAGTAGTAACCAATGGGCTACTTACCCATGAGGTCACTACGCCCCCCCCCCTAAATTCCTTCAAAAGTGTTGCAAATGATGTCTTTCAATTGAAGAGGGGAGGGGATCGAATTTTTGATCTTTTATTGGTGACATGACAGAGAGAGGTAGCTATTGTATATACTGTCAGTCTGTAATCCCTTGGACAGTTGTATGCCTAGACGACACAAGCAATAGGTGTAAACATCCAAGTAGTAGTAGTAAATGTTTATTTCGGAAAAATTCATTCCATAAAATATACACTCGATAAAACATTTCATTTCATAATATATCCAACATTTAGGAAATACATTTGAGCTCTAAAATCGTGCAAAAATGCAGATATGCATAATAAACAATTAAAAACATTGCATAGCCAGAGGCTGGGAAATATTAAGTTATTTTACATGTTCCTTAAAATCAGATACAACACAGGGTAGAACACAATAAGAGCAATTTGCTGCCAAAATATTGCCCAGCTACTATAGATCAAGCCCTGGCATTCAATTGGTCCTCTTCCCCACAGGAGAATTGTAAATGGTAAAGTAGGGAATACCGCGGCCACTTTGCATCTCAAGTTAAGGAAGCGCATCTGTGGCTGGCATGTGTTTTCAAACTATCTGGACAGTCCCTTTTTTTCCCCAATTGATCCATAATAGAAGAGAGACAAATCTGCCTGATCAGTCCCATCACTTTGCCAATCAACCTGCTCAGCCAAGCCTAACATTTCTGCCTTTTCTTTCCTTATGAGCCCCACTGAAAAGAGGTATTTGCTTTGAGTAGCCAGTGTGTAGACAGATGTACCACCCTTCAGCAACCTCAGGGCCTCAGTGTGTCTCCAAATGGCTAGACGGTTGCACAGTGGACAAATCCATTAGCTCCTCGGCTTATTGTATGCAGGACAAAAAAACAAGACATGATATGCTTTCTTTAGGTCCATCAATACAATAATGACCCAGTTCCTCAAGGCAATTATCCTAGTATTCAAGGATAATTGCCTTGAGGAACTGGGTCATTATTGTATTGATGGACCTAAAGAAAGCATATCATGTCTTGTTTTTTTGTCCTGCATACAATACCGCGTCTTGCAATTTTACAAAATTCTCCCCTATTTTGTATATATATTTGGGGTAGAGCGTATCACGTTGACTTGCCAACTTCATAAAAAAACACCACTCCTAGTTGAGACAGTCTGAATGCATGCACAAAGGAACTAACATATATATATAATATATCCAGAACCATTCACAATGTGATAATGTGTAAAAAAAGTGAAAAAAAAGTGTGTGTAGGCAAACTGACCCCTCACGGGCGAATCACCATCGGGATAGCTGATAGGTACTCACCAGATAAGCCCTGTTATCATCATCGGTGGTCATTAAGCCCAAAAAAATGAATAAATAAACGTCTCCAACAAATCAAAACGTGCAGTGAAGAGTGAAAAGATCTAAAAAAAAAGTGTAAATAAAATGAATAGGTGAGCACGTTACTCTCACTTTTATTCTTTCACTTCGTGCCACCTATCAAATTAAAAAAGCAAGGCTGGCTGCTAAACATGCAAACCATTACCATAAGCCAACATGTTCACTGCCTTGAACCTTATAGGCAAATTCTTCAGGGCCAAGATGTTATCGCCACTGCATCAAAGTTGGACACACCATACATTCAGACTGTCAAAAAAATATAAAAATTACAATGAGCGCCAAGTAAATGCCCTCGTTATTGCAAAACCTGTCAAAACACACAACTGCTTCAAAAATACTCTATTATACATTATATTTACCCTTACTCAGCCACGGTGTCTCCTACTGGCCGTAAGGTCAGATTAAAAAGCAGGAATGAACCCCTCTTGTGAGTTTCCTAGTTGCTTCGGCTCTCAGTCGTTATGCAAATCTAGACCGCATAGTCCCCATTGTGATGGACGGAAATACGAAAAAGGGGGAGAAAACAAAGACAAAAACGGTACACAATAGTCATGTCGATTCTTGCGGCCACTTGTTCTTACCACCAGGATCCACCCATTTTGAATGAACACCCTCCTGTCCTTACCGAACGGAACCTCACGGAGCATATTGTCTCCTCCTGTGTTCCTGCACTCTTCGCGCGTTCATTTTTCTCAAACGCGGGGCGTCAAGTGTCATCGGCTGACGCACTCGCATGTATGTGGCAGACATCTTGGATTGGGAAAAACATTAATATAGTCCCAATGATGCTGTTATTTCAATTTTATTACTCTCACGTTTGTAGACAAACTCTACAAATGTGTGTATACACTGTTCCTTAATTCAAAAATGAATATAGGACAGACACACGTTTTAAAACTCTGTAGTGTCACATTTTATTTAAGAGGAAACAGTAATACTAAAATACAGCAGCCATCTTAAAACGGAACGCTCCCGGTTTTGTTGTAACGATAGTGTGCATGTGTTAGTTAATATTCGTATTCTAATCTCTATTATATTTTCTATTTGAGCTTTGATGTAGCCCCCAACACCGTTATGGACAGCTAGATGCTTCTTTCCCCACGCCACAACGTGTGTCGGAATTGTTTCCACAATCTCTTCGTAATGCAGCTCTTACCCTATTACTGTCAAGGGCATTAATGATACTTAGCTGAGGACTATTGTGCATAACAACTAACACTTCTTTCACCAATATCAAATTTATGTTGTGCATATATCTGGAGTCCTTCAACCATTGCGAGTCATACTGGTTGCTCCTACATAGGGCCCACAGATTAAGTTCATGATTGTTAGCCTACTCTATTCCATGCTAAAAGCTCATTTAATCCCTGTTGTTCACTCTTTTCCTGGAAAATCCAACGTGCCTCTTTAGACAAAAGTAGTCTTTCAACATTTTGCGGATTACCTATCACTTTCTCAAGTATTGTCCAAGTAAAACTATGCCTTGTTGTATGGCAATGTTGTGCCAATTTAGTTGTTAACTTGCCACTTTTTATGGTACTTAAATGCTCTTGGATTCTTGTTTTTATCTTTCTCGAGGTAAGGCCTTTATATTGCAAACCACACTCACATTGTAGTCTATAAACCACATTCGTGGTGTTGCAATTGCTAAAATGGCTCAAAAACCATTCTTTCCCAGACCGGAGTGTCACACTAGTAGTCTTCTTAGTTAAGGGACACACCGAACATGACCCACAAAGGAAATGACCTTTCGGGATCGAACTCTCTGTAGTGCTCCTTATGAGGGGTGTACGCGTATGGACCAATTTATCTTTGAGGTTTGCCTGATCTTTTAAAGGCAAACCTCGGTGGTGGCATTTTAAGTTCTTCATTGGACAGGAGTGACCAGTGTTTTCGAATAGACTGCCTGCTTTTTGTGGCCATGGGATCGTAGGTCATGACTACGGGAACACATTCATCTTTCTCCTTTGTGTTCTCTAGGAGCACACTTCTGGGTGTATTAAGCGCCATCTTTTGGCTTGCTTTATAGTTTTTGCAGGGTATTTTCTCTCTTGTAGTCTGCTGCTCAGTTCATGCACTTGCTCCGTGTAGACAGCCGTCGAGGAGCAGTTCCCCACCGGAAGGTTATCTCTTAATGCCCTTGGATGGTAGGAGTCATATAAGAGGACAGAGTTCCTATCAGTAGGTTTCTGGTGAAGTCTGGTATGTATGGTCCCTGCATTGGCTTCTATATCAAAATGTAGATACACAGCAGAGTTATTGCTGTAAGTCCACTTAAACCGAAGACTAGGATCCTGACAACTAAGCCAATTTAAAAATTCCTTTCCAGTCCAGACGCAGGCACGTCGTCTATATACCTCTTCCAGAGGCGGACGTGCCTCTGGAAGGGATTGGTGGAAGGATAGACGACGTGCTCCTCGAACTGGCCCACATAGATACATGCCAAGCTGGGCGACATAGTAGCGGCCATGGATGTCCCAGTAGTTTGAAGGAACAATTTGTCTTTGTAGCCAAAAAAGTTCAGGGTGAGGGCAAGCTCTACACATTGTAACACAAAAGCTTGTGGCACATCATAAAACCACTCCTGCTCCCCAAGAGCTCGCGCAGCTGCCACCAGCGTGGCGTCCTGGGGAATACAGGAGTAGAGGGATTCAATGTCAATTGTGACAAGGAACTCTCTGTCCCGGTCAAAATCCATGTCACCTACGATGTTCAAAATCTCCATCGTATCCTTCAAGAAGGATTTTTGGTTAATAACTGATTCATGCAAAAAGAAATCCGCAAACTGGGATAATGGTTCTAAAACTGACTGGATTCCCGAAACAATCGGGCGTCCAGGTGGGGGTCTAGTGGGTTTATGTATTTTAGGGAGGATGTAGAACGCTGGAGACATGCTTTCTTTAGGTGTCAAGGAGCACATTGTGCAAAGATCGTTAAGAACAGGGCTCCTGTCAGCACTTCACGTAGATGTAAAGGACCCTACTTCAAGCGTGTCATAACAAATCTTCACATATACGGTCTTTGCCAGTTGCTGCTGGGGAATATCCCAAAAAAGCTTTATATGAAGGGGTGTAATTGAGGAGCAGGAATTGATTTGTCAAGCTGCCATGGCTAGCAGAATGGAAGAGATCAGCTTGGATATGACCCCAACATCCAACTTGTAATCATTCAGTGTTGCCACGGAGAGTCCCTCAGTCATTAACATGCAAAAAAGTACAGTCTGTGCTGTAAACCTCAGAATATCCATATGCAAAGAGGCTTCCTAACTCAATCATATGTGCGAAACATTCGCGTATGCAATAACAATCTTAATCATTAATGTGGGAATATGAAATAGAGATGCATCTTGCATTTGACTTTTCCCTGACCATCCCATGAAAATAGACCTTCTCAAATCAAGAGGGCAGTCTTATAGGCTTGCAAAGGGTACAGATATCTTCATTGCTCGCTGACCTGAGGCCCTAAATACAGCCTGTCACGTCGTGATGCAGTCTAGTGGTTGGGGGGCGGAGCCGGGAACCAGGAACAGGAATGGGAGGGACACAAGACCGAGGGGCAGTTACGAGTAGGGCATGAAAGAATAAAGAAGCGTTGAAGATTACTCCTCGGCTCCTGTCCTAATTGGGGGGGCATGACAATGGCGACGAGGGTGGGATGACAACTGAAGCCCACATTGCCCAAGACCCCTGCCGCCCGTGGACGGCCAGGAAAACAGAGAGCCTGCAGCCCGTGTCAGCGCAGCACGTAAGGAGCGCGAAACGGAATGCTCCACACGCTGTGCCTGAATGCTGCCAAAGCGCGAGAATCAGCGCTGTTTCAAAGAAGTTACTGCCCGTGCCCTGACATCCTGATTAACATAGCGGAGGTATTGCCCGCCGACCCGTGTGTCCCCAGAGGGTGGCCCGACACCCGAGAGCCTGCAGGGGTCCCGATGCGATGCTCGGAAAGAGCGCGAAAATCGAAAGATGCTGAAAGCCGCCACTCACCCCAGTAAAGAAACTGCCTGCTAACACGAGGGGTCCCTGGAGGGAAGTGGGGAGGCAAGATCAGGCTGCAGCCAGCGGTCCGCCGAGAAGCCGGAGAGCGTGTGCCAGAGCGCCACCCCGAGTGCCTTCAAACGCTGCCTGCCTGCTGACGCGAGCGATCGGCTCTGCGTAGCGCCGGAGAACAGCGCCCGGTCCCAGACACGAGGCGAGGAGCGAGGGGCCAGAAACGAACACAGAGCGAGGAGCGAGGGTGAGTCCAAACCCCGCAACCTTCCTCGTGCGTTCAAACATAGACAGCAGCAGGTGCAAGGGAAGAACAAATGAGACACGATGTCCCGCGCGGCGGCCATTTTGGGGTCAGGCGCCAGCGCTTAAACCAATCCATGCACCCTTGATGGCGGCCATCTTAAGGTCAGGCGCCACTCATTTCCAAGGACTTTGCTGAAAGAAAAAGGCGGGCAACACGCATTTAAAGCAAAGAAAAGCCTCCTAACATAAAGAAAAGACCGTTGTGAAGCCAGCAACAATATAATAGAGCCTGGACGATTTCCCATCCAGATATCCAGGGTCAGTCAGTTGCAGATGTCCGATACCACCCCTGATAGCTCATCCGGAGGGAACGACATATCAGGCCCAGCAAGTACAGGAGGCCCAGCTCCTCCAGCTAACGTGCCCACAATGGCCAACAATCCCATTGGAGCCTCGTTCATGCGTCAACCAGAGATAGAATAAGGGAACAAGCACAAGTGACCGCAGGAAACACACAGCGGTGAAGACTAGAGGAAACCACAACATGCATTGGCAAACACAAGAGAACGAGCCCTGGTGAACGCAACAACCACGAACAAAGAATCAGACCGCCAACAGCTGAGTGGCGACCAAGCTAATCTCAAGAAATCAAGTCCGTCTACCTGAAGCTTGCGTACTACATCATCATGCCTGTGAGGAAAGACACGCACAAACCCAATCCCTGCATTGGAGTACCTCCTCCAGTGACACAAACCAGCGCTCACCGTTTAGGTCCTGAATGGTCAAGGTGGCTGGAGTCATTGGACGAATTCCTCGCAACGATCGGTGAGTGGAGGGATAGCAGACGTCGACTACTACTGCTTCAGCTGGTGGGTCACGAAGGCCGACGTTTAATCAAAACAATTTTAGCAAAAGACACAGAGACATATAGGGGACTCAGAGAGACGCTGCTCGCTCACTTCTACGCGAAGGAAGACGTGGATCATGAACGCATTGCTTTCAACGCAGCACGGCAGGAACCATTAGAATCCTTACCAAGCTTTATTACCCGGCTGCAACGTCTAGTGAAAGGTTGCCACTTCGACACCTTCACAAATGAAGATGCAATCCGACTGCGGGTGATTGAAGGCTGTTCAAAACCCAACACCAAGCGCAAGATCATTCAAGGGCGGTTCTCGCTAAAAGAGATCATCAGGAGAGCCGAAATTGGAGAGCGGGTCACAGCGAGGAAAGTGTCCGAAGAATTCCACCAGGACGCTGGAGACAAAAAGAGAAGAAAGGAGACATTCCCCATGTCCGCGAGGAAAGCCCAGAAGTCAAACAAAACCCGAGAGAGGGAGGGCGAAAGCGGACTAGAGGCACGATACCATGAGAGACAAAGTGACAGGGAAGCAGGAAACAAAAAGAGAAGACAGGAGACATTCCCCATGTCCGCGAGGAAAGCTCAGGAGTCAAACAAAACCCGAGAGAGGGAGGGCGAAAGCGGACTAGAGGCAGGATACTATGAGAGACAAAGTGACAAGGAAGCAGGAAACAAAAAGAGAAGAAAGGAGACATTCCCCATGTCCGCGAGGAAAGCCCAGGAATCACACAAAACCCGAGCGAGGGAGGGCGAAGGCGGACTTGAAGTAAGATACCATGAAAGACAAAGTGACAGGGAACTCCCTGAGTCACCAACACAAAGGACAATGGTTAAGGGTGTACGAAAGACTGGGACAACCAGGAATCGTGACAACCAGGTTGACATAACGCCGAGAAGCCACTCAACACACTACTCTGGAGACATATCAAGCAGTGACACAGACCACACAGAGGAGGCCGAAGACAGTCTACTCAATGGTCATAACGAAAACTACAAACACCGGCGAGGAGACAAGTCACGTTATATTCGGAAACTAACATACTACTCCGGAGAACCATCAAGCAGAGACACAGACCACACAGAGGAGACCGACGACAGTCGACTCAACGGTTATGAGGAAAGGACCAAACACCGGCGAGGGGACAAGCCACGCCATCCCCAGAAACCGATACACACATACACTCGAACAACTCAAGATGCATACGCTCAAGCCATTTGTGATCTGGAGAAAACAGAGAAGAGTCAAATACTCCAAGACCAAACCAAGGAAGCAAATACGTGGCTAGCAAACAACCCCGTCATACCAACAACACAAAAGACATTTCAAAAGATGCACCCAGAGGAGTGTTTCCTCGATAGCGTCGACTCCAGGAGTGCGTCGTCGACCGACTCAGAAAGCATATCCGGACGATCACTTAAGTCAATAGAGTCCTGGTACCGACAACGGTCACGGTGTCCACCACTTGAAAACACAGTGGAAGCAAAGGCCATTCTCCCTGTCCAAAGCAACACACCTCAAGCCAACAACCTGCAATGTCTGAACTCCCCACAAGGCAACATGCCATGTCAGCCCCAGGAACACCATGATGTGAAGAATATACCGTCACCATTGAAGGGGTCAGCAAGACTTACGCAAAAAGGGCACAGAAAAAGCACAGATGCAGGTGACTGCACCCGCTGGGCGGAAAGGGACCACCCAGTCACCCTACCCAGAGGGGCCAACACTTTGGGAAAGAGAGGTCACCATCATCAGTTAGAAGGGAAGCGCGCACCTGTGTTGTCTGGCATGCCTGTCCAAGGACAGGAGGACAGTGCTGCCTCTGACCGAATAAGACAACGAGAAATAGAAGTGCATGCAGGCGCTCGGAAGAAAACTAAAACAACGGACACACGTGCAAGTGATCAATTGCCGCTCAAACAAGAACTACAAAAGAATACGGACAGCCGACATCTAGTGGAGCCATCGACAGCCACATCACAAGAAGTGACACTCCTGTCAAGGCAGCCGGAAAGACACAATGAAGTGTCCCCAACAGACTGCACCCTGCTGACACCTGAGAAACAGACCGAGTTTGAGTTTGTGATGGAGACGTGTCTCATGACTCAAACAGGCGGGTCGCCGCCCTCTGCAGCTGATCAAGGTACTATAGAAGTTCGGGAATCAACTTCGTTTGTTAAAAAGGGGGGAGATGTCACGTCGTGATGCAGTCTAGTGGTTGGGGGGCGGAGCCGGGAACCAGGAACAGGAATGGGAGGGACACAAGACCGAGGGGCAGTTACGAGTAGGGCATGAAAGAATAAAGAAGCGTTGAAGATTACTCCTCGGCTCCTGTCCTAATTGGGGGGGCATGACACAGCCCTTTGAAGAGGATGCACCGACGAGATGCCCAGGGACATGGGATTTAAAGGGAGGAGAGTCTGGCGGGAAGTGGGTAGGGGAGCCAGATAAGGCCCTGTCCAAGATGGCTGCCGACGTAGCCCTTAAGTACACATTTCATAATGGCCACCCAGTTGGAGAGGGTCCTCTGGGCCACTGGGAGTAGATTCAGAAACCTGTAGGTCTCTCTGCCCACTGCCGCTACAGAGAGCCTTCCTCCAGGCCCCCTTCAAAGGCAGCATCTGGGGAAGCCTGCCACTCCGACCTTGCTCCACATGCCGAGAGAATGAGGCTGAGTTGTGATCAGAAGCCAGTGTTAGGGGTGCAGGCGCCCTAACCCTCTGCAGCAGTGCCCTGGTGACCTTTAAAGGTGCAGCGGAGGCGTTCCTGTGCATTGAAGATGCCATTAAAATGTTACTCATTTGCCCTCCCTTTTCTCACATGTCTGATTGTTTTTCTTCCTGTATTTTATCGCTCTCCCCACCCTTATCGTCTGTGAGACATACCTAACTGTTTCGTGTCTGGGAAAAGTGCAAGCAGTAGGTTGTGCAAACAATGCGTCATTGTTCGTGTCAATAAGCCACGGCTATGCAAACACTTACAGAGACATTGCTGAGCTCTCAGTCAATTTTTCGGCAGTTCATTTTCACCAGCGGAAGCCTGTCGCAGATATCAGTCAAGGCTCCTGGAAGTTTAGGTGGCGTAGATAGGAAACGTGTTGTATTTGAAACAACACATTACTCTGGGGATCAAAGTCAATGCAGATTTGATATAGGATTGGTTTGGTTGCGCTAATCAACAATAAGACCCATTTGGGTTTTCTCAAAAGTCAACAATTTCCTAAAAAAAGCTATTACAGGCATACACATTCTTTGTCAAAATCTTGAATACTAGAGTGCAGGTCAATATCACAGCCCCATTTTTGTTTTTACACCAAAGATGTGTGTTGTCCATGGAATGAAATGATCGTAGCCACATAACTGGAATGTAGATGTGTCTGTCGCCAGTGGGATGACATGCTGATGGTCAGCATCATAGCAGTGGTACCCAGATGGTGTTGGCTTGTTGTGAATTTCTGAAGACGAGAAGAGGAAGTGGGCTGGACCGCCCTTCATCCGGAAGTGATTCTACGTTAGCAAGACAGTGAGGTCATCGCTTTCTAAGGGCAGCATTCAGGTGCAAAATGCGTGATCTTTTATTAGAAAAATCTGAAAGTGAATCAGCATTAACTGAAAGGTCTAGCGCTGCCAAATGAAGAGATGGCCAGGTATGTAACTCATTATTAGTTTAAAATCACACAACGATTGCCACCACTGTGACTGCTTCATTTGGCACCCTCAGCAGAGAGGCCAATGATCAAATGGACTGACAAACTGTCTTCCACATTCATAGCACAATTCCACAGTTCCAGTCTATCTCCCACCAGCGAAACCTTCTAATCAAGAAGAACAAGTTACTTACCTTAATTAGAGCCTTACCTGGAAAATACTCTGTCTTAGCCACAGATTCCATACTTTAGAATATTCCACAGGTGTCAGACTGGATCCAGAAAATCTTGCACAGTACCTCTACGCCCCAGTAGGTGGCGTCGTTCAGCTCACTATTGGCTTCATTGACATTGGACGTGACGTGCCTATATAGCCGTCACCCCAGTGCTCGGACATTAGTTTCTTTTTGTGACATTTCCACGCCAGAAGCACAAAGCCACAGCAGAAGGATGATGGAGGAGTTTACAGGCTTTGTTAGACAGAAAATCAATTTTGCAGAAACAGAGATGTTGGGAATGTCGCTATGGAATTTGTGGCTAGATGGTCTCTACCAGATAAGGTGCTACAGAGTATAAGCAACTTGTTCATCTGATAGACTTCTAGCCACAGATTTCTTAATTTAGAATAGTTACCCAAATGATAACCCCTTGGCTGTCCACCCTCTTGGATTCCCTATCCAGAGGTACAATATGCTCCAGGATTGACTTTGGAGGTGGAGGCCTGGTAGACCGGACTCTCAAAGGTGGGGTGGGGTACTGGGTGAGGAAAGCTGGGTCTCAGAGAGTGGAGCGATGGCAGCAGGCAATGGACCTGCGTGGGTCTGCAAACAGATTCAGACCAAAAAGTCCTAGAGGAACAAATGGGCAAAGTGCCCATCATGACGGACCTGACTGTCAATGCAGCAATGTTTCATAATTGTGAGCACAGCTGCTCACGTAGCAGCCAGGCAGATGTCCAGGACAAGGACTATGTGAGTTAATGTGGTGAATACAGCTTTGGCTCTGGTGGAGTGAGCTTGTAGGAGGCTGCTTCTTGGGCAGTGTGTAGCAGACCTTAACCGCTTAAACTCGCGCGGCAAGAATTCAGTCGCGGAGCGGCGGTTTGAAAGAGTGGGCGGGGCGTGTCGGTCAACGGACGTGCGCAGCACTAGCCATGCAGTGCTCGCGACGGCAGCTGGCCGACAGAAGCAGCGAACAGGTTAATGCAGTGTATTATCCATCTGGAGAAGGTCCACTTCTGCACTGAATTCCCTTTCTTTGTCCCTGTTAACCCAACAAATAGTTGATCATCCACTCGGTGTTCTCTGGTGCTATTGATGTAGAACGACAATGCTCCTTTGGCTCCAGGCAATGGAATCTCTCCTCCTCTTTGGAAGGGTGACACAGAGCGAAGAAGGTCAGCAGCGTGAAGCTTTGGCCAACATGGAAAGATGCCACCATAATTAGTAGAAAAGAGGCATGTGTGCAAAGAACAGTTTATCTGGGAAGAAGTTGGTGTTTGGAGAGCGTACAGAGAGCGCCTGCAGTTAGCTAACCCTCCTGGCTGATGTAATGGCCACCAAGAACCCTGTTTTAATCGTCAAGAGATGCACAGAGCAGATGGGTATGGGCTCGAAGGGTTAACACATCAAAAAGGTTATAACCAAGTTTTGTGGAAACATATGTTGAAGCCCTTTCAGTAAACGAGCCACAGGTGACTTGAACAGGGAGAGCTGATCCGGCAACAGTCAGAAAAGCAAAAGATACCCTTTAACTGTGCCCAAAGCAAAACATTGCCGGTCTAAAAAAAGAACAAACAGCAATATCTTGGAAAAAGATGCAGAAAGATGATCAACATACATTTCAGCACACCAAGTTACAAACTTTTCCAAACAGCAGATGTATACATCTTTGTTGATGGATTCCTGGCTGCCAGTATCACTTCACAGATGTCTGAGGGAATATCAAAATCTCTCATCTGCCACCACTCAATCTCCGCGCAGGAAGGCAGAGCATATGCAGGTTTGGGTGAAGCACACTGCCCTTTTGCTGCACACAATATCTTGCCAAAGGGGCAGCCTGACCGGGGGACCGAGGCTCAAACTCAGGAGTTCGGGATATCACACACTATGCCCCCAATCTGGCGCCACAAGGAAAACTGTGGGCCACGTCCATCCTGATCTTTGACCTCTTCATGGAACCCCTTACTATCATCCTGAAACAAGCAGGGATCAATTATCACCTCTATGCAGATGACACACAACTCTACCACAAAATCAAATCTCACAGCAACATCCTTCATCTTAACATCACACGGAGTAAGATTCAATCCTGGTTTTACTCAAACCATCTAAAACTGAACCCCAATAAAATGGAATTCATTCTATTCTCCCTCAAAAGTAACCACCTCCCAATCCAAGGCTGGATCACTGACCTCAAAGCTCTAAACTGTTCGCTCACTCTATCCAACTCGGCTAAATCCCTAGGCTTCACCCTAGATCAAGATGTGTCACTAAAGGACCATATCAATAACTCAGCCATAGGAGTGCTCTACACACTTCAATACCTCAGAAAAATTAAATCTTTCATCCCATCAGACGATTTTAAATGGGTCGTTCAATCGCTGGTCCTCCCTAAACTGAACTATGGGAATGCAATACGCACAGTGACCCCGAAAACTCACCTCGCCCCCCCGCTCAGAACAGTATTCAACATGGCAGCCCGGCTTATAACAGACTGCAAACGGTACAAACACAACACATCTGCGCACAAGTCCATAAACTGGCTTCCCATCGAAGGAAGGTGCATCTACAAGACCGCCTGCATCACACACAAAGCACTTCACTCTCAGTCCCCTGTCTATGTAGACTACAAACTCACAAGAGCAGGAAGTGCCAGACCTTTGAGAAGCTCAACTGCTCTTCTCCTCGTACCTCCGAAACTAAAAAGGAAATCCACTCAGACTCGCTCTTTTTCAGGTAATGCTCCCAGCATCTGGAACTCCCTCCCGACGGACATTCGCTGCAACCCCTCCTACCCTGCCTTCAAAGGAGACTTGAAACGCCATCTTCTTAACAAACACTGAACCTGATTTCTATTAGGCTCCTGTGATATGTTCATACCTCGGTTAATCTGTTGGCCTTTCTTCCCGTGTGTACACCTTTATTGTTCGTGATGTCCTTCTCTCAGGGTCCCTGATTGCTCATTTCAGTAATTTTCCATCTTCCACAGCCTTATAATTGTTTCCATGTATACAATAAGTGTTTTCCACTGTAACTTTATTTCCCTTATCTTATTTTATTTAATCTTGAACCTATGATTATAATCCTTGCTCTTGATTCTGTACAGCACTCGGATATCTCAGGATCCAGCCCAGCCAGTGCCTTATTGGTCCCTCAATTGTTAATTGTTATGACCTCATTTCAGTAATTCCATCCATCCGGTACCTACAATTGTTTCTTTGTATATGTTATTGTGTGCTCCTCTGCTAACTTTCACTTTCCTTACTTTATTATTGTATGTAACCTTGAACCAATCATTATTGCCTTGCTTGTCACACTGTAAAGCGCTCTGATACCTATGGGTCTAGCTAGCACTATATAAAACCTTAAATAAATACATGGATAAATATAGCCCTGGGCATCAATTACTGCTCTTAAACACACAACAACACACTGAAGTATAAAGTTGATGGAAAAGGGAGATTGCTGGGACTGGTAAGCAGAAATACTGTCGTGATGACTGCCCTCCGCCCATCTCTGCTGATGCCAGAGAAAAACAAATACCGTAACTTATCGAGGTATCTAAGACACTTTAAGAGCATTACAGTGCCCTGCTTTTTACCTGGATAGGTCAAGCTCTATTCTATTGTAGGCAAGATGCTTTATGGGTGTTAGGGAGTCTTTTGTTAAGAGCCATACTGCTGTTGGCTCAGGCAGCTGGATAAACAAACCAAATATTTGCAGCCACGTAGAAGGTAAACATTGTTTTCTAGGGCAGCAAACAATTTATGTCAATCAAAACGTGCACACCACCATGTGGGCGGAGCTAAAGCCGCACTGTAGTTCGCCTGGCAGCTCTTTTTTAGATTGATTACATAGGATCTGGCAGCGGCTGCACTGTCGAGCCACAACCAAAAAGGCACTGCCTGACTGACTCTAGCATGATGGGATAAGGAAACTTTGGGATTTTACATTTTTTTCTTTTTTCCAGTTTTTTAGTTTCACTCCACCTTGCAATTTGCAGACCACGAGTATGGTAATTAGTAGGTGTGCAAGTAGTGCATTCTGGAAGCTTCTGCTCTTGGAAGGGGAGGTAATACCATCATTTCATTTATAATTCTCCGTTCCTAGAAGCACAAATCTAACTTCCGTGGTTTGCCTCCATGGTTTGCTCCGGGGTTTACTGACTGCAGAGCCTGTTGGCTTAAACCCTCGTTTTTGTGCAATTATAAATTGATTTGGAAACCTGATTCAGTTGCGTACGTTTGTGACTTACTCATCGAGCGTAAGAGCACCATTTCCTGTGTTCTGCCGCTGTAGCTTGTTTAGACACGTTCTGTCATATGTTTACTTTGGCTGACTGCATATGTATTTATTAAAATACAGCAAATATTGCTTTTCTGTTAAAATTGCTTTCAACTTGAAACCATGTTCAGCCAAACATGCAAGCCTTGGCAAGCCTCACGCTCCATTACTTTACGATTTCCTTTTAGATTCAGTAGAATATTTTTTGTTCAGGGGTGCCCAAACACCTGATAAAGACAGCTTTATTTTCAAAAAGCTGTTAATGGTTGTACCAGTGCAGTCCCTAACCAGCAGAGGAGAAACGAATAGAGGAACGTGCAGCATTTCCTTGCCATATTTCGTCTTCTTGGATAGTGCTGAGGGGTTCTCAACTCCCGGAGAATCAACATTTGGCAAAATAGCATTTACCCTACACATGGCTACTTGTTCTGCTATTTCCTTTTCCCTGTTCTACCTTTGTGGTACACCTTTGAATTTCAACCTTATTATTTATTTTGCAGACTAAAGGCTTCATTTACAGTTTGGAAAGAACTGAAACGACTTCAATATATTAAGTAAATTCTAAATACGGAGTAAAATTTACCAAATGAATTTCCTCCACCACATAGGGATGCTATACTTGAGGTCTGATGCGGCAATTGGATGGTAAAGAAATTGTGGTAATGAAATTAAAGGGCTGTAAAGTGTAAGTTAAAAATAATAAGAGTCCATTATATGTAAAGCACGAACATATCATCCCTTAAGGTTTCAAGGTGCTGGGGGCCGTCGGGAAGATTAATTGCCAGATGTATCAAGCCTTTTTCCCGTTCGCAAACGGGCAGATTCTCAGAATCGGCCCGTTTGCGAACGGGAAAAAGCCTTTTGGGATGTATCATGCCAAAAGGCCATTGTAAAATAAGGAATTGCAAAATGTGCGATTCCCTATTTTGCGAATGCATTTAAGGAATTGCAAATTGCAATTCCTTAAATACAATTCTGGAAGCACCCAAAATTAGCGATTTGTCCTTAAGGAATCGCAAATTACCACCATCTTCAGGTTGGTGACAATTTGCGATTTCCTAAAAAAATGCATTTTTCAAAGTGCCATGTGGCGCACATACATGCACTTAGGACATGTATGTGTGCCAGGTGTGCACACATGCATATTTTAGGGGTGCAACAGGGTGTCCATTTGGCACCCTTGCACCCTTGAAATTGCATTCGCAATTTGCGAGTACCTTTTGGTTACTCACAAATTGCGAATGTCTTCCCATTCATTCCTACGGGCCTCTAGGCCCATAGAAATGAATGGAAGGTATTCCTTAATTGCGAATCACAATTTGGAATTCGCAATTAAGGAATATGTAGGAATCGCAATTATTATTGCGAAACCTACATACATTGCATTTTGTGAGTCGTTAATAGCGAATCGGTAAAATTCACAATTAAGGACTCGCAAAATACAATGATGATACATCTGCCCCTAGGAGAGCTATTGCCCAGAGTCACATGATGCTGAGCTGAGCTGCCACCGGTGCCAGCGATCGAACCGTGAGCCCTAGCATCAGCCGCTCTAGCCGATGCACCACACCTCTTCAAGCAGTCATGAGAATATTTGCTTTGTTAATGACCTTAGCCAAGTAGGAAGCTGGCTTTAGATATTAGTCTATATAATAGAGGATTTGTTTGAGCGTTGGGGATAGTTTTTGGTGACTGGTGCTGATATATTACAAGGTCTTAGAAGATGGGCGTTCCCGTGGTGGTGGTGCTCAGGTTAAATGACTGGTGCCATGAACATCACAAATCCAAAGAGGCAGCATGTTTGTCCATATATTTGTCCAGATGCCATTTACTGTCTAAATGCTGGTAAATATTTGATTAAAATAATTAGCTTCTTGAGTTTACATCAACGGCAATTGAAAGAAGTCACCTTTTAACATGTAAGGCACAAAGAGGAAATGCAAAGAAAATGCAATCTGATAGGCTTACATTGAGAGAGGAGAAAAATGAGATGGTCCCTTTAAGAACATAGAAGGGACCCCTTCGTGCAATGCCTTTACAAGAAGTTACCTGTGAGAGTCAGTTCCTTCTTTTCATCTCATTTTACGCAAGATGTCTGAATACCGTAGGTGTTCTCACACATCTAAAAAACAACTTTTTCTAGTGAAAATGATTTTCAATCCATTTTTACCTGATATATCTCTACTGTTGAGTAAACATATTCTTCCATACATCTGACACATATTGTCTGTTAGATAGCCTTCTCTTTTTACCAACTGTTCATCTTGTGTAAGGAAGAGGGCAAGTTCTGAGGCACACAATGTCTATGTGGTATACCTGTCACCATCTCTTGAGGCAAAAGGATAAGACATTTGTAGTAAAACATTCTGCAAAGTTAATGTCATTAAAGACTAAGGGGAATATCGCAAAGCCAGGGGATAATTATCGCTAAGCGCACTTAGCGCTAGGATAATTATCGCCAGCTTACGCTGGTTCCTATCGCGGAGATAGCGTGCTATCAGCAACGCATATCTCCAATGCGATAGGAATCCAAGCGTTAGCTGGAAAACAGTATTATTATATTTCCAGCGATAATCGCACTGCGACCGGCGATACCTTGCTGATAGGGCAGGGTGTTCTTAGCCATGTAATCCACCTCCCATTGGAGTACATGGCTAAGTCAGATTACAAGCAGGCATAAGGAAAGTAGCGATAACCGTGGTTAGCGCTACTTTTCTTATCTCTCTGCCTGTTAGCGTGCAGCTTGATAATTGGAGAAATGTCGGTTAGCGACATTTATCCAGTTATTTTGGGGAGGAACGCCCACTTTGCATCTCATTAGAGATGCAAAGCTGGGCATTGTTGTTGCTGGCGCTAAGTCAGCAAAACATGTGATAGCGTGACTTTGCTGATAAGGCGATGAAATTATCGCCACTTTTCGCCAGAAAACGGGCGCAAAAACAGCGATAATTTCATAGCGCCCCCTTGATGATATGCCCCTATATTTTTAAAGGTGTTTTGGGGTGCGCGCAAGCAGAGGGGAATTTCAGAGTGTATTACGACTATCAATGAAGATCTTACGATGCAGAACTAGTGGTTTGCAGCAAATTGCTCATACTAATTTCACTTGTTAATTCTGTTGCCAGGTCGCCTAGTCATGCAAATGTGTGATTACGAATTCTCCAACCACACAGCCTCCTTTGCCAGACCTCTGTGACAACCTCTCCAACTATTTCCAAAACAAAATCCTCAACATCTAGAGCAACTTCAACCCCCAACACAACACACAAAAACTCATCAACCAGCCGCCTACCATCACCGAATTGGACCACCAGATCACAAACTGCAAACCCCTCACCCCAGATGACACCGCTATAATCATGAAAATAATCCATTCATGGGCCTCCACCAACCGCTGCCTCCACCACATCTTCAAACTAGGAGGAACTCTGATCAGCTCCAACCACACCATCATGATTAACACCTCCATCTAAAGTGGAACCTTTCGGACAGCTGGAGCCACCCAGAAACCACTGCTGTCCTGAAAAACCAACGGCTGACTCAAAAGAGCTCACCAACTACAGACCCATCTCCTCCTTTCTATCTAAAACATGGAGAAAGCAAACAACAAACATCACACAGCCTGGATTGTGAAAAAGCCACAGCACAGAAACTGCCCTGATGGCAGCAACCAACGACATCCGAACCATCATGGACAACAGAGACATTGCAGCACTCATACTACTTGATCTCTCTGCAGACTTTGACACCGTCTCCCATAGCACCCTCCTCGCAAGATTCCACAACTCACAGCCTCACCCTGAGGTAGATGGCCCCTGTCCTCTCCGACTGAAACCCATGTATAAGGCTCCTGCCCCTGCCTCTGAACCCAAGAATCTCATCTGCAAAGTTCTTCAAGGATCATCGCTGAGCCCTACCCTCTTAAACGTCTACATAAAACCACTTGCCCATGTCATAAGGTCCCACAAATTCAACATTTTATCCTATTCAGAGCACACCCAGCTCATTCTCTTCCTCACAGACAACAACCACACCACCAGGACTGGCTTCAACACCTGCATGTCTACCAAATCAAGCTGGATGAAGCAGAACTGTCTCAAGATCAACACGAATGAAACTGAAGTCCTGATCTTTGGGCACAAGAGACCTCAAAGAACTTCCTGTCTCCACTGACCATTCCAAAAACCTTGGCATCATAGACAACAAGTTCACAATGGCCAGACAAGTGAACTCCGTCACTTTCTCCTGTTTCTTCATCCTACGAATGCTCCGCAAAATATACCATTGACACCCCACCAACTCCAGTTGCACGGTCACCCAGGCCCTCACCTCCAGCAGACTAGACTATGGTAATGCACTCTACGTCGGCATAACAAATCAACTCTTAAAAGACTCAAGACCACCAAGAACGCCGCCGCCAGACTTATCCTCAACATCCCTCGCAATGCACACATCACGTCCCACCTCAGAGAGCTGCACTGGCTACCAATTCAGAAGACTTGCCAATTCAAACAGCTCACCCATGTATACAAAGCCCTCCACAACCTGGACCTGCCTACTTCGACAACTGCCTCAACTTCCACCAACTCACCAGGAAACTGCAGTCAGCCTCACTCCAACTGGCACAAATACCCGCATCCGCAGGAGCAAGGCAAGGGGACATTCCTTTTCCTACTTCGCCGACAGGTCCTGGTACAACCTTCCACACCACATTAGGACTTCCCTGTCCATCAGATATTGAGGACCTGGCTATTCGACCAGGAGCCCAATCGGGTTACTCACCTACTCAATACCTTGGTTGATAAGAATGCTATACAAATCCTCTTCACATAGCATAACAAGGGATGATTTGTGGAGTGTACTGGCAGAGCGTGGTGTTGCAATTACATTTATGATTTCAGATATGGGGCTGCAATAATCTTGAATTTCGGGAGGCGTGGCCTGAGGCGTCAAGATGGTGGTCGCATTCTAAGAGTGTTCCGGACCCCTCCGTCATCTGCCTTGCATCCCGGTGTTCATAGCAGCCATCTTTGATCCCTACCTGCCTGATGCGACTCCTCGGAGTTGCGGCGTTGGTCTCCTGTGCCCAGAGTGGTGCATAGGGGCTTCTGACGCCGTCCTGAGCCCGCGATCCGTGGAGGCCTGACATTCCATCATGGTGGCCTTTTACTGGCTGTGCTGTGGTGGCTCTCCTTTGGCTGTGCCGGCCGGAGCTGCTTGATCTCTGGCGGCGCAGTCGTCCTGGGCTGTTCCTTGGCCCTGGATAGGCTATTGGTGATCTGCAGGTGGATGTGACCCAGTGGATATTGGGGACCCCGCTGCCCACGACAGTGCGGCCCGTGCACCAGCGGTGGTGGGCACCCGGCCGAAGATCTTCGCCCTCCGTCTCTCGACCAGCGTGTCAGCTGGTGTGTCTGGAACACTCTCCGAAGTGGCAAGTGGCGCCCGCGAGGTTGTGCTGTGGTGCTGAGCCCCCGGCTGGGTTCGGCCCCGACCAGAAGGCAGCTACATCTTTCGGTGAGTGGGGACAGGCTGTCTTAACAGGTAGTGGCGCGTGGGGTGATGCGCCCCCCTCTTCCTTTCAGGCCCGTTGCGATGGGTCGCCTCCTCGCCCAATCAATTTGGTGTTGTTCTGAGGGCTGTCAGATCTGGAGGAGACGTGGCTGTGGTTCCGGCTGGGCCCCCAGAGAGGTGAGCTACAGAGGCCTTCCCTCACCTCCGTCACTACGTGAGGGATTGAGCGGCCCGCACCATTCCACAGGGCCAGAGATGTGCCGTGTCCCTGGGCCTTCCCGCCGCTGCAGATCTCTGCACTCCCAAGCAATTAGCACCTCGCAGGCATCCGTCGAGGGGAAGATTTGGGAGATCAAAGTGGACGTATCCCTCCTCCGACAAAACCTCCGTAATGCCACTGCACGACTTACGGAGGCTGATTCTCGCTTATCCACAGTGGAGGATGACATCTCACAACTGAAGGAGCGGGTAGCACACCTCCACTCCCACACCAAGGAACTCCACCGGCGTGTGGAGGATGCTGAAAACTGCACACGACATAACAACCTCCGCCTGGTGGGCTTTCCCGAAGGGGTCGAGACGACCCAGGTAGCCACCTTTGTCGAGGCCTGGTTCACATCATGGATGCACAAGGACGCCCTCTCGACATGGTTCGTGGTTGAGAGAGCTCACCGATCCCTCGACCTAGGCCTCCCTCTGGAGTCCCACCTCGCCCATTTATATTGAAAGTCCATAACTTCAAGGACCGGGACACCATCCTGCGGGTGGCACGTGCCAATGGACCCCTCAAATTCCAAAACCACACCGTTATGTTATTCCTGGATTACACCAGGGAGATGTAAGAACTCTGATGCTCCTTCACAGACGTTAAAAAGAAACTGCGCGCCCTGGGCCTACAGTACCAACTTCAGTTCCCTGCACGCCTCCGTATCATCTTTCAGAGCAAAACTCACTTCTTCAACTCGCCCCAGGCAGCATGGACATGGCTGATGGAGGAACATCCCCTCCGCCAGAGGCGTGGTCTGTATCCGGGAACCATGTACTCCCAACCCAAGGGGCCACTGTCGCCGGGGCGTCGGTGGCACACCCAGTCTCATAGAGGGCATCAGTCCCAGGTAGCGGCCTCCAGATCTTCGAGCACGGCAGCCCTCGGACTCCAAGACTCCTCCAGCCAGTCAGGCTCTCCACCCCGCATCAGGCACTGGTCTGCAGAAGATCTACCTGGAGTATCCTCATCGCCAGCCTGGGGGGGCTTGCCCAGAATAGACTCGGACCTTTCCAGCACTCCCACCCTCCGAGGCCCTGCTGACCGAGGTTGGATACCTACTGGCTATGAGGGCGGGAATCTCCCCCGGTGGGGATCTTGAACAATGGTAGACTTTCGTGCTCACTTATCTTGTTTTTCTGCTGAATCACTACATATCCGTCTGTAAGGAGGGGTCCTCAACGCACCCAACCCGAGCATTCTAGTTTGGTTACTGTTACAATGGGGGGTCGACAGATGCTTCCGTTCTTGAAGTATAGAAAGGGGGGAGGTGAAGGGGGGAGGTTTGGGATAGTTTTTTCCCTATGTCATTTTTGTTGTTTTATTGTTTCAGCTACCATGGACCACCTCGTGGCTACTCTTCAGGGGCCAGATACGATCTCATTACTTGCGCTCCCCCACACAGGTGCGTGCTCTGGCGCGCCTTTCTGACTCCCTGCAAGGTTATACGAACCAGATCCAAGTACCATCCACCATGACTGATACACCTGTCCCTAGGGCGTCCCTTCATGTCTTATCGTGGAAGGTTAATGGTATCTTAGACCGGCTTAAACGCACAGCTGTCCTGCGCTATGCGCAATGCCTTAGTATAGATGTCCTCCTACTCCAAGAAACGCACCTGATGGGTAACTGCTGCTCCTTTCTGGCACGCTATGGGTATGTTAGTGTGTGGCACTCAGGCTTCTCTAGGGGTTCCCTTAGGGTGGCTATCCTTCTGAAACGCCCCCCACGATTCTTGCAACCACCCTTAAGCACACTGGGGCCCTGCTGACTGCCTTGCCCTTGGGCCCTACCATCACTGGAGGTGATTTTAATGTGGTTTCCTTCCTGACCCTTGACACAACAGCCCCTCCCTCTAACAATAGAGTGGCGCAGTCGAAGCAACTACGGAACTGGTCCGAGTCTCTGGGCCTCTGTGATGCTTGGCGTACCTAGCACCCCCGCATATCCCAATTCACCCACACCTCTGCAGTGCACCATTCACAGGCTTGTGTAGATGCGAGTTTTGTCCCCTTGACCGACTGCTCTGCGATTCTGGATGTCCGTATCCTTCCCAAGGGGATTTCTGACCACTCCCCAGTGCTTCTTAGTACAGGGGCTCCTGTCCCCTAGGCCCACCAAAATGGAGAATGAACGCATGGTTCCTCCAAGATAAGGACTTTAAAAAGCTGCCAGGGACGGAGCTCAAGCAGTATTTTCTCACTAATAAAGGGTCGCTAGCTTCTCCAGGTACCCTATGGGCGGCAGGTAAGGCTACCATTCAGGGTGTTGTGAAGGGCCAGCTCAAAAGCCAGAGACAGGCACAACTGCGGGAAATCACCTCACGGAGGCGTCGGCAGTTCCCTCCCATGCCTCACAACATTTTCCGTGCCCGACAACTCACTCACCTCTGGGCAGAGATCAAACAGTTATCCCTAGAGGCTGCTAAGCTCCTTTGGAGATCATGAGTAGCAAGAGTCTATGGCTGGGGAGACAAAAATGGCACAATCCTACATAGATTAGCCACATACCCCAGGGAGAACCGCATTATCTCGGAGGTGGTGGATGAGGACGGAGCGGTACACAACGCCCCACTGGAGATGGCCCGCACCTTCGTCCAGTACTACCAACGACTCTACACAGCAAGAGCCCCGGGCCTGTCCCTCTCCGCCCTCCTCGAGCAAGGAAATGTGCGTCTCCCTCGGATGGGTTCTGCCGCCCAGAAAGACCTGGATCTCCCCATTTCTCGGGAGGAAATCAATGAAGCAATCTCCCTCACCTCGTCGGGCAAGATCCCAGGCCCAGACGGCCTTCCCCAAGAATATTACGTGCTGTATCGCAAAACTCTTGTGCCCCACCTGTCCGACTTATTCGATGAAGCATTGGAGAAGGGTTCCTTTCCACCCGAGACGGACATCACCACCATTGTGGTCCTACTGAAATCTCAGCCACCCTCCAGTCACTGCGCAGACTATCGTCCCATCTCCCTCATCAACATGGAGATCAAGCTGTACGCCACTATTCTCGCCCAACGACTGAAGCCCTATATGTCCCTGCTGGTTCACCCGGATAAGTGCGGCTTCATGCCCATGCAAGGTACCCAACACTGTCTTAGGAGGTTACAGCTGGCCCTAGCTCATCGACATTTACTCACTCCATACCTAGCACTCCTTCTCATAGACTTTGAAAAGGCCTTTGTCTCGGTGGACTGGGCGTACCTAATGGACGTGTTGGCCGAGATGGGGTTTGGACCCCACTTTAGGGTGCTGGTCCGTGTCCTCAATGCCCAGCCACGGGCACGTGTGTTGGTCAATGGTGTGCTGTCAGAGGCTGATCCTGCAGTCCTTCGGGAAAGCATCCGGCATCCGTCTGAACCCGGGGAAGTCGGTATTGGTCCCACTGTACCTATCCAGGGACTGTTACGATTGGCTGTCCACCATACCGCTTCGGAGTCAATCATTCAAATATTTGGGGATATGGGTCACCCTTCTTCCTGAACTGGGCTGCTCTCTCAACGTCACCCCATTGGTGAAGAAGGCTAAAGTGGATCTTCAAAAGTGGAAGACGCTGCCACTGAATCCCCTGGGGAGGGTCGCCTTGTTCAAAATGATGATCCTCCCCAGATTTCTTTACATCTTCCAGAACGCCCCCTTCTGCTTTCCTAGAGCCTGGTTTCGAGAGCTGGACAGTCTTGCCACCCAATTTCTCTGTGGTGGGGAGCGGGCGCGCTTGACCCTGACCCTATGTCTGATCCCCGCCTTTGATGGGGGTATGGGGATGATGCACCTCTATTTCTTGACTGCACGTCTCATAGTTATCCACGATTCGGTTCAACAGGGGTTAGTCTGACCCTGCTTACCGACTCGAGCTGAGCGAACTAGGTCTACCCAAAATCCAATCACTGATGTTTGGGAGGTCCATTCGATCTCAGCTACTGGACG
Source organism: Lissotriton helveticus (assembly GCF_964261635.1). Classification (NCBI taxonomy): domain Eukaryota; kingdom Metazoa; phylum Chordata; class Amphibia; order Caudata; family Salamandridae; genus Lissotriton; species Lissotriton helveticus. Next base: position 1,770,270,939 of record NC_136068.1, read on the forward strand.
TGATGCGTTCCGTGTTGTTGGCCTGGTGGGCCTCATTGCGTCATACTCGCTGGACGCGCAAGCTGATCCAATGTACACCCATCTGGCAGAACACTTGCTCCAAGAGGTTAGTGGGCAGCAAGGGTTTAAATCATGGGACCTTATTGGAATCTCACAACTTGGGGATGTCTGGGCTAGCAGCCACATGTGTTCATTTCAAGACCTCCAGACCCCTTACTCCCTCCACCCATTCCAATTCTACAAATACTTACAGCTGCAGCATGCCCTTCACGTGCATATCACAGATGATACTAGGCTCCCTGAATATAGCTCTACCAAGGCACAGACTATGCTTGGGTGACTTGGGCAAAGTGGGTATCTCTCGCATTTACCAAACTTTGGTCAACAACACCCCCACTACACTGGACAAGTTGAGAGACCATTGGGAAGAGTGGGTGGGTCCCCTTGATGAAGAAGACTTGTGTGACGCCCTCATTGCGCCCAAGACAGTCACTGCATCTGCCAAACTCCTACTGACTCAACTATACTACTTGCATGCTGCACATCTCACCCCCTTGCGCCTTCACCGGGTGGGCCTGTGCTCGGATGCATCCTGTGCGAGGTGTGGCCATGCCCCAGCCGACTTTTTCCATATGGTCTGGTCATGCCCCCGCTTGGCGCGATTCTGGGGTGATATCGATGAGGTGATCACAGAATTCCTGGGTTGGGTGGTTCCCCACGACCCCCGTCACTCCCTATTGGGATCATAGATGGACTGCATGGGTCCAGTAATGAAAAACTATTTTTTAACACAGCCATGACTGTAGCTAAACACGACATAGTGGCGGAGTGGTAATGTCCGGACCCACCTGGCCTCGGGAAGTGGTGGAGGTGGGTAGACTGGTGCGCGACTCAAGAAAAACCCTGTATGCAGCACGAGGTTGTCCCAAGTAAAACCGTAAGGGGGTGGGGAAAATGGCTGGGTACTGTGGAATGATTAAAATACTCTGCTCAGTTTCTGTATCTGTGTATACCTTCAGAGGACGGGACTCATGAGATGCTATACTCCTGTAAATGCTAGTGATTCATCATTTTCCATGTCTAATGCTGATTTGCTGTTTGCTTTTCAAAACAATAAAATTGATTATCAAAAAAAATCTTGAATTTTAGAGTGTGTGCAGGTTAGTTAGCTGTTGTTGATAAATGTATTGTGCTATTGTAGCATAGAAGCCACCACCATGGGGAATCCCTGTGGTGCCTCCTAGTATCAGGACTTTCTCTGGAGACCTTACTCTACGATGGATTTTATAAAAAAAGGTTTACACACAATATCGCGCCTAATCAAAACTGCATAAGGCTGCCTTGTCCAGCAGTGAGCTGCAAAATATGGCTCACTATGAAGGCAACCACATAAGTGAGTGAGACTTGGCATAGGTGAGACTACACTACCGCTATTAGGAGGTTGAGGCTGGCTAGGTACTGCACACCGCAAGACGTATAGGCAGGATTCTACACAAGAGTAATTGGTATGCTGATTATATGGGTGATCCCAACTGGCACAAAGGAGGATTGATTACTCTCACTCTCTCTCAGTACTAGTCATGCTGAACTGCCTATTTGCTCACACTCTGAAAGGTAAGATAATCTACTGTGTGCATGTGGCAGGATAGAGGTTACCCAGTTGCAAACACCCAGGGCCTGTGTATGGTGACTAGCATTGGGTGTGATAGACAGACTCAAGACCTTAATGTGAGTACTGCATGTTGTGACTGACCTTGTTAACTGCATGAGAATGAACAGGCCTTCTCAGCACCAGTGATGCAGTTTAAAATATAGACCTATTCACATACTGGTGTACGAGGCAGAGGTACTTAACTTTTATCCTTTCCTTAACTTATGATGTCTGGTGGGGTGTGATCCCGTCATCTGCATGAGGATAAAGTAACAGTCTATCTCCACTCTCAGAGCGCAGTTACCCCTCCAAACAGTCACATATTGGCTGTATCATCGCCTTTGACCCTATACAGCCCTCCGCTGCCTTTCGGCTACGTTTGCACGATACACATACAAATGACAGACATAAATGCATACATGCAGAGAGTGGGATTGAATTACATCAGGGGTTCTGAGATACCAGCCTGTTCTCTACAATGGGTGATGTTAAAAATGCAGGAGGGGGAGCTCAAAGGAAGTGCTCTCTGCAATGTCTGGCAAGAAGTGTCTTTAAAAATGATCCTCTGTAGTACACAGAGAAATCCTGCTAAAAGTACCCTAAAACAAATTGTGTTTCAATTACCACACTCTTGCTACCCCTTCCATGACTCCCACCCACTTCCTATTGCTTTTTCTAGAGATTGGCTTTTGAAGTACAAGACATGCTCTACCTTCTAACACTAGGCTTTTTCTTTTTTGTTCCTCAGTGGTATGTGTATTTCATCATTATGAGGTGTGCCATTAGCTTCTGTACAGGACTGCTTCTGCTCCTCATTGTCGCCTTCCACACCAAGGAGATCCAGGTAAGTGCTTCTCAAAAATGTATCCTCTTGTAGCATATCCATAGTGGAGCAAGTTGATGGATGCACACGTCTGGAGTTTGAGGGCTGGTGCGAATCAGTTTGAAAGAAGAAGCATTTGAGCACAGAGTTAGCGAGATACAGGCTCTCTGTTCACATGAACCCTACACAGTATGCCACAGCAGCAGGGTAGTGATGATGACCCATCCGAAATTTCTCCCTAAGGTGGTCTCAGATTTTCATGTCACTCAGACTATTACTTTACCTACATTCTTTCAGCCCCTCTCTTCTCCTGCAGAGAGATCTCTCCACACTCTTGATGTTAGAAGGGTTTTGAAGTTATCTCTAGATGGGACAAAATCCTTCAGAAAATCAAAACAACTCTTTGTCAACTATGGTCCTCTATGGACAATAATGCCACTTCCAAACAATCTTTATGTAGATGGATTGTCTGCTGCATAATCCTTAGTTAACGAAAAGCAAATAGGACCCTATCTGGTAAACCTAGGACCCACTACACCTTAGCTGCTTTGCTAAGGAGCATCCCAATTGCTGAGATTTGCAAGGCAGCAAGTTGGAGATCAGTTCACAACTTTACAAGACACTTATATTGATTCAGATGCTAAGGCTGATGCCCAGGTGAGGCAAGCATCTCTAAAGAATTTGTTGGCCTAATTTTACTTTTCTCCTATTTTATCTCTTCCTTCGTGGAATCTTTGAGGGGCAAGCTTGCTATTCAGTGCTTATGATTATTTATGGAGATCCCCTGAGCGAGATGCAATGGTTTCTTACCTGTAATCCTTGTTCTCTCTCTGGGAAATCTCCATTAAAATCATAAGCAACACTCACTCCTCCCCGACGGAAGAGAATACATGTATACCACTATACAACTGATTCACTTCTCAAAAAGAACTGAGTAAACGGCCATCTACAGGGCATGATGGGACATTGGAGGTCAGAAGGCCCTTAAAGGCGCAGTGTTCTATTTACATTCTTGCAATGCTGCAACCTATGCAGGTTGCAGTGCTATGTATTATTCCTTAGATTACTTTAAAAAGAAGCAAAAAGTGTTTGTGTTTTTAAAAATCACTTGTTATTCTTGTTTAATTGATTTCTAAGGGTTGGACTTTCATAAACATTGGCAATATAGCCTTTAAGGCTGCAAAACATTTACATGTCAAATGTCACATTGTCTGTCAGCCAGAATTATGCTCAATGGGTCATTGGCTAGGCGTTTTGATTTTCGTAGTGATACGCAGCAGCGCTGCCCTCTTTCTCCTCTGTTTTTTTATATTTACATCAAGTCATTTGCCCAGCTACTTAGAAGGGACGCTCAGGTAAATTTCCTTCTGTTTCCCGCATTATAGCAACTCTGAGTCTGAGGTGATGTAATGGAATGTTGCAGTTTGGACAGGGAAGGCACAGGTGGAGATTAAGTACCTGGGAATTTTAATTGTCAGCCCCCTGCAGGAAATAATGCTGCATAATCTAGGGAAGATGACAAAGGAGGTGGATGTTTACTCGCTAGATGGAAGAATTTGTTATTAACAATCTAGAAGCGATTGAATTTGATTAAAATGTCGATTCTCCTCAAGCTGACATATCTTTTTAATTGCATCCCACTCACATTCCCAAGAACAGCTATAGACAAGATTCTGGGGAAAATAAAAAGCTTTATATGTGAGGTTCAGACTATTGAAGGGGGGCCTTGCTCTGCCGGGCCTGAATCTGTACCTTAGGGGAACTGCCTTCAGGACAGGGGGTACTACCTGGGGTAGTATTAGAAGTTAGGATTGGGGGTTCCTTATCGAGGTTCAAATATCTTCAGCTGTCTTCCTGTCACTCAGGAGATAGTGAACGCTTGCGAAGACGAGTCTGTAATGCAGGATATGAGGCCTAAAAGTAAGGAGGTTGCCATCTGGTATTGGAAGTTTTTGGATGCCGAAGATAGAAAAATGGTGGTGCCGCAGTCAGTATCGGAAGGAATCATCCTGAAGGTTGAGCTACAATTTATGTGGCAACCATCTTTGAAGTAGTTGTAATCTGTGGACTAGCCCGCTAATCAGACCCAAAATTACTTTTTCCCCATCAACAGACTATATTGTGCCCCTGAAAAGATTGCAAAGTTTGTAAAATCTACGACCCCAGATGTCAAAGATGTGGCCATTTAAAAGCTAACAATGAACATTAATTTTTCACCTGATCTGGGTCAGAGGGTTTTAGGAGGACATTGAGAATGTTTTAAAGGACATCGTGGGGGTCAATATCAAGCTAAGTCTAGAGCTGGTTCTGATGCGGGTGGAAATGGTCTCACTCAGCCTTTTGAATAGAGAACAGAGGGGCTGTTGTTTTCTCCTGTACTTTTAGCCAGGAGAGAGATCTGCAAGCGCTAGACTGATCCATTTCCCCGTGCAACAGGGTGGCTCAAAGTGGTATACTGGACTTGTCTTTTGGACACTGAGGGTAAACTTGGCAGAATTTTCCAAGTGGAGTGGTATGTTGGTAGTGGAACCGGCAGAACAAGTGATTACACTGAGGTGCCGCTATGGGTGACGGGTCATTTGGCTTGTCGGTGCTATCTTGATATGAGGACAAATTCTGTCATGTAATTTTCTTGGCCTTTCCAAAGTGAGGCGAAGTAGATGTGACTTTGAAAGAACTGCTCTCAGTTCCCTGGATGTGGGCGGGGCTATTTAGTGCATAATGTTATCACTGGAGATCCCCTGAGAGAGAACTCTCTTTTCTCCGGGCACAACCTATTCTTTTTAAAACCCAGTACTCTTCCCCTCTACAACACAAAAGTTGAAACTTTGGTTTCGACATTTGGAGTGATGTTTGTAGCCCACAACCGGTTCTTTAGTTTTGGAACCCAATCTAATGCATTAACCAAAGACAACTGAATATTATTTTTGATGACCCAGTTGCATCGTTCGCTAGCTTATTGTTTCAGGGATGGTACAAAAAAGTGGTAACACGTGTGACCTTTGGCCCCTGATGAAATCTCTCAACTCTCTAAAAATGGATAGAGGTCTGTGTCAGTGACAATTTCATGAGGCACTTCTTCCTTAGAAAATATATTTTCTAAAAATGTCTTGACTATGAATGCAGTTTCACTACTAACAAAACCTTGGACCACCAAGCATAATAATCAATAACTACTACTACTATTCCATGCATGACCACATCCCTTACAAAATAGAAAGCAACAATAATATCAACCACAATTTTAGAGCAGACCTTTTCCAGCACAGAAATTGTTGCCACAGTGCTAGAAATATAACTTGTGACTTGTCGCTGGTAGTATACAACATGCATAGCTTCACAAATTGCTCCACAGACTTAGCCAAAATCAGCCACCAAAATACCACTCATATCCTTTGCTTCATGTTTCACAAACTAATGTGGCCCTCACATGCTAATTCCACAACTTTGGACCGCAAGAACAAAGGTACAACTAAAGTGTACAGTGTCATTGACTACGGCAGTTCAGTGAAATATGCCAATACGCATCCACACCTGGATCCAAAACACTGGAATTTGGCCAGCTGCCTTTTACTAGCTGAATAAGCCTTTTATAGAGTTTCATCCTCATCTACAGCGTGCAACCACTCATCATCAGTGACAGCACCACTTGTGACAGTTATCAAAATCCTAATCACAACAACATCCTCCTCTAGAAACTTTTCATCATTGCAGGAAATTGGGTTACAGGTTGGGAAAACTGAAAACACTAAAGCAGAAACCACATTTCCTGTCATGGTGAAGTCACAAGCAACCCCCAAATAACATGTGCTTAACCCTCTGTTAGTTTGGCACAAAAGCAGTGAGGCAAGGTGAAAAGTATGTATGCAGTACTTCAACAGTAATAAAGTGGAAACACAACATAAGAAAAATCCCACACCAATTAAAAAATAGAGGAAGATTTAATAGATTACTTGAGATTAAAACAACAAAAATCCAATTAGTAGACACAGAGGTATGCAGTTTAAAATATTTAGGTGAAAATAGTGCCTAAAAGCACAAAGTTTCAGCTGTGGGTTTCTGCAGCGCCAGACTGGGACAAAGTCACAAGTTCAGGCCAACCACGATGGAGTGCGGGTCGTTTACAGGGACCAAGTTAGGTCAGCTGAACAAAGTACCTTAAATCCTGGGTTGTGGACCGTTGCATGGACCGTGTTGAGGATGCGTTGTGAAGTGGCGATTCAGAAGAAGCTGCAGGCTGCAAAGCATGGTCCTGCATCTGGGAAGTGCTGCACGCTGCGAGGTGATGCATCATGCTGCGTTGGTTCTGCTCAAAGGTCCACAGCTGGGATGACAGAGCACCTTCAGGCCAACCTCCAAGGGTGTAGGCTTCCTCTTTCCAGCTGAGAAGTGTTGAGGCCAAGGGGGATTTGTACCTCCTAGTAATACCTCGCTTAGTAAGTAACAAAGCCAGATCAGCAAATTTGGCTCGTACTTTGTATTCTTTCCTTCAACGGTATAATCCCAGTATTCTTGTTTCTATTGTATGCCAACCAGTGTCTCCTGCAACCTGCTTTAAGGTGTCAGTTATTCCGCTCCAGTATCATCCTAGCCCAGGGCAAGACCAAAGCATGTGTATGAGATCTGCGTCCTGCGTCGAGACACCTGAGGCAAGACGGCGTAATTGTTAGGGAAGATTGCATGTATTCCATGTCCAGTTAAATACATTCTCTGAGTTATCATATACTGAATACATTTAAAACAGGTTTTACTGGGGGGGCGTGGCTTGCGCGCCGCAGCAGCATGGCGTGTCGCGCTTGAGCTCCCAGGCGAGTGTGGCCCGTCGGAGACCTTCAGCCGCTTCCTGACTGCCCTTCTTCACCGGAAAGACATGCCTTGGGGCCGGAGTATGCCAGGAGTTGTTTGAGCTAATTTTCGGCGAATTCTGCCGACGGCTGCATGTTTTCCTCGTCCAGCTGATGTGACGCACGGTCTCTTCACGAGCGGCCGCCATCTTCCCGCTTGTGACGGAGCCGGCGCTTTCTCCTCAGAGGTGCCGTTTTTGAGATACATTCTTGCCGGTGCTTGCTACTGGTAAAATTTTTCTTCCTTTTTTCTGCTCCTTGTGCTGCTTGGCTAGATATTATGTTGCCTATGCTATTATTTCTTCAGTGCAGTCCTTTGGTGCTGGTGCTGGTGCTGCTTTTTTCTCATGCTGTATTTGCTGTGCCCTCTTGCTATATATGAGCCTCTACTATACAATTGGGTGCCTGCTCTTCGTATAAGTCCACCGTTGTCATTTATTTGACGCTCCTTACGCTCAGTGTGCTGCATTTCACTTTTTTTTGGTGTGAATTACGCAGTTTGGTTCCTCTTCTTTTCCTCAAGTGGCTGTGTATTTTTCTTGGGGTCTGTCTCTCCATGGCTGCCAATATGGGCCGTTCCTCAACTAATAAAGACTCAAAAGATGTTGGTACCTCGCTTAAACGACTTAAGCAATTGTCTCCTACGCCTGAGTCTACTCAGTCAGACACCAACTCTACTCTTGACACAATCTTAACACGCCTTAATGAGGTGCATGATATTGCACAATCTACCAAGACTAATACAGATTTATTGCAGGTGGAGGTGTCCGCTATTAGGAACGACTTCAAAGCCCTTTCTCTTCGTGTCTCGGCCACGGAGTCACGTATCAGTTCTACAGAGGATAATGTACAGAAGCAATCCAGGTCTCTCAGCCACTTGGAGCGTTCAATGGCGGCTTTGCGTAAAGATCTCACTGAGCAGGAGGACCGCAATCGTAGATCTAATCTACGCATTTTTGGTCTGCCGGAAGATGCAGAGAAATCATCTTCCTCTATGATTGATTTTTTATATCATTGGTTGCCCGATACTTTGCCAGCCAAGAGCAATAATTTTTAAGCCATTGCGTCATCAACATACTGAACAAATTCTTTCTCATATGCGTAAGACTAAAAATGTCGTTTGGGAAGGACATCGTATTTCAATCTCTCAGGACTTTGCCAGGGATACAGTCATCCGGAGGAAGGGCTTCCTTAATCTTCGGAAACGTCTTTCTGAGATGAACATTCCCTTTTCCTTTGCTGGTCCTTCCAAATTCCGCATTACTTACAAGGGACGTTCCAGAATTTTCGATGAGCCGGCTGATTTAGCGACCTTCTTGGACAACCAGATGGAGATACAGATGGAGATTCAGAGAGCGACTTCGCAGGATCCTGGTGCCTCGAGCACTTGACATGTCTTCTTTTGTCTCCTTTATGGTGGCTTTCTATATTCCTGTGTTTCCTCTTCTCTCTCTTGCTGACAGTATATTACATTATTGATTTCTAACTCCGTTACTGGAGTTTGTATGTTCTGTTTCGGACTCTCTATTTTCTTCATAGTCATGTTGTTTACTCCGTTATATTTCTCTCAGTTTTCATCTTTGTACTCTTTACTACTCTGTATCTCTTGTTTGATTCTCAGTCGATTACTATTTAAGTCTCATTATCTTGTCTTCACCTCTTGTGGTTATATATTTTCTGTCGATTTTCATCTCAGGTCAGTGTCTTTGTTCGTTGTTGGTCTAGTCATCATAGTTGCTTCTCTCTAGTGTGTATATCGTTTGCACTTTCTTTTTGCCTTCTATTCTCCTATTCTCTTCCTTTCTTTTCTCCCTTTTCTGTTTCCTACGGTTGGTGCTTTTTCAACTTTAATCACATGTTGTATGTTTTATGCAATTAAGGATTGTTCCTTGATTGCCTGTTGTTTTAGACTTCCCATAGTTCTCCTCATGGTTTTTTGTATTCCTTTTTTACTTTTCCATATTGTATTTTCACTATCGAATTCCTTAGTATTAATATTATTCGGTATCTATTGTTTGCTTTTTAGCCACTCACTATTTATGTCTCATTATCTTGTGTTCACCATTAGTGGTGATCTATTTTATGTCTTTATTCATCTCAGGTCAGTTTTCGTTGTTTGATGCTTCTCTATTAATAATAGTTGCCTCTCTCTGATATGTATCATCTCTTCTCTTTCTTTTTCGCTTTCTATTCTTCTATTCTCTTCCTTGCTTTGTTAATTTGCAATTCCATATCGTACGTTTTATACAGTTAAGGACTGTTTCATTAATTGTACGTTTCTTTTTAAGATACACATGATTATCTTCATGGAATTGAGTATTCTTTTTATTTTTTTTTATTTTACCACATTGTATTTTTTCAGCTTCATACTGACTAAGTATTAGTACATACTATATGATTGACATTTGATGTTCGGAATTAACTCTGTTTGCTTTTGCAGATCTACTTGTTGCCTTGTTCTTATTTATACTATTATGATGTTATTTGTTTATATTTGGAGTGTTCCCTTTTCCTACTTTATTGTCATCAACTAGGCAATCTATTGGGGCTATTGCTATTATTTATTATCCCTCCTTGTACGGGCTTCTAGCTCGCCTTTCCACGTTCTCCCTAGTATGAATTGGGTCTTTTTCAGGCCTCCCCTGCTATTTCTTCTCTCTCTTCTCTTTTCTTCTTCTCTGTCTTTCTTTCTTCTTTCGGATTTCCCACATGGATTCTCCCTCTTCGTTCCTGCTGTTTGCTATTTGGTTGAGTGTCTCTGTGCCGTTGGTTATTTCTCTGTCATCTATGGTGTCTTTTCTCTTTTGTTCTATATACTTCCATGCCGGGTTTGAATGTGCTATCCCTTAATGTTAAGGGTTTAAATCACCCGGTGAAGAGATCGAAACTCTTAGATTATTGTAAATCTCTTTCTTCGGACTTGATCCTTTTTCAAGAGACCAAGGTCTCTACCAGAGAGGCGTTATTTTTGAAGAAAGAATGGGTTTCTGATGTATGTTGTTCTGATGCCTCTGGCAAACGTAATGGGGTCATTACATTAATTTCCAAGACTTCAGGTTTATCTATAATTTCTTCTGATCACGATGCTGAAGGTCGCTGGCTGTTAACTAAATTGTCTGATGGACATAACGATCTTTATGTGATGAATATCTATGCCCCTAACGTTGACGATCCGTCCTTTTGGAAATCGATTACCAAAAAATGAAATGATACCCCACATGCTGGGAATCTGATTGTTGGCGGTGATTTTAATTTACCGATGGATCCCATTTTGGATAGGAACTCAGCTTTTCAGTTTCGTCCTCCAAAATCCCATAAACAAATGCTTAACATGTGTTGCCTCACTCAGCTTCAAGATATATGGCGTCTTCACAATCCCACTGGTAGTGACTTTTCTTTCTTTTCTTCACCTCACTCTTCCTTTTCTCGTATCGACTATCTACTTGTTCACTCTTCTCTTGTTTCGTCTTCCTCTTCTCCGCTTATTCATCCTATTTTGATTTCTGATCACGCGGCGGTTACTTTTACCTTGTTGTCCTTTGCGCCTAAATCCCGTGCTCGCTCGTGGAGATTAAATACAGAAGTTTTGCATGATTCTGCTCAGGTTCATGAATTCTCTAAGGCAATAGAAACTTTTTTCCATGAGAATGAAGGCTCAGTCTCTTCCCCAATTGTCCTCTGGGATTCGTTTAAATGCACTTTCCGTGGTCAGGTTATTAAATGTATGTCCAAACGGAATTCTGATATTAAAAAAGAGCTTACAGATATATCAAATGAAATTAAAACTTTGGAATCTACCTTTAGACAATCTAGGGATGCATCCTGTCTACAATTAATCAAACAATTAAAATACAAATATAATACTATAGTGACCAAAAGAGCCCATATTGGAGTACAAGCGCAGAAATCCAAAAGACTTCTGTTGAAGAATCGAGCTGGGAAGATTCTTGCAGCTACATTAAAATTTCAAGATTTCTCATTTAAGTCCTCTCAAATTTCTTCTATTACGGACCACTCGGGCTCTAAAAAATTTCAGACTGGGGAAATTCTTGAAGTTTTTCGTGATTTTTATAACAACTTATACACTCCCTCTAATCAAACCCCTTTTGAGCAGTGTCAAGACTTTTTAAAAGCTGTTCCGGTGCAGACGGTTTCTGAGGATGATCGTAACTTTTTAAATGCCCCGATTTCCCCTGAGGAAATTATTACCGCCATTAAAGCTACTCGTTCTGGCAAAGCCCCCGGTCCTGATGGCTACCCTATTCTTTTTTATAAAACTTTTCTCCCTGCGCTTGTTCCCAAATTGCAATCTGTCTTTGATTCTTTTGTTAAAGATGGGTCTGTCTCTGGTACTGCAGCTGATGCTACTATTGTAGTGATTCCAAAAGAAGGAAAGGATCATTCAGATCCCAAAAATGTTCGCCCTATTTCTCTTCTCAACATGGAAGCTAAGATTTTTGCTAAGATCCTTGCCAAACGATTGGAAGCCTTTATTCCCCATCTTGTTCATCCCTCTCAAGCCGGTTTTGTGAAGGGTCGTCTTGCTCGCGATAATATACGCACTTTTTGTCATATTCTTGGTTCGGCTAAACGATCTCAACTCCCTGCCGCAGCCCTGGCCCTTGACGCTGAAAAGGCCTTTGACAAGGTTTCTTGGCCGTTTCTTCGTGCTGTCTTGTGTGCGCATAACCTTGGTGATTCCTTCATTAATATGGTGATGTCCTTATATTCTCAACCTAGAGCTAACATCCGAGTTAATGGTGCTACGTCGTCCTTTTTTAATCTTCGTCAGGGCACTAGACAATGTTGTCCTTTATCTCCGCTTTTGTTTTTACTATCTATTGATCCTCTTCTCAGATTGATTGAGTTAAACCCAGACATTAAAGGTTTTTCTTTTGGGCCTCACTGTCTAAAAACTGCTGCCTACGCGGACAATGTTCTTATTTTCTCAGACGATATCGCCTTGGCAATTCCTGCTATTTCACATACCATCTCCCTCTTCTCTAAGGTTTCAGGCTATACCTTAAACAAAGATAAGACGGAAATGTTCCCTTTGAATGCATATTGTTTCCCTTCACATATGGGCTCTGCGGGTTTTAAATGGCAGTCTACACATTTAAAATACTTAGGTATTTATTTCTGTTCTTCCTTATACGCCACTACTGCCTATAACGAATCCCAGACTCTTCTTAAAGTGCGTCGTCTTTTGGATACCTGGTCCCCGAAACACATTTCCTGGTGGGGTCGCCTCCAGACTCTTAAAATGATGATAACACCCATTATTAATTTTGTTTCGTCCATGCTTCCGGTTAGGTTATCAGATTCCTTTTTTCGTGAACTTGATGTCCTGACCTCTAAGTTTTTGTTGAATGACAAACGGGCTCGAATTGCTTACAAATTTTTGAGACGACCTTGTGATATGGGAGGTTGTAATTTTCCTGATTGGGGAAAATACCAAACTGCCTTTTTGGCTTCTCAAGGTGCTCTGTGGTTCTCTCCTCCACCTCTTCCTGTTCCCTCTTGGCTGTTAATAGAACGGGAATTAGCGTCTCCTTTGCCGACTGCCTCTTTCTGCACCACGTCTACTTTGCATCTCCTGTTTTCTCGTTCTATAATTCTTGATACAATTGCTGCGGTCCGGAGTGTCGACAAGAAAGTGGCAATCCCACTACATAAAACTAGGTGGTCGTCTATTTGGCGGAACTCTAAACTTAAACTTGATCTTACTCCCACTCTCATGTCATATTGGGCTGCTAAAGGGATTGCCCTTGTTCACCATCTTGATGATGCTACTAATGAACCATTACCCTTTTCCACTTTGGCGCTAAAGCATTCTTTAACTAACTTAGATTTGTATACGTTTCTTAAAATTAAAGTGGCACTCGCTAAGGTACATCTTCATCCTACCTCTTCTACCATTTCTCTTTTTCATATCTGGATTAAATCTGGTCACGTAGCCTCCAAAATCTATCATTTTTTATCATCTGTTTCATTGCCCGCTCAGACGGTTGCTCAACAAAAATGGCTACATCATTTTGATCATGGAGTTACGGATCATATTTCTTCAGATACCTGGTAACAGATTGGTAAACTTTCTCTTCGGAACAAAATTGCCCCATCATTAATGCAATCTAAATTTTTCTCTATCAACCTCCTTCATTGGACGCCTGTTCGTTTACATTCGCTCAATCTCAAAGATGATAACTTATGCTGGAGCTGTGGATTGTCGAGGGGTGATTTTCAGCATATGTTTTTTGAGTGTTCCCTTCTTCAACCTTTTTGGAACCTCATTCATAAACATCTTTCTCTCATCTTTGGTATTGAGTTTCAACTCTCTTTTCCATTAATATTATTGGGTCCATGGGCTGCCCCTGTTCCTCTCCCCTTGGATCCGATGGAATTACAGTTGTTGGATTTCCTTTTGACTGTTGCGGTGAAAGTCATACTTATGGAATGGAAATCCTTTTCTTCTGTTTCATATCATACTTGGTGGGCTTGGGTCTCCTTTTTGCGTAGTGCTCACACCTCGGTTGATCGAGCTCACTTTTCTCCTTCTATCTCTAGTAAGGTCTGGGAAGCTTTGGATAATTATATGGATTTGTCATCAAAAGGGTTGGTTGCTCAGTTTCCTTTTGATGTGTCTGTTTAAGTGGCGTCTTGTGTTCTGCGTGTTTGGTTGGTTCGTTGGGAATCCTTCTTTTTCTTTTTCTTCTTCTTCTTTCTCTTTACTGTCTTCTGTCCCCTTCCATTTTTTCTCTTGGTCTTTCTTTCTTTCTTCTTTCTTCAGCTCTTTCTCCTTCCTTGCCCCCGACTATTACAACTGATAGTGATACATTTGATTATTGCTCTGATATTAGCCTTTACCTAATTTGTTCATATAACAGGCTACTTTATCTAGGAATGCATTTACTATACTTATGCTTCAAGATTCGCCTCTGATTGATTGTTTTCTCTGGGATCAACTGTGTCACTTTTATTCTATTATGTACTTCTTATTCTTTGTCATTTCTTGATTAAATAAAATGATTTGAAATAAAAAAAAAACAGGTTTTACTGGATATTCATTTTGGCTATTCTAGTATCGTTGTCCACTCTTTGTCTGATAGCGGTCTGTCAATGTCTTGATCCCATTTTGTGCATGATGCAGTTAGTGGGGATGGTCGGTGTGTGCGTATCCCACGATAAAGCCAGCGGGTTAGATGGCTTCCTTTCCCCATAACGTACATCAGATGGACCATCTTCTGTGTATTTGGTTCAGACCTGTGGGGTGCCCATTGTCTTTAATATAACGCACCAGACTCGCATGTATTAAAAATAGTGCTTCAGTGACCCCTGTTCGTTTGTGATATCTGTTTGCAAGAGTAACATTTTGTCCCCAAGGAGGTCCCCCACTGTATTCACTCTGGTCAGCAACCAGGGTTCCAACTTGCGGGTGGTAAGTGTACCCAGATTATTGTGGATACCCAATAGTGGTATATTGGGGGCATACATAGGGGTAGCGTTAATGTATTTCAATGCCTGCTCCAGTGTGCAAGTGCTGTTTTAAGTAGCATTCCTGCAGAAGGTGGAATAGCACTACCTGGGCAAAGCAGTCTGTGCTAGCATCCGCTTCGAATAAGCAGTTTCCTGTAGATTGCGGCCTGCTAAGCAATACGAGAGCCATTGCAGTTGCGTTGATAAACAATATGCATACAAATCTGGGGCCCCAGCGTCTGATGTAGCAGCTTCGCTAAGCTAATACGTCTGCGACCCCATAATAAACTGGGCAGCAGTGTGTTCAATGTTGTAAATAAAGCTTTAAGGATTATCACTGGGAGGTTTGTGAAAAAATAGAGTAAACACAGGAGCATTACCATTTTCAAGATTGCCAGTCTTCCTGCCACTGAGAGAGGAAAGGATGTCCAAAATGTGACTTGAGCCCTCAGTGAGCTTATCATCTTTTGCAGGGTACTTCTATATCTTCTGTTTTAGGGCCAGATGTATCAAAGGGTTTTACCCATTCTGTGTCTATGGTAAAATGTGTTCATACATATGGCCCTAAGTTCTATATATTTGTATCCCTAAATATTTTAAAGTGTTATGGGATATTGTTATTTCACGGTTTCCAAATGGTATAGTCAGTTCCTCAGTATTTGTGCCAAAAGGAAAGGCAAATTATTTTTCGTAATTGATTGCCAACCCCACTATGTGTTCAAATTGTGTGAAGAGCTGCGCCACAGTGTCCAAATTATTTTGCAGTCTCCTGGTGTAAAGGATGATGTCATCAGCATAGAGTGAGAGTGTGTGGTGAGTGCCAGTTAGGGTAATATCCCATCCCACCGATGATGCCCATAGTTTGTGGGCTAAAGGTCCGAGGGCAAGAACAAACAATATAGGTGAAGGGGGACAACCCTGTCTTTTTCCCCTCTGTATTTGATATGGTTCTAAAATATGCAATCCCATGCGTCCCCTTGGTGTTGGAAGGTGGTATAGCAGTTGGATCCATCGAGTGAAGTCTTGCGGAATCCCGAATTTCCGAAACGTAGCAAGGGTATAGTCCCAGCCCAATGTGTTGAATGCCAGGGTAATATCTAGCATGATACATCCTGCTTCTGGGACTTCTGCAGTACAGGTGTACATCATAGTGCATAGCCTGCGTATATTTAAAGATGTGCTACGCACTGGGACAAATCCACATTGATCTATATGTACTAACTTGGCTACAACAGGCTGTAGGTGGTTGGCTAGCATGGTACTCCAAATCTTATCCTCAGTATTTAACAGTGGCCAGTAAGTAGACAGCTTAGTGTGGTCCCTCCCGGGCTTGGGCAAAAAAGTTATTAGTGCTTGTGTTGTTGAGGGGGGTAGAGTGCGTGTCTCCAACGCCTCTTTATACATTTTCTTCAGTGTAGGGGCAAGTTGTTGCGTGTAAGTGACATAAAATTCTGCCCGGGGGTTTTGTTATTAGGCAGGCACTTGATTGCTGCTTTTATTTCAGCTAGTGTAATAGGGTCAGCTAGCATTTTTCTATTCTCCTCAGTGTCCTGTGGGAGGTCTATAGTTTCTAGAAGGGCGTTGATCTCTTGGTTATCAATTTGTGGTGGGGCCGTGTAACGTGCCCTGTAATAGTCATGGAAAGCTTTATTAATTTCTGTTTGTGTGGTGGCTCTGGTATGTTGTGGCTTCATTATTTCCATTATTGACGTGGGGAGGGGGCATTTCTAAAAATCTGTGCCAGTAAGGTGCCCGGTCTGTCTGATTCTGCGTCTATTTTGTGTAAATTGGTGCGGTGATCTACTATGTGTAGTTTGTCCAATAGTTCCGCATATTTTATGCAGGCCTCTTGGAGTTCTGGTTTTACCATGAGATCACAGGCCGCCCCAGTTTTGAGTGTGTGCAATTTGTCCTCAGCCGCCTGCAATTCTTGGTTGACCTGTTGTCGGGCTCCTGTGGAGGTAATAATGGCCATGCCCCTGAGTACTACCATTCCAGTCATATAGATGACGCTGTACCGGCATTTTTTCATGAAATAGTGTGTTATGGTGGAGGCTAGTGCTTCCTGAAATACCCCATCTTCCAAGTGGTGAGGATCTAGTCTCCATGTAGGGACCGGGCCTGGGACATGCCCCCATGTGAATGTGATCTCCAATGCACTGTGGTCTAAAATTGTTCTGCCTACATAGGGTGCCCGTGTGGTCTGTGTAAGGAACTGCAAACTATAAAATATATGGTCGAGCCATGTGTGGAGGTCATGTGTGATGGAGAAATGAGAGTTTTCTTGAATCCCCTTATATTTTGGCTATTATTTATTTTATTTTATATTTTGCACTTATAATGCGCACAGATACCCACAAAGGGTATCCCGGCGCAACAGATGTGAAAGCTGAAAAAACACCGAAAGCGCAGAAAACAACCCATTAGAAGCCTGCAATTATTTATCAAAAAGCCAGGTTTTTACACCTTTCTTGAAACTGGCAAGATTTACCTCCTTACGCAGGGCTAGAGGCAAAGAGTTCCAAAGAACTGGTCCCAGATGGGAGAAAGACTTTCCCCCCATACGGGCCAGTTTAAATCTAGGAACCACAAAGTTGGCTCCATTTGAAGAACGGAGGTTTCGTTCAGGAACGTAGGGCCTAACCAGATTCTGCAGGTACTTTGGTGCAGTCCCTGCCTTGATCCTAAACATGTAGGTCAATGCTTTGAACCGGACCCGGTTCTCAACCCTAAGCCAGTGAAGATCCTTTAGGTGCTTTGATATCCTAGCTGTCCTAGGGATCTTACAAAGCAGCCTGGCGGCGGAATTTTGGACCAATTGGAGCCGCCTGATCACAGCTAAATTGGAGCCCAGGTATAAGATGTTACCGTAGTCAAGCCTAGATGTAATCAGTGCATTGACTACGGTCTTCTGGGTATCCATAGGCAGCATCCAAATGATCTTCCGTAACCATTTCAGGATGGTGAAGCACGTACCAGCTACTTTGTTTACCTGCTGTTTCATTGATAAAGAGTCATCAATGCATACCCCTAAGTTTCTGACTTGAGTGGCCGGGCAGGGAAAATCACCCAGGGAGGACGGCCAATGGGTATCCTGCCATAGATCTCTCTTTTTCCCTAGGAGAAGAATCTCCGTCTTCTCCCCGTTAAGCTTCAGCTGATTAGTTGACATCCAGCTGAAGACTTCCTGAAGGCCTGTTTTCAACGCAGAGGGGGATGAAGGCTGTGCGTTGGTAAGGGAAAAAATAATCTGCGAATCATCCGCGTAAGACATAAGTTCTAGGCCAACTCGCTCAGCTAGATCAGCGAGTGGGCGGAGATACAGATTAAAAAACAACGGGCTCAGGATTGAGCCCTGAGGCACACCATGTGGAGACAGAAAGGTGTCTGACTGAGCTTGCGAGGACGAGATCTGAAACGTCCGGTTGCTCAAGTAGGACGCGATCCAGTCAAGCGCTTTCCCTCCGACACCATCATCACTCAGCCTAGCAAGTAGTCTGTTGTGTGAGATGGTGTCAAAGGCCGCACTAAGATCAAGTAAGACAAGAGCAACCGTTTGCCCCTCATCCAAAAGTCCCCTAATCTTTTCGGTGACTCCCAAGAGGGCGGACTCGGTGGAATGGCCTGCCCTAAAACCTGACTGAGTAAAATGGAGTAGATTATTGTTCTCCGTGTACATTGAGAGTACACCGTGAATGTGCTTCTCTAAGATCTTAGAGAACGCAGGTAACAGGGAAATTGGGCGGTAGTTGGCCAGCACCTCAGGATCAGCCGCCGGCTTTTTCAATAGGGGGCTGACCATGGCATGCTTCCAAGCCGCAGGAACAATTGCCAGATGAATGGAGGCATTTAATGTATCAGCAATAATCCCCAGAGCTGGGTCATCCAGCTGCCTCAGGATGTTGATGGGGAGAGGATCACAGGGAGAGCCTGATTTAATGGACGCAACTAAGGATTTCAGAATGTCCAAGGAAATAAGTGGCCAGGAGTCAAGCCGTGGTCCTATTTGATTTGCCAAATGTGGGGACGGAACTTCCCCATCGTCCCTCATCAGAGGATTAATATTGGCCATAATCTTCTCTATCTTTTCCACAAAATACGTGGCAAGATTTTGACATTTTTGAGGGGTCAGGGGAGGTGCGGCAGCCATAGAATTTGCTCCGGCCAGTTCCTTAACAGTGTTAAAGAGAGTCCGTGCTTTGTTTGCGGCTGTGTTGATAGTCTCAGTTATGTAACAAGCCTTAGCTCTAGTGCAGGCTCTGTGGTAGAGGTTTCTGGCACTACGATAAAATTCCTTTGTTAAAGGATCGTAATGTTTACGCCACTTCCGCTCTAATACCTTACACTTGGTTTTTTCTAGTTGTAATTCATCATTGTACCAAGGTGCTGGAGGGCGATGAACATTGCCTCTGCACTTAGTAGCGGGCAAACAGATGTCGACTGCTCTCTCCAGCCAAGTATGGGCTTCACGCGCAATCGTTTCCATATCGGTGCCCAAGACGGGGGGGTGAATCTTTAGTGCACTCTGCAACTCGGACAGATCTAACCTTTTCCAATTTCTCATAAGAATTGGGGGCCGAGCAGAAAGTGACGGCTTAGGGTCAGTAGGGGTAATGCTAAAAAGGGTTAAAAAGTGATCCGACCAACAGATGGGGTCGGTTTTCAACCATTTTAGTTCCTGTAAGTTGGATATTATTGGGTCCAGCAAATGGCCAGCTTGGTGAGTGGGACCCTCATTCCGCAGTGTCATGTTAAGAGTATTCAAATCTTCCAGAAGGTTGACAACCGTGCTATTTGATGTGTCCTCCAAATGGAGATTTAAATCACCCAGTATGGTCAGATTTTGGGCATTCAGAAAGTAAGGTGAAATGACGTTGGCCAAATTCGCAGCCCAGACGTTACAGCCTCCAGGAGGGCGATAAATTAAAAAACCAGAGAAGGTAAAATTAGGGTTCAGTGCAATTTTAAAAAATGCTGCTTCGCATCCTGGGATATTAACCGCTTGGAAATCACAATTGAATTCCCTATTAAAAATCACAGCAATCCCCCCTCCAACCTGTCTTTCCCTATCAACTCTAGCGATAGCATAATTAGAGGGTAGTGCGGCCGCTACATCGGGACCAGCACCATCATGCAACCATGTCTCTGTGAGGAAAACCGCACATGGTTTTTCTTCTATTAAAAGATGATAAATGTCTGCTTTATGTTGAGGCAGTGATCTGCAATTAACAGTATAGAATGTAAAGGAACGAGTATTTTGAGCCACGGTTGGAGTAGGTATCCTACGTTTGTGTGTCACATCTGGGTAGGGCTGAAAATTAGATAAAGCAAAAGCACAATGATGACAGCTTTGGGAGCCCGCTAATACAGGGATTAAAGTAGAACATTTACTATTTGTACAGGGGCGCAGAGCCTTTAGTTGGCCCGCCGAGAGCGTACCTCTGACAGCGTTTCCTGCCCCATGCCCCGACCTGGCCCGAACGGGCACAGACGGGCTGGTCTTTGGCTCGTCTTCGGCGCAGTCGATGGCGCCTACCCTGCGCGCCATCGCTGCGCGCTGGGGCTGACGAGTAGCTAAATACCCTCAAGAAGCGGAGGTCTAGAGCGCTAACCGCTCGACGCTCCGTGAGGTGCGGCCCCTGTCCCGCCCTCGACAACCGCGATTGGCTAGAGTGCCGGTTGCCTTAGAACTAGGCGGAAAACAGTTCACGGGACACAATTAGGGTCACAGGTGAGTGCAAGTGAGTGCTCGTTTTTAACAGAGTGCTATTAAAAACATCCTACAAATTCTACCAACAGTTCTAGCAATTTTTAAAATTAGAGCTTCTGCTCAAGTACACTGCGCGAAGTGCATTAAAATAATTCCCAGCCTCTGAACACGGGCTGCGTTCAAATGAATTCGGTGCTCAGCGCCCAGCGGGGAGTAGCTGCCACCAACTCTTACCGCGTGGAACGTCTGCCTCCTCGCAACCTAAATACCCTCAAGAAGCGGAGGTCTAGAGCGCTAACCGCTCGACGCTCCGTGAGGTGCCGCCCCTGTCCCGCCCTCGACAACCGCGATTGGCTAGAGTGCCGGTTGCCTTAGAACTAGGCGGAAAACAGTTCACGGGACACAATTAGGGTCACAGGTGAGTGCAAGTGAGTGCTCGTTTTTAACAGAGTGCTATTAAAAACATCCTACAAATTCTACCAACAGTTCTAGCAATTTTTAAAATTAGAGCTTCTGCTCAAGTACACTGCGCGAAGTGCATTAAAATAATTCCCAGCCTCTGAACACAGGCTGCGTTCAAATGAATTCGGTGCTCAGCGCCCAGCGGGGAGTAGCTGCCACCAACTCTTACCGCGTGGAACGTCTGCCTCCTCGCAACCTAAATACCCTCAAGAAGCGGAGGTCTAGAGCGCTAACCGCTCGACGCTCCGTGAGGTGCCGCCCCTGTCCCGCCCTCGACAACCGCGATTGGCTAGAGTGCCGGTTGCCTTAGAACTAGGCGGAAAACAGTTCACGGGACACAATTAGGGTCACAGGTGAGTGCAAGTGAGTGCTCGTTTTTAACAGAGTGCTATTAAAAACATCCTACAAATTCTACCAACAGTTCTAGCAATTTTTAAAATTAGAGCTTCTGCTCAAGTACACTGCGCGAAGTGCATTAAAATAATTCCCAGCCTCTGAACACGGGCTGCGTTCAAATGAATTCGGTGCTCAGCGCCCAGCGGGGAGTAGCTGCCACCAACTCTTACCGCGTGGAACGTCTGCCTCCTCGCAACCTAAATACCCTCAAGAAGCGGAGGTCTAGAGCGCTAACCGCTCGACGCTCCGTGAGGTGCCGCCCCTGTCCCGCCCTCGACAACCGCGATTGGCTAGAGTGCCGGTTGCCTTAGAACTAGGCGGAAAACAGTTCACGGGACACAATTAGGGTCACAGGTGAGTGCAAGTGAGTGCTCGTTTTTAACAGAGTGCTATTAAAAACATCCTACAAATTCTACCAACAGTTCTAGCAATTTTTAAAATTAGAGCTTCTGCTCAAGTACACTGCGCGAAGTGCATTAAAATAATTCCCAGCCTCTGAACACGGGCTGCGTTCAAATGAATTCGGTGCTCAGCGCCCAGCGGGGAGTGGCTATGCCTTATTTCCATTAGGGCCAATCCCTGTGTCCAGTTCTGTAACAATTTTGATTGACGTATTGATTGGGCACCAACCAGGGGGGATGGGATCGATTCAGAATGGTTTCTACGACCGTATTAAAGTCACCTCCGAGTATCCAATGAACGTCCATCCA
The DNA here is from genome assembly GCF_964261635.1 of Lissotriton helveticus. NCBI lineage: Eukaryota > Metazoa > Chordata > Amphibia > Caudata > Salamandridae > Lissotriton > Lissotriton helveticus. The sequence continues at coordinate 1,770,293,008 of NC_136068.1, forward strand.
ATCCGCCAGCGCCGCGCTGACTCAGGCATAGAAGGGTTTCTGATCTGAGTTAGAGACATATCAACTCCCTAGTACTTTTGGGTTACCATCCAATGCACCCCGACACTAGACCTATCTGCCCTCTTTATCTATATGTTTCTCTTGCACTACAAATGGGATCCCAGATAATAACCATATGGCCGCCCACGAGCAAAAGCCGAGTAGGTTGTGGCCTCAGTCGCGGTTAGATGTGTCTCTTGTAGGAACACTATCTTTGCTTTGTGGGGCGATATGCATTTCCTGCCTCTGAGGCAGCCAGAAGACGATGGTGCGCTAATCTAATCTTCTTTTCGACAAGGGGTCAGCATTGTCCCCTTCGTCAGCGAGATTCGGGAGCCGCCATTTTGAGCGGTGTTGTCGGGTGTCGTCCGCTGCCACAGATGTAAGCGCCTGATGAGTGTTTCTCCGGATAATATTTCGGGTCCGCAAAATCTAGCAAACCTCCTCAGTGTTTTTGGGCTGCCGTTGGCGTTTCTCAACAGGCGATATGGTACGGACGGAGGACCCCGGGACGGTAACTCCGCTACTATGGACCGCCATATGTTTGGAAGTTGGCCACGCCCCCTTCAAAAAGGAAGGTTTAGTCCTGTCAAAATGTTTATTTCACTAGGTCAAAATGGCACTTCAAACACATTCAAAGGCTGCAGTGGCTGACCTGAGACATGTTTAAAGGGCTTCAAAAGTGGGTGGCACAATAAGTGATGCAAGCCCACTGGTAGCATTTAATTTACAGGCCCTGGGTACAGGTAGCACCATTTTACTAGAGACTTACAAGTAAACTAATTGTACCAATTGGGTGAAAGCCAAATTCACTATGTTTAATGGAGAGAGCACAAGGACTTTAGCACTGGTTAGCAGTAGTGAAGTGCACAGTCCTAAAAGCCAAAAATGAAAAGGGTTCAGACAACAGGAGGATGAAGAAGAAAGTTTGGGGATAACTCTGCAGAAAGGGCTAAATCCAACATGACCTCTATGCAGCCAAAAGCCAGGGTAGACTAATCAGTACCTTGATGGGCTTTCCTGCTTAGATGATAGAACATGGACAAAGGTTCTGTTAAGCAGTGCCAATTATCAGTTCTATGCCTTTCTGAACTCAATTAGATCCATCTGTCTACATTCTCTTGAGCCAAATGGACAGACCAATGCGGGGGGGAACCCTTCTGCTCATATGTGGACCCCGTTTGTACCACCATGGCCAACAAGGAGATGTGGCCCATTACACATTCTTGGATTAGACGTCTGTTGCCCACTTAAGGAAAACTTGCCTTTAAGGTAAGTAAACAACAGAGGCCACTGACAGCTGTTAGTGTCAAGAGCCAGGTCCCAGACTATCCACTACCAGGTGTAAGCTGCAAGCGTGGACATTGGATAGGCCTATCTTCCAGCCTTGGAGCTGGCAAGGAGTTCACTATGGGCTCCTGAGGATTCTCTGACCTCTGAGATTTCTCAGAGTGGGGGGGGGGGTGAGGGGGGGCAACAGCCCCAGGTGTTAGGCACCATTCTTCCACTCTCCTTCCCTCCAGTCCAGGAGTGGTAGCATGAGGCTGTTTCCCCAGCCCAGGGTCTGTACCCTGAGACTGATCAGGTGACCTGGGAGGAGTCCTCCCTCACTCTGCCCCTCCACCTGGCCTCCATAAACTGGACTACCAGGGCACCCTAAACAGCTCCCCTCCCAGCACTCCTGACACCAGCGCAACTCGTTCCCAAGGGTGTAGTCTATGCGCATCTGGGGACTAATTATGACCCTCCTCTGGTTCACCTCCCGTCCCCACTCCAGGGATGGGGTGGAAAAAGTCCTGCCCCTGGGCCTGGGTTACCCTACACACCTCGCTGGTGTACTGCTCTGGAGAAACCAGCCTTTCCACTGCCAGGGTATGCTTAGCCACAGTGTCTCAAAGCAGTGACAGGGACCCCATTCACCTTCACCTAGTTGAAGTGATGACTTCCACCCTGAGGGATCATAAACTCAACCTCTGAGTCTATCTCCCAGCTAAGGGACATCATGTATGGTCTATAACCTGCCCCTGGGGACTACTTACCCCTAGGGCTACACTGGCCACCCCTGTTGAGTTTGCTCCAGTGGATGGGTTCCCGATCTCCTTCACCTGATGAAAGTGACGACTTCCATCCTCAGGGATCACAAGCTAACCCTTTGGGTCTATCTCCCAGCTAAGAGATCATGGCATGGTCTTTGACCTACCCCTGGGGACTACTTAGCCCTAATGCCACATTGGCCACCGCTGTTGAGTTTGCTCCAGTGGGTGGTTTCTTTGGACAGACAGTATCTTCGCTTGTGTCCTAACTTAGAACAGTGAAAGCAGCAGGTTAGAAAAAGGGCACCTTAGGCCACCGTCTACCAGAACCTTCTTCCGGTTTCTCAGAAAGGGCAATGGGAAGCCTTTCCTCCAACCTTATTCTTGGATTTGCCTGTGTCTTCCTTGACCAGCTTGTCCTTCTGCTGGGCAGAACCTGAACCACTCTTCTTGTAGTCACTCCCAGGTACCCTCTTGCAGGGCCTGGTGCTCCCTGGGGCCTGTGAGCTTACTATCAACCCGGTGTTGGCACACCTCTGCAAAACAGAGACTGTACATGTGCACTCTTGCTACCAGATTGTACAGCCCTTGGTATTCGTTTACTTTACTGCCCTTCACCCAACCATCCAGGGCAATGCAAAAGGAATCCACATAATCCACCCAGTAGTCCCTCGGAAGACTCAGGCTGTCCCTGAACCTCTGCATACACTTGTCTGCGGTGAGGCCATACTTCCTGACAAGGGTGTCCTTCATGGTGATACATCTTCCTGTCCCTCTTCTCTAGGGCCAGAAGGGAGTCCCTCTCTTCACTAGGTATGTGCCTCCAGAGACTCCCCCCAATCCTCCTCAGGCACCCTATTCATCTCCAAAGCAACCTCATAGGCTTCAAACAACTTGTCGAATGTCATCTACCTCAATAGAGTTAGGCCTTTGGAATGGGGATCCTTCAGTTTCCAGACGGTACTGCAGGGAAGCTGACATTATTTTTGCTGGATCCGGTCTGCTTGGCTCTGATGCCAAGTTCTCTGAGGCTCCTTTAAGGAGCCAGTCACTCCTAAACAAGTTTTTCTTCCAGGACTAGTTTTGTTTCTCTCCCCCGTTTCCGACTTGAGATTGGCCAGCTGAAGCTTTAGCTTTCTCCCAGCCTTCCTGTCCTCTAGCACCTCTGTGGACAGGCTGTTTGAAGATATACTGCTCCCTGGCCTTGGAGGGGGCACTGTTCCTGTGGGCATGTTTGTCCCCCCTTCCGGGTGCTGCAAATCAAGACTTTTGTTCGGGTCCTCTCCTTACTGATCCATATCCTCCTCATCATCTTGGTCCTCTGCTGTTGCCAGTACTCGCTGAGCCTCCACCCTGGCCCTCAAGGCCACAATGAGTTCAAGTTTCTTGGTACTCCGGTTTACTGCAAGCCCCCTCTCCTGACAAAACTCATGGAGCTCAGCCACAGCATAGACATTCATGTTGGCAAGCTCAAACTCCATCCTTGCAGATAAAGCTACAGGCACAAACACTTGGATAGGATGAGGGTGAATTTGAAATACAAAAAGAGCCAATCAATGGAGCATATCAAGAGACTCGAAATTGTAACACTTATCTGGGATTTTAGTGTTACAGAAAATCACTGTATGACTCCGCACATACACAAGTCCACATCCCACCGCTGCCACCAATGTAGGAAATTGGGTTACTGGTTGAGGGGAGTTTAACCCTACTCAAGCAGAAACCACAATATCTGTCAGGCTGAAGTCACAAGCAAATTAACCTGTGCTTAACCCTATAGTTGCTTGTCACAAAAGCAGTGTGGTTTAACTTTCAGGCAGTGTGTAAGGTATTTATGCAGCACTTCAAATATTAATAAAGTGGGAACAAAACACAAGAAAAATCCCACACTAATTTAGAAAAACAGAGTAAAATGTAATAATATTTTTTGAGATCCAAACAACAAAAATCCAATTAGTAGAACTGGAGATATGCTATTTTAAAGACTTATGTGAAAAGAGTGCCTAAAAGCACCAAGCCACAACCGGGGGGTATCTGGTCATGCCGGAACAGGCAAAATAACAAGTTCAGGCCAGCCATGATCGAGTGCTTAAGCCCGCTGAACAAAGTGAATCCTGGTTTGCAGATCATTGTGAGATCCTGCGTTACTGATATGTCATGCACCGGCAATTCAGAAGTGGCTGCAAGGAAATGAGTTGCACTGCATCACTTCTGCTAACAGGACCACAGTTGGGCTGGCAGAGCACCTTCAGGCCCACATCCAAGGGTCCAGGACTCGGGTGGCAACACTTGGGGGTAGGAATTATAGTAGACAGAGTCAACGTGCCAGGTTAAAGGTGTCTGGAGCATTTTCTGTCCCTGAGGTTCTGATCAGGAGGTCAGCCCACTAGCCCTTGGAATCAATCTGCTGGTCCTGGGTTCAATATGCATGTCCAGCTCTTTTCACCAAGGCAGCAGGGCAACAGAGTAGCAGTCTATAATGCAGAGCAGGACAGCCGTTCTTTTAAGTCTTCCACAGGTTCAGAGGTGTAGTGAAGAGTTGGGTCCGATGTTCCATGTTTTATACTTGGTGCCCACTTTGAAGTAGGAGAAGGTTCTGGAGGTTTCCACACCCAGAGGTGCTTAGAATTTCCTGCCTTCCTGCCATGGCCCTAACTTGTCTGTGGTCACAAAATACTAGTATCAATCCCTTTGTGAGTTTGCTCAGGCTGAGGCTTTGTGATGTGCAAGCAGGGTAGATGTCAGCTCTTTCCCCTCATCAAGTTAGAGATGGCCCATCCTGCCTTTGTCACACTGTCTGCGGCAATACACAAAGACCAACCACCAGTTACACCTCATCATGTGACCCAGGATACAGCCAGCAGGAACCAAATGGTTAGAACATGAAAAAGGCAACTTTCTAAAAGTATAATTTTCAGACCTTTTACTTAAAATCTGACTTTACCATCATTAAAGAGGGTTTTAAATTGCACTTCTCTAGACACCAAACTCAATACTCCTACTTGCTCCTAATTTAAAGTTAGCACTTATTATATATAATAAGGTAACCCAATGTGATCATGGGGTAGAAGTAGGCCTCACAGCAGTATGCAATTCAATTCAATCAGCTGTATTTGATTATATACATAATAATCATAAAAGCACAGTAAAAGGCTGACCACAGTTTATGCATACACACATTTGTAAAATTCATATGAGAAATCAAAACACAGCTGAGGCAAATAGAATCTAAAAAATTGATTACATCATGATTGAATTTCTACATTTTAAAACGTTCTTTACAAATATTAAAACGGATGCAATCAACTGTACTTCTCCTAATGTTTGTAGGAAAAGGAAGGCAGGGAGATATTGTCTTAAACCGCTATTTCTTAAAATCGGCAAAATACACCTTTTCCTAGTATAGAAATAAAATTTGCAAAAGAACTGAACATGTATGGTTGATTGAGTGGACACATCATCACATGGACATTTACACAACTCACTTGTCCAATCATTCTGGGCCGGGAAAGTAACAAGCCTATGAAATATACCCAATCTCAGACGAGTCAACAAAAATCTATTGTGTTCTCTTGTTAACATCCCTAAATAAGGCTGAATTCTGTCAGCAGGAACTATTAGCTGGTGAGCTTGTACTGTAGTTTTTTGTATCTTTTCTTATTTTCCAAGTAATTCAAACAACTCATTTTTAAATCTTTCCTCTAGACGTCTCGTAAACTAAGAGGCTCCAAATAATATTCAGGGTGACCGAGATTACGGGCAAAGTTATTAATATACTCAAGCCATCTAATATTCAGAGCCCCATCCAGACTCCCACAGTCCCTTAGTAACTGTCTGTTTAACTCCAGCTGTTCAGAGGTCGGAATCCTGTGCCACAGAAGTACCGGTTGAATTTTGCATATTTCAGCAATATAAATCATACCTAATTCAGTGTGACAAATAAAAGTGGAAGTGCTATCAGGGACAATCAGTAAAAATCTTAAAAACATGTTCTCAATACTTTGCAATGGGTTAACATTTTTGTAGCCCCAAATGTCTGCCCCATAAATGGCTACGTAAATACATTTAGCCTTATAAATCTGTAGCAAAACCTCTGGTACCCATTTTCCCAACTTCCTACTAAAATGTAAAAGTGCAGCTACGGCTCACAGAAGTAAAAAACGAAGGTAGGCATTTTTCACTATCAGGACATATAAAACTTAAAAGTACATAACAAACTTTTTTAAGTACACTGCACCTTGTCCTATGGGCAATTTAGAGATTACCCTAGAGGCGACATATGTATAGGTTTATTTTGCCAGGTCAACATGCAATTTAACACTATTTACACAAGCTCCAGTGGCTGGCCTGAGACATGTCTGAAGGGTTAATTAAGTGGGTGGCACAATAAATGCTGCAGGCCAAGTAGAAGCATTTAATTTATAGGCCCTGGGTACAGGTTGTACCAGCAACTCTCTAAGGATTTACAAGTAAATGAAATGTGCCAATTGGGGTGTAAGCCAATATCACCATGTTGAAAGGACAGGGCAAAAGCACTTTAGCACTGCTAAGCATTGGTAAAATGCACAGAGTCGTAAAAGCCAACACAAACTAGTTCAGAGGATGAAAGCAAAAAGTTTGTGGATGACCCTGCAGAAAGGGGCAAGTCCAACAATCAGTAATAACAATAGGTTTCACAGGCAACCTTGAAAGACAGTCTGCTACAATATTCTTCACATCTGGTACAGACCCAATTTGATTTTGTCACTCCTGTAGCCTAACTTGCCATTTGCCAATTATCTAGATGGATTTACCTGCTAGTCTGGTGGTAAAAAGATCCACAAAAGGCTTGTGGTCAACCCAGATGTTAAATTCAGATCCTTAAAGATATTGTTGAAAGTGGCTGATTTTCCACCAGCATGCCAGGCCCTGGCGCTCCACGATCGAGTATGATGATTCTGCCCCTTTCAGAGTCCCACTAGCAATGCCACAATCTTGCATTATTCTTCCTTTGTTGCAGCAACACCAAAACCCTAGCATCAGTCAACAATATTGTAGAGTCATGGGTGTCAGAATGTTTGAGCAGAACAGCCTCTGCCTCATCTCTTTTTGTGCATGGAATGAATCTTTTCTGCATGATGAATAGAGTGTGCATAGATTTTGAATCCATTTTAATTTGCTCTAAATATTTTGCTATAGGAGTTTTAACAGTAGCAGGAATAAGAGGCTCCACTTCTTGGTCAGAATGTTTATAAAGAAACCTTCCCATTCTGCCTAGAAATAAATATGAGCCCTTGGCGTCTCTGGTAGGTCGAAGGTCAGTTTTTAACCCAAGGAGCAAGCTAAAAGATGTGTCAGACAGAAATCAGTGAATAACAAAGGATAAACTAAGGAAAATAGTAGAAAAATATATTCAATATATTTAACATATAAAAATGTCAACAACCATACATTATTTTTTATATAGTAGTTTGAGTTATGTATACAAAAATTCGAAACAACACAAATAATATCAAAGCAAAGATATGTGATATTTTTCAAGTCCCAGCAGGAACAAATGAGACTAAGATTCCCCAACGCAATAAATAATGGCAGAGACAAAAAAGCACACTAACAGCATCCTACCATCTGTACAATCATTCAAATACACGTCCCATTCATACTACTATCTTACCAATGCTAACACACAACTAAAAAGAATTGCATCAATGTGAGGACAGGTACCAGTACATCAGAAATACAGTGGTATAGTGATGATTAATACATTACTATAAACAAGAAAACATCTCCGGTAACGGCATGAGCTCCAGAACAACTTACAATGTTATTCAACAGTGCTTTGAGGGCAATGGACGGTAAATAGAATGACATGTACTTTGTGAGTATTCAGCTGTTCTTGTATTTGTACCACCATCTGGTTTCTGTCCAGCGCAGTGCCGACGTGTTTCGGTGTCGGCTAAGGTCTAGCCATCACCTTCTTCAGGGCACAGTTATTTAAGCAATCCAAACAGTATGCAGTGCCATTCGGGGAAAAAAGAACAGGATATAAATACATCAAATATAAGATGTCTGGAAGAGATCCGGTAGTATGGAGCAGGTTCAAGTAGGGTCACAGCTGGTATCTCTGGAGTCTCTCTAACCAGCAGCGAAATTAAAAAGTTCAACGATAGGGCCGGAGATTATGAGGTCAGTTCCAGTGAGACCCGTGTTTGGAAAGGGCAACGGTCAAAAGAAAATGCAGCGGTCAGGGCCTAGTGTGAAGTGGTTCCGCCTCCTCCGGAGCGTGTCTGGGGCGGGGCCCACCTTCCCTCCGAATATAGCCGGACCTCGGGATGAGGAGAGAAGGTCGTCTGACAATAAGGAACTGAAGTCGTTTAAGGGAACAGCGTCTCCAAACTCAGCGTCTCCAAGAAGCGGTCAGCGGATAGAATGGATTCAAAGAGTCACAAATGTTTATAACGCAGATAATCTATACTGGCCATCCCAAATTAGCATTTTTTCCGCTTTCAACATAATGCCTTTCTCTTCTAGTATGGATAACATTTGTGCTAGTTTCCTCTGGAGAACACCACACCTGTGCTAGCAGCTTCCTACCTATCAGGCATAACCATATCTTCAGCATAAATCAAAAGATTGCCATAGACACTTACAAGCCATTCAGTATATTTAAAAGTCATTTCCATAAAGCACTGGAACGCAGGTTTCCAGTGGAGTTCAGACCAAAGGGGATTTGTTTGAAAAGAAATATCCCCTCCGGTATTACAAATTAAGTCCTTTGTCAAGATTCTTCATGCAGGACCACCTGGTGGTAAGATGAGGCCATGTCCAAGGTTGTAAAAGCATTCACCCCTTTCAGAAGTGACAACATTTTTGTAATGTGGTGCATTAGATGCATAACCAACCAAATCCTAACATTAAGTTCCCACACATCTTCCCGCATCGTGAGAGACCCATTGGCAATATGGCCCACCACTACTGGGGACAACCATTCAAAACGTTCTACAGGCTCTATAATATTTTGGACACACAATTTCCCAATTGATTTCCTTAATTCCAGTCTAACAGCAAGCAGCACCCCTCTGACTCTATGCATTAGAGGGGCCACTCCAAATTTTAGTGGAATCTTGTTCTTTAAACACCAATAGGTTATCTAGCTTTTCAGTAAACACATCAGGGAATTAGTGCTTCTAATTAGACTGCTCCAACAAGTAACTGGCTTGACAATTCAGTCTGGGGTATTCCCACTGGAGAAGGGTCAAGACTGATTTGTATATAGTTGTGCCCAAACGGAGGTGGCATGGTGTGTAAAATAACAATGGACTGGGATGCGGCCCGAGCAATTACCAGTGGCTGAAATAAATTCAAGCATTCTATCTATCACTTTTTCGTATACTTTAGTTTGTCACCCTATGTATGAAGGGTATGCCCAGACACCGGTCCAATGCACACTGTGTCACTGAAACCAAGCTATACCAAGCTGATAAGCCCTAACTAGAGTGAAACCAATCTTGGTTTGCTTGTGTTCCAGTTCAAGGAGGACATGGCCTAGCAGTATGGGCGGGACTGTGCCCTTTGGAGCTGGGTCAAGACTGATTTGCATATTGATGTGTCCAAACTGTGGTGTCTTGGTGTGCAAAATAATGATGGAATAGGATGAGGGCCCAATTAATTTACCAGTTGCTGAGGTTAAGTGAAGCATTACATGCATCACATTTTTGTATACTTTAGTGTTCCAACAGGCACACACTCAAACACTCTTTCATTAGAAGAACTTATTTAGGTTAGTTGGAGTTATGAGATTATTTCCAGTTCTTTTAATATAACCACTCCAACAAACATGATCTGTCCTTAGCCACATAAACAGTAGCAGTCAGAGTATTTCCCTTGAACATCACCACAGTGTCAAACTCCCTCAATACAACTTTTAGCTTCCCTCCTTATACCAGTGGTCTAACAGTGGACTTCGTAAACATGTTATCATGTTTTTCCCCACTGCTAATTCTACTCATTGGGATAAATCATTCTTCGTGTGCACATCCTTACCACAGTAGGGTCTCTTTATCACATTCAAATCCACCTGCCAGGCCAATACGTCATCACTCTCGGCTCCTCCAGTAAAAAGAAAATCCACACTTTAGCCCCTTTAAAGCCCATTCTATTGAAGACATCACAGATATACTCTCTCACCTGCCACTTCTTAAGAAGATGATGTCTTACATTTCTGCTACATCTAAGCTTGCTCTGTGAATGCTCTCTCAATGCTACTCACCATTGTCAATGCCTCCCTCGTCGAGGCATCTTTTAAGAAGTTTTGAAGACAGGCCGGAATCCTCTCTGTCCAAACAAAGCCTACACTAGACCCTGATGACCTTGCCAACTACAGGCACATCACTCACCGACCATTCATCGGTAAGATCATTGAAAAAATAATCTATGCTGAACTCCAAAATAACACTAATGCTAAGCATGCCTTGTATGACTACCAAATATGGCTTCATATCACACTGGAGCATAGAGACTGCTACCTTACACATTAATGCTATCCTCCGGACTACAGATTAAACAACCCCTGTTTTCTGAAATTGGTGGACCTCTCAACTGCCTCCACCCTAATACACATACTGAAGTCTCGAATTGTAATCACTGGCAATGTGCTTCACTGGTTCTCTTACTTTTCCAGCTGACACCAGTTTGTTCGTATGGGACACTTCAGGTCTCAAACAACCCCTATCACCTAAGAGTTCCTCAGGTTTCCATACGGTCCTATCACCTTCAACCTCTACATGGAGCTGATTGCTGCACTATTCACAGATAAGCACATTAAGACTTACCAATATGCCAGTGATACACACCTCTATTTGAAAGTATCCTCTGCTTCAGACATCCAATGCCTCAAACACAGTCTGTACATCACCCAGACCTGGATATCCAGCGTCCATCTGAATCTTAACTCAACCAAGATAAAATTCATGGTTTTTGCCAAGAATAGTGCACAAGAAAAAGTACAAATCTGTCTCAACTACATGAACTATGATGACACAAACTCCAACTTTCAATGAATGCCAAGTCTCTAGGATGCACCCTGGACACCAGCCTCACAATCAAAGAACACATTTGTTAAAAAACCAGTATGGTCAGCCAATAGCTGTCTCTTCTACAGAAGTTAAAACTGTTCCTTCCAGAAAGAGACTTCAGAATTCCTGTTCAAGCCCTTATACTTTCACATATAGATGGTGGCATCGCCATGCTCCATCCTAAATGCTACAGCATATCTCATCCAGGGCTTGCAGAAATATGATCACACCCCCCCATCATGATGAAACTCCATTGGCTTCCCTTGCTGGCTGGCACCAACTTCAAAACCATCTGCATCATTTATAAAGCAACCACAAACCCACTTATTTTACAGACAAGCTCACCATTTCCTGTAGGTCTCACTACACTAGCAGCCGGGACACCATCGGTCACTGAAAGAAGTTTCAAGTTTATTGAATAGTGCATAGCTAATTAAACCCATTACACTAATGAAAAAAAGAAAATATATTTAAAACATGCAATTCACAATAATTTACACACAAACCCCGTTTTTTATACTTCCTTCAAATCTTTTGTAAAACCTAAGAGGATAGACCAAGGAAAGAGATACAGTACTAAAGGTTCTAACACAGATAACATTTTCATCCAGCAGGCTTCTTCTTGACGTCTTTCTTGATGCAATTTGCAAATATGTAGTAAATTGTCAACATAAAATTGTCTGTTGCTTTAAAACAGGCAACAACAGCTTGTCCACACATGCAAATTCCTCTCTGATTAAATGCTACTTTAAGCAGAGCCTTCCTCTCACTTAACAGACATTCACAAAGACAGGGTATATGAGTAACAGTCTAATTCCCGGATCCACACAACCTACACAAAAACGTATTCAAGACCCATCACCAAGGAGCACCATAGACGAGACCAGGTAGGTGTCCAAAATGATATTAACCACCCGGTCTCCAAGTCAGGCTGAGGTTTGATGAGTTATACTGATTTATGATCATCCATGAACGGGGCCTGGCTGAAAAGTACTCTTTATCTGTTGCCTGGGAGAGTTTATTCGTTATACGGCTAGTCGCTTTTTCAAAAGCATCATAGGAGAGGATACTTTCCCAGAGTGATTAAGCTCCACTGTCGTCCAATGCTTGGTCCAGCTACTGCCTACTTGGTGTATTTGTTCTGACACATATGTCTTCACAGAGTGCTTGACAAAGTTGATTTCCAGTGGTTGACTGTAGACACTTCCATACTTTGATATAGTTCTTTTTTCTTGCAATGGTTTCATTCAGATGAAAAGGGGACCTAAAGAATTGTGTGCCTATCCCATTCAAGATTTTCTCATCTCTCGCTCTCATGGTGCTTCACTTCCATAACTTATACTCAGTAACAGTTTAGCTGCTAATCATTCATCAAGGGCAGATATCTTGAGCCATTAAATTATCACTGTAAGGTATGGAAAGCAAGCAATAGCGCTTGTCCTTTTCTCTGCAAATCTTGTCTTTGGTCCCAAAAAGAGCCCCTATCATTAGATAGGCCTCTGAGGTACCTATAAGATTTAACGGACCCCAATTCTTGCCCTTGCATTTATATCATTTCAATATTTTTTTTACTTATTTCCACAGTTTTTGTTTTCCTCTCATTTATTAACATTCATTGGCCTTTGTATACTCCGATAAACTATTGATAAGTCATTGCAAACCAATTTTAGACACCATCAGCCTGCAGACTATGGAGAATTAGAGCTTGGTGGAAAGTTAGCCTGTCATAAACATGATAGATATAGGATCTGCCTTATTACAAGTGCATTGTTTTAATGCACTTGCATAAGGTGGACCAGATATCCATCCCGTCTGTGATGAAGTACCCATCCCTCCCAACTCTAAATCCCTAAAAACGCTTCCAGAAGTGTAAAAAATTCAAAAACAAGGCAGCAGGCCTTTTCCATCCATGCACCCAGGATCTGAAACAACTTCACTAAATTCATCGACACCACCTCGACAGTGATGTGAAGTTATGTGAAGTCGCTCCCCTTTAAAGAACACTGCAACGCAATACATTAACAGCCACAGACCACTACCTCTCCTATCGCTCATTGATGTTAGGCTTGACTTTGACCTTATACAGGGATCCTCAGGGCTCTGCTGCCTGTTGTCTAGGTTTGTGTTCTAGAAATACCACACAGAAACATACATACATAACACAACAGTTTCAGCACTTGAGCCTGACACCTTGAACAATATTTCAATGTGAGGACTTTCACAGACTTCAGCTGTAAGTTTTGGCACTCTTGTAGATGTTTGCACGGTGACCCTCTCTCTTACACTTGTTACATATTCGGTCCATTGAAGGACAACACAAGGCATTGCCCAAATGCCGGGGAGCAGGCTAAGAAACAACTTCTTTACTACCTTCAAAGAAAATATTCTGAATTCTGCATTCTAATCCTATAAGAACATATGCAAGACCCAACAATGTTGAGGGACAGTTATTAGAAAAATCATGCAGTAGGTAGTCAATAAGGCAGTCATCCAACCAGATCACAGGGGATTTTCCCCTCACAGAGACTGCAAGAAACTGGGTTGTTGGTTGACTGGGGTGAGAGCCCTGGTCAAGCAGCAAGCACAATCCTTGTCAGGGTGAGGCACAAGCCAAGCCTAAACTAACTTGTACTCAACCTTCTGATAGCTTGGCATAGAACAGTCAGGCTTAACTTAGAGGCAATGTGTGAAGAATTTGTGCAACACTTCAAACAGTAATAAAGTGAAAACACCACAGAAAAAGGATCAAACACCAAGTTAAATCCATCAATCAGGGGTTTGTAAAGTACACTATTCACCCGTAAGGGGCTCAAGGCGCACGTGTGTTTGCGTGGGGTTCCATTGAGGTCATTCGAAGAGCTAGGTCTTGAGGTCTTTCCTAAATTGGTTGAGTATCAGTCTTCGCTGTAGATGAAGGGGGAGGAGATCGTTCCAGGTCTTGGCTGCGATGTCTGAGAAGGACCTTCCCCCACTTTGTTCCTGTAGAAGTGTGGGACGGTGGCTAGGGAGAGGTCAGCTGATCGGAGGTTTCTTTTGGGGCGTGGAAGGAGAGGTGGTTGTTGAGGTATGAGGCCTGATGTTGTGGAGGGCCTTGTAGGCGTGCGTGAGCAGTTTGAAAGCTATTCTTCTTTCGACAGGGAGCCAGTGGAGATCGCAGAGGTATTAGGTGATGTGGTTGTGCCTGGGAAAATATTGAAGATTAGTCTGGCTGTGGCGTTCTGGACGGTCAGGAGCTTGTGAAGGTGTTTTTTGTTGATTCCGGCATAGAGGGTGTTGCCGTAGTCCAGTCTGCTGGTGATGAGGGTGTGAGTGACTGGTTTCCTGGAGTCAGGGGGTATCCATTTGACTGTTTTACGTAGTATATGGAGGGTGTTGAAGCATGCGGAGGAGTCGGCGTTGATCTGGCAATTCATAGTGAGCGATGAGTCCAGTATAATGTTGAGGTTAGGTGCATGGTCTGTCGTGGTGGGTGGGTTTCCAAGGGTAAGGGGCCAACAAGTGTCATCCTATGCGGATGGGGTGGAGACGAGGAAGAGGACTTCTGTTGTCTCTGAGTTGAGTTTCAGGCAGCTGTTCTTCATCCTGGTTGCGACAGCTTTCATCCCTTCTTGGAAGTTATGCCTGGTGATGCCGGGTTCCTTGGTGAGGGAGAGGATGAGTTGGGTGTCATCAGCATAGGAGACGATGTTGAGCCCATGGTTTCTGATGATGGTTGCGAGGGGGGCCATGTAGACGTTGAATTTATTTATTTTATTTGCGGGTTTGTATCGCGCTAGGATCACGTCCCAGAGGAGTATCTCGGGTGGGGCTGAGGGAGGATCCTTGGATTACTCTGCATCTGGTCTCTGCTGGTTCCAAGAGGAAGGGCGGGAGTCTTATTCTCGGTGTTCTGCTCGTGAGGAATGAGCGTATCTAGTCTAGGGCTTTTCTGACGTCCTGGAGTCTGGTGGCTAGTGTGAGGTGGGAGACGGTGTCAAAGGCTGCTGATAGATCCAGGAGGATGAGGGCAGCTATTTGGCTTTGGTTGAGGAGGGCGCGGATGTCATCTGTAGCGGCGAGGAGGGTGGTCTCGGTGCTGTTGTGGCTGCGGAATCCGAATTGGGAGGTGTCTATGATGTTGTTGGCCTCGATGAAGTATGCTAGCTGGGTGTTGACGGAATTGTCGATGACCTTGGCTGTGAAAGGAAGCAGTGAAATGGGCCTGAAGTTCTTGAGGTCTGTCGGGTCTGCAGAGGGTTTCTTAAGGAGCTGGTTGTCTTTGGTACGCTTCCAGTTGTTGGGGAATGTGGCGGTCTCAAGGGAGCAGTTGATGGTGCAACGTAGCTCAGGTGCAGTAGTTGTGGCGGCCCTGTTGAAGATGTGTGGCGGGCAGGATTCCAAGGGTACTCCGGAGTGAAAGGTCTTCATGGTCTTTAGGGTCTCTTCTGTTGTGAGTGGGGTCCAAGTAAGTAGGGTCTGTTGGTTGCCGTCGCTGGAGGTGGGGGTTTAGGTAGTGCAGAGGTCTTGGTCATCGAAATTGTCATAGATCGTCTTGATCATGAGGTGAAAGAAGGCGCTGAGTCTATTGCAGAGGTCTTGGGAGGAAGAAACGTCTGTTGTTCCAATGTTGGGTTTGGAAAATTCCTGTATGATGGAGAAGAGTTCCTTGGATTTGTGGGCATTGAGAGAATTCTGTCTTGGAAGAAGCTCTTCTTTGCTTTTTTGTAGGCCATGCATGTATCTGGAGTTTTGACGTTTCTCCAAGTCTTTTCCAGTCGGCAGCAGGAGCGCTTGGATTCTTGGAAAGCCATAATGAACCAGTTTGCTTTCTTGTAGTGTCATCTTGTTGTTTCCTGGAAGGGGAGAGTGAGTCGCAGTTGCCAATCCAGTGGTGGACATTGCTTGCTGCGATGTTGGCGTCTGTCGTAGTTGGGGGTGGAGTGCAGGTGAGGGTGGAAAAGAGGTGTTCTTCTGAGACTTTGTTCCAGATTCTGCATGGGAGGCGATGCGCATGCTTGTGGATGGTGGGTTATCTAAAGGGAAATGGATGCAGTAGTGGTCAGTCCAGAGCAGTTCTGTGGTGTGGCTGAAGAAGAGGCAGTTTCCTCCTGCGAATATGAGGTAGAGTGTGTGTCCTGCTGTTAGAGTAGGGGCGAAGACAAGTTGCTTCAGTCTTATGCTGGTGAGGTTTTCGAGGTGACTAGAAAAAATGGTTAGGGGTTCTGCCCACCTGACCCTCCCGTACCTGAGCAGGAGACATCCATGGATGAAAAAGTAGAGAGAAAAGGTACTGAAGGGATTAATCCACTTTTAATTATCAAACAAGAGACAATTAATTATCTTGTGATTAACAAATTAAATCAAGGAAGAATATCTATGAGTTCATATATACATATATGGGCGGACAGCCAGAGAGGCACAACAGAAAACAATTTATATACAACACATCACATGTACATTCTATACACATATACAAAACATATACAATATCAAGACACTTCCATGTACCCTCAAGACAAAAAATATATACAATTATATATATATACACACCAATTTACATATGTACCTCCTCTTACAGTATAGTGGAGTATACAACTAAAAGGTAGTCCCAAATGAAAAGCACCAGGGGGTTAACACATATACCCAGCCTATATTTGTGTAGGTGCATCAATGAGAAAATCAAATATTTCTTGAATTTAAGTAAGGGACTCCATTCAAAGCCAAAGGTGTCGACGAAGTCGCGGTCGCGTTTCAGCCAGATGATATAGGCTTCATCAGGACATGGGTACTCTAGTTTTCAAGGCCCTGGCCCAATCTAGGGCAAATCTTATCGGCCAACCCACACTACCACCCAAAAGGGTGTCCAGGTGAAATTTTAGATCTCCGAGCAGTATGTAGTCTGTGGAGGCGAGGGCCTGGGGTGCTATGAGGTTGGCGATGACATTAGTGAATAGAGCACTGAAGCCAGGAGGTCTGTAGACTAGGGTTCTGCAAATCATCGTTCTGGGGTTGGTCTGAATCTCGAAGTGGATGTGTTCCATGGGAGCGAGGCGTCGTCCGAGTCAGTGGTTGTCGTGCGCCGGGAACTTTTGTGGATGATGGCAAGGCCTCCTCCTGGGCAAATGGGGTGGTCTTTGATCAGGATCTTGTATCCCTCTGGGATGGTGGTTGCAATGTTGGGTGCTGAGCTGTCGTTGGTCCAAGTCCTTGTGAGGAAGGCAAAGTTGGGCGTGAGTGTTGAAGAGGTCCCAGATCTCTATGGCAAGTCTGTGCAGAAAGCACACGTTAAGGAGGATGCAGTCCAGTGGAATGTGTGCGTTGGCGTTCGGAGGGCTGGAGGCTACTGCTGGGGTCCGGCGGTGGATGAAGGTGCAGCGGCAGTGTCAGCAGGAGATCAGGCCTTGGTCGTTGCTCGTCAAGACGGTGTCTGTGTGGACTAGGGCCCGCAGACCCGCCTCATCCCTCGACGGTCTAGGGATTTTATTTTGCCAAATTACATCCTTCCTGTCCAAGTGCGAGCACCCTACCTTGAAACTAGCTGTCTTTTTCACACACAGACTGGAAAGACTGTCAACAGACTGTTGCTTACTAGCAGTGTGTCCTACTGTGTCCTCGGGCTGAGCAGACTGCTTTTACGATGTTGTCATCGGAATGTATCAGGGTTTTCTGCCCTGTGCCTCCAACTGTATTGCATTTATTGGGCTGCATGTGTAACACAACCAGTAAACAGCCTTGATAGCCAATGAAGCGCCATCTTATGTAATAACCTTCTAAGGAATTAACATAACACTCCAACATTCCCAACCCTGTATAGCACCAACACTGCATCGTGGCATGAGGTGGGGTGGCGCGTGTGTCACCTGAACACGTCTGAGACTGCCTGGAACAGGGGGGGGGGGGGGGGTTGGAGCGCGGTGACAAACAGATGCCGCTGTGCACATAAACACGTGCAGGATCAACTGTCCCGGTTCCTAATGTACTCAGAGCTTTGTAAGTGCAAACAGAACAATGGTATTTGTGTATATAGCAAAGTAGGTTCCTGGCGTTGAACATTGCACTGGGTGCTTTTAGTAAGTCAGTGCCTCGCGCAGGCTGAAAGCCATCACAAGTATATTTCAGCGCCTCTCTTCCCTTATTACAGTGCCTCTCTTCCCTTAGTACAGTACCTCTCTTCCCTTATTACAGTGCCTCTCTTCCCTTATTGCAGCGCCTCTCTTCCCTTATTACAGTGCCTCTCTTCCCTTATTTCAGTGCCTCTCTTCCCATATTACAGTGCCTCTCTTCCTTTAGTACAGCGCCTCTCTTCCCTTATTACAGCGCCTCTCTTCCCTTAGTACAGTACCTCTCTTCCCTTATTGCAGCGCCTCTCTTCCCTTATTAATTTGAATTTGAATTTTAAAATATTTATAAAGCGCTCTTATACCGAACCGGTTTCATGGCGCTAGATAGCCGAGGGTCAGTGGGAAGCGAGCTAAGCTGCAACAGATCTGGAGAACAAGAGGGTCTTCAATTGCTTGCGAAACTCCAGATAGGAGGGAGACATCCTGAGGGCAGGTGGAAGTGAATTCCAAAAGGATGGAGCCAGCACAGCAAATCTGGCCCCCCCGGCCTTCTGTTTCCTGAAACGAGGAACTGACAGAAGGGCCAGGTGAGTGGAGCGAAGTTCTCTAGACGGAAGGTATGGAGAGATGGCTTCGCACAAGAAGGTGGGGGCGGTCCCAAATTTGGCCTGGTAGGTAATGCAGCCCAGCTTAAAGAGCGCCCTCTCCCTCACAGGGAGCCAGTGGAGAGACTGAAGCAAGGGGGTCGTGTGATTAGACCTGGGGAGACCAAAAATCAGGCGAGCCGCCTGATTTTGAATCAGTTGGAGCCGGTGGATGAGGTAAGCCGGGGCACCGTTGAGAATAACATTCCCATAGTCAAGGCGCGACAGCACCATGGCCATGAGAATGAGTTTGAGTGCGGCAGCAGAAAAAAAACGTGAAACCTTCCGGATAGTCCGGAGGGAGAAGAAGCAGGCAGACACCACAGAACTGATCTGAGTGTGGAGGGTAAGCTGTGGGTTAATAAAGATACCCAAAGTTTTAACTTTGAGGGCTGGGAGGGGGGGGGGCCGAGGGAAGGGGGCCAGAAGGAGGGGGACCAAGGACTGCAACCACCCCCCGTCAAGACCAGCTCGGTCTTGTCCGGGTTTAATTTGAGGTGGTTGCAGTTCATCCACCCTTGGATGAAAAGCATGACCTTCTGGAAGTTGGAAGACGAAGAAGGGGAGGATGAAAGGTTGAAAATAAGTTGGAGGTCATCGGCGTAGTTGAACACCGAGACCTCCATCTGCTGTAAAGAAAAAATGAGGGGTGAGATGTATAAATTAAATAGTAAAGGGGATAGGGAGGAGCCTTGTGGAACTCCACAGGTTACCTTCCGAGGGGGGGCCGTGAAATTAGCGAGTTGGACGGCCTGCTCCCTATCGGTCAGAAAGGAGCGAAGCCAAGCAAAGGCCGTGCCCCCAATGCCCGCCGCTTGGACACGGGTTAACAAGATGTCATGGTCCACCGTGTCGAACGCGGCGGACAGATCTAACAGGACTAGGGCCTGTGGTCGGCCAGTGTCAATCCCCTCCCTTAATTGATCCATCACCGACACCACAACCTTCTCGGTTGAATGCAGCGGGCGAAAGCCCGCCTGTCGGGTGGAGAGGGCGCCCGTGGATTCTACGAAGGAACTGAGAGACCTGGTGACGTGAGCCTCTGAGACCTTCGCAAGGTAAGGGAGGAGGGAGATGGGGCGGTAGTTGGAGGGCAAAGATGGATCCGCCCCTGCCTTTTTCAAAATGGGGATGACAACTGCCGACTTGTGGGCGGAGGGGACAGTGCCAATGCTAAGGGAGTGGTTGATGAGGGTAAGAGGAGGAGAGTAACAATTGGAGAAGAGCTCTTTAAGAGCAAATGCAGGGCCTATATCATGGGGTGATCCCGATTTAATCCGGGCCAGGAGGGGGAGCAAAGAATCTCGGGTGAGGAGGGGAAACTCGGTGAGTGAGGGGGTGGGAAGGGTGGGAAGGGCAGGGGGTGGAACCAAAAGTGAAGGGAGGATGTTGGCCTTGATAAGGGCAATCTTCTCAAAAAAATAAGAATTGAGGGAATTGCATAGAGTTTGAGATGGAGGGATTTTGGGGGTCGCCCTGTCAGAAGCAGCGAGCTCGTGAACAGTGGCAAAGATCTCCTTTGGCTGGTTATCTGCTGTCAGGATCTTCCCTGAAAAGTACTCCATCTTAGCTTTTAGGATGTCATGTTTGTACTCTTTCATAGACTGACAGAAGTAGGTTTTAAGCAGGGGGCAATAGGAACGGCGCCAGGCACGTTCGGCTCTGCGGGTGGCAAGCTTTTTATCCCTTAAGGCAGGGGTAAACCAACGATTAGCCGCGTGAGCGCGTTTAATGGTCACTCTCTTAAGGGGGACGGTAGAGTTACACGCCTTAAGCAGCCAGTTGTTAACGGCAGAGAGCTGGGTGGGGAGGGGGAGGTCGGTGAGCTCTGGACTAGTTGCCGCAAGGGCAGAGCAAAATGCGGGGAGGACAGCCTTGTCCCACTTTCTGGCCCAGATGTTTTTGGGCAGAGGGGGTTTGGGCGGCCGTCCGAGGTCGGCCGTAAAGGAAATGAGCGAATGGTCGGACCAAGAGCACGGGGCGATAGTTGGAAAATCCATGGGAATGTTAAGGGACCAAATTTGGTCAAGTTGGTGACCTTTGATATGGGTAGCCGTGCGGAGCTGAGGAAGGAAGTTTAGGCTGGTGAGCAGAGCCGTAAACTCCTTGGATCTAGTGTCTTCAGCTTGGTCATTCGGCCAATAATTCAGATCTCCAAGTAGTAATATCGCGGAGTTATTCACCACAAGCGTGGCCAAAAGATCCTCAATAGCTGGTAAAAACTCAGGGGTGGGCTTAGGCGGGCGGTAAAGAAGTACACAGGTAAGGGGTACCCCGAAGGAAATGGAGCGGACTACTAAACAGTCCACAGCCGGAATCACAGGGGAAGGTAGGGTTTGAAAGAGGAAGTCCGTGCGGGTGATTAGGGCCACACCGCCCCCGGTCTTCCCCCCTAGGCGGTCCCTCCTAATGGCCGAGTAAGTGGGAGGTAATATGGACAACAGGCTGGGAAGCGAATCGTCCCTAAACCATGTTTCCGTGAGGAAAAGCAGGTCGGGCTGTCGTGAGTCGAGCAGATGGAAAAGCTCAAGTTGGTGCCCCACCGCAGACCTGGTATTAAGAAGGATCGCAGATGTACCGGGTTTGGGATTGTCGGGGGTGCGTAGGGGAGTGTTAGCAGGCCTAGAGGGCGGCCTGGTGGGGGTGAGACGGGAGGGATGAGGCTGAGGGAAGGGAGTGTCAGGACGCGGGGTAACCGGGTTGGGGTTGCGTAGGCCAAGTGAGCCAATGCGTTCCAGTGCGGGGGTTGGCGGAAAACGGGGGTGCCAAAGAGAGTGTGAAGTGTTGCCGAGGAGTACCTGAAGGGAGATTGGGCAGGGTGACCAGGCCCGGGCCCCGGCCAGCCGCGGACGGGCGCAGACGGGCTTAACTCTGGCGCGACTCCGGCGCGCCTACGTCGCGCCCGCTGCGCTCGTCCGCTGCGCTGACGAAAGGGGGCCATCTAAATAGTGATGTGATCGGGGGGAGTGGCTCAGATGTTCCAGGCCAGCTGCCCAACCCAAAATGGCGCCCACAGTCGCCGGGGGTCGCCGTTAAGCGGACAGCCCACGGTAAGTAGGTGACTTTAGGCAGGCTATCAGAGAGCGAGTGGCGGCTAGTAGTCAGCAGGGCCACTGAAGGGAATAAAAGAGACAATTACCGCTGCTCGCGATCAGCAGGGCAGGGGGTGGGTGAAGGTATGGTAAAATGCTCGTAATCAGCAAGGTGATCAAGAAGTTAAAAATAAAATGCTCGCGCTCCAGCAGATGCGCGTTAACCCGCTGCCACCGGGCTAATAGCAGTGCCTCTCTTCCCTTATTGCAGCACCTCTCTTCCCTTATTACAGTGCCTCTCTTCCTTAAGTACAGCGCCTCTCTTCCCTTATTACAGTGCCTCTCTTCCCTTATTACAGCGCCTCTCTTCCCTTATTACAGTGTCTCTCTTCCTTTAGTACAGCGCCTCTCTTTCCTTATTGCAGCGCCTCTCTTCCCTTATTACAGCGCCTCCCTTTCCTTATTGCAGCGCCTCTCTTCCCTTATTACAGTGCCTCTCTTCCCTTATTTCAGTGCCTCTCTTCCCATATTACAGTGCCTCTCTTCCTTTAGTACAGCGCCTCTCTTCCCTTATTACAGCGCCTCTCTTCCATTATTACAGTGCCTCTCTTCCTTTAGTACAGCGCCTCTCTTCCCTTATTGCAGCGCCTCTCTTCCCTTATTACAGTGCCTCTCTTCCTTTAGTACAGCGCCTCTCTTCCCTTATTACAGCGCCTCTCTTCCATTATTACAGTGCCTCTCTTCCTTTAGTACAGCGCCTCTCTTCCCTTATTTCAGTGCCTCTCTTCCCATATTACAGTGCCTCTCTTCCTTTAGTACAGCGCCTGTCTTCCCTTATTACAGCGCCTCTCTTCCCTTATTACAGTGCCTCTCTTCCCTTAGTACAGTACCTCTCTTCCCTTATTGCAGCGCCTCTCTTCCCTTATTACAGTGCCTCTCTTCCCTTATTGCAGCACCTCTCTTCCCTTATTACAGTGCCTCTCTTCCTTAAGTACAGCGCCTCTCTTCCCTTATTACAGTGCCTCTCTTCCCTTATTACAGCGCCTCTCTTCCCTTATTACAGTGTCTCTCTTCCTTTAGTACAGCGCCTCTCTTTCCTTATTGCAGCGCCTCTCTTCCCTTATTACAGCGCCTCCCTTTCCTTATTGCAGCGCCTCTCTTCCCTTATTACAGCGCCTCTCTTCCCTTATTACAGTGTCTCTCTTCCTTTAGTACAGCGCCTCTCTTTCCTTATTGCAGAGCCTCTCTTCCCTTATTACAGCGCCTCTCTTCGCTTATTACAGTGTCTCTCTTCCTTTAATACAACGCCTCTCTTTCCTTATTGCAGCGCCTCTCTTCCCTTATTAAAGTGCCTCTCTTCCTTTAGTACAGCGCCTCTCTTCCCTTATTACAGTGCCTCTCTTCCTTTAGTACAGCGCCTCTCTTCCCTTATTGCAGCGCCTCTCTTCCCTTATTACAGTGCCTCTCTTCCTTTAGTACAGCGCCTCTCTTCCTTTAGTACAGCGCTTCTCTTCCTTTAGTACAGCGCCTCTCTTCCCTTATTGCAGCGCCTCTCTTCCCTTATTACAGTGCCTCTCTTCCCTTATTACAGTGCCTCTCTTCCTTTAGTACAGCGCCTCTCTTCCTTTAGTACAGCACCTCTCTTCCTTTATTATAGTGCCTCTCTTCCTTTAGTACAGCGCCTCTCTTCCCTTATTGCAGCGCCTCTCTTCCCTTATTACAGTGCCTCTCTTCCCTTATTTCAGTGCCTCTCTTCCCATATTACAGTGCCTCTCTTCCTTTAGTACAGCGCCTCTCTTCCCTTATTACAGCGCCTCTCTTCCATTATTACAGTGCCTCTCTTCCTTTAGTACAGCGCCTCTCTTCCCTTATTGCAGCGCCTCTCTTCCCTTATTACAGTGCCTCTCTTCCTTTAGTACAGCGCCTCTCTTCCCTTATTACAGCGCCTCTCTTCCATTATTACAGTGCCTCTCTTCCTTTAGTACAGCGCCCCTTTTCCCTTATTGCAGCGCCTCTCTTCCTTTAGTACAGCGCCTCTCTTTCCTTATTGCAGCGCCTCTCTTCCCTTATTACAGCGCCTCCCTTTCCTTATTGCAGCGCCTCTCTTCCCTTATTACAGCGCCTCTCTTCCCTTATTACAGTGTCTCTCTTCCTTTAGTACAGCGCCTCTCTTTCCTTATTGCAGAGCCTCTCTTCCCTTATTACAGCGCCTCTCTTCGCTTATTACAGTGTCTCTCTTCCTTTAATACAACGCCTCTCTTTCCTTATTGCAGCGCCTCTCTTCCCTTATTAAAGTGCCTCTCTTCCTTTAGTACAGCGCCTCTCTTCCCTTATTACAGTGCCTCTCTTCCTTTAGTACAGCGCCTCTCTTCCCTTATTGCAGCGCCTCTCTTCCCTTATTACAGTGCCTCTCTTCCTTTAGTACAGCGCCTCTCTTCCTTTAGTACAGCGCTTCTCTTCCTTTAGTACAGCGCCTCTCTTCCCTTATTGCAGCGCCTCTCTTCCCTTATTACAGTGCCTCTCTTCCCTTATTACAGTGCCTCTCTTCCTTTAGTACAGCGCCTCTCTTCCTTTAGTACAGCACCTCTCTTCCTTTATTATAGTGCCTCTCTTCCTTTAGTACAGCGCCTCTCTTCCCTTATTGCAGCGCCTCTCTTCCCTTATTACAGTGCCTCTCTTCCCTTATTTCAGTGCCTCTCTTCCCATATTACAGTGCCTCTCTTCCTTTAGTACAGCGCCTCTCTTCCCTTATTACAGCGCCTCTCTTCCATTATTACAGTGCCTCTCTTCCTTTAGTACAGCGCCTCTCTTCCCTTATTGCAGCGCCTCTCTTCCCTTATTACAGTGCCTCTCTTCCTTTAGTACAGCGCCTCTCTTACCTTATTGCAGTGCCTCTCTACCCTTATTGCAGCGCCTCTCTACCCTTATTACAGTGTCTCTCTTCCTTTAGTACAGCGCCTCTCTTCCCTTATTACAGCGCCTCTCTTCCATTATTACAGTGCCTCTCTTCCTTTAGTACAGCGCCTCTTTTCCCTTATTGCAGCACCTCTCTTCCCTTATTACAGTGCCTCTCTTCCTTAAGTACAGCGCCTCTCTTCCCTTATTACAGTGCCTCTCTTCCCTTATTACAGCGCCTCTCTTCCCTTATTACAGTGTCTCTCTTCCTTTAGTACAGCGCCTCTCTTTCCTTATTGCAGCGCCTCTCTTCCCTTATTACAGCGTCTCCCTTTCCTTATTGCAGCGCCTCTCTTCCCTTATCACAGCGCCTCTCTTCCCTTATTACAGTGTCTCTCTTCCTTTAGTACAGCGCCTCTCTTTCCTTATTGCAGAGCCTCTCGTCCCTTATTACAGCGCCTCTCTTCGCTTATTACAGTGTCTCTCTTCCTTTAATACAGCGCCTCTCTTTCCTTATTGCAGCGCCTCTCTTCCCTTATTAAAGTGCCTCTCTTCCTTTAGTACAGCGCCTCTCTTCCCTTATTACAGTGCCTCTCTTCCCTTATTTCAGTGCCTCTCTTCCCATATTACAGTGCCTCTCTTCCTTTAGTACAGCGCCTCTCTTCCCTTATTACAGCGCCTCTCTTCCATTATTACAGTGCCTCTCTTCCTTTAGTACAGCGCCTCTCTTCCCTTATTGCAGCGCCTCTCTTCCCTTATTACAGTGCCTCTCTTCCTTTAGTACAGCGCCTCTCTTCCCTTATTACAGCGCCTCTCTTCCATTATTACAGTGCCTCTCTTCCTTTAGTACAGCGCCTCTCTTCCCTTATTTCAGTGCCTCTCTTCCCATATTACAGTGCCTCTCTTCCTTTAGTACAGCGCCTGTCTTCCCTTATTACAGCGCCTCTCTTCCCTTATTACAGTGCCTCTCTTCCCTTAGTACAGTACCTCTCTTCCCTTATTGCAGCGCCTCTCTTCCCTTATTACAGTGCCTCTCTTCCCTTATTGCAGCACCTCTCTTCCCTTATTACAGTGCCTCTCTTCCTTAAGTACAGCGCCTCTCTTCCCTTATTACAGTGCCTCTCTTCCCTTATTACAGCGCCTCTCTTCCCTTATTACAGTGTCTCTCTTCCTTTAGTACAGCGCATCTCTTTCCTTATTGCAGCGCCTCTCTTCCCTTATTACAGCGCCTCCCTTTCCTTATTGCAGCGCCTCTCTTCCCTTATTACAGCGCCTCTCTTCCCTTATTACAGTGTCTCTCTTCCTTTAGTACAGCGCCTCTCTTTCCTTATTGCAGAGCCTCTCTTCCCTTATTACAGCGCCTCTCTTCGCTTATTACAGTGTCTCTCTTCCTTTAATACAACGCCTCTCTTTCCTTATTGCAGCGCCTCTCTTCCCTTATTAAAGTGCCTCTCTTCCTTTAGTACAGCGCCTCTCTTCCCTTATTACAGTGCCTCTCTTCCTTTAGTACAGCGCCTCTCTTCCCTTATTGCAGCGCCTCTCTTCCCTTATTACAGTGCCTCTCTTCCTTTAGTACAGCGCCTCTCTTCCTTTAGTACAGCGCTTCTCTTCCTTTAGTACAGCGCCTCTCTTCCCTTATTGCAGCGCCTCTCTTCCCTTATTACAGTGCCTCTCTTCCCTTATTACAGTGCCTCTCTTCCTTTAGTACAGCGCCTCTCTTCCTTTAGTACAGCACCTCTCTTCCTTTATTATAGTGCCTCTCTTCCTTTAGTACAGCGCCTCTCTTCCCTTATTGCAGCGCCTCTCTTCCCTTATTACAGTGCCTCTCTTCCCTTATTTCAGTGCCTCTCTTCCCATATTACAGTGCCTCTCTTCCTTTAGTACAGCGCCTCTCTTCCCTTATTACAGCGCCTCTCTTCCATTATTACAGTGCCTCTCTTCCTTTAGTACAGCGCCTCTCTTCCCTTATTGCAGCGCCTCTCTTCCCTTATTACAGTGCCTCTCTTCCTTTAGTACAGCGCCTCTCTTCCCTTATTACAGCGCCTCTCTTCCATTATTACAGTGCCTCTCTTCCTTTAGTACAGCGCCCCTTTTCCCTTATTGCAGCGCCTCTCTTCCTTTAGTACAGCGCCTCTCTTTCCTTATTGCAGCGCCTCTCTTCCCTTATTACAGCGCCTCCCTTTCCTTATTGCAGCGCCTCTCTTCCCTTATTACAGCGCCTCTCTTCCCTTATTACAGTGTCTCTCTTCCTTTAGTACAGCGCCTCTCTTTCCTTATTGCAGAGCCTCTCTTCCCTTATTACAGCGCCTCTCTTCGCTTATTACAGTGTCTCTCTTCCTTTAATACAACGCCTCTCTTTCCTTATTGCAGCGCCTCTCTTCCCTTATTAAAGTGCCTCTCTTCCTTTAGTACAGCGCCTCTCTTCCCTTATTACAGTGCCTCTCTTCCTTTAGTACAGCGCCTCTCTTCCCTTATTGCAGCGCCTCTCTTCCCTTATTACAGTGCCTCTCTTCCTTTAGTACAGCGCCTCTCTTCCTTTAGTACAGCGCTTCTCTTCCTTTAGTACAGCGCCTCTCTTCCCTTATTGCAGCGCCTCTCTTCCCTTATTACAGTGCCTCTCTTCCCTTATTACAGTGCCTCTCTTCCTTTAGTACAGCGCCTCTCTTCCTTTAGTACAGCACCTCTCTTCCTTTATTATAGTGCCTCTCTTCCTTTAGTACAGCGCCTCTCTTCCCTTATTGCAGCGCCTCTCTTCCCTTATTACAGTGCCTCTCTTCCCTTATTTCAGTGCCTCTCTTCCCATATTACAGTGCCTCTCTTCCTTTAGTACAGCGCCTCTCTTCCCTTATTACAGCGCCTCTCTTCCATTATTACAGTGCCTCTCTTCCTTTAGTACAGCGCCTCTCTTCCCTTATTGCAGCGCCTCTCTTCCCTTATTACAGTGCCTCTCTTCCTTTAGTACAGCGCCTCTCTTCCCTTATTACAGCGCCTCTCTTCCATTATTACAGTGCCTCTCTTCCTTTAGTACAGCGCCCCTTTTCCCTTATTGCAGCGCCTCTCTACCCTTATTGCAGCGCCTCTCTTCCCTTATTACAGTGCCTCTCTTCCTTTAGTACAGCGCCTCTCTTACCTTATTGCAGTGCCTCTCTACCCTTATTGCAGCGCCTCTCTACCCTTATTACAGTGTCTCTCTTCCTTTAGTACAGCGCCTCTCTTCCCTTATTACAGCGCCTCTCTTCCATTATTACAGTGCCTCTCTTCCTTTAGTACAGCGCCTCTTTTCCCTTATTGCAGCACCTCTCTTCCCTTATTACAGTGCCTCTCTTCCTTAAGTACAGCGCCTCTCTTCCCTTATTACAGTGCCTCTCTTCCCTTATTACAGCGCCTCTCTTCCCTTATTACAGTGTCTCTCTTCCTTTAGTACAGCGCCTCTCTTTCCTTATTGCAGCGCCTCTCTTCCCTTATTACAGCGTCTCCCTTTCCTTATTGCAGCGCCTCTCTTCCCTTATCACAGCGCCTCTCTTCCCTTATTACAGTGTCTCTCTTCCTTTAGTACAGCGCCTCTCTTTCCTTATTGCAGAGCCTCTCGTCCCTTATTACAGCGCCTCTCTTCGCTTATTACAGTGTCTCTCTTCCTTTAATACAGCGCCTCTCTTTCCTTATTGCAGCGCCTCTCTTCCCTTATTAAAGTGCCTCTCTTCCTTTAGTACAGCGCCTCTCTTCCCTTATTACAGTGCCTCTCTTCCTTTAGTACAGCGCCTCTCTTCCCTTATTGCAGCGCCTCTCTTCCCTTATTACAGTGCCTCTCTTCCTTTAGTACAGCGCCTCTCTTCCTTTAGTACAGCGCTTCTCTTCCTTTAGTACAGCGCCTCTCTTCCCTTATTGCAGCGCCTCTCTTCCCTTATTACAGTGCCTCTGTTCCCTTATTACAGTGCCTCTCTTCCTTTAGTACAGCGCCTCTCTTCCTTTAGTACAGCACCTCTCTTCCCTTATTATAGTGCCTCTCTTCCTTTAGTACAGCGCCTCTCTTCCCTTATTGCAGCGCCTCTCTTCCCTTATTACAGTGCCTCTCTTCCCTTATTTCAGTGCCTCTCTTCCCATATTACAGTGCCTCTCTTCCTTTAGTACAGCGCCTCTCTTCCCTTATTACAGCGCCTCTCTTCCATTATTACAGTGCCTCTCTTCCTTTAGTACAGCGCCTCTCTTCCCTTATTGCAGCGCCTCTCTTCCCTTATTACAGTGCCTCTCTTCCTTTAGTACAGCGCCTCTCTTCCCTTATTACAGCGCCTCTCTTCCATTATTACAGTGCCTCTCTTCCTTTAGTACAGCGCCCCTTTTCCCTTATTGCAGCGCCTCTCTACCCTTATTGCAGCGCCTCTCTTCCCTTATTACAGTGCCTCTCTTCCTTTAGTACAGTGCCTCTCTTACCTTATTGCAGTGCCTCTCTACCCTTATTGCAGCGCCTCTCTACCCTTATTACAGTGTCTCTCTTCCTTTAGTACAGCGCCTCTCTTCCCTTATTACAGCGCCTCTCTTCCATTATTACAGTGCATCTCTTCCTTTAGTACAGAGCCTCTTTTCCCTTATTGCAGCGCCTCTCTACCCTTATTGCAGCGCCTCTCTTCCCTTATTACAGCGCCTCTCTTCCCTTATTACAGTGCCTCTCTTCCTTTAGTACAGCGCCTCTCTTACCTTATTGCAGTGCCTCTCTACCCTTATTACAGTGCCTCTCTACCCTTATTACAGCGCCTCTCTTCCCTTATTACAGCGTCTCCCTTTCCTTATTGCAGCGCCTCTCTTCCCTTATTACAGCGCCTCTCTTCCCTTATTACAGCGCCTCTCTTCCCTTATTACAGTGTCTCTCTTCCTTTAGTACAGCGCCTCTCTTTCCTTATTGCAGAGCCTCTCATCCCTTATTACAGCGCCTCTCTTCGCTTATTACAGTGTCTCTCTTCCTTTAATACAGCGCCTCTCTTTCCTTATTGCAGCGCCTCTCTTCCCTTATTAAAGTGCCTCTCTTCCTTTAGTACAGCGCCTCTCTTCCCTTATTACAGTGCCTCTCTTCCTTTAGTACAGCGCCTCTCTTCCCTTATTGCAGCGCCTCTCTTCCCTTATTACAGTGCCTCTCTTCCTTCAGTACAGCGCCTCTCTTCCTTTAGTACAGCGCTTCTCTTACTTTAGTACAGCGCCTCTCTTCCCTTATTGCAGCGCCTCTCTTCCCTTATTACAGTGCCTCTCTTCCCTTATTACAGTGCCTCTCTTCCTTTAGTACAGCGCCTCTCTTCCTTTAGTACAGCACCTCTCTTCCCTTATTATAGTGCCTCTCTTCCTTTAGTACAGCGCCTCTCTTCCCTTATTGCAGCGCCTCTCTTCCCTTATTACAGTGCCTCTCTTCCCTTATTTCAGTGCCTCTCTTCCCATATTACAGTGCCTCTCTTCCTTTAGTACAGCGCCTCTCTTCCCTTATTACAGCGCCTCTCTTCCATTATTACAGTGCCTCTCTTCCTTTAGTACAGCGCCTCTCTTCCCTTATTGCAGCGCCTCTCTTCCCTTATTACAGTGCCTCTCTTCCTTTAGTACAGCGCCTCTCTTCCCTTATTACAGCGCCTCTCTTCCATTATTACAGTGCCTCTCTTCCTTTAGTACAGCGCCTCTCTTCCCTTATTTCAGTGCCTCTCTTCCCATATTACAGTGCCTCTCTTCCTTTAGTACAGCGCCTGTCTTCCCTTATTACAGCGCCTCTCTTCCCTTATTACAGTGCCTCTCTTCCCTTAGTACAGTACCTCTCTTCCCTTATTGCAGCGCCTCTCTTCCCTTATTACAGTGCCTCTCTTCCCTTATTGCAGCACCTCTCTTCCCTTATTACATTGCCTCTCTTCCTTAAGTACAGCGCCTCTCTTCCCTTATTACAGTGCCTCTCTTCCCTTATTACAGCGCCTCTCTTCCCTTATTACAGTGCCTCTCTTCCTTTAGTACAGCGCCTCTCTTACCTTATTGCAGTGCCTCTCTACCCTTATTACAGTGCCTCTCTACCCTTATTACAGCGCCTCTCTTCCCTTATTACAGTGCCTCTCTTCCCTTATTACAGCGCCTCTCTTCCCTTATTGCAGTGCCTCTCTTCCTTTAGTACAGCGCCTCTCTTCCTTTAGTACAGCGCCTCTCTTCCCTTATTACAGTGCCTCTCTTCCTTTAGTACAGCGCCTCTCTTCCCTTATTACAGCGCCTCTCTTCCATTATTACAGTGCCTCTCTTCCTTTAGTACAGCGCCTCTCTTCCCTTATTGCAGTGCCTCTCTTCCCTTATTGCAGCGCCTCTCTTCCCTTATTACAGCGCCTCTCTTCCTTTAGTACAGCGCCTCTCTTCCCTTATTACAGTGCCTCTCTTCCTTTAGTACAGCGCCTCTCTTTCTTTAGTACAGCGCCTCTCTTCCCTTACAGTGCCGCTCTTCCCTTAGTACAGTGCCGCTCTTCCCTTATTACAGCGCCTCTCTTCCTTTAGTACAGCGCCTCTCTTCCCTTATTACAGTGCCTCTCTTCCTTTAGTACAGCGCCTCTCTTCCTTTAGTACAGCGCCTCTCTTCCCTTACAGTGCCTCTCTTCCCGAACCCCCTCTTTGTGCGGGGTGCATGGCAGAGGCCCACTGAGACCCCACCTGTGCGGAGGAGGCTCGGGGCGGCACAGATATGGCGTGGTGGATTGTGTAATCAGTTACACAAGTCGCGCACTCGTTATCTCGAGGACGCAGGGGGTCCTGCAGTCAGACACAGCCCTGGGACTTTAGATTGGATCTGCGAGGCCCTGGGTGACAAGGGCGCTCAGATCTGTCCTCAGTGCGCACTGTGGAGACCGTTGTGAGTCAGGCGTCTGCTTATCTGCGGTGCTGCGCTGCCCAGAGCTGGGCTTGCAAAGCACCGCATGCGTACAGCAATACAGGGGGGTGCTCTATGTGCACTGCATACATACAGCAATACAGGGGGGTGCTCTATGAGCACTGCATACATACAGCAATACAGGGGGTGCTCTATGTGCACCGCATGCATACAGCAATACAGGGGGGTGCTCTATGTGCACTGCATACATACAGCAATACAGGGGGGTGCTCTATGAGCACTGCATACATACAGCAATACAGGGGGTGCTCTATGTGCACCGCATGCATACAGCGATCCGGGGGGTGCTCTATGTGCACTGCATACATACAGCAATACAGGGGGGTGCTCTATGAGCACTGCATACATACAGCAATACAGGGGGGTGCTCTATGAGCACTGCATACATACAGCAATACAGGGGGTGCTCTATGTGCACTGCATACATACAGCAATACAGGGGGGTGCTCTATGAGCACTGCATACATACAGCAATACAGGGGGTGCTCTATGTGCACCGCATGCATACAGCGATCCGGGGGGTGCTCTATGTGCACCGCATACATACAGCAATCCGGGGGTGCTCTATAAGCACTGCATGCATACAGCAATCCGGGGGGTGCTCTATGTGCACTGCATACATACAGCAATACAGGGGGTGCTCTATGTGCACTGCATACATACAGCAATCCGGGGGTGCTCTATGAGCACTGCATACATACAGCAATCCGAGGGGTGCTCTATGTGCACTGCATACATACAGCAATACAGGGGGTGCTCTATGTGCACCGCATGCATACAGCAATACAGGGGGTGCTCTATGTGCACCGCATGCATACAGCAATACAGGGGGTGCTCTATGTGCACCGCATGCATACAGCAATACAGGGGGTGCTCTATGTGCACCGCATGCATACAGCAATACAGGGGGTGCTCTATGTGCACTGCATACATACAGCAATCCGGGGGGTGCTCTATGTGCACCGCATGCATACAGCAATACAGGGGGTGCTCTATGTGCACCGCATGCATACAGCAATACAGGGGGTGCTCTATGTGCACCGCATACATACAGCAATCCGGGGGGTGCTCTATGAGCACTGCATACATACAGCAATACAGGGGGTGCTCTATGTGCACCGCATGCATACAGCAATACAGGGGGTGCTCTACGTGCACCGCATACATACAGCAATCCGGGGGGTGCTCTATGAGCACTGCATACATACAGCAATACAGGGGGTGCTCTATGTGCACCGCATGCATACAGCAATACAGGGGGTGCTCTATGTGCACCGCATACATACAGCAATACAGGGGGGTGCTCTATGAGCACTGCATACATACAGCAATCCGGGGGGTGCTCTATGTGCACCGCATACATACAGCAATACAGGGGGTGCTCTATGAGCACTGCATACATACAGCAATCCGGGGGGTGCTCTATGTGCACCGCATACATACAGCAATACAGGGGGGTGCTCTATGAGCACTGCATACATACAGCAATACAGGGGGGTGCTCTATGAGCACTGCATACATACAGCAATACAGGGGGGTGCTCTATGAGCACTGCATACATACAGCAATCCGGGGGGTGCTCTATGAGCACTGCATGCATACAGCGATCCGGGGGGTGCTCTATGTGCACCGCATACATACAGCAATCCGGGGGTGCTCTATAAGCACTGCATGCATACAGCAATCCGGGGGGTGCTCTATGTGCACTGCATACATACAGCAATCCGGGGGTGCTCTATGTGCACTGCATACATACAGCAATCCGGGGGTGCTCTATGTGCACTGCATACATACAGCAATCCGGGGGTGCTCTATAAGCACTGCATGCATACAGCAATCCGGGGGGTGCTCTATGTGCACCGCATGCATACAGCAATCCAGGGGGTGCTCTATGTGCACTGCATACATACAGCAATCCGGGGGTGCTCTATGTGCACTGCATACATACAGCAATACAGGGGGTGCTCTATGAGCACTGCATACATACAGCAATACAGGGGGTGCTCTATGAGCACTGCATACATACAGCAATCCGGGGGGTGCTCTATGTGCACTGCATACATACAGCAATCCGGGGGTGCTCTATGTGCACTGCATACATACAGCAATACAGGGGGTGCTCTATGAGCACTGCATACATACAGCAATCCGGGGGGTGCTCTATGTGCACTGCATACATACAGCAATCCGGGGGGTGCTCTATGAGCACTGCATACATACAGCAATCCGGGGGGTGCTCTATGAGCACTGCATACATACAGCAATCCGGGGGGTGCTCTATGTGCACCGCATACATACAGCAATACAGGGGGTGCTCTATGAGCACTGCATACATACAGCAATCCGGGGGGTGCTCTATGAGCACTGCATACATACAGCAATACAGGGGGTGCTCTATGAGCACTGCATACATACAGCAATACAGGGGGTGCTCTATGAGCACTGCATACATACAGCAATACAGGGGGTGCTCTATGAGCACTGCATACATACAGCAATACAGGGGGTGCTCTATGTGCACTGCATACATACAGCAATACGGGGGGTGCTCTATGAGCACTGCATACATACAGCAATCCGGGGGGTGCTCTATGAGCACTGCATACATACAGCAATCCGGGGGGTGCTCTATGTGCACTGCATACATACAGCAATCCGGGGGGTGCTCTATGTGCACTGCATACATACAGCAATCCGGGGGGTGCTCTATGTGCACTGCATACATACAGCAATCCGGGGGGTGCTCTATGTGCACTGCATACATACAGCAATCCGGGGGGTGCTCTATGTGCACTGCATACATACAGCAATCCGGGGGGTGCTCTATGTGCACTGCATACATACAGCAATACAGGGGGTGCTCTATGTGCACTGCATACATACAGCAATACAGGGGGTGCTCTATGAGCACTGCATACATACAGCAATCCGGGGGGTGCTCTATGAGCACTGCATACATACAGCAA